>NW_022631030.1:10037345-11428776 GCF_010015895.1 Lontra canadensis | reverse complement strand
TCTTTCTTTCTTTCTTTCTTTCTTTCTTTCTTTCTTTCTTTCTTTCTTTTCCTTTCTTTTTTTAATGTGTCAGTCTCATTATACATTTCCTATTCCAGATGTGGAATCAGTCATTTTCTCTAGGAATCTGTGATGGCTGCTTTCTACCCAGCCAGTTCACTCCCATCTGCTATGAGTGTTGACTGCTAATAACTCACAAAAACTTAACAACTTCTTCAAAGAACAACACTAACTATTACCAAGCTTCCTCATACTCTTACTTCAGTAGCTCATGGCCAATGACTAACTGAAGTGGGGACAAAAGATTTGCCTTAAGTTGTGAGTAATTCAGTAGTGTCATCTGTGCACCAAGCTGACAATAATCTTCAGTCAAGCCTTCGTCCTTCCTTATTAGCTTCTGACCCTTACCCTATCCTGCTTTCCTCCGTTCTCCTCCTGAGAGCTTTCCTTCAATAAATCACATTCGGTCCTACTCTCTGGCTCTGCTTAAGGAACCCAACTAAAACATAGCATTAGTTTGTTTCCTTGAGAAATTATACCATGGTATGGGCATTACTACTGGATCAATCATTGTTTTCAGAACTTTTCAGTGGAAAGAGCTATGAGATATTTCTTTTTAATGAAAAAATTTATGAGTTCACACTGACATTTCCAATTCAGTTTTATAATTACAGGGATTTACTTAACTTCTCTAATTTTATATCTGCATTTTCCTCTCTCCCATTGAAAATCATGGCTCCTAATACATCAATGTATCTATTTGCTAAATAAAGGTTCTAAACATTGTTGACACAAGAACATAAACTGATCATGAAATAATACAATCTTTTGAATATTCAAGTTTACACTGTTTGAGATCAATATTGTTTATTCAGAATATAATTAATGCTTTAACTCATTTGCAAATCTATTATACAATAGTCCTTAATTATTAACTTCAGCTAAGTGTTTACATTCTAAATAGTTCTCTTTTTAAATAATAAATTAACAACTATCATTTCATTCATATGAAACAACATGTCTTACCACCTAATATTCTATCTACAGTTATGCCCACAACAGGTATATTAGGATATGTTATCCAGTTGATAATGTTTTTTAGTGTTTGCTACTAGTAATTACCTTTTGTTTACCTTCTGTCTCTCATATTTCATGATAGTCATATTCATTTTATGTTTATATTGAGATAGAATAGAAATATAACATTGTATTAGTTTTATGTGTACAAAATAATGATTCGGTATATGGAATTACAAAACTATCAGATCTCCTTTCATTGACTACAAAACAATTTGACTCAGATTAAAAAACCCAAAAGATTGCTCTTTCTTTTTAAGTAAAGTTGCATGTAAGTTTTTTGGTAGAGTAAGGCAATTCTGAATTAATCAAATAGTTTAGGAGGACTTTTCCTATCAGATATTAAGAGTTATAAACTATGGGAGCACCTGGGTGGCTCAGGCATTAAGTGTCTGTATTCGGCTCAGGTCATGATCCTGGAGTCCTGGAATAAAGCCCCACATCAGGCTCCCTGCTCGGTAGGGAGCCTTCTTTTCCCTCTCCCTCTGCTTCTCCCTCTCCATCTGCTCCTCCTGCTTGTGTTCTCTCACTCTCTCTGCCAAATAAATTAATTAAATCTTAAAAAATTATAAACTATGATAAAACTATACAGTAATAGATCAATTGACAAATGGAACAGAGTAAGAGTCTAGAAAGTGACCTCCACACAAATGGAAAATTGGACTCTCATCTTGTTCCAGAGCTGGCATTGCCAATTAAGTGAAGAAATGATAGATTTTTAAATCAATTATTTTAGAGCAATTAGTTTTTCATTTGAAGGAAATGAAAATTGATTTCCATCAAGTCTCATCATATGCAAAATTTTATTACAGTTGGATTCTATATAATACAATTTTTAAAAGACAAGATAGTCTGTAAAGAAAATGAATAGACAAACCAGAAATAGGTCACTGATATTTGCAAATGTTTGCAATATTTGACATAGAATCAGTATAGAGAATATGTAAAGAATGACTATAAATCAATAAGAAAAAGATAAGTAAATTAAAAGTTGGCAAAGAGTTTAAATTATCATTTTACTGAAAAGAAAAATTCCCATGAACATAAGAAAATATGCTCAATGTTATTAATGAGAAACATGCAAACTAAAACCATAAAACAATGGCAATTTACATTCATCAGAAATTAAAAAGTCTGACAATTTTAAGTGCTGAAGAGAATAGGACATAATAATAATATACTGCTGGCAGGGTAACATTGATCATTGATCATTCTGGAAAACAATTTGGCTTTGTCAAGGTTCCAGGAATTCTAATTTTGAGGCATATTCTGGTACGTGGGTGCCATAGGAATGACAAATTTTTAAGGAAATGTATAAATAACTTGTAGTACATCCATATAATAGAGTACTATACAAGTAATCAATATAAATTAACTCCATTTATATGATGAATCTCAGAAATATAAAGCAAGATTAAACAAAAAGAAAAAAAGAGGTACAGAAGAATATATTTAATATCATTCCACATATAAAGTACAGAAAAATGTACATGTGGTTAACAATAAAGAAAAGTAAAGAAATATAAAACAGAGTCCAGGATTATAATGTAATTACTTGAGCTGGGGAAGTGTGGGGAGTGATGTAAATGGATAGAAAGTACATTCAGGCCTTCAAAGTACTGCTAATTTAATTTTTATATGTGGGTCATTGTTTTGTTGTTTTTAAAGCCTGAACATTTATTAAAGCATTTTGTACAGATTAAATATTTCAGAAACTTTTGTTTAAAAGTAGGGTATAAAAAGTACAATATGATTATAGAAAGATAGAAGAGAAAAAAGGGAAAGAAGAAGGGAAGGAAGAGAGGTAGGGAGAAAATGAAAGAAGGAAAGGATGAAAGAGGAAAGGGAGGAAAGAAATTATAAAGGTTATAAAATTTTCAAAAACAACAAATTGATCACTTTAAATAAATATTTATTGGAAAATTGGTATGTGCCAGAAGAAAAAAGATTTATGATTAGGTAATGAGTATGCCTTTAATATACTGAATAGATCTGAGACTCAGAGGTAATTTTCCACGAGCTGCCCAATTGCTAAGTGGTAATCCAATATTTTAAACCAATTCTTTGATTTCATATTTTATTCTGTTTCTTTGATTTTAGCCTGCTTTCCAGAAAAATTGCAAGCCAAACTTTGGAAGTTTGGGAGTCTTTAGTATTAATAAGGAACCTCCATTATGAGGTTGTCTCATATCAAGACTAGGCTTTAAAAAATGGTTATTTGGTTTTTTTGTGGACATTATGATTTTTTTTTCTTTGTAAACTAACATCCTGTAGTGCTCTTTTAAGAAACTTGATTACTTTCCGAGAATAATATAAAAGACAATACTCTAATTTAAATGTTTGATTCATTTGACTATATCTATTTTTTTAACTTCTGTGTGAAAAATAATCGCTATAAACAAATTTGAAAACCAAGTGGAATTTGGAAAACAAAACTGTTTATACCAAACAAAAATTCATAAATTTATATCCCCAATATATAATCATATCTGGGCAGGTGGGAATAAACAAATCATAACAAAGAAACTCTCTCTCAAAAAAAAAAAAAAATCCAAAATGAAAACAAGCAAAAGATTCCAACATAACATTTCAAATAATAAATGCTAAAGATTCAAAAATACTAAAATACTAATTAATCAAAGGAACATAAAGAGGAGCTTTTATTATTATTTATTATCATTTTTATTATTTTATTTTATTTAACCTATCAGTTGGCAAAAGAGTGTCAAGATTGAAAAGATAAAAAGTTGTTAGAGTTTGGGCATACTTCCATTTTTATGCTCTCTGATATTCAAGTAGCTTGGTTTCACTTTCAAGAGTGCATTTGGCAATGTTTCAAAAGACAAAATATGTACATCTTTTGACTAAGCAATTACACTTCTAGAAATGTTTTCTAAGTAAAAAAAAAAAAAAAAGCTTTTCAAAAGCATGTTTCTGATGGTTTGTCACAGTATTACTTGTAATAATTAGAATTTGAAATAATATTTATCAATATTGGTTTAGTGAATTATGGGATTATATAAGTGGAATATTATGCAAACACTGAAATGATCATGGTGATCAGTATCATTGACATAGACAATGTATGATTGTTGGTTGAAAATGGATTCTAGGACTTATGCTGAATTCTCTGGATGATGGAACTTCATAAGATTTTCATTTTCTCCTCTACAAATTCCTCTATTTCACAATGAGCATATCTATATATAAATAAGCAATAACAATAATAATAATAAAAGAGCAAAAACAAATCTGCTAACACACATGCATATTATTAGCACATAGGTTTTCAGGGACATAACAGCCACCACTTACTGAACATCCATTTTATGTCAAAGCGGAATTTCCCCAAACTCTAAAAGATAGGGCTCCAAGAAGTTCAGTAACATGCTCAAGTAACAAGGGAACAAAGGAGTGTCTCAGTCATTATTCTGAATCAACTACCCCAGGCTTTCTCTAATCCATTCTATCCCATAAAGCAGCATCTCTTAACCTTGAATCAGTGAACCAGATCACCATGGACAGGTCGCAGAGGGTCTGAGAACCTGCTAAAATCATGAACAGAGTTCCATTTGTATGTGATTTTTTTCTGGGGTAGAGTCCACACCATTTATCATGAAATTATATTATAAGATCTAAAAGGATGAAGGACCCATCTCTTTGAGGGAATGTGGATTCCCCTAAAATCTTTAAACCCTTTTGATGGTGCTCGTGCTTCCCAGCTGAAGAAAGCAGTTATGTTTTTCCCCATTTCCCTGCTTGCTACTCCCAGCCTCTTGTCTCTGTGAGTTTCGGAAGTTTCCTCTTTTTTGAAAAATGGTATTTATATATTTATTTAAATAAAGATTATATGCATCGAAGTTGTATGACATGATGATTTGATTTACGTATTTTTTTAGAATAAGCAGGCAGCTGCTCCGTGAGGATCCTTCCCATGACTGCTGGACAGCAACTTCTTGGGCATATAGCACGGATCCAGGCTAGGCTACCGTGGGACAACTTAATGCAGTCCAGTGCGTGTCTGCATCACCAGGGCCTTCACCTTAGCGGAGAACATGAAATAGGGCCACAACCTCTCCATAGTTGCATTTTCACCTATGTTCTGACATTAACCATCTGGCCACCCACTGGAGCATTCTAAAATTCAATCAGAGATCTAACCACCAGGAGTTAGTCCAGACCCCACAGGATGAAGGTCATATTGCCAGCAAAACTGCCCCCATTTCAAATGCCAGCCACTATTTGAGGGTTTGCAAGCCACCCATACTTCTGAACAACTAGTTACACAATCAGGGGTTTCCCATGACCCCCTCAGGTCTGAGAATGTCCTAGAATGACTCCCAGAGCTCAGGGAAGTGTTAACAATTACATTTGTATTATAAAGGACGGAATTCCTGAAGAATCCAAAGCAGAGACACAAAGAGCATGCAAATCTCCCAAGCTCTCGTCTTGGGGAATCAGTGTGTGCACACTCTCCCAGCATTACATCCATGTGTTCACCAACAACCAGGGAGTTCCACTCAGGGTCCAGAATTTTTGCTGTGGTCTCATTACATGGGTTTGCTTGATCAAATCGCCAGTCATGTGCTTTAACTCCATCTCCTTGCCCTCCCTCTTTGGGGGTGCAGCTGGCTCAAAAACCCAACTCCTTAATCACATGGGTGGTCTTTCTGGTGATCAGCCTCCATCCTTAGGTGGAGGCCCACCATGAGTCACCTCATTAGCTAACCTCGGGTTTGATTTGAGCTGCTGTTGAATAATAAGGATACTTCCATCCCTCAGGAAATTTCCAGGATTTTGGAAACACCATGTCTGGAAACTGGGACAAAGACCAGTTCTTCCTTCTGTAACAACCTTCCTCATTCAGTATCTGTTTTCCGCTTCTCATTTTGTCTTCTTTCCTTAACTTGCTTTCCTTCTTTTCCTTAGTCCTCTTTTCAACTCTTCCTCTGATTTTGTCCTGTCACTCGAATTTCAGACTGAAAATGTTGCCTACCGTTTGATGGAGAAGCTTGTAAGAGGACACACTTACAGTCACTATACAAAACACCAACTGTTGAGATGATCTTTAAGACAAGGTTATATAAATGAACCCTCTGGTAACTAAAGGCAGGAGCAATAAAAGGTAAAAGTCAGATGTGTGATGCAAGGGATAAAAACATGCTACTTACTAAAATTTTTCTTTGATTGAAAATGTTTCTACATTTTTAGGGCACTTGTAAATCATGTGAGGATCTACTTAATGTGCAGATTCTTACTTAGTACTTCCGAGGACGCAGGAGTGTGCAGAAGGCCACCTACATAATGTGTGAAATCCAGTGCAAAATAGAAATTCAGGGCCCCTTGTGGAAAAATTAAGAATTTCAAGATGGTGACGGTAGTATCTTACACCAAACTCAGAGTCCTTGTGAACACAGGTCACATTCCATGGTCTTTGGTTAATGTTAATGATCCATTGACTATAATTTGAGCAGAAACAATTGAGTAAGGTTAGGAAGGGACAGGTCCCCCCAGAATGGGCCACTTTGTCATGCAAATTATCTTGAGCTGAAGGCAGTTGAGACCCTGCCCCTCCCTGAACTATGAAGAAGACTCTAAGGTGGGGAGTCTTTCCTAGAATAAGGGTCATTTACAGACAAATTTAGTCTGAGTGACCCATCTATAAGACAGGGCAAACATCTAATTACCAAATATCTGCTTTTCTTCTTCCCCTGTGAAGTGCATTTCTTTCCTGGGAGGTTCCAGACCCCTACCCACGTCTCCTTATTTCCAGATGACATACATACCTCATTTTGCCTATCTTTGGAATGCATGCGTTCTTTGTGGATCCCCTGTACATACAAGATTACATTTGATTCTCTCCTGTTAATCTGTCTCTTGTCAATTTGATTCTTAGCCCAGCTAGAGGGAAACTTGAAGGGGATAGGAACCCTTGCTCCCTGAAAAACCAAACAAACAAAAAACATCTAAATGTTCTAAATTGCATGCCTTCCATATTATATTTATAATTTTGTTGGTTTATTGACTTTTAATTTTCCTTAAATTAAGATATTTATTTGGTAAATTAACCAAGCAATTTGAATGCTAGGATTATTTCAGAAACAAATGTTTGTTTTTGTTTTTGCTGTAGGATATTCAATAAATATTTGATAAATTAGTCAATAATATGGTACATGGACATAGAAGAGATTTGTTCTTATTTTCTTTTGAAGGGTAGCAGAGGATGCAACCCCAAACTGCCTCTTCGGCATAAGAATTATTTGGAGCTGATTATTTTGAGAGGCTGCAGGCAGAGAAGCTCTATAAACAGAATGGGAGGGACCCTTTTGTAAGGAAAATTTACATTACAAAGGAGGCCTGTACCAGGAAGAGAGCTACTATCAGAAAACTTTTTACCTAAGAAACTTATCCACGCAATAGGGCAATTTTATTTACCAAACATCTCCTCTCACTTTCCAGAGAATTACGTCCACCATATGTTTATGTGACTCTAGTATATATGCCATTAAGATTGTTTTGCCTTGGTTTTTTTTTTTTTTCTTTTCTCCCACTAATCGGCCTTTTATTTGGGGGAGGGGGGCAGTTCTTAACCAAAAACCTAGAAAGGTAGCAGAAAAGTTGTTTCCTCCCCACCACCATCTCTCGCTCCTTCCATTCCCTCTTTCTTCCTTCCCATCACTTTCTATTGCCATCTGGACTTTGAATCACCTGCCTGAGTCTTTTCTTCTTCCCCTACCCACAGTTCCTTTCACACTGATTTCTCCAGAAGTTTCTCTACTGTCAGGACACTTTTTCTCCATCCTTGTGTGTGACTGTGGCACCTCAGTCGGTCACTCTGGTAACAGAAGTGATCTAACTTCTAGAGAGCAGAGGGTTTGGCTTTTAAGTATCCTTAATTATTGCAACCATTTTCTCATGGAAATATTTCTAAAACACATCATATACAGACATTGTCTTTCAAACAGAAGTTGAAGAACGTAGTATAATACATGGTAGGACATTTACAGGTATTAGGTTTGGCGAATCTACTTGCTCTTTTCCCAAAATGATCCAGGCCTCTGAAACATTGACTTCTTGCTTTTACTTTTTCCTGTTTGTAAAAATTCTCCCCAAATGGTCCCCTCTAAATACCTAGTATTGTCAATTTGTTTGCCTACAATAGAACTTTCACTGTCAAACTTTGCCTTTTTTAAATGTGGTTTTGAAAGACCAGATAACCAAGCTTATTATGATAATTCTGCAGCAAATTGTGTGGCAAATTAGTCATTTATGTAGACCTGACTGTGGATATAAGGAATTCATTCACTTATGAATAAAGAACTGAACTTTAAGCTTTGGGACGTGGATTAGATAACATCTATTCTGGGTAGTCAGGGAAATTTTTAAGTTTTTTACTCCTGTATTCTTGGCAAAACTACCAGTGATTCAGATTGTTACAGTGCTTTCAGGAGTTTGACAATAAAGTCCCCAGTCTTAATTTACATTTGGGTTCCAACTGATCACGAGGTCTTTATGTATATTTTCGAACCCAACTTCCTTAAGTTTTTAAGGTTTTTTTTAGCAATATGGAATATCGTCAATCCCTGCCCTTAAAATGTTTCTAAATTCATGTGTAATAAGCCACTTTGATAGTCAGTGGTTCAGAGGTTGGTCATCAGGGGGTCAAGGTGGCATATTTTGGTCCAGGCTGCCCTTGGTCTCTATAATATTCAACATGTAGCTAATTTGATGTCTTTTCATTTTCATTATATCTTTACCATAACACACACACACACACACACACACACACACACACAGAACTAGACACTCATATAAAGCGCACTGTTAGGTCGCTGGCCCTGGGAATGCAGGAGGAACAATAAAATGGCTGCCAGACCGCCATCTTTCCCCTACCCAAGACTTTCCCACCAGAAGGACATTTGTCAAGGACAAGTCACCTTGAGTAAATGGAAACTTATGTGAGAAGCAGACACCAGCCACTTTGGGACTTTCCAACCCCCAACCTCTAACCTTACCAAATGTGGTTATGAGCCCCCACCCTGCCCTGGCCTAATAAAAGGTCACTCAACCCCTTCCTAGCACGCGACTTTACCGACTCTCCTCTCCTGAGTTGCGGAACCTCACCCGAGGGCCCCTTTAATAAACCTTGCCTAGTGCCTATCTTACCTGGTGTTGTGTGTATCTTGCCTGTAAAACCTTACACATACATATACACATATCCCATTAAGGAGAAATTGGAAAAAAGAAACGAAAGAGGAATTCCTAAGGTGAGCAATTTGGAGGAGAGAGAAGAGGCACTAACAGTGGTGAGATAAATATACAACACAGATTTCCTGTTTCTTATGAGCTTATGTTTCCATCAGGGTTACTGAAGCATTTTCAACTAGAATACTAAAAATTTCAGAGCACAGAAAAGCTCTCCAGATTTATTTAGGCAAAACAAGCAAAACATAACCCATGACACAACAGAGCGCCTTTTGAGGGCTAAGGCAGGAGCAGGAGCTGAAGGGGGAGGGGGGGCAGGGGGTGGGAGGGAGTTTGGTGTAGAAGGCATTCTCTGAGACCCAAAATCTAGAACCATGGCTGGAAAAAGATATCTCAGTCCAATTATGTTGGACTAAACAGCCTAACGTGACTAAACAGCCCTAAAATTACCCAAGCTGAGAAAAGGAAATTTGATACCCCTCCACTCAGATCAGATGCATTTCCCATAGCACCATTTCTCCATATAATTCTTCAGAGTTTCTTGTCAGAAATTCTGCTGTTTTCCAAATCCCTGTGCTTTTCTCCTTCTTGACCGCAGACACCCCCGGGCATGTACGCACAGGGAGAGAGAAACGGCTCGGGCAGAGGCCTACAATGGTACACAATTCTGCCATGAGTTCATCCTAAATCAACTGAGAGCAGCAGCAGATATGTCTTCCCCAAACACTAGAAAACAGCCCAATCTTTTATTTTCCTCCATGCATGTAGCTTTGGGGCCACCAGATGGCACTGTTGCAGACAAGTGCTCACAGCCTCGATGCAGTGTGAGTGTGAGAAATGACAGGAAACGTTAAAGTGAACCCCAGAGTGTGTTGGTTGTATGTCTCTAAGACGCAGTGCACCTTGAAGGTGATAACTGTCTTTCCAAAGTTCATTTCGAAGTAGCAGAAAGCTACAAAGCAGCTTCAGTGGGGTTTGATCAGTTGAAACTTACCAGCCAGGTCACCAGTAAAAGGAAAGATGTTTTCAGAGAACCGAAATGTAAGAGGCTGATGACTGCAGACCAAGAGACAAACTCACTGGAACCCACGAAATCAGTCAAAACAAGCTCTCATAAACTTCACGTCCCTACTGTTTTCTGTTTTATTCTGTCCATTGATTCGACTTGGTCCCCCAACCACTGTTCACTGCAAACCGTCGCCCACTCAGGCAACACAGGAACACACTCACATTTGAGAAAGAAAGCGTTGCAGAATTACTGATAACCACACTGGTCAACCAAAGAAAGTTTCCATTGATTTCCCATGTTGTAAATTGATCCAGATAATTTCTGTAGCTTGAGTGCCCCATTAACTCACTAATTTGAAATAATCTGAACATAAGCTGAGCTCAAGTTTTTTCTTGCCCTGTGTCCGGATTCATTTAAGTCAATTTCTTCGAGCACACCGCTGGGAAGGCCAAAGCTCTGTGTTCAATACCCACTTCATTTTACTATGTTTCTTTAACATACTCCTTGCTCCCACTCCTAGTTATGTGGTTTAGGATTAAGGTCAGAATGAAGGTAAGGAGTGGGAACAGAGTGTGAATGGAGAAATACAAATATAATCTAATTACTGGGGGAGGGGGAGGACCTCAAATCCAACCTCTGATTTGGGTTCAAAGTAACAGAGAATTAGCCCAACTCACACTGTCTCTCCCATTGAATGCAGCTGTGCAGAGTTCAAGGACTATCTCTCTAAGGACACTAAATAGTAAAATAGTAACAGAAGGGTTAGGGAAGAAGACTAAAACTCCAAGTGCCACCAAGTTATAAGGGAGTTTCACATTTTTCTTCCTCTCTCCCCCAGGGTGAAAGCAGAGTAGCATAAAATCTGGAGGTGGGCGCTGACCTGCGCATAGAGAGGCATTTCAGGAGAAGCCTGGAAAATAAATAAAACTGCCCCTATTCATAGATGACATGATTCACTATGCAGGAAATCTCCAGGAACCTACAAAAAAGCTCCTAGAAATAATAGCCGAGTTTAGCAAAGTCACAGGATATAATAAGGCAACACACAAAAATCAATTGTATTTATATATGGTGGCAATGAACAGTTGAAAACAGAATTTTTTTCTTTAAAAGAGCACTGCTTACAATAGCTTTAAAGAACATAAAATACTTATATATAAATCTCACACAACCTATACTGGATCTCTCTTCTCAATACTGTAAAATGCAGATGAAAGAAATCAAAGAAAGCCTAAGTGAATGGAGACATATACCGTCCGTGCTCATGTATCAGAAGATAATACGGTAGAGGTGTCCACTCCAAAACTGATTTATAGGCTTCACAATGCCAACAGTAAAAAACAAACAATCCAGCTAAAAATGGGCAAGAAACTTGAACACTTTACCTAAGAGGATGTGTGTTTAGGAAAACACACACACACACACACACAAAGATGAGCAACATCAGTAGACATGAGCTAGTGGGGAAATGCAAATCAAAACCACATGTGATATCGTGGCATAATTGTAAGATGGCTAAAATATAACATACTGATAATGCCAAGTGCAGGTCAGGGCACAGAGCAGCTGGAACTCACACATTGCTGGAGGGGATGCCCAGGAGTGCAGCCGCCTTAGAGATGAGTTTGACAGCTTTTACAAAGTTACCCATACACTTACCATAGGACCAGGAACCCTGCTCCTGGGTATTGTACCTTACAGATATGAAAATCTGTGTTCACCCAAAAAGCAAATGTCTACAGCAGCTATATTCATAATTGCCAAATCTGGAAACAGTCCAGGTATCTTTTTTTTTTTTTTAAGATTTTATTTATTTATTTGAGAAAGAGCCTGTGCCTGAGTTGGTGGGGAAGGGCAGAGGGAAAGGGAAAAGCAGACTCCCAGCTGAGCAGGGAGCTCGACACAGGGCTGGATCCCAAGACCCTAGATCCTGACCTGAGCTGAAGACTGAACTGACTGAGCCACCCAGGTGTCCCCAGGGCATGTATCTTTCGATGAGTGAGCAGACCATGAGACATCCACGCAGTGGCGTACCACTCAGCAATGGAAAGGAACACGCTCCTGATACCTACCACGACCCGGGTGAATCTCAAAGGCATTATGTGGAGTGAAAGCAGCCAGTCTCAAAAGATCACAGAATGCACGATTCCGTTGAAATGATATTCTCAAAAAAAGACAAATCTATAGTAATTGAGGATTTATCAGCGTTTGCCAAGAGATAGGGGTCTGACGAGTCTACAAAGCAGTTACACAAGGAAGTCTTTTGGGGACATGGAACTGTATTGCATCTTGGTTGTTCTAATCTACTTCCTTGTCCTTCTGTACCCACTCTGGTTCCAGGGCTCAGCCACTCTTGTCTGAACTATTTTAATAGCATTGTACACTGGGCATCTTGTGTCTAAGTTCTCCTCCCAGCCCAAATACCACACATATTTTCTAAAATTCAACTTGATTTATGTTACTTCAGTACTTAAAAATTTTTCAGTGGCTGAGACAGAGGCCAGCTTATTTAGCAGAACGTTCGGGACCCTTTAAAAATAAAACTCAATCTACCTTTCCAGTATCATTTACTGTACTCTTTTTCTATACACCAATGATTTCATAAACTTACTTGTTATTCTCTGAACATACTCCAGTTCCATCACCATCTTTGCTTATGCCATTGTTTCTGCCAACCAGAACCTCCCCCCATTCTACAACCTGGTGAAACACTGTATTGCATGGAACACTGGGTGTGGTGCATAAACAATGAATTCTGGAACACTGAAAAGAAATTTAAAAAATAAATAAAAATTAAAAATAAAGTATCATATCATCTGCAAAAAAAATAATAAAGAACCAACTCAAATATTACTCCTTTAATAAAGACCTTCTCATCATCTGCTGTGGGAAAGATTTAAGTGACACAAGTATGGCATGTGTCCGTCACAGTGTATAACCATCCTACGTACTCAATAAATCCAAGTTACCATTAACCAAACCATCTCTTGCTCTCTCATACTATTTCTTCCTTTTTTCTTACAGCTCTTACCTCCTGTATTGTAAGTAGCTGTCTATATGCCTGTTTCCCTTGCTGCAATAAGATCTTTCTGAAGAAAGAAATTTAGCACTGCTTATTTTAATGGTGTTTCTTGTTGAGCCTAGTAGGTAGTAGGTGCTCAATAAATGTTGAGTGGGGAAACGAAGCAAAGGAAGGAGAGGAGGAAGGAAAGAATTAAGAGAGGAGAGAGCACATGCTAGTGTAAGGACCTATTTAGAAACTGTCCCTGCTCCCCTTCCCCCAGGGGATTTACTTGGAGACAAGTCCCGGAAACCAGCTTCAGGTAACAAAGCCCAGATACAAAGGTGGGTCAGGCCAGGTGGAGACTTCCGATCAGTGGGGGGATGCATACTGTCTCCCTGGTTACCAAGGAGTATGGGCCCCGCCCGTTGGGAGCCTTTTGGGCTCCAGTCCCAATCAAGGTGTAATAGGCTGGTTCAGATGTCTACTAGGGTAAATTGTAACTCAACTGGTCACCTAGCATCACTGTGGAGTTTCCTGTGTGTTACAATCTCATTGGCCACCTGTGCGTGGCCAGGCCCGACCGCATGGCCTTTGCCCTTAAAAGCTAGTCTGTGAAACAGAGAAGGGTCGCCCTCTCTTGCAAGAGGTGCGTCCCCGAACATTCGGTTAGATTCTTAATGCTTGGCGCGAAATAAAGCTTTGCTTGACCTTCGCTTTATATCAGTCTCGCTCCTTTAATCACGGACCCATTATTGGGGCATAACACTAGGAGGGGTGGGTCTTCTCTCAATAATACAGAAACACTGAGCTTCTAATTAGCAGGACAGATTCCCCCAGAGATACTGGTAGTGTCTCTAATGATTTGGTATCCTCTGCTTTATCAACGCCAGGGAAGCGGGCAGATAACCTTCTTATGATGACAAAGAGCTATACGGTGACAAGCAGATGTTTCACCATCCAACCTCCTCCCAGCTTCTGGCAGGAATTTAAGGGAAAACAAACGCATGTGCCACTTTACCAGCCTCTCTGATTTCCTGGTCTGCAAGCCAATTGGGTGAATAATATAACCTGTATGGGAAAATTTCAGTATGTTCTGTTATTCCTTTGCACATTCAATATTAATGAAAATAGCTATTAGCGTTAATAATTATTAATATGATAATATTCACTGTGCACCTACTATATACAGTAGGCATAGTGCTTTGTATTTTCTATAAGTTAATCAGAAATAAAGAAAATCCAGACTTGATTTATATTTACCTGAATGAGGAGTCATTTTCTTTTTTTTTTTTTTTTTAGAGGGATCGAGAGCACGTGTGAGGTGGCAAGGGGGTAGGTACAGAGGAAGAGGGAGAGATAACTTTTTTTTTTTAAGATTTCATTTATTTATTTGACAGACAGGTCACAAGTAGGCAGAGAGGCAGGCAGAGAGAGGGGGAAGCATGCTCCCTGCTGAGCAGAGAGCCCGATGTGGGGCTCGATCCCAGGTGGGATCATGACCCGAGCCGAAGGCAGAGGCCTTAACCCGCTGAGCCACCCAGGCGCCCGTCATTTTCTTTTTTATTAGTGAACACAAACACAAGTAATTCTTAACATTTTTTGCGTGTGTAGGTTTCACACCCAGCGTGGAGCCCAATACAGGGCTTGAACTCACTACCCTGGGATCAACAACTGAGCTGAGATCAAGAGTCAGACCCTTAACTAACTGATCCACCCAAGTGCCCCTGAAAATACATGAGTAATTTTTTTGAAGATTTTATTAATTTGAGAGAGAGACAGAGAGCACATGAGCAGGGGGAGGGGCAGAGGGAGAGAGAGAGAAGCAGACTCCCCATTGAGTACAGAGCGCTAGGCTGGGCTCCACCTCAAGACCACTGAGATCATGGCCTGAGCAGAAACCAGAGTCAGACACCTAATCGAGGAGCTACCCAGGAGCCCCAAGACGAGTATTCTTATTCAAGTTTCAGGAGAAGCAGTAACTCAGGGAAAGCAAGCAGAATGCCTGGAGAAAGAGAAAAGCAGGCTCTGATTTTTTGTATGACACTAATAACTCCCTAGATCCGAGCCACAGTGTCCTAATCTATAACATGAGGACTTTGAGCTAGAACAATGCTTCTCAAACTTGAATGTGGATAGGAATCACTTGGGGATCTCTCTCAAAGGCAAGTTCTTAATCAGGAGTTCTAGAGTAGAAATTCTACATTCCTAACAAGCTTCCTGGTGATGGAATCTAGGTAACTATGAGGTCACATTAAGCATTAAAGTTCTAAACCAAAGAAGATATCATCTGAAGGTTATATGGAGATCTCTGGATTCCAGTTTCATAAATTCCACCCTCAGCAGGAGCAATGAATGATGGGTGTCTCTCTTTCAAGATCCCTTGCCTCAGGATAGAGATCTGCTCATATCCAACCTTCAAGAAGAAGCCAACGGAAAGAAAACAGGAGTGTGAATGCCATAGACAGTGCAGTAATTCCAGTGATTCCCCGTGCCATATTCCCTGCCATGAAAATTTGCAATACCTTTCAACAGCCCTATTTAATTCTAAAATCCTCCTTTTCCTGCGGCCCACGCTGCCACACAACCCAGTTTTTTGGAAACATCCCTGTGAGGCAAACTACAGCTCAGAGTAAAGTTGGGGGTGGGTGATTATCAAGATGCAAATTGCTTAAACTCAGTTATTTTGTTTGGGTTTTTGTTCTGCCCTCAAAGATTTTGGCCTGTTCTAACATTTTATAGACTATACCTTATTAAGAAAGAACTTTTGAGCACTACACTCTTCCAATCCCCACACAGTGGCTTTCTGAGTTGCATAGTAACACCAACTTTAGAAAGAGGTAAGCACATAAGGAAAAAAGAAAAAAAAAAGAAAAGAAAAGAAAAAAATACTGGATTAAAGAATATTTCTGGGGTGCCCAGGTGGCTCAGTGGATTAAAGCCTCTGCCTCTGGCTCAGGTTATGATCCCAGGATCCTGGAATTGAGCCCCGCATCAGGTTCTCTGCTCACTGAGGAGCCTGCTTCTTCCTCTCTCTCTGCCTGCCTCTCTGCCTACTTGTGATCTCTGTCTGTCAAATAAATAAAATCTTAAAAAAAAAAAAAAAGAATATTCCTGAATAATAAATCCAGTCATGCTAGCCTATTACACATTCAAAGAATTAATTAGAAACCAGTTAATCTCTAAGAAAATAATATAGCATATCTTGCTTTAATATGTTTGAGTTCTGACTGACATTTCATTTGTTCAAGAGGATTTTTTTTTTGCTCTTTTCTGTCAAGAGATGTTGGCAAAGCTGTGTGTAATCAACTTTTTCATTCTGCCTGGCAAAGACTATTAGCCGTTAAGACAGGGAGATGTACAGTGCCTCTGTCATGGGTGTGGATATATACCATAAGGATATACAGCAGTGAAACAGGAAGTTCTTAATGAGACACCTCAGCCCCCAAATGTGACCTGTTTGAATACATTCAAGCCCTATCTAACGCCTCCAGTGTTCTCTGTTGGCATTCTGCAAGACGGAAGGAAGAAGGCAACCAGTAAATTGTCTTTCCTGAGTCTGCAAACACCATTCCCAAGTGAGGTGCCTCCATTTCCCCCTCTGGAAAACAGTGATGGAAATGACCTACCTTATTTAATCAGCGTTTCTAATACTTGATTAGCCCCTCAGGCCAAAGCAGCTAGGTTAGGCTAAGAATGGAAAGTCCTCTACAAGGGGCTTTTACCTTCCCTGCTTCTGGGAGACATTCAGTGTGCTCCAAAGCAGCTGGCAATGGCAAAGGGATTTTCAGGCCCATCCAGACTAGGTGGAAGGACAATAAGGAACTATGGGAGAGTTAAAAATGAGCCACAGTTCAACTGGGCTCCAAGGGGAGCCTAAAATGGAAAATGGGCCAAACAAAATAATGTATATTTTTAACTCATAAATAGGCCAGCAAAATTATATTCAGTCTTTATAAAGAGCTCTGATACAAATCTAGCCACTAATATCCTCCTTTGCCTGGACATCCCATATTTCTTCTTCTTCTTTTTTTTTTTTTTTAAGATTTTGTTAATTTATTAGAGAGAGAATGTGCATGAGAGGGGAGAGGGGGTTGGAAGAAAGGACAGATGGAGAGTGAGAGGGAGAAGCAAACTCTCCACTAAGCGGGGAGCCCAACATGGGGCTGGTCCCAGGACCCCGGGACCATGACCTGAGTTGAAGGCAGATGCTTAGCCAATTGAGCCACCCAGGTGCCCTCCATCCCGTATTTCTTAAGTCATTTTATTTTACTATATGAAGAAAATAATAGGAGGCTCTTTTAGCAAAGGAATCAAGGAATGTAAGTAATTACTCAGATCATTTAAATTATTATGGCTATTTAACTCCAATTACATGGGCATTTCAGGAAGGCTTTTATGTCCCGCCCTTCCCCCGCTCCCAATAAAAATTATCTAAGTAAATATTGCTGTTCTCTTGCACATTTTTTGTGTAGATAAACTGAGTCCTCCATTATCTCACTGGGACCTTAACTATTAAATCTTTCTAGCACCTAGATTCTATAATGACCTCTAAGTAGTAAATTACCACCTTGCTTTAGATATTTACAAGCCAAAAATTCATTCATTCATTCTTTTTTTTTTTTTTTTTTTTTTTTTTTTCAGAAACACTTAATGAGCATAGGATAGTTGCCAGGCATTGTTCTCTATACAAAAGAGTGACCACAATCAAATAGTTCAGTGAGAAAGACAAAAAGTAAAATAATCAAATAAATAAATCCTACTTAAAAATTATATTAAGTACCAGTTCTATGAAAGATTAAGACTGGGGGGGGGGGCGCCTGGGTGGCTCAGTGGGTTAGGGCCTCTGCTTTCGGCTCAGGTCATGATCCCAGGGTCCTGGGATCGAGTTCCGCGTCAGGCTCTCTGCTCAGCAGCGAGCCTGCTTCCCTTCCTCTCTCTCTACCTGCTTCTCTGACTACTTGTGATTTCTGTCTGTCAAATAAATAAATAAAATCTTAAAAAATAAAAAATGACTGGGGGACTTAACCTGTTCTGTGAGTGACATTATACCTGAGAACTGAAAGATAAGGAAGAGGCACCTGGGTAAAGGGTATGGTGAAGGATTGCAATGAGAGAGAACAGCATGCACAAATGCCCTGTGGTAGTAAGGAGCACAGTGTATTAAAAGAAGTGAGACATGACTGGAAACTAGTCTGATGTAGCACAAACTGTACAAAAAATGAAAACCACAGAACATGAAAGGAAGAATGTTTCTATTCAGGTGAGGTGGTCAGGGAAAGTTTTCTTAGGCAAAATGGGACTTGGAGGTAAACTGTCAAGAAAGTGAAGATTTTAGAAAGGAAAACGCTATGTATTTCTGGCAGCTAGCACAGCAAAAACAAAGGCATGAAATTACAAAAGCCTAAAACATGTTATTGCCTTTTTATTGATGTTCTTTCAATTTATGTATATGTGACCTGGTTTATTTGAAAATCAAAGAAATATGTTGCCATATTTTAGAATTGAATTCCTACAGAGAGGGACCTAAAATGAAAAGGATAAGTCCTTCTTATATAAAATTTAACTCAAAATGGATTATAGACTTAAATGTAAAAAGTAAAACGTTCAGAAAAAACATAGGAGAAGAATTTTCCGTGTTTAGGGCCAGGCAAAGAGTTCTTAAACTTGACACCAAAAGCACAATCTGTTTAAAAAAAAAAAAATCTTGATAAATTGAACCTCATCAAAATTAAAATTTTTGTCTGCAAAAGCCCCTGTGAAAAGTATGAAAAGACAAGCTAGAGACTGAGAGAACATATTTGCAAACCAAATAGCTAACAAAGGACTTGTATCTAGAATATATAAAGAACTCTCAAAATTCAACAGTTAAAAAAAATGCAATTAGAAAATGAGCAAAAGACAGGAAGAGACATTTTGCTGAAGAGGATATGCATACAGCAAATAAGCACATGAAAGGATGCTTTACATATCAGCCATGGACGGAATGCAAATGAAAAACCTTGATGAGATACCACTCTACACCTACCAGAAGGCCTTGAACAAAAAAGCGACAACACCAAATACAGGCGACGATGCGGAGAAACAGGGTCCCTCATATACTGCTGGTGAGAATGTCAAGATGGTGTGGCCATTTTAGAAAACAATTTGGTAGTTTTTATAAAATTACACACTCAATTGCAATATGATCCAGAAAATGCCTTCTTGAGAAAGAAAAATATATTCACATAAAAACCTATGTGTAACTGTTCATACCAGTTTTATTCATAATATTCCCAAACTGGAAACACTAGATGTCCTTCAACCAATGACTGCATCACCAATTAGACCCCAAGACCTGACTTTACCACCCACCTACTTCTATTCACTAACCTCTGTCTTATTATTTCTCTGTAAGCTCTTCTTTCTGGCTTACCTCTTAACTCAGGCAAATAAAACCAGAAACCATCCCTCAGGAGATGGCAGCTGCCTTAATAAGACCTCCCACTGGCCCAGATCACCCAGATCTGCTGAGCTGAGCCCCTGATTCGCACCTGCACAGATGGACCTCGGAGTGACCTCTGGAATGACCTACCATTACCTCTACCTCATTTTAATATTGAATTCTCTGCCCAACAGGAAGCCTCAGCCCTATTTACATAAGATACCATGTATGTATAAGCATGTTTTCTTAAGGCCCCTGTGAGACTTTGTGCCCACCTCTACATACATGACAAGTCTTCCCTATCTAAATAGTCATCCTAACCGTAAATAAAAGGAACCCATTCACCATGTCCTGGGGAGTCATAGCTTTGGAAGCCACTCCTCCTGACCTCCTTATTTTCTGCAAGTAAAAGTTTTCTCTGTGTGACAACCCAAAGTGGTGCAGTTTCTGACTCACCAAGGAGCAAACTCACATTGGTTTGGATACAAGTGGTTAAACTATGACACAAACCTAGCACCAAATACTATCCAGGAATGAAAATTAACCAACTATTAATATATACAGCAACTTGATGAATACTTGGGGTTACACTGAGCAGAAAAAAAGCCAAAAGTTACACGCCATATAATCCCATTTATATAACAGTTTTGAAAAAAAAATTATACATAAAAAACACATTAGGGGTTGTCAGAATTTAAGGATATAGAACATCCTCTATTAAAAAAAAAAAAAAAGAGAGATTTGCCATCCAGAATATTATCTTTCCTTGGAACATTTTCTTCTGACAGGTAACTAGGGAAGTAGCAATCCCAAACCACCTTAGCCCAGTAAAAGATTTATATGTTTAACGCTAGGCTTCAGTCCATGTGAGATCTGACTCATTTAGGATTTACCCTTGATCCTAGCATATTTCCTTTCTATGCCCTCACCCAACCATGGGAGACTCACCCAGGCCCTTTTGTGTACAGACCATGAACCCCAATATTTGTTCCCAAGTCATTTGAGTCTGCTAAAGCTCTACCCAGCTCTGCCTCTTAAGTCCATAGATGTCCCTGTGATTAAAAGCTTACCTCTCTAGGCGTTCTTCTTAGGAAATTTTGGCTCTCTACACTTTCACTGCCTTGTTAATTCCCAATACTTCAAACAGATTCTTTTCTCCAGATTTTCTATTTTTGCTCGTTGGGAGTGTTCAGTGGAAGAGGAAGTCTCAATTGCCTTTTTATGTTGACTTTTATATAACTTATCCCACTTTTCCTCTGGAGACTTCCACCCAGGCCACGAATCCTTCCTCTCCAATATAAAATTTTTACTTCTGATATTTGCCCTTGTGAAAGATCAAAATTCTTTGTCCTCACCTATCTTAAAAATATTTGTAATCTCATGTAACTGGAACTTTTTCTGGCTATGGTCGCTTAGCATGACCACCATTTCCATTCAGATTTTTGAAGTAATTTGCCATATTTTCTTCCAGCACTCAGAGTTACTAATGAGAACACAGCTTCAGTGGATCCAGGGAAATTTGTTCTTTCTCTCTTTCTTCTTCCTTTGCCTCTTCGTATCCTTCTCTCCCTCCTTCTCCTTTTCCAATTTTCTTTCTCTTCCCTTCCATTCCTTCTCCCCTACCTTCTCCTTTGTTGGTAAGTATTTTCCTGGTTTCTCCACAATGCATTTACCATTGTTCGGATCTTAGATGTTCATGATCAACTATCTATATTCTTACTCTTTTCCACATTTTTACCCTTACAGGTTCTCATAATAAAATATAAGCACCATTCTCAATCTGTAAGTTTTGTCCCTCCTTTTATATTTGTATGTATGTATTTCAGCAATTGTATCGGTGATTTTTCCTTTAATTTTTCATAGTTTCTGTTTGTTATCTCACTATTCCATTCTTGTAGTATTATGTGCTTATTTTAGAAATGAAGTAACGTCTTTTCCCTAAGAATGCTAATTTTTGTTTGTATCTGCATGTGGTGTTTTAAAAGTATGTCTACATAATCTTTTCCAGTCCATTCCTCAAAAGACAGGGACTAATTCCCTTCCGCCTTGAGCGCGGGCTAAATTTAGTGACTCCCTGCTAGTAAAGAGAATGTGGCAGAAGTCGTCACCAGTAAAATGCCAAATTAAACAGTTTACAGTCTAGATGTACAAATGTGTATGTCCTTAAATCTTGTTGATCTCCCCTAGTAAGTTGCAGAATAACTGCTCTATAACAATGCTTAAGAACATTTCCAATTTAAACACAAGTTGAAACATTTTAGAAAGGTGACATTTAAAAATAGAGAAGCAAGTTACTTTGATAGTTTAAATTACACAAGCTACTAAAGGCAGCTTTTATGAAATTGGGTAAGTTAAACTTTCTTTTCCAGCAAAGCAAAATTTGCCACAAAATACAAGGCAGAAAGTAACATATTCAATCAGTGGAATATGTGATTCCATCTAGAACAAACTAATAGATTGCTGGCTTGAACTGGAACAACCCAGAACTGATGATAAAAACAAGCCATTGGAAGTAACAAAACTTCATTCACCATCTATCATGAGCCTGGATGCCTAATAGGCATCAATTACGGCATCAATTACGAGTTCCTGATTGTCTGGATATTAACACACAAGTTTTTGTTTTGTTTTATTTTAGTATTTGCAAGTATCAGGCACAGAGCAAGGTGCTAGAGATAAAACAGGAAAAAAAACAGACATGGTCTGTTTCGAAACTTATTTTCTCAAGAGAAATAGGAACATTAATCAAATAGTCACACAAATAATTATTTGACGAAGTCAGCATTTCCCAAACTTTGGAACATGCAATCTATTAAAAACAAAAATGTATTGAGGCAACACCAACAGAAGATCATAAGATATAAGGGGCAAATGAATGAAAGTAGACAGCAAGAAGCAGTATCACAGATTGCTTAATTACTGTGAGGAGTGATACAATTTTGATTCATGTGAGTTTTTCATTCCCTAATAGAAAACAATCCAAATTACAGAGAGAAAATATTTTATTAAAAACAAGAATAAACAAGATAATAAAATATCACAATACATGTAAGAAAATAAGACAAGATACACAAGATAGACCAGCAAAATCAAAATAGACCACATACATCAATATGATAGTTTGTAAATGCTGCCTATGCATCAGTGAACAAACTTAGTGTCATTTACACGTGCATCAGGTGATCAATCACGCGACATCTTGGCATTCTTCATGACTGCACCCCACCTCTTAGAAAGCAGAGGACAGCACAGTAAAACGAACAGGCATAGGAATGTCCTTAACATTTTCCCATACGTATATACGTATTTTAAATACTTTTAATAAGAAAACCTATTCCATGCATCACTATCTTTTTTCATGGGTACCCCCTCTCCCAAGTATCTTCTTCACTGACACTCCGTTTAAGTACCAACAAGGATATCTCTGAAGGAACCTATTTTAACTCTTTCTAGAAGAGCAAGGTAGGTGAAAGGTAAGAATAGAAATGATCCTCAGAGATCATTTTAGTTAAAATCATAATAATATAAAAGCAGAAATTCAATGTTTTCAGAGAATTATAGTATTTTGGAGATTTAAAATATCATAAAGGATAGGTGCCTGGATGGCTCAGTCAGTTAAGCATCTGCCTTTGGCTCTGGTCATGATCTCGAGGGTCATAGGATAGAGCCCCAAGTCAGGCTCTCTGCTCATCAGAGAGTCTGCTTCTCCCTCTCCCTCCGCACCTCCCCATGCTCTCTCTCTCTTTCTCAAATAAATAAATATTTTAAAAAATAAAATAAAATATCATAAAGAATTTCTACCTAGACCTATAGAAATGATGACATTGTACATAATTCCTAACCAGCATTCGTGTAGTGTCAGCCTCAAAGTTTTCACCAATACATTCATCTCCCCATTGGTTTATTCAGTAAGTATTAATGGACTACTTCTTTTGTGCTGGAGGTAATTACAAAACCTCAGAAAACAGGGTCTTGTAAGCCCTCAAACAACTTACAATTTAATCAGGGCTCCTGATAACAAGGTCATGTTTGACATATGTATGCTTCAATAGGAAAACCATTAAATACTATGAAACTTCAAAGCAGTTAAAAATTAGAGACTCAGAATTCAATCTCAACTTCATAAAAATATGTTACTTTTTCACGTGCAATGTCTGGGTCAAAGAACTAATGATTATAGAGGCATATAGGTAAACCACCACCAAGTGTTATTGGAACCGCTACCTCTGGCTGGGACCGATGTAATGACCTCTTTATTAAATTCTCTATCTTTTTCCCTCTCCAGCAAGATAATGAATGTATCCATGGACCCCGAATGTCTTCTTGTGCCCCTCTGTAATTCCTCCTTCCCCTCCCCCTCCCACTAACACTAGGCAACCACTGATCTGCATTCAGTCGTACAGCTTCATGTTTCCTAAGATTTTATGTATGTGGAATCATACAGCACGTGCTCTGATTTTGCCTGAATTCTTTCACTCAGCATCATTATATTGAGACTTATCTGTGCAGCTGTGCGCATCAGTAGTTTATTCTGTTTTATTGCTGAACAGTATTCCATTATACGATACCACAATAGGTTTACCCATTCGCTTATTGATGGACATTTGGGTTAGTTCCGGTTAGGGGCAATTACAAATACAGCTGCTTTAGCATATTCTGCTCCAATCCTTGTATAAATATATGCTTTCATTTCTCTTCCACATATCAGTAAGAGGGGAAAGGCTAGTTAAATAGCTGATGTATGCTTACCTTTTTAAAGAAGCTTCCAAACTCTTTTACAAAACTCTTGTTTATACCATTTTATATCCCTGCCCATAATGTATGAATGTTCCAGTTTTTCCCATTCATGCAAATATTTGATGCCATCGGTCTTTAATCTTGGATATTCGACTACATATGCAATGCTATCTTGTGGTTTTGATTTGCTTTTCTCTAATGGCTAATGAGGTCAGGCATGTTTTCATGTGCTTATTTGTCATTTGTGTATCTCTTAACTACTTTATTATTAGATTGTTACTGAGTTTTCTTATCAAGTTTGAGAGTTCTTTACAGATTATAAGACACAGGTCCTTTATCAAATATGTGGCCTGCCAGAACCTTCCCCTACTCTGTCTTCTCATTTTCCCTACAGTGTCATTTAAAGGGCATACGTTCCTAATTTTAATGAAGTTCAATGTGTTAATTTGTTTCTTCATGGATTGTGCTCTTTGGGTTGAGGTATGTTTTGTAGCCTAAAGTAGGGGTCAATAAATATTTTCTATAAAAGTTCAAATAGTACATAATTGAAACTTTCAGGCCAAATGGTATCTGTCATAAACACATAGCTCTACAGTTGTCATGTAAATTGGCATGGCTATGTTCTCATGAAACTTTACTTGGAAAAATACAGAGTGGGCTATATTTAGCCAGTGAGCCACTGTTTCCTGACTTTCAGCCGAGAAACTAGTCTGTCTGGGTAGAAGTTCCACGTGTAGTTAAAAGAATGTGTATTCTGCTGTGGTGAGAATTGTTCTACAAATGCAATGAGATCAAGTTAGTTGATCGTGTTAAGTCATCTAGTCCGGGAGTATTTCTTATTCACTGTCTGCTTGTTCTATCAATTATTAGGAGAGGAGTATTGAAATCCCCAACTATAATTGTTAATTTGTCCATTTCCTTTATCAGTTTTGCTTCACAGGCGTACCTTGGCGATACTGCAGCTTCAGTTCCAGACCATCGCAATAAAGTGAATATCACAATAAAGCAAGTCAAGTAAATTTTTCAGTTTCCCAGCACCTATAAAAGTTATGTTTACAGCATACTGTAGCCTATTAAGTGTGCAATAGCAGCATAGCTATAAAGCCAACATACATACCTTAATTTAAAAATGTTTTACTGCTGGAATGCCTGGGTGGCTCAGTCAGTTTAGCGCCTGATTCTTGATTTCAGCTCCGGTCATGATCTCAGGGTCGTGAGATCAAGCCCCCCACTGGGCTCTGTGCTAAGCATGGAGCCTGCTTAAGATTCTCTATCTCCCTCTCCCTCTGCCCCTTCCCCTCAGCTCATGCTCTCTCTCTTTTACATAAACAAACAAACAAATAAAAATGCTTAATTGCCAGAAGAATCTAACCATCAGTTAGATGAGCTTTCGGTGAGGGGTAATTCTTTTTTTTTTTTTTTTTTTTGGTGGTGGAGATTCTGGTCTCAGTGTTGACAGCTAATGACTGATCAGGGTGATGGTTGCCGGAGGTTAGGCAGCTACGGCCATTTCCTAAAATAGGACAAGAGTGAATTTTGTCCCATAGATTGACTCTTTCTCATGAACGATTTCACTATAGCTTTGGGATGCTGTTTGACGGCACTTTACCACCAGTTAGAACTTTGTTCAAAACTGGAGTCAGTTCCTTCAGACCCTGCCCCGCCATTATCGAACACGTTCCTGTAACATTCTAAATCCTTGGTCGACATTTCGACAATCTTCACAGCCTCACCCAGAGTAGATTGAATTTCAAGAAAATGCTGATCACTGGTCACCATGACAAATAGAGCAGTCATGAAAAAGTTTGAAATATTGTGAGAATTCCCAAAACGTGACACAGAATGACAAAGTGAGCAAATGCTCTTGGAGAAAATGGTGCTGATAGACTTATTTGACACAGGTTGCCACAAAACTTCAGTTTGTTGGGAAAAAAAAAAAAAGAAGTCAGTATCTGAAGTGCAATTCGGGGAAATACAGTAAATGGGGCAAGTCGATATAACTCACTGGCTGAAAAACAGTTTAAGATTATGTTCTCTGCTGAATCGTCATCTTTATCATTATGAAATGATCCCATTCATCCCTGTCCTAAAATCTATGTTGCTGGACATGAATATAGCCACTCCAGCTTTCTTTTAATTACTCTTAACATGTTTACCTTTCCCATGCTTTTACTTTAAACTGATTGTGTCTTTATACTTAAAGTGGATTTCTTACTGGCAACATATAGTTAGATCTTGCATTTTACCTAAGATGACAATATTTACCTTTTAATTGGGGTACTGAGAACACTTACCTTTAATGTGTCATGGAGAGTTGTGTTTAACCCTACTGCTTTGATATCTGTTTTCTACCTGCTTGATCTGCTCTTTTTTCTCTTTTTTTCCTTTTCCCCTGCCTCATTTTGTATTAATTAAATATCTTCTAATGATTCCATTTTTGTCTGATTTTTAGCTGCAACTTTTCAGTATTATATTTACTGTTTCTGATATACTTTTTTAAATTATCAAGGCCTGACTTCAAGTCATATTACCTTTCCTATAAGCCTACACAACACTTTATTTCCATTTGTACTTATTCTACCTTTATGTTACTCCTGTCATATATTTTCTTTCTACATATGTTATAAAAGCCACAACATATTGCTGCTCTATTTGTTATAAGCACCCAATTATCTTTTATATAGATTTGAATGATAAAAAAGGTTTCTTGTTTACCCATATAATCACCATTTTCAGTAATCCTCACTGTTTTTCCTAGTTACAGTTTTCCACCCACCAACTTTCTCCTTCCTTTAACATTTTTAAAAATACAAGTCTGCTAGTAAGGAATTCTTTTAGCTTTTGTGTCTGAAAATATCTTTACATCACCTTAATTTTTGAAAGGTAATGTCATAAGGTAAAGAATTCTAAGTTGGAAGTTTTTTTTTTAATGTTTTGCTTTTCTTTTGATTGCCTTAAAGATGTTCTACTGTCTGGCTTGGTGGTTCCTCAAGAATCTGCTATCTTACTCTTTTCACCTTTCATGTAACGTATCCTTTTCTTGTCTGACCATTTTTTTTTAATTTAAATTTTAGGTAGTTAACATACAGTGCAATACTGGTTTCTGGAGTAGAATTCAGTGATTCATCACTTACATACAATACCCAGTGCTCTTCAGAACAAGGGACCTCCTTTATCCCCATCACCCATCTAGGCCATCCTCCACCTCCCTCCCTCCACCAACCCTCAGTTTGTTCTCTATCATTAGGACTCTCTTATGGATGGGGTGCCTGGGTGGCTCACTGGGTTAAGCCTCTGCCTTCAGCTCAGGTCATGATCTCAGGGTCCTGGGATCAAGCCCAGCATCGGGCGCTCTGCTCGGCAGGGAGCCTGCTTCCCCCTCTTTCTCTGCCTGTCTCTCTGCCTACTTGTGATCTGTCAAATAAATAAATAAAATCTTTAAAAAAAAAAAAAGATTCTCTTATGGTTGTTTCCCTCTCTCCTTTTTCTTATTTTCCTCCTTTCCATTGTTCATCTGTTTTCTTTCTTATATTCCACATATGAGTGAGGTCATACGGTATTTGTCTTTCTCTGTCTGACTTATTTCACTTAGCATGATACCCTCTAGCTCCATCTGTTGTTGCAAATGGCAAGATTTCATTCTTTTTGATGGCTGAGTAATATTCCATTCCAACACGCTACATCTTCTTTATCCATTCATCAGTGGACGGACATTTGGCCTCTCTCCAGAGTTGGGCCACTGTTAATAATGCTGCTAGAAGCATCTGGATGCATATATCCCTTCAAATCTATATTTTTGTATCTTTTCCTTTGGATAAATACCCAGTAGTGTGATTGCTGGGTCTCAGGGTAGCTCTATTTTAACATTTTGAGGAACCTCCATACTGTTTTCCAGAGTGGCTGCACCAGCTTGCATTCCCATCAGTAGCATAAGAAGGCTCCCCTTTCTCCGCATCCTTGCCAACACCTGTTGTTTCTTGTGTTGTTAATTTTAGCCATTCTGACCTGTGTGAGGTGGTATCTCATAATAATTTTGATTTGTATTTCCCTGATGCTGAGTGACGTTGAAGATCTTTTCATGTGTCTGTTAGCCATCCAGAAGTCTTTTTTTGAAAAGTGTCTAGATTTTCTGGTCACCACTGATTTTATATAAAGTGATTCTTATGTGTCTTGTGTAGTCTCTTTCATGTGTCTTGTGCTTGGGATTCACTGAGCTTCTTGGATTGGGAATTTATAGTTCTACTGAATTTGGGAAAAAAAAATTATCATTGTTTGTCTAGCTTCTCTGAAATTCCAGTCCCATTTCCTGAATCAGGGAGTCTCTTGGGCTTTTTTCCGGGTTCCCTCTCCCTGGACCACATCCTGGAAATCTTTTCCACGCAGTAAACTGAGACAATCATAGTGCTCACCTCATTTGTTTTCCATCTCTGAGAGATCACTGTCCATCATCACCTGATATCCAGTGTTTTAAGAAACATTTTATGTAGTATTTTGTTCATTTCCTTAGTTATTTCAGGTGGGAGAGTAAATTCAATCCTTATTGCTCCATTTTACCCAGAAGCTGAAGTCCATACTTGTAGATTTTTAAGGCTCCCCCTTTTATTACTCTTTTTAAATTTTATTACATTATAATTGGAGAAGATCATGGGTATGCACTAAATATTTGAAATTTCTGAGACTTTTTTTAAGGCCTAATACATGATCTATGTTTATGAATATTACAAGTATCCTTGGGGAAAATGTATCCTTTTTTGTCTGTTGACTATAGAATTCCATATATAGTTGCATGAGCTTAATAAACTTATTGTTTATATGCTTAATATATCTGCTCATATTTTGTCCCTTTGTTCTAACAGTTTTTGAAAAGAATATGTTCAAACTCAATCTAAAATTTTTATTTCATGGATTTCCTATTTCAGTTCTGGTAGCTGTTTAGGGACTATAAGGATAGGTCCATATGTGTTTATGATGAACATTCCTTACTATTTTATAGTCAATTTTAGCAGTATGTGATGTCATTCTTTGTGTTTTATAAGATTATTGCTTATATAAGATATATTATAAGATATAATTCTGGTTTCAAATATTAAGATTCATCTTACAGCCTTATTTATTTGTTTGTTTTTATTTTTCTCACTGAAGCACATACCCTCCCCAATTATTGCCCATATTTACATACTGTATCTTTCTTTTCCACTTATTTTCAACATTTATTAGTTTGTTTTAAATGTACCATTTCTGGATAATATATTAGCTCTTGAAAAATATTCACCATAACATGAGAAAACATAGGAATACATATAACAACAGATATTCAGTATCCTTTCACAGAAAATTATAAAATTATTTACAATTACAAAATTGTAATATTAAGAGAAATTAAGGAATATTTACATAACTATAAGTATAAACTATGTCCAAGTTTTGACTGATTTGATATTATAAAGATACCGGTTCTACCAAATTGATCTGTATATTAAATACCACTCTAATAAAAATCTCCAGAAGTTATGTTGTGGAAATACATAAGCTGATTCTAGAATTAACTTGAAAATGCAAAATAAGAAGAACTAATGTTATTGTCTTAGTCTGTTCAGACTGCCATAACAAAATACCATAGACTCAGTAGCTTATAAAAATCACTAATTTTGGGGGCGCCTGGGTGGCTCAGTGGGTTAAGCCGCTGCCTTCGGCTCAGGTCATGATCTCAGAGTCCTGGGATCGAGCCCCGCATCGGGCTCTCTGCTCAGCAGGGAGCCTGCTTCCTCCTCTCTCTGCCTGCTTGTGATCTTTCTGTCAAATAAATAAATAAAATCTTTAAAAATAAAAATCACTAATTTTTTCTCCTAGTTCTGGAGGCTGGAAAGCCCAAGGTCAAGAGGACAGCAGATTTGGTGTCTAGTGAGGACCTGCTTTCTGACTCACAGATGACTGTGTTTTTGCTGTGTCCTCACATGGCAGAAGGGTCAAGGGAGTCCTCTGAAATCTCTTTTATAAAGACTAGGCCCATTCATAAGGATTCCATTTTTATGATCTAATCACCTACCAAAGGCTTCCCATCTTAATGCCATCCTATTGAGGTTTAGAATTTAGTATGCAAGTTTGGGGGCAGCCATAAACATTCAGTCATAGCACTAAGCCTGAGGAGAATAAAGTTGAGTCTTACTTTACCAGGTATTAAAACTGTAGTAATTTTTTTTGAAGAGCAATATTGGCACAAGTAGAGACTAATAAATAAGTTGAACAGAATAGTGTCTGACTTTGGATCCACACCTGATTTGTGATAAATGTAGTACCACAACCATTGAAAAAAAATTGACTAAATAACTAACTAAATAGGAAATGTGGTATTCAATCAGATCTCTGTGTGAAAAATGAAACTGACTCTGATATCACTTTATTTGCAAAGATAAATTCCAAGCAGATTGTAGATATGTGATTTCTATAAATTAATATAGAAATCAGGATATAGAAACTTTTCTTGAGCAAGACACAAAATCAGTAGACACGAATGAAAAGTTGAGAAATTATACTAATTACAATAAAGAAGTTTTGTTCTTCCGAAAACACTATTAAGTATGTGAAAAGTCAAGACAACAAAAAAAGTAAAAGATGATATTCACCATGGTCATATTCTATAAATAAAAAACAGACATATATTAATAAGAAAAAGAAAAACACCCAATAGAAAAGAATGAAGAACTTGAATAGCTACTTTATAGAATAAATTATTAAAATGGCGAAAAAATAGGTAGATATGTAAAACCTCATTAATAATTAAAGAAATATGAGTTAAAATAACAAAGAGATGTTACTAAAGAACTCCCATAAGGATTAAACATTTTTCAAAAACAGTATGTTGCCAGTGTTAGCATTGGCAAGGATATAGAACAACTGGAACTCTCATCTCTCCCAAGTAGGAGTATACACTGGCATGATTAGTTTCAACAAAAATTTGGCAGTATCTAAGTCTTATTCTATGACTTATGTGTACCAAGAGACATATACAGGAATATTCACAGCAGTTTTATTTGTAGTAATCCCGAATGGATACAACCCAAATTGTCTATAAAGGGTGGAATGAATGTTGTTTTTACACAATGGAATATTATACAACAATGAAAATAACCTAACTGCAGTTTGTAGAACCCATTTATTTCATAAAAGATTTTTGAGAGCAGGCAAACACAAAAGAATATAGGTAGGCAATAAGTCTATAAACAAACTAAGAAGTAATTACTGAAAATCAGAAATTTTTTTAAAGATTTTATTTATTTACTTGAGAGAGAGTGCAAGCAAGAGAGAGAGCATGAGCAGGGGACAGGGGCAGAGGGAGAGGGAGATGCAGACTCCCCACTGAGCAGAGAGCCCAACATGGCACTCAATCCCAGGATGCCAGAACCATGACCTGAGCTGAAGGCAGATGGTTAACCAATGAGCCACACAGGTGCCCCCCAAATCAGAACAGTTCTTATCGTGGGAAGACAGTGGAACCCATGATGGGAGGGGCATTTGGGGTTCCTGGGGTGCTAGCACATTTATTTCTCAACAAGCACATTTTCTTTTCAATAAACTGCAAAGCCTATCCTTTGCCTTGTGTATTTTCTTTGTCATATTTTACATTAAAGATTTTTTGAAATGAAAAAGTCCCTATGATGAACTAAAATGTATCTTTTACAGTTTTATTAATTTTGCTTCTGTCTTTAGTGCTACACAAAATAAACTTTACCCTCACTTTATAGAATATGCTTTCAAGGATTTAAATATAGCAAAGCCATGTGGCTAAGGTCACACTGTTATTTAAGTAATAGCAGGGTTGAGTATGAGATTAAGGTTCATTTTGTTCAACTATTCATCCACAAAGTGAATTCTTTTCATAATGTCTTGTCCAGATTGATCTAGCCAATACGTGGATGTCTCAAAAAGTGAGGAACTCATGAACCCCCCAGGAGATGACACCATGTGGCAGATATATATAATTAGAGCTCTGTGATAGTAGTAAGACAATATTTCTTCCTCTCTCTCTACATTACACTGTTAATAGTCTTGGCTGCCTCACAGACACTAATAGTTGTGAATAATTTCACTAACTTCTACCATTTTTCTTTGGAAAAGATTGTCTTAAAACCTTGGTTTGAGTTGATTAGAAAGAAGGTAGCAGAAATGACAGATTTCATGGAGCATCTTTCTAACTACAGATTTTCAATCTGTCAATCCATTTATGTAGTCCTTGCCTTCCATAGGGAGGGATTATTTTTTCTGATGACTTAAATACTAAAGAAGGCATTTAGGCATGAAGGCAAAGGTGTGTGTCTTTCAAAGCGGGAAGGAAAGTGATAGAAAATTCTAGAAGGTAGAAAGGCCCTCCCACAGTTTAATAAATAAATCAAGTGGCCTGGTGATTTAAAATGGTCTGGTTCAAACCTTTGGCTTACTGTTATGTTTTCTGGGTATTACCACAGAGAATAGCTTCGGGGTTTTTGAAAAGTCTGTACAACAATTAGGTCATGCACCGATTTATGAGTCCGAAGTCTTGGTTTGAGGGCCAGTTAATTCCACTGAACTACTTGAGAAAAATTGCAGTTCCTCACATTCTTTGTGAGTTGATGTGTTAGTAGATTATTAGACGTTGCAAGTAACTAGAGTGTTTGAACTTGGAAGGCAAGTAGATCTTTCTCAGGAACTTGTTGAGTAGCAGGCTAAAGGTAATGGTAAATTGAGTCTTAGAAAATCTACCAAGTCATCTAGTATTAGAGGGATATCTCCACTCTTTCTTTGTGCCTATACTCTGGATATGTCATCTAGAATGTCTTTGCTCTTTTCATCTCACCAAATCCTACCATGGATGTATAAATGTTTGGTCTCCTTCAAGATGTCTCAAAAAAACTCTTAGGAAATATACTTTTTTATAATTTCTTTTCTGTTTGCTTTATGAGTCTATTTACTAGTTTGTTTACAAACTAGCACAAAATTTAGTTCTGAAAAATGTACAGTCTCACCAGTAGTGAGTTCCTGCATGGTATGATCATCACCAAAGCTACTTTATAGATAAGTTCCAGGTCAAGTTAAGATAGAGCATGCTGAATTCTGTCTCTCTCATTAAGTTCAATTAAAATTCTTGGATAGAATGAACAGAGCAATTATCTAAAGACTCTGAAAAGTAAGTGGTAGTACATATGGTGGAGACATAAAGCATAATGTAAGTTTCAATAGATTTGGCAGTGAGTTTCCTGGTTTGTTTTTCCTTCCATATCTCTCAGCCTGGGTTCAAAGGCAACAAATCTTGGAGTTGTGCACCATGTGTGGACACAAAGTCTCTGAGAAGCCTCTCCTTCGAGTACTGAAATGGGAGAGGGTGCCCCCTACAGGACAGAGAAAGTATGACAGACTCTGTTCTTAACTTCTTTCTGCCATCAGGCACCCAGGCAATCCCACTCCCAAAGCTCCAACTATTCTACAGCAGTTGCTACCAAACATGCACTTAAAACTCCAAAGTTGGAAAATCATTCTCTTTGACCAGAGGAATTATGGTCTAAAGGGTGCACAGGGTATCCATGTTGTTCCCTCCTCTCCCATTAACTATCTGGCCCTTGGCCCTAAAGGCTGACCTATGAGAGGTAAGCAGCAAAACACAGACAGACTGAAATATCAAGTTTGTTTGTTTGTTTTTCCCCCAAGAACAACCAGAGTGGACCTCTAGGTTCTAAAGATGGTGAGTGAGATAGTACAGAGTACAGGTTATGAGAAAGAAAGCTTCTGAGTTCAGCCCAAGCTTCTCATGGAAGTATGTGTCCCCTAAATGCCTGGTAAGCTCTCAAAAGCTGTGGGAACTGAACTATGGGTGAGGCCACTGTCAGATTGCAGATGGTTCTCGGGAGGCCCAAATAGCACTAAAAAGCCTTCAAAAACAGAACAGATCTTTAGCAACATAGCCCACAGAAGATGAATCAGAATTTGTGGACAAAAAAAAAAAAAAGAATTTGTGGCATGAGCATAACCAGATTGATTGATGACTTAAAATGCAAAAATAAAAACACAATCTCTGTAAGACTTTTTAAAGACTCAGAGTCTCATAATATAATATAATTTTCAAAATTTCCAGGACCAATTCAAAATTATACAACATACAAAAACATAAGAAAATTTGACAAATTCTCAAAGGACAATAACAGAAGCCTTGAGATGATACAGAATAATCAGATAATTTGTCCGAATTATCTTACAAGGACTTTAAAGTAGCTATTATCACCATGATGAAGTAAAAATGAATACCCTTGAAACAAACGAGAAGACAGAAAGTCTCAGCAGAGAAATGGAAGCCATAAAATAGAACCAAATGGAAATTTTGGAATTGAAAAATACATTAATTAATACAAAAGACCATGGGTAGGTGCCATAGCAGAATAGAGATGACATAGGTAAGAGGCCATGACCTCAACAATAGGTCAATAGATATTATCCAATTTGAGCAAGAATTAGAAAACTGGTATTTAAAAAAAAAAAAAAAGAACAAAGCCTCAGACACCTGTAAGACTATATAAAAGCATGTAAAACACATGTTATCAGAGCCTGAGAAGAAGAGGAGAAAGGATTTGGTGCAGAAAATATATTTTAAAGAAATAATTACCAAAAACTTTTCAAATTTGTTGAAAGATATAAACCGGCAGATAAAGAGGCTCAGTGTACCCAAAACAGGATACACTTTGAGAAATATATGCCCAAATATATCATAATCAAAGTACTGGGGAGAAAATCTTGAAAGCAACCAAAGAAAACAGCACATTACATGCAGGGGAATGCTTGAATTGATTATAGTCAATACATTGACTACAGATTTCTCATGAAACAGTATGGTGGTCAGAAAATAACAAAACAACATTTTTAAAATGCTGAAAGCAAATAACTGTTGACCCACAATTCCTTATCCAGTTATTTTATATCTATATTCAGAAACAAAGGCAAAATAAAAATATTCTAGAATGAAAGAAACCAAGAGGATTCACCACCAACTGATAAGCTCTGAAAGCAACACTAAAGAAAGTTCAGAGAAAGGGATCTGTTATGACAAGAAAACTTGGCATTTTAGGAATGAGGAAAAGCGATCGAAATTTCCATTCTGAATATATATAATGGACTAATTTTTGTCTTCTTAAATTCTTTAAAATATGTATCTTAAAATATAAAATATATATAACATTTTCTGAGAGACTTCCAATTTATGTTGGTAAGTACAACATGAAAGGGGAACGGTAAAAGGACCTATATGCTGGCAAGCTTTTTACATTCCATTTGAAGTGGTAAAATATTAATTCTAAGTAGGCTTTGGACAGTTAAATATGAATATTGTGTTCTTTGAGCAACCACTGGTAAAACACGTATAAAGAAATAAAGAATCCCTTGGATAAATAAATAAATAAATAAATAAAATGTGAGCCATACCGTGTTTGTGGATTAAAGAATTCAATATAGTAGATATGTATAATCTCCCCAAATTGATCTATTGATTCAACACAATTCTAATCAAAATATCAGCAGGATTTTTTTTTTTAGAGAGACAAGTATACTCTTAAAATCATATTAAAAAAAGCAAATAAACTAGAATAGCCAAGACAATTTTGAAAAAGAGGAACAAAGGTAGGAAACAAAGACTATCTAATTTAGGACTTCCTGTAAAGCTACAACAGTCAAGACTATGTGGTATCTATAGACACAGACCACTTAACAGACTAGAGTCCAGATATACTCACACAAACATAAGTTAATTTTTAAGAAAGATGCAAAAGCAATTCAGTGAGGGAAAGAGTAAGATAGTCTTCTCAAGCAATGGCATTCAGACAATTAGAGATCCATGTGTTAAAAAAAGAAAAAGCACTTAAACCTATACTTTATATCTCTGACAAAAAGTAACTTAAAATAAACCATATTTTTATTTATAAATTATAGAACTATAAAACTTTTAGAAGAAAATGCAAAGGAGAGTCTTCATGCTTTTTGTGTTTGGCAAATAATTCTAAAATACGACCCAAGGATGCAATCCATAAATGGGAAAAAAAATGGGCTAAATTTTAGCAAAATTAAAAACTCTAGTTCTTCAAAAGACACTGTAAAGAAAATGAAAAGACCCATTTGCAATTCCCATATTTGACCAAGTATTTGTATGCTGAATATATAAAGAATTCTAAAGACTCAACAATAACAAACAGCCTATTTTAAAAAACCAGTGGGTAGAAGATTTGATCAGACACTTCTCCAAAGATTTATAGATGGAAAATAAGCACAAGAGTAGGTACTCAACATCATTAGATGCTAGGGAAATGCTATTGCACACTTATTAAAATAGATAAAGTAAAGTAGAAATGACAATATCAGGTACTGGTGAGGATATGGAACAGTTAGAACTCTCCTTGATTGTTAGTGGGTGTGCAAAATGGTACAGCCACTCTAGAAAACCGGTTAGGCAGTTTCCTTTTTTTAATACTTAAAAAAAAAAAATAAGATTCTATTTATTCATTTGAAAGAAAGACAGAGAGAGCACAAGCAGGGGGAGAAGTAGAGGCAGATGGAGAAACAGGCTCCCTACTCCCTACTGAGCTAGGAGCCCAACATGGGGCTCGATCCCAGGACCTGGAAATCATGACCTGAGCTGATGGCAGCAGCTTAACCATCTGAGCCACCTAAGCGCTCCTTGGCAGTTTCTTACAAAGTGAAACATACAATTACTATAAGACCCAGAAATTGCACTCCTGTATATTACTCTAAAAAAATTAAAACTTGCCTGAAGCATCCTCAGAAGGTCAATAGCAGTGTATCACTATGTCGCAAGGCCTGCCGAGTGTTACAATTGTTCTGTTTACTCTTAGTTATTGTTGTTAATCTCTTGCTGTACTAATTTATAAATTAAACTTTATTATAGTTATGTTTGTATAGGAAAAACCATAGTATGTATAGGGTTTTTTTTTGTTTTTTGTTTTTTGTTTTTTTTAGACTCTATTTATTTGACAGAGAGAGAGAGATCACAAGTAGGCAGAGAGGCAGGCAGGGGGCGGGGGGTGGGGGAAGCAGGCTCCCCGCTGAGCAGAGAGCCCGATGCAGGGCTCTATCCCAGGACCCTGAGACCATGACCTGAGCTGAAGGCAGATGCTTACCACACTGAACCACCCAGGCGGCCCTATGTATAGGGTTTTATCATAGCCATAGTTGTACAGGGAAAACATACTTACTATGTATAGGGTTTGAGACTACCTGCAGTTTCAGGCATCCACTGGGGGCCTTGAGAGGGATCCACTCTGGGTAAGCAGGGATGGCCATGCTACTCAGGAGGAAAGAGGGAGCAAGGATTGATCCACAGCAACCTGATGAATCTCAGTGAAGAACACAGTCTCAAAAGGCTGCATGATTCTTCACACAAAATTTTGCAAAATGTAGAACTAAGGGATTGAAACGAGATTAGTGGTCACAAGGAGCTGGGATGGAAGTGAATTTGACTGTAGTAAAAAAAAAAAAAACAGCAAATGGAATTTTTTCTTATTAATAGACCTGTTTTATATCCTGATTGTGGCAGTGGCCCCATGAATCTATGTATGTATTAAGACTCACAGATCTGCTCACCCACAAAAATGTTAATTTTACTGTATGTTTATTTTTTTAAGTGCCATTACAATCTCTTTAATGACTGCAGCTCTTATTTATACCTCTGGTAAAACCAACAACACTAAAGATCGTGCTAAGCAGTTTCATCGATTTCTTTTTCAACTCTCAATAGACAGCCATATGAAAATTGAAACAACTTATGGCAATTAAATACACATGAATATTTTAGCAGTATCATCAAGAAGATCATATCAGGTAAAATTTATAACAAAGTTAATTTAACATGTATTACTGTTATGAATCACTATGTTTTAAGTCGCATCGTACGCAGTCCATTTAAATGGCTGTAATTAGTATGACTTTTATGGTCAACTCTTTTAGAAAATTTCACCAGTATCTGCAACCATTGTCAATGTTTTTAAATGCTGATGCTCATCATATGCAAAACTCCCACTCATCTCTCATATTTTGGGACACGAGTAACAAGAGAAAGAATTTCTTGGGACATGAGTAACAAGAGAAAGAATTTCTTGGAAGTAGCATAATTGAAGCATTGAATTACTTAAGAAAAACGTTGGATTGAGTAGAAAAAAAAAAGAGTTAAAACTTAAGACATCTACTAACCCACAATGATTTATTGCACACCTATTGCATACAATGTAGTGTGTTAGAAATTTTAGCAGGTATGATTATAAATAATCCAAGATCTTGGACCCTCAAAGAAATTCACAGAAGAGTGAGAAAAACAGAGTCAATGTGATGGCAGATGCAAATTGTGTGAATTATAAAGTGTTATCTGAAATACAAATAATATAAAGTAGGTTTGATATACATGATGACAGAAATAATTACACAATTAGAGCACCTGGTTGGGTCAAGAAGTTAAGCATCTGACTCTTGATTTCAGCTCAAGTCATATCTCAGGGTCCTGGGACTGAGCACAATCCACCTCTCCACCCAGTGGGGGAGTCTGCTTCAGATTGTCCTCCCTCTCCCTCTGCCCCTCCCACTCTCTCAGATAATAAGTAAATCTTTTTTAAAAAAGAAATAATTGCATAATTCTGTGGCTTTTATGGGGAGGGGAATTACTTATAACCAAAACATACAGGACCTTGTTGGGAAGGTAGTGATTGAGTTGAGCAGTTAGAAGCAGGGGCACGTCAAGGGTGCACAACGGAGCTGGGTGATGTATGGAATGGATGCTGAAGAAAATGAGAATTGTAGTTGGGACAGGTTGGGTTTGAGGCATGAATTACATGGAAATTCCATTTGGAAGCTTAGGTCTGAAGTCAGAGGAGGAAGAGCAAAGTGCACAGAGGCTAATTAGCATAAGGTGGAAATGGATGAGTTCACTAAGAAAATGGATATATGAGTAAAAAGGACTATGAACACACAGCTAAATCATTTGGGTTTTAAAAGAAGCTAAGATTGGGGGCACCTGGGTGGCTCAGTGGGTTAAGCCTCTGCCTTCGGCTCAGGTTGTGATCTCACGGTCCTGGGATCGAGCCCCACATCAGGCTCTCTCCTCAGCAGGGAGCCTGCTTCCCCCTCTCTCTCTGCCTGCTGCTCTGCCTACTTGTGATCTCTCTCTCTCTCTCTGTGACAAATAAATAAATAAATCTTTTTTAAAAAGTCAAAATTATAGGCTGAGCAATGGCTAGCAAAGTAGGAGAAATAAGGAAGTTCATTAGAGAGGTAAGAGAGAAAACCGTATGAACCCCCAAAGGATGCTAATGAATTAATTCCTCTTCATAGGCTGCTGTCAATAGAAGCCAATTTTTAGAAAACCAAATGAAAACCAAAGAAGAGTCTAGAAAGCAGGAACATAGAGTAAACCTGTTTTAGGATATTAAACATCAAGTATGAAAGGCCTGATTCTCTAGAACATTACTTGGTCTCAAACTTGGTATGACCTCAACAGACATCTGGATTACATAAAGAATTGCCCCATTTCTTGTTGGAATAAAACATTTGCCCACACATTGCCCCAGTATAAAGCCATTAAATTGGTACCTGTAACTGTATCTGGACAGCATCAGAGCCCAGGAAGACGTTGGGAGAGGCACCGTTTTTTTCAGATGATTTGCAGTCTTCCGGGGAAAATAATGAAAGGAGAAATGTAAGTAGGGCTTCTCTCCAGCTGTGACCAATTTCCCCACCCTGCATTCAGACAATCAGCTTCGAACCAGCAAACTCAGATGACTTGAGCTCCCAGTAGAACTCATTCCCAGCCATGAGGGAATAAACAAGTATCACCTATTCTCAGGTCATGATTCTTTTTTATCTTTTCTTTTTGTTGTTTTTTGGGGTGTTTTTTTTTTTTTGGTCTTTTAGGGCACATTGCTATGCCATAACTGATTCCTTGGAAAATCTGGCCGCAAGATTTCATGGATTCTTAATGTGCAAGGTTCTGGACCTATTCTCACAAGGCATTTCTTGTTTGCAATAACCTGCTCCCGGGTCAATAGGGGTAGAAATACTCACATTTTCTTGGGGGGATTATAGGTGAGCAAGACAGACTAGAGAAATTGGAAGAGGCATCTCTCTAGGTGCCCTTCTTCCATTTTTTTTTCCAGTGGTCACACATGCTAGTGGCCCCATGGGATGGTGTATGACATTTCACACCCAAGAAAACAGATAACAAAATTAGCTCCCCTCTTATGCTACACCAGCCTCTTCCACCAGGAGTTGACCATTCCAAGACAATAAAATACCCTCATGGAAACAGGCTAAGGGGGTTGTCCTGATAGGTGGTTTTGTTTCATTTTAGCGAAGTTTTATTCTACTGCTTTGGAGACCTGGCTTGAGGGTATTAGATAAATGCTAAATAATAATCAGGCTGAGAAAAAGAAATAGATTTCCCAGCATAGTAGGTATAAAGAGAACAGGCTTAATTACTGATTCTCATTCCTGCCTTGTTCACACTTTGGCTCACATTCAAATAACTTGGGGGAAAAAAGAGTTCAGAATCTAGTAAAGCAGAAATTATTCTAAAGCTGTTAGGGTGTCAATTCCATACTTCCTTTAATTTGGAAATGTACTTCTCTGCTGTTGTACTAGATCAATAAAGAAAATACAGGAAGAAAGTTTATCAATATATATTCTAGCTGCTGAAATTCTAGTTTGCCAGATGGAAGTTTAAGCAAAGGATGAGTCAGAGAGCCTGGCTCATGGGAAGTTCTGAAGCCACTTTTCTATAGGATTTTCAGTTTAGAACATGTGCCTTTAACTACCAATTAGAAACCTCCCCAAACTCTCAGGGGTGGTGGCATGTCATGGATTTTGTTTTGGTATTTTGTAACAGGGAGCTTTGAATCCCTCTAACTTTCTACTAAAGAAACCATATTAAAAATTGAAGTCTTTGCAATTTATGCAACTAGTTTCAAACTGTCTCCTGTTATGTAAGGGTCAAATCCAATGAGTTCATTTGGATGAAAAAACATGTCCAAGAGACATATCACCTTTTCTACTTTCAACATGAAATAGTAGATTCAGGTTTTTGGTGAAAAAAAAATTAAAAGCCTGAGCTATATGAATAATGGGAACATATTTGTAATTGTTTCACAAGCTTGGCTTTCAAGATGTTTCTACAGAAGCTTGGTCAAAAAGAGAGTTGAGGCAATTATTCATTCAATCTGGATGTCAGCTGAGGTCACCCTGTCCTTTGAGACTTACATGAAATTAATGTCAACCCCTATGGCCCATCTTTAATGAGAAGCTCAATATCCGCTCTAAGATTTTGACACACATCTTAAATGTACCTTCTCATGGTTATCTGTATTTTTAATTAACTATTCCCATTGAACTTGCATCTCCCCTCCTGTCCCGTCATGACTGTTCTTTTCTCAATGTCCAGTACTAACTTATATACCAACACAGCCCCTTTATTCCCTAAAACTCCCTTCTTAAAAGATGTTTCTGGGGCACCTGGTGTTTCAGTCAGTTAAGTATCTGCCTTCAGCTTAGGTCATGATCCCAGAGTCCTGGGATAGAGCCCACACTGGGCTCCATGTTGAGCAGGTTGTCTGCTTCTCCCTCTCCCTCTGTACTTCTCTCCTGCTCATAACAAGTAAATAAATTTTAAAAAAAAATTTTTTTAAAGACATTTCTGTGGAACAAATGGCTATTAAATTGCAGCAATATACAAAACTAAATTTAAGATAATTCTTCCTAAAATTCTTCCAGCCATCCCTACCACCAAGAAATGTTCATTGTCCAACATTCCTTCCTTTCTTCTCTCTCTCTCTTTGTTCCTTTCCTTTCCTTTCTCTGCTTCTCTCCTTCCCTCCTTTTCTTCCTTCTACCCCCCCTTCTTTCAACTAGAAGTTTGTATCTCTTGATCCCCATCACCTACTTCACTTACCCCCTATGCACGTCCCCTCTGTCAACCACCAGTTTGTTCTCTATAGAGTCTGGTTCTGGTTTGTTTGTTCATTTATTCTGTTCTTTGGATTACACATGTAGGTAAAATCATATGGTATTTGTCTTTTTCTGTCTGACTTATTTCACTTAGCTCATATCCTCTATGTCCATCCATGTTGTCATGAATGGCAAGATTTCATTATTTTTTATGGCTGAATAATATTCCATTGTGTATGTGTATATATCTTCTTTATTCTTCTTCATCCACTCATCTATCCATATGGACACTTGAGTTACTTCCATGCCTTGGCTGCTATAAATAACGTCACAATAAACATGGGGTACATATATATTTTTGAATTGGTGTTTTCATTTTCTTTAGATAATTACCCAGAAATAGAATTATTGGGTTGCATGATATTTCTATTTTTAATTTTCTGAAGACCACTATATTGTTTTCCACAGTGGCTACACCAATTTATAGTCCCACCAACAGTGCACAAGGGATCCCTTTTCTTCACATCCTTGCCAACACTTGTTATTCTTTGTATTTGCTATATAGCAAAAATTAGACAAAAATAAGATATTCTGATGGATGTGAAGTGATATCTTATTGTGATTTTGATTTGCATTTCTCTGATGATTAGTGATGTTGAGCATCTTTCCATGTATCTGTTGGCATCTATCTGTCTTCTTTGGAATATTATCTATTCAGGTACCCTACCTACTTTTAATCAGAATATTTGTTTGGGTGGTTTTTTTTTTTTTTTTTTTTTTGGTATTGAGTTGTACGAGTTCTTTATGAATTTTGTATGTTAACCTCTTATAAGATATATTATTTGCAAATATCTTTTCCCATTCAGTAGATTGCCTTAATTGCCAAGCTTTTCTTCACAGAATTCTTCCCATATACATTTGAACTTCTCTCCATTTGCATAGCCCTATCTCTAGGTAATAGAACTTTCCCCCACTCCTTATTTTTTGCTTCTTCAAATAAGTTTTAGCTTTTATGCCAAGCAATTTAACTGTTTCTTCATTTAATGGTCTTCTTCCAAAGTTTTTTTGAGCTTCATCTTTCATGCATATGAGTAAGATATTCCTCTAAGAAAAACTCATGCCAGTCCCCTAGGAGACAAAATAGCAGTTATCTCTTGGGATTTTAAAAATTTTTTCTATGTTATGTATAATCAAAGCAAGACACAAAGTCAAGAATACCTCAATGTCTAGATATTTTAGACTCTTACGGTAGTGTCAATTTACCCAATGATGCTCTAACTCTTCCTTGACTATTTTACGCTTATGGCCAACCTTAAACAGCCAACCAACTGTAGTCACTTGGCCCATGAAAATGATATTAAATTTCACATGAGATCCTATGAAATACAAATTACTAAACATGTGATTCTTTCTCAAAAGGTAAGCAGATAAAACTCTATATGAGGTATATAATAGGGATCAGAGTTTTTATTTGCTAGGGAAAGAGAATATGTCTCACTTCACCTTCTGTTCTGGGACAAGGAACCTTGAGAAATAGTCCAGCCCAGCCTCCTTCCCTGAAGTATGACTGCTAACCAACAAATTACAGATTCTAAGTATTTGAAGAGGGCTTACAGGATACTAAATCTTACCTTCCATGGGATTTTTATAAAACATTTTATGAACTTTCATTAGTAGAATAGCAATATTATATTTGGAGAACATTAGATATTAGAAAGTAAGGTATACATGAGTGTAAGAGAGTACAGTGTCTTGCACAACAACTGTGCAATAAGCTCAACAAATGAAATGTTAATTCTTTCCCACCTTTTCCCTTACCTCATCCTGACATGAGCATCTCCCTTTTGAACTTCTATTCATCAAATGCAGTTCTATCAAATACAGAAAAAAACAGAATAAATATTTCCTATTTGACCTGAGCTTAAGATGCTTAAGACAACTGTGTCCCCCTCTCTTGTAGTGTTTCTTCAACATTATTTTATTGCCTTGACTCCCCTAATTTTCCAACTCTGTGTTCCTTGGTTCCCAGGACTCACAAAGAACAAAGCTCCAAATTTTGTCCCAACCAGCACACAGTAGGGTGAAGACAGCCTCAGGTTTGTGATGACAATCAGCTATTAGCGTGGGTCGCCCTTGTTCTTGCTTCATCAGTAACCATGCCATACCATTAGCCTAATCCTGGAAAACTGAAGCCATCCAAATGTAGAGATATGTATAAATGCACTTTTTTTCCCCTGATGGACTGTGGTTAGGCTTTATTTCCCCCATTCAGCATTTAATGCATCACTTCTTTGAAGTACAGGATAGATAGATATAGAGAGAGATACGTATATCTCTCTCTATATATATACACACACACACACACATATATACTTTTATTTTAGGATATATATATACACACACACATATATGTGTGTATATATTCATATACATATATATATATATACATATATATATATATACTTTTCCCATTCAGTAGATTGCCTTCAGCCTTCATATATATATATATATATATATATATATATACTTTTAAACTTCAGACTGTGCTATTTGTCCCCATAAGTTCAACCTATCAAGATTTTTCAGACTTGTAATTGTTACCCAACAATTGTAATTGTTACCCAGAATTTGAGTTATTTTAGCTCTAATTTACCCAAATCTGTCTAAACATGTTTATAGGATATTAAAAATAATCATAATGAGCAAGATAGGCAGCAGTATGTTTTTTATATACTGGCTTCAAATGTCCCGAGATTTGTTTTCATCAGCTAGGGTAAGAAACACAAACTTGGAAATGACTGTCATGAAGGAAGAAGTTGATACTCACAGATCCCTGAAAGTAAGAGGCACCGCATGGCAGGCAGACCCACACAGGGAAGCACCAGGGTCATTCGGGAGGGAGGGGAAATCATGGATGTGAGCCTCCAGTGTGCTTTTTGTGGGAACTGATGGGCAAGCAAGGCAGGGTAAACAGGATAGGCAGGTTTCGGATTGTCTAGTTTGCATAATTACAGTGTGCTCTAGGATGTAGGGGTCATCTATCCAGTACTTAGCCCTGGGGTGACTTAAGACAGGGGATAGTGTCCCAGACTGAAGGCTCCTGATAAAAGAAGGCATTTGGAGATATGGGCTCCAATTCTTGGTTTGCATTTGGAGAGGACACACCCTTGAGAGTGTTTTCAACTCTAGCAATTAGCTAACCTTTGGGAAGAGTGGTCTCCTCCCAGTTGGTGAGGTCCCAGATGTCAGAGCATTAAGAATATAGAAAATCAGAAAATACACATGCCACTAAAGACTTCTATTTGAGCTATCTAAAATAGCCACTGGGAAAAGAGAAGAAGCTTCTCTTACACTGTGCTGTACACCACCAGGCACTGTATCAGGCACTTCCTACAATTAACTTTAATCTTCATTATTTGCGCAGAAGGCAAGTATCCTCATTGAAAGATGGGCAAAATTCAAGCAACTCGTTCAAGACCGACAAATGTAACATCGGACTTTGCCTGGTAATTCAAGCCCCTCTGGCTCACAAACCCAAACTCCGTTTGAACTGCCTCAACCATGCACAGCCTGGTCTGGTTGCAGCAGCTCATCCAACACAAACCCCAGAGACAGTGCCTAGCCCATACTTGCCATGTTATCCAAAAGGGCATTAAAATAGTTGGCCAAAAATCTAGCTGCAAGTGAGAATGCACCAAACCTGAAGTCCTACTTTCTCAACATTTCTTTTCATTCCTACTTTTTAAAAAAGTGGCAGAAATTGGTATATATCTAAATACTTTAGCGATGAAGAATTCTTAATACCAGTTCAAATTCAAGTTCAATTCAAATTTTAATTCAAATTGTCTCCTCAGCTAAGCACTTCTATCACTTATATATATATATGATACATATGATATATACCATATATAAGATAATATACATAAGGCGTAGTAATATTTTACATTTTATATAAGGTATAGTAATATTTTATAATTTTTATATTTTAATATATATTTAAATGTCCAGGGCTAATTGACAATATCGTAGCCTGTAATTTAAAATCCACCTTTTTCCATAGAGAAAGAGTTGGACAACATTTGTTTATCTCAAGCAGTCTCTGGCATGGCTCCATTCTTCAAAATACATCACGATTGCTGCCTGAATTGTTTCTATCATTTTTTTCTGTACCCCGGGGTTTAAATTGTTCATACCAAGTAACTTGACCACAGTTATACAGCAGTTCTTCTTGTGGCATGATGATTTTCCTTTCGTTTCTTTGCCTCTGTTCCTCTCCTATTTTAGGATTTATTTTCTAATTATAAAAGAGTAAAGTTAAATAGTGAAGATAGTGGATTTTTTTTAAGGGGATTGGCTCTCACATTTTGCTATCAAGCATTATGTTAGCTGTTGATTTTGGATAGATACCCTTTTGTAACTGAGGGCTTAATCTTCTAAGCCTAGTTTCTTTAATGTGTTTATACTTTTCTTAAAAAAATTAAAATATTGATTGTCATCAAAAATTTTAGAGCATTTTTTGAGATTATTTTTAGTATTATTGGACTTAGAGACATGGCATATTAAAATCACATCTCTCCTTTCAATCTTAGTACAAATCCTACTTGGTCATGGATGATTATTTGAAGATAACTTGAATTTGGCTAATAGTTCAAGAATTTTGCATTAATATTTTTTAGTGAACTCATTTATAGGTTTTGAGGAGTTGTTTTGGGTTGGGTTTTTTGTTTTTTGTTTTTTGTTTTGTTTTGTTTTGGTTTTGGTTTTTTTTTCCCAATAGGTGGGAGCTTTCTTATATCGGTCTTTTTGTGACATCCAAGCTTAAGAAAATGAAGTGGATAAAAATCTGTCATTTTCAATGTTTTAGAACAATTTATGTAGCCTGGGAATTACCTACTCTTTGAAATTCTGGCAGTAAAATCATTTGATCATGAATCTCTTATTGAGAACTGTTGATAATTTATTTTACATGACTGCTCTAATCAGATTTTCTACTCTTCCTTAATTTATTGTTGGCCATTGATCTTTTTCTTATAAACTCATCCATTTAATGTAGTTTTTAAGTTAGTTAGTATAACATGCATGTAATATTTCCTCGAATTAAAAACAAATCTCTATTATTATGTCCCCATTTTAAAAGCTTACTTTTATTTTCTGTTTTTGCCTTGATGGGATTAGCTTTTTGTCATTTTCCTTCATATTGGAATGTTGTGTTTAAAGAAACAGTTCTGGGATTTATTGAAAATTTATATTTTTTTGTTTTTGAACTCATTAAGAATCTCTACACTTATTACATGTTCTCCTTTTTTGGGGTTTATTTGTGGTTGTTTTTCTAACGTGTTGAGTTGATCGTGAAATTCCTGTATTTTATTATTATTTTAATAATGAAAGTATTTAAGATGATTGCCTCTGAGAATTAACTTTTGCTGCCTTGCACTACAATAATAAGCAATTCTCAAATTTCCATTATTTTCTAAATAGCTTATTATTGTAATTTTGATTTCTCTTTTATCCTAATAGGTTTCCTTAAGAATGTTTTAAATTACCAAATTGTTGGGTCTCTTTTTTATTTGTTTTTTAAACTTTGGTTATTAATTTACAGTTTGCTGTGTTGTGACAGGACATTTTCCTGCTCAATTTCTGATTTAAGAGTTTTATTTGTGACCTGGAACCTAATTAATTTTTATTGTTAATTGAAATTTGAAAATAAAGTATATGCTCTGAGTGTAGGATACAAAGTTCAATATATCCATGGGTTATATTTTATTATATTAAAATTATCTAGGTCTTTAAGACATATTTGAATGTTTCCTATAACAAACATATTTCAATCAACTTCTCATTTATCCATTTAACAGTGAGCTTGGCACCTTTTAGGTATTAGGGACACAGTAGTGAACATAATGTGGGAGCATCTCTAAGGGCAGGAGCTAAACAAGGAGGCACTGAGGAGACTAAAGGAATAATCCAAGGTGGTTGCAGGGTAAGAGATACATGAATGCTTTATGGGCACACATATACATATATATGCCCCATTTTTTCAACGTACATGGTAATGCTTCCATAAATACTATGATTTCTTTACACATTGTTTTATACTTTACTCTTTATCATTTTTCTTTTAATTTTAGCTTTAGTGCATCTTATTTTATTGTGCCTTCATGAACGTTGAGTGGAAAAAACTGGCACTATCAGCCAGACATTTTTAAATGGCTTCAGTTCTCTCTTAATTATGCTTGGCTTATCCTTTTACAGTTTCATGATTTTTTTCCCTTAATAGAAAAGTTGTAGGTGAGCCATTTTTGCTTTCCCTTTCTGCTTCCTGTATGCCTCACACCATCTTCTCCAAACACCTCCTGCACAAACTTTAGGTCCTCTCGGCTCCAGCTCGTCTTCCAGTCATGGCTACAGTCACCAATCAGTCCCAAGAAGGCTCTGGCCAACCTAAACCACTGCACAGTTGTGCTGGGCTCTCCTCCCCTCCTACCACTGCACCACTGTGCTGGGCTCCCCTCCCCTCCCACCCAGCATTTGCGGTGATGGCTGGGGTAGCAATCTTGGTTCTCACCTAGGCACAACCCACAGGGGAGTAAATACCCAAGGCACCACCTGCACACCTGGAAGGATGGGAACTGATGGACAGTATGCCCACCTTTCATTTCAAGGTCAGACAAACATAAGACCACCTCAAAAGTCTCCTCGGAAGGTTCCATGGGCTCCAGCACCAGTCTCTCTCAACAGTGACCAACTCTAATTAGTCCCTGTATGGGACCTTCCCTCCTCCGCCGTTTTACTCCCTCTGCCTCAAGCTTGCTCTTAGGAATGGCTTCCAAATGCAGACCTGCCTTCAAGCCTTTGTTTCCAGCTTTGCTTTGTGGGAAACCCAGGCTGAGGGCTGAAGCACCTTTCTTGTCCAACTTGCTCTACACACAGCTATTAAATTTCTTTGTGTGTGTTTTTTAAAGCATCTTTCTCAAATCTTTGTCTTATTTTAACATTTAGGCTACCTAACACTATTCCTGTAGCCTCATGCTGCTCTTCTGTATTCTCTTGATGTTTATTCTCCTCCTTCAATATTTAATATCTGTCCTTTTAAAACATGAACTCGACTTTCAGCTATATTAGTTCCTTTAGATTTCTATTCTTTTTTTCTTTATCATTAGAATAATTTCTGATTCTATGGGGCTTCAAGTGCTCAGACCATCTTATCTCTCCCAAGCTGTGTTATCTTTCAAGTCTCTTTACTTGGGATCACACACCCACACTCATGATCTGATTATTTTTAACTTCACTGCTCTAATGTCACCTCTGTGTCTTTGCAGGCTTTCCTACATATCCCGAGATTACTCTCTCCAAGGTCCTTGCTCCTCTCACAACAGTACCAGTTTTGCCTCAGTGGACAGAATTAAATCAGTGCAACAATTTCTTCTTTGTGACTTTCTTTACCAATAGAAGTACATCATGTCATGGTTTTCACAAGTTGCTCCACTTCTAGAAGATTCAGACTCTCCAGCACTGCCTGGATAGTCACAATAGCCCATTAGGTCATTATCTTTCCCCTGGGAGTTCTGTGCTACGTTTAACATACCTCTATATGGTGGGTTTACTGTCTCTAACACTACTCTGCCATTAAAACACTTCTATTCATTTCTGCTTTCAGTCCACATTCAAATATGTGCCATTATGCTCCAATCGCAGGTTGAAGAGCATTACTGATACTCAAATCTTTACACGGTACTCTTCTTCTGCAATTTCTAGTAGATTAATTTTGTTGATTGAAGGTATTCCCACTCTATTACTACATTGTAGCCATCTTCAAATCCCACTCAATCTCAGTACTATTCTAATGAGATCATATGTATGTGTGTACCCAAATATATGCATGAAACTTTATATGTACATTACTTTGTATTGAAATAAACAGCCATATTTTATTATTGACAATATTCAGATTGACAGATACCTGAAGTCCATTTATATTATTCTTATTATATTCATTATTTTCTCATTATTTTTCCCCCTGAGGCACATATTTTGTTTTCCATGGTATTAATCAGTTTTATCGGGGCCTTCCTCTGCTTTTTCATAAAAAAGGTTATTTTTAAAAATTTTTTTGATCACATTGGTGAGTATGTTTCCACCCTCTTCCAAGTGTTTGAGTAAGGTTCTCTGTCATTCCCTCAAAGGAACATCATTCTTTTATAATAAGCCATGATGCATAAAACCAATTTTTTTTCCTTATTATTAGTATAGTCAGTAGATTATTTCTCATATCCTCCTCCTAGTAATAATAAAAATAACAACTACAGTTAGAAGTAATTGAATTTCTTTGATGCACCAAACTTAATGTTTTTTATGTACATTGTATCTAATCCTCATAACAACCATGACAGATGAGGACTCCTGGCCCCTTTCCCAGTTAAGAAGACTGAGTTCTTATAACTAGTGGGTGGTGGATCCACTATTCACACTAAGTCAGTCTGATTCCAAATCTTTTTCTCTTTTCGCAACTACAGTGTAAATATAGACTATTCTTCCAAAGTTGTTTTCATGTCCCTTTGTTTCTATTGTCACTGAGAAGATGGGAAAGAAAAGTTTTTAAAACCTAGTTGTTCAGGATCTCCTCAGGTATTCAGATTCAATAAAGACATTTCCTATTTTTCTTTTAACTCGACTTTTTTCCCTTGTGAAACAGATGAAATAAGTACTATGAGAATTTGGAGATGTAAGTGCACAGGAAGGTAACACATTTTGCAATTTCCCATGTTATATGTACATTGGCCATTTCTGTGGTGCTCCCTATGACACATCTTGTCCCCTTGGACCCACAGTGGGATTCCCTACACCTGCTCCATTGCTCTGGGTACCACAGGATGTTGTTGCTTCTGCAAACACATTGGCTTAGACTTCTACTGGAAGCTACCCCAAACTCTTAGGTAACCCTTTTGCACTTTTTATATTTAGTGCCTGTTGGTAGAAGTACAAAGATGCACCACAGATGAGTTCATTAATGAATAAAAATATTAAGTATCCTGAAGTGATGTTTAAGTAGAAGAAATGTGGTGCCTGGGGTCTCAGTTAGAAAGGTGACTGACTCTTGATTTCAGCTCAGGTCATGAGAGGTCATCAGAGGGTTGTGAGATCAAGCTCTGTGCTGGGCTCTGCACTGGGTATAGAGCTAGCTTAAGATTCTCTCTCTCACTCTCTGCCCCTCTCCCTCCCTCTGCCTCTTTCTTAAAAAAAAAAAAAAAGTTAAAAGAATTTACAGATATATTATTCCTACCTACTTGCCAGTGTTTGAGGAAATGATGGAGAATTGTATTCTTAACTAAATGAGTATCATTATAACTTCAAAATTCATTGAATTCATTCATCCAGGATTCCAGAGTATGACACTGAATTATGTCTATCTACACTGTCAAACTGAGCCCTCTTGAATCAAGTTGATACCAAAAGTCAAAGAAACTTGATTCTTTTTGTAGAACAGATTTTTTTTCTTTTGAATAATGTTTAGTTTTATTTCACAATTATGCACTCCCACTGTAGAATACTTTAAATGTACATCAGTGTATGCCAAAAAAAATTAAACCCTTACAATCTCAACTCCAAAATATAACTACATATGACTTTTTTATGTCCCTTTCTTTCTAATAATTCTTCCAGGATAAAGTGTGGCTCATGCTCACATCAGAGCAATCAGTTTCCATGTTCTTTTTCATCTAAAGAGACAGTTATTCCCAACTCACTCTATGTTCATCACAAGTGCCCTCCTTATTCACCATGGCTTATTTATCCCACCTCCTCTCCCCTCCCTTTATTTGTGGAACAGATTTAAAGGACTTCCCATGTAATCCCAAGCTCCACTCTTTATTACCTCCATGTTCTTCAGAAAGTTACTTAGACTGTCTGTGCCTTAACTTCCTTACCTTCTACAGAGCTGGACTTTAATGTCCCTAGCTACCATGTAAGTCCACAGTCCTCTTGGTGTCTCAAATGTCTATGAGTTGTGGAGTTGGAAAATCTGTGATGGTTTCTGTGATGCTTTAAAACACCTCTGTAAACTTCATACCTCTCACTGCATTCCCACTGTGACGGTGAAATGCTTAGCTCGGCAATTACTTTTTTTGGACAAGTATCCACATGGCTCCAGACCTCCGTCCCGTGGTCTCTGAAATGTTTGCTTATTGTCTTTTGCAGGATCTGCCTTTTTTTCTTGTGAGAGCAAATTCTTGACAGCCAACAAACAAGTGATTGGTTTACTTTTCTTTCCAAAGAAAAGTGAAGTTACGTTTTTGTTTTCTAGGTGAAAGCGGAAAAATACATCTAAAAGAGACTAAGAAAATTCCCAAGGTCACATGGCAACCTAGGTGAGGAAGCCAGGATCAAACCCAGATCTCCTACACACTAAATCCTCTGTTTTTAATTTCTGCACTGTTATTCCTGTGGGAAATATATATTTGCAAATATGTTTATTTTTAAAAATGCCAATGGCATACTGAAAAGCAGATAAAGTTTAGAGAAAAACTGGGTTTTAGGAGAGTGCTGAAAAAAGATTTGGGGCATTCTACATGAAACTCTATCCAGAGGAGCTGAGAGGATGATGTAGGCCCTGAGAACTTTAAGGAAGAAGATTCTAAGGGGAGAACAGCAGCATCAAACAGGTGAAAACTCTCTAGGGACAAAATTAATCAATTTTACAAATCTGTCTTAGGGAGACGATAGTTCTTGAAGTTCTTCATGGGTCAATACCAAAAACATTTTCCAGGAGATATTTCTCTCTGTCGTTTATATAATTAAACTCCAATCATACTTTGTAGGGGGAAAAAAAGTGAAGTACCCAGCAACCACAATTTTTAATAAATATTAATGGATGAGGAGGGGAGAAAGGAATGGAGACAGCTGTGGAGTTTGGCCTTGGGACATCATGCAGAACCCACCTCTTTAGTTTTGATATCCCCAGTGGACTAGATACTAGTTTTTGCTACATTGATTGCTGTTTCATAATATAAAATTTAATTATCTCTATTATTTTACAATAAGCTTTTCTGCCTTGGGGCCTCGGGCACAGGGCACGGTTAGTAACAAATCTAATAAATAAAGAAATAAAACACTTCATTTCCTTTTCAGAAGGAAGTTGTGTTTTGCTCTCTATGCTTTGAGCTTAGGGGAATTCACTTCAGCTTTCCGAAGCATGCTTGTTCTTTGGCTCAGAAAGGCTACTATCCAGGAGCCCCAGGACTTCAAGCCCCAGGAACCACTGTGCTCCCTCCAGCAGGGACCCCAGTAAACAGATGGCTTCTCCATACATGCTCTCAGGGGCTGCTTGTTACTCTTCATGCTTTCATTACTGGATTCCCCCTCCTTTACCTTTGTTCAGTCCAAGAAGCATAGAATTAAGAACTCTGACTCTGATGAATCCTTTACCCACTTACATTTTGTTTATCTACATATTTTCATTTGAGAAAGGATTCCGACATTAGCAGGTTAGCAGATGCAACACACAGCTGCTGAGAGATGAAACAAGGCTAGTGAGGGGGTAAGTGAAGTCAAACAGTAAGCAGATTGTGCACAATAGTTTAGTAAGATGAGGAATAGATGTATTTATTATTAAGCTGTCCAGACTTTAGTGAATATGCAATAAAAGATCCTCCATCCAAATATATACTGTAGGTATCAACATCATGCATTTAATAAGCATCTTAGAAGCATAAATGATGCACCATCACTAGGTCCAGTGCTATTGAGGATACAAAAGAATCTGCAACAAACACTCTGCCTTTAGAGGCAGAATGCACCAGGAGCAAATACAAGAGAGGTACGAACCTATCTCGCAGTTTTCCAGAACTCCTGGAAAAGAAGGAAGAATTAAATGTCCTGTCCAAGGACAAGTTGGCTCAGGTAAAGGATTAGAAAGGTTTTGTGGAAGAGATGGTGCTTACAGTAGGCGCAGAAATAATGCTCTACTTTTACACACACCAACAGGAATGGATAGTAAACATAATACAGATCAAAGCAACAATTACAAAGAATGTATCTGTTTATCTACATTTCAAAATTTTAAAAATTAATAAGACGTTGTTTTGAATACATGAACAGGTGGAACTAGAAAAGAAGGTGAAGGGGTGAGGGGAGGTGGCCCAGGGCTCCCCTAGCTCCCTGTAGCTGCTGGTCATCCTTGACATTCTTTGACTGTGGCTGGATCACTCCAATCTCTGGTTCCACCTTCCCTGGCCTTCTCTGAATCAAAGGTAGTATTCACTCTTCTACCATATAAAGAAATACTCATCTATTCCAGAGAGCAGAACGCACACATTCCTTTTGGGGGCCACCATTCAACTTACTACAGACTGGATGGTAAGCATTTCTGAAGATAATAATATAATCACACATCTTGGCATCATAATACATTTTTTTTAAAATAAAAGCTTGACCCTTACTGACAGTACTACTTTTATTTCTACCTGGATAATTCCCTACATCCTTTCTTTGGAGATAGTTCAACGTATTTTCAAATCTCAGTCCCTCAACTTTCTATCTCTTTCAGCAGATGACTTTGCCCTATATTTTACCAGGAACACCAAGTTCACCCAGTACAAGGTCCTTAAAATCCTCTATTACTTACCATTCTGATTCATTAAACAAAGCACCTAACCTCTTCTAAGTATTTGGGCTACATCTGTGAATTAAAACAACAACCAAAAAAATGACAAATTTACATAAGAGGCATTCTGGCAGGGAGATAAATCTAAATATAAAAACGAACATATAATATGTTATCTGATGTTAAATGCAGACAATCCTTAAACAACATGGATTTGAACTGCATGGGTCCCCTTATATGTGGGTTTTTCCCAATAAATACAGTACGGTAGGGTAAATGTATTCCCTCTTTCTTGTGATTTCCTTAGCTGTATTTTGCTTTCTCTAGCTTACTTTATTATAAGAATACAGGATATAATGCATATGACAAAATATATCTCAACCAACTATTTATGTTATCAGTAAGGTTTGGAATCAATTATAGGCTGTTAATAGTTTGGAGGAAGTCAAAATTTAGACGTGAATTTTCCAGTAGTGCAGGGGTCTATGCCCTTAACCCACCTGTGTTGTTCAAGGGTCAGTTGTTCAAGGGTCAACAATACAAGCTTAGTAAAGAGCAATATCCCTAAGAAATTATAGGTACTAGAATTGGAGTTAGGTTAAGCCTTACTGTGAAGGTAACATTTGAGCAGACTTAAAGGAGGTGATGGAATTAGCTGGCACATATGAGGCAAGAGGACTCAGATCCAGGGATGGGATAGCAAAAGCTCTAGATGGAAGGATGCCTGGTGTCTTAAAGAACCGAAGCAGAAGCCAAGGTAGCTGGAGCAGAGTAGGCAAGGTGGAGTGTGGTAGTGATGTAGTCAGGAAGGTAAGGGGTGCGGAGAGGGAGATCACGCAGAGTCCCATCAGTTGTAAGGACTTGGGATGTTACTGTGACAGAAAGGGAAAGACCTTCCGGAGTTGTGGAAAGAGGAGTGATATCATGTGACATTGATCTTTAATGAGCCCCTGTGGCTTCCGAGTTAGAGTAGACTATGAGGGTGGAGGGGAGCAGGGAGCCTGGTCAAGATGCAGCTACAGTAAATTATGCAAGAGCTGATCATGATTCAGACTTGGGTCATTGTTATAAAGCTGGTGAGAAATAGCTGGGTGGAGGATATATTTTGAATAGAGAAAACAGAAGTTGTGGATTAGCTGCTAGAAAAAGAAGGCCTCTGAATGGCTAGAGCAGCTAGAAAGAGCTGCTTTCATCAGCGATGGGGAAGACCGGGGTGCAGCGGATCTGGAGGTGGGTAGAACGGGTTGGGAGTTTAGGTATGGACACAGACAGTTTGAAAGATCTATCACACAACATATTTACTGTATTATTATATGATAATAACTATTATGCAATATAACAGAGGGACCTATTATTTGATAAATGATTGTATACAATAAATGTATAATTTATATACAAATACAATCATATTGAATATAATACGTATTCATGTATCTTATTGAAATAGCTATACACATCCAGATATATCTAGATATACAAATCCTGAGTCATGGACATAATCCTGGACTGGAGATACAACTTCCATATTTCTCTAGATCTTTATGTGTAAGTCCTTTGTCCTTTCTGGCCCAGGGAAAGAAGTGGTACCCTTCCCAAGTCTAGCACCTTGCCTATACACCTATGCCCTTCATTCCACTCTTCACACTTCCACTCCAAGTTCTTCCTTTAGCTAGGCTCTATTTTTCTTTTGAATCTCGAGTGTCTGATTCTACTTTGGCTTTTTTTCCCCATTCCCCAAATCAGCTAGAGCCTTTTCTATCCAAATCCACACCTCTCTACTCAATGTAAAGAGAAAGATTTTAGAACTGCCTTATTCTTGCGTCACTCCCCCTGCCTTTGTTCCATCTTTCAAGGTCCAAAGCCTTGAAAGAGTTGTCTCTGCCTGGCATCTCTGATGTTCTGATTGGGATCCATAGCATGGCCCCCTAAAGGTCTTTGTGCATTCCACGATCTCCACTACTCACCATGATTTTTTTTTTTAACCACAACCAAATTGAGGATATTAGAAATAACGGCCAATCATCTCCTTTCTCCAGTCTTCAGACATTAAGAGGAAGATGTAGGTGTGATCTAAAGCAGTAGCAAGATTCAATATTGGGCTTTGACACTTGGTCCAGTCCAGTCGCTTCCTTATTAGTCCTGCAATACTCCAAGCTTTAGCCCCAGTGCCTTTGAATATGCTATCCTGGCACACCTCTTCCCCCAGATATTCACATAGTTCACTCCCTCAATTCACACAGGTCTTTGTTCATATATGCATACATCAGAGAGTCCTCTTCACCTACCCTTCTAAATTCCCCAGGCCTTTTTTCCTTCACTGGTATTTTTACTACCTAACATTTCATATAGTTAGATGCTTATTGTCTTATCTGACTCACACACTGAAATGTAAGCTCTGTGGGAGGAAGGACATTTTCTCCTTTGTTTGCAGCTGTTTCCCTAGTATTTGAAACAAGTCCTGGCACATAATAAGTTCTAATAATTATTTGCGAAATGAATGTCCTTGTGGTTAAAGGATCTTGATAGATTCAATGGCTCTTGTGCCCAAAGAGCTGGCAGCAAACCTCGCCAATAAATATCAAGAATAGCCTCCGTTTTTGCTCTTCCTGATGACCATTAGGACACTACATTGGGTGTGGACCCAAGTGAAAAACTAAAAGAGGACAGCAGGGTTTAAAAACAATCATTCTTTCCACATCAAGTAAGTTTTCTAAAGGATCCAGAATTCCTGGTTAATCTGAGAACGGCCCTGAAGGAGGGATGTCCCTAAACCTCGGCTACAACAAACAAAAAACTATCAATAAAAACTGGGCTGACAAAGCATATGTAGCATCAGGATAAACTCCTTCCCAGCCACCTTTCCTGCCCTACCTCCCTTCTAACCAAGTGATCCCTCTGATATAAAAATTCAGAAGCCATGACTACCGAAATGATAAGGAAGATGTATTTTGATTCCACTGAGCATGGGGAAGCTGTTTCAAGATTTGGACACCATAGCAAAGGCCTCTCAGGTGCAAGGGTGTAGAGGATCTGCTGAGTTTCACTAGAAGAAAGAGAACTGGCAAGAGTGGAGTGCAGATGAGAAGAGATTTGGAGAGAGGAGGAGGAAAACTCAAGGGGTACCTAAGAACCATGATTATGAGATGGTGAGTATAGAGGTCTCCTATTTATGGATGCTGCTTTCAACCTTCTACTCTGCATACAATAAAGACTCTCTAAGAGTCTGCCCCCCCCCGCCGCCCCCATGACAATCTGCTCTTCCACTTCCTACTGACATCACATATGAGCAACTGATGCATGTGCTTCCTTTTCTTTGAGCTTTCATGTGGTTTTGCTTGGTGAGACCATCCTACTGTGTTCATACTTTGTTTACCTACAACACTACTATATGGTATTGAGTTGGAGAGCATTTGAAAAGCAAGATGAAAGGAAATGAAAGCTTGTCCTTACCTTGAATCACATATCAGGAGCTGAAATTAGATCCCACCTACTGGGAAGGGAGAGAGCCTGTGTCACCCAACAAAGCTCAGCCCCCTTGGCACATCCAAAGCCTCATATCCCTGCCCCCTGGCTTTGGCACCAGGGGTTCCACGGCTGTGCCCAGGATAAAAGCGCCGTCCCCAACTTGCTCTCAGGCAAAGACAGCCTGCTTTTAATTAGGAGCAGGAGCCGTTGTTAGATTTGTATTTTTCTTTCCTTCTTTTTTTTTTTTTCCCCTATGCTTGATGGCATGATGTGTGTTACATATTTAATTAAAGAGGATCTAATGAGTACTTCTAACAGCCCTGGGGTCAGAAGAGCCACTGCAGAGATTCATGCAAATGAGCCAGGCTTTATGGCTTCCCTAGTGAGCGGCAGTGATGTTGTCCAAAATGGCAGAGTCTGTGGGAGCCCATCAGCTTTCCAACTTCCGTAGGAAAAAACCCAAGGGGAAGCACACAGAGGGTGGGAAATAGAATTTGCAGACGTTGTATCTGGACCCAGAAATAAGTCTAAATGTATAATGGGGTACGTCTAAACCTTATGAAATAAAATGTGCTGAGGACCCAATTCGATTAATGGGCTAGACCATAGAGCAACCCAATGGGACTAAGATTCTTAAGAAGACACTTTTGGACATAGGAAGATGAATCAGAGAAGAGTGAAGGAAGGAGACATAAAGCAAAATGTGCTAGGACATCTGGATTTTATTTTATGGGAAATGGGTCATTAAATGTTTTTTTTATATGCACTTTCTTCACTGTGCTCTTTTATATCTGTTATAGCACTCTCTTGTGATTTATCTACAGACATATCAATATCCCTGTTAGACTCTGAACTGACTCCTCAACAGTGAGGACCTCCTATCTGTTTGCTCCCATGACTCCTACTATATTCCACTGTTAGATCAGTTGTACCAGATATCTTACCAGATTATAATTGCCTATTGAGTTTCTGTCTACTCTGCCTAATTGAAAGTTGATTGAATGTGAAGATTCTGAGTTTTTTTCCTATATGATTTTTGTCTTATTTGTGCTTATATGCCTAGCATCTACCACAGTGCCCAGAATATAGTATATCCTCAATAAGTTATTGAATGAAAGAATGAATGAATGAATAAGGAATGAATGAATAATACAAATGTAATCAGTCTCCTTTCAGGCCAGTCTCAATGTACGTGCTGTATCCAAACAAAGACAGACTGCAGATTTGCCCCTGAAGTCATTAGAGAGTTGTTCCAGATTTTACTGAAAGTCAGCTACTTGGACAAATGGAGAATGATGTTATATTGTATATTATACCATAAGATTTATTTAAAATTCTCTTCAAGATACAGAATAAGAGGGATGCCTGTGTGCCTCGATCGGTTAAGCATCTGCCTTTGGCTCAGGTCATGATCACACAGTCCTGGGATTGAGCCCTTTGTCAGGCTCCCTGCTCAGCAGGGAGCCTGCTTCTCCCTCTCTCTCTGCACCACCCGCACTGTGCTCTCTCACTCTCTCCAATAAATAAATAAAATCTTTGAAAAAAGATATAGAATAAGAAATTTGACACATTGTCCTTGATTGGATCCTAGCTTTGAAAAAAACAATAATTAGGCATCAGTTATTAAGGACATTTTTTAGATAATTAGGGAATTGTTGGTGTTAGATGACATTCAGAAATTATTTTTGTTGTATGATAATAGCCTTGTCATATAGTAGTTTGTCTTTGTGGTGGCTTTTAAAAATAGATACAAAGTCTTTCATAGCTACCCCATGCAGAGGAGGGGATCTAGGTCCCCTCCCTTGAATATGGGCATGTTTATACCTTCTGTGTCCAACAGGGTTTGGTAGAAATGAAGCTGGAAGATTTCCAAAGCTAAATCTGAAAAGCCTAAGCAAGTTCTACCAAGTTCCCCTGGAATGGCCATTCCTTTCTTAAGATGCTCCTTCTCAGAACCCTAATGCTATGCTGCGAGATGCCCAAGCCACAGGAAGGGGACACACATGGATGCCCCATTCCACAGGCCTAACTAAGGCCAGACTTGAAGTCATTCCTAGGTTTATCTGTGGAGTCCTCCAGATAATTCCAGCCCCAGACATCTGGATACTCCCAACTGAAATCCCAGATATTGTGGGTCAGGAGAAAGCCATCCCTCAGTGCATTACTGGCCCACAGAATCCCTGAGTGTCATAGAACAGTTGCTACTTTGGGCTACTAGGTTTGGAGTGGTTTGCTAAGCAGAAAGAGTAACTGCAACTGTCTTTGATACTTTTTTGGACATGCATGCTAAAGAACTTAAGGATAAAGTGCCATGATCTTTAGCTTACTTTTAAATGATCCCCACAAAATGTGTACAAAGATAGCAAAGCTAGATCAAGCAAATACAGAAAAACAATGGCAACTGTCAAATATAGATGGGGAATATCTTGTTCACGGAACTATTTTTTCTATTTCCTTCACATTTTTTACCACAAAATTTTCTTAAAAGCGCTTTTAAACACCTGTTTCCCCAAATTTCTCTATCTTAGGAAAACATAGATGTATCACTCACTCTTCTCTTCAGTCTCCCCCAAACTCTTCATAAAACCCTCTTTGAATGGATCTTAATTCATCCTCCTTTTTCCAACAGGGGCTCTTCTTTTGGGCACTTGTGCTTTTCCCAGTGATGAGTCAGCCAAACTTGTGCCCCCCAAGCCCCCTCTCTCTTTTGAGATCTGTCATTTTACAAGGCAGAGGAAGGGACTGGAGTTGTAATAATGAACCCTTTAGCATGTTTTCTTTCAAATTGATGGCAAAATTTTTAAAAAGAATTTTAGAAACTACTGGGTTGGTAAAAAGAACAGAACAGACCTTCATCAGATTCAGTATGTATTGGTAAAACTAAGTCCAAAGCCTTCCTGCATTCAAAACTTAAAATTTCCAAAGCAATGCTGTGAATTATTATTCTTATCAAAGGAAAGCAAATCATTTTTCTAAATCATTGTAGGGCAAATAGCCAAAAAAGGGAACACTGTTTTAAAAGCTCAGATCAAAAAGTGCTTTCCTCTATCGTGGCTCCCTTGAATCTACTCTGGAAGTTTCAGTGTGACTCCCTCCCTCTCTTCCAGCTCGGTAGTCACCCCTAACCAGCTGTTCCTTTGTCCTCTTCAAGGCCACTGCTTTTCTGAGGAGCAGAACCAGGAATTCCAATCCTATTGTAGAAAAAATCTCTTACATCCTTTTTTTTTGGGGGGGGGTTGCTGAATAATTCCATTTTACTGATATACCACATTTTATGTAACCATTCATCCAGTGTTACTTACATTCTTGATATTTTCTTTAAATACTCCTCCCTGCACTCTGCCCCCCCTACATAAACTAAAACCACTTTTCTCCCTGAGGACACCAATTCTTGTATACCCTTTCCAAAAACAGTAATAATTATTACAATAATAGTCAACGTGGAAGCCAATTGTTTATTGAATACCTACTACATAGTTATTGCATTGATGCTACTCTCTTTTAGTAATTATTTCAATCAGTATTCACAGCAACCCCATAAGGTAAATACCACCAGTATTGCCATTCTAAATTGAGGAACCTGAGGGACACAGTGGTTGAGTAGCTTACCCATGACCACCCGCCTAGGAAGGGACAGACCAGAAGAGAAACCAACTAGGTCTGACCAGGAACACTTGCTTGTAACCATCATGCATTATTGTCTCCCCTACAGGCTTCCCAACAAGCTTCATTTCTTCAGTCCCCACCCCTGAGCCATAAGAAGGGGGTGTGTGTGCCTGCGCACCCTGCAGCATCCAAACCAGTGTCCCTTCGTCCCCAGGTATCCGCTCCTCTTTGTAGCCTATACCACACTGTCCTCATTTGCTATAGAGTTCCAGAACACTCATTGCTTCTTCCTTGACTTCAGCATGTGAATGCCACTACATTTTGTGATTGTTCCCTGATTCTTTATGCCAGCATTCATGCAGATATCTTGTAATTGTAACATCTTCGGGGACTAGCGGATCTGTGTACCCTCACAGCCACATATCATCACCACTCACAACCTACTCTCCTACACCCAGGGTCTTGAACTCGCAGCAGTTCCTTTCCAGCGTATCTCTCCTTCTCAGTGTCCCTTTTGCCTTTACTAAACTGGTCTTTGTTTTAGCCTTGAGTTGCCATAAGCGTGCCATTTCTTCTTCCCCCATAACTCCTCACCTCCGTTCTTAGCTCACCCCTCTCCCTTCACCTTAGGGCTGGCTCATTCCACTACCAACTTCAAATGCCTTGCTCTCCTTGCCTTGCTTCTCCTTGGCACCTCTCAACTTTGGGAAATTATCCTGTGCTTTTTCTATTCACCCTCCAAGGCTATGAAATGCAACTGGAAACTTTGATGAAAACATGTTTAGTCTTCGTTAACCACACGTCGTATTTACCTCAGCTGGGCTTCTCACCTCTCCTGCAGTCTCGTCACGTGCTTAGTTCTCATCACGCCACATTCCATTTCCTCTGGAAGTTTCCTGAAATCTCACTGTGTCTTCATCCACTCAACCCATATGTGCTCCAGCAGAAGGCCCCGAGAATATTTACAGAAATCTTTTGGGAGCCTAGAATGTCTTTCTCTGCTCAACCTTTCATTCAAAGTCTTTGTTCTGGAAGCAGGCCCCCTGCTTTTTCTTATGACCAAGCTCACCACTTAGGCTCTTTCTCACCATTATCTCCTTCTCAAAGGTCTTGCTCTCTCAAAATTCTCCTTAGCATGCCCAGGTAGCGCAGTCGGTTAAGAGTCTAACTCTTGGTTTTGGCTCTGATCATGATCTCAGGGTCATGAGATGGAGCCTCACGTCAGGCTCCGTGCTCAGCAGGCAGACAGTCGACTTGAGATTCTCTATCCCTCTGTCCCTCCCCCACCAATAAGTAAATCAAAAAATTTTTCAATTTCTGTCTTACTGCTTCAATCATTTTCTCCTTCTCTGGCTATTTTTGCTCTACTTAAAAACAGGTTTTGATCACTCGTTTCCCATAAAATAAAATGTCCTTCTGCTCTCTGGCTAAGCTATCTCTTAGTACGTCTAAGCTGCTACCCCATCCCCTCCAAAGAGTGCACTCCCAACCCCTCGGCATTCATACCCTAGCCATCCATTCTCTAGTTAATGCTGCAAGATGCCTTTCCTTCACCAGCCTCCCAGAATGGTTCTCCTGAGGAGACCAGTGATCTCTGAATCTCTAAAGCTAACCATTGTTTCTATATCTTCATTCTTGCCTTCTCAAGAATCTGAAACTTTTGATTATCCTCTATGTCATGAAAATCTATCCCCCATGAATCTCCTTGTTTTCTCAATTCTTGCTCTCTCTATTCTATTCCTCTTTCTCAAAAAGAGACGTCTGAGATCAATCTTTTATCTGATGGCCCCATAAGATCCTTTTCCTTTCCTAAACTCCTTCAAACTGTCAGCTTTATCTAAATTTATTCATAAATGCATCTGTCCAGCCCCTGCCTATTTTGTCCTGACCTCCAGACTGGCATTTCTGGATTCTTCCAGATATCTGCATGAATTGAACAGACATTTCAGACCCAGCATCCAACGTATTGAGTTCTAACCATAACGAGTCTACTTCTATTTGCTGCCAAGCCCACTGACTGCTTCAGCACTGCCTCTCCTGCCACACTAGGTGCCTACCCCCATGAGTGGACATCAGCAGGGCAGAGAGTATAGCTCTCTTTACCCAGTGACTCTTTTCTTTTCTTTTTTTTTTTTAAGATTTTATTTATTTATTTGACAGACAGAGTTCACAAGTAGGCAGAGAGGCAGGCAGAGAGAGAGGAAGGGAAGCAGACTTCCGGCTAATCAGAAAGCCTGATGCGGGGCTCAATCCCAGGACCCTGGGAACATGACCTGAGCCAAAGGCAGAGGCTTTAACCCACTGAGCCACCCAGGTGCCCCCAGTGCCTCTTTTCAGAAGTCTTCAAAGGCTCCCTACTGCCACTGATTCAAATCTAACCTTTTTGATCTAGCAGTCAAGTTCTTCTGTCCTCCTGGGCACCCTAATTTTTTAGCATTCTTTCTTCTTCTATCATGTATTTATTCATTTACCTGGTCAGCCAGTGTGTGAACAGTTCAAGTTCTTTTTTTTTTTTTAAGATTTTATTTACTTATTTGACAGAGAGAGAGAGAGAGAGAGAGAGATCACAAGTAGGCAGAGAGACAGGCAGAGAGAGGAGGAAGCAGGCTCACCACTGAGCAGAGAGCCCGATGTGGGGCTCGATCCCAGGACCCTGAGATCATGACCTGAGCTGAAGGCAGAGGCTTAACCCACTGAGCCACCCAGGTGCCCCAGTTCAAGTTCTTTTTAAAATGGTGTGTCATCAGTATATTTATAAAGCAATAGCACCTGCCTCAGTGCACTCTCTAGAAAGAGTGTACTGATTAAAGGCTTGGGCTGTGTGATCACATTAAAGCACCTTGGAATCCTAATTCTTCCCATTTGGAAGCTGTCTGCCCTGGAAAAATTACATAATTTATCTAATCAGTGTTCTCATCTGTAAAATGGGTGTTTTAAGAATCAAATGAGATACTGCAAGCAAAGGGTTGCCTGGAGTACCGAGTACCTACATCACATTTGAAGCCCTTTCTATTTTTATCTTATCAAATTGTTTTATAAGGATGCATCTTTGCTACTTCAACCTGGACCCCACCCAAAGAACCTGAATTCCAAGCCACTTCATAAATAAGGAATGCAATCGTTTGCAAACAATTGGGATTGGATCGCATCGGGCAGTGTTCTATCGCCCTTGGTCCTGAGAATGGACCCAGTGATGTAGCTAATCTCTCACTTCCCTGGGGGCCACTTAATTTGGTGAGTAAAATTGTCCAAGACAAAGTAAAACTAGAAAATGAGCATTTGGATTTTCTGAGGAGCCAAATAGAAGTCCAAGGGTTCACTTACTGTTTGGAGCCTGCCAATTCATTTGTTATCTCTAACTCTGGTCCACCAACCAGCTGGCCAGTCTCTTTCTGAACTTCGGATAAGTTATCCGAGTTCTGGTTCTCAATTCTCCAGGAGGTCTCTGTGTGACCAGGCTTAAGGACATACATTTTCTGGGCTTTCATTTTCTCAGCCTCAACATGAAGAAAATCAGGACTCTCCCTGCTCTCTCACCTAAAAGCGCAGGAAATGGCACATATTAGGCACTCAATAAATAATTTGCTAAATGAATAAATTAAAATGTGAATGAAGAGCTGCTCTGCAGTCCAAATGAGTTATTAGGAGCAACCACATTTTGAAAAATGAAATAATAATTTAAATTTACATAACAAGTTATTAAATAGCCATGATGAGTACACCAATGGCGTAGGTTCAAGGCTTAATGAGCTTCCCTGTATTCCTCTCACTTCCCAAACCCTCAGACTCTTCTAGAAGCCATTACAGTAGCAGTGTGCAGAATGAAAAGCCCAGAAGCCACCCTCCTGAGCAGTTGCCTGTGTCATGCCAGTACTTGGGGACCTAACTAGATATCAATAATTTCTCCAGGATGCGCGTCACAGGTCTCCTTTTAGCATCAGAGGAAGCCAGAGAGCTAGGAAGGCCCCTGGGTGCAGCACGAGTTCCTGGATCCTGTCCTGGTCTTGTCTGCTCTCCGTGTGACCCCAGCCAGCAGGCAGTCCCCAGAGGTGCCTTCCTCACACGCGAACCCCAGAGCTCACCCAGATTGCCTCCCAGGTCTCAGACCTCTCAGCTAAGAGGCAGTGACTGAGGTAAACCTTGGCACCACAAACCCCACAGCCATAAATTTCACTAACATCTAGTAAAACGCAGGCATCCAATTAAAGCCATAATCCTATAAACTTGCCAGCGATCAAGCTCACGGTTAAAAATGAAGAAGGACAGGTGCACTCAATCAATACCATAGAGGTTACAGCCTGCCGTTTGTAGGCTGTTCTACATGGAATCTTCCGCTGTTCTTGATGCTGTTTGTTTTCTGCCTGGGTAGAACTAACAAATGTTCCCGCTTACTCTTCCATTACATTGTCCTGGGCACTGGAGCATGGCTGAACCCTGAGGCCAACCAGATGTGGGACACGCAGGAGCAGGAATGACCACTTCCCCGGTGCATGGTCCTTCTCTGGCCAGACCACGGATTCAGGCTCTGATGCCTTGAGGGTGCCAGGGACCTCTACTTCAAGGGCCTCCTCTGACTTTTATATTGATTTCCTTGGCTCTCTGGCCACCCCCACCGCCTGTGCCCACCAGGACAAATTTATAATGTATGGGGTTGGTATGGTTCTCCCATCTACAGGGAATTTGGTTTAAAGATTAAAATATTGGAAGAGCATGAAAAAAAATAGCTAATCAGTTAACAATTTCAGCAGGCAGCAGTTCTCCGAAACTACAAGAGGAGGAGCTGAGTGTAACTTCCAGCACTTTCTTCAAGATTCATCCAGTGTCTCATTGCGCGTCTTCCTCCTCTCTTCTGTCCCGGTCACGCCATGCTCTCCTTCTTTCCCTTCTACCTGTCACTCTCCTCTCCCTTCTCCATCAATCCCTTCTTATCTTCCTACCACCCTCTGTGCACTTGACCAACACCCACTATGGGCACAATCCTGTCTGTACACCTCCTTCCTTCCTCTGGCCCTGCACAATATAAACTATCATTTGTTAGAATCAAAGAAAATTTTGGTGACTGATGCCCTTTTTTTGTCTGCAAATTCCTAATGGAGTGTCTGCTTGGGCCTTCTGACTATTAGCATCTCTGTGGACATCTCCAGTTGGCTCAGTACAAGGGACTGGCATTTGCCAAGTCTTGTTCATTATCCTGGGGGTATGAGTCATTACAACATATAGAAGAAATGTTTCTGTTAGCGTGCACTTCTGATCCCTGCAAGTAACAACATCAGAGAAATAGGAAGGCTTTGGTAGAAATTCAGTCCTAGTTCTCATGTCAGTATCTCTGTTTCTCTTGTCCAGGGATCATGCAACTCTTGAATTGGGGGAAAGGGATGGAGAGGTAACATAAAGAAGATTGTTAAGAAAATCCAACCGTATAGCAATATTCTTTCTTAAAAATCATACAACTCATATTCACAAAGGCATATCCACTATTCTCATAGATGTATGATCGGGCTAAACAGAGAGACTAATTCCATAAGCTCATTGGTCTGATCCTAAGGCCGGAAGAGAACACAAAAAGATCATTTACACTCTATCTCCAGCACGGCTACACATCGGCCAGAAAACAAACCCTACCTGCTCCAAGTCAAGGTAGCTGATTTGAAAAAAAAAAAAAAACACAAAACTATAAAAACAGTCTCTCAGTCATCAAAGACATTCATAAATAACAACCAGAATTGACGCTTGGGCACTTGACCTGGTGTTTCATTGTCAAGAGAGCCCCCGTGACTTGATCGTTGTCGTTTCTTATTTTGTAAGTGAAATATCATAGCCAGAACTGAAACCTACACTTAGGTCTTCTGACTGTGCAGGGAGTCTGGCACCCACACAGTGCTGCCCCCGCTGGGCATGAACTGTCTTGACCCCCAACACTTGGAGTTTAGCACCATTGGGCACGTTGGGCAAAGAGGACATTATCTGGCAGATTTGGTCCCAGAAAAGGAGCTGAGTGGTTCTTTCCCTCTCCTTCCTCTCTATACCTGGTGACAGGAATAAGCCCTACAAAAAAGAGTAGGCTTCAACGAGTGTGGATAATCTCCTTCAGACACTGGTGGTTGGGAAATATATAGATATATATACACTCTGTCATTAAAATAACCCCGTTTTTCTAAGCTGCTAATAGGATTATTCAAAAAGTTTAAAGCAAAATCCTAAAGCCTGTTATTGGTTTGCCAAAGAAACTAAGCCTTTTTCTTTTTTTATTTTTATTTTCATCTTTCTCTGAATATTGATTCAGAGTCAGGCAAATAAATGGGCACCAGTTCTTAGCTGTGCCAGTCACTCAACAAGTGAGGAGTTCCCAAGTAGGCTTCCCCAATTCTGAGTTCCCCAGCATTGCCTTCTTCCTTTGGTCCCCCTCTCTGCTCCCCGCCCCCCACCTCCCCACACACACTGCCCTTCTTTGTTCCACCCCAAAACACGGATTTGTCAAATGCTATCTGGGCAAGCTTTCGCAAAGTAACAGAAACAGAGGAAGTTTGCCATTTTCTTCTTCTTCCACTCAGTACTCAGGTACTCGGCTTGGGGGGTAAGAACTCATGGCCACTTTGCAAGTGCTCTTAAGTCACTTAAAGGTAGTACGTTTTCTCCTGTCAATTAGATTTTGAGGGGTCTGAGGACGAAGGCAGATTTCTGTTCCTTTATTCTGGCTTGTTGCATCTCTCTCTCAATGCAGCATCACCACCTTGCGAAAACCCATTCACTGACATCCACGCAGTACGTGGTGCTGACTGATTAGGAGACCAAGACCAGGGTCAGAAGTCAGCCTTGGCAAAGAGAACTGCTTTTTGTCTGAGGGGTGGTCACAGGCCCAATTAAACAGTATGGAAAATCTTTCTGGAAAACACCCAAGCAGAGAAAGACTGAGGAGTGAGATGCATAGAGATAGAATATCCACAGCAGTCAAACCCTTGTAAACATAGGTTTGCAAGATGTTTATAGAAGCTGTTGATGAAATGCAAAGCAGAATACCTGTCCAGATAGATCGATAGCTCCTGCATGTTTTTTCTGCCTCATATCGTCTCTTTTTTCTTATTCCCAATCTCCATCCTCCCTCTCACCCATACACCCTACGCCATGGGCACTTAATATCACTGAAGTGAGACATAAATATCACCCCTTTATAAAAGTCTTCTCTGACCATGACCAGCCCTGCCCACACCTTCTCTAGCCCTACTCCCAGCTGCACAGCTGTCTCTCCTAAATCAGAGTCCCCAGGACACTTGGAGTGTAGCTCTACTTAATCTAGTCCCACTGTAATGAGCTCATATTCATTCTTCAAATTTCTAATGCCAAGAACATAAGGAGAGGTCATTGAGCGCATACTCAGCGAACATTTAAGATATGAAAGAATTAACAAATGCCTGAGTGAATCAGATTGGCAAGTCCTGTGTCCCCATCGCCAGGTGTTATCTCCACTCGTCATTCTTCCATGTGTTTCCACCCTAAATACAAACGGCTAAACTGCAGGTCCCCCATCCTTCTACCTGGTGCATCTCAGATTCCGCAAATAATGGTAGGAAATTACAGGCTAATCATCTGATGTCATTCAATGTTAGAATATCATTTCCTCCCGGGACCTCACATTGTGCATCTACGTGTACAAATGCCGATGTGCTACAGTTGCCGTCTACTTAGGTGGGTGGCAGAGCCCTCCATGGATTGTGTTTGGAAGAAAAGGTCATTTGTCTGAGAGATGTGGGAGGAAGAGTTGATATTATGGTGAAAGAGACAATTAGTATAATAGGGTCATTAAATTGACAATGGAAGAGAGTACTGCTCCATAGTCCCCCAGAGCAATCAGGGTGCCCTAAAATGGGAGACTGACAATGATAATAAAAAAAATACTGAACCTTCTCCGCTTCCCTTTTGTAGTTCCCCTGGGTCTGGGTTTCAGTGTAATCTGTATCTGGGGAAGGCTCTGATTATGTCTGTTGCACTCAGATGCCTGCACTCTAGGAGCTAAGTGACCAGAGAACAGGAAGAAATTGTAGACATGCTAAGGGTGAAGGAGGCCATAAAAATGCTAAGAGGGGAAATTGGAAAAACGGGCAATGGACCAAAAAATATTTGGGGGCCTTGCAGGGGAGCTAGTGTTTTTCGAAAATTACTTTTCCTGCAACAAAAATTTGATCAGAGATCTCACCTTCTTTTAGGAAAATGGAAACCATCACACATAAAATCTCTCTTCCTCCAAATATCAAACCTACAAATCTGTTTTTCCTTCACATTTCCTGCTCTTTCCTTCCATCACAGATGGGCACTCCGGCCACTCATTTACTCAAGTGAAAGAAAAAGTTATCCTTGACTTTGCCCATTCTATTGTCTCCCTCAAGTAAGGCAGCAGCAAATTCTCGGTATCTCTTAGATGTCTACCTGTTCCATCTCAACAGTCCAAACCCTTACAGGTCAGCCCTTTCTTTTACCCGGACTAGTTAAATAGCTTCCTCATCTGAGTCCAGTTTCCACCCCAGACCTTCTCTGGTCTATTCTCCACACAGAAGTGGAGCGATCTTGTCCATTTCCAAACTGAAACCTTCATGTTACGGTTACATGTAATACTCAGCTCAGAACCCTCAGATTATGTCCTGTTCTACTTGGAAAGCCCAAGCTTCTTACTGTGATCTTGTAAGTCCTGTAGGATCTGGCCTTCCTAGCCCCTCTCTCTAGCTTCTGGCCACACTTATCCCTGTTCACTAGCCAACGACCATGATTGTCTTCTCTGGGTATTAGAAAACACCAGGCCCTTTTATTCATCTACTTACAGTAGAAATGCTCTCCCACGTTACTCGCTTTGCTAATCCTTACTCCTCCTCAAGCCTTTCCTGACAGCTCTGTCTAAAGTAGAGCCCTACCGTAATCCTCTCTCATTGTCTCCTTACTGTTTTTCATAGACATTTTTCCTGTAGTGATTCAATGTATGTGTTTATTTACCTGTTCTTGGGTCACTTGGCAACATGTAAGCTCCATGAGGTCGGGCAACCTAGGGGACAATTTTGTTCATGGCATTACCCCAGAATACACTATCATGCCTTGAACATACAGGCTTTAGGTTCATTGAGGGAACCCCTGGAATTCAGATGAATTGGGAAATAAAATAGGAAAGTAGTATAATTATAAAGAAATGCACTTTTATGACTTTTAGGACATATAACGTATTCCTGAGGAGGCCTAATTTATTGGACGGATAAGACTCATTTGTAGCTGGCAGTCTCTCTTTGTACCCATCTGCATCCCAGTAATTAATGCCAAGTTCTTAGAAGCAGTCTGTTCCCTTAAGGAGGCAGAATCTGTGTTTAAATTTGATAGAAGTGGCCTGGGCAACAGCAGAACTTGAGTAGATGGTCTTAAATTGCTCTCTCATTTGTGCCTATGTGAAGGTCTTTTCAAACCAATTGTAAGATATTTAATAGGGAGGATTTCCCCCTCTGTTTTCTCTCTTTATTAAAACCTAAAATCCACAAACTGTTCTTTCAGTTAATTATAAACAAAGAATATGTCCTTCATATGTGAGATAATGGATGTGTATGTGACCGTGTCATGTGTGCATGCACAGGTGTGTGTATGTGTGTGTGTGTGTGTGTAAGATTGTGTTGGCTCACTGTCACTGTCCCTATCATTGCAATGAATAACATGTCAGAATCTCCTACTACTTTTCAATTCAAGTGAAGAATATATTGTTGCTGTGTCTCCCTGTTATTTTGTTTCTATTCAGAATATAATTGAAAAAAAGGGGGGGTTAATTCCATATAAATAGTGGAAAATATGAGTTCTGTGAGGGCAGGCGACAAGGTCTGCTTTGTTTGTCCCGGGTTCACCAGGCGGCACACAACACCATGTCTGCTTCCTGCCAGAAGCACAAGAATGTCAGAGTTGAAGTAAAAATTCCTATAGGTTTTGGTTTTTTCATAGGCTATGTCCTCTGCATATCTGCCTCCCCGCCCAGTCCTTCCCGGGGTTCATGGAAGATACCTGCAAAATAAACACCCGCTGATTTTCCTTGACAGCTGAGCTTTTCAATGCCTTCCTATGACTCCAATTCCTCCAGGTAAGCTCTTTTTGGGGAAATAATACCTTCCCCGTGATTTCAGTGGCCACATCGTTTATCTGTAGGCAGTTTTTTAAAATAGCCAAAACAAACAAGGGGCTCTGGGACCTAAAAGGATAGCCTATCTCTGCCCAGCTCACAGGGGTCCCTTCTAGGGCTGAGCCCCACAGGGTCCTCAGGGAAGGAAACTTTCTCCTCTGTTCCCTCTGGCACTTCCAGAGTTAATGCCTTAAACATTTATCCCTGTACCTTCTCTGTTCTCAGATAACTCAGAAATGGTTGGATTAAGAATGTCAAACTTGGCCTTTAGGTAATCCTCAGTGCAGAAGGCAGCAGAGTTAAATTTGAAGGGAAAAATGGTTAAAAGATAAAGAAGTTCTGAAGCAGCGTGAGGAGCCAACACTCCTTCTTCCAGGGAACACAGAGACATTTTCCAAAACCCCTGTCGTCAATTAGACATCGTGGTATTTTCCGCGCGTTCCCCATGGCCCGTCTGGTGTGGGGGCAGGATGGCAAACAAAGAGGGGGCGGGGACAGTGAAGCCCCTCCCAGACGTGCCATCTCTCCGCTGGGGGGCCCTCCCCGCACGTTCAGCTCTGGCCTCAGATCCTGTCCCTGCCACGTGCAAGCTGTGGGAACTTAGACAAGTTCCTTAACCTCTCGCAACCTGTTTCTCCTCTGCCCAGTGGAGGCGTTAACAGTGTCTATTATTGTACAGTGCTGGTGGTACGCGTTTACCTGGAACAGTCCTCGCGACAGTACTTGCGACATCACTGTGGCCTAGGTCAGCCCTTTCTAACTACCTAGACGGTCCTCCCTCACTTTTCTGCTTCTTCTATACAAATTCAATTTAATGTCACCTTCTCCATGAAGCTTTCCTGGAAGACTGTAAGCTCAGATATCAAACCCTGATTTTCTCTAACACTTTAAAGCCTATTTCTCTCTTTCAGGGACATGGTTAATCAGACACCGCTTTATCCATGATTCATGTAGAATGCTATACTGGAGAGCAAACAAATCTTGGTTCTGTCTGTGTGACTTTGGAGACGTTATTTAAATTCTCTGGGACTCCATAGAACACGTAGAAAATGGAATCAATTACATACACCTTGACTGATTGTATAGACAAGTCATGTAGCACAAGGCCAAGCTCATTTTAGGCATTTAATAAACAACACCTGCATTGTCCTGTGTTTGTGTAGGTCTGGGACCCCTCCAAGGACAGGGCCTTCTAGGCTCCCTGTTGCCTAGAAATATGTCAGTCTCCCTATATGCCCTTAGTTCATGATTAATACCTATTTGTCAAATGAACGAGTGAATGAATAAAATGTACTTCTACCCAAGAATCTTTTTCTGGCTCAGTTAAATGTGTTTGCCACCCAGCTTTTCTGGTACTCTGTGTGTGTGTGTGTGTGTGCGCGTGTGTTTGTGTGTGCGTGTGTGTGTGTGCACACAAATGCACATGCATGCACAAAAGCACATACAAGCATATTTTGCAATTCCTCTGCTAGACACACTGCCATATGTAAAATCATTAGAACCCTCTGAGATCTTCATGTTGACTTCCAATACCAAAGTGTCACAAAAACTAAAATTCTACCATCAGAGAGCTTGTACTGTGGGTGAAGCATTGCACTCACCCAGCAGTTTTTTAGATAATATAAAGCCTTGTGTCAAGGTCCATATTCATCAGCTTGGGCTACCATAACAAAATGCAGAGACTAGAGGGCGGAGACAACAGAAATGTACTTTCTGACAGTTCCAGAGGCTGAAAAAGTTCAAGATCAAGGTGCGGGTGTGCTCAGTGTCTGTGAGAGTCGTCTCTTTGGGCGGTAAATCAGCTACCTTCTCACTAGGCCCTCCCATCACCTTTCCCTGGTGCATGCGTGCAGAGAGTGAGCTCATTCTCTCTCCATCATTCATAAGGCCACTGATCCATCAAATGACGACCCCACCTTTATAACCTCATTTAACTTTACTTACCAACCAAAATACAATCCCATGGCAGGTTATGGCATCAAAGTATGAATTTGGTGGTGGTGGTTGGGGAACCATTTGGGCGATAGAAAGATCATTCACCTCTTAATGTAAATTCCATTTTCAGGCATTTTCTCTTCCCTGTCAAAGACAGCAGTCTAGGTGGGGAGTACAGTCCTCAAAGCGGGGAAATGACAAGTGGGGTATTGCTGGCAGAAGTTATCCCGGGCCCCCCGAGCACAAATTCCTTGTTGCAGAAGTATTGTCCTGACCCAGTACATTGTGCATCACTATAAATTTGCCCAAGGAGCTCATAATCTCACTTCCCAAAACTTCAGAGGCATGGGAAGGAGGATGTGTGTGGACCTTTAATGTTCATCCATACAACCCCACCACCACCATTAAATTTGGCCTTCCAGCAACTGCTGGAGACTGGGATCACTTCTCCATAGCAAAGGGACAGCGTAATTAGTTTCCAGTGACTGTCCCTATCTATTGTGAAGATCAAAGCCATAAGGCCTACCTTCTGCTCGAAACACAGGGAAAAGGACATTCAAGAGGCAGGAAAACAAAAATTGAGTTGTCAAAACTCAGTGTGAACCAACTTTCATAAATCACTGCTGGCCCAGATGGGCTCTGCCATTGTTGGTGTTGTGTATTGTTATTTATTTTCTCTCCAGTTGCTCTTAAACTAGAATCTTCCCCCTACTTTTATGTCTGGTGTGTGAGTGAGTGTGTGTGTGTGTGTATGTGAGAGAGGGAGAAAGAGAGAGAGATCATGATTTTTTGAAGAGTACCAACCCATTGTCTTGTAAAATCCCCCCTTCTATTAGCTCCCTGTTGCTATGAAATAAATTACCATAAATTTAGCAGCTTAAAAATAACACGCTTTTGCTACCTCCCAGTTTCTGTTCAGGAGCCTGGGCCTGGGTTACACGGGTCTTCTGCTCACAGTCTCACCAGGCTGAACTCAAAGTGCTGGGGGCTGCGGTCCCATCCGAGGATTGGGGTTCCCCTCCAAGCTAACTGGTGTTAGAAGAATTCAGTTCGTTGTAGTTGTAGGTCTGAGGATCTCCATTCCCCAAGGCCACCACCTGTCATTTGACCCTCTCCACGACACAGCAGCTTCTGTCTTCAAGACTGAAAGGAGAATGTCTGTTGTTGCTTCTTTACCTGGGGAAAGGGCTGAGCCTTGATTCGAAGCCATCCTACTGATGGAGTCATTTACTCCGGGGATAATCTCCTTCCAACTAATTATCTTAAAGTCAACTGATTAGGGACTTTAATCACATCAGCAAGATCCTTTCACCTTTGCATGTACACACCATAATCAAGGGATTGACTATCCCATCATCACCCCCAGGGCCTGTCCCTCCGTGGTGGAGGGGCTACACCGGGCATGTGCAACCAAAGCCGGGAGTCTGAGGTTCCATCTTAGGGATCTACCTGTCACATTCTCCATTCTGGACTTGCCAGATTTGTTTATTCACTTGTTATTAAATTCAGGTTACAGATTTTTGGCAAGGACACTGATAAGGTGGTTCCAACAGGTTTCCTTGTCTCCAATATCTCTGATTCTCCCTTGATCCCTTTCTGTCCTGATACACACTCTCCGTACCCTCTCAGAGGTAGGGTTCTTCTAAAACATGGTGAAAAGGAAGGTTGTCCATGTCTGTCTAAAGGCTCTGATCCCATAATGATATTAGCTGACTTGAATGGGCAGCAGGTACTAGTTGAGAGTCCTGTAATAAGACTGCCTGAGTTCAAATTCTGCCATCAGCATTTACTAACCAGTGGCTAAGTTTTCCATTCTTCTGTTAACATGCCTACATTGAGCCCATCCCTAACATTATCGGGCTCCAGCGCAAGAGTACACATGACAGCCTATATCAAAAGTAAAAGTTAAGCAAACAGATTAAATAAAGCATGTTCTCTCCTCCAAGCTTGACAAACACATGTTTATAATCACCTGGAAGCACAAGGTTTGAATTTAGAACTCTTGATGGTATAGGAGATAGCACACCCCAGGCTCAACCTCCTCCTCTCCCTTTCCCACACCTGGCTCCATCCCACACTGCAAGTCCCAAGGAGGTAAGTTTGCTAGCAGTCCAGCTCACACAAACACTGTGTGTCTGTGGGCCATGCAGTTGGCTTGGAGATATGGGATCACATTAGGAACACTGTCTGCAGCAAAGACAGACCCAGCTAGGAGGCCTGCTCAGAAACTCAATTTGGTCCAGGGATATGACAGAAGGAAACTGTTTTGTCCCCGGTGTCTGGTGGGCGTGTCCTTTGGCCCTCATGGAGCCACTTCTTACCCTCTGGGGAGGGATACATCTGGAGAAGAACCGAAATAGACCCACTAAAACAAGGTCCAGGTAGAGGCCTCTAGTCTAAATCAAAGGGCAAAACCCACCTATCTCATGAGGTTGGATGAGAAAAATAAAAGGACGTACCCACTGAGTGCTTAAACCAGCGTCTGATGCAACATAAGTTTTTAATTCAGGTGACCTCTTATTATTTTCAGATTCCCTGTGGATCAAGAGGTAGATAAATAGCTGGGCAAATTCCCAGTTTCACCAGCACCTAGTACAAGCCCCCTGCAATCCTGCATTTTCTAGCCTCTTCTCAAACCTGAAGGCAAACACAGAAGGAAAGCTACAGGCGAGCTCTATTCTCAAATCAATTTCTGCAGCCAGGGATGATGTTGTGTTCTAAGCCATGCAAGTCAAATTAAAATCCCTCCATATTCCCCTATCTCAACTAGAGCCTGCCTGATCAAACCACGGCTCACAGACAGGGACAAAACACACATCTCACTGTGTTTGACATCCCAGAATCCTTTTTCACTTGGCTCATATTCATTCGCTGTCTCTCGGAACCTCTCATTCTGTTTGTGAGTTATCGTTAATTACAGAATAAATCAAGAATACATGCTCATCTGGAGGATCTTGTCTTTGAAATGCTTCCTTGTGCCTTCCCAGTTTATAGAGAGCTGGATCGGGAAGGCAAATGTATCCCTGGCTGGCAGACTTTGTCTTCCTTAGAATTTAGGTGTGATCTATATTCAAATGACAGTTTAATGAGCCTTTTCCTATTTCCAGAAACCTTATCACATCATTAAAGCGTAGAAATGAATAATACATCTAGCAGTTGGATTAAGCTGAACTTGAGACCTGAAGCGTCTTCAAAGAGGGGAAGAAAGTGGAACAGAGGCAAAATCGAGGAATGCTGAGCTAGAAAGAAGGGGTTAAATGAGGGGTTCCGGGAGGGGGGCTATTTTTATTCTGATGTACCAGCATAACTAAATGTCACCAGCATTTTTTCAAGTTTTGACGTGGCACTCCTGTTTCTTTGAGCATGGCCTGGAAGAGAACTTGGGCAGATCATCTTCTGCCAGTCATCATGGCGCAGGACCAAGAGTTCACCTGCAATGACTTCATTGTGAGCAAGGTGCAAGCCACTTGTGTTAGTGTCCACACGATTCCCAACTTCTTCCTCAGGAGCAGAGGAGCTTAGGGTAATTAGAGGTCTGAGCCCTGGGGTCAGAATTCCAGATCTGTCTCCTAGGAGCTGTGTGACTCAGGGTTGAGCAGCTTGGCCTCTTTAAAACCTCAATGTTTTTTTCATCTATAAACCAAGAGATAAGAAATGCACCTGCTTTGGTGGGTTGCGGAGAAGACCCAGAGAAAAATCTTAGATCATATTCGTAGCCCGGTGCTTGGTATACAATAAGGGCACAATGTCTGTCAGCTCTTCTTTTTCATTTCTTGGTATCTTGGTCTTTCTTCTACTCTTTCTTCTACTGAGAATGGCTTTCACCCAAGTCCACTCTGTAATTTCAACTCTCTGGTCATTTCTCCTTCTGAAAACTTCTATTCATCCTTCAAAACCCAGTTAAAATGGTCTCCACCATCATCCTCCCTGATACCCTAAGCCAGATCAAATGTTTGCTTTACAGACCTCCATAATTCCCCTCAACAGGCTTTTGTGATCAAAATTGCACTTTGCTGAGATTTTGGTATTTTTCAGTGGGTCCTTGAATGTCGGTGGAATGAATCTAGATTCCCTTTTCTCTCCTGTCCAATGTTTAGAAATACAGCTGATGGCACATTTCCAGGTGGCCTCCGGGCTTTCTGTCCAATGCTGACAGATGCACATGTTGGTGATAAGAGCTCTTTATTGCCCTGGAGAAAAGCCCTTTGATAGATGCTGCCAAGACAGTACAGATTCTAACCCAACCACTCTCCATACAGAGTGTTAGTATGAAAATGGTTAAATGAAGTCTGCCCCTATTCCATTGCCCTGGACAAAGGGTCCTGGACAGGTTGGAAACCTGGAAGACATCGCTGACTGCTCCCTTTCTCATGAACATCACATTCCGGACAAGGCAAGGGTCTCTCAGTTCCACTCAGGATTCCTCCGCTCGCCCCCTCTGCGTCCCTCTCACACAATCTCTGGGCTTACATACTCAGGATCTCCCTTCAAGATCCAAAGTCTTTTCCCACCTGGCTCCTGTCTATCTTTCTGAGGAATATATCTAATAATATTCTCTTCCTTTAAAAAATGGCATTTTTCCTGACAAAAGCTAAGAGGTAGAACCTTCCCTACTCTGATCCTAGCTTTCTTTTAGATCTGCTTCCTACCGCTTTCCTTTGCAAGCGTTATCTTGAAGCTAAACCTCTGTGCCATTGTATTCCTTTAGCCAGAGATCTTTTAAACGTGAAAATCAAATCCTGCTGCTACTCTGTTTATACCAGTTTTTGTATGACCACATTGGAAAAGGATCTGGAAGTTCCAGTAAAACCAATCATGTGCACACGCTAGGACCTAGCAATTTCTCTCCTGATATATACCCACCATGAACCCATATGCAACTCCCCTGAAAGATGTGTATCAAGATGTTCAAAAGAGCATGATTTCTAATAATCAAAGTGAAATATACCTAAATGCCTCTAATAGTATAATGAATAAATTACATTATATTCACACCATGAAATACTATACATGAATGATAAGAAATCTCTAGATCTGGGCACCTGGATGACCCAGTCAGTGAGGCATGCTCAGGTCATGATCTCAGGGTCCTGGGATCAAGCCCCACATTGGACTCCACGCTCAGCAGGGAGTCAGTTTGAGACTCTCTCTCTCTCCTCCTCCTCCCTCTGCCCTTCTCCCCACTCCCTTTCTGTCTCTAACTCTCTCTAAAATAAATAAATAAATAAATAGAAATTGTCCAAAGCCATACACAACCATATGAGTGAATCTCACAAATATAACTTGTGAAACTGTTAAAAGCCAGGGCAGGGTTGCCCTTGGGGAAGGAGTGACTGTAAGGGATTGACATGAGTTCAGCTGTGCCTCCCAAAAAGATCAGTCCAACTCTGTCCCCTGATACTTGTGAATGTGAGCTCTTTTGGAGATAAAGTTTCTGGAACTGTCATTAGTGGAGGATCTCAAGATGAGATCATTCTGGATCAGGGTGACCCTGAAACTCCAGTGGCTGGTGTCCTCCTAAGAGAAAGGAGGTGTGGGGCACACAAAAGGGAAGGATATATGAAGGCAGAGACAGAGGTTGGAGTGGTGCTTCTATGTGCCAAGCAGGGCAAAGTTTTACTGGCAGACCCCAGAAGCGGGGAGAGAAGATTGTTCCTCAGAGCTTTCAGAAGAAACTAACCATGCCAACACCTTGACTTCAGACTTCTGGCCTCCAGAACTGTAAGGGAATACATGTCTGCTATCTTAAGCCACTTAGGTTTTGGGAACCTGTTACAGCAGCCCTGAGCATCCCACAGAGGGACATTACACAGGTTACTGGGATGCAGCTAGAATTTTGTGTCTTGTTTGACATTCAGTTTAGGAAAATCATTGATCTGTATACTTGGTCACTGTGCACTTTTTGATACATGTATTATACTTCAAAGAAGTTAAAAGTATGTATAATGACTTTTTATTACACTTTGAAAGCATTCTTCGTACCAGAGTGTAGCAGTCAGAAAAAGGCAGGTTACTGTCCAGTAACAAGTAAACCCAACTGACCCACAACATCGAAGGTCTGTATCTCACCCATGCAGCTCATCTTCTGGGGATCTGCTGTGGCTCTACTTCACAGCATCTTCATGAACCAGATCAAACTTTAACTGTTCCTGTAGCTTTTCCAGAATTCTCCAGGTGTACAAGTAAGATAACATGAGTGTCTTTCTCCAACTACATTACTTGTATTTGGCTTCTTGTTCACACATTTATTTCTGGCACTGGATGTGAACGCCCCGATGGCAGCCATATCAGTTTATAGACTGTAATGATTAGAAGCACATTTTTTATATCAGACTGGATGCTGGATAGACTTGAATCCCACCTCCAGTGATCATCCACTCAGCTTCAGTTCCCACTTGCAAAATAAGGGTAGTCCTACTAAGATATTATAATATTATTATAATTAGGGTGAGGATTATAAACATGTGTAGAATTCTTTAAAATCCAAGGCATAAAGAAGGCATTCAGTAAACATTAACCTGTGTACTTACCATTATTGCTTACCTACTACAAGTCAGGCTCTGATCTAGGGTTCCAGAATTAGTGGTGACCAAGTCGAAATCCAGGCCCTTAGTGGCTAGGCTACTATAGTTACTACTAAAACTGTTATTTATATGTCCACTAGCTAGCATGATGCTTGGCACATAGTAGGTCTACAGTAAAAATCATTGAACAAGTAATTCTCAGTCTTTTACTCCAAAATGCCAAGCTTATTCCTAACTTCTTGCCTTTAGAGATGTTTCTTTAATATTTCTTCCTCTCTTGATTCTCGTTCTCATTTTTTCATGAGTCATTCCTCTAAAAAAAAATGAGCTTTTTGGGTGACTGTTTGAGCCTAATCACGTTAGTGTTGCATACATAATAATCCATGTTAACAGATGCCCTATTTATGGGGAAATGTAAAGCCATGATGTGGGGAAATTATTCATCTCATGTTTTTGTTGAAGAAGCAAAACGCACAGTAAATTAAGTCTAGTCTTCTTGATATTCTGCATTTTTTTAAAAAATTGTGATAGAAACTGGGGAGCACACTTCGTACAATGTGGCATTAATTATTTAGTCATTCTGAATAGGTCTCAATTGCATTACATGGAAAAACGTAAGAGCCCTCCAGTGGCCAAATAATCCCTCTCAAATCCCAAGGGTTATTTGCTGCAGACGGCATCTCCAACTGAATGAAATGCCTGCTTTATCTTCTGCAAGGAGAGAAGGAGGGCAAGACCTATTAAAGTCCCATTTTCCCATTTTAAAAAGGACTCTTGTCTGATTCCAAACACTCAGACAAGTTTGAAGCAAATTGTTTTATCTCTTAAAGCAGAGATAATACCTTTTTTCTGATAGCTAACCACTGCAATCAAGTAACACTTTATTTTTTTTTTAATTGAGCATCTACTATAGGTCTAACACTGGACTTTGTGGAAGGAGATGGCTTATTGAGGGAGAATGAAAGGTGATATAGAACATCCATATTCTGTCCTCGAGGGGCCTGTGGTTGGCTGATCATATGTGATCATTTTATTTTCTGAGGTGTTTATTCAGGGAAGGGAAAAGAAAGTGCCTTATAAGAATTAATGGGGCGCCTGGGGGGCACAGGTGGGTAAGTGTCAAGCTCTTGGATTCAGCTCAGGTCATGATCTCAGGGTCATGAGATACAGCCACTTCCTCAGACTCCACGCTCAGCAGGGAGTCTGCTTGAGATTCTCCCTCTCCCTCTGCCCCTCTGACTCATGCTGTCTCTCTCTCTCTCTCTCTCTCTCTCTAAAATAAATAAATAAATCTTTTTTTTTTTTAAGATTTTATTTACTTATTTGACAGATGGAGATCACAAGTAGGCAGAGGGGCAGGCAGAGAGAGAGGGGGAAGCAGGCTCCCTGCTGAGCAGAGCCCGATGCGGGGCTCGATCCCAGGACCTCGGGACCATGACCCGAGCCGAAGGCAGAGGCTTTGACCCACTGAGCCACCCAGGCGCCCCAATAAATAAATCTTTTTAAAAAGAGTTAATAAAAATTTATTTGCAATTTACCAATGGTAACCACTTTGCTAAGTATTAGAGGGGCCAGAATCAATACAGACATGGTGCCTTGCTTTCTTGGCCCTTAGAGGGTGGAAAGAACAATGAATAGCTATTGCAAAGAGCTGTGTCAATTACTGTGATAGATGAAGTACGGGAGCAACGAGGGCAGAGGGAGGAAGCATTGAGCCAAAACTGAGGAGGAAATGGTGGTCAGGGAAGGCTTCCTAGAGGTGGTGACTTTAGGCCAGTGCTTGAAATGAAGAGACATTCCTTAACCTTGTGATGAGATAAGGGTTAGAATGTTCTAGGAAGAGAGTACAGAGGATGTCAAGAGCTGATGGAGAGGGTGAGGGATGGTTGAGAGGCTGAAGGATGTTCTGTGTGGTTGAGCAGAAGAGAAGGGCATGGAAAGATGGGAGACAGGGACCATGTCTCAGGAATGGCAACTAAGACTAAGTCCCCCTGCCCATCAGCTTCCGGTAAGGCCCAAACAAGCACATTCTTCCATAATCTTCTGTCCGATTCCCATGTGTCTAATCAGAACTTATTTTTTATTTCCAATTCCCCAAAATAGGCATATTTATTCTTGATCCTGACTTATCTTCGAAATCCACCCCTCCTCGTCCATCAACCCTTTGATGCCAATGAGTTTCTGGGTCCTGGTCTTCCCTCTCACTTGTCAAGACAATTCAATCCTTTCACATGATGGGTTTTTTTTTTTTTTTCAATATTATTTCCAAAACCATTTCCTCCCACCCTTCCTTCTCAGCCCTCAGTCTGCACCATGGTTTGGTTCCTGTGCTGGGCCTAGTGGGAGTTCCTGGAAGGAGTCAGCGGTGAGGCCTGGGACAGGCAGGAAGATGCTGGAGCATCTGGGAAGCCAGCAGGTGTTTGAGGGGGGTGCCCAGCTGCTACCTGCAAGAATCATCAAATCAGGAAGATGGGAGGGAGTTGCCCAATATCAAAGTCAGGACAAGAGAAAATCAGGGTGGTTTGGATATGTAATTTGTCAGTGGGATGAACAGCAAATCTGTCCTGAGCCTCAGACTTTGTCATGAAATGATGTTCCTACCTCATATCACTGTGCCTAAGCCCCTCAAAATGAATTCACCCATAGGGACAACAAGAGAGGGCACTCCCCTCTTCTGGATCTGACCCAGTTACGTGCAAAACCAGCCCCAGCACCCCCAGCAGACCTCATCCCAGTTGCCATTAAGCCTTCCCATGCTTCACTGCCACCCTGAAAATGACCTGGCCCTTAATATGGGAAAGGAACAATTCTCAAAGGGAAGTAAACACACTTTCTTTTTTCATCAGAGAAAACACTTTTCAGGGGTGATAAGAAAGGTTAGACCTTTGAGCTACGTTAGCCTGAAGGGTCAGGATGACAGAATCACTCGTTCATACTTGTGCAGAAAGTAATTTGGGCCCCAGAGCTTTCCGCTCAGTAGAGAGCAAACTGAGCAATTTCCATCAGCCGGGACTGCGCATCACCTGGCGCCAGATGACTTACTCTGGTTGTCACCGATCCCAGTGAGGTGGATTCCCAAGGGAGGACGCACATGAATTTTGAAAGGTGGATTTTTAAACCATAAACAACATCCCCGAAATCTCTGCCTCCTCCCATTGCCATTGCTGAAAGTGAAATGCACATGCAGCCACAGTTGAACTTCCTGTGTTTGCAACTCTGCTCTCTCTCAGGACAAAATTTCAACCTTGGGGCCGTTTCACTCTTTGGTAACAAGATTGGGAAGGGTAAAGGGTCTATAGATTCTGATCCAAACAATTCTAGGCTACCGCTGCCTTGTCAGAGGGTTTTAGGGAGCAAATGCCTTATAAATTCCATAACCCTCTTATGGTGCCCACCTTCCTTCCCCGAAAGGGTTTTCTCCTCTCCCTCCTCCTCTTTCTTCATCTTCCTCTTCTTCTTTTTTATTAGGACAAGAACACTTGAGATCTGTGTCCTAATCCATTTTAAGTGAGTGATTCAGTTTCGTGAACCATAGGAGCAAAGTTGTCCAGCATCTCTCAAACATATCCAACTTTCTTAACTGAAATTTTACACCCATTGAACAGCTACCCCTCATTCCACCCCGTCCCAGCCCCTGACCATCACCATTCTACTCTGTTTCTTGAATTTGAAGGAGTTTCTAAGGCTCAGTAGCAAAAAAAAAAAAAAAAAACCACAAAAACAAAACAAACAAAAACCCACATGACCCAATTTAAAAACAGAACAAGGCAGTGAGTAGGTATTTCTCCCAAAATGACATACCCCTGGCCAGCATATGTATGAAAAGATGCTCGACACCACTCATCATCGTCATCATCAGGGAGATACAGATCTTCCCACCCCACCCCGAGTTTCTGAGTCATATTTAAGCCCGAGGAGGAGGAAGAGAAACGTACTAGAGTATGTCAGGGACCAATGATGACATAGGAGTGTGTGTGTTGGTGGGATGGGTCAGGGTAGGGAAATAGTGGGACATTGGTGGGGGGCTGGGCAGTGAGTTCCCAGAGACAGCATATGAGTGGCCTGGGAGTAAATGCTTTTAGTCTGCAAGTCAGTTTTGAGTCCCTCCTCTGGCACTTACTGGCCAAAAGAGCTCAGCCAAATCTGACTGTCTCTTAGCCACTGTTTCTTCACCTATGAGAGTGGGAATAGTAACAGTGTGTTCCCCTACAATTATTGTGTGGTTTTACAAATAGAGGATGGAAGTCAGAAAACCCAGACGGCAATAGGGCCCATTATATAGAACAAGAAGAGAAAAGTTAAACCCAGCTTTGTATAATAGAATATGAATCCAGGGACTGGGGCAAACTAGAAAGCGCATGCCCCAACATCAAGTATTTTAAATCCAATTTCAAACAAGAGGATCAATGTACATCTGCCCCGCAAACTTTTATTCCATAGGAAAATGCCTGGCCCTAAAAATGAGGCTGTGGTTGTTTCGTTATTATTCTTTCCTCCTGGAAAAATCCCAGCTCAGACATTCCAGACTCGTCTGAAGATATGTGGCTTAAGCCAGAGCCTTCTCAGAGACCTGACTGCTTGCATTTCTGGGAGAAGTAGAGGTCCTCCCTCATGGACACCGAGCAAGAACTGCCAATTCGGGGCCAGAACCAATCTCTATTTCCAGATGCTTCCATGGTTTCCTTCTGCTGTGGTGTGCCCCTTCTGCCTCCCTCCTCCCTCTCACTTTTGCTGCCAGCCCAAATCCAAGGACAGACGGGAGGGCTGGCGAGGCTGCTTGGCCGACATGGCAGTCGCTGGGAGCCGTGTGTCTGCCCGTCCCCACCTGAGCTCCAACCACCCAGTCCGATCGGGCTTTCAGGAGAGAAGCTTGTCCCTCCTAAGTCCTCGTTATTCAGAAGCAGGACCAGGGGGTTAGAACAGCAGACTGATGACCTGTGGGCAGGATCAAAAGTGAAATAGGTACAATCTCTCCCTTTTATTTGGGTAAGCCTTTATCCTAGAAGTTACAAGCTGAACATGGACTCAGGCTGAGAGAGGGAGAGAAAGAGAGAGAGAAGGGAAAGAATAAAGGGGGAGTTTTGGGTTTTCCCCTTTGACATCAATTCCAGCATGTGGTGCCTGGTTTGAAAGAGACACAAGCATCCCGTAGCTGGCCCCTGCTTGCTATTCCTCTCGCAAGCACTGAGGGTCATGAGATGGGCCTGGCTGAAATGGATGTTTTTTCATTATCAACTTGGTGGGCCCACATCCTTGACACACAGAGCTCAGCCAGGGTATTTCCCAGGTGAGATTAGGAAAAAGAAGAGGACAAGTCCTGCTTCTGCTCTGGGGATTGCCTCCCGACTGCCAACAGAAACTCATTCTATCCATTCGCTCCCAGACGTCATTCCTTTCCATCACCATCCTTGTCAATCCTCAGGGAGCTTCAGAGCTGGATTCTCTGTGGATTTCCATTATTTACACAGTGGGTTTCCTCAAATCCCCCTTTGGAGGTGAGGCAAAGTACATGTGCATCACACCTTCCTACAGAAATTCTCATTCAGTATTTGGGGGTGTGTTTTTTCAAGGGATCCTCTGGTGGCTAGAACGGGAACTCCTGGCTAAGAAGCATTGCTCTGGTGAATGGAGAAGAAGCCAAGTGAGGTCTGGTGGCCTCTTACTTCCTGAGCTCTAGGAGGCTGGGGAACCATGTCTTCTAGACATGCTGTAGTCATTAGAACCTCCTGGAATATACTTCAAGAGACAGCTCTTTGCATAGCAATCATCTGATAGGTGTTAAACCCAAATAACCAAATATGCTCACCGAATCCCCATTTCCCATGGAAATCATGAGTCCGGGGAGCAGGGGGCAGGAGCACTGGGCCAGGACCTCTGAGTTCCCAGCTTGGTCCCAACACCACCTACTCTGCTGACCTGGAACCAGGCAGGCAGGGGAATCCTCTCCTTCTTCACCAGTAATGAGAAGGGATTAGAATACGTAATCAGTAAGTTCCCTGCTAACACCAAAATTACATAATGCACCCTTAATGAATTCAGTAATTTTTTTTTTTTCCTTTGGAATATCCATCCTCGTTTCATGGTCTAAGAGATAAGAATCAAGAATAGCCAGAATGGAATTAAGCCCTAAGAATTTTAACCGTCATCCGATTTCTATAAGGCTTTGGCTGGTTCTCTTCTCTTCTTGGTGCTCCCAGGTCAAGTGAATATTAAGGGAAACAGGAAGTACCAACAGAGCACCCGAGTCCCCAGAATTAGTCCCAAGGCTGGCACTTGTGGAGCCCATGCCCTGACACTCCCATCAAGGCCAGTCCCAAACCAGGGGACTCCAGCTCCGGGATAAACAAATCCTGTCCCTGAAACACGAGGCCCAAGGAGGTGTTTTTCCCTCTCGAAGATTTTGCAAAACCAAAAAAATCAGGGAGGGGGCGAAGGGAAGAAATAGCTTTATTTGAAGTAGAATCATGAATCTAAAGAGAATGTTTTCAAAGACTTCTACGATGCATCAGCAGCTCCTTGAAGTAATAGCAAACAGTTTAGATCCATTATTTAGTTTCCGTGGAAAATAAACAACAGGGTCGAGTAGAATAGTAATAGTGGATTTAGCGCTCAGTCCCCATTCATCTTCTGTGCCCATGCATTTTTAAGACAGAAAAGCATTTTCCCAATTACAGCTGGAGCAGGAAGGCGGGGAGAGGGGTGAGCTGGCTTTGCTGGATGTCTTGCTTGAGTCCTCAGGGCCTGAGGTCAGAGTGGCTATGCAGGGGGAGGAAAGAGGGGGAAGAGTAGATGAGCATTGTCTTCAGGATCAAGCGATAGTTGGTGCACCCCAGGCAAGACCAGTCCCTATCCAGGATGGAGGCTCTAGAGGTTTCAAAGACCACCTTGGCCGTGCTTTCGCAGCAGAAATGTCTAGAGCCAGAGTCCCTGTACCCTCAGGCTTTGTGTTTTGTTCCTCCCTGCCACTCACTGTATCCACTCCCTCCCTGGGTTCACATGCCATTCCTTTTCCTGACTATCCTTACTAATCTTCAGGGTGTTGCCTCATCAGGAATTCCACCACACGGCCCCTCAGACCAGCACAACACGTCACTCCACCCCGTCCCACCCTCCGCAGGAAATCAGTTCAGTTGCCTCCTGGAAAGCAGAGAGCGGAGATGATACCGCTTGCAGTATTTCATTCGCCGGGACAGATGCAGGAGCTCTGAGATGTGGGCTCTCACTGTCTGACCACACTTCCTCACTTAAGAAATGACTTCACGAACCCAAAATAGCAGTAGCCAAGAAACAAAACACAGTGAGGTCGCAAGGTCTGGGCGCTAAGAGCCACGTGGAGAAATGAAAACAAAAGTTCAGATAAATATTTCCCATCAGATATTCAAGGTGGGGATGGAGTCTTCTCGTGGGGCTGGCTGCACCAGGGTGAGCCAGGGCCCTTGGAGCGGCTCTGTTCAAAGGAGACAACAGAGAAATTAGATTGAATTTTTCTAATACCCTGCTGCAGTCATTTTGTAAAAGCATTTTGAATGGGTCGGTTTTAGTATGGGGTGGATTTGACATTTGTGTTTGAGATTTTTCTGCCATTAGGGCTTCTAGAATTCCAAATCTCACCCCATCCTCTAGGTCCAACGGGATCCACTCTTCCCCCGTCCACGCACATTAACCCTGGGACAGTGAACCCGAAGCCCGCCAGCTCCAATCTCTCTCATCTCACCTTTCAGACTAAATTCCTGTCTAGTAATTACTGCCTGTGATTCTGAGCGGTAATACATAGTTATCAGCGAGCACTCATCAGAGAGGTTAGCAGAGCGGGGCTTCCCACCGCAGCCTCGGAGAAGAGGCTACATTATGTTTTTGCTGAGTTACTTTGCCCTGTGGCTGTTTATGGAGTTATCTCCTCTCAGCACAACTGTTGTGCTTCTCCCAATCCTGATTATGGACCATTTCCCCTGCCTCTTCCCTGGAAGCAGGGAAGAATTCACAAGAGCGGACTCTCCCCTTCTAGAAGAGGAAACCCGGAGGCCTGTGGGCACAGTTTTGGAGTGAGTCCTTCCCTCCTGATTTCTCCTCCCAGAAGCACCAGCCTGTGAAGCCTGAGTCCTTACTGTCTGACTTAGAATCTGAATGACCCTTCACTGTGAGGCTCCATTTCCTCTTCTGTAAGATGGGAATCAGCAATACCAACCTCATAGCGTTTCTGTGAGGATTAAAATAAATAACGTGGAAAATGAAGAGGTTATATAGTAATTTGATTTAGTATGACATCTCAGGTCAGGTCTTGCAGCTCAGCAAATGGCAGAAGTTCATTATTATTTTTTTTAAAGATTTTATTTATTTATTTGACAGGGAGAGATCACAAGTACGCAGAGAGGCAGGCAGAGAGAGAAACAGGCAGAGAGAGAGAGAGACAGGCTCCTCACTGAGCAGAGAGCCCGATGCAGGGCTTGATCCCAGGACCCTGAGACCATGACCTGAGCCAAAGGCAGAGGCTTAACCCACTGAGCCACCCAGGTGCCCCTGTTGTTGTTGTTGTTGTTATTATTATTATTATTATTATTATTATTATTATTTGCTACTGTGGTTTTGTTATGAAAGTATTGTCTGAAGCAAACTGGCTGTGTGATCTTGTGCAAATCGCTTGACTTCTCTGAGCCTCTGTATTACGTATGGAACAAAAGTATTCTGTCTGAAGTAACAGTCAACAAGTCTGTTAGCTGCTCTTCTCAGGTTGGCTGCCTCCTCCTTCCTGCCCTGGGGCCAGTCTTGCCCTCAGCAGCACATCCCCAGCTGGGGAAGGACCACCTGAACCTCGGAGCCTCACCCACCACCCCAGCTTGGACCTTTAGGGCATCTCTTGTGCTCTACTTGCAGGGGCATTATTTTTAGACATGTGAGTTTTCAGGACTGAGGAACGAACACTCCGTTCTCGCCTTAGCATCTGTCTCTGTCTGCCTCTCCCCACACAGACCTCCACGGGGAGGAGGAGAGGGTCAGTTAAGAACCACACAGCAACCCCCCAGGCCCTATTTTACCAGCCTGAGGGATTCCCACCCTAATAGAAACAGAAGTCACTCCTGTCTGTGTTTCACTTTTTTTTAGCAGCCCTGAGAGGCAGATAATTATTATGTCTCTTTTACTGTGATTTTTAACTTTAAAAAAAAATTCTTTTTACTCTGATTTTTAAAAGCTTGGTCTGGTTCAGCAACTTGTCCTGGGGTGCACATCATCACAGTGGGGGGTCAGATGAGATAACGTGTGTGGAAAGCCCAGCACGAGGCTGACACACACCATTTCATCCCTTGCCACCTCTCGGGGGGCACCTCACTGTGGGGAAGTCGTCCTACCAAAATCGTACCCGCCTCCTCTCCTGCCCCGCACCCCTCGTGCCCCTTGCCGCAGCCATAGGGGGCTTGTCCCCAGTGCCTCAGCACTGTCCTTTCACAGCTGTGCACACTGGGTCAGGGTGACCCCTCCCCCCTTCCGGCCAACTGTCCCCCCACGTGCCATTTTCTAACAATTCCTCTGGTAAGAAACTCGCCTGATCTCCCAAGGAGAGCTGGTCATTCTCTTCCTCTGCTCTAATAGCAAATGGCTAGTCCCCATTTCTGATTTGCAGATTCTTTCTCTATTTGTCTCTCTCTCCTACAAGGTACCAAACCTCAAGGGCTGGAGTTTATGACTTATTCATTTTTGTCTTCCTGGCATCTAGCAGAAGAGGCACACATAGTAGGCACTTAATAAATATTTAAGTGAATCAAAGCCCCAGAACAAAACCGTGGACTCCCATTATTCCCTGGTCCCCTACTGACTCCCAGGAACACAGACAAAGAAGACTGACCGGTTGGACTGATAGCAATTGAGAAAATGGAGAGAAGTAGGAGTAAAATGAAGGCCCTGCCTTGAGAGTTACCAGTTTGGTGCACTGTCCCTCCACGAGCAGGAGGGATTTCAGTTCTTTCCAGCTCCCTGAAAACTGGGGTCACCCCGGCCAACAGCACTCTGAGCTGTGCGCTGCGCCCCTCCTTGGCCAAGTCAGCCCGAAGACAGTGGTGCAGAGCCCGAGCGTGGACAGGTGAACTCTTTCAGGCCTGACACTGTGATCGAATACTACTACAGGCACTTCCAGAAGGCGCTTTGGCTGGTAGACCTGGCACGGTCTGTGTGCAGCTACGGAGAGCGGTGTGAGCTCCATGAGGGGCCCTGGCCTAGGTGCACCCAATTTCCATTTTTCTTTTTCTCTTCCCTGTACGTATTCCAGGACAGGGCCAGGCAGTCACCTGATTAGAGGCTCACAGCTGCCCAGCAGCATTGCCAGAAGCCAGACCAAGATAGAGGGGACCCTTCAAAGGCCAGGGGAAGAAAGAGTGAGGAGAGTCAGCCCAATAAACAACATATCATGGGTGCGTGAACTGGACAAAACAGGGCTAAATGTAATGCAGGAGAGTCATCTAATCCAAGAGCCTGGGAGACGGCATCCCTGGGGATACGCCAGGGTCTGACTCACCCTCTCTGGATGGAATTGAACTTAGCCTGATTGTCATCTACAAAATCGGGAGAGTCGTGCTGCATCGTCATAGTGGAAGAAAAAACTCCAGAGATCTGTTGGTCTGAAACCCCTAATTCTGAGGACAAGTTAACAAAGGCTCAGAGAAGCCAGGAGATTTGCCCAGGATCACACAGCCGGTTTGTGATAGAGCTGGGAGGAGAACCCACATCTCCTCGTTAGTCACCTCTCCGTACCACGTTTCCCGTGAACAGCATTTCAGATTCTTAGAAGACAGCTCTCTGTGCCATGAACATACAGTGTCGCTCTGTGTTGAACCTGGAGACCAGAGGGAGTTAAGCAACAGCTCTAGAAGCCTGAGGGCTGCCAAGATCGTTTGCCTAAGGTTTGTGCCTATGAATTTGTGTCTGTGGCTCGAAGCTGCACTGAACACGAGAGTCAGGTAGTCTAAGGGAAGTATAACAATCCGATATTTCTTCCCTTGTTCATGCTCTCTAACCCCAAACTTGATGAGGTCCTTGGGGATTTTTTTTTTTTCCAGTGTGCTTTCATTCCTGAACCTTCCACGATTTGATTTCCCATCAGCTCCTGCTCTGACTGTCCTGGTTTCACGTACCCCCTGCCCACCCACACTCACCAAACAGAAATAATTTTATCAAGTGGCCAAGCTGAAGATTGTCTCTAAACAGCTGGGCTCAGGAAAAGCTCTGGGGATGAGTTCGGATCAGGAGTTATCTTCCCTGACACGCTGTTTCTGCATTTGCATACACGTGGGCTGGATGTTTTAATTAGTGCCGTCAGCTGCTCTGGTCACAGCTCCCCACCGACTGCTTTGCTTCGTAGGTGAGTGGTCGGAAGCTGTTGTATGGAGAGGCTGGGTGCTCTGATTTCTAGAAAAAGAAAACAACACCTGGGTGTCTGCATCTTATTTGTTCATTTGTGTTCGACAACGTTTTATCGGGACTCTATTAAGTGTCAGGCACTGAGCTGGAATGTGGGGATTCTAAGAAAATAAAACATGATTCCTATTCATAGAGAGAGCACACTTAAGGGATAGTAAACGTTCTAAACACATAATGGAAGGTAAAGGGGAGTAGCTGATGGTCCAGAGATGCACAGGGCGTGATGAAAGACCAGAGGGTCAGCATTTTCCCCTTCCTTGGGTGTGTGGTGGGAGGGGGCTGGGGAGTGGTTTCCATTGCTAAGCATCTGGGAAGGCTTCCTGGAGGAAGAGATGTTCAAACAAGTCCCAGATGATACAGAGAGCTAATAAGGCACGAGATTGGCTTGGCAAAGCTTTCTTGGCAGAGGAAACAGCATGAACAAAGAGATGAAGAAGAGTGGCAGTGTGAGAGTACGTAGATAACCAACAGGTAGCTTCATGTTCAAGAAGGGACTGGCAGCTGGAAATAGAGTTTGGAGTGCTTGGGTGGAGAAAAGGAAAGGGAAGAGGTGTGGGCAAGGACACATAGTTGACATTTGTCTAGCAGCTCATGCACTGAGCAGCCCCGTGAAATTTACAGGGGAGACACCAGTCCCTTCCAAATGCACCAGGAGGCCCTCAGCACCAGCCCAATGATCCCCCTTCCCTCTTCCTCCCCCTTTCTGCACAGGCTGCCTGGCCTGAGCCCATTGTCTCTCATCCTCCAGGATCTCCTTCATTCCTGCCTTCCCCGTAGCTCTCTGGCCTTCCCTTTCAAACTCTTGGTCGGCTTCATTGGAAGCCCCAAATGGTTCCTTCCCTGGGGATTTACCCTTGGTCCTCCATTCTCCTTCCTGTCACCACCATGCATTCACCCACGTCTCCATGAGTCCCAAACCCAAACGGCTCCTGCCTTTCTCCTGAGAACAGCCACCATGTAGTGACTAGTTCGAGGGTGAGACTCTAACAGTATCTTATGATTGAATGAATCGTCAAGTTACATAAAGGAACTCTGCGGTTTGGCAAAGTTGAGCATCTTGTGAGAAGCCACACACTGGTGTATCTGGGACTAAACCTCTTGGCTCTGGGTCCACGGATTTTTTTTTTTTTTTCCTTTAGAGCCAAAAGGAGCATCCCTGATCGCACCACCTAGTGCCATCTCCACAGACTCTCCACAAGGCATTATTCTTCTTCTTGGCAGACAGACCCTCCAGTGAGCCCACAGCCTCCACACACCGGGCAGCCAGCCTCTACAGCGTGGGACACCAGGCACTGAGAACCCTCAGAGTTGTGGGAAATGGTGGGCTTCTAATACTAGTTGAACCTGCATTTGACTCCAGCTCTGCCATTCACCAGCACTGTGACTTTGAGCAGGTCACACATTACACTAGTATTTTCTCAACAGTAAAAATAGATAGAACTACCCTTCACAGTTGCACAGAAAAAAGGCAACAGTCTCAGGGATGGATACATTTTTCATAGACCTTGTTATTAAATCTCTATTTATTTATATTGACATAACAGGAGCCAAATAAGTTCTCACCTTGAGCGGCATCAAGCTAGCCTTGGTCCATCCAGCTGTTCTCATTTCAATAATTTTTCGGAGCCTGGAATCCTCCTCAGCCCTCACTCTTGGCCTCCTAGACCTTGACAGTGCATGGGAAGAAGAATTCAAATTCAAATAACAGAAAGAATTAGAACCTTCCCTGACACACTGTAGTTTGACCATGGTTCTGTTTTGCATAGTTTTTGCGATCCTTCTTGTGGTCATTTTTTGCAAGATGCTTTGATAAACTCAGGGGGTGAAAAAAGGGCATGCAGAGAAATCCCAGAGTAACGATGGGTAAAAGAAACCCACAGAAGAGGATTCCCGGAGGGTTGAAGGCGTTTTCCCAAGAGGGTCTGTATTCATTTCACACTTTTCATGCCTCTCTTAAAGAAAGGGCTAATCTGCTCCTGGTATTAGAAATCCAGCCAAACGGTCTGAGCACCCAGGAACGTGTTCAGTCTATTTCTGGGAATTCCCACAGGCTTAGTCACCCTAATTTTTACATGTCTCATACATTTAAGACAAAAATTTCCAACCCATGTGCCAATCTTTGAAGGATGTGGGGTTATTGGAGGCAGTTTCAAATTTGGGTTTGCACAAAGTGTCCTCTCACCTCAAAAAAAAAAAAATTGTGTTTTGCAAATACATCTACGCTTTTTTAAATTTTCAAGCTTATTTTAGATTGTTATAAATAAATATATACCTATATAAGATCATTATTGAATTTATAATGGCTGTTTGTCATTGTGCATTCTCCTACAAAATAAGTATTAAAAGGATTCATAATGACTTCAAATTTGATTGTGGGGAAATTGGCCAGGAGTGTGCTTTGCAAAACGTTTGACATAAAAAGGAACACCCGTGCCAGGTGTCTAGAAATCACTCTGAGCAGTCAGAACCCAGGCTCTGAGCGGACCTGGAAGGCAGCTTTCCCAAGCAACTCAGACATATGTATGTTGCAGAATGACCTTGAGAAAGATCTTTCTGCTCCCGAAGATGGAGCTATTCGGGTCTCTCTGCCAACCTAATCCACCACGCTTCCCTGGCATGAGATGCAGGGAGAGCTAATCTTTCCTCCTTCCATCTGGGGGTCTGGGGGGGCGGCGTGGGGAGCACAGCAGCAGCTGCCAGCCGAGGGCTAACGGGAGGATGAGCGGGAAAGGGCAACACAGCGCCATCCAGGCAAACGCGAGCATCTCTTCTCTGTGCCTCCCAGATCCCTCTCCATCAACCCCCAGGACAAAGTAGCAGCACAAAGTAAGTCTGGCAAACACGTGGCCAGGAGAACACAGAGGTAAAGAGCAAGGTGACTAACCTCATCAAGCCATCACAAATTAAATACTATCTGTGCGGCAGAGTTCACCTCCCAGCTTGCTCTGGGAGCGGGAAGCTGTGATTTTCTGTGCTCTGACCAGATAAGAGTCTGCAAGCCAGCTAGCCAGCCTGGGCGAGAACAAGATGGGTGAACTACACATACAGCAGGTGTGTGTCAGGTTGGCAACTAATTACCGGCTGGATACATCGGTCATCGGGGCGGGTCACTGCCTGCCGCCGCAGGTGACACGGACCTGGATCCCGGGCACCTGACTGCAGGCTCCTTTCTTCCCCACTGACCAGGGGTTCCAGAGGTACAAGCCACCGGACAAGCCATGAACCCCACCACGCCTTTGTTTCTGTGCCAGAGAGATGGCGCCATTAATACCTGTTTACCTTCCACAGGGGGCCGGGAACCTTAATTAAGTGTGGTTTGTGAAGTGGTCTGAGGTTGCCGGATGGAAGCTGAGCTCTGAGTGCAAACTATTATTTTTAATTAATTATTGTCAGCAGAATTATTTACCCTGTGTTTTCAGGTCTAGGAGCCCTGGTTTACTGGTAAAAGAATGCTTTTGTTGTATATTTTTCATCCTTCTCTCCCACCCACACCTGTGGCCTCTGATCTCTCCCGTTCTCCTCTTTCCTCCCCTTTCCCTGTCACCCAGCCCTGCCTGGAAAGTGAGGAATGCAGCTTCCCCCTTGCACCCCGACCGAACCAGGCTTTCACAAAGAGAGGTAGAAAGATCCTTAGGAATATAAACGTAAACCAAAACGTCAGAAAGGATCTAAGACAAAATACGTGCAGCCTCTCCTGGGAAACACAGAGTCTCTCTGGGAAAAATATGCAATTAATCCTAGACAGGATATAGAGCTGAAATATGGAAGTCTTTCTGCTAAGATGGTTTCTGCTGGTGCATGATTATGACCTCTGAGGGGCAATGATACGCACGATCAAGAGAAGGCATCAGAAATCCTGGGAGCAGTGAGCCTATCGACGGGACCAGGTGGCCTCATTTTTTACAATGCCCTCCCTCAGCACCCCAACCCCCACAAAAAACAAGGCCGGCTCAACTTTAATTTTTATCTTCCATTAGTTAGGATAACGATCCTATAGAATTTCTAGAATAAAGTGCGCCTCTGAGATTAAAAAGAGGGAGACTGGAGGCATTAGGGGAACAAAGCAACCCGGATGGAACAATGCGTGTCCTCCCATCTCGGCTGCCGCCTGGCACTCACCAAGCTAACATCGGAAATCAAGGGCATTGTGGAGGCAAGACAAGAGAATCCCCAGTGAACTGTAGCTTTTAGGAATAAATTGTACTTGCCAAAATTGGTCGGTTGTTTGTGGACATTGATTTATTTTCTCTGATTCTTTCTGATTGTTATATTTTGGACGGTGCTTACTGATGTGAAAAAGCCATCTAGGATTGCTGATAAATCTAGAGATAACGGCAGAGGTCAGAAAAGGGGGAATAAAGGAGAAGAAGGTGTGCCTGCCACAGAATGGAGGGAGTTTCATAGGTAAAGGGCCATTTGCGTGAGGTTTTGCCCTGGAGCGTAATTGTATAATTGGTTCTGTCACTTGTTTGTTTTTTTTCTTTCCCTTCTGGAGTTAAGGACGGAATAGAGAGCATGGTGGGAGGGCTTTGTTCTATCTGAGTGTTCAGACATTTTGTTGCATTTCATTTGTTACTTCTCCTTCTCTTTCCTCTGCACAAGTATATGGAGTGTGTGTGTGAAAGAGAGAGAGAGCGCAAGGTGGGGAAAGGCAGAGAAGGAGAGAGCAGGATTTCAGTGTAGTAACAGCACCATTGGGACTGGGGCGTTTTTCTTGTTCTCCTTTGAGTGTGCGCCCCTAACATTTTCAAGGTCATGCAGATAGGCACATTTCCTGCCTTCACGGTGAGCCTAAACCACTCTGATTCCCTGGGTCTCAGCGCTCTCTCTACTGGAGTCCTAGTGCCAAGCTCGCATCTGGCGGGCTTTCTAGAAAAAGAGCCTTGAACTCAGTGAAACTTCTAGGTGGGATGGTTGGGCACCGAAGGAGGGACTATGGGGAGGGAAAGCAGGGAAGGGGTGGGCGGCAAGACACTGCTGACTGACTCCGTTTCCACCTTCGTATCACAACTCTTAAAACATTACACCTAAAATAGGTCAACAGGGATTTGGGATAAAGTGGGATAAGCTTTAGTTAATTATCCCAATGTGCAGAATGACTGCTTTTAAATCCTGAGTTGGGTTTAATCACAGAAGCTGAGAAGATCTCCCAACATCCAAATGCATTTGAAAATTGACCAGAGGGGCACACTATCCAAAGAGATGGCTTGTTCAGTAATAGGGTCACAAACATAACAATTGCACAGAGACAGGCGCATACAATGGCCCGTCTGTGTGCTGGTTCCTGGTATCATCCAAGGGAGCAGCACAGCAGACAGAATCAAGGAGTGAGGACTGGCTCTGATCATTTTTCCACATCCTCCCTATCAGGTTGGGTCTCCTTAGCAGAACAAACCTCAAATACAATACAACAGACACACACACACACAAAAGACAAGGGATATCTGCAATCAATTGGCAGAGAGGCGTTAATAATAGAGACGCTGAGGATGGGGGAGGGACGATATTTTAAACCTTGCTTTTAGACACACATTGTATTTTGAGTTATCTTTACTTTTCAGTAATCTTGCATGAATGAGAGTACCATGTGGGTCCATTTTAAAAAACACGAACCCTCCTGGGATAAGTTGTCACTAAAAAGACTAATTTTTCTCATCAGCCTAACAGCATGTTGATGTATTTTAACAATAGTTTGGGAACTGAACTATCACAGGAAAGGGTTCGGATTACCCTCTACTGATTGCTTTATAAAACAATCTTTCCACAACCTTAGGATCCAGAACAGAACTTCTCACAAGTTCTTTTAGGATCACAGATCCATCCTGCCCCCTCCACTCATGAAGGCATCTCCCGTGGGAGGGCTGGTACTAAAACTCTACCATCCAATCCCATATCCATTAGTTAGCTTTATATTTTAATTTTTTTTCGTTTTGCTGTCGTCTTGTTAAACATCCCCAATCACATGTTTACAGAGGGCAAGAATCACATCCATATCATTTTTGTTGTTGTTCGAAATCTCAAAAACTATCATTTTGCACAGAGTTGCAATATGGCTGATGTTTGGTACATGGCGATCTAAGAAGCATTTTATGGAGTACCGGATATGCATGAGGCATTGCAATGTTTGCAACAATTCAAGAGTCCTTACCCTCAGGAAGTTTGCAAGCTAGCGGGAAGGAGAGGCATAAGCAGAAGACACAGGAATACATATAAGGGGGGGTAAAATAAAATGGGCATTACAGGAGGAGTACAATAACACGCTGTAAGAATACAGAGTAAGAAGGGATTGACTTGAGAAGACAAGGTGACGTATGAATCAGGTTTTTTAGCAAAGTAGGGTTTTGGTAGAAGAGAGCTGGAAAGGAGTTCAAGGCTGAGAAAGCTGCATGAACTCCAGCTCAGATGAAAGTGATGTCGAGACTAGCCTCTGCTTTGACAAGGGTGCCCCTACCAATGCGGGGAGATCGAGTCCAAGTTTCCGTGCAGAATTCCTTCACTTGCCTGCTTCTAGAATTAAGGAATTCTCATCAATACCCAGGAATCAGATAAATCAGGTGACTTGCAAAATCATCGTAACACTGGGGGGTAGAGTACACAATGTGATCACGGGCTTCGAACTACCAAATAGCAGACAGATGAGGGAGGGCCCTGAGTTTCCCAGAGGCCACTCCTGTGACATTTCCACCCCGACCGCAAGCCCTATGCCCACGAGTTCTGCGAGAGACCTCACACACTCACAGATACAGAGCTTTCTGCCAGACTTTAGAATAAGAATTTCACCTTGGAGGTGAGAACGGATATGAGAAATTTCAGGCCCAAGAGTGATTTTCCCTCCAGGCTGTCATGAGCACCTGAAAACAAGGGTTTATAATGGAAGTGGCATCACAAACTGTGACTTTGTGGCCGCAGAAGTGTGACACTGTCCTCAAGTACAAGCACTGCAATACGAAGAAACATTTAAATGGCATTCAGAAAGACGGACGGGATCGGCCTTCATCTTTTTCTAGATCATCACCTCTCCTAATCTTTTCCATTTCCAGCTAAAAAGACACAAAAGTTTCATGGGGAAATTAAAAAAACAAAAACACACAAAAATAAAAACTTAGTGCAAGAACAGAAGTTTGGTAACCGGAGAAAAATCAATTATGAAGGCTGTTGGTCTCTGACTCGAGGCGGTTGTCACAAGGAAGCTGTGATAACCTCAGGGCTCTTGGAGAGTTCACCGGGGTTCAAGTCCCTCCTGGCCTGCCCCGAGCCTCTCTGAGCAATTCCTCAGGCATGGTCCCAGAGTCCATTACCCTAACATTCCATTCGAGTACAGATTCATGGTGATGGGATTGGGCTCTATTAGCCCAGCATAAACGGCAACTCTTTGCAAAAAAGCTGTAGCCTAAATGAACGCAAAAGGAGGTTCTTTCTGCAACAGTCCTATGAACCACTCCATCTATCTGCTTCCATATACTGAGATCATATGGAGCATCAACAAATTAATAGAACTGTCCCAGGTGAGAGAAAGGAAAAGCTGAAATTTACATGGGACATCAGGTAAAAAAAAAAAAAAATCTAGCAGCAAATAAAAATCACCCATGATCCCTCAGAAAGCCACGTGTCTGTACATATATACATTGTATATAAATATGTGGTTCAAAGCTATAAGCATATTTTTATACTGCATGTGCCTAAATAAATATCCTTTATATGGCAGAATACTGCACCCCAATCTGCGGGTTTCATTCTTTCTCTCGTGTAAAATGGGGGCAATTTAGCTAATTTAGCTTGACCTTCATTCTGTTAGTAGAGGTAACCCTCTTTGAACAGTTTGCTGGTTTGAAGAATAACGAAAACCCGTCCTCCACATTTAGCTTAAGACGGACGGTGTCTTAGGGTCAAGACATATTTGGTGCTCCAGGGAAAAAGAGCCCATGAGTGTGGGGAGAGCCTATGTATTAGCACACTGAGGGATCTGAGAAATCCAGCAAAAAATCCCCACAGATTTTCCCAAAGCTATTCCCCATGCTGATCTTAATTACTTTGCTAACACGACAATGATCTGTAGGAATGCATGTGGACGATTCTGCCAGCAAGTCAGTGTGCGCACACTGTACAGAGCATAACATAGATTAGAGGCCAAGGTCACCAGGACGGGCTGCAATGTCAAGGAGGCGATATCCACTTCCCTGGCTTGTGTTTCTATGTGGAAGTTCTCACACAAGAGAAACGCATCTGGCTCTACCCTCCCCTCTCTGGATCAGCTCTCTTTCATACCCCTACTGGGACATCTGGGGCAAAGACTGGCAGTGAGAGGTATTAATTCTGTCTACTTCAACACATAAAGTTTTAGCAAGTGCCCTTGGCAGTAAACAACTTACAGTCTCCAAACTGTTTCCTATCCAAACAGATGAAGTTTTGGAACTTCATCTCTGACCTTTGTATCTGTTGCTCAAATGGTTCTGAAGTTGGGAGAATAGAAAGATATTTTACTGACACCCTAAATTTAACTAGTAACGGAAGTGCTTTTCCCTCTACACCCCATAAATGGATACTATAGAACCGAGCTCACTTCAGCGATGCGCTTTTCTCCTGCCTTCTTTTCCTACCCATGGAATGATCTCAAGACCAGCATGACGAGGAGAACACAAATAAAGATCTCCAAAGCAACTTTGCTAGTTAAATACAGTTCACTGGCCTCTTAATGCTTAAAGTGAATTATCTGACTTAAGTCCTTCAAAATTTTTCAAATGCACCTATGAAGGGTACACGTTAAGTTGTGCAGATATCCTTGACACGAATGAGTTGATCAGATCCCATCTTGGACGCAGGTCTGGAGTACAAGGAGAAAGCCACAAAACCCAAAGCAGGGGGTTGCATAGTGGGGATACAGAAGAGACTGGAATCCATAATGTTACTCAGCAATGGCATAGACACAAGGAAGGGGAGTACAGAGTACTCAGAAAAGATAGCTTGACCCAGGCAAGCCACAACCAATGCCCATTCCTGATCACGTGCCTGTGGATGCTTTGGAGAGAATCCATCATTATTCCTCCACTAGACACCGGGGGTGCCTACTTTATGGATGGTGGATGAGCCCCCAGGTTCATTTTTATATTCAAAAGTAGCATTAAGTTCATGCTTTTCAATAATAGCAAATAATTACTGGTATTTACCATGCACACCACACACTGTTTAATGCTTTATGTGCATTAGTTCATCTAATCCTCGGGAAGAATTCAGTAACACCTACGACATAGGTATAATTTTTGCTATTATGACCAGCTCACGGGTGAGGAGACCAAGGCTCAGAGAGTCAAGGCCACGCTTAATCAGCAGAGGGCAATCTGCCCCCAGGAACATTTGGCAATGTCTAGAGACTTCTTTCCTTGTTGAGACTGGGTGGAGGGTCCCAGGGGGCGGATGCCATCGGCACCCCCAGGTTGAGCACAGGGAGGCTCAGAATCCCCTAACACACACACAGCCTTCTTCCCCAAATTGAATGACTTGGCCCAAGATACAGTGCTCAAGTTCTGAAACCCTCCGCTCACAGGTTATTCTAGAAACCTCAGATACTTGGGAAGCACTTCCAAAATTTACAAAAGGCTTTTGACCACGTCTTCCCATTTGATCTCACAGCATTCCCGTGTAGGAAGGAGAACACCTTGCACCGTGTTTGTTCTTCAGACATAGAATGACTCGAGAGTGGGGCCGGCTTGTCTGACATGGTGTAGATGACATGCCAACACGACGGTCTGTGGATCCTAACAACCAGCCCACTGCAGGTAGGGTGGGCCGTTACATGGGATCTGGCTGCCTCTTTCCAGGGCACTTTATGTTGTTACGAACTCTTCCCTTCGCCTATGAAAATGACCGGGACCAAAGGTTTATTTCCTTCTCATTGGTAGGATAGATAATTTGAAGTTCATGAGGCCCATCTTACAGAAATAAAAGACTTACAATTTATCAATGACTACAACATTAGCAGCAAGCATACAGAATATACTACTTCCTTTCTTCTTTCCAAGTGCTCAGGACTGGCAGGTGGGAGAAAGGATAGTCATCTGTTCACCAGATTTTTAAACTTCCTACCTGCAAAAGCACTTTTAGGGTTTTGTTTTGTTTTTAAGACTTTTTAAATTTATTTGACGAGACAGAGAGAGAGAGATCACAAGCAGGCAGAGAGGCAGGCAGAGAGAGAGGAGGAAACAGGCTCCCCGCTAAGGAGAGAGCCCAATGCAGGGCTCGATCCCAGGACCCTGAGATCATGACCTGAGCTGAAGGCAAAGGTTTAACCCTCTGAGCCACCCAGGTGCCCCAACGCACTTTTGTTTTAAAAGACAACCAAGTAAGTGACCTTTGTGGTTACAGCCCACTCTGCAGATTCTGCTTTGCCTTATACAGCCTGCATGCATCCTACCTGAACAGGTGGGTGGGCACATGGAGAGAATCCTAATGGCGGCTCCCTGTCCTGCAGCCACCCAGGGCTTCCCTACAAGGCTTCTGGGGTTCTTGCAACCCATGAGACAGCCAGACAGAGGCAGTCCGAAGGGGAGAAGACAAGAGTGGAGGAACTCACAGAGCTCATCCGGAAGTGGACGGGTGGTGTACATCCTGTGGTTTGGGTGTCAGCCATGGGAATGGTCTCCAACCAGAGAGAACTCTCATTCCTCCAGGCTCCAGGGCCCCCATTGCTTAGTCACCTGTCTAATCTCAGATTTTCACTTTTAAGAGGCTCCTGAAAAAAAAAAAAAAATCATTACTATTCTCCAAGAAGAGGATGACAGGTTTTATGTTTAACAGAATCTAACATTAGCAATTGTCTATACTAGACGATTCACAGGCTTTGCAATCAAACGGACCTCAACTTCGATCCGGTATCTCCACCTCTGAATGAAAATCTAATGGCGCACAGTCACACACAGTTTGAAACCTGTAGGGATTGGGTGGTAACATGGGACCCTCCACTCCGAATGTTGGCATGAACGAACACCTTAGGGTCACCAGTGTCGGTCCCCCATGCTCCCCCAGTGCTGGGTTAAAGAAGAGCAGGAAGGTCAAGCCCCTAGGACCTGTTGGAGCAGCCACAGGAGGGGGACACACTGGAGAAAGTCCCCCGACGTCTCCTCCCAGACTCTGCCTGCACTAGGGAAATTAATCCCTACCCCTCTGGCCACTAGGTTATTTCCTGGGATGCCCAAGAAGACTGTGAAAGATACAGAGACCAGCTTCAAACCCCACTCAAAGATTCCGTTAAATATGGCCCTGGGCCCAACTACCTCCTCTTGGCCCCCAGGCAAGCCAGGGCCGCTCCCCATCTCCTGAACCTGGCCCAACAGTGCCTTCAAGGATAGCACCAGTCCTATTATGGGCAAGCATTCTTTGCTTGCAGTGTATGTCATCTTAAGTCTGCACCAGCTGTTCTGGGCCCTCATTATGAATTCATAATGAACATACGTGACAATTATATCTATAAAAGGAAAAAATGGGATTTTTGTGATTTAGGTTCAAGGAAATGATCTTTGTGTAAGCAAGCATGTATTTGAGGGCTTCCTTTATTTTTTTTTTTTCTTCTAAGACTTGAAAAACTATTTGCCACAGGTAAGTGTTCATTCTAGGCTCAACCATTAAGCTTAGAGGGACCAAAACTAAGAGACTGTAGCTCCCTGCTCTAAGAATAAAAAATGAAATGAAATAAATAAAATAAAATAAAATAAAAAACACTAGGTTTCTCCCAAAATAATAATCAAGTCAGGGCACCGTAAACAACCGTACTGAGGAGCACGGGCCATGCAGTCTAATCTCCAGGGCCAAACCTTAGCCCAACCACTTGCCGGCTCTGTGACTTCAGGCAGGTTGCTTGAAACCTTGTAGTCTCTGTAGAATGTCTCTGCATAGTAACAGCCATGCTGCCCTGGAGTCATGAAGAGTAAGAAGTGTCACAAAGCCATCAGTACAGTGCCTGGTACACAGGGAGGACACAGGGCACGAGGCATGAGAGGTGACTTTATCACTGGTCCTCATTTTCCCAACCTTGAGATGGGAGGAGGCTTGGTTGTTTTTTGTTGTTGTTGTTGTTGTTGTTTTTTGAGAAGGAGAGAACGGGGGAGGGGCAGAGTGAGAGGGAGAGAGAACCTCAGGTAGACTCCCCACTGAACAAGAAGCCCCATGTCAGGCTTGATTTCACAATCTCAAGATCATGATCTGAGCTGAAACCAAGAGCTGGGCATTTAACCCACTGAGCTACCCACGTACCCCAAGGCTTGACATTTTATAGATAAATAGTTGGGAATAGATCCGGCCCTCACTGTTCAGAGAGCTAGAATCTTCTAAGGATAAACTAGAAGCTTTAAAACCTGGAGAGCTGCTTTTAATTGTGTGTGTGTGTGTGTGTGTGTGTGTGTGTAGCGATAGATGGGGTTGAGAGAGAGAGAGAGAGAGAGAGAGAGATGACAGACACAGGGAACACAGGAAAAATTGGGGACCATATTTATTATTTTAATAACAATTTTCTCTGGTAGTGTGATTAGAGAGACTGAGAAAGGAGGACGTTCAGAAAAACAAACAAAAAAATAACCCAAACCAGGGGCTATATGACGACCCTCGAGACCAGCGTTCTGAGGCATTATAGGTTCAACACACGGATGGATCTGACTAAGGGTGGGGGTGTTCTCTGCTCCAAGCAGGCAGCACAGGGAGTTATTACAGAATGCCCTGGATTTATTTGCATAGATGCAAGCTGGGTCAGGTTAAAATAAAATAGTTATGAAATGTGGGAAACAGAATTCATCACCTGCCTCACCTGCCCCTCGGGAGGGTTTGATAATTTGGAAAAGCACAAGTTAATCCCCCCCTACTGACAGGCACAGGGCCCCACCAGAGCGGCTGGGAGACTGTCTACACAGCCCACAGCAGCCGCAGTAGCCAGAATGCGCAAGAGTCCAGGAAAACACCCGTGTGCAGAGCCAAGGAGCTAGTTAATCCTATCTGAGCACTGCAGAGCGGGGGGGGGGGGGGGGGGGGGGGGGGGGGGGGGGGGAGAAGTCTGCCCCTGAAAGCAGGTAGAAAAAGACCCATAACATGCCTGTACCACATGGGGTAGATTTAATGAGCTTAACACTTCAGTCAGTTGCTTCTGCCCCTAAAAGCAAAGAAAAAGCTTAGGGCCACCTGGTGAGTGGTAATTGCTAGCTCTCCATCCAGGAGCAGATCAGGCAGAGCAATAATAGATTTCTTTTTTCCTGGAAGAGGTAGCAGCGGACAGCTCTAGCAATGTTCAGCCAATCCAAGCTCCGCTTAGTTAAGGGGCTCTGTGGCACCCACGAGCCCAGAGCAGCACCGACTGTTCGTGCGCGGGGGCCTAAGATGATCTCCGGCAATCAGTGCACCCGAGGCATTGCACGGAGGGTTTGGAGGTGTACTCGGCCCCATACGGTAGCACTTGACTGATGGGGAGTAAGGGTGGGGATCGACCCAGGGAGAAGGAAAGTGACGTGTGTTAGGGCTTTGATGTCCCTTAATCCTCCCCTTCACCTTGTTCCCTCTGGAGACCTGGAGACGCAGAGATCGCCAGCAAACCGAGAACTGACTTGCTCCCCTTAGTGATCTGGGAACTTACCCCATAGCTCCCAGGATGTAAGGCTTTGGGTTGTACAATACAGCTTTTCCTTTCTTTGTTGAGGTCAAAAGGCAGCATCTTCCTTCCCACCCTATACCTATGCCTTGTCCCAGTGTGCCTACCTTGAAGAGATGGGAAATGCGAGCCCCCACGGACCTAAGCCCAGAAGACCACTATGAGGGACAAGGATGCTGCTGGACTGATTCCTACCTTCAGGGTAGAGAAGGCCACCCACGAGCAAAGAACTCCAAAGAACTCCTGGCAGAACTCCAATACTTAACATCTGGCGTGACGACTTCTCCTGTGCAGGGGGAAGGAATGGACAGAGGGAACAGAAGTGACTTCTCCAACATTTCTCTGGTGTGGGGAGAGGCAGGAAATGTTTTCTACTTTCTAGAAGTGGAAGGCATAGAAAATGAGTCCCCCTTCTCGACACTGCCATGCCAGCAAATGGGCAAAGAAGATGGGGGTTTACTGGGTCTTCCTTTTGTCTTGGACCCACCCGCCCCCAGGAAGGGGATGCGGAGAATGGCTTGGCTGTTCATGGGGCTATTTGAGGGCTCCGTGCATTCGACCTCCTGTCGGAGCTTGAAGCCCACACTTCCTTTTGAGCTGCTTTCACTCCACAGCCAGGAAAAGGTGAGTGCGGGGAGAGGAATCTGCAACATACCCAGGGTTGAGAAGCCTCAGAAATTTCAAAGGAGCTCTGGTTTGTTTGGGAACCAATTGAGAGGTTTAATTTAGAGAGAGCCTCCTGGTAGGTACAGCTGCTCGCACACAAAGCCTACATCATCTTTTATTTTTTTAACTGAAATTGGGTGATAGGGCTACAGCCACATCTTAAAGATCTTCTGGTTCAATCCTCCTCCCTCATTTTATATATAAGAGAAATGAAAGAATCGTCCAGTGTGCAGGCTTTCTCAAGGCTGTGGAGTGTTTTTCCCACCCCCTTGTCAATGACTCCATCTCTGTACCTCTTTTTCTCTCATTAGTACGCTTTGGTCTGTAATTTCCCATTTTTGAGGGAATTCCTTCAAATTCCTGCAGCATAACTGGCATTAATCCTCCTTACTGGGGAAGGTGGTGAGGGATGTGACTGGGTTCATTTGGGGCGAGAGTGGGGAGAGAACATTACTGTTTTCACTAGATCACATTTTTTAAAAGATTTTATTTATTTATTTGACAGAGAGGAGAGAGAGATCACAAGCAAGGGAAATGGCAGACAGAGTGAGAGGGAGAGGGAGAAGCAGGCTTCCTGCTGATGTGGAGCTCCATCCCAGGACCTTAAGATCATGACCTGAGCTGAAACCAAGAATCAGACACTTAACCGACTGAGCCACGGAGGCACCCCTATTTTCACTCAATCATATTTTTAAATTATAGGAGGGATGCACTAGAAGGAGCCATAGACTGGCTGGTTCCCAGCCTATTCCCTTGCCTCCAGGATCCCCTCTCCATATCCCAGGCAAATCGGATCCTGTTGGTCTCCTGTTTATTGGCCTCTCGTGGCCTCCCCTTTCATCCCAGGTGCCTGACACCTGGGGGTCTTCAGACATAAGTCAATAATATGAGGGATGTTTCTAATGTATGTTTTCATTTCTGATAACGTAAAAATTAACAGACACATTTTCTGGGTCGCCAGGATGCTCACCTTCTAAAGAAATACTGCCAAGCAATTAAATATTTGTGTTTACGACAGTGGTGGTGACAAGCTGTACTTGTTTCATACTGAAAGCTAATGAGAAAAGAGCACAGGCCAACTAAATACATACATTATGCTTTCTTTCAAAGTGAAGGTCAAATGACCTCAATGTTCACCATATGAATGAAGATTTCCCAGTAGCTGGCACAGAGGGTGTAGTGGAATCATCACGGTGACTGAAGTATGACAAACACACACACACACAAAGCCTGCACTGTGGTGCTCAGCGCCACACAGACCCACAATTCAGACAAACAACCCAGAGCACCACACCTAACTCTTTAAATTTTAATTTTATCGGCTTCGAGTTTCGTGTGCGTTTAGTTACGCATTTCTTTTTATTTTTTCAGTTTAATTAGAGCTACAAAGACTGCATTCTTTCCTGTGTATACCTATAAAGTTAAGCTCTAATAAGGATATTTTAGTCAATATTGAGGGCTGATGAGTGTTATCAGTCAGGGTCCCTACAGGAAAGCGAAGGCACTTACCTGAAGAAGGATTTAACTGAAGAGAATTTCATGAAGGGGCGTGAGCGGGGTTAACGGAAGGAACAAAGGTCAGTAAGGAATCCAAGACTTGGCAACAGTGGGCTGATGGGTAAAGACAGGTCTGCTAGGATCCAGGAGGCAGAGCAGCAGGAAGAGGGGATGCTGACTAGGGGAATAAATACCCGTTCTCTCTTCCCACCACTCTCTGTCCACCCCAGTGCCCCTCACTGTCCCAACCACCCAGAAGCAGAGGGCTAGGAAACCTGGATGGTGCAATCCACAGAGGACAGCCTTCCGGGCCACTGAGCAAGGCAAAGAAGGATAGAGGTGGATATGGGGGCGGTGGAGACTAACCAGAATAACAGGGATTTTAATTTTTCCTTTTAGAAGTGAATCTTATATTATTCAAGCTTGAGCAATACTGTCCTGAAAGCTGACGTCTGCAATGCTGTCCCCAAGATGCGCTCTCGCCTGGACTTCACCTCCCTCCCCATACTCATCTCTGGCCATGTGAAATCAGCAATTTCAACCAATTTCAACCATGTTTCCAGCCTCTATCCTTTCTCTAACATTAAATTCCCTGCTAAATCTTAATCCCACCTGCTTCTTTACCTTCAATCTGCAAACAGTAACTCAACCTGCAAGATTTAACACCAATGTCAATCTTCCCGTAAAACCCTTCCTGTCTCCCTTTAGCACAGATGAAACAATTAACTACTCCTCCTCTGGTCCTCTAGTACAGTATCTACATGCTTGCACGGTAGCACCCACGACAGTGTAACAGTGGTTCTCATTAGCACTAGACTCCAGTTTCCTAAGGGGCAAGGTACAGGGCTTATCTTTCACCAATTAAAAATTCTGTCATATAACAGAACTCAGTAGCTACTAGGAGGAAGGAAGGAAGGAAGGGAGGGAGGGAGAAATTGGAGAGGGAGGGAGGGAAGGAAGGAGAGTAGGTAGGAGGAAGGGAGAAAGAGAGAGAGGGAGTGAAAGGAATGGAAGCATTAACAAGACCACGTGAGCTCCTAAGTTTCGTCAGTATATGATCTTGGGCCTCTCTTGGTCTCAACATTCTTTTTTTTTTTTTTAAAGATTTCATTTATTTATTTGACAGAGAGATCACAAGTAGGCAGAGAGGCAGGCAGAGAGAGAAGGGGAAGCAGGCTCCCTACTGAGCAGAGACCCCGATGCGGGGCTCCATCCCAGGACCCTGAGATCATGACCTGAGCCGAAGGCAGAGGCTTAACCCACTGAGCCACCCAGGCGCCCCTGGTCTCAACATTCTTATCAACAAAATTAGTTGATAAGGTCCTCTCAGATCTTGAGAATACTAAATAAGGAAAGACAAGCGCAAGTTCCTATACCAGTTACTGACTTCCTGAAGGGAAGGAAGAATATTTATCTGTTCATCACCAACCTGGGGGGCTCAGTTGGTTGGGCATCTGCCTTCAGCTCAGGTCATAATCCCAGGGTCCTGGGTTCCAGCCCTGTGTCAGGCTCCCTGCTCTGCGTAGGAGTCTGCTTCTCCCTCTCCTTCTGCCCCTCCCCCTGCTCGTGCTCTTTGTCTCTCTCTCAAATAAATAAATAAATAAATTCTTAAAAAATAAAAATAAAATTTAAAAAGTAATCTAATACAAAAAAAAAAAAAAAAAAGGCAAACGAAAACATTTGGAACTCTGATCCAGCCAGTTTTCTAGATCTACCTCTGAGCCTAATAGAATAAGTATGTGCCCCATAGATACGTCTATCTGTGGGTACTTATATTTCCCTCTAGGTAGGAAAAATGTTGCTTAGCTGAGCAAGAAGGAAGAAAGTAAACTGTTAAAGATATGTGGATGGAAACGTGTTCTTCCTGCTGAGGAAAAAAACAAAAAACTAGCAGATATTTTTTCTTCGGATGACTGAATGACTGACGAAATGGGTGAATGGGTAGATGAATGAATTTTCTTCAGAAAGTGAATATGCTAATTGCGTGACTGGTGTCCCTGCTACGCAGCTAATTTTACTCCTGGAGAGAAATTTTAAACCAGTCCAGAATCCATGGGAACCCTCAACTGTATGGGAAGGAGCAGAAAGAAATCAACACCCACTGTCGAAAATCAATTCAAATCAGCTCAATCATTAAGTTCTTACCTATAAGCTCATTCACTGCCAGAAGACAGCATCCCAACAGTAACCCAAAATCAGACCAAAATAAACTGAAAACAAGAAGCATTATAAGAGGCTCTAACATCTTTCGTGCGTTTTGGTTTTCCACATAAATTCCCAGATGTCCAATGGACCTCTATTTGCTCTCCCGTTTCTGTCTCCAAGTCCTAAATGAATGTCAAGTGTCTGTCAGTTGTAGAAAGGGATTTGCTCCCAGGCTTGTTCGGTTGGAGACATTGAGCCAATTTTGTGAGTCTCTGTTTAACGAGGCAGTTCTACAAATGCCAATGTTATTTTTTAGTAGATGCAACATATTACAACTTTGCACTGTCACAGCAGAAAACATTTATACAGCTTGGGTTTCGGAGGTGTATACTCTATAGGTGAGCCTACATGTTCAGCAGTGCCTCCTGTTGGATAGGTATCTTCTGCCACTCAGTTTTGCATGTACTGTTGCAAATGACAAGAGAAGAGGAAGGAGCGACCTGAGCAAAGAGGGTTGAGTTGAGCAGTCTTCGGTTTGGAGAGTCCCAAAGGTTGCAACCTTAAAAATCTTCTCTAATTTCTCTATATCTGCTTTAAAATGCAATATGTAAAGTCTGAATAACATAGGGCAAGCTTTGTGAATAGATTGCTTTAAAAACGTTACAATATCCTAGTACTTTTATTTCCATCCCACTGTAGAGTCTTCTTGCTGATTCATCTGAAGCTTGTGATTCAGTGTGTGCTTTAGATCTTTCCTTTGATACTTCCCTGTTTTACCACATCTTAGGTGTTTGGGTTTTCTGCCCCTAAGCGTACTATTTTGTACCTCTTCATTTTGAGTTTTACACAGCTTGTCAAGGTCATGGGAAGGACTTTCCAAGGTCATTTTTAATTTTCTTTTATTTTGCCGTTAGGTGCATGTTAGGCTTATTTATATAATTTTCCCATTCTGTACTTGGAACCTGCAATGGTTTGATGATCATCGAGGACCTCTCTATGAAATGCCCCTTGAAATACACCTCTTTTTTTTTTTTTTGCTTGCAAATTGACACTAACTTTTTGGAATGGTATTGGAAAGGATCATTCATTCAACTAACAAGATCATACTTTCTAAGTCTATAGTTGAAAATATTATTTACACAATAAGAAATCCTTATTAAGAGTAAGAAAGATTATTGTCATACTTCATCGGAGAATCAAAACAGGAAACCGTATTGGTCTAGAAGTCTCACTTGTCAAAAGTGCGGTCCATGGACAAGCAGCCTCAGCAGCATCTGGTAGCTTCTTAGAAATGCAGAATTGCAAACCTTACTTGAGACCTCCTGAATAAAAGTCCAAATATAACAAAACCTTGGTGATGTGTATGCATATTCAAGTTTGAGAGCCAGGGCTCCAGATGATTTATTTTTTTGATAAAGTATCCCATGTTTTCCTAGGTGATTGTAAATTGATAGGTTAATGATTTGCCTTATGATTGCCCAGATATGGATGGGGCTGTAATTTTCAGGGTAATCATTTTTCAATGATGGCACCACATATGCCCTCTAGCAGTCCTCAAAGAATTTTCTACTCCTACATGATTGCTTTATAGAAATATTTAGAAACTGCATTACCACCTCAATGTATTTCAAACTTTGCTCTTTCTCACTCCTCTCACACTCAAAGGAACACTTTGAATAGCTGAGCAGTTTATATAAAGAAAAAATAAGATTACTGACTTTCTTAGCAGGGGTACCAAGTGTTATAATCTTAACTGAATAAAAAGTGCAATGTTTTAGGAAAATATAAACATAAATGCACATACTCAGATTGACACAATAGTAATTTGATTCTGAAGACACTGGCTCTTCTAATAAGCTGTTCTATGATCTCACGGGCAATCAGACTTCACTGTGTAATGTTGGAAGTGTGGGCTTAGACTGAGATTCAAGTTTCAATACTAACTCTGTAACTAATTATGTGATCTTTGGCATGTTGCTTAATCTCCCTCAGTTTCAGATTTACCCTTTGTAAATTAGAAATAATAAGGGTACCTATCTCATATGTACTTATGATAATCAAATAAAATAAGTCATGAAATAGCACCTTCTTGACCATATGGAATACCCAACAAATAGTTGGTTTTTTTTGTTGTTGTTATAATGATAATCAAATGTTACCAAGGTTTCCAAAGATTGAGATCCTCCCCCTGAAATTCATTCAATATTTTATCTCCAGTGCCCAGCATATATTAGGGGCTCGTTAAATATGGGTTGAATTAATGATCAAATAAATGATAGATAGATGGATGGATAGATGGGTCTAGGTTTCCTAAACTATAAAAGGAGGAGATTTCACTAAATAATTACCAAGTTCTCTTCTAATTTTGAATTTTTGACCAATATTATACATAACCCCTGGGTTTCTGTTTAGCACTGACTTCCAGATAAATTCCAATCTTAAAAGCAAGAATATGGGCATGTTCAGGAGAAAAATTTTGCTATGGCCCAGGATAAAGTTACTAAGCACACTAGGGAAAGCCAAGGGACAAAACTGTGATATCCAAAGCCAGGGAACACGTTCAGCCAATCATTCGGGTTGTGAATGTCATCCATTGTTGCTTTCAGCAAACCAGGGATCCAGAAAATAGGTAAGTGCTAATGACCCCAAAGAAAAAGCAGCCTATCTATTTTCATACGCACACCTAGAAGAAATTACACCTTCCTGACAACTTGATTTAGATGAAATGTCATGAGAAAAAGAATGTGCTCAATTTTTCAACAGGGGAAAAAAAAAAAAATCCAGTAGGGAACTCTGTCAGGTCTTGGAGGTGAGATTTTCTTGATATTAAGCTGATGATGCCCCATGTATAATATCAGCCCCTTGACTTTTATTTGTATAAAAATAGTTTTCCTCACAGGTTCAAGCATTTGCAATCATTGTCCATGCTTGGAACCTGATTCCGTCAGAGCAAGAGCTAGGAAAATATTTCTTGAATGGGATTCATCCTCACAACTACAATTCTGGGTGGAAGATAGAACAGGTTTAAGTATTTTTATTTTAGGGAATGAGATATCAAGTCTTTGAAGAATGAGAAAATTGCTCAAGTGCTCTTGGTAAACAGTAGTAAAGATAGATCTTGAACTACTGACATTTTCCCCAAAGTCAATACACTACCAGAAGACCACACTGTCTTTCTGTAGCTACAGAAGCTGGATTGGGACCCGGACACATCCATTTAATTAATATTCATGGGTTGCATGCTAGGTACTAAGTAAACACATAATGATAAACAAATCAAGTGTAAATTACTGCCTCAGGTAATGGTGTCGGGAGCTACACAGTCTGATAAAGGATAAAGATATATTGTCTTCCTCCCACCAGGACTATCCTTTGGTAATTAAAACCTATTTTAAATATTTTGAGAAAAAAAAAAAAAAAACTATAACCTCTCAAATGACCTGATGATAGACTTTCAAGTGGGAAGGCTTTGTGACCAGACAGATTTCCATGTAAGTCTGTCTTCTACAGCTTGTTGGCTGAATGACCTTGGGAATGAATGTCCGGAAGTTCATCTTTCTGAACATCAGTTTTGTCACCTGCAAAAATTGGGATAAAATGCACTTGTTAAGAAGTCATGAGAATTAAGTGAACTATAATTCAAAAAAGCCTGGAAGGTGGGTCCAATCATATAACAGGAGCTCAAAAAACTTCATTGTCCTCCCCTTTTTTATTTCCTATCCTAAGAGTCAATGGCAAGTACCCTGTTTTTCTTTGCAGGTATAAAGTCCCAGGAAAAGCAAACAAAAGAGGAATCGAAAGAAGAAACAAAGCAATTGAATGCCAAATTGGAATACATTTGAATTGCTTAGTTGGCCTCCATGTTTCAACAAAAGAGATGGGATGCTATCTTCCCAGAGGTCCCTGAAACATCCAAATCAGTGCCTCACAGCCACTGAACATGTGTCTTGTCTTCCTACAGCTTTAGCAAGGGGGCAGCCATGATCGCACATGTAAGAGCCTTAGGGGTAGCTCTCCTAAGAAACCCAAGACTGGAAGGAGTAATCACCATAGATTTCTGGCTCCAAGCACTCTGTGTGCCTATATAAAACGCTGAGCATCTTTGATGAAAATATGATTATTAAAAATTACTATGGTACTTCTATGATTTGTTCCTAATCTTTCTATTTTATTCCACTATTCATTTGTCCTTAAATGCCCTATACTCAATCCAAACTGAAATATTTGATTTTTCTTCCATTTGTTCTGAGTTTTAATGACTTGGATCATGCTGTTTTCTCCCCATGGAATGACTTTTTCCCTTTGCTACTCCAAATCTTATCTGTCCAACGAGACCCAGGCCAAATACTCCTTTTCCATCATTTCCCTGAAATACCCACCTCCTGTCCCACTGCCACCTGGAATTAAACTCTGTCTGCTCTGGTCTCTCATTGCCCTTCACATCTGTTTCGTGCTGTACACTCTCTTTCTATCTTGTATTAATGTTCTTTCTGTGTGTGTCTTATCTTCCCTTCTGATCTGAACTTCCCTGAGGTGGGAAAAACAGTGGACTTAGATTTACGTCCTGATGGAACCAAAGACTGTGAATGACATATAAGGAAAGCTAAGTAAGCAAATACTCATGAAATGAACGCAAGTAATGGCAGCAGTGATGATGATGGTGATGGTGAGCAACAAACATTAATTAAAAGTAACTGTGTGTCAGACCTTCTTCCATGTTCTTTATATGGCTTATCTCACTGAATCCACTCAGTAAACCTCTGTAGTGGCTGTAGTTATGATCTTCTTCTGATAGATCATAGAATTGAGGCTCAGAGATGACGATTCTCCTACTGGAAGTCCAAAGCCAGGAGCCACAAGAAATAGGGTTTTAACCAAGTTCTTCTCCTTCAGAGATAGTATTAAGAACTATAATAATTACTGTGATAGTTAATTTCATGTGTCAACTTAACTGAGCCACAGGGTGTCCAGATTCAATATGGTTTCTGGGTGTGTCTATGAGGATGCTTTTGGGTGAGTTAACATTTGAATTTGTGCATTCAGTGAAGCAGATGGTCTTCCTCAGTGTGGGGGGTGGGCATCTTCCAATCCCTGAAGGATCTGAAGAGAACAAGAAGGTAAGGAAGGAGTCCACTCCATTTTCTTACTTTCTCACTGCTTGAGATGAAACATCTCATCTCATCTTCTGCTGCTCTTGGCCTAGGGTTTACAACATTGGTTCTGTTCATTCTCGGGTCTTCAGATTTGGACTGGAAGTACAGTATTCCTGGATCTCTGGCTTACAAATGGAAAATTGTAGGACCCTATCACCTGCACAATTGTGGGAGTCAACTCCTCATAATAAATTAAGTGATAGATAGAGGATAGATAGATAGATAGATAGATAGATATCTTATTGGTTCTTGTTCTGGTTCTCTGGAGAACCCTGACAAATACATAATTACCTAGCTCACCTCCTCCCTTGTTCTTATGTTCCCATAATTTTAGGAAAGCACTGCTGTAATTTTAGAATTATGTAACTTCTGAAGAAATCTTTCAGACTCATTTCTTCTTTATATTCTTTTCCCCTCTGTCTTTCAAAAATGAGGCTTTTAACAAGCACTTAGCGAAAGGACATCTGTGGTGAATTCTGACCAGAGCAGAACTAAAAGGACACCCCCCACCCCCACCGAACAGACTCAAACCTTTGATGCACACTGAGTCCCAGATGAATCAAGTGCTTTCAACTTCCTTTTAAAAGGCGTTATTCCCACAGGAATCTATTTAAAACACTGTAGATATTCACAAAAGCAGACAGCACGGAGCAGCACTACATCCATTGAGGATGGCGAGAGAGAGAGGGGGGATCCCCAAGTTCCTCTCTCAACCCACAGGCCAAGTTAAGGTGGTGATTCTTCTTGCAGAGTGTGCAAGCCCTGAAGAACTGCATCGATCCCACCAGTTTGCGTTCTAATGAGGAGACACATAGTTGCATATGATCAAGGGCTCCTATGTGTGACTCCCATATGCTTCAGGCAGAACAACTAGAGAAGGGGAGAGAAATTTAAAAAAATAAAATAAAATAACCCGAGGTCTGGCACAAGTGTAGGGTGTGATGGCAAGAGAAGAGGGTGGTGGGATTTCAGAATATCTGAACTCTCTACGGCTCATCGTCCCCTCCTGAATGGTCCTTGGGGGCTCAGGAGCAGGCAGAAGCAGTACAATTGGGGGGTTCATTAAAATGGTGTGGGCAGCATTTCTACTAAATTTCATAACACATGCATGGAGAATAAGGATCTGTCATTCCTTGACTTGCCCTCCCCCTCTTGCATTGCCATAGCTCATTATCTTACTTTGCACTGGGCTCTCTGTCTGGTCCAGGGCATCTTTTTCTCTGCATTCTGCATTTCCTTAGCCATTTCTGCTTACACCTTCCATATACAAACACAGCACTTGGCCTTACACTTTGTAGACACTCAGGAAACATTTATGGGGAGTGATTTTACAGAGACTTTCTAGTCTAGTCTTTTTATCTTTGGCACATAGCACGTGATCAATAAGTGCTGGCCAGAATGGAATGAGGAGTGTGTGGCCAAAGAAGGGTCTTTTGAAGCCCAATGAGCTCAGTGGCTTGATTTCGGATAGCGGTTGTGCCTTGGCAAGAGGGTATCCATTTCCAAATATGAAACATAAATTCCATTTAATTAGTGACATGAACTAGATGCCCACAGCTGCTGTTTCTTGCAGTGGCCAAGGGCCTGGGGGGGAAATAGCAGCAACGAGTGCAAAATGAATCAAATGGGCAAGGAAGGAAGAGTGGGCACAGATGGGCTCCGCAGACCTCTTCCTACTCCAGTGATCTTGACCCAGTGGAAGTGACATCAGAGATGCAGGGACATATAGCTCCTGGCACACTGGCCCTTAGATTTCTCCAGGAGGGTTCTTGGGGGCCCAGTAGACTTTCATTTTTTTTATTCTTATACAAATATGCAAAGAGAAGCTATGAAGCAGCATAGTTTAGCTGACTGAACATAGAATTTAGTATCAAAAGACTGAGTTTAACACTTGACTCCATCTGCAGAAGCTAGCTAGCCTCCTGCCCTTAAGCAACAGCCTGCTTGGCTTAGAGCCTTAGTTCTCCAACCTGCTGAATGGGAATGACAATTCAGGTCCTGTCCACCTCGCGTGAATTCATAGATAGCAAGTGTTAAGTGAAGAGCATCATATCAATACAGATGAGTAAACAAATACTTACCAAACAAAGACCATGGCCTACTGACCTGTTAAGAGCTTTTCTGTTAAATATTTCATCCATTTTTGACAATACCCCTGTGTAGTTATACTGCCCTCGGTGGACACAGGAGGAAATTAAAGATAATTTTTATCTTTGCCAGAAGTCAGAGTTCACACAGCTCGATTCACAATTCCTTGCAACCTACCAACTCTTTGCATCTACTGTATGTCCCTACTCCCAAGTATGTGGTGCCACCGACCAGGGACCCTGACACTAACTCCCCCTGTGGTTCACATCTCGGCTTAAAGTTTTAAAGTGCAGGACAGTTTCCCTCCTCTGAGCCTACAGATTCAAGTGTGATTCGCTCAGCGCTCAAGCCACAAGTTCACGCTCTGGGTAAGGCGTTATTTCAGGCTCTGTGGAATGTTTTCAAATGTTTTAGTGGCACTATCTTCCTCCCTTCATGGAGCTTGCATTCTAGAAAGAGAGACGAGCCAGGAAAAAGTATCCATCACAGCATGTATCACACACAAACAGAGGAGGACAACCAGTCGTACTGATCATGTACTATGTTTACCATATACCAAACTCTCTTCTGAGCATTTCACATACACTAGTCATGGAAACAAATGAAGATCCCCCCACCAAATGAGGGAAAGCAATTCATTCGGAGCTTGCCATGACAAGGGAGCCAGTCACCATCCCCTGCATTTGGCAAACACTCAGCTGCAGCCAGAGGAGTGGGACAGTTTTGTAGAGGACAGGAGGGAAGGCTATGGGTGTGCCCCAACTGGAGGTCGTTGGTGTGGGTAAGCTGAAGGGAGGTTGGCTAATCAGAAGTAGGGCACCTTCTGTGACCAGTGAGGGGAGCACCTTTGGTTTTCTCCCCTTGGTCCTCTGTTGGAAGTGTGGGCAAAAATCAGGGAAGCTGGCAAGTATTGGTTATTCTTGACCACCAGGGGCTGATTGCTATAGAGGTTGTGGTTTGATTTCCTGAGCCAATCACTGAAGAAGGGGTATTCTATTTTTATATATAGCTGATCACTATCCGTTTGTCTACTCAGCCTTTTATAATTCACTTAAATGACAACAATTATGGAACATAGACACTGTGCTGGCCAGAAGAAAGTGGGGCACAGAAAAATTAATTAACCTGCCCAAAATCACATAACCAGTAAGAGGCAGAAGGCCATTCCAACCAGTTTCCTCCAGAACCCCTACCCACACCCACTATGCTGAAACAGTTGAATAGGAAAAGATTAACAATACAAAAGGAAATGGGCAAGAGAGTTTACAAAAAAGAAATGCAATAACCCTTAATATAAAAATGGATGCGCAGTCTCAATCAAATTAAGGAAAATAGAAACTAAATTAGAATCAGAAACTCTTATTATTTACCTATCTAGTTGGCAAATATCAAAAACTTTGATGATATACATTGTCGGTGAAATTGTAAATTGAAAAATCTGTGAAGGGGAATTTGACAGTATCTATCAAAATTACAAAGATATCTCTCCTTGACCGAACTGTTTTATTCCTGCGTATTTATTATACCGATTTTAACCCATGAGTGAAATGACATACAGACAGGGATATACGTTGTCCCATTTATCAGAGCAAACACTGGAAATGACCTAAATGACCATCAACAGAGGGAAGATATATCCCTAACGACAAATGCATATAAACACACACACACTCACACACATACACACACACACACACACAGATATATATATATACATACACACACTAACTCTTCTGGATGTTTTACATGTATTAACTCACTTAATCCTGGTAACAGTCCTATAAGGTGGGTACTCTCACTGTATCAGCTGATTAGATGAGTCAGCCAAGGTTAAGGTTAAATAAGCTGCCCAAGGTCATACAGAGAGCTTAGACTCAGACCGTCTGGCTCCAGTCTGTTCTTAACCACTGTGCTATACCCAACAGCTATTAAAAGTATACTGGGTGATGAGCATTCAGGAGGGCACTTGATGGAATGAGCACTGGGTGTTCTATGCAAATGATGAATCACTAAACTCTACCTCTGAAATTAATAAAACACGCTATGTTAATTGAATGGTTTTAAATAAAATTAAATAAATAGATAGATAGATAGATAGATAGATGAATGAATAAATGAATGACATGGTTCTATATGTACCAGTCTATAATGATCTCCAAGATATGTTATAAAGTGGGGGGGGGAATGGGGGCAAGGTACAGAATGTTATGCACGTGTGTTTATTATGTGTGTATATACATATATATATGGATATGTGCAAAATATATTCAGAAGGATAGCCCACTCGGTAGGGGAACTGAAGGACAGGGTTGAGAAGGAAATAATTTTACCGTAAAAAAACTTACCTTTTGAAGTAGGACCATGGACATGTTTTCCATTAAAAATACGATTATAAACAGTAACTCAGCTCATATCATTCTCCTGCTGGAGACCCTTTAATTGCCTACTACTTCACTTAGTACAACCAATTCCAGACCTCATAGCACAGACAACAATGTCCCACCTGCTCTATGCCTTCTTCTAGTGGAGTATGCAACTCTCCTGGCTTTCTCTGCCCAACTCTCAGGCCTTCTTTTATAGCTTAAACATTACAAACCCATTCCCACCTCAGGCCCTTTGCACATACTGTGTCTTCTGCCTACTATCTCTTTCCCATGTATAGCAACAGCTCCCTGCATCTTGTTCTACAGGCTTTGACTTAGCTCTGCAAGCATTCAAATCAAAGATGTTTCCCCCATTCCTGTTATTTTTATCACAGTACCCTGTTTTATTTTTTCACGTAGCTCTATTTATAAGCTGTAATTATTTATTTTGAGTCCACATTTTTACTGCCTTTGTAATTTTTTTTAACTAGAATAAAACTTCATTTGTCTTCTGTTACATGATCTTGCTAGCACACAGCACAGGGCTTGGCAAATAATAGGTATTCAATAAACATTTGGTTAATTGTTTAATTAATTAACTAATTAACCCTGTTGTTCACACAGAAAGAAACCCAGCATGTATGGGGATCTGAAGGACAGGATTTTCAATCCCAGCCTACAGTCTAAGTAGGAGACAGGAGGTTTTCACAGGAACTCTTCCAGTCACTTACTGAAAGGGTCCCCAAACTGCCTCTTGAATGGCAGTTGTTCCTGGGGGAGGGGAGATAAATGCATAAGTTTTGAAGTTAGATAGGCCGGCATTCAATTATGTCTAGCTGCACGTGCTGTGACTCTGGGTATAAATTATTTCACACCTACGAGCTTGAAGTGTGTCCTGCAAAATCAAAATGGTGGAAAGAGTATGAGGATGAAATAAAACAAAGGTGTCCATCTTGGACCGTGGGAGTCCCTCAATTATCAGTAATTATATGAGTGCTACCTCTATCCCTCTCTTAAATGCACAGGTGCCTTTGGAAACCAGAGAGAGAGAGAGAGATCACAGCTGCTGAGGGCAAAGCATGCTTGAAGGACTGGCACTCCCCAAAATCTGGAAGCAGGGTCCTTCCCCCAAGACCAGTCTTACTGCTATTTCTCTGGACCTGGTGATGATGATGATGATGATACTGATAGGACAGTAGCAAACGCTAAAGCTACTAGAATCGTCCTCACTACACTCAGGCCCCTGCCTATTCTCCTGGCCTCACAGCACAGAGCTGTATTTCCATAAACAGTGCAGTGTGTCCCTGCTGATGCCTACTTCATTAGTATGACCCCACGTTCTGTTGTAGTAATAAATTTGGAGCATAATGACTGCCTGTCAGGTCCTTTCAAATGCTCTGATGAAGGAGGATTTGGATGTCATTTTTTTTTTTCATGTTATTCCATTTCTCCTTGGGCTATGGAACCAAAGTTGGCTGGATCCTGTGAAACACCAAGGTGATCACTGACCTGCCTTTTTGCTCAGTCCCAGAAGATCAGAGAACCTGAGTGCACCAAGGCAGGGCAGACTTCGGGACTTCAGGCAGCCCTGGGCCCCAGGGGAAGCCGTGCCTCAGAGGGGCTCAAGATACTTGCACACAAGTCATGTTTCCCCTTGACAGTCTGTGTGTCATGACTCACAGGAATGATCACAAGGAACTCTACATGGCAGTGCCCTTGGAGATGGCGTCCTTTTAGTCCACCTGGAAGGGTGAGATTGAAACTGATGGGGGCAAGAGACTGAAGCATCCCGAGTGGTTTTGCATGATGCCAGAGGAAGAATGTAGACTCCTGGCATGCTGTTTTCCTGAGACACCCTTCCAGTCCCCTCAGACTTCTTCCCACCAGCCAGGAGGAAGACGTAAGTTAGGTAGCCAGCCAGAGAGAGACAGAGTTCTGCCAGCCAAACTCATCGGTCTGTCTTCAGGCTCTGAGAGTGTGAAATGGAAATGGATGGTATCCAGGGAGCCTGCTCTGATTTTATTATTTTGAAATGCTCTGGACACAGATTAACTCCCTTTGCCTGGTGTTCAGCTGTTTTTCTTCTCTTTATTCTTCTAGGGGATGGGGACAAGATGCTCAGTGATATATTCATGGGACAGCAGTATGTGTCCACCTCACCTTCTCGAGATGCCTCTCTCATCCCTTCTGGACAGAGATGCTCCATCTCAGAGTCTTGCCCCCCCCTGAATCAGACCAGACACACTCCTTCAGTGCCACCCCAAACAGCCAAGCTGTGCTTGTCCGGGGGAAGGGAGGAGGGAGAGGGACAGGGTAGCTGTTTCTCTCTGGCGGGGGAGGAGGGCACACATCAATCTTCCAGGGGTCCTTCCCATCCTCAGAGGGTTTCCATCCACTCTGCAGGGGATACAGATGGTCTTCCTCTGGCAACGTTTAGCTGCTTTGCTTCCAGCACCTCAAGGAACCCTGACAGGAGGTGGGTCACCTAGAATGAGTGATGATGTCGGTCTCCTCCAAGCTGGAGCTGAAGGAAGTCACACAAAATACTCCAGGCACCATCTGTGCGGAACACAGACAACCAGAAAGTAGGCAATTCCCCTGCAAAGCAGCTACGGCAGTGCCAGGGGTTAATTTGAAAAAGGCCATGCTGGCCGTGGAAGCACCTGGGTCCTCTCCTTTCCAGAATAACCTCCCTTCATTCATTAAACCCTTTTATCCCCCTTAGTTTCTCCATATGTTCAATGGGATAACTCCTAAGTGAAAGGCTAATGTTCTTTTGCTTTAACATGTCTCATCCACTATTTTAAATCCTTCACCCTCCTTTAACAGGTACAATATCTGCTTTTTCCAAGGCAGCATGGTATCGTGAGGAAGCAAATAGGTTTAGAGGGAATACTAGCCCAGCTCTTGGTTGTCCAATGTTGGGTATGTCATTTTACTTCTCTGGGCCTCCACTTTCTCATTCGTAAGTTGAGGATTAGCACTGTCTACTCGGGGTAAGATGAGAAAAACATGTGAAATAACTTCACACGGGTACCCCATCAGTGGTAGCTACTACTGCTACCACTGTCAGCCAGGGACGTGTTTTACGCAAATATTCAGTCCCCTGTCGTGCCTGGCACAGTGTTGGTACACAGTAAGTAGATACTCCGTAAATATCTGCTAATTGGTACCCTTTCGAGCTTCAAGGAAGAACAGAACTGTATCCACTAATGGTGTTATTCTTGCAGAATGATTTTATAACCCCATTAGTCTGAGAGAACAAAATGGAGCTAAAAATATTCACGTCAAGAGTTGTAGTGTCCAGGCCACTAAAACATTTGATTTTCTTCTTGTCTCCATCAAGTGCCAACATGTGAATGAGTTCATCTCGACTCTCCATTTTGATGTCTGTGTCAATGTGAAACCCACTCTGGGAATGAGCTGATGACACCCAAACTGTATCCTATTAACACATCCTCCTCTCGGAAGCTGCTGCTACTTTACAAAATGCCTTTGGGTGCGTTGCAGAGAAAACGCCAGTGACAAAGGAATCTGGGCTTTGATCAGAATTGTTTTCCTTTGCACTTCTCTCAAGGCACTGCGGAGAGTTTGCATTCGCAACAGGCTGACACAGTTATCCGTGGTTCTCATGAAAATCAAGGTGAGATATTGCTTCTGTTGTCCCCACATTTCTGGTCCAAAACACCGCTCCCAAGGATGGCAAACCATGCAAAGGGCTTGTGTCCTGCCATGTCTGAGGTCCAGCTCTGACCACCTTGCAAATGAGGCTTTGACCGTTTTGTAAGGACTGGTGTCCTCCCCGGGACCTGAATCGCCCTTGATCTGGGGCCACTTTGCCACCATCGGCTGGTTCAGCCCAACCCTAGCCTGTAAGACTGATCCTATCCCCAGGCAAAGGCCATGCAAGTCCCCTAAATCAGAGTTTCTACAATTCCCATTCTAACAACATTTATGAAATCAGACCACCTGCATCATTTCATCCATTCTTCTCGAAAGCCCTGTAAGGCAGGTAGTACTGTGATTCTCGTTTTACTTATGAAGAAACAGAAGCTCAGAGAAGTTAAGTCTCTTGTCCAGGTCCAACAGCCAGGAACTATTGGATTCAATTGGTAGAGCATGGGGGGACTTTGTTTTTAACCCCTTACATACTACTACCACCCAGCTTCTGCCTCCCCCTGTCGAGCAGCCTGATCTACCAACACTAGAGTCTTCATCAGGACTGGACTTTTTGATCTTGGTCGCTATCAGAACTTCTCAACTTCAGTGTGCATGTCAATTACTTGTGAGTGATGTGGAGAAAGGGAGGGCTTTACAGAGAAGGGCGATGGGAGGAAGGGCATTCCAGGCAGAAAGAACAACAGGAGAAAAGAGCTATAGACAAGAGCAATGCAACCATAGAGAGAAGTTCGAGTAGCCCAGCCCATCTGGTATTGGGTCAGTCTCCTTGGCAGTTCCCACCCTAATAACATCCTAGATGGCCAAGACTAGGCTGTCCAGATGGGGTGAGAGATACAGACAGGATCTGACAACCAGGACTGCAAATGACATGAAAAGAAACTAGATGTGAGTTATCAGAGAAGGGAACACATAGCTGGAAGGCAAATCACAAAGGCCAGTCTAGACGTGGACAGAACTGGTTTAACATAAGATCTGGTGTCCAAAGTTTCAAAGCGAATCCAAACCACAGCACGTCTACACCTTCCAGGAACCACTAAGCAAAGTGCTAGGTAGCACGTGCTCCTGGCAGGGACTCCATCCTTGGTTGAGCTGTTGGAAGCCAGCCTTGGTGTCTTGGCCTGCATTCACTAGATGTTTGCTATTCAAAACATGGTGTGGGACACAATATCACCTCTGTGGTATTCTTGCCAAAAACACATAACCTGAATCTAATTATGGAATATCAGCCAATCTCAAATTGAGGGGCATTCTACAAAATAACTAGCCTGTACTACTCGAAATTGTCAAGCTCAAGAAAGACAAACATAGCAGAGCAACAGTTCCAGATTACATGAAACTCAGGAGACACAACAACCAACACAATGTGTGGTCTCACATTGTATCCTGGACCAAGGGGGAATATCTCTGAAAAGGACATTATTGAAACAATTAAAAAAATTTTAAAACTATCTGTTTTAGATAATAATATTGAGCAACCTTAAGTTTCCTGATTTTGATAAATATAAAAAAAAAATCCTTATTCTTAGGAAATAGACATGTATTGAAGAATTTAGAGGTAGATGGGTACAATGTCCCCGGCTTACTTCCATATAGTTTAGAAGTATATGATGTTATAAACATGTGATGAGAAAGGAAGTAGGGCAAAATTTTTGCATTTTTATTTGGGTAAAAGTATACAGTGTTCTTTGTACCATTTTTGCAACTTCCATGTAAATCTAAAATGATATCAAATTTTTTAAGTTAAAAAAAGAGAGAAAGAAAGAAAAATATTTCATATATATAAGATGAAAGAATTGGTGTTTAAGCAGCAATTTATTAGAATGACAGACTTTCAGACCCCATACAAGACCCACAGAATCAGAATCTACATTTTAACAAGATCTCCATGTGATTTATATCCCCACTGGGAATCTTCATGCTATTATGCCCCAGGCTGGTCACCTGATCCCGGCTGTCAGGTATCTCAATCACAAATTACCTCTAAGCTATATCCCAAACTCCTGCTCATCCCTCAAAACACAGTCCAGAAGTCAACTTCTGTATGAAAATATTTTTCCCCTGCCTACAGCTCCCTTCTAAGATACTGTCCTGCAGTCAGTGCTTTCTAAGAACATTTTTAATTGTCTCCTCATTTTCCACATTACATTGGAATTCAGTTTCATTTTCCTATTAGAATAAAATACCTGTTCTTTGTGTATCCTCAGCCCTGAGTCAGGCAAATGCTGGTTTTAGGGAAATTTTGAGTGCATCAATGAATAAATATGTAAATGAATAAATTTAGCTCTGTTTCGTAAACCCCCATGCTATATTTAAGGCTCCAGGAACATACTGCTGGAGTCCTAGAAGAGACCAGAGGTAATTTAGCTTCAAGCCGACACATGGTATCTCACCAGTAGGGAATAAAGGAGTTGGTAGGAAGAGAAGTTCCCCACTGTAGATATCCATCCTCTAACCCAACATTGCTCCAATGCACTATGAAGATAACTAGTTTCAAGTTCCCTGGAAATTCTTAGCAGTTGTATAAATTGCCACTGGCTTTATGACCCAGTAACACATTATTATAGTAACAATTCATTGGTAATGTCTGCTTGCCACAAGATGTGTAGGTGTTCCAAAAACACAATAAATAGCAAAAGATACGCTTGACCAATACAATGGTTTAATCATGGTTACTAGGAGGGGAAAGAAGACAGGCCAAAAAGAGAGAGATTAGGAGGCTTGTGACATTGTTATCCTAATAGTTCTGTGCCTTTAAGAGACAGCCTTTTCTCTCAAATTCGGCAGGTGCAAGCAGCAATACAGGACAGAACATCAGAAAACTCAAATGACGGAAAGGAAAGGACAGGCTTTGGTTTGGGAGGCATGATCTTCCCCTCTTGCCTTCAAATACACGATAAAGGATGGATTTATATATAATGAGCTGCTTCTATCCAAGAAGTAAAGCAAATTTAAAAGAACCTACTAGTTACAATCTAGCCTCCCCGGTGTTTTCAGTAAAAGGATAATTTCGAATATCAAACCGCAGCATCCTAGGGCGTGTAAGGCTGTGTGGACTCCAGGTCTTTCGGTACAGATGAGATCGGCTACCATAGCACTTGCAGAAGAAATATTTTATTTTAACTCAACGTGGGACTTTTTAAGAATTCCCCCAGGAACGGGGTTTCGCCAAAAACTGGAGCTTAATTTAATGAGGGTGAAAAGTTTAAGAAAGAAATATAAAAGGAGAGTCTTGAAAGCACAGAAGACATTCGGAGCAGGAACCTGTGCCCAACTAGTTGAAACATATCAGCAATGGCAGTGAGCAGAATGGGCCCTTATGAGCTTCTGAGCCTCTCCAGGGATTTTCAGTGAACCTCTCACCAGCCTGCTGAGTGTGCCAGAAGCTTCTCAAATGTGCAAAGAAGAGCCATATAGGATTGCTTGAGGACGTTTATTTATTTTAATACCTACTGTGTGCTAGAAAACTTCATTTATGTCTGTGGGGGGAGGCAGCCTAACCTCCATTTTGCAAATACAAAAGCACAGAGAGACCAGATCACAACTGCCCAAGATCACACAGTCTTCAGAAAAGCCCCATCTCCTGACTTGAGGGAGGCCATAGCCATCCTTTAGAAAGCTGTCTCTGTTTATAGAGCCATCTAGTCACCTCTCTAGTGCCTCCTCCTATTCATACTCTGAACCTCACGGCACTGCAGGTGTGCCGACAGACGCCTACTCTGTTCTCTACTGGGGACCCAGTTACCAATCTCCCAACAGATTTATCATTTCAGCCTCCTCCTTTGATTCAAAGGCTTTCAGAGGCGCCTGGGTGGCTCAGAGGGTTAAGCCTCTGCCTTCGGCTCAGGTCATGGTCTCAGGGTCCTGGGAATGAGCCCCACATCGGGCTCTCTGCTTGGCAGGGAGCCTGCTTCCCCCTTTGTCTCTGCCTGCCTCTCTGCCTACTTGTGATCTCTCTCTATATATGAAATAAATAAATAAAATCTTAAAAAAACAACAACAACAATAATGGCCACTTTCACTCATGATGTACCTTCAATCCCATTTGGTTCTCACTGCAGCAGCCTTGAGCACATGCACTCAGCAACTTTGCCCAGACCTTAAATGTGAACTCCATTGATTAAGAATGTGATTTACATTCCCCTCAGAATGGCCATCATCAAGAAGACAAGGGATAACAAATGCTGGCATGGGTGTACAGGAAAGGGAATCCTTGTGTCCTGTTGCTGGGAATGAGAACTGGTGCAAACATGATGGAAAACAGTATGGAGTGTCCTCAAAAAATTAAAAATAGAACAACCATGTGATCCAGCAATTCCACTTCTGGGAATCTATCCAAAGGAAATGAAAACACTAACTCAAAAAGACATCTGTACCCCCATGAACATGGCACCATTGTTTCCAAAAGCCAAGACATGGAAGTAACCTAAGTGTCCACTGAGGCATGAATGGATAAGGAATCTGTGTTCTACAATAGAGTAGTCTTCAGCCATAAAAGGGAGGCAGATTTACCATGCATGACAACATAGATGGACCTTGAAGGCATTATGCTAAGGGAAGTAAGTCAGAAAGAGAAAGACAACTACTGTGATCTCACTTATATGTGGAATCTAAAAAACAGACAACAGACAAAGAAAACTCTTAGAAAAGGGATCAGATTTATGGTTACCAGAAGGAGAAGGAAGGAAAAGGGGAACTGAAGGTATGTGGTCAAAAGATACAAATTTGCAGTCATAAGACAAATTAGCACCAGGGGAAGGCAGGGACAACATCCTGACTGTAGGAAATATAGCAAGGTGTTAACAGAGTGGAGCCTAAGAGTTCTTAACACAAAGAGAATTTTTTTCTTTTTTTTATGGTACCTCTATGAGATGACGGATATTAACTCCACCTATTATGGTACTTATTCCACTATATATGTAAATTAAACCATCATGCTCTTTGCCTTAAACTCATTCAGTGACGTACATCAACAATTTCTCAGTAAAACTGGCGGGGGGGTGGATTCCAACAGAAAACAAAAAGAATGTGTCCTTCTTCCAACATTGACAGGACTGAAAATTTCCTTGATACCATGTATAAAGAAAAGACCATGTTAAGTAAATGAATGAAAGCAACAGAATCTAAGGGAAGCATGCAGGTAGGTCTGGGGAGGACTCAGCTTATTTCAGTAGGGGGGGCTGGTGTAATCTAGAAGCTTCCAGAGTGGACTGGAGGAGCCAAAGGGCCCACACTGGGGTCCAGTCATATCATAGATGGGGTGATGAAAAATCAGGAAATCAGGAGCAACTTCTTAACTTATTTCGGTGAGAGAGAGGTTTTCAAATATTGTGCATTCTGTGTCATCATTATTCAAATACTCTTTTTTAAAATTACTAGTTCTCAGCAGGTAACTGAAGACTTTGATTTACACAGTTATTCTCCTGTCTTGAAATACGCAGGTGTCCCTCAGTGCCTACCATGCCCGTGGGACTGAGAGAGAGCCCAGATCTCACGTGCTCACACTACCCCATGTCTGGAACACAGTAATTACCTCATGAGTGTATAGCTTAACAAATGTATCATGCTTTAAATGATATATTAGTTAATGGTGTTGTTGGTTTAACTGTCTTCCTCTCTGTATACCACCAGCCTGTAAGCTTCACGAAGTGAGGGCCCATGTCCTGTTGAGTTTACCTCCGCAGAGCAAGGCAGAGCTACTACCTAATATAAAAACTATTTGTCTTACATGATAAACCCTCAGTGACTGAGACCGATATTTGCAATACCCAACAAGCTGACCCAATCCAGCCTCACTAACATAATTTCTCACTCACCCATTACCCAAATACTGTGCTGTGCTCTACCCAAATTAACGATCCCTTAGGCCCTAAGTATATCATGTATTCACAAGTATTCTGGCCCAAGCTAAAGGGCCATTTCCCTTATATTATATATATATAATATATATGTATATATATTATATATATATTATATGTGATCATAAATTCAGAATCTAATGTTCAAAGAAGGACACCTAAGTGACTGGAAATTATCCCATGGTTCTGAAGAAGGAATAGCGTTTAGACTAGAGAAATTTACTTGTAGTGCCGCTCATTGTTTAAATATACATTTTTGTTAGATTCTGTTTTTGGTTTTGGTTTTGTTTTTTAACTTCCGCACTCCCCTTTTCCTTTCTCCTCAATGTCAACTGAGGATGTTCCGTGCTCTCATCCCTGTGGCGGGACAATCAAACATATTGATGTGTCTGCTTCTCTGTTCTCAGGAGGAACTTGTCTTCTAAGTCAAGTAAGCCTAATTCTTTCAAGATCCACAAATCAAATCCAAGAATTCTCCCACTTGCATCCCATTGTTCCACAACCAGTTTAAGAGCCAAATGATGCTCTATCATAAGCCTGTAATATACCATTTCATCTAGGCTCTGACACAATTAATGTCTGCAAAAAAAAAGAAGATATATTCGTCTCTATCAAATACTGAATTAAAAAAAAAAAGAGTACATGTCCTCTGACTCATGGCATGAAGCAGGCAATTGGAAAGTGTGGTATTGGCAGATTGGGAGAAAAACTGATGGTTCAGAACTTTTTATGAGTCAGTCTTTGTTTTGCATGAACTCAATGTAAACGAGCTTAGGCAGAATAGGGAAGTCATTGGTCCATTATAAGACCCTATAGATAGAGTATGTTTGGCAGCTGATCTAAGTCAACTCATACAAAGATTGGATGCTGACTGGGCTTTTGCCCTCACCTTACTTTCTTGTGACTATCACCTTCAATTATTCATGCTAGGTTTCTCATGAGGCTGGACCCATGGCCACTGGCAGTTCTCAAACTTATCTCTTCCCACCTTTACTGACAGGGTATAAGGTAGTCTCTTTCTTTGGCTTCATTTCAATAGAAGGTCCCAGAGAGATTCTGATTGGCTTGGTGTGGTCATATGACCAGCCTTAGGGCCAGTAGGACTCAACAGCATAGTTGCCCACGGATGGAATTTCAAACAAGTTTCACAGCAGAGGAGAAGGGAACTGCTCAGGAAAAAAAAAAAAAAAAAATTGACCTCTACTGTATACTTAAAGGAGAAAAAAAAATTTTTAATTCACAAGAGTTGTTGGTTGGAATGAAAGAAAAAAAGAATAAAAAGTCTCGACAATGGTGAATTCTCTCCTGTAGTGAGCCCCAATATAGAGATGAAGCACTTTGCTATAATCAAAGAAAAGGCTAAAATCAATATCTGCCATAATCCCCATCACAGTACATTATAATTTCCTGTGCAAGACTGTTTTCCCAGTGACAACTGAGCTCCCTATACTCAAGACCCTATTATATCTCTATTCCTAAGGGCAAACCCAGCACCACGATATGGTAGAGGTTTTTCTGCAAAATATCAGCATGGAAGACAAAAAGGAGGAGAGGGAGAGAAGAGATCCTTTACTCAAGTCGCTTACCATCTGGTAGAAGATTAGATGCGATGCAGACAACTAGAAGTGAAAACAGAATAATTAATACTGAATGGAACTATAAAAGCATCCCTGAGTAATTCAGAAGAAATGATTTCATCTACTGAGGAAAATCAGACAAACATTTGTAAGGAAATTAGCTTTTGGGTATTCCCAGAAAAACTCAATTTAGAGATCCAGAATGAGGAGATGGTGTCCAGATCAGAAACAACACATGGAGACATTGCATTGCAGCCCTATACTGCTAAAGGACAGCTGTCTTTCCCGCCTTATATGGGAGACTTCAGGGGTTCAAGGAAGATCCTTTATCCCTTATCTCCATAAAAAGTTCACTTTCACCTCTTCATGTTGCCTGAAAATTATTAGTAAGGTACAAAGACTTTCCCTCCATAATTAAGGATAAGATTTTTAAAATGTAAATATTCCTTGGACCAGAAACAGAGTTATTTATGTTAAGGAGTAAATGACTGATAGCTCAGGCTTTCTCTTAAAAGCTAACTGTGCCAGAAGGATAAAATGGAGACATTAAGTTCTGCAGATCAAAAAGACATTGCTGAGTGAAAGGTGATGAAAGAGAAGATAAAACCAATCCCAAGTAGGCAGGAATTGCATTGCATATTGGGCTGAAAATGCACAGTGACATTCTTTCTGATGCTTGACCTTCTGCTAGGAAGTAAAATAGGCAACCCCTGGCTTTGTTTTAGCATGTCTGAATTTTAGTAGATAAAACTTAGGTAGGAGTTTGGCTCAACACTAGACTCTATATTCTACCATGTCAGTGGAAATCAGCCTTTTAATGAGAATCAAATCAGCCCATTAAAAAGTAAGGAAGAGGGACACCTGGGTGGCTCAGTCAGTTAAGCGTTTGACTCCTTTTCAGTTCAGGCCATGATCTCAGGGTTATGAGATCAAGTGCTGAGTTGGGCTCCCCGTTCAGCACAGAGGCTGCTTGAGATTCTCTCTTTCCCTCTCTATCTGCCCACCACATGCCCCCACCACCACCCACGCATGTGCTCTCTTTCCAAATAAATAAGTAAAAATCTTGAAAAAAAGGCAAGGAAGAGTTTTGGTTTAGCATTAGTTATCTTGTCACAATGTCTTATATAACAAATTCAGGGACTTAAAAATAAACTTCGATCAGTGCTCACGGGTACATAACACGATGGTTACTTTTATGGGCCAATTTAGCTAGGCTGTGGTGTCCAGTGGTTGATCAAACCCCAGTCCAGATATTTCTGTGAAGGTTTTTTTAGATGTGATTCACATTTATAATCACTAGGCTTTAAGTAAAGCAGATTACACGCCATAATATGGGTGGGTCTCATCTGAGCAGTCAAAGGCCTTGAGAGCACAGATTGAAGGTCCTGAGGAAAAGGAAATCCTGCCTCAAGACTTCAATGTACAAACTCTGCTTGAGTTTCCCATCTTCTTCCCCTCCCCATAGATTTTTAAACTCAAGCCCACATTATTGTCTCTTATTTGAATTTCCAGCCTGCAGGCCTGCCCCACGGACTTCAGACTTGTTAACTGCCACAATCACATGAGCCATTCCTCAAAATCTCTCTTCTTTTCTCCATAGATGGATAGATAGATGATAGATAGATCGATCGATAGACAGACAGATAGATGCTCTATTTCTCAGTAAAACCCTGACTAATACAATAACTGGAAAGGTAAGCAATTCTTTGGGTCTCGGGTCCTCTGGGCTCTCTCACATGTGCAAGTATCCGGTCCCTGCCTGCTGTCCTCTTGTGTTCTAGGAGACAAGCACAGGCTTGTTGTCAGAGTAGTACAGTGAAGGCAAATAGGCAAACGAGAGAACAGAGGATCTCTTGAGGTCTAAACTCAGAATGAGGACACCACTGCATTCTGTTGGCCAACACAAGTCAAAAAGCCAGTCTGGATTCAAGGGGTGAGACCACAGACTGCATGCCTTGGTGAGAAGAGCAACAAAGTCAATTACAATGGGTGTGGACCCAGGGATGCCGTTCGTTGGGGCCACTATGCTGTCACCCTAACATTCTTAGAAAACGGCTCTGCAAAGTTTTCACAATGACACAGCTATGACCTGTAACCTAGCTGGATGACAACTAACCCTATCTGGGTGACTGCAGGAATGCGGCTATCCTCTGACTTTTTCTTAACATTTGCCCAAGCAGCCAGGCTGTTAAAAGGAATAAGGACTGTTGGGCCAAAATATCCTGAGTATAATAACCCTTAATAGTTCTATATACACAACATTCAACAGCTTACAAAACATTGTTGTATTCAGTATCAAATTGGATTCCTAAGATTTGGGAAATGCTAAGGGTATAAGTGGAATTAAAAAAAAATAAATAAAACAAAAAGGAGAGGAAGGAGTGAAGAAAGAAGGGAGTTGGGCCTTCAAGGCACTTCTGCCTCAAGACAAATACTATACAGAGTACTTCTTGGGGAGGGAGGGGGATGAAGCTTCTGTGAACCTAAGGGACAATTCTGAATTAGATTTGGAGATGGATAGTGAGTCGACCAAGATGACAGATGATATTAGGTGGGATATACGGCACCAAGTCCTGAAGCAAGAGAGCAAAACAATATCTTTAGAAGATAAATTTAGAGAAGAAATTCTTCCTAGGTGTTAACAAAAGTATATTAAATGTAGCTATGTTTTTATTTGTTTGAAACACTTTCTTCGTACCACCTTCCCTCTCTTAGAAAAACGGAGCAGGGGCAGGGGAAAGAAAGGGGCCCCGAGAAAGAGTGCAGGAGAGGGAAGAAAAAGGGAAAGGCTCGTCAAGGCTCTTCTACATATTAGTCCAGAGTCGCATCAGGGAGGCTGGAGATGGAGTGGGCGAGCGCCGTGAGCTACGCGGGGGGTACCCACCATCGGAGCTCCAGTGTAGGTGGGAGCCTGCCACGGCATGACTGGGAAAACAGAAGCGGCTCTGAAACAGTCACAGGCAGGCTGCACTGTGAAATGACGAGAGATTTAGGCAGATGTGCTAAGAGTTTGAACATCACTGTCCCTGTTGGCACGATGACAGAACTCCCCTCACAGCTGTCCCTGGAGTAAGGTCAAGTGTTAAAAACATACCCACAATTGAACGGTCTGATCACAGCATGCAGACCTTTTCAACTGCTCGGGGATATGAGGACAGCAGTTTGATATTTATTAAATAGCAGCGGGGTCTCGAGTAGAGTACCAATCCCTCCGGAAGCTCAGGTCCCAGCTCAGAGAAATTTTAAAGGCATAGAGCAAAAGGGAGGCCCGGTCTGAGCCGTCACCATCACCACAGAGTCAGGCTGAACTTTTATAATCTAGCCACTGTGAGCAGGAAACGAGTCCACTTTTAGCATGAGATGTTTTATTAATCTTCTCCCTCTTGGAAACTTTTCTACAGTCAGCCATCAGAGAAAACCCTAGATGATCAGGAAAGGTGGGAGTACTTTCCCCAGTGGAGATTATAAAAAGAAATCAGAATAAATGATAATAGGAGGCAAGAACAGCTACAGTCCACCCATTCTAGCATCTTCTCTAGTCCCGTCGATCAGAGGAAGTAGCTGGGATGGACAGAAAGGGTCTGACTGGGGACAGGTAGAAGAAAGAAGATTCTGCTAAGTGAAATCAGACAAGGAATTCCATAAAAGAATGTACAAGGAGTGAAACACAATTTAAAAAATGATATCCGGGGCGCCTGGGTGGCTCAGTGGGTTAAGCCTCTGCCTTCGGCTCAGGTCATCATCCCAGGGTCCTGGAATCGAGCCCCGCATCAGTCTCTTTGCTCAGCGGGAAGCCTGCATCTCCCTCTCTCTCTGCCTGCCTCTCTGTCTGCTTGTGATCTCTCTCTCTGTCAAATAAAGAAATAAAATCTTTTAAAAAATAAAATAAAATAAATAAAAAATGATATCCAATACCACAGATCAAAATAAATGTGAATTTAAGAAGATTCTACGAAAAAGCCTAAAACTAGAAATTTGAAGAAATCGATTTAGCTTGTATCTCTGCCACTCACTGGCTGTTACTGTATCTCCTTGAGTCTCAGTTTTTCCCTTGTGAAAGGGATAATAATCCTAACTGAAGTGTTTGGGGGAGCATCATGGAGAGAAGGCCTACGAAATGCCTAGTAAGCTATAAATGTAGCTATTCAAATGTTAATGTCCATAATTGGCATTATCATCATGTTTGATAAAACGGTGATTCTGGCACGTAAATTTGCATATTCATTAAAAGCTACAAAAATGCTGATATTATAACTGTAGTCACAGTTGAGGACCCAGTAGCCATCTAACTCTATCAAAAAGGAAATTATAGATAGACATGACTGAAATAGACCAGCCCTCAAAAGCTGATAAGGAAAATGAAAACTGGACTGTATCCTTAGCAAGAATGTCCCTTTAACCGTCTTCAAACTGCATATTCATTCGTGCCAACTCTCAAAGCTATTCTGAGACAAAGCAGAGATCACGGTTTCTCTCTTGGGCTTTCAAGAGCCCCCATTTGTATGGATTGAAAAATGGAGGCGCATGGAAAAGCAAGGTAGCTTGCACCAAATCCAGGTCTGCTGGGAACAGCCAGGCCTTTCCCGGCCGAGAGAACACCCCTGCAGAGAACCCAATCTTCTGGCTAGGGGTAAACCACAGACGAGAGGTAAAATATGAAATAAATGAAGACCACGTAGGGAAAAGAGAAAGATCATAGTCTGAGACATATTTTTAAAATAAGAAAGATAAATTCTAAGAAGGAAACGTGTCGGGAGAACAAGACAAATGTTGAAATAAATAGGAAAAGGAGACAAATTTGGGCCATATAGAAAGTAACATTCTAAAATGTTAAACAATGAGAGAAGAAAAGGTAAAACTGGGAGAGGGAGATAAATACCAAAAGGCAATAAATCATAGAAATAACACTTCTGAGAATTATTCTGAAGAAAACGCATCCCACAAAGTAAGTCTGCGAGAGTAAGACAAATGCAATGTGACTCGCAGATACAGATATCATGACAAGGATGAAAACCACGGTTGGGAAGATGAATGCCCCAAGTAACACTGACCGCCCTGGCCTTCCATAGGGAATCAGAATGGTAGGCGTTTCCCTAAACTCTTCCTCTTGGGTTGTTCTCCAGTCGCTGTCTTTTCAGGACTGGAGTGGAGGTCACCTCTCCCTTACCTACTATCAGTAGCTCCCACTGACTTTGTAAGGAACAGCTGGACTCTGTCTTAGCTGGACTCAGCGTCTTAGGAGAGACAATGTGCTCCTTAGCCACCGACAACCTCTCCCTTGGGAAAAAGCCACAACATGGCTCTGATTCCCAGAGGCAGACCTTGTCCCATGGAGGTGAATGGCTTCAAAGATGGCACTTGTCATCACACGTGATCACTCTTATTTGAACTGCTCACCTTCTTCCGAAAGCTCTCTCACTGCCTTCCCAGGGGTCTGTCAGGATCAGGGTTTTGGGTTTAGGCTCATCACCAGATTCTACTGTGAAAATCCTTGGACAAGATCATCCAAGATTGTCTGTCATGATGAAATCGAGGCTTGCTTTGGAATCAGACTAAGACTTGAAATTCTATGGGAGTGGAGATCAGCTGTGTGGTGTTGACTAGTGAGTTAAAGTCTCTGAAGCCTCTGTTGCCTCATCTGGGAAATGGGAATGATGTTTAATATTTAGGGATAGTTAGAGACAAGCATATATTTTACCTAAAACATCTAGCTGCTCTTAGGATTCAAAACCAGTAGCTGGAGGAATAATTATAATTCATCACAATCATAATCCTTACCTGCTTGTGGGATCTGGGTCCAGATGGACTGGAACCTGGCCACCACAGAAAAGCCCAGAAATGGGGGAGAAGAGGACTGGAAGCTTTAGCATCTCATCTGCGAAAGCAGGAATGAGTCAAATCCAGGAAATAGGAAGCATCCAGAACACAGTGATAACCATTATGCAGAACATCTGTATCACGCATTAGAGATTCATCAAGTGCTTTCACTCAAGAAGGGACTTAAACTTTGGATACTGGGTATAAATGACAGGATGGGAAGCCTACTTACTCTCTTTATAAAACACATTTTGACTTTGTGAAGTAGTTTCATATCCATTATCTAACATGATCACTTCCAACTCTGTAAAAGTAAATGGGGCAGAGACTATCCATCTTGTTCTCACAATGAGGAACCTGAGGCCCAGAAAGATGGTGACCGAACCAAGGTCATGCAAGGTCATGCAATCAGTAGGTGGCAGCTAGTTAATGGCTCCAGATTCACAATGATGCTTGCTGACAGCCATCCCATCCCTCTGAAAAGAGAAACGTTGCTACTTAGGCTGCATCAAGAGGACCCTCTTAGCTAAAAATACCTCATGCAAATGAATTCTCCTCCAGGGAAGAGAATACACAACCAAACAATCAGTGAGGGAGTAAATGCAGTTAACATGAAAATGGAGACCGGGAAATTGGCTCTCCTTTCCCCTCTCAAAGTGCCTGTCTTCAAACCCACAACTCAGTGTCGCTTGTGTGGTTGGAAGAAATGCAGAATTATATGTCAATTACACCTCAATTTTAAAAAGGAAAGATAAGAAAGTTTAAAAAAAAAAAAATGCAGGATCCGGGATCCACTGCGGACCCATTGAATCAGAATCTGCATTTTAACAAGATTCACAGGTGATTCATATGCAGATTACCATTTGAGAAGCACTGATCTAGAATAATTCAGAGAGGAAATCATTTTGCCATTGATATAGTCCTGAATTCACCTTGTCAGGGAAGAGCTCTGTTTTGCACTGCTGGACCAAGAAGACTTTTAGGATGTATGTACCTAATTGTCTGTCTTCACGCCCTCCCAGAGCACATCCATGCAATTGCCTACTTCAATTTGTCTACCTGAATCCCAATTGGCTCCTACCTTGACAGAATATATCCAAAGAGATCATAGTTGGGGGAAATCTTTGCTTCAGAAACAGACTTCATTGAGTTGGAAAGGGAATGAGCTTGACCTAAACCAGGCCATCTCAAAGGTCTCTTATATTCCTAAAATCCCTTGGTCAATGTTTCTATATTGCATTCTTGGTTTGAGTCCCTCGTTCTATGTAGGTTTCAGAACTTTTGCTTGCCCTGATGTCTGACATTTCTCTGCCCTTTTAACCTAATTACCTGGAAATAAATTTACTTGCATTGCTGACTGTTCTCCTAACTACTTCTGACCTATCTTATCTGGAGTGTCACCCACTACGTGATCACTCTTATTTGAACTGCTACTTCTGGGGTCCAGAGGAATAGTTTTCTCAGAATACTCTTGGGAAAGGCATGCTCAGTCCGTGACCCAGTTTCATTTGTTTTGCAAAAATAAGGCAGTTATACCTGGCTCTTTGCCTTGGAGGTGTGGGGACACATTACATCATGCATGGGGAGGTCTCCAAGGGTCCCACACAAAGATTCACCATTATTGAACAGTAGTATTATCCTATTGCCCCTCAATTAAAATAAGTGGCACTTAAAAATGCAGTAACAGCTGCTCCCAGCAGTGTCTCCTTGCAAAGCATTTGGGTTCTCAGTTTTTCCTTTTCCCTACAGCCTTTTACATCTTTGTTTAAGCTGTGCTTCACACACATTGTAAAATCCACAGGAATCCCAAACGTGAAATGCCCAATTCAACCCAAAACCAAAAAAGAGCTCAAGGCCCAAGAGAATGCTATGCCTGGACCCTGAAGGCCCTTTGCCATGAGAGCATTTTGTAGCAGAAGCTTAATGGGGTCTTCCTGTGATGCAGTCAAATCCACAGGCTTCACACTTGGGTCCTCTAAGAAGTTAGTGGCATGCAGTGAAAGGAAACACAATATGTCAACTACATATGTTTACCATTGGGGAAAAAAATCCAAATGCATCTGACTCAAAAGAGAAGGATTTTCATGCTTCTTTACTTCATTATATTTCATCTCATAAAATAATTCGTGTCAAATATAGAAAATGAAAAATAATCAACAGAAATAAGTTAACTCTTCATACCTTCTATTGTTGCTCACATCAGAGCCCTTATTCTGACTTCCCTTATGCTAATCATTGATGAACAGAGTTTATGACTAGCCCAAACCAGCACCTAAACCTGGGTACCAGATCTCATCAACTTCCCCACTCATGAATATCACTACAGAAATTCTCTTCTCTCTCATTCAACATCCCTTATTTCCTCTTGACTACCAAACCATTCCCATGAACATCCAAGCATACTATATTATTTCACATTTTTAAAAAAAGATTCTTTTAAAATTACACCTACATCTTCTTAAACTTACTGCTCCCCTCCCATTTTTTTTTTTAAATCCCCCATAAACAAAATTTCCTGCAAGTGTTGTCTCTACACACAGTCTTTGATTTCTTTCCTTCTATGCTGTTTTGAACATTTTCCAGTCTGGCTTTCACACCTCTGCCCATCTCCAATAAAACTGCTCTTATCGAGTTCAACAGAGAACAACATGAGGCTATACCAATTTTGAATTTTCAGTCCTTATTTCGTTTGATCTATTAGCAGCATTTGCTAGCATTGATCACTTCCTCCTGGATGCACTCTCTTCGCTGACTTCCAGTACTCCAACAACACTTTTGATTACCTTTTTACCTCACTGGTAGATCCTTCTTGGTCCCTTTCTCTGTTTCCTCCTCAGTTCCCTGATTTTTAAACATTTGAGTGTCCCGGGGCTAGAGCCTTAGTCCTCTCCATTCTCTGCCTACATTCATTCCCTCAGTGATCCCAACTGCGTGAGGGCTTTAAATGTCATGTTCATGTAGATGACTACCAAATTCATATATCCAACCCTGACATCTCCCTTTAACTCCAAATATTGGCTGCCTAACAGACATCTCAAACTTAACATGTCCCAAACTGACATCTTTATCTTTCTCTTCAAAGCCACTCCTCCCTCAACTGTTCCCATTTTAGTTAAAGACAACTCATCTTCTATTCGTTGAGGCCAAAACCATGTTTTCATCCATGATTTCTTTCCTTCTCTCATACCCCACAGCGAATCCAACAGAACTTTTGTTCTATTTACCATCAAACCTTTGAGAATTTGATGACTTCTTATCAACCTCCTGTTCTCACTGTGGTTCAAGCCACCACTATTTCTCACCTCCTAAACAGCCTCTGGTTACTGTTTCCATTCTCTACTGTCTACATAGCAACAAAATGGATCCTTTTAAAATATATTAAATCATGTCAGGGCGCCTGGGTGGCTCAGTGGGTTAAGCCTCTGCCTTTGGCTCAGTTCATGATCTCAGAGTCCTGGGATCGAGCCCCGCATCGGGCTCTCTGCTCGGCAGGGAGCCTGCTTCTCCTTCTCTCTCTGCCTGCCTCTCGGCCTGCTTGTGATCTCTCTCTCTCTCTGTGTTGAATAAATTTTTTAAATCTTTAAAAAAAATAATAAAATAAAATATATTAAATCATGTTACTATTCTGCTCACCTAATGGCTTCAAATCTTACTTGATAACTAAGTCAAGTTATCATTTTTAGGACTGCATTTATGCACTTACAAAATGATGATAACAGTGTTACTTACCTCATATGATCATTGTGAAATGTGAATACAATAATGCTTGTAGCTTGCTTAGGACAGTTCCTAGAATATTCTAAAAGACCCCAAATATACACTACCATCATCATCATCATAAAATGCATACATTGATAATATACTTAATAGGATCAATAGTATTGTATGTCTATAAAATATAATAAGATTTAAAGATAAAACTAGGAATTCTGTTCTACTTTCTGTCCATGTATTCTGAAGAGCCAGACTTAACCTCAGACACATCATAAGCCCTCTTTGGTATGGGGATAAATAAGATTGCTAAACAGGCAATGAAAGTTTCTTAGTGGAGACAAAAAGGAGAGGACACTAATAACAAAGTCAGTGAGGTAGGAAAAGTCAGTGACAACCACCAAGAATGCAGACAGGAAATCTATCCTGGGCACATCTGTCCATGGGCATTCTGTCTCCCTGAATTTTCTTCTGCCAACTCTGAACTCTGCAGCCCAGCTTCTTGAGTAGAAGGAGGTCAGACATTCATGACAATCTGCAACTGGACCTTTCCAGTCCCTCGTGCTAACTTCCCACCCCCACTATACTCTGACATCCCAATTTCTACTTCCTCCCTCACTCCTCCCATTTGGCCCCTCTCTTGCTTTTTGAGGAGAGCTGTGTCAGCTCTGTACCAGCTGGCAGAGAGACCCGTAGGAAAAGGTGAGTGCATCTTTGTGCTGGCGTCTAGTGATTTTTTTCCCTGTGTGTGTGGTTTCTTTTTTCCTCCTAAATTGACTATTACCATTTTCCTATTTTTTTTTCTTTCCTATCTGAATGGTACCACTAATGCAGGGAGAGAGAAAAAGAAAAAGAGCCAAAGCCCATTAAAATATAACAACAAAATAACCCAAGGCTCAGAATGCTGAGGTGGCTTCAAGGAGTCCTCGTTTCCTTTCTCATTATCTCTGTAATTCAGCTACCTTCTCCCACCCCCCCACCCCGAATCAAGCCCCTCCCTTCTCCATCTTCCTTGATGTTTTTATTTTCCACACTTGGCCTCCTAGTCTCCCACATTTCTTTTCTTCCCTTCCATTGTCCTGTCCTTCTTCTCACTTTCCCTCCTTCCCCGAAAGATTTCCTTTTACAGCCTCCGCCTCTTTTTTCAGCCATTTCATGAGCTATTGTTACAGGGTCCCTGTGCTATTAATTCTCACAAGAGCAACATCCTGAGGACACCGTGAGGGTGGTGGTGAAGGCAAACCAAAGGAAGCAGAAGACTATTCCACCGCAAAGAAACACATTAGCAGCAGACGATGAAAGGCACATGAAAAGCAGGACTGGAGACCCTGCTGGGGAGAGAAAAGAGCATGGGGCTCTAAAGCAGCAAGTCATATAGAAAAAATTTGCACCTGGGGAGAAGACAGATTCTGCCAGTTGAGTTGCTTGGTAACTATCTGCAGGTCATTAAACCTTGGCAGCCTCACCTGTAAAATGGGCATCACGAACACCACCTACGTCTTAGCCTTCGTGAAGATTAAATGAATGGTATGTAGGAGAAGTTAGTCTGACCACAAACTGCTCTACAAAACGAGGCGGTTCTTATTACCGGTGGACTCTCTTTTGAGGACAAGATATATATTTATTTATCCTTGTGGCCCCAGAATTAACAGATGACCTTGCACGTGGTAGGCAGTCAGTGAATTATGGAATACAATGGAGTTGAATTCCCATTCTTCTCACATACTCTGGAAACTCCCTAAATGTTTTATTTCAACAATAGCCATTTTTTTTCCTACTTCTCAAAATTACCAAGACTAAATAAAAAACGTTATTGCACTATAATGAAATAGCTCCTATGCAACCATTAAAAATTACCTGTTTAATGAGTTTAAATAGTCTGACAGAATGCTCCTGTTATATTGCTAAGTTTTTAAAACAAGATACAAAACTGCCTATATAATATGAATCCAAATATTGTGTCACATATACATATACTCCAAATATTACAATTACTATCTCAAATATTAACATACCAAAATAGCATTACTCTAAAATATTGATAGCAGTTACTTCTGGATTGCGAGGTTACAGTTGATTTTGATAATTTTTTGCCTTCTGGATGTTTTCAACAATGATTAAGCTATATTTTCATATTAAAAACATAAAATGCTATCTTAAACAAAGATTACAACAGCCAGGAACAACCACATGTACCCTTCCCCACTCCCACCTCATCCATAGTACTGGGCTCTTCCAAGATGATAAGCGAATATAGGGTCAGAAAATCCATAAGACACCAATGAGCGTATGAATTACTTAATTTCTGGCATATCACATCTAAAATCACAATGTCTTTATTCTCTCAAATACCAAAAACTTCATCTCTCTATGCAGAAAATTTGAACTGGGGTTCATGTTGGTGAGTCCAAAGATGAGTTACCATACAGTAAAAGGCAAAGGAAGAATGAAGAATTTCCTAAGGTCTTCGTTCAATCACCTGAGGGAATTCATTTCTCCTTCTCCTTGAAGGAAGCGTGCTCACAGATCACTGAGGGAAGGTTAGCCAGTTGTTTTAACAGGTGTGGAATCAAGAGACCTAACATATCAAGACCTCTCTGGTACTATGCAATGTCAGGATACCTCGGGTAGAATATGGCACTTGATAATGGACAAGGAGGAGGTAAGGTTTATGAAAAACCTGTATTTTGATGTGCTCACTGCTCTTCTAAAAGATACAGCATCTATCCAAACACTGACTTACTCCGAACCAAGCTCCCAACTTTCCCAAAGACTGTGGGGAGTGTTTCTTCACACTTGTTTTATATTTTTATATACTAAAGTCTTCAGTCCTCTTACTCCAAACATCTTGATCCTATTATTTGTTGGCGAGGACTTGCATCTGCTTGTCTGGAAACGTCCCTATGTTAGGTGAGGTCCACCAACGGTTTCTGCTTCAAGTAAACTAAACAAAGGTATCATCTGAAAGAGAAAAGTTAAAGACTGTAAACCTTCCAGATATTGTAGTCTGAATCAGAAGGAACTACAGTGTAAAATCACGGTCAAAAACTAGGTCTTCTGTGAAGCTATATCTTGAAATTTAATTCAACTCCTTAATGGGAAGCCAATAATTGGCAAAGTTAAGCAAGGGCTCAGAAGATCAAGAGAAATTTCTTGGACTCCAGGACTGAAACTGTTCCCCGGGGGTAGCATCTATGCAGACAAAATTCTGTTCTTGGACCATCCTTTTCTGGAACTTTATTCCTGGAAGATAGTTTTTAAAGCATCTAGACAAAAATGTGCCTATACACTATATTAGCCCTTGACACACGTCTTCTAACTGGTAAAACGCCTCCGAGACTCTTAGGTAACATTCTCCAATATATGCAGACATTTCACAAATTTTAGTTTCCTAAAAGAACTTTGTAAAGAAAATATGGGTTTATAACGTGGACCTAGGTCTTCTTTAGATTCACAGGGCACGTTTTTGTCTGGTATGGTTGTGCATTTGGTACATTTCACTGGGCAGCCCACCTCACCGGATCCTTTTCTAACACGGAATTGATGTGTGGGAAGCCAAACAAATATCTTATGCCAGAATCCCAGCTCCCCTGATGATAAGAGCTAGGGCGGCCATTTTCCCTTAGGTAATCTGATACCATATATATACACACTATCCCCAGTGTGTTATTTTTACTTCAAACTTTTACCTGGGTCCACTCAGCTTTCATGACTACCTGCCTCATTTATCTTAGCATGGACTCAAAAAAAAATTTTTTTTAAGCTTATAAGCTTTCAAATTTTGGTTGAATACTGCTCCTTGGACACTTCTCAACCTTTATAATAAATTTTACTTTTTGCTATTGGGTCACTGGATGTTTCATACCTTCCTACAGGGTCATTTATCTTAAACAACACATATTTTCTCATTGGTTGTATAAATACATATTTTTTTTTGTTTTATTCACCTGCAGCAGAGGGAAAAAATGAACTCTGACCATATAATGTGGTTATTCCTCTTCTGCCACAGTCACAGGAAGAAAAAGTAACACAGAGAACGTCAAAACCTGGAGAATGCCTGAAGTGCAAAGCCTTTTATAACTAGATTTCACAATATAAACCACTTTGAGAAGCTTCCAGAATGGCAAGCACAATAGTAAATCGACAGTGCCATCTGCCAAATGGCCTGGAGATGCAGAGAACCATTGGACTCATTAATTATTGATGACAATCAGAGTCAATTTGACTTCATTATGGGCCAAGAAGAGGAAATCATTAGGAGCTTGTTCTTAATGGACCTAAGTATAATGGGGGATAATCTGAGGGTGGCAGCGTCCATCTCCCCACCACTTCTCGTCCATCTCTTTGAGAGTAGCTGTGTAACCAGAGCTACACGAAGTGTCTAAATAATTTAGGCAAAAGTCAAGTGGCAGGAGGCTCTGAATTTCCAAAACCGAACATCTACCTGGCGTGGCTCACAGTTCTTCAGATAATTGTGCTAGCCTCTCTCGCAGGGAACAAGACTATTTAACCCAAATGGGGCTTCTTCCAGAACGTTTACCTGTTTTTATTCCATCGCTTTGGGGGATGATGCAAGCCACCTCCGCGGAGATTAAGAGTGGAGGAGCTAAGCCATGCCGTTCAAGTGTGGGGATGCAGGGACAGACTGAGGCTCTTGGTCACACGGACTCGGCTGCCTGGGCCCTTCACTGACTCCTGCATGCAGCCTCTGTTTATCCGAGCACAGAATTCAGCAAAGAAATGAAGCCGAGTACCATATCTGATTGGAACTGCAGGGGGCTTTCCGTAGACAGGATGCAATTACTCAACTTGGATTGCAGCCAGAGCCAACTCCTGTGATCACTCCGATTTCTTTGTATTTCTCTAGCACCTTCTCTAGCACCGCTCTTGCCGTTCTTTCATCTGAGCTTAAGAAGAACTCCTGTGCCTCCCCAGCAGCTTTTCTCTTAAACAATTCACTTCAACTGAACAACACGAAGCCTGTGATATTCCCAGTGTCGTTCAAACCATTCTGGGCATTATAAGCAAAGGGTAGGGCACCGTGTATGTGATCAAAAAAATTTAGTCTATTTGTGGGAACAAAATCTAAACCAAAGAAATAATCAGAGAGCAATAGAAAGGACAAGCAAGCGCAAAAACAAGAGGCCACAAGCCAGTGTTGTTGTTATTCCTAGGTAGGAAAGGGAAGCATACGCTCTCTTCTTGGCTACAGAGAACACAAAAACCGATCTTGAATCAAGTTAATTTGTTCATAGTCACATCTACACATGGGAAATTAACTGGGGTAGCATCGATGTGCTTTGATCATCTCTATGATCCCAATTCATTTCTGGGTTTAGACCTGGACTTTCTCTCCTTTCTAAAACAGAGGGGTATTTTTTTAAAGATTTTAATTATTGGGACCCCCGGGTGGCTCAGCGGGTTAAAGCCTCTGCCTTCGGCTCAGGTCATTTTCCCAGGGTCCTAGGATCCAGCCCTGCATCAGGGTCTCTGCTCAGCAGGGAGCTTGCTTCCCCCTCTCTCCTGCCTGCCTCTCTGCCTACTTGTGATCTCTGTCTGTCAAATGGATGAATAAAATCTCAAAAAAAAAAAAAAAAAGATTTTATTTATTTATTTGAGAGAGAGACAGAGCATGAGAAGGGGGAGGGTCAGAGGGAGAAGCAGACTCCCTACATAGCAGGGAGCCCGATGCAGGACTCGATCCCAGGACTCCAGGATCATGACCTGAGCTAAACGCAGTCACTTAACCAACTGAGCTACCCAAGTACCTGAGGGTTTTTTTAAAATCATACTATCTTAGAATTTTTCTTTAGCAAGTGGCTTGGTCACCATGATACTCTATATAGCTCATCTTCACTCAAAAACTTCCAGCAACACAGATGCCCCTTAATCCTTAGCATGGTGGCATTTTACTCTGATAGTCTGATATACACTCATGTACCTTTCTCACTAGACACTCTTAACAAATTAACTCAAAAATCTCTCCTGCTCATTTTTGAAGTGTCCTTTGCAGTTCACTTATATTTATTCTTTAAAGTTACTACTTCAGAATTTTAAATGGACATGGAATTTATTGGATATTACCGTTAACTCTAATAAGAAGCAAATCAAATGCAATTTCGAGAAGTTTCCATGATTATTAGTGCCCAGTATGCAGCTAGTGCAGTCATTCCCAAAACGGACACTAGAAAAAGCATGTTTATTTGAAGAGTATTTCAGGACGGCTCCTATTTTTCAGTATAATAAAGTACCTTCATGACTATTCAAAGTACTTTCACACACACGTTCCTATTTTTGATTCTTACAAAGATACTCTGAGGCACATAAGACGTATTTTCTTATTCTCGTGCTCCTGGCAAAGAAGCTGAGGTTTAGTGCTCTTCTGTGACTTGCCCAAAGTCATACTCCTAGGAAATATCACAACCAGCTATCCTGATTCCTGGTCCAGTGCTCTCTTTGCTGCAATCTCTTGGACTTTCTTAGATACCAGATGTCAAGAACAGAGAAATTAAACGAGACAGATTCTGCACTATTTGCAAGCTGACAAATGAGATTACTGCAGTCTCATGGATGGTGACAGAAAATATGAAACTCCTGGTTTAGAAACAAAGTACTACTATTCACAGCAATCATCATAGTCAGAATAACAGCATCTTATCCTCAGATGTCATAACCCAGTTCCTGCCGTGAACTGGGCCAGATGACTCCCAAGCATGCAGTAAGCTCCGTGATAGGAGAGTAACGCTAACTCTTGGGAACCCAAGCTTTTTATAATATGCATTAAATATGCTTGCCCTTTGCACTAGAAGGAAACATTAGCTTTATGATACTAGATAGTAAGAAACCTCCCCTTCTTTTTGGAGAGATGTTTGTTATGCATACATTCTTTTAAAAAGAGTCTGGAACAAAGGTATTCAGTACCTCAGTTTGAAAAATGTGCAAGAATATAAGAGATTGAAGAAAATTCTCTCACAATTCTAAGTTTTGCAGGAATTGTGGTTGGCTCCCTTATAAGCATCCTGTTCCAAGTGACAAAAACTGGCAAGTGGTTAAGTGACAAAGGATTTAAACCCATGTCTTTTCACTCTGTGTTTCATAGTCTATTGTTCTCTGCTACCTGTTCCAGAGTGAGGCAATATTTGGGGATAATGAGTATCTCTACATCCTCTAAATCATACCTTCTGGTCAACCAACTCTTCTTCAGTCCTGGTGTAGTCCAAATACCAAACATCCACTTCCCATATTCTCCACCCAATACATAGCAGGAAAATGCATTATAACTATGTAGAGAATGAAGATAGAAATAGATGGACTTTTGATCCTTTGAACTACTTGTCAAGAGTCTAAGTCCAAGATTTGGAGCCAGAGAGGAGATTGCATTGAATTAAAGGGTAAACAGACACCAAAGTGGGAGTTGGGGTTCCAACAAGGGAGGGAGAACACCAACAGAGCCTGAGAGCTAAATGGAGTAAAGGCAGATACTTAAGAAAACAGATTTATCTCATAGGAAGTTCATTCTTATGTTGCACCGTAATGCTCTTAAGGAGTAGCATCTTTGGGGAGAAATGAAACTCAGAAGTGCTGAATTTCATTTCTGGGTCTCCATGGTTTAGAGACCAAGGGAACGGAATCAAAAGATCTCACCTCTCCAGAAACTTACCAAAGTCTCAGGAAGGCTCACGATGTTTCCAGAAATGCTTTGTGCTATAAAAAGTCGACTTGTATGGCTTGCATCAATTGACCCCCATCCCTTTCAGCTTCTAGTTGGGTTCAGCCAACACAAGAAAGCAACTGAAGACCCAAAGTATACAAGGAGACTGCTACCAGAATATTAATTTTCCCAGCTCCTTCCACAGTTGACTATCTCCCTCTACCTAAGCTCACAGCTCTCATCAGGCCATCCTCTCTAGACACCTATTCTCTATAGCTTTATACCTTGGTCTCAGAGAAAGTCCAATTCCCATCATGGTAAAGTGCCATCTTTTGGGTTCTTAATTAAGCTTCAGCACTTGCTACCTGTGTGACTTTGGGTAACTAATTAACTTCTCTGTTCTTGACGTCCTTATGTGTAAAATTGAGCTAAAAATGCCTCAGAGTGGGGGCATCTGGGTGGATCAGTCTGTTAAGTGTCTATCTTTGACTCAGGTCATGATCTCAGGGTCCAGGATCAAGCCCCGCATGGGGCTCCCTGCTCAGCAGGGAATCTATTTCTCCTTCTCCCACTGCTCCTCCCCACTGCTTGTGCTCTCTTTTGTGTACTCTCTCTCTCTCTCTCTCTCTCTCAAATAATAAATAAAATTTAAAAAAAAAAACCTCAGATGGATATGTGAAGATTAAATAAGAAAATCCCTACCATAGTGCCTGACATATAGTAAATAATGGATCAGCATTAGGTCATTTTTAATCATTTTATTGTTGTTGTTGTTGTTATTGTTATTTTTCAATATCAACAGTATAGAAAAGAAGAACGTTTTGCTCTCAAAGGCCCATTAACTTTTAAAACTGAAAGACCTAGCTAGGGACCCAGTAAATGTCAGTGAACATATGGCCCTCCTAAATAGTAAAATGTCTAGAACCTATCATATTCATAGCATATTCAGAGCATAGGTTGCAAATATTTCAATCGACATGTCAAATATTAACAGCCTGTGTTTCAATATGTTCATTCAGTTCTAGAAAGATGTCATCTCCATATCAAGGGATTAAAATCATTGTGTGAATGTTTCCTCTAAGCTGAGATTCCTTGCATTATAGGATTCTCTATTATTAATCATTTTCTTTAATATCTTAATAATGTGATAGGAAAATCAAATTAGGCTGGTAGAAATTTCCCATCAAACCATATTAACTGTCTACTAAAGACTTCAGTTTTCTTCCTAATGAAAATGCTAACAGCCAGCTTAGTCTGCACATTGCATGGATCGGACAAGCTCCCAACCTTTCTTTTTTGGAGAATGTGTCAGAGCCATCTTGGAATCTCTCCTTTGTTGCCACTTACAACTGATCCGTTTCCAATGCTTGTCAATTCTATCTTTACACCAACTTCCCATTCTCTTTCTTTTTATGACTGCTTGGGTCCCCATTACATCTTGAGTAGGTGACTATTAGAGCCTCCAACAGTGGCCCCTACCAGGTCTTTTAACACACAAATCTGTCTTCTACATTGTTGTCATATTAATTATCAAAGTCATATCACTGAATATATCATCCCCCTGTTCAAAAGTCTTCTGTGACACCCTATTACCTACCAAAGGCAGTAGTAGGAGGACACATTCTTAGCATTTCAAATACTCCACATTCTGATGCTAAATTACTATTCCAAACTTATCTACTCTCCTTACTTTCTTTGATAGCCCAATTGGATTTTTAAGCTATGCTGAACATTTTCACTTTTCATATTTGTGCAATATTTCCAAATGCACTCTCTACCTTCTCTGTCCTGCTCTGTGCATGAGGAAGCTGACCAATGGGGGCTTTCTTGCTCTCTGGTTTCTAACTGGGTTTGGCATTGGAAGCACAAACAAGTGATCAGAGAGCTGGAGGAAAGTTAGCAACAGGTTCCTCTGCAAGCCAGAAGTGCTGTCAGGAAGCCTTCTCCGTATGGCTTTCTCTATTGGTGTTCTAGTTACTTCGGTCTCCTTGCTCTCCAGGCAAGATTCCAGATACTAGACCAGCCTTTGTTGGTATCTCTAAAGCCTGATCACACTTCTGCAGACAAACCCTTTATTAAACTCTCTTCAACTACACATTTCAGTATTTGCAACCATCTGTTTCCTGTTGGCACCCTGGCTGATACAGTAAGAGGGACCAAGAAAGGCTCCAAGAAACCAACCCTCAAGTATGATTCAGGGGATGGATATGAGGAACACATGGATAACCTAGAACCAGGAAAGGGGACCCTGGTTATCTGGGTTTCAGTGGCTCTAAAATTTTTCAAATTAATAACCATGGTACCATAGGACAGGAAGGTATGGCACTGTCATGACAGTAGCAATTCTAAAGTTGGGAGTCAGATGACACCACTCCTGCCAATCATAGAAAGAGCTCCCAGGGAAAAAGACATATTGAAGTCCTTCGATTTCCAGCTTAGTCCCTGGGGGGAAAATTAGAAAGGTCCCAGACAGCTTTGAGGGAAGCCCTCACCTCTTCAGCTGTAGGAAAGATATGGCTGAGCAAGGTCATAGGAAAAATTAAACATCAAAATGTGCTAGTTATCTCCTATTAAAAAAAAAAAAAAAGTAAGGGCACCAGTGGGAAAGGAGTGGAATCCTACGATATGAGATGAGGACATTTGGGCGATGAATCAGAAGAATCTGAGAACTCTGAACCTGGTAATTTCTCTGAACCTCCCTCATCAGTAAAGCAGCTACCCCTCATTTCCACCTTTTCTGATAGAATCCACCTTTCCCTGCAAAAAAATATCTTTAGTGACTTACATGAGGTCATTACCTTACAAAACAATTCTTCCACCACCACCACCTGAATTGCCTCCGGGACCATACCAAGAATTAGAGCCCGGAAGGAGAAGCATAAGGCCCAATCCAGGAAGGTGTGGCCTGTGCAGAGAAAGAGTTAAGGACTTCACCCGCTTGTAGTACACACTGTAGAAAAAGGTAAGATGGCAGAGTCTAAGGATGTTAGGTCAAGGTTGCCATTGCTGACACCATTCATCTACAGAAAGTTATCACTCCTGTTAGAAGGCCCTCTCCCTACAGCTCCCTTCTCTGGGTTTCAGTACAACCACCCCTTCCTCTTCCCCTTCAGGCTCAGAGGTAGTAATAGCTCCCCATTGTTGCCAGCCCCAAGGGATTGCATTACCACCTTCCTTGACTTCACTTAATTCTGCCCACAACATCGAACTTTCCTTAATTGCCTGGTCCGAGTGGGCTGATTCCTGCCAGGACCCTGACTGACACACTTTCTGGTTTCCTGCTTTCTTGCCACGGTGCTTTTTATTCACGCCATTTCCTCTGCTCAGAATTTCTGCGTACTCATCCTTCAAAGCCCAACTTAAAAATCAGTTTTGAAATGATGCTTTCCTGAAAGTGGTACTGATTTATTCCTCCCTGAAACCATACTTTTCTTCCTATATACCTCTTTGATGTTTCTTAGCAATTTCTTCTTTGCACTGTTGCTATTTCTAAACATGACGTATTTCCTTTCTCCATCATTAGCTTCCGGCAGGCAGTATTCATGTTAAATTCTTGTTTTTATCCTTAATTGGACTTGTCAAGCTGCTGGTCAGTAATAACAACCTTATTTAACTGTTTCTGTTTTTCAGGTACCGTTCTATGCCCCTCGTATATATTAACTGATTTGATCCTGCAACAGACTTTAGAAGTTACTACTATTATAATGTCCATTTTATAGGGAACAAATTGAGACTCACATAACTTGCTCAGGGCCATAAGCTAATAAACAGGAGAACAGGAGTCAAGCCTACCATACACTTTTAACCACAGGAACACAGTCCTCATTCAAATGAGCAGAAACAAGAAGAAAGCAAATTTAGACACACATTACAACATGATAACACATTATGCTAGTGAGGTAAAGTAGTTACAAAATGGTAAATAAGATTCCAGTTATATGGGATAGAAATCACAGAGAAAGAAAGTAGAATGATGATGTCTAGGGGCTGGGAGGAGAGGGAAAAAGTGAGTTTTTACTTAATGGGTATGGAGTTTCAGTTTGGGAAGGTGGGATGCTCTGCAGATGGATGGTGGTAGTGATGGTGGCATAGTAATAGGGAACATACTTAATGCCACAGAAATGTGCTCTTAAAAATGGTAAAAATGGTGAATGTGTTGGTATGGATAGTTTACCATGATTATTAAGTAATTAATTAATTAGTCAGTGAATTAATTTTTAAAAGTGAGCAGAGGAAATGCATGAGCCAATTAACAGATTGACTCATTAATTAATGATGAGGTAGCTTGTGGAGTGGACTGCGGCAAGCCTGAGAAGGTGAGGCAAGACCATCTCTCTGCATCTGTTTCATCATGCAATCCCAGTCAGGATTGCTTCCATGGCCGTGGGTCAGGTTTCCATATAAGCACTGATGTTTCTCATTTGGGAGCCCTAGCAATAATCACATAATCACATAGGCTAAAGGAGAACCTCAATCATTGACCCCTAACCAATTAAGTAAATGGTGAATTGTCTTAAACTGTGAGAGAACCAACCCAGTAATATCAGATTTTTCTAAGAAAATTCTTAGTTTTATGACCAGGACCATGGTTAGTAGACTCCCTCAGAAGAAGGGAAAGACCACCGACTCTACAGATGGAAGGTCTGGGCCCCACCTTGCTTCGCCCTCTCTTGTTATTCACCTTCTCTCCCAGAGCATTAAATACCCTCTACCTGCCCGTGATTCTCAAATCTTTATCTTCAACCTTGACCTCTTCCTAGTTCAGATTCAGATTTCAACTGCCTACTTGACGCCCTCACACAGACATCTAACAGCTATCTGAAACCTCAGAGTGACCAGACAGAACTCAGTTCTGCCCCTGCTCTCCCTCCCCCTGTGGAAATCTGCTCCTCACCCCAGTCCTTCCCAGTAAAACAAATGCCACCATGCTCCAGACCATTGCTCAAGCTTGAAACTACAAGGTACCCTTAACTCTTGTATTCACTGAGTCCACTCGCTCCTGTATTGTCATATGCAGTTTCTCTCTACTTCCAAATCTTCTCTGAAAGTCCGCTGTCATCACCACCTTTATCCAGTCTGCCCCCATTTCTCCCCCACACCACTGCAGTAACTCCCAAGTGCTCTTGCCTCCGCTCTCGCCCCCTGTCTTTCATGGTCTACACAAAGAAGCCAGACATGTAATTCTAAAAAACCTGAAGGATATCATGGCAGCCTCATGCCTAAAATCTTCTAATCCTCTCCACTTGAATTTAGAATAGAGTCCAAATTCCTAATGCTGCCCGACAAAAACCCCATGTAGTTCATGCCCCCACCTACCTCTCTCACTTCACTTCTTATCGGTTTTCTACTTGCCCATTACACTGCAGCCGAGCTGGCCTTCTCATTATTCTTCAAATAAGAATTGCTCATTCTTGTTTTATACCAACTATTCGTTCCCTCTACTCGTACTACCCTTCCCTGTATTATTCCATACTGACTCCTTTAAATGACTCAGACTTTGGCTCAAATATTCCTTCCTCAAAGAGGCCTTCCATGACCTCTCAATCTAAAGTAGCCACTGACTTACTCATTAGTCTTAATTAATTTCATAGTGTCTGTAACATTTTTCCTTCCTCCCTTCCTTCCTTCCTTCCCTTTCTCCTCTTTCTTTTTCTCTTTTCTTATTTTCTGTCTCCCCAAGCAGAATGAAGCTCTGTATTGAATAAAGACCATTTCTATCTTAAGTGTATTCCCCACAATATCCAATAGTACTTAGTACTGGGCAAACACTCAATATATGTGTGTTACATGTTGATTGTATCAGGCATTTTCATTTCTAGTAAACCACTTGTCCAAACAGAGTACACATCCATTTACGTGTAAAGTTATATTTGAGTTTCATTGACCTTCTAGCCTGGGAACAAAGCAACAGATTAAATTCCAGTGCAAGTTAATCATAAAAGCCAAACCTGGAAGCAACCTATGAATCTACCAACTGATAAGTGGATAAACACGTCCATGGAGTGGAAAAGTATTCAGCAATAAAAAGGAGTGAAGCAGTAAAACATACTGCAACATGGATGAACCTCAAACATGTGACACGAAGTTGGAAACATAAAACTAAGATGAGCACTAGGTGTTACATGCAACTGACGAGTTATTGAACACTACATCTGAAACTAATGATGTACTATATGTTAGCTAATTGAGTTTAAATTAAGAAAAAAACAAAACATGAAACTAGTTATAAAGAGCCACATAGGGATGGATGGGTGGCTCAGTGGGTTAATCATCTGCCTTCAGCTCAGGTCATGATCCCATCCTGGGATTGAGTACCACATTGGGAGTCCTTGCTCAGCAGGGAGCCTGCTTCTCCCTCTGCCTGATGATCCCCCCCCCACTTTCTCTCTCTCTCTCTTTCTGACAAATAATAAAAATAATTTAAAAAAAAAAAGTGTCACATACCGTACAATTCCATTTCTACCAATGTCCAGAACAGTTGAATCTATAGAGACAGAGAGTAGGTTAGTGGTTGCCTGGGGCTGGAATCAAACGCGAATTAACTATCATTGGACATGAGAGTTCTTATCAGGGTAATAAAACTGTTCTAAAACTGGACTACATTGATGATTGTACAACTCGGTAAACTTTAAATAGAAATCATTTGACCGTGCACTTAAAATGAATGAATTTTGTGATAAATTGCTCCTCAATAAAATTTTAAAAAACAAAAAACTACTTGCCACCTACCCCTTCCCTCCTCGCCAGCTGCCTGCCCCCCACCCCCTGCCCTGCCCCCAAAAAATCCCCAGTGAAAACATTTGACAACCATTCCCAATATTGCCTGTTTGGGGATATAGATTCCTTCCTATTTTTAACTAACTAACTAAATGGATTTTTTTTTCTCAGTCAGAAATCTACAGTTTTTCCCATTTACAGTGGCATCATGCTTAGCTCATCAACTTTTTTCAGCTCTTTTCTTTCTCTGACACTTGGCATCTCCATTGCTGTAACATAAACACAGAGTAACGAGTTGTAGTTGCAATTTATAAGGCCCACAGGACGAGCAAGAGATTCCCAGAAACAGAGACTTTAAGCAATAATGTGTAAAAATATCTCAGTCATAAATGGCACTTTTCTAATCTTATACTTACCAAATTGGTAAAGAGCTATATTTTATCGCCTTTTCACCTTAAATAACAAAGATAAATTTTAGAGGGAGCACTTCCACTGTCAATCCACCATTGCCCACCCCTCACCATGATCAAACTCTGAAAAACCAGACAAAAGTTTCCTAAGTGCAGCTTCCCTGACTTAAACAGGAGGACGGAGAATGCCGGAAGCACATGGAATCAGGTTATCCTGGAAGCGGAGAGATATTCTTATGCCCTGGGGATAAGTTGATGGAAGGGCAGACGGCACTGAAGGTACAAGGAACAAAAGAATCTGGAGGCTACAGATCACTTTAAAATGTCAAGAAGCAAGAGTTCGTCATGAAAGAGAATCCAAGGTTATCCTTGAGTGTTATGGTCCTCGTTTTTACATTTTGGGCCTTTAAATCTTAAGATAAATATTTCCTTAGCAGAAGACTTCAGCTGTTTCCATTGTTCACTCACATGACAAATATATACTGTGAGCCTACTGTGCGTCTGACGATGTATTATGGAAAGCGTCATGGTAGTCCCATCGGGAAAACAATGTGGCATATTTGTCGAGTACAAGTTTCAAAGCAAAATTCCTCAAGGTCAAGTCTGGGCTATTCCCTTGATTAACTATGAGAACTGAGGTAATTTACTTAGCCTCTTTAAGCCTCTTTCCTCATTTGTAAAATGGGGATGATGTATGACCTACCTCATAGGAATATTTACAGAGTAAGACAAGAGAATATATATGGAAGTCTTAGCACAGTGTCTGGGAAATAAGTACTCAGTAAAAGTTACCTTTTATTTCCTGAAAGAATTTATGAAGAATGGTACTATTTTTTCCTTTAATGTTCAGAGAAGTTGCCAGTGAAACAATCTGGGTCTGGAGTTTTCTTGGGGTATATTTTATCGGGATACTAAATTTAGTATATTTAGTGGGATACTAAATTTAATTGCTTTGATAGATATAGGGCTCTTAAAATTTTCTATTCTATGTTGCATCCACTGGTAATTTTTTTTTTGTGTGGGTCTTTTTGTTTTTTTGTTTGTTTGTTTATATTTGTTTCTTTGGGACACCTAGGTTGCTCAGTTGGTTAAGTGTCTGGATTTTGGTACAGGCTCAGATCATGACCTCGGGATCATGAGACTGAGCCCCGCATCAGACTCTGTGCTGAACATGGATTCTCTCTTTCCCTCTGCCCCCACTGCTCCCACCATCACCTCCACTCTTGCTCTCTCTAAAAATAAAATAAAATATTTATTTCTGGGCACCTGGGTGGCTCAGTCAGTGATGCATCTGCCTTTGACTCAGGTCATGATCTCAGTGTCCTGGGATTGAGCTCCGCACCAGGTTCCCTGCCCAGCGGGAAGCTTGCATCTCCCTCTCCCAATGCCCCTGCTTGTGTTCCCTCTCTCACTGTGTCTCTCTCTGTCAAATAAATAAATAAGACCTTTAAAAATAATAATAATAATAATATTTCTTTGAATTATGTTGTCGAGTTTAATGACATTAGTTGTTTATAATAGTCCCTTATTTTATATATATATACATGTTTTACATATGATACAGATGTAATATAATATTATGTATTGTATTATATATCATTATATCATATACTATATGTTTGTGTGTATATGTGTGTGTATATGTATATATATATATGTATGTGTGTGTGGGTGTGTGTGTGTGTATATATATATATATATCCATAGATTTCTGTTGTTTTTTTCTTTTCTTCTTCAGCTAGAAGTTTATCAATTTTGTTGTTTTTCTTCATAGAATCAGCTTTGGCTTTGTTCTATCTGTGATTTTCTATTTCATTGATTTCTGCTCTTATCTGTTATTTCTTTTCTTACATTCACTTTGGGTTTTTGATCTTCTTTTTCTAGTTTCTTAAGATACAATTTTAGACCATTGATATTATACTCTTTTGTCTTGGTAGAAGCATTTTAATGTTGTAAATTGTCTTCTAGACACTGCTTTAGAAACAAATTCTAATATATTATATTTTCATGATCATTTAGTTATATTTTGTAATGTTCTAGGTGATTTCTTCTTTGACCCATGAATTATTTAGAAACTGGTTGACAAATATTCAAGTTTTCTAGCTATCTTATTGGTTTAGAATTTAATTCCATTGTAAGGAACATGATCTGTATGATTTCAATGTTTACATGATTGAGTCTTGATTTATGACCCAATATATAGTCTATCTTGGGGAACACATCATATGTGTTTGAAAAGAATGTTATCCACAGTTGTTGGACATAGTAGTTTATGAATATTAATTAGATCACAGTTGTTGACTGCGTTGTTCAGATATTCTATATCTTCAGTAATTTGGGGAGAGGATCAAATAAGTTTCCCAAAAATTAAGGGAAGGATGTTAAAAGCACAATCTGATATTGTAGATTTTTCGGTATCTCCTTTAATAGAGTTTTTAAAGCTCTACTTTTAGGTGCATAACACTTTATAATTATTATATGTTGTGTTATGTATGAATTTATCTTTTTGTCATTATGAAATGTGTTGTTTTATCTTTGGTAATACTTCTTGTTTTGAAATCTACTTTATCTAATATTAATATAGCCATTCCAGCTGTCTTATGCTTACTCTTTGTATGTTGTATCTTTATCCATCCATTTTCTTTCAACCCATCTATGTCTTTACATTTAAAGCTCATATCTAGGGCACCTGGATGGCTCAGTGGGTTAAGCCTCTGCCTTCGGCTCAGGTCATGATCTCAGGGTCCTGGGATGGAGCCCTACATCTGGCTCTCTGCTCAGCAGGGAGCCTGCTTCCCCTTCTCTCTCTGCCTGCCTCTCTGCCTACTTGTGATCTCTCTTTCTGTCAAATAAATAAATAAAAAATCTTTAAAGCTCATATCTAGTAAATAGCATATAATTGTACCCTGCTTTTTTTTTCATCCATTCCAATACTCTCTGCCTTTAAACTGGAATCTTTATAGTCCACTTAATGTATATGTATGCTGGATTTAAATCCACAATATTATCATATTTCTTTGTTCATACCTCCATTTCCTATTTCTCAGTTATTTCTTTCCAGACTTTTTATTTTTGTTTTAGATTCAATTTTAATTTGTCTACTAGTCCTTTAAACTGTCCCTTTTTTAATAGTTGCTAGGAATTACAAAATATATCTTTAATTTTTCACTACATACTTAAAGTTAATATTGGACCACATCATATAAAATGTAATAATTTTGCAACTAAGTGGATGTATTTATAACTTCCTGGTCCTTTTTGCTTTTATTGTCAAATATATTTTATCTATCTATGTTATTAACCCTACAATGGAATCATTTTTGCTTAGTGAAGTGCACTTTCTAAAAACATAAATCAAACTCCTACATTTATCCTATATTTAGCATCTGTGCCCCCTTCAATTCTTCCTGAAAGTCCAGATTTCCATAAGGTATCATTTTCTCTTGGCCTGATCAACTTCATTCTGTACTTTTCTCCAGGCAGATCTGCAGGTGATAAATTCTCTTAGTTTTCATTCATCTGAAAACCATCTGTATTTTGTCTCCATTTTAGAAGAATTCTGGCTTGGCAGGTTTTGCCTTCAGCACTTGAAGGATGTCATTTTTCTGCCCTCTGGCCTCCATTGTCATCTCACCATTGTTCTCTCTGAGTACTGTGACTTCCTTCTCTGGTTGTGTTCAAGATTTTCTTTGAATTTTTGGTTTTTAATAGTTTGTCTTGTTATGTAGAGCTGTGATTTTCTTTGTCTTTATCATCAGTTTTCAGAGTTCTTGAATCTGTAACTTAAGTTTTCACCAAACTTAAAATTTTTTCATTATTCATTTATGCAAATAGTTATTCTGCACTCTTTCCTGTCCTCTGGAGACTGCAATTACATGTCTGTTAGAATTTTGCCATGGTCTTGGACATTTCTGAGGCTTCTTTTTGTCTTAAAAAATATTTTGTCCTTCCAATTGGATAACTTCTACTGACATATTTTTAAGTATACTGACACTTTATTCTCTTTTTCTTTTGTCATTGTCAGTACAGTATGCTTTTACATTCACTAAGTGAATTTTTTAATTGTAAAATTTTATCTTACTGCATTTTTTTAATTCTGGCATTTTCATTTTTTTATATTTATAGTTCATCTCCTGAAATATCCTATTTATCATTCATTACTATCATTTTTTTAACATTCTTGAACTCTATACCTACTAAATAAAATATCTGGATCAGTCTCTCTGATTGCTTTATCTCTTAAATATAAGTTGCTGTATTTTCCTGTTTTGTCCTATGTCTAACAAATTTGTTTTTTTAGTTTTATTTTAGTCCAGGCTTACTGAGTTATAACTGATATATAATATTATGTAAGTTTAAGATGTATAACACGGTGAACTGATAGACTTACCTACTGCTAAATAACCACCACCAGAGCATTAGCTAACATCTTCATGTCACATAATTGCCATTTGCTTTTTGTGTTGAGCGTATTTAAGGTTCACTTTCAAATATGTAATACAGATTATTAACTTTTTTTTATTATGTTCAGTTAGCCACTGTAGTGTACATTGTTACTTTTTGATGTAGTGTTCGGTGATTCATTAGTTACATATAACATCCAGTGCTCATCACAACACATGCCCTCCTTAATATAATCACGGTGATGTACATTAGATCACCAGATATTATTCATCTTATGACAGGAGGTACATACCCTTTCACCAACGTCTTCGCATTTTCCCTACCCACCCCCTCCTGGTTATAGCTATGACTCTTCTCTTTCTGAGTTCAGGTTTTGCAGATTTCCCATTTAAGTCATATCATACAATATCTGCTCTTTCTCTGACTTGTTTTACTCAGCATATTGCCCTCGAGACTTATCCATGTTGTTGCAAATGGCAGAATTTTCTTCTGTCTCACAGCTGAATAATATTCCATTGTACATTTATACCACATCTAATGTATTCATTCATCTATTGATGAACACGTAGGTTGTTTCCATATCTTAACCATTGTGAACAATGCTGCAATGATCATGGGGGTGCAGATCCTCTTTTAGATTCTTTTCATTTCCTTTGGATATATCTGGGTATATATACCCAGAAGGAGGATTGCTTCATCCTTTGATAGTTCAATTTTTAATTGTTTGAGGAAACACCATACTGTTTTCCATAGTATATTTTATCAAATGCTTTTTGTCTATTGAGATGATCATATGATTTTTATATTTTATTTTATTGAAGTGGTATATTACATTTATTGATTTGCATATGTTGAACTATTATTGCATCCCAAAGATAAGTTCCTCTTAATCATGGTATATGATTTTTTTTAAAGTACCGTTAAGTTTGGTTTGTTATTGCTTTGTTAAAAATTTTTACTTCTATATTCATCAAGGATATTGGCGTATAGTTTTCTTCTCTTGCATCTTTATCTGGCCATGGTATGTAGGTCATACTGGTCTTGTAAAATAAATTTGAAAATGTTCTCTTCTTTCAATTTTTTGGAAGTTTGAGAAGGATTGGCATTAATTTTTTAAATGTTTTGTAGATTCACTAGTGAAACCATCTGGTCCTAGGCTTTCTTGTGTTGGGTGGTTTTTGTTTATAGATTCAGTCAGACTTCCTACTTGTCCATGATTCAATCTTGGTAGGTTGAATTTATCCGCTCTTTCTAGATCATCCCATTTGTTGACATATAATTATTCATAGTAGTCTCTTACAATCCTTTGTATTTCTGTAGTATCACTTGTAATACCTCTGCTTTCACTTCTGATTTTAATTATTTGAAACTTCCCTCTTTCTTATTCCAGCAAAAGTCTTGGCAATGTTGTTTATCTTTTCAAAAAATAGTCCTTAAGTTTGTTAATCATTTCTAATGTTTCTCTGGCCTGTATTTATTTTTCTTTTCTTTTCTTTTCTTTTTTCTGGTCTGATCTTTGTTATTTCCTTCCTTCTTCTAACTTTGTCCTTAGTTTGTCCTTATTCTGCTTTCTTGAGGTGTAGTTTGGTTTTTTATTTGCCATCTTTTCTTTTTTTTAATGTAAGCACTTATCACTATAAGCTTCCCTCTTAGAACTGATTTTTCAGCGTCCCATAGGTTTTGATACGTTGTCTTTCCATTTTCATTTGTTTCAAGATATTTTTATTTCCCTATTGATTTCTTCTTTGACCCACTGATTTTTTTTTCAGGAGTGTGTTGTTTAATAGATACATGTTTGTGAAATTTCCAGCTTTCCTCCTATTCTGATTTCTAGTTTCATACTATTATGGTCAGAAAAGACATCTGGTATCATTTTAATCTTTTTAAACTTGCTAAGAGGTTGTTCCAGCTCTGTGAAAAAAGTTGACAGTATTTTGATAGGAATTGCATTGAATGAATAGATTGCTCTAGGTAGCATAGACTTTTTAACAATATTTGTTCTTCCAATCCATGAGCATGGAGTATTTTTCCATTTCATTGTGACTCCCTCAATTTCTTTCATGAGTATTCATTCTATAATTCTCTGAGTACAGATCCTTTGCATATTTGTTTAGGTTTATACCTAATATCTTACGGTTTTTGGTGCAGTTGTAAATGGGATTGACTCCTTAATTTCTCTTTCTTCTGTCCCATTGTTAGTGTACAGAAATGTAAATGATTTCTGTACATTGATCTTACATTCTGCCACTTTGCTTACTTCCTGTATGAGTTCCAGCAAGTTGGGGGTAAAGTCTTTTGGGTTTTCCATGTAGAGCATCATGTCATCTGCAGAGTGAGAGTTTGAATCCAGGAAATACAAATCAAAACCACAAATAGATATCACCTCACACCAGTCGGTTGGCTAAAATTAACAAGTCAGGAAATGGCCAATGTTGGCAAGGATGTGGAGAAAGGGGAACCCTCCTACACTGCTGGTGGGAATGCAAGCTTGAGCAGCCATTCTGGAAAACAGTATGAAGGGTCCTCAAAAAATTAAAATAGAGCTACCCAACAACCCATAAATTGTGCTACTAGGTATTTACCCCAAAGATACAAATGTAGTGATCCAAGGGAGCATGTGCACTCCGATGTTTATAGCAGCAATATCCACAACAGCCAAACTATAGAAAGATACCAGATGTCCATCAGCAGGTGAATAGATAAAGAATATGTGGTATATATGTATAATTGAATATTACTCAGCCACTAAAAAAATGAAATCTTGCCATTTGAAATGACATGGATGGAACTAGAGGATGTTATGCTATGTGAAATTAGTCGAGCAGAGAAAGACAATTATCATATAATCTCACTCATATGTGGAATTTAAGAAACAAAACAGAGGATCATAGGGGAAGAGAGGAAAAAAATAAAACAAGGTGAAATCAGAGAGGGAGACAAACCATAAGAATTCTTAATCATCAGAAACAAGCTGAGGGTTGCTGATGGGGAGTGGGGTAGAGGGATGGAGTAATATGGTGATGGATATTAAGAAGGCATGTGATATAATGAGCACTGGGTGTTATATAAGACTGATGAATCACTGAACTCTACCTCTGAAATTAATAATACATTATAGGCTAATTAATTGAATTTAAATTTTAAAATTTTTTAAAAAGAAAAAGTAAAAAAAAAATTGCTAACATTCTTTTTATGGCCTATCCTATGGTCTATCCTGGAGAATGACCCATGTGCATTTGAGAAGAATGTGTATTCTGCTGCTGTTGGATGGAATGTTCTACATATTCCTGTTAGGTTTATTTGTCTAAAATATGGTTCAAGTTCAACATTTCCTCATTAATTTTCTGTTTAGATGATCTATCCATTGTTGAAAGTGTGGTATTAAAGTTTTGTGTGTTTTTGTTTGTTTGTTTTTGCCATTTTTGTACTGTTGTGTGTTTGTACCTTCAGATCTCTTAGTATTTGCTTAATATATGTAAGTGCTCTGATTTGGGTGCATTTAAACTGACAATTGTATCTTCTTATGAATTGACCCCTTTATTACTATATAATGAATCTTTGTCTCTTAAGCAGTTTTGTCTTAAAGTCTATTTTGTTTGATATAAATATAAATATAGCTACACTTGCTCTCTTTTGGTTTCCAAGCACATGGAGTATAATTTTCTAGCTCTTTACTTTGAGTCTCTGTGTGCCCTTGATGCTGAAATGAATCTCTTAAAAGCAGTGATTTAGTTGGGTCTTGTTTTTGCTTTATCCCTCCAGTCACTCTATGTCCTTCAATTGGAGGATTCAATCCACTTACATTTGGAGTAATAATTGATAGGTTAGAACTTATTAACACCATCTTATTAATTGTTTTCTGGCTGCTTTGTAGATTCCTTGTTCTTTTCTTTGCCTATTACTGCCTTCCTTTGGGAACTGATGATTTTCCATAGTGCTATGCTTTGATGTTCTTCTCTTTGTCTTTAAAGAATCTAATGTAGGTTTTTGCTTTGTGGTTTCTGTGAGGCTTGAACAAAACACCCTACCAGTGTAACAGTTTATTTTACACTGATAACAACTTAACTGTGATCAAATACAAAAACTCTACCCTCTCTTCTTTTATGTTGTTGTTGTCATGATTTACATCTTTTTATATAATCCACCCATTGCAAATTATTATAGCTATAGCCATTTTTAATACCTTTGTCTTTTAACCTTTATACTAGATATGTGGTTAACAAACCACCATATTACATTATTATGTTGTTACAAATATTACATTATTTGAGAATTCTGAATCTGACTGTATCCTTACCTTTACCTACATATTGTATATTTTCATGCTACTAATTAGTCTCCTTTCATTTCAACTTGTAGAATTTCTTTCAGCATTTTTTATAAGGCAGGTCTATTGGTAATTAACTTTTTCAGCTTTTGTTAGGGAAAGTGTTTATGTCTCCTTAATTTATGAAGGACAACTTTACTGGGTAAAATATTCTTGTTTGGAAGATTTTGGTTTTGTTTTGTTTTGTTTTAGCACTTTGGGTATACCATCCCAATCTTTTCTGATCTACAAGGTGTCTGCCAAGAAATTTACTAATAGTCCTATGGGAGTTCCCTTGCATGAGATTTTTTTTTCCTGCTTTTAAAAACTTCACATTGTCTTTGATTTTGGACAGTTTTATTATAAGGTGGCTTAGAGAAGATTGTTAGGGATTAAACTTTTGGGGGGAACTATTAACTTTATCAACTTGGATTTCCAAATCTCTCCCCAGTTTTGGTAAGTTCTCAACCATTATTTCTTTAAATAACCTTTCTACACTTTTCTCCTTTCCCTCCTGGGATGCCAATGATGTGTACATTTGTTTCTTTTAATGGTGTCTTTAAGTCTCATAGGCTTTCTTCATTCTTTTTCATTCTTTTTTTATCCTCTGGATAATTTCAATTGCTATCTGCTAGCTCATTGATTCTTTCTTCTGCTTGGTCAAGTCTGCTGTTGAAGCTCACCATTGAATTCTTCAATGCAGACATTGTATTTTTCAGCTCCAAAATTTGTTTGGTTCCTTTTTCTTTGTTGAATTTCTCATTTTGTTCTTGAATTGTTTTCCTGATATTGTTAAGTTTATCTGTGTTCTCTTATAGCTCTCTGAGCTTCTTTAAAACAATTGCTTTGAACTTTTTGTCAGTCAATTCCTGGACCTCCATCTCTTTGGGGCCAGGTCACTATATACATTTGACAGAGTCAAGTTTCTCTGATTCTTGATGATCCTCATAGCATTGTGTAGGAATATGCATGTTTGAAGAAGCAGTCACCTTTTCCAGACTTTATGGACTGACTTCAGTAAGGTAAGACCCAACAACCTGTGGTTTGTAGCATTCTGGAGCATGTTGTGATCCCAGGTTTAGTGGTACAGGGCAGCAACTGCAGGGATGTGTACAGGCACTGGATCAGAGGGGCAGTGGGTATGTATCTCTTTGGCCCAGGCCAGTGTGGTCCACAGCATCTGTGTGGTAATTAACAAGCACTGCAAGGTTCTGCAGTGTCTACAAGGGGTGTTGGAATCTTCAGTGGCAACTCCAGGTCCTGTGGTAGGTCCATGGGCAGACAATAGAGGTAGCCAGAGTTATTGGTGCACATTCACTCAGATGTAGGGTCTAGCTGCAAGTGGCTGTGTACTTCCAGAGTTTGATCACAGATGCCTATATAGTGTAAAGAGCAAGGCGGGCAGCGAGAGTTGGGGCCATTTACATGCTCACTGGTAGCTGTGCGGGCCTCTGTTGTCAGAGTGCATTATCATGGCTGCTAGATCTCATCAGAACACATGCTAGTGGAGGCCTGTAACAGAGGTCAAGCCTGGAGTGTGCTGATGTACACAGTTTTGCATAGCATGCTAGCTGCCATGAACAAAGTAGTGCCGGCAAATGACAGAAGACAGGGCCTGATCAGAGCCTACAAGCATCCATGGAGACCCTGACCGGTGTGCTCTCCCATGACAGCATAATCTGCTCCCTACTGCCACCTCCCATGCATACTCCAGTGGAGGCTGTTAAGCTTCCAGGCCAGCAACATGGAAAAGCATTTAAGAGGCCAGCCCAAAGTCCACACCTGGCTCGGGTGTGGGGATCAACTGTGGGGATCTAGGTTAGAGTCTTACATTAGCACAGCTGCGGAGGTCTGAGCTGGCTGTTAAAGCAGTTCCTGCGCTGAGGTAGCGGGGGAGCAGGGACTCTGACGGATAGCATTAGCAAAAATACCTATGGGGTAAAATCTGGTGATTTCTGCAGGGAATCCACAGCAGCTCAGATGGCCACAGACTCATTTATGGTGAAATCTGCTGGATTTGGCTACAAAACAGGTCACTGCAAACTGTGACTGCTCCCACAGTGTGGTTGCTCCTGGGAGCCTTGCCCTTGTTCCCTGCTCTTAGTCCTCTCTATACGGCTCAGCTTTGCTGGTCTGGGTTAGGTGAAACCAAAGTGAGACCTTCGCACAGTGTCCTGAAAGGCTGAGGAAGATGGTTGCACACCCAGCTCTGGCAAGGGGAACCTTTTCTAGCTGGTAAGTTCCCTCTTGGCACCAAGCAATACTGGTCTGAGAGGCAGGATGACATAGATAAATGAAGTTGTCTTCTTTCCCTCCTTGTGCAGTTATTCTCAGGTTTTTTGTTCCCCTGTGTCCCTGAAGTTTTTTGTTTTTTGTTTTTTGGTTTTTTGTTGGTGTTTGTTGTTGTTGTTGTTGGTGGTGGTGGTGGTTTTTTTTGTTTGTTTATTTGTTTGTTTGTTTGTTTTTTAGTATACTTCAGAGCTGTCCTAGGGCTGTTTTTTGTTCATGGATAACTCTCTAATTATTGATCTTTGCAGGGGGACAGAAACTGGGAACTCCTATACCATCATTTTGGTGTATATCTAATAAATTTGAATTGCCTTCTAAACACTGTATGTGATACATACAGTATAGAAACTCTGGACTCAGACACAGCCCTCCAAAGAGTCTGATATTATTTGTTTTAGTGGCCAATTAGGTAGATGTAGATTCAAAATTCAATCTAGCTTTTAGTGGGGAGTGGCTGAAATCTCCGTCCATTCTTCATCCCTTAGCTGGAATTCTTGAAGTCTGCCTTGGGCATGCATTTTTTAAGAGGTTAGTCACAGATTTGAGCAAAGTTGGTTTACACACAGAAGGTGTGGAGTCCCTCTCTCCAGCACTCTCCTTCCAAGGATTCCTTTCCTCCTTACTTTCTACTAGCTAAGAGTGACCTAAACTCCATCCTCTGGTTCTTTAAGACGGTCTGATTATTGTCATCTATTTATAAGGTTCTCTCATTTTACCTAGTATGCTCTTGGGTCTGTGCTCAGAAAAAAGACAAACAAACAAACAAATGTAAAACCAGTCATTTGAGAATGGATTGAATAACATTACAGAAATTAAATCGAAAAACCTATCATCTAATTAGCAACAAGGAAGTACAGTAGAAATCAAAGATATGCACACAGTTTCTCTGGTCTGGAAAGTCTTCCTGTCCTGCACACATCAAAAGCCAATCCAGCCTTCTAGGCACAGCTCAAGCTGCCTTTCCCAGTCCACCATCACTCATTTCCACAAGGCATCAAGTGGGCACCGCCTCAGGCTATGTGGAACTGTGTGTGTTATATACCTCGCACTATCCAAGGTGATTTCAAGCTCTCTGAGATGAAAAACATGCTTTATGCATCAGTGTATGGACATACGGCCCATCACAGAGTAGGTTCTCCATAAATACTTTCTGATTAATTGATTCTCCCACTAATCTCCCTTCACAGTGTCTCTGATAATAGAGAAATAGCTCCTAAGCATCTTTAATCCTCACCATGACTTTTTAATACTTGCTAAACCTCCTCTCAGAAGGAATCGCTACACTTGCTATCAGGTTTGCTCATCACTCTAACGTATCCTGCCCATTTTAAAGGGACAGTGGAAATCCTGTGCTGAGAAGAGAGAACTCTTCTTTTTGAGTAGATAAAGACCTGAGGAAATATACTGAGCTGGTAAATATGTCCCTGTAGAATGGCTCTAGTAATGCTATGAGTGTCTTTGATCAGGAAGAAGAGGAACAAAAGAAAAACATTGTCTGCAGCCATAGGGCACTCCCTTTGGCCTTTACCTGTTGATATCAGTGCAAAGAAAATCCAACTCAAAAACGTTGATGCACTTAGACTGTAGGCATAATAAATGTTAATATGCAGCTGCTCACACCTAAAGGCTTCGTAGTATAACAAATGCAAAATTGGAATAAATATAGGCTCTGTACTTCTAGAAAGTTCCCAGAAGGCAGGAAATTGAAACACCACAGAACCCCAAAGCAATGGTAACAAAAAGGAGAGCCAAGATACCTTGGATCACAAAGTCCTGAAGAGCCCTCAGCAAGGCCAGTGGAGAGAGCAGATGGGCTCTCCTATGGGAGAAGCCCATGACTGGCTGACACTTTGATGGAGCCTGTTTTAAAACGTACACACACAAGCATTTCATCCTTCCTGCAATGAATGGAAAGAGGCAAGACTTGAGATACAGAGAAGTCTCCAAACCTTACTCACTTTATCTCTACGATGCCAAGATTGGTCCAATTGAAGACAAAGACCTGTTGAGAAACTCTCCTATTAGAGGGATGAGACTTAGGAGCCAAAGCAGAGACAGAGTAGGACCAGAGCAGAAGCAGAACAGCGTCAGGTAACTTACTGCCCACCCTCCCCATCGCACCCCTCCTTTTACCACCTCAGCTCTACTTCACACACCTCTCTTGGATGTGCAGCAGACAATGCAGCACAGGGTGCCCATCAGTCTCTCCTGGAATTTGACCCGTGAGCTCTGCATCCACTCTTTATTAAAGAGGCCCTGCAGCTAGAACAGGTGCTTCTGGATCCCTCCTACCTTAACATCCCTGTAGCCTCCACGACCCTGGTCCCTTGAATGGGTCAGTTCAACATGGTGCCATAATTGGTTTCCTAGTCTCAGTCTGCTACTGGATTCTGAGCTCCGTGAAGATAGAGATGCCACCCAAGTCATTCTTATAACCCTCATGTGTATCAATATCGAGCCTGGCACATGGCACACAATACATGCCTCTTGCTAGCTTTGTGCCTTGGTTTCCCCATCTTTAAATAAGGGTAATTAAAACACTTAACTCATAGGACCTCATTATTAAAAGATATTAAATGAGTTTAAACATGTAAAGCACTAAATCAATGCTAGGCCATAGGAAATACCCAATAAGTACTATTCATTATTATAATAGTTATTACTAACATTAAATTGGATTGTTGCAAGTGACCTTATATTTTTAAAAATTTGTAGTTTTTTTATGTTCTTTTTTTTTTAAAGATTTTATTTATTTATTTGACAGAGAGAAAGATCACAAGTAGGCAGAGAGGCAGGCAGAGAGAGAGGGAGAAGCAGGCTCCCTGCTGAGCAGAGAGCCTGATTCAGGGCTCGATACCAGGACCCTGAGATCATGACCTGAACCAAAAGCAGAAGCTTAACCCAATGAGCCACCCAGGCGCCCTAAAAATTTGTAGTTTTTTTAAAAAGATTTTATTTATTATGTATGCTAGCTAACTGGACATAATAAAAAATAAAAATTAAAGAAAAAGAGTTTGTTTATTTACTTAAGAGAGAGAGTGAGTGATAAAGAGAGAGCACAAGAGAAGAAGAGGCAGAGGGAGACACAGAAGCAGGCTCCCCACTGAGCAGGGCCCCAAACATGGGGCTTGGTCCCAGGACCTGGGATCATGACCTGAGCCGAAGGCAGATTCTTAATCAACTGAACCCCCCAGGTACCCCCCAAATTTGTAATTTTTAAGAACACCTAAAAGGACCCCTTATTTTAACATATTCCCTTCACTGAAATAAAAATTCCACATATAAAGATTCCTGTATAAAGATTCCATATATAAAGATTACGTATTTTTTATTAAAAAATTTTCTCCTTTACTCACTGATCTTTTGGAACATAAAAACCTCTGGGTGGAGGAACACCTTAAAGCCCCAAGTCTGAGTTTTTCATATGGTTTTTCCCCAGGCAGAATGGAAACACTGAGAATCTTGGAGGATGCCAATGGGCAGTGCAAAGCTGGAAACCATTCGTGCAAAAGAAGAAAGACTAACTTCTCTAGGGTTTAATTTTTTTTCATTTATAAAAGCAATGCCTGGCCTACAAGATTTCTAATGTGTTTTCATTCCTCATAAGCCATAAGCTCATTTATTTAGCTAATTGGTTGAACTTAAAATTTCATCTATGCTCAGACTTGCCAGTTGTTAGGGTAAAATCCAGCTCTCCTGGTTTTACTTTGGAAGCTAGCCTTCTAATTCTCTGGGTTTCCATCTTCTTATCTGTCCAATGGGCCGAGTGGAAAGGCAGAGAGCCTCTTTTGCGGGAGGGCTCACAACGAAGAAGGACAGGGCTGTTCCCAGTCTCAGTGAGAGTCCGAAGAGAGTCGCACACTAGGAATTCAAGGCATAACTACTACTTTTCTAGTCAGTTGCCTGCAAAGCTCTGTCCAACTGTTCTTTCTTAGATCCCTGTACCTTTGACATTCTATGCAGGCAAGTTCTCCAATACAAAATGACTTTGTCTCCTGCACTGGTTATATATGAACGCACACACATGCACGATCACAGACAGGCATGGCATATGCAGAACCATGCTACCCAAGATTGTACTTCCAAACATCAGCTTTATGAAGACATAACGCATTATGCCCATTTTACAGGTAGAGAAAATTATCTGCAGAGTCCTACCCAAAGGTTTCCCCAAGGCCCGTCCTGAAGATAGTAAGGTACATACCTGTGAATGGGTCCTTACAGACTCATGAGTAGGCTTCCCACAAGAAATGCTCAGTGACATCCTGAAAAAGAAGTACATATTTTCAAGGAGTGGAGATTATAGGACCAACAGGAAACTCATCAGACCCTACATCCCCATCAACCCCAACTCCAGGGAAAGCCCAAACTGAACTATAAAATATTGCACATTCCCCCAAAGAGCAGGTCAATAATAAAGGCCAGAAATCCTCCGAATAGGGAAGATTTAAAAAAAAAAAAAAAGCCCTGGTGTTACCACTAAAGATGCAAATGAGACCTCATATATAACATCGTGCCTGACTTCACTGATGGTATCCAGATTCCTGCTTGCCCATTCCAGCTGGTGAGGACCAACAGCCCTCCTACAGGCTGCTGTGCCCTCCTTCTTTGTTCTAACTGCTGGGAAGATGAAGATGCCCGGTGGGTACTTTCAATCATGCAGTTTTCTTACCACCAAACTCAAGGAAAGGAATTGGGGGTAGGGAGAAGGTCAAAGTGTCAACCTTTTCTCTCTTTTAATTTAGCTTTTCAAATGGAAAGAAAGGGAAAGGGGAGATGTTTTAGCTGACATCCAAGCCAGGAAAAGAAAGCTCTGAGACCCTGCTCAGAAGAGCAAAGGAAAAAGGTATCTTATATCCAGAGGTGAATAATGAGGCATTTCTGCTTGCCAATTGACTCTAAAGAAAATATTTATTTACTGAGAAGATGCTCAGGCTTCTGGGGTTCCTAGGTGGAAAAAAAAGTAGCTCATTGACCTCCCATTGGTTGTCCTGGAGAATCTAGAGAATTCAAACAAAGAAGTGCTGTAAGTAGGAAACAACCCCTCCCTGCCTGTGCTTTCCAGAAACAGCAGTAATAAATGGCTCCTGAGTCCTGAATGCTGGGGGGCTTGGAGCTTTGGGCCTCTATTGTGGAGTATGTGAGCAGCTCCCCAAAAAGAGAAAAACTGGGGACCTTAAGAGAAGAGCAAGTCTTGCTACAGTCCTTGGATGAGTGGCAAACCATGGCCATGAAAGCAAAGTTGAGTCCACACGGAAGGGGATTCCAGCCGGGCCATCTGGCTCCTGGGCTCCCAGAAAGACACACAGGGCTGATCTGTAAAGATGCACATTAATATGAAAAGAGCATGGCAACAGCAGTGTAAACTAAGTCATTGCCCTGGAGAATCAGGAAGGACAGGGACTCCATTCAAGCAAATAGCTGGCCGTTGGGCTGCTGCGGTTAGAAGGGGAGCCATAGGATGGGGGTTCTGGATAAAGCTCAGGCCAGCCTCTTGGATAATTCTTGGCAACCAAACACCCATGTAGAGTGAGGGCAGTGACTAGCTTCTAGCTAGAACCTTCCTCCAGATCAAATTGACAAGGGAATGGAAGGTTTTGGGTTGTAACATGAATTTCCTAGGGAAGGACACTATAGGGAATTTTTTTGAAACCCATAAAATCTGATTCTGATCAGTAGATTATGTTTAGCAATGCGGTGACAAGCCACATCTTATTAAATTTAGAGGAATTAGGTAGATTTCTAATCATGGAAAATAAGAGACAATAGGGAAACATGAGTATTTGTTTAATAAATAAATTTGGTCCAACGCTTGTAAATGAATGCCTAAGGACTAAAAGTGGAACTGTATCTAGAACTATTATGTATATAATACACATATAGCATGCATTTTCCAATCTTCCAATTCAACATGGCCCCACCAACGCCTTTTGCAATCTGTATTTCTTACCTGCTGAGCATTGTAGGTTTGTGAGCCTGTTACCAGTTGTGATCTTTCTCCAATTCCTTTTTCTTTAATTGACGAGGACACTGAAACCCAGTAAGTTAGGAGCAGAGATGTTTTTTCTTTAGGGTGCCTTCTACCGTGACATGTTCTTTCTTCTGTGGTAAGTAAATACCTGAATTATTTCTTCTGGTCCTCCAAGGTGTTTAGTTCCGTATGAAGAATTGGGTTATTTTCTGCCTAGAAATTCGGACAGCACCGTTCCCTCCATTGCATTGGCTTTGGGATGAAGGGTTCCTCTGTAGACAGAGCCCCTGGTGAATGTCCCAGACATGAGTGAACTTTTCCATCTGGGTCCTTCTGACCTTTCCTGCATTCATGCAGTTCCGCGAGGTTTGAAGAAAGGTAATGGTGCCTTTACTCTCTTCTTTTCTCACAATTCATCACCTTATTCTCAATTCAAGTCTATTACCTTTGAAAAGATCATGAAGAATTATTTTCCTTTTGTCAAATCTAAGTTGAAGCAAATACTCTTCTTTAGGCTTTGGCCTGAGACTTAACCGGCTTAGCTACCTGTTCAATACCTATCCTGGCAACTAAGTTACTGGCAATTTGCCAAGAGTTCTTTTTTTTTTTTTTTGTTAACTAGACTGTTGTTACCTTGGTACACTTTACTACTCAAAAGTGAAGTGTACTTGGACCAAACATTATAAAAATGGAGCTTCCTTAAAGGTTTCCAGACATGTGTCATCAGACCTAAGGGCCACACTCTTAATTATGACAGCTTTCAGAGAATGACAGGACATTTGCCCAAGTATCTGATCTTGCTGACCCCTTCTATGGGTGCCTCCATTACCTGTTAAAAAACAAATGATATCAAATGACGTCTTTGTTACACAAATGAATGTGTAATAGATTGAGTGAATGAATGAGCACATAAATGAACGCATGAATGAAAAACAAAAGGAAACAGCAAACAAAGTGGAATAGACCATAAGCAGTTGAATTGTTCAAATTGTCAATTCAATTCTGAATGCCTGGGTGTCTCATTCAATTAAGCTTCTGTTTCTTGTTTCGGCTTAGGTCATGATCTCAGGATCCTGGTATCAAGCCCTGTGTTGGGTTCTGTGCTCAGCAGGAAGTCAGTTTGAGATTCTGTTTCTCTCTCTCTCTCTCTCTCTACCCCTCCCTCCCCCTCTTTCGCTCTGTCTTTCTGAAATAAACAAATAAATCTTTTAAAAATTGCTAATTCTATACTTTTCAGTTTAGAGAAGGAGAGTGTTGAGCATGGCTTGGGATTGTCCAAGAACTTTATTGCAGTAAGAAAACTGAGAATTTAGTTCATTACCTTCTTTGGACCACCATGTCACTTGATGTTTTCTTGTGCTTGAAATTAAAGTCACCCAGACAAGAGGGAAGACAGGGAAAGCACCAGTCCCAGACTCCCAGGGCCAATGGGTTGTCCATCACCCCAGGGCTCTCCATAGTTGGGAAGGTGTCAAGGATTTTTTGAACATCGCAGTATAGTGTTCCAGATGCTACCTGGGAGTTGTTTTTTTTTTTTTTTTTTTTCTTAAGTACTGACTTCTTTTTGTTTCCTGATGTGGATGCCAGTCCATGAGGGATAATTCACCTCTTAAGTACAAATTTTGCCTGGCGCTATTTTCTCAGAGAACAGTCAATAAATACACATTTCTCTAAAACACATATAAATGGCCAAAAAAATGATTATCTATCAAACTGGGTTGATGGAAAGAAGAAAGGTTTACATTAAGCCTAATGGTCAATAGCCTGAAGTCATTCAAAAATCTGAAACTTTGACCTAAACACTGTGTTCCTCGGGGGGGAAAAATACTGTTTAAACCAGAGGACTGCTGGAAAGGTGCAGAGAGCACGGATATGACTTGAGCCACAACTGTTTCTGAGACTGAGGGATAGAGGTAAGCAGGGAAAGGTTATTGGCCATTTGACAGATCAGGAAGGAAAGTGAAAATTATTGATGTCATCTGGTCAACTGATTGCTGGGGACAAATCCTACTCACTGCCCACCAACTCCACAAAGGCCACTGTGCACTCAGTCAGGCCCAGGCAGACTCCACCGTAACTTCCCTGGGACTGACAGCTTGACAGACAGATGGTTCAGATAGGGACAGCACAGACAGCGCTGCCACCTCACTGTTCAGCCATTAGCACTTTAAGAAAGGAAGCAGAGTATCTCTTAAAGGAAACAAAGGAAAGAAAAGAGGGAGGAACACATCTCCTAAAAACAAACAAACAAACAAAAAACAGTCATAGAATTTGCTCTGGTTTGAGCCCTGCTTTCAATGCCAGTTAGAGTTCAGGTCTCCTGCTAGCATGACCTTGACCAAGGGCTGTTTCACAGTCTGCAGACCAGCATAGGCTGCTTCCTCATCCAACCAGTCATCCCATGGGTGGCTCAAGTCTTAACTGCTTCCTGCCTTCCCCTAGCTGACCCAGCATGCCCCAAAGCATGATCCTCACTGTGAATTACTGGCTGGGATTACTGAGCCGTGTTCCTTCAACCTGTAGCTCACATTTACCCTTCCTGAGCCAGGAACCCTCACGATCCCAAGAAGCAGTCTGCATTTGACATGTTCAGTTATATCCAGTGGCTAGAAGACTGCAAACACAGGCCAGATACTCAAATATTTCCTGACTAAATGACGGAATGAATAAAAATTTCTGTGACATTCAACTGTGAACGGGTCCAGAAGTCTTGAATTTACTATCTCACAATGTAACCAGGGCTGGATGGAATATCACCCCTCTGAACCCTCAATTTGTCTATCCTTTATGGGGCAATTGCCATTCTGATTTATTATAGCAAGTTATTTTTAACCTGGTAATGAGGTCTGTTCTTCAGAACAGACTCTTCTTATTTTGTGCATTCGACACATGTTTATTGAATACTAAATGTTCTAAGAGTTCTAGAGAATAAAGAGATGACTTATGTCTATCCTGTTTCCTCTCCCATGGATGTTGGAGGTGGTGAGAGGAGAGGATGTATGCCTGAGTTGAAAGGTGTGGGGATTGGGTAGAAATGGATGAAAAGTAGACAATTATTACAATAGTTCATGTTTATTGTGTGCTTATGCCTAGTAGGCACTTTACTAAATGCTTTATAAGCACTATCTCAACCCCTTACAAGACCTTCATGACACAGGCATTATTATTATGCCCATTTTACAGATAAAGAAACTGACCAGACTCACCCAGAATGGTTCAGTAATGGACAAGGCAAAAACCAGGAAGAACTTTCTGATTGTAGAACCAATCTCTTTCTCTCTCCCTCTCACACTCTCTCTCTGACACTCACACCTATACACACTCACACACACACCACACACCACACACACATGCAGGCATACCCACACACACATTGGAAGCTGAATGTATATTTAGTGACAATTACTTCTCTATTACTTGAAAACCAGTCTCACATGTGGAACTATTTTATTAAATGAACTGGACTTGATAAAATACAACCAAAAATGTAAATTTATTCTTTCTTCCATAGTCACTACAAAATCGCTCTGGATTAGTCTTCTCTATCCCTGGGATAAAATTTCAGGGAAGTCTTAAATCTGCCCAAGCTCCTTTTAATCACAAAAGTAGTCTCAATTCAGTAATTGTGTCCCCAAACATTCAGTACATCGTACTCATCAAAATGCCCAACTTCATTCAACTTTGGGATTCTCCTTAAGCCCCAGTCTCGGTTCTTTGAGGCTGGCAGCCTGAAGCAAGGCAACAGGTGTGCAATTTCTCTATCCCCCTCACCGCAGCTCTCCTCCACCTCTCCCAGGCCCTGGCCTTGCAGGACAAGAGGGAAATTAGCAGGAAACAACTGGAGGTTTCATGGAAGGTGGAGCTGTAATCTGGAGAAGGGCACGGTCTGAGTATCAGAGTTATCATTGCTGTATTTGTTGTCTTTTGTTTTTAAAAACCTCCTGCTGGGCACTGCATCTCTTTGATATGAGCAAAGTCTTTCCTCTGGGGATCGTATAGGACTTTCCTTCCAGAAACCTGGACCACCAACTCTTATTTGTGCCCTTTAAACAAAATCCCATCAAAACACGCCCAGGCCAGCCCCTACCACTATCCCTGCAGAGCCCATCCAGATGCTGGGACACATCTGTCTTTGTATCAGGAGTAGAGAAGTCAGTCTGTGCTGGCACCAGGTGACCAGCCCCAGCCTCAGCCTTAGTCTCCCTTGAGCAGAAACTTAAGCCTTTAGGTTTCCCAAGCTCCAGAGGGCTCCTAACAGGCTTTCTGAATGGCCCCTTGAAGTTTTTCTCATCTGCCCTGAGATAAGAAGAAAGAGAATTGCTTCAGTATTTCCAAACTCCTTTCCAGCCTCTCCAACAATTACTGTTCTCGTGTGCTGGATGTAGGGGGCCTCCACCTATGAAAAAGCAGCTTCCAAACCTCCTAGCAGGTCCTGCATAAATGATCTAGCACAGCCTTCTGGAGGCAGGACTGCTTGGCCCTTCTGGTATGGTTCTCAGCCTGTAGGGCATGAGGGCAAATTGAGCCAGAAGGAGTCACTTCACCATCCTGTCACTCATTGGCATGTAAGACCCCTTAACCCCATGCACACATATTTAACCATTGGTAGCAAAACTATCTCACTTTTGAAAATAGGTACCCTATTGGGCACCTGGGTGGCTCACTTAGTTAAGCGATTGCCTTCATCTTGGGTCATGGAGTCCCAGGATCGAGTCCCACATTGGGCTCCCTGCTCGGCAGGGAGTCTGCTTCTCCTGCTAACCTCTCTCCTCTCATGCTCTTTCTCTCTCATTCTCTCTCTCTCTCAAATAAATAATGAAATCTTAAAAAAAAAAAAAGAAGAAGAAGAAATGTTCATTTATTTAAAAAGAAGAAGAAGAAGAGAAAATAGGTGCCCTTTCAATACCATGGTCCAGATCCTTAATATTTGCACTCAACCCAGTTTTCCATAGGTCACCAACATCATTCCAGCACGCTGATTCTGGCCCCTGTGCCCTAATATCATGCTAAGAACCACCTCAGATGGGCTTTCTCGATGAGGTTGATTGTCTGCTTCTGGGCACTCGCAGAGTCCATGCTTCCAACCACCAACCTGGTGGTGAAGTAGGAATTATCATTTTACCACTCTGGAATCTAGCAGGTGGAGAGAAATGAGAAAGAAGAAAAACACAATGAACAAGTATCTTGGCTAAGAAGGTCAAAATGACTGGTGGCAGAAGTTTGTTGGGGGAAGAGAAGTACAGAATGACCATAATAACTGATGTCAATCAAATATTTGTTTGCTAGACATTGCTCTGGGCATTCTCCCTGCATTGATTTATTTAACTCTTACGCACTCTTAGGAGGGCTCTACGACTAGCTCCACTGTATAGATGAGAACATGGAAGTAGAGAACATCTACCTAACTTGCCCCAAATCACACAGGGAGTAAGAGGAGAACAGGTAGTTTGGCTCTAGAACCCAGGCTCAGAAAAGGCTCACTCTTTTGCTTCTCATAGATAAAGTAGTGGGAACTCAGAGGCAGACCAGGTGTGTGGAGTGCCATTTGTGTATAAGATGTTTAGGGTTATCCTCTGCAAGTGTTGGTGGATGATGGACTCTTTTTGTATAGGCCATGAACTAAGGATGGATCTTTATATTGTTAAGAGGTTGTGAAAAGCAACTCAAATAATAATACCAACAATAATACAGGACAGAGTGACAGATAATATGGTTCTGTGGCCTGCAAAGCCTAGAATATTTACTATCTGTCCTTTTATGAAAAGCTCACTGAGACTTGGCTGGACAATGGTTCTCATACGTATCATCTTGAGTTTTTTGAGTTCTGCTAGGATCTCAGTGAGCATCACCAAGACAGTAGATAGTGGAGGCTACCAAGCAGGAAATACTCCAGATTCCACCCTCAAAAATCCCGTAAGTGGAACAGCTCAATATTTTTAAAAGTTCAATTTCTTCACTAATATATTGTTTTTCAAGGATTCTACCACAAAAAGAAAATGGGAAACCAGTGCCACAGGCTACAGAAAACCATTATGGGCCTGTAACTGGGGAAGTGGGCTACAAAGCAGAAAGAAACAGAGGCTGGTAGGGGCATTCAGGACCAACTAAAGCAAGAGAAACTCAAAACAGGCATTAGAACAAAGATAGGAACCCATTTTAATAATCCTGGCCTGAGACTCTGGGGACAGGACCAGAGTGGCAATGACAGACTGGAAGGGGGAAGGCCTGGGGGACACCACACAGGAGGAATGATGGGCTTGAAAAGTTCCCACGTAGAAGAAGATAGAAGTCTTGAGGCTGACGTCAAGATTTCAAATGCTGGTCATTGGAGGCAAAAGGATTCTGCTGATGGAAGTAGTATGAGGAGTCAGACCTGGTTTAGGTGAAATCATGGAGCAACGTCCCTTAGAAACTTAGAAACCCTTAGAAACTTCGGTGGTTGTCCCTTCTGTCACCCATCTTGAGGTGCACAGGATAAGAAAGAAGACCACGTGGAAGGAAGCAAATTCTGCATTCCAAATCCAGTCAATACGGGGCGTTCACGAATATCCTAGCTCCGGGAGGGCTGGCCACGAGCTGTTCGTCTTAGGAACATTGTGTGGAGGAAGACCTTGGTTTTGGACTTGTGGAGTTCTCTTTCATCTCCCCCTTTTTCTCTTTCAAGATAGGTTTCAAAAATGGATAATAATACCACCACAAGGAGATCAGATGTTTTGTCTGCATATCTGAAATGGCATTTAACGGGATTTTATCTTTGCTCCCCTCCCTCCAAACAATGAACCTTAGAGCTTTCTCCTTCTTTCAGGGGCGCTCACAAGCTGCAATGGGTCCCTTGTCTTGGATCTGACTTCCGGTAAAGAATATAAACTTTCAGCCAGAAGACTTTAATTCCCTCCCATTCCCTTAGATCAGTGCCTGTGTCAGCAGGGTACTATTACAAGAGATTTTATTACATCTTATCCAACTGTTGGCAAGTTCTGAAATTTAAAAAGAATGGTTTTGTAGTACAAAGATTAGAGTGCTCCACAGAATACTAAAAAGGAAAAGAGAAAAACCGAAGTCATCAAGAAAAGTTTCTAAAAACCCTCTCTGCATATGCTAATTTGAAGAGCCTGCATTATGCACTTGGAATTTACTTTAATTATTAACGTTCCTTCTAAGCAGAGAAACTTCAAAGGGTAAATAGTCATCAGGGTTCAGGTACCTTCTTCTCTAAGTGTCTCCATAACAGCTGTGGTGGCAAGACAGCTATTTGGAGGTTTGCTTATTGTTGTTGCTGGGTTTTATTTTGTTTTGTTCTGTTTCACTCAGTGATTGCAAAATGCTTTATAAGGAAAAAAAAAAAAAAATCAATGAAGCTTCTACCCAGTTAGAATAAACTGAGATACAAACCGTGACTTGGCCCCAGGTCATTCTGCCAGTCCTCAAAGAACGCCCTGCTCTCTACATTCATCACTAGCTGAGGATCTGGCTTCCAAGGGAGGGTAAAAGAAGGGATGCATGTGGGGAGACCTGCTAAATGTGAGTATCTGAGACATGCCAAGGATACCAGTGCCAGGATGGGAGGGACTGATTAGTGAGACAAAGTCAGTAAGATGCAAACTGCTGTTGAAAACTCACAGCATCCAGCTGGATATACACACATGATCTTGGATGTCCTGGAAATGGCATGTGGTTCTCCAAAACAATCTCCACCATTGGTCCTCAATTCGAGGACATGCTGGCCCTCCTTCCCCAGGGGATAAGAAAGTGCCCTGCTATTCCGTTGCTAGTTTCACATCCTCCCATCTGCAGTGCTAGGTAGCAGAAGTTCCACTCTGGTGTGAAACAATGATTCAGAAGTCAGAGAAAAAGCCATCCAGGTAACACTGACCTCTTGAAAAAGATCATGATCATTTCTCTAGTTATGGGGTAATTATTTTCCCATCTAGCTAATATTTGGCCAGCTTTCCTTGTGCTCCTTAAACATCCATTTTCACCTAGACTGCCCTTTCCCTTGTTACCCTGAGCTGAAAAGTTTCTTTTCAGCTGTAGTCTCATGACTTTGTCTCAGTCAATTAGATTCTATCTGTGGCTCCAAAAGTAACCTATATAGGAGAATGTAACCTTTATACTCATATACCCCTGAAGGTTGCTAAGAGACCTGTCACTAGAAATCCACAAAGTCACCTGCTTGGTTCTGTTGGAAGACACACACACACACACACACACAGAGTACACACTCAACATTGGTGCTTATCCAAGATTAGAATAGTGATGGATTATTTTGAAGGCTGCAGAAGAATAAAGAAGAAACACAAGGCATAAACAACACTGATTTGCTCACTAATTAATTCATTCAACAAAAATTTCTTCAGTTTGTAAACTTAAAATATTCATTTGTACAGCCTTGTTCCTCAGTGAACTTGCTTCTACACAGAGTTCGTCAGAACCAATTATCTAACGAAATAGAGCCTCACTGATTGACAATGTCAGCTAAGCAAACCTTGTCTTCTCTCTTCTTGAACATCCTGTCTTCATTTTTAGGTAAACGTAGACATCTAAGGCCAGCTCTACTTCTAATAAATATCACACATTCAACTTAATTTCAGGTTTCTCATCCTTAATAACGCCCATTTAATTGGTATCATCATTGCCACTGTCACTGTCATCAATAAATATTTATGGAGCAACCACTGGGTGTCTTGTACCAAACCAAAACCCTTAAGGATTGTATAACCCAGAGGATATGCAGTCCCTGCTGTCTAGAAGCTTAAAGCAGTAGATGTTAAACAGATTAGCTAATTAATGACAAACAGTTGTTAAGAAGCTATGGAGTTTACCAAATCTGGAAAAAAAAAAAAAGAAAAGAAAATGAAAAAGAAAAACACATTCTCATGTATAATCAGTTATTTTGGATTTGTGGAAAATATTCTCTCTTTCCTGCTCATAACAAGCAGGGAGATAGTTTCTGTTTCGCCCATAGGGATCTCTGAATACAAATAATTCAAACAAAACTAAACTTTCAAACTTCATGCTTTCCCAAGGGAATCATCTTTTATTAGAAATAGTCACTTCAAAGGTTTGAGTAAATGTGCTGTTTTTTTTAAACACTGCGAGCAATTTACATTTTTGTGTGCACATTCACTAAATGATTCTGATCAGATTCAGGGAATTTATCCTGCCAGGAGTGCGATGAAAGTGTGAAACTTCATAGCACAGCGATATCAACCAATTAGTGACAGAAATTGGCGGGGTGTTCAAACCCCCCCAAATAAACTTTGGATCTGATGAATTTCTGACCCAGACTCCAGAAATGGTAGTAGGAGTTTATGTGTGTGTGAAGCCTCTTCTCCAGCAACCTCAAGGGCTTTTAAAGACATACTAGTTTCTGACAAGTGTCATTTATCACAATAAGAACCTGACCCTCTCTTTAGCACCTTACCAAAGTTTACAAAACGCTTTGTCACCCAATATTTTATGTATGCCCTCTTTAAACAATTCCACGAGTGTGATCTTATTATTCGTCTCATTTCATGATCAGAAAACTAAAGATTGAGGTTGACAAAATTGCACAGCTAAAACATAAAGGAACAAGATCTTGAAGCCAGATTTTATTTTAATATATTGGAATCTATCCTAAGCTGTTTGGGCCTGAAATTTTCAGATGGTTTTATATCAAACAGTATAGGGAGAGTAATGGCGATGGTAAAAGGAACCTAAATTATCCAGAATGACAGTATATGCATTACAAATATTCTAGATTAATGGTGACCTTTTTACATCCCTTGATGCTAAGCTGAACCACATCAATAAAAGACTTAAATCAAATTGCTAACTAGTCCTGTCTTCCAAACCAACAAAACCATGCAATGTGGATAACCTAGCAAAGACTTGAGACTCAATTAATATCCAGAGCTGATAATAATGGGTACACATTGGTACAGCTAAGCTGGTTCTCAACGACTAACGTCCTTTCTGATGACTAGTACATCCAATTAGATCCTAAATGCTTTCTGTAAGCCTGACTCCAAGGTGATTTTTGAAATTGTGGTTCCTAGAACCCTTACAACACCACTCTGTGATAAGCATCAGCCTAATTTTTTGCTCTTTTTTTTGGGAGGGGTACATTTTAAAGAAATTGCAAAACTTGTGATGATGATGATCTGTAACTCACACAGTCTATAGCTATAGGGACACACACCAGGGAAAGCAGAAACCAGCTATATTTAGATGGAGGGGAGTGCCAGTAAGAATCTCATTCTAGGGGCAATTATAACCTATTGTATAGTCATTGTAGAAGAGATGTGTTTCTTAATCTGCTTATCTTCCTCTTAGGCTTTACTTCCCTTTGACAAGACCTCTCTCTTAGCATAGTCTTGCATAATATACAGCAGAATGCCAATGAAGCATGGATAGTTCTCAGTCCTAAAAATCCTTAGGAAATCATCAATTCCCCACAGGGACTGGAGTCATTGATTCCCTCCTGGGAACTGCCTTTAGAAAAAATTATCTCAGAGGAATTTAGAAGCAGCATTAGCTCTGTCAGTGAGCCTAGAGGGGAAAAGTAGAGATAAATTCAACTTCTAATTCAATTCAATTCAGCAAGTATTTATTGAGCCTAACACAATCTTCAGCATGTGGAAGTAGAAGGCAGTCCTTGACCTCAAGGAGTTTGCCATCTTAGGGGAGGGGGAAGGGAGGCTGATCCCTAAGTGAGTTACTCAACCTCCTTGAGCCTGTTTCCTAAAGAGTGGACCTATGTCACCCCCCCAAACAAGCTGTCTGTTCCCATTGGATCCACTGGACCAGCTCCTTAACACTCATTCATCTTGTCTCCCGAGACTTTGCCCACGGTGGCACACCTCTGCAAGCGTTTGCAGTATAGCTCGGCATGGTCCGCTAACACTTTCCAGCTGTTCTCTACTGACATCTTCCCTCTACTCTGTTCATGATAGTTCATCAGCTCCCCTGTGTGGGTTACGCACAGTGTCACAAGCACACGTAGCCATAACCCAGCAGTCCCTGAACACCACACCTCTGTTCTCATCGTCCACTCTCTCTCTCTTCTTGTTGTTCTTGGAAAGGGCAGAAGGATCTAGATTTGTTCTTTCTGTTGTCATTGTTTTAGCAACTTGTGTTGTATCTATACATAAATCAAATTTCCTATGTAAATAAAGCTAATAAAGAATGAGCTTCAGGAGAACAAAGAGCTTATCAGACTGGAGAAGTGAGTTGGAAAAGAGGTTTAAGGACCAATTAAGAGGATGATTTGGAAAGGGGAAAAAATGACAGCTTACTTTCTACCAATGAGTGTAAAATCTGTGGGCAGTTCAGAAAACACCAGTCAGGGTAGCCTGGGTGGCTCAGTCAGTGAAGCATCTGCCTTTCGTTCAGGTCATGATCCCAGATCCCTGCTCAGCAGGGAGTCTGCTTCTCCCTCTCCCTTTGCCCCTCACCCTGCTCCTGCTCACGCTTTCTCTCTCTCTAAAATAAACAAATAAAATAATATATAAAATCTTTAAAAAGAAGAAGAAGAAGAAAAAGAAAACACTAGTCAGATTGACTTAATGTTCCCAGATTCGAAAATACCAGTTCGATCTATCAACATCACATGCGTGCGCGCGCACACACACACACACACACACACTCACTCACATGTACTCACACACACAAGACACAAATTCTATCAGCTGACAGTACTCTTGCCTCTCTGCGTGGTGGGGTTTATGCACGAAGAGAACCACATATACATCTCAATATTGAAAAGCTTTAAATGAAATAATAAACTAAGTAAAATCTGTGCTGTTCTCCAGCCATAATTCCTAATGACCTGAACGATCAGATTTGAATTTCAAATTGTGGCACTCCCCCCGAGTGCTCTGTTGCAACCTGGCAGCAAGGAGAGGTCCCCGTGCCTTGCCCGTATTCCTTCTCTTCCCACCTCAGGCTCTGATCTACAGCAGGAAGAGCCTCACAGACAAGTCTGTGGATGCCAGTCCGTCCACCAAAGCCTCATCCCCACCCCTTCCCACCACCTCCCTTGGTCCTCAGTGACCAGAGCAGGAAGAGCAGGAAGAGACCAGAGCAGGAAAGAGGCGCATTCAGATGCGTATATGAGCCTAGAGCCTTTCAGGTAGAGAATTTGGGAATCCTGGGTAGCTAGAGAGTGATCTCCAAAAGGAGTAAATGCTCAGAATACATACATCCCTTTACCCCCACAGACTCCTTGCCCCATGGGGAGGTAAGTATGGCTCTCTACTACCATGGATGGGCATCATTCTCTTTACCTGGGAGACTCATATTGCATTTTCATGAGATCTGTTTCACGCTTACAGAGTGCTGCCCCAAAGCGTGGAGCCCCAAAGCAGCCTGTCTTGCCTTGGGCTTCAAGTCAGCATGGACCAGAAGCAGTGTGGATCCCTCTCTCCTTCTCCCACCCCAAAGATATCCACGGAGTACAAAATCAGTGGTCTGGGACTCTACCATCTTCCCCTGACCACCTCCTGACACTGGATAATGGCTCATGGCAAATTTTGATCTCAGCCGTGAAGCATTCCAACCACAAATGAGGCTACCCAGTTATTTCAAGTCCATATTCTTGACCCTCAAATGCATGTGGGAGAGCCTTAGGGACTGTCACAAGAAACACAACTTCGATATCAAAGAAAGTGCCTTCCTTTGTGACCCTAATGCAAAAATAAGTCAAGAAACTCAAAGATAATCAAAGCATTTTAAATGGGAAATTGGCTCCCAGATACCCCATAATGGTTTGCAAATGCAGGTTTATCTCTTTTCTGTTTAATTCCTTTTAGTAAGTGCAGGTAGAGAGAGGCCTACTTTATTCCAAAACATCCTTGAGCCATAGCCCCAGGACTCCAGTTACTGAAAACATTACAACATTGATCAGAGCTATGATTCTAATATAAAAGGTGTCTATTATTGGAGGGCTCTGCTGCTAGGCAACATTAAGGGTGCTAGAGGGACTTTAGAAGGACATTAAGAGTCCTAAGACAGAAAACAGTTCCCCTGACTGTCATGACTCCAAGAGACAGATCCCTGAGTGAGGAAAGGCTGAGAGAGACACAAATACCATATAAGAAAATTAAAACATGGGGCACCTGGGTGTCTCAGTTGGTTAAGCATCTGCCTTTAGCTCAGGTCATGATCCCAGGGTCCTGGGATCGAGCCCTCGTTGGGCTCCAGCCCTCGTTGGGCTCCCTGCTTAGGGACTCTGCTTCTCCTTCTGCCCCCTCCCCCAACCCCACTCACACTCACACACTCCTTCTCTCTCTCAAATAAATAAATAAAATCTTAAAAAGAAAATGAAGACCCTAACTTAGGAGATCCCTTAATTCAGATAGGTTTCCTCCAACCTGTTGAGTCCCTGATGCTACAGTTTTCAGAACAATCAAAAGGAATTGACCTCAGGTCTTAGAAAATTTTCTCCTGCCAGGGACACCATTTCTGATTTAGGTAAGGCAGAAAGGCTGTTTTTGATACCTCCACAGTTTTATCTTTATAAGGACTTTATTTATACATGTTCCCCAAAGTTCAGTATATATGTTGTCATCTGCATTTTCCAATTTATAACCAAATAGCAACATTTGGGAGATGGAGTTTTTGTTCTGATATTTAAAGTGGGAAGACATGTTCCAGAAAGTCCATTTTTAGGAAAATGACTAATTGATTAGAGTCACTACTAATAGAACAGGTTGACATAACTCAAAGTGGAAAGCAGAGAATTATCAAGATAATGTATAATTCAGCCCAGATGGGCATTAGAATGTCTGCCTTGAAATCCCAATCCACTACATCAGTGGTTCTCAAAGCATGAACCCTGGACCAGTAGCACTGACATCACTAGAAAATTGTCAGAAACACAAATTCTCAGACCCCACCTCAAATAGGATCAAAATCTCTGGCCAAGGAGCCCAGCAATCTGTGCTTCTACAAAGCGACTCTGATGAACAATAAATTTCACTGCCCTGGATCATTTGGCTGTCGATCCTGGTTGCTCATTAGGATTATTTGGGAAGAACTGAACAAGTACAGAGGCAGGACCCAACTCAGATCAATTAAAACACAATCCACTGGGGTGAAGCCCAAGCTTCTTGGTAGCTTTTAAGCTCCCCAGGTGGTTCCAGCATGTGGCCAATGGCTGAGAATCCCTGTGCTGGATAATTTTTAGTTTGGTAGACCTAACTCTATGAACTTCTAAGCAAACTTTCACCCAAGAATTGGCAAGCAATCACTTACAAACAGGGGCATATTATAAAAGACCTATGCCATCAAGGTCTGATCACAAAGTCCACCTGGGCTTTGGACATATCTAGCTCAAAACTCCTGTATTCCAGCCTACCGAGCATCATTTGCACAGCTACAATTATTTCAACCATGGTTAAAAATGAAGGGAATTAAATTAGCTTGCAATCTTTTTACATGTTTCTAGAGAACATGTCACCTGTCACTCGGAATGAGATGTGCTTCTCCCTCTCTCAGGATGTGGTATAATGAGGTTTCTCTCTGAGCTCTGAATGCAGAAATGTATTTATGGCACAAAGGGAGATTTATGTATTTTCTAAAAATCCTGGCAGCCAATAATAGCCTTGACTGACTCTCTAGGGCTCCAAATGCAACTAGATTGTATTTGGATATAAATCTGGATGCACTGTAATCTTAGCCCTGTTTCCCTCCATTAAAGGCCAGATGGGGCAAAAGGGTTTGGAGGGGAAAAGTAATAAAATTATTGATAAAATGCACAAGAATAAAATACTAAGCCAGAGAAGGCCATTTCGGTATAATCTGTGCAAAATTCTCAGAGATACCATGTGTAAGTAGCATCTTAGTGACTATGCTAATGAATTCTGGGATAACAAGGATTCTATACAATCACAGCTTGGTGGGTAACATTTTTTTCCCCCTTAATGTCATCGAAAGTTGTAAGGAAAATATATTCAGAAAAGGATTTGTCCCAGGGTAGGGAAGAGATTCCAAAACTGTTTAACATCTGCCATCTGATATTTCCTCTCTCCTCGATCATTTCGTCATTCAAGAAAGTATTACTAAGAGAGTGAAAAGTAAAGGATGGTACTAACATACTTCGTGCCCAGTCTGCGATCGACGGGATAGCCCTCAGTCTCAAGAAGGCTGGGAATGAGGTAGATGGTAAGCAGTTCTAGAATCACTGGCTCTGGATTCCAACAGCTAAATATGAGTGCTCAGAAAACAAAACAAAACCTTAGAGTTGTCACAAGGCAATCTCTGAAAATGTGCCAAATAAGTAGCATAATCACTGTAAAAATTCGAACGAAGTTGTCTTGAGCTGTGTCCTAAATGGTACCAGAATCTGCCAGTTCCATGAGATGCATCCCCTTCACCAGGATGGAGCATTCTTGGAACTAATTTGTTTTTAGAACGTAGCATCTTTCTGCATTGTTGAATCCTGATAAATTGTATTCATGGCCCATCCATTGGAACCAGCTGTAGATTCATGACCACACAGGAGGACACCAGCAGAGGCCCAAATCTATGCAAGCTGGGTGACAAAAGCCCAAGGGCCATTGTATGTGCCCCAATATAGGGTAGCAGGTCAACACTGTCATAAATTGCTATCCTCCTGGATGGTGACCTATATTAGTTTTGGCTACTGCCATTTGGGGACTTGATAAAAAAAAAAAGTATCTGTCCTATAGAGCAGAACCAAGAGTAGCACAAATGCCCTAAAGACATTTTTCCAACTAAATTACATGCATTTATTTTTCACCATGGGGGTCAGAATCGAAAAGCTAACAGGCTCCAGAGGGACAGTGCATGCTAATTCCACTCATGGTAAAGGTCCTTTAAAATGCCACTCATGCCTGAAGCACTGATGAGTTTGCGAGTTGCCAGGCTCGAGGTTTGCTACGCACGCTCCCATTGGAACCCATTAGATGCCCTACAGATAGATGAGCTCTGCACAACCGCATATGTAGACCCACTATTCAAAAGTTTAAAAAAATTACTAAGCAATTACACAGATTTTCCAGCTCTAACAACAAGGCTAATGGCAGTCCAACTGCAATTGAGTACAGTAGATTAGTATGGTGCTAAGAGAGCTAAACTCTTTTCATTGAGTGCAAAGCTCCCATGGACCATGTAAATTACATCCAATTGCAATTCATAGATAATAACGGGGAGGGGTTGTGTTTGATGTCACAAACCTTGGGTGCCACACTCACCCACGTGGAAGCAGACCATACGCAACCCTAACCTGAACACACCAAAAGCCTCAAAGATGCTCTCCTATCCAACTTATGGAATATATAGACTCATAAACACGCTCTTCAGGTACTTGTAATATGCCAAGCTGAAAACAAACCTAGTTTGCCTACCCCTGATTTTACAAATAAGGAAGACAATGATACTTCCAAACTTATACTTTTGTATACATAGGCATGCATATGCCAGCACATGCATATATGTGTACTCATATACACACACACTCACACACACATGAAGGTGAACAGCTGTCTCACTTTGCCCCAGGTTTTGCACTCGAAGTCCCATGTCTTGTGGAACCTCTCAGACATGGGCAAACGGGATACTTGTTCACCACAACACACCTCTTTAATGAACCCTATCTAATTTTAAAAATCTTAAGAAGCTGAGTGCTATTAGACACTCTTCCAAAGATTTATCTTGTCAACTAAATTCTCTTCATGGGAAACTTAACCCAATTACCCAGGTTGGGGTCATTGGGGAACCAAAAGCACAAAATACAGACACTACCCAGGTTTCTACCTATTGTCACGTAACTCAGAGCATTTACCACCATTATAATTAATGGCCTACTGCACAACGGCTTGTTTAATATCTGCCACTTGCTGCTGTAAGTTCATGAAGACAAAGTGTGATCATGGGTTTCTCTACTATCTTATGCCAGATGCCTGGAATAGTCCCTGAGCCATGATAGGCATTTTATAAATATTTGTTGCACTAAAGGAACAGATGAAGAAAAATCAGTGGATGTCCTGGTATGGTCATGGGTTGGGGGTGCTTAAACTGAGCAACCCCAGCAAAGTATTTCTTTACAATTAAGGAGGCCAGAGAATATGCAGTTGCTTTTTCACAAAAATGGCCTCACTGTAACCCACAGCTCTGATCTCCATCTTTGATTACTATCACTATTACATCAAATAGTAATAAAAATAGCTATCGCAAGAAAGTTGAGCACTTTCTTCATGTCAGTAAAATATAAGGTACAGGTTTCATCCTATCTTAGGGCAGAACCACCATTCTCATAGTGAAGGATATTTGGGGAAGGCTTGGTCACTCTCCATTATGCCATTAGTCATCGGAAGGGACCCATTTCAGGAAGGTTAAATCTATCACTGACTGCCCATAAAAGGGATGGTGGACAAGTCCAGGCTGAGCTCTTCTCAGACATGCCATTAGAAGAGCACCCAGCACTGAGCAGAAGTTCAAGAATGTTGGTTAGAGTGGGAGGGGGTAATAAAGGTTATAACTGAAGAAAGAAAGTGAATGATGATGGGGACGATGCCTCCATCAGGGACAAGACATTGTTTATTTTGTGCCTCTAGTTCTATCAGAGAGCTGGAAAGTGTGCAATGATACCAAGGGAGGGTATGAGAGATTTCCATTCTAAACTCAAGCACAGCTTCCTGAAATCTGAGAAGGAGAATCCAAAATGATGAATGCTTTGTTTCTTGAAAGAAATTACCTGGTCCATCAGCTCAGCAAATCTACTGAAGTGTCCTGATGTAACATGCTTTGCACCTTTGCTCTGCCTGTCCCCTCCATCCTGCTACAAGAAACCTCAGCATCCAGGGGTGGCTTGGCCGCTCTGTGTCTCTCCTCGTCTGTTTCATTTCCTCCTGCAAGACCAGCTGCAGCTCAATTGTGGACCATGTAATTCAATAGATTTGCAGATACGTCTTGAGTCAATTTTAATTCTATTTAAAGGACAGTCGATAGAGTCATCTCTGGGGCTTCCTGAGATGAATTTCATATTCCATACACTGAACAAAATGGAAGGGGAGAACGCACTGCTCTTTAAAGATACAACTTAAGTTTCTAAAGCATTCCATGTTGGTCCCACTTCTCTAATTCATCAAGACTCTAGTCCAACTTAGGAGATTGTGTAGGAAATCTGGATGGCAAAGGAAGCATGAATTTATACATAGAAGTTTCAGACTGACCATTGTCCTTAGAGTTTGCCAAAATGGAACTTGTAGCCAGCCAGTTTTTCTCAGGGATTTCTCAGCATTGTATCTTTCCCTGAATTGATGCTACTCTCTCTGCCTGGGATGTCATTCCTTGCCTTTCCATATGTTCTCGTCCCTCCATGCTTCATGATCCAGCTCAAATGGCACAACCACCTCAAACTTTTCCTTTTTTTTTTTTTTTACATGATTTTGTGTATTGATTTGTCAAAGAGAGAAAGGGGGAGAGCAAAGCAGGGGAAGCAGCAGGTAGAGGGAGAGAGGCAATGAGCAGGAAGCCTGATGCAGACTCGATCCCAGGACCCTGGAATCATGACCCGAGCAGACACTTAACTGTCTGAGCCACCCAGAAGTCCCACACCTTGAACTTTCTCGTATCCTCTTCCCTCCCCCTCATCACCTTTCCCATGCCTCCTGTGAACATTGTCTCTTGGATGCATAATCATTCTGTATCTCACACTTTTGCTATTAAATGTATCTGTTTTCTTTTCCTGGTTCATCTGCAAGCTCCTTGAGGACAGGGTTTATAAATTTAATTTACTTTGGTGTTCTCCTGGATTCGTCAGGTTTTCAGGCTATGAGTTTGCTGTTCTAATGATGTATAGCAAATATGTCCAAAATTTCACTGGCTTAGAACAACATCGATTTTCCTCACTTGTGAGTCTGACCCTCAGCTGGGGTAACTTTTCTCGAGGCTGAATTCAGGTCTGCACCAAAGTTCTCTCAATCTGGGACCCATGCAGAAGCAGTAGCATCAACCTGGGGCAAGCTTTTTCTTTGGTGAATAGCAGGGAAACATAGGGTCAGGCTAAGCCACACTCATGTCACATCTCCTCCCACACCATTGGTCAAAGCATGTCATGTGGCCAAACCCAATGTCACCAATGAGGGAAAGGACTCGGCACTTCAAAGTCACATAGATGCATAATTCTACCCCGTTTAGGTCACCCCCACAGCCTGCCAGCTTCTTCTGATGCTTGCCTGAGTATCCAGGAAGTCCAGCAGTTATCACACATATTCCTAGGAAGCTTGAGCATGTTACCTACTACCTGTACTTGACCCTACACAATTCTAAAAGTTGTTTGGGAGTTCAACCCACAAGTAAGTGAGTAACCCCTAGAAAGTGACTCTGTATGAAACACAGTCTAGCCCTTGGTGACCTCCTAGCCCAATGCATATACACAAATGGGGAAAGAGGTGGAAGGAGAAAGCGGAACACCCATTGCTAAATGATGGTTGGAAAGTTTGGGGGGAAAGTAATCCACTTTAAGACACTGGTCCCAGCAAGAGTATTGCCAGTTGCCAGAACTCTGGAGATGAAAACAAGATCTTTGCTATTTAAGATTTTCCTCTGTTCCTGCTGGTTTTCCCCACCTGAAGGGCTAATCCTCTGCTGGCCTCGTCATTATCACCTCTGTGGCAAGACTCACTGCAGGGTCCAAATCCTCGATTGTGGGTTCCAGCGGTGAATGGCCAGCAGGTGAGTTTGAAACAGACAAACGACTATCATCCCAATTTCTCCGGGACTATAAAAAAATAAAAAGAGGGAAAGGAAGACAGATTCTCCAGGGAAGAAAGGGCCTCTTGCATATACTTGACTTAGCCACGTTCAAAGTGTTCTCCCTCCATTAATTCATGAGTACTGAAGTGTAAGTAGAGTGGAAAGAAGGGTCAGCACACACCTGCTCTTCCTTAAAAGGATAAAAAATAGGAGCCTGGAAAAAGCCAGTCGTTTCTGGAAGCTCAATAGGGATTCAGTCATTGGGCAAGATCTAGCATGTCAAGATGGTGGTTCCCAGAGGTACTATGCTTGTTTCCAGACCACACTCTGGAAAGTGTTATTATTAAGGCACTTATTTTGCTATTGGATGTCATTCCAGTCAGTGTCCACGTAGGTTTTTAATTGTATAATAAAGTCCATTTGTTTGATCTGCGATCCCAGCTTTCTAAATTGTGTTTGCTCCTGTATACGCTAATCCATACTGCTCACCTCTCAGCAATTAGTCAAGGCGGTCCCGGCCCTTAGTGTAAATTAATGAGGTTCTACCAGAATTGGCTTCTGAGGTTTTGATGAGACATGAGAATGGTTCTCTCTGCCCTCCTCCTCTCCCATGATATATGATCAATTTATTTAACTCAAATTGCGTTTTCAATAGCTCTCTCTTCCCAGCGTCAGCATGTCTGCTGTAACTTACACTCGAGAAAGGGAGTGACAGCGTGGTGTGGCGGGAGATAAGGCGGGTAGGAATAGGAGTGTTTTCTCTTATGCTACCTTGAATGAGCACAGTGACATTCGGAGCACAGACAACAATGTCAGTGGCAGCCACAGTCTTCTCTGCCAGGAACAATTACCTGGGGAGCATGGTGCTGCTTGGGCTTTCTATGAGATCTCCCGATGTGATGTTATTGGAATAATTAATTTATATCAAAGTGGAGCCTCACCCAAGTAGATACTTACACAGTATACTGTGCTCCCTTGTCAGACGGTTTCTTTTTAACAGCATAGAAAGCCCAAGTGAACATTTACTTCCCTATTCATTTACTTCCCTATTATGCCATAGAAATGAACTTAAACGTCACTAATAATAGCATCACTTTAAAACATAAAGTCGAGAGAACATATTCTCCAGTGTCACCACGATGGCATTATTTGTCTTGGGCTTAATTTGCCCTCACTGTGTATTATTAGGAGTTAACACTGTAGTTTTGTTTAATAACTGGCTTCACCACCCATGGCTGACTCCAAACTGATCACTCAGGCCTGCTGATGAAAGTCCTAATTCATCCTTGTTAGAGCAATTAGGGGGAAATTGGATAACCGTGCCTCTTCTTGCAAAGGTCTACGTGCAGCTATAGCCTATCCCCCAAGAGGTTAAGCAAACGCTCATTTTGGCTGCAAGTGAAATAGATACTTTCCTTGTAAGTGAGATAGTACCAAATTAATTTAGACTTCAAGAAGTTTTTAAGTGGGAGCTGGAGCTCGGCTTCTATTCTCCTCCTCACTCCGTTCCTCTCTCTGCACACAGCCAGGTTAAATGTTCTCTGCCATTAGAAATCAATTATGATTCCCTGCTATACTGCATATGCTGTTGTGGTATGAGCTACACCTCAGCATACTGACTTTGGCTGCCTTTTCTTCTTGCCCTTGACATTCGAGTAGTAATTTGAAAGTGGAAAACTTCTCAGACCATTACGACACATCCCGTCTCAGACCAATTACATTGGCCTGATGGGAGTGTAGCCATACACGGCTTCATTTCTGACTGGGAAGGAGTTGTCCCTGCTGCAGATGGATTTAACCAGATTGGAAAGGTTCAGGGACTGGGGAGAGGGTTACAAACAGGCTAGAGACTAGGGATGGGGGAAGAAATGCCCAAGTTAGGCGAAGTGTGACAAGAGATGTCTGGTGGGTCATGGCGGAGTTGGTATGGACCCAGAGAACAAAGGAAAACAAGAAGCAAGTGCCCCCAAAGTATCCTGAGATTTCTGATCCCTGCAGCAAGATCTCTGCTAATTTTGCTGTGAGCCTTGGTTTTGTCATTTACCGTCTCGGGTCTCTGATCTTTGTTCTTATCTGTGAAGTGAAACACTTGTGATCTCAAAAGTTCCTGTTGATTCTATAACCATTAGGAATGCTTTTTGCCACAAGTTATAGAACAAATGCGTTTGTTTGTGCCACAAGAAATTGAGAGATAAGTGGCTCTTGACATTAGTTCAGCGGCTTGTTATTTCCCAAGATCAGCATCTCTATAAACCTTTGGAGCTTTTTCTCATCTTGCCACTTGATGGTCACCCAGGTAGCTGCTGCTTTTCAGCTGTGACATCCACGTTCCACACCTGAGCAAGGGGACAAGCAAGAAACCTCCTCTTCCAGAGGCTGTCTTTTTTAGGAAAGAGATGCTCTCCCAGCAGATTTTTACCTATACCTGGTTTCCCTCGAGCATGAGCTTGGCCACCCGTGGGTACAAGAGAGGCTGGGAAGGGTTCCATTTTTCAGTCTCTGCAGAAAAAGAGGCAAAGTAGAATGATGTTGAGATGCGTGCTAATCAACCAACAGTATCTGCCATGGGCTTGGAGGCTTGGAATAGGCTATCCCACCTCAGCTTGCCTGTCGCTTTGCCTGTCTCAGATACACAGACTAGGGGAGTGACTAAGCATTGTTACTGCTCGTAAGCATTCCCGAGTCTTCTCCCTTTCCAGCCATGTTGGAGACAGGCGCAGCCAGGTAACTCGCTCTGGCCAATCACTTGCACGCAGATAGGACATGCATCCATTCCAGATCAAAGCATTTATCCGCCAGTGTGCATTCTTAATTTCTCCTCATCTCCCTACCCCTACATCTAAAGATGTTTCGATGGCAGACGCTCTATCAGCCTGGGTCTGAGGTGAGGACAAAATGGAGCAGAGCCACTGACAGCACATGAGGGTTGTGTAGGAGGAGTGTGACTCGATGAGTTGCTAGTTATCATAACATAACCTAGGGTGTCCCGACTGAAACAGATAGGCAGGGAGGATACGTTTATTCTCGATAACTCCACAACTCTCATCAGGCCCCTGTCTAAAGTCCATCATTTCCAGCTTGTGGTCCTGATTTGAATCATCTCTTTGACTCCTTCCTTCACTTCTGCCCTGCATTCTTAAGGGCTCCCCAAATGGCCAAGTGCTAAACCAGCCATGGAGACACAGTGGCCAGAAGTCTGCTGAGATGAGTGCCTCTCAGAGCCCCTTAGCTTTGTGCTGTGATGGCGCCACACAGAGGTCTTCCTTTCAGCATCTTTCTGTGAGGTTTCTTGTGGGTTCCTCCAAGCAGGCGAGAATGGGGATGTTTCCCAGGCCACAGCACTTGAAATCATTTTTGTGCTACAGCAAATCTGATAATGATAATGGCAATGGTTTTGTAACAAAGTGGCGTGCGATCCATTACTACTACCATCATCATCACTATTACCGTCGCCTCTAATAACAGTTAACACACAGGGAGCACACCCGCTGGACTGAGGCTTGGAAACATGTAATCTCTTCCCACTGAACATGCATCTTTAAGAAGCTGCTGGGATAAGCAAGTCATTGAAACCCCAAGAAAAATGGATATTCCTCACTTATAAATGCAAAGAGAGGCAGAGTAGGGTTGTGGAAAAGGGGCGGATCGGGCATTCGGGAAATTCCTTCCTTACCCACATACAGGCTAACCTTTGTGACCTAAACAAGGCTCTTATCTGCTCAGGGTTCTCTTTTCTCCAATTTACTATTAAAAAATAAAGAACCTATAGGGGCACCTGGGTGGCTCAGTGGGTTAAGCCTCTGCCTTCAGCTCAGGTCATGATCTCAGGGTCCTGGGATTGAGCCCCACATGGGGCCCTCTGCTCAGCAGGGAGCCTGCTTCCCCCTCTCTCTCTGCCTGCCTCTCTGCCTACTTGTGACCTCTCTCTCTGTCAAATAAATAAATAAAATCTTAAAAAAATAATAAAATAAAAAAATAAAGAACCTATATATGTGCACTTAATTCCTTGCTGTGTGTTAATGAACCCAGAGAGACCAACTTTGGCCTAAGAAAAATCTCCATCACGGTGAACTTGCCAAAACCAAGTACATGGGTCCGGTGAGTGATGTCACAGGCACCGGTTGTTCTACGATGATGTCACAGGCACGGTCACTCTACGATGACATCACGGGCACCGGTCGCTCTATGAGGCAGAGGAGGCTTCTCCTGCCCTGTGGGAGCTATTTGCTTATTTGGAAGGAGAGAAATGAACAGGCAAACAGGAATGGCTAAATACCCTTAGGCTATTTATTTGCAAATATGAGCAGTCCTGTGGTGTGTGTTATGCAGCAACACGGCAGATAGAATGGCGCAGCAGGGCTGGCCACAGTAGTTTACCAGCCTGGAACTCCTCACTTCCGGCTTCAAACTCACGTGTTATCGCACACATTAACACCTCATGTCCTTCCTGACACAGCTTGCTAACAGACTGGGCTTTGCCCAGCACTTGTCTTACACCTGTGCGAGGCAGTCTCGATCGCCTGGAAACATTGTGAGGAGCTGTGGGCTTCCTCCCCATTCTCTGTTCTAGGGGCTGGCACAGTCCATGGGCAGCTAGAACATAAGAGAGGTCAAGTCCCCTAAGGACTTGCAAATACCATTTAGAGGCCAATTTCCCTTCGAAAGGAAATATGGGCACGGTGACTCCTTCCTGGGATGCTGCTTTTCTTAATCTGTTTTTTCAATCAGTTTTTCCATTCATATCTTTTTTTTTTTTTTCCTGTTTCAAGATACCAGCCTACATTTAGCTGTCGAGTCTCCTTAGTCTCCTCCAACCTGTGATCATTTCTTGGTCTTCTTTCTCACAGCTGTGGCAGGTTTAATGAATACTAGCCAAGTTTTCTATAGCACACCCCTCAATTTGGATTTTTCTAATGTTTTTCTCAGGATTAGATTGGAATGATGGGTTTTTGTAACACATATCACAACAGGAGAAGTGCCCCCTTGTCACATATCAGGGGATACATGAGATTATCATGAGCTATCACCGGTCACATGATTGCGGATCACATGGTTTAGGTGGGAACGCCCAGCTGCTCCTCTATAAATTTATAGTTGTTCTGTTTATATCTCATTCTGCTCTACTATTTGGAGATTTCGACCACACTCAAGAAAAACAGAATTAAGCTCCGCCTCCACTTCCTAATTTACATACACTATTAGAATTCTTTTGCAAGAAAGATCTGTCCCTTTGGCACCACTCATTTATTTATATTAGTATGAACTACGTTTGTTTCAGACTTTAGGTTATAATTCAATACTATGTTATTTATCTTCTTGCTCAGAGTATTTTAGCTTCGGCCATTGGGAGTGCTTTCAGGATGACTCCTGTGTTCTTTTGATATGCCTCCCTTTTTCTTCCTTTCTTCCTACCTCTCTCTCTCTCTTTCCAGTGAAAATTTTCAGCACTTCCTAGCTGGCACTACAAGATGCTCCAAGCTTACCTTGCATGTTCCCTGCCCCAGACTTACCAGCGACTATTTGTCCAAGGAACCCTAGTTCCTTTTACTGGAGAATGGTATATGGAAACCAAATCTTGTCCTGAGTGTGCTCCTTGCTACTAGGATGTCATTGCCTCTAGACCATCTCGGCAAACTCAGCTAGGAAATATATACATGCATATTAATACATGTATGCACACATATATGTATCTGTCTGTATATATACATATCGATAAACCTGAGTTAATACCGTTGCCTCTGGAATGAGTCCAGCATGGGATTTGTTCTAGCTTTCCATCCTTTCTTATTGGGAACTTGTTTTTGACATTTTATTCCCATTATCTAAAATCCATTTACTTATTTGCCCAACTCTTAACCTCATTTTAAGTCCCTCTCATCCTTGAGTCTCAGTCGGGTTCCTATGTATAATGTCTCAGCATGCCTTTCATATCTTACTCATAATATGTGACTCTGTTTGACATTTGCATCCCCTGCTGCATTGAGTCACCTCAATGGCAGGACCAGGCTGACGTGCCCTCTGTTGTGCACTGTGCAAGGATTTGCTACATGAATGAAAGGGAGAAGTAAGAAGCCTAAGGCAATACAGGCCCTTCCAGGCTAGAGTCCCATTGTACACTAGGAAGGATGCCTGATCCTTCTTCGACACTCGATCTCATTACCCTGTTTTCCCATTACCCTGTTTTCCCATCTTCAGAACAATTATCTGCCACTATCTTGATTGTTTTCTGTCTCCCCCTACTAGACCATAAGCACCACTTGGGCAGAGACCTTGCCTGTCTTCTTTACCTCTGTATCCTAGAATAGTTTATCATCCAAAGCAGATTCTTGATTTTTAAAAATTGCTGGATAACAAAAACACTGCATTATTAGCTGTAAGCAGCAATGTTACTAAGAGTATTGCTTTTCAACTCAACACCCAAAGAACAAATAATCCAATCAAGAAATGGGCAGAGGACATGAACAGACATTTCTGCAAAGAAGACATCCAGATGGCCAACAGACACATGAAAAAGTGCTCCACATCACTCGACATCAGGGAAATACAAATCAAAACCACGATGAGATGCCACCTCACACCAGTCAGAATGGCTAAAATTGATAAGTCAGGAAATGACAGATGCTGGCAAGGATGCGGAGAAAGGGGAATTTTTGGTGGGAATGCAAGCTGGTGCAATCACTCTGTAAAACAGCATGGCAGTTCCTCAAAAAGTTGAAAATAGAACTACCCTACAACCTACATTTTTGGTGGGAATGCAAGCTGGTGCAATCACTCTGGAAAACAGCATGACGGTTCCTCAAAAAGTTGAAAATAGAGCTACCCTACGAGCCAGCAATTGCACTACTGGATATTTACCCTAAAGATACAAATGTAGTGATCCAAAGGGGCACGTGCACCTGAATGTTTATAGCAGCAATGTCCACAATAGCCAAACTATGGAAAGAACCTAGATGTCCATCAACAGATGAATGGATAAAGAAGATGTGGTATATATATATACAATGGAATACTATGCAGCCATCAAAAGAAATGAAATCTTGCCATTTGCAATGATGTGGATGGAACTAGAGGGTATTATGCTTAGCGAAATAAGTCAGTAAGAGAAAAACAATTATCATATGATCTCCCTGATATGAGGAAGTTGAGAGGCAATGTGGAGGGTTTGGGGGGTAGGAAGGGAATGAATGAAACAAGATGGGATTGGGAGGGAGACAAACCATAAGAGACTCTTAATCTCACAAAACAAACTGAGGGTTGCCAGGGGGAGGGGAGTAGGGAGAGGGTGGTGGGGTTATGGACATTAGGGAAGGTATGTGCTATGGTGAATGCTGTGACATGTGTAAACCTGGCGATTCACAGACCTGTACCCAGGGGCTAATAATATATGATATGTTAATAAAAAAATAAAAATTTATTTTAAAAAAATCAGACCCAAACCAAAAGTCAAAAAAAAAAAAAAAGAGTATTGCTTTTCTTAAATTCTATCGATGCAGGTATTAACCAGATGTGATTAGTATGCTTATTTTTGAGGCCTGTTTTGGTGACCTTATCATACAGGTATGTATGATACAAACAAAAAAATACCCAAACAAAGAAAGGTCAAAGTAAAACAGAAGAAAAGAAAAAATAAATAAGAGCCCTTAAGAACCAATTTTAGGCTACAATAAGAAAATAACTTTTTACAGATGCAGGGCTTAGAGGTCAAAGTTCAAGTCATTTACATCTGGGTTGGGGTTCTCTGGACATTTTTTCTCTAATGCTCTTCGTAATTTTTTCCACAACATAGTCTGTGCAAACTTCCAGTTTATGCTCTTTCCCTTTCCCCCTCCATCAGCCATCTTTCCCTCCCACAAAACTTATGAAACTTATGAAAACATATAAATCGTTCAAAACACAAACTAACTGGAGATTTGTTGGCTGAAGTAAAACAGGAAAAGGTTTGTCTGGGGTGGGGATGGTGGTCCGGCTTGCAGATTTCCCCAAGAAAGACTTTAGTCCTTGGTTCGACTCCGGAGTGCTTCTTTCTCATGTCATTGATCTGTAAATCACTTTTAGAATTGAAGCTTATGAATTTGGACATTTTTGAGTCAACTTTAAGAAATTTTGGAGCATGCCAGGAAAACATTTACTTTACCACTATTTTGAAAGAATTGTTTTCTACCCTAGGGGGAACCACCTGGCTGTGCATCGGGATCACCTGAGACTCTCACTAAAATACGGATTCCTGGACATCACCCCAGACTGAGTGAGCAGAAGTTCATCCTTCAGATGGAAGCTATAAACCCAGTCCCCCAGGTGATACCTAGGCCAGCAGCCCAGCGTTAGGCTGGACCAACCACATATTGTAATACTGTAAAAGAGCTTGTAACGGCACTGTTTAAGCTAAAATAAAACAATAAAATGAATAAATAATAATAAATAACTTAATAATAAAAATAAATATTTATTTATAATATTTATCTATATAAATATTTATAATATATTATATTTATTTATATTTATATTTATAATAAATATAATGTTTATAATAAATAAATAAAAATACATAAACATTGACTTAATATAAATAAATAATAATAAATAATAAAACATAAATAATAAATTAATAAGTAATAAATAACGAGTTAATAATAATAAATTTTAAAAACGAATAAATAAATAAACAAAACGAATCAGAATTCTGTTTATTCAAACCTCCAATTAATTTTTAATGTTATTTTTTAATAATTAATTTTTAAATATTATTGTTAAGTCAAGGAAGCCAAACTGGTTTCTTATCGTGCCCTATAGGAAGAAATATACTTCACATTGCATTCCAGTATACACACATATATGCATGTGTTGGCATGTATATAAACCAAGAGAAAATTCACAAAATTTTGTGAATTGACTGAGCCACCCAGGCTCAGTCAGTTAAGCATCTGCCTTTTGCTCAGGTCATGATCCCGGGGTCCTGGGATCAAGCCCCACCCCCAGGCTCCCTGCTCAATAGGGAGTCTGCTTCTCTCTCCCTCTCTGCCTGTCACTCTCCCTGCTTATGCTCTCTCTCTCTGTCAAATACATAAATAAAATCTTTTTTTTAAAAAAAGGAAATTCACAAAATAAAGTAAAAGTACAATTAATATTAATCATGATTTTCATATGATCAAATTTTGACTATCAAATAAAATACAGAAATCATCCCAAATAAACAATATAAGAATCTTCTAGTATTCTAGTATTCCATAAATGTTGATTTTGTGACCCACTAAGAAGATGCAGTCTGTGGTTTGAAAAACACTGAATTCGGGGCACCTGCATGGCCCAGTTAAGCATCCAGATACTTGGTTTTGGCTCAGATCATGATGTCAGGGTTGTGGAATTGAGCCCCCCACGGGACTCCATGCTCAGCAGGAAGTCTGCTTGAGATTCTCTCCCTCTCCCTCTGTCACTCCCCCCACACATGTGAGCGCCCCCATGTGCACACATTCTTTCTCTCAAATAAATACATAAGGGACGCCTGGGTGGCTCAGTCAGTTAACCAGGCTTCCTTTGGCTCAAGTCCTGAACTCAGGGTCCTGGGATCAAGCCCCGCCTGGTCTCCCTGCTCAGTGGAGAGTCTGTTTCTCCCTCCCCTCTGCCTTCCCCACCCCCCACCCCGCCCCGCTCCTCCTCATTCTCTCTCTCTCATGCTCTCTCACAAATAAATGAATAAGACCTGTTTCAAAAAATCAAATAAATAAATAAATAAATAAAATCTTCTTTAAAAAAGAGGAAAAAGAAAAATACACTGAACTAGTCCAGCCCCAGTATCCCTGTATGTTATTCCAAGCATTACGGAGTACTTAAAAAATATCAGAACTGCATTTTTTTTTTTAAATTCAAAATTAGGAAAACAAGCTCAAATGCTGAGATGCTCTTGGATTTATGAAACTACTTTAAACGCTTTTGACAAAAAGAAACAAACTGCTTCACTGTTTGATTGTTCAAACTACCATTAGCTTTTTAGCTCTAAAAACTCGCGGATCACTCATTTCACATCATGGTTTTTCCTGCTGTTTATTCCATCTCCTCCCTCAGCTTGGACTCTCCGTTTTCAGGTATCATTGACTCTGTAGAGACCCGAGTAGAAGCGACTCCAGCCATACGTTGTAGATGTTCGCTCTAATAAACCGTGTTCTCCGCTGATGTCCATCACACCTGTGTGTTCTCTTGCATGACTCATTTCTGTAAAGTAGGCAGCAATATCCCTTTTGATGTCCCCTGCCTGCTCCAGAACTCTGCTGAATTCCTACCTACTCTGCAAAGTCTTAACCCAACAAACTGTCCAAGCCAGCTACCCTGGACACAAATCTTTTCATTTCCTGTTCAAAAGCTCTCTTGTGCTCCTGAATGCTCACTAACTGTGCTCGTCTCCCTGCTCGTCCTCGCTTCTCCTAGCTGCCCTTCATGTTGCAACGTTCACGGGACCAGGGACAATAACCTCACCTCGCTGAATAACAATATCAAAGATATTGATACTGACGATGACACAGTAAATGCATTTCAATCCTTCCTCCAGCTCCTTGGGACACCCCAAGTTTACAAAAACTCTATATGCAGAGACTCATTATTCTAGAATAGAGGAAACATGGGGGGAAAGGAGGCATTCTTTAAAATCTGAGTTAAATACATGTGATAGAGAAGTTCAGCTTAATTTTTAAATACAATTAATAATAAAACCCAGGTTTAAAAAAATTACTGTTGAATACAGATCCTAAGGGACTTGCTTTAACATAAGTAAATGCTATATGCTTGGCAGTTTACATTTGATCTTAAACCAATGTTAAATGCCAGTTTTCATAAATAGTAATGGAAATAGCTAACTTTTATCAGATGCTCCTTGTAGATTGCTTTATTTAAGCCTATCTACAGTGCACTATAATTACACCCGTTTACAGAATCAAGGCTGAGATGTCAAGACGTGATCAAACTCGGAGCGTCTGGATGGCACAGTTGGTTGAACAACTGACTCTTGGTTTTAGTTCAGGTCATAATCTCAGGGTCGTGGGATTGAGCCTGCATTGGGCTCTGAGCTGGGCACAGAGTCTGCATGGGATTCTCTCTCCTTTCTCTCCCTGCCCCTGCTTCTTGTGATCTTTCTCTCTCTAAAAATAAATAAATGCATCTTTAAAGAATATATATGTAACTTGCCCCGGGGTGCATAGCTAAAGAATCTTGGAACACACAAACCCTAATTTCAGAGTGGTGCTCTTAACCTCACTTCCTAAAACTTTGTTTATTCTATTTACTTGCTTTGAAACCCCTGTACAAATGAACTGAAATCCAAAGCTTTATCTAAATCACGAAGGCTTTGGACAGAGAGTCGGCACAGTTGGTGACATGTTGTTGTAACTGCCTTGGGATCTAGGAAATGAAGGACAGACTTGCTAAAAATGGCTCCATCATTTCGGGCTTTGAAAACAATTCCTCTGTGAACCTTTATTTTTCAACTCTTATAATATTTCCAGATCAATTCTGTGGGGATCCCACCTGCTCCCTCCTCCCTTTGACTCCAAGGAGAGTCATTTTGGAGAGTTCCACTAAAGTGGAGGTGCCCTTTGTGAGTTAGAGGCCTGAGAAAAATTAACGTGTTTTGGTTTGCTTGTTTTGTTTTGTTTTTAAAAAGTCAAGACCTTTTTTCCCCCAGCTCCCCATAAGTCACAAATAGCTTTTCTTTCAAAGTTCAACCCTGTCAGGCCGTTAATCCTCCATGAGGAAAAGCGCATGTGATAGGTTTGGAAAGGTTTAGCTTTCAAATAAGGAAGTTATTAACTTTTACATTCCTGTTTGGCACCTTCTCAATGGTTCTAGAAGTCTCTGGGGAACTAAGAATCCCAGAAGCTGCCGGACTGAGGCAGCTACAAAAACCTTTTCCTCTGTGACCACCTGCTCTTTGCTCTCTACTTTCTCCTTTAGGAAGGAAGGTGCCGTGGCAGGGGAAGTCGCCCCAGGGCACAGAGTAGGGTGGGAAAAGGGGTAAAATTCAGAAAGGACACGCAGGAGAAGGCCAGCCTCCTGGAATGGAGGTAGCCTAGACTGGGGAGCGTGGCAAGAAAGTCTCACAATCTAAGCAGTGCCTCACAGAAGACATCTGCTCATGGAGGCTGAGGAGAGTAATCTAGGCCTCAAATATCTTCAGGCATATTACCCCTCAGCTTCATCATCCATTCGTTCATCAGGGTATTAGTAAACCAGACTTTCCAAGGCTACTCTTTCTATAGCAGCATACGGAAAACAGCGGGGAATTTAAATCAGAAGACCCGGTTTTGAACTTCAGGTCCAGCTTAAGTCAACACTCCTGAGCTGGTATTTCCTCACTTATCAGATGGGGTAATAGGATTTTTATGAAATTAGGGACGCCTCAGTGGTTCAGTTGATGAAGCGGCTTCCTTCAACTCAGGTCATGATCCCAGGGTCCTGGGATCGAGTCCTGGGTCAGGTCCCTGCTCAGTAGGGAGTCTGCTTCTCCTTCTCCTTCTGCCTGCTGCTCTGCCTACTTGTGCTCTCTCTTTGTCAAATAAATAAATAAATAAAAATCTAACCAAAAAAGATTTCTATGATGTTAGTAAGAGTTGGTGTTTATTGGGTGCTTATTATGTGCCAAGCACTGTGGGGTTTTTTTTGCTGTTTATATTTAATCCTTTGACAATCGTAAGAGGCACACTCTGTCATTACCCTCACTTTCCAGGTGAGGAAGCTGAAGTTGAGAGATGATATAACCGTTTGCTCAAGAGAACAGAGATCATTTCCAGGTTAGGACAGTTGAGAGCCCATTCACTTAGTCATGGAACACACAGCCTCCTGAGGTAACAAATATGAGAGTGTCTTGTAAATTCCAAAGAGCTGCACAACAGCCATTCTTTTTCAGTACATGGCATCCTGAGTAGAATTCCAGACTCTTGAAGTGACCCTGAATGAAACCCAGCAGAGCAGGAGGCACCATGAGGCCCTGGAAAGTGATTTTGTGTAATATGGTGCTTCTTAAACTTAAGCAGACTTCTGAAGAATCACATGGAGGGGTTCCTAAAATATAAATGATTGGGCCCCAAGCCCGAAGTTTCTGCTTCAGTAAGTCTTCAGTGGGGCCCAAGAATTTGCATTTCTCACAAGTTCCCAGATGGAGCTAACGTTGCCAGGCATGACCCGACTTTGGGCACCACTGGTGTTGTGGTTGAAACCATGGGTCTTGGCACCGGAAGTCTGTCTTGCTCGTTGTTGCCTTAAGTTCTCTGGGTCTCCATCTTCTCATCTACAAAATATAAAGAATATTAATATCTACACTGTAGACTTTCAATGAAGGTAGAGACAGTATAACACCACTGGACACCGATCTGGAATATAGGAAGCATCAGGGCGGCTGTCATGGGTGTGGGCCCCCTGTCTTCTGCAGACCCAGCTTTGTATTCCTTAAAGAACTTAACCACTAAATCCTGAAAGAGTTAAGTAGTAGACCATTGTAATTTTGTCTTTTAAAATCTGTAATTTCATTTTTCATTGAAAGGGGGACGAAGTCATACTAACATGTTGTATCAGTCAGGGTCTCAACAGGAAACAGATGGTACGCTCAAAATAGGAAAGTTCCAGGAGGGTTTATTTACAAAGGGACTGTTTCTAATATGTGGGTGTTGGGGAACCACAAGGGATAGTACAGTAACCTGGCGCTTAATAGTAGGTAAGCTGATATCACTCTGAGGCCAGAAGGAATAAGAAAGGAAGAAGCAGTTATTGGAGCCGTGGTGTAAAAGAACTCTTTAAAGTCTGCTGCCTTGAAAGCAGTGATCTGGGATCAAGGAGTACAACCAGTAGACTACCCAGCAAGAAAGAAAGCCCAAGGAATTAATACTCGCTCTCCTCCCTCTCTCTGTCACCTTCCAGAGCTCCCAACTAGTGCAAAGTTGGACTCTGTTCAGTCCAACATTGACCAAACCCAGCTGCAAGTCAGAGGGCATGGGAACCGAATGAATCCAACAGACATGTGTTAGCATGTGTGATATCATTTAATCCTCCTGCCAGCCATATTGTGTGCCCACTGTGCAGGTGAAACAGAGTTAAATTAGTGCCCAAAGTCACACTAGGTAGAGGTGGCTGGATGTTCAAAGCCAGACAATCTTATTCTGGAAAGTGTCCACTCACCAACTACAGTAGAGGAAGCTTCCGGAGAGAAATAAAAAAAATCTGAAATGTCTATTCTTGGTTAATACAAAAACAAATACTGTAAATTGTGGATATTTTCTAGTGGTGGAATCTAGGGTCTCAGTGACCTCAATCTGTCTTTTTAAGTTTTAAAAATAAAAATAAAAGGAAACAACCTTTTCTGTACACCACTATTATAAGCTGGTAAAATATGCATATGGCAATTGATAGAGTTGGCGATGAGAGGACGTGAGGATGATGAATGATTTTCTTTTTATTTTCCCCATTTCCTGAAGTTCTCTAACATGGCCAGATTAAACTTATACCTTTTAGCATAAAAGCAATCAAATAAAATTTTTAAAAATAAAGTAAAAAGAAGGGTGAACCAGACAATCTCTAAGTTCCCTTAAACCTTTTATGAGCTGACAATCTTGATGTCAATCTTTCTATCTCTCCCCTTTTCATATTAAAGCCATCCTGAAAATATGAGTAAAAGTCCAGAGACTCTGTCTCAAGTCTGTAGGCCCCATTCTTTAAGAAAAACAAAACAAAACAAAACAAAAAAATAATAAACAAAAAAATAACAAGGTGGTGGGGTGAAATGAAAAAGGAAGGGCAAAAATGCAATGAAACCCCTCTGGCTACCTCTGATCCTTCTTCTGTAGCATCTCTGTGACTTTTAGGAAGGTCACAGAGATTTAGAATAGCATTGGACAAAACTGATATGGAGAGATAACATGCTATAGAGGCATCCTTGGCAGAAGCTGTCACTGGAAGCTTAGTTCCTGACACAACGTTTCACCATGATGGGCATCTGGCTTGGTGCATGGGCATCACTAACAATGGCCACAGGTTCTGGAAAGTCCTCCAGGGGTGATGTGGTTTGAGATGGACCTGAAGGGATGGATCCAATGTTATGTGAGTGAGACACAAGCAAGAGGATTCCAAGTAGCAAGACTAGCACAAATGAAGAAAGGAGTGAGGCCAAAAGTGTGGGACAAAGGATTAGCTCCACTGGAATAGCTCATATGTTTGCAGGCAATGCAAGGGAAACAAAGTCAGAGAGATTGAGTGGCGCCATATTGTAGAATAGCACGGAAACCACAGCAAAAAGTCACTGGAGGTGACTGAACAGAAGATTTGTGCTCCAAGAAGAAAATTGAGACAAAATGTGAAGACCGGATCCATGTGGAGACAGTTAGGAGGTGGGGAGACCAGACAAGGTGATCTCATTGACCTTAGTGGGAAGTAGGATGTCATGAACTGAGGAGGCAACAACTAGATTAAGAGATAAAACCTAAGTGCTTTGACAGCTTCTGTCAGAACAGTCAAAAGCCGTCAAGAAGTAGATATGGAGTTTACAAGACTGAGCTTGGCCTCTGTTATTCTCAGCATGGTGCGAGGTGAGAGAACATTTGCCAGTTGCTAATGGAAAGGTCGGTAAATTTTCACCAAAGAAGATTGCACCGGCAGGAGCCAGTAACACAGTATGTGACCTGTTCATGACAGACTTCGGATTCCCCAAAAGGCGATTACTAGCTGAAACCGACCGGGAGGCAGGGCTGAATCCAGCGTACATTCCTCTTCCTTGACACTTAGGGCTGCCCGCACCTTCGAGGGTCCCTGAACCACCACTCATGTAGAATTCGAGGTTCTGCAAACCTGAAGTCATATTTAAAATTGCTCTCCGCACAGTACACAAACAAGCCCTTAGAGCAATTAAAGTCCTGGGCCTCTGCTCTCTTGCAGACTAATTGGCCAGCATGCAGCATGTGGTGTTGGGAGTCTAATTGCTCAGGGGGCAGCAGGCTCTTAGGCCTCCTGACCTAGATCTCTAGCGATCTCATCACACAGAGATTGCCCAGGCAGCACCATCTCCGGGGAGAGTGCGGGCCCAGAGAGGACCAGTACCTCATCCGTCAGATGGAGACCTGGCTGCCCCATACTGTGGGAGGCAGATGTTTTCCTCTTTAATTGTTCAAGATTAAGGTTTGCAAACGAAAAAATAAACACACCTCCTTCTGGCAATTATGGCCAATCAAATCACAGGCTTGGGGAAGAAAGATGGTGGGTATCTCCTCCCCTCTCTGCATGAGTCAGCCGCCCTCCCCTGAGCTCTCCTGGCCTCCCTGCGGGATTGTGTTTTCCTTCAGCACCCTTGTTCCCTCCCGTGATCTCTTCCAAGACAGCTGGGGAAGATGAGCACTTTATCCTAGGGGAACTTGTGTATTTTCCCCCCTCCCTCATTTAGTCAAAAAACCCTATCATTTCAATGTCCCTGTGGTAAGCACTGTGTTAGACACAATGAGGGATAAAAGTGGAGATTCAAGTGTTAGATCACCGCTAAATGAGAGAAATCAGGGAAGTCAACTTTGAGCTTCACTTCAAGACTAGGAAGGATGTTAACAGGCAAAGATGTAAAAGAGGACACTCTCTAGGAGAGAAACCATCTACGTCGGAAAATATCAGGCAAATAATTACCAGTCATGTTTGGGGTCCGGTATGGTAAACCAGATTGGGAGCATCACGCGAGCAGCGATATGACATTTATGCCTAAATTACGTGAAGAGATGAATAGCTAAATCTTGGATTGTTTGCATGACTGATAGAACAGTGATGACCCTTTTTGTGTCTGATGGAAAATGTGCATGATCTAAAAATGCTTCAAAGAGTTAACTTGGTTGCAGAACAATGTGCAAAATCAAATTAGAATTTAAAACACACACACACACACACACACACACACACACACACACACACACAAATTCTAATTGTCCTATAAAAGGAAAGAATTGATTTATCAGCAATTGTTCCTAATTAGACAAGTCCACTCCACTGTCTGACTAGCCAGCTGGCGGACACAATAATCTTTACACATCCGCACTCGGGCCAAATGAGCTACAGTTCATTTTAAATTTCCAAGTTTGATTTGAAAATATATACACCCCTTTGGATCTAATGAGATACAATCTGAATGATAAATACCAGTTGATTAATGGACACAGGGCTTCGGTTTAATAACAGTTGAACAAAAAATTATGTGGCTATTGTTAAATCTTAATAAATGTTTTAAATAATAAATTGGTCTATATTAACTGCTGGCTATTAGCTCTGTTATTTGTTATTATCTGGTAACATAGCACTTTAGACTTAATATGGCATTTATCATTGTTTACTTTCACAGTTATTGCTTACACCTAATGCTGCATTTCTATTTCTCCAGATTTTCAGAGTTCTCTTCTAATATCAACAATTACTTCCCTCTTTTTCTAAACCTCTGATGATCTCCTGCCCCAAACATAGCTGTACCACCGGACTTGTTGAAGCACTTACCTACTCAAGTGAAGAATCTGCTTCCAGAATTCTGCCAGACTCTCATCTTCCTAGGTCATGGTTGTGACTTGGTTTCCATTTCAATGATGCTTCGGGACTTACTGCAACCTGAGTCCTTCTGGTGACAGGCACCCCTTGAAGGGACTTCTGCAGGATACTCACCATCAATGTGAATTCCTCTTCTGTCCACTTATTGTGATGAGGGGGTTGAAGAGCACTTTTAATGAAAAAGAACTGGCAGCATCACAGCAGAGAAATGGCCCATAGTACACATGACACTAGATCTGATGGGGCTAGATCCCAGTCCTCTCTTGGATCACTTTTTCTACTTGAACCCGTGGAACAAGTCTTGGCTCCTTTAAGAGCCTCCAGTGAGAATTCAATAATTGTCTCTGTGGAAAGTATGAGTTCCCCCTAGTGCAGCATGATAAATCTTGGATAATAATAGCTCTTTCCAAAATAATCCTTAGACAGAAGCAAAATCCAACTGAGAAGGTTGTTCAGAGTCAAAACGTGGGACCTGGATCTGTCTTTTATTTAGCTCTATAAATACATTGTTTCTTTTGACACTGCTGTTGACATAATGTATTATTGTTACTATTCAGCTATTATTCCCTTAATGCCTTTTTTTTTTTTAATTTCTTGCCAACTCTTCATTCAATCGGCCAACTGTCCACTTTTAACCCTTAGTCTTCTGCTGGCCAGATTGTAGTTCTAAGCTTCTCCACTTTTACTACCACGAGTCAACACCAAATTTGAGATTTCTAGAAATGTTATCATAAGATGAATGGAGCAGATCCAGGCTTCAAAATGGCCCTGATTTTCACTCCATCATGATAGGGGGAATTATTAGGGAGAGGTGTTTTTCTTTCAGACATAATCTCCATATTTGTTATGTCATTTTCACAATATAGAACAAATTGAACTTTTTATGTCTATTCACAGAGGCCCTCAGAATGATACCCAGCTGTGTTCTGACTATAACTCATTGTGATGGTTCATTTTATGTGTCAGGTGACTGGGCTAAAAAATGCCCAGGTAGCTGGTGAACATTATTTCTGAGTATGTCTGTGAGGGTTTCTGGAAGAGATTACCATTTGAATCAGTAGACTGAGTAAAGATCCTCCTCACCAAAGATGGAGTGACCATCATCCAATCTCTTAAGGGTTTAAATAGAACAAAAAGGCAGAGGAGGGGGCAAATTTTCCTTCCTCTTGTGGGGATGACCATCTTCTCCTGCCCTCAGACATCACAGCTCCAGTTCTCAAGCCTTTGGACGTAAGGACATGACACCAGTGGTCCCTCGGCTCTTGGGCTAAATCCCATGACCAGTTCTCTTGGGTCTCCACCTTGCAGAAGGCAGATTGTGGGACTTCTTGGCCTCAGTAACCAATGAGCCAATCCCTATAATAAATTTCCTCTTGTATATATCTACATGTATCCTATTGGTTCTGTTTCTCTGAAGCATCATGACTCATATACTCATTATCCTGGATTGGTTAGGATTGGTTGTAGTGCGATTTACTTGGCAGAGACATGGAAGCTTTATCAGCAGAGTGTGCAAACAGAGGGTGATTCACCATGCAGTTCACAATTATGATGCTCATGACTAGGAGGGAAGGACAGAGGGAGAAGAGGACTCCCTGCTGAGCAAGGAGCCTGATGTGGGACTCGATCCCAGGATCCCGGGATCATGACCTAAGTTGAAGGCAGATGCTTAACTGATTGAGCCACCCAGGCACCCCCATCCTTGACGTTTCTACATTCCAAGTTCCCCCTGCTATCTCAGGTGGCACAGCTACCCATAATTCACCAGGTCAGGTCCCAGGTTCAAGCACTTTAAACACAAAACCTAAGTTTCTAAGACCCTGGGTTATTACCTCATCTACAAGTTCACGCTTTGCTTCTTTTTTATTTATGGGACAAACCAGAATCATAATTCTATTTTAAAATATCATAAGGCAGATTGTTTCATTTTCCTTCTTTAGAGTGTAATTATTCCTAATTCCACAGTTACTTTGCAAAGTGACAGTGTAGTGATTAAGAACACTCACTTTTAGAAAAATTTTTCCTATCACCAAACTCTATAAAAATTTAACTTCCTCCAAAAATTATGACGTTGTTGGGTAGTTTTTATTAGACAATTTTGGGGACTTGAAAGTTCTTTGTGACTAGTTCTCCCATACTCCAGCACATATATAATTATAATTAATTGCTTCTCTGCTCATTTCCTCTTTCTCTGGAAGGAAAGAAATAGTTTGGGGAAAATAAGAACAGTAGGACAAGCACAGAGGGGCCCTTTTCTTTGTTAACTGTATGGGGCTGACTTCCTGTGTAAGTGTACAGTCCATCATTTCAAGTCCTGGCTCTGCTGAACTGGGCTATAAGACATAGGCTAGGAAAAAGGCCATGGCATTGGATGGTTTCAAAACCAGCAATCAATGCCCCTCCCCCACACACACACACAGATTAGGAATTGACCTATCTCATAATCTGTCATGATGCTCGATGATACAGACTCTATAAGCAAGTGAGTTGGCAGACCCATGCCCTTGACCTTCTCTGAATCCCAAGTCAGATCTAAATCTGAAGTCCAGGAAAACAAGGGGCTTGATCACTCAGGTGTGTATCCCTTCCCAGCCCTCTCATTGACTGTGCCTACTCGTGGTTTGGAAAATCAAGCTTCAGGTCTGGAACCTCAGGAGCCTCAACCCGATGTGAGCTTGTGGAGGGTGAGGGCTAAGATTCAGATGCCCAAGGAGCTCATGGCCTCAGAGAAGTAGATTTGCCCGGTCATTTGCCTAGTCCCATCACCACAACAGAATCAACCTCTGTTTGGGGGCAGTTGTCGTGGGTGAAGAAGAGTTGGCTATGCCTCATTTATCCAATACAGTAGAAGTTCAATAGAAAAAATACATAGTCTGGCATGTGATAGAGACCGGAGGGATAAATAATTCCTTGGACTTGAGATTCTTAATTATCTGAGGCTCCATATGGTTAACCCTCCCTTCATTATTTCTGACCCCAGCTTTCTGACGTCGGACAATGGAATCAGAAGCTGAAATCTGGAGAAAAGGCAGGGGGACGCATATCCTCAGACTATTTCTAGGAGGAAGTGCCAGAGAGAGCTTGTGAAGCTTCCGTTTTAGCAAGCCCAAGAGGTGGGATAATAATAGCTCACTGCTGTGTGTGTGTGTGAGTGCGTGCGTGCGCGCGTGCCAAATGCGCTAAGCGCTTCCTAGACATTAGCTCATGCAGCCTCCTGGTTCCCTGGTGCAGCAGGTGAAAAGCTCTGATGCCACCCCCCGCGCGCTGAACATCAACAACCAAAGTGGATAAACCTCAGAACAAGTCACCGGTGCCAAGCGAGTTGTTTCCCTCGGCAACACCAAGATCTGACTAACAAATATGGATTCGATCTCTACTCTGTGCCTCAAATAGTTCCGAGTGAAATAGACACACTGGGGAAAATGGGACATGCAGCCTTTCTTCTTGATCATCTAGTACTTATAGGTCAGGAAAGGAAAGAATATATGTATGCCAAACATCTACGGAAGACAAGGAGGCGACATGGCCCCACATTGGAGAGCTGGGGCCACTGCTGAAATCCTCATGCCTTGGGCTTCAAGAGCGGCCTTGGTGGAGACTGTTGTGGTTCTTTTTTTAATGCTACAAATAACCCTTGTGGGGCCGTGGGCTCCTGTCTAGAGCTGCTACCATGACTTCAACTAGAGTTAAGACTTCTGTGGTTTTGTTTTTGAGACTCTGAAACTGCTCTCAAGACTCGGTCTCCCTTGGAGTCCTCCAGCCCAGCTACCACAAGGACAAATGCACGTCCTGGAAACTGCTGATGGCCCCTCAGAGGCGCAGTTGGAGCCCCTAGACGTTCCGGGTGGGCGGCTGATGGCCTCCGTTTGGGAGGGCGCACGTCTTCCCGTGAACTTGCACGCCGCGGTTCTTCCATTAACGAGCCCGTGGGTCAAACCGGGAGGCAAAGGTGGAGCACGACTGTGCACCGCCCCGGCCTCCCGCCTTAGGGTTGCGGAGGGGAGCCCCGAGGGCCCAGTTGGGCGGGGAGAGGTGTTCCCCCCCTGTCTCTCTGTCAAAAATAAAATAATAATAATAATAATAATGTTGATGATGAAAAGCCCATTATGGCTTGAGGGTGAAAATAACATTTTCATTCTGAAGCCTATATGAGGCATCGAAACATCTTCCCGCAGAAAATGATGAACTTGCACATCGGGAAGTGCAAAGAGTATTTAATCAAAGCCTTTAAGAAGATCAAACCTAATCATGAGATGTTAAAAAAATATACAAAAGCAGATAAGAAGAGGTTTTGGCTGCATGACCAGAATCTGAAAACCAGAAAAGAGCCTTTTAGGTTCTTCCACGACGAGGGAAATATGTCATTTTTTTTTTCTCACTCAGCAATCCAATTTACTCACTACAGTGGGGACGAGATAGGACTTAAATAGCATGGCCAGTCAGACAGCCTGGAAAACTGGGATGCTCTCACCAGGCTCTTGTTCTCCACATGGTCTGTTTTCAACTGTCCCCCTTTCCCTATTTTGATTCATTTTATATATGATTTTAAAGGAGGGAAAGATAATAGAGACATTCTAGAGGCTATAAATGAGTAGGTGCCGTGGAAAGAACTAATAAGGTCTCAGAGTGGTGTGGGGGCCCATCCTGCTGGCCCTAGGAGAAGCTCAAGGGTTCAGGGCTTCGTCTTTAGGACCAGGCCAGGGTCACAGGGTCACAGAGGGCCCCATATGGACAGTGGGATGCAGAAGCACAAAGAAAGCCTATAGAGTAAACAGGGGTGGAAACAACACCATTAGGGCAAGGTCAAGGACTTCGGGTAAACCAAGATTGTAATGCAGTGGTGTGTGGATTTGTTTCCATTCTTAATACGTCAGCATGATCAGGGCACCTGGGTGGCTCAGTGTGTTAAGCCTCTGCCTTCAGCTGAGGTCATGACCCCAGGGCCCTGGGATCGAGCCCCACATTGGACTCTCTGCACAGCAGGGAGCCTGCTTCCCCCTCTCTCTCTGCCTGCCTCTCTGCCTACGTGATTTCCCTCTTTCTCTCTCTGTCAAATAAATAAATAAAATCTTAAAAAAAAAAGTCAGCGTGACCGAAGGCCATCAGTACAAATGGAAGTGTACCAAGGACAGTGTACACGGAGGAACTATACCGAGAGCTACCACTGAGCAGTCACGATGTGCCAAGCATCACCTACGCGCTCTTGTACGTCACATCTGATTCGGCCCACGACCTCCCCAGGTAGACGCTCTTCACCCTCATTCTTCCTGGAGTCAAAAAGTTTAAGTCGCTGGAATGATCTAAGTCACAGCTGGAAAAAGCAAGACCTGGAATCCACTGCAGATCTGAGTCATTACAAAGGCTTTGCTCTTCTACTTCCGGAGTAATGCCCAACTCCTTTAAAACACGAACACTGCTTTCTATAACCACCTCCAAAAACAATTCCAGAAATTTTACAGAAAAGTAGTTGCACTCTCAGGATGCCGTCTACAGGCAAAACTTGGGATGCATTCACCTTCATGGCCCCTAGCGATCTCTCTGCAGCCCCAGAGGCTGTCATCCCTCATTGCAAAAGACTGCTACTAAAAAAAAAAAAAAAAAAAAAAAAAACAAGGAAAGCAAACATGAGCCCATGCCACCCCCGTATAGAAAAGAGAAAGAGGATCAACTCGCAAGTAGCCTACAAATGTGTAGCAGGAACCTCCATCCCTCCTCCCATCCCCTCAAGCTTCTCATCCTTTTGTAATATCCTCTAGTTCCAACATATGTTACAGATGACTGCTTTCCTGCCATTTACTTGCCAGCCTCCCTTGATTAAGACAGCCACTGTAGTTTTTTTTCTGATTTCACGATCAGAAATCATAGGGCAATTTCTCAGGCTCCACAATCTGCTAGGAATGGCTCTGTGTCCAGTTTGATGGACAGGTAAACACATAAAATACACACTTATCAAATCAGTGCATATAAAGAATATATATGTATGTATTATATACATACACACACACATATATACATACGAATAAATAGAAACATATAAACCAAATATGATATAAACATGATAAACATACATATGAATAGTACTAATTATTATAGCATAAAAATGTATAGCATTACATGGCTAAGAGTATGGGGCAAATAGAGGAATGGTAGGCATGTGAAGTTACTTAAAGGGTTTTACTTATAGATGGAAATGAGTTATAAGCAGATTTTGGATGGAAGAGAGAGAAGATAAAATGAATACTGCCACGATTAAAAGTAATCACGTAGCAATTCAGGGTACATACAGAACAAGGGTTTTGATATGTTTGCATTTTAGCTGAGGACAAATAAATAATCCACATTAATAGAAGAAAAACTAAAGGGAACAACATAAGGCATCTTATAAGATGCCACTAAGTTTTGTTCCCTCCATGACATTTCTTTCTGACCACCACTCAGCGAAAGGACTATTCTGGGGAGGGGGGTAGGACAAAAAGCCCCAGAACGAAGGCTAGGCTTTTTCCCTTCCTTGGCTTCCCGTCGCATCTTCTCCTGAGCCCAGGTCATCCCAGGGAAGGCTAGCAGGGTGCAAATACAGGGCACCAGATGCCTAACCCAACATCATTTTAGAAGTTTCTCATATGCCACTCCTACTTGGAACAGAGTAAAGGTGAACGTAAGAGAAGGCATCATGTCTCCATGTGCCTCTGTCTCTCTCTTATTCACCCTGTCACCTCGGAAGAAAGGAGTGAAAACAGGTAACAATCAGTCCTTTGGGAGTGGGAGGTGCTGGTTTGGCTCCACCTTCTGAGAGCAGCAGGGTGTGTCTCTGATGTCTGGGCTACCCAGAAGGATAGGAGCCTCTGCAACTTTGAGATAGCTTTTCTCACTCTCCTGAGAAGAACTTGATCTTATGATGAGCACAATTTTATGATCAGCAAATATACCGGAGGGCTCACAGGCTTTAAAACGTTCATCAGGAAGCCTCCACTACTTTGGGGAAGTTGCCTTTAGTCTTTTCATATCGCGTATGCATACAGAAGCACTTAGAGATTATGGATCCAAATCCTGGGACACTGGTGACCAGAATGGAGAGTTCTGGGTATCAGGATATCTAGAAAGTTGTTATCATTGCCTCTTGCTGCTTTTTCATCTCGGTAGCTAGATCTGGCTTGGGAGAGAATGCTACCTCTCTGCATTAAACCCTTGCATATCCACGATCTGCCTTTCAGGGACACAGTATCACTATCATTATTTTATCAAGGAGGCAATGACAGTACCTAAAAATCAAACGGCCCACAGTGGTTTGGTTCAAGGGCAGATCGCTTTGACCCACAGCCCAAACCACAAAATGCTGCAAAGACAAGAACACAGACAGCACGAACAGGTGCCTGTCCTTTGGAAAGCCCATGGGAAAAGGGGATGTCCAGCAAGTGCAGGTTTGAGGAGTCAAACATCTAGCAAAGGCTGATCCACATTACAGGAACAGAACTGGCGGCTGAGCTGCTGGGGTAGGCAGAGCGGTGAGGCTGGGGCCAGTGGCATCCCGGGAACCACGCAGTGCCCTGCTGGGTCCCATGAATGCTCACCTGACCAAAGATCCAGTTCTTTGACCTTCTGCAACATAACGGAGAGGGAACTGACCTTGGTATGTCCTTCCACCCACTTCACTTTCCTCTCCATCCTTAGTTCTCCCTTCCTGATATGGATTTTAAAATCTTCCCCTATGTTCTTTCCCTCTACTTTGAATTTCTTAGAGGTACGTGGCCTTTGCTCATGCTCTTCTCCTAACCCTGGGTCTTTGTTTCCTCCTTCTCGCTATTGCCCCTTTTCCTCTCTGTAATATTCCCTTCCATCTTGCTCTCATTTCCGATCCATTTTTCTCTCCTGAGATAGCAAAAGAACAAAAGAACGAGAATAGGAGTGATCCTTTGCACCTCCCTGAATGATTCATTATTTGAGTTTTTTTCATTATACTCTTTGAATGAGCTTCATAAGATCTATGGTAACTAAATACCCCATTTGTGTCAAATGCTCTTTTGATATGTTGGCACTGTCTCAATAAGCATTTCAGAGAATCTTCATCCTCTTTCTCTCTGTCACAAGTCCGATGGTTGGGCTTCCAGCTAAAGAAAAGAGAAGAAAGGAAAGAGAGAAAACATTTGCAGAAAGTCCAGCCCGTTTGGAGGGCAAGCCCTTGTGTTCCCTGGGCTCTTCAGGCTTTTGTGTTCCTTTGGGAGAGGGGGTCTGGGCAGGGAAGAAGGTCACAATATCCCACCCCAAAATAAGTCTCTTTGGATATTGATTACTTTGAACTGAAGACACTGAAGGGACTACAGGTCCAGGAAGGGCTCTCTGCTCTCCCCTTTTCTACCTAAAAGCAGGTCATAAAATTTCCCATGAGATAGGTGCCCTCCCTATTCCAGGAAGAGAACATTCTTATCACCAGAGACTGGGACTCAGCCACACACTGGATCCGTCCAAAGAGACCTATCAGAATAATTCTGATCTTCAGCTAGTTTCCCCCACATATTTCCCAGCCACTGTGCCCCAATTTTCCACCCCTGCAAGCCTAAGTCCCTTTTCCTCGGTCTTGCCACTTCTCCACAAATTTATCTTTCTTTGTTAAAAATGTATGTAAACTCCCAGTGCTGACAGCTCTCACAGGTCTCCATTTTTCCTGTGAAGGCTTCCAGGGGGGACATAAAAGTATTTAATATAATGTGTGTGTTTTTCTGCTCGTGATCTGTCTTTTGTTAATTCAATCCACAGGCCCGAGCCACTGAATTAAGAGGGTAGAGGAAAATTCTCCTCTTCCCCTTCAGCAGCTGTGCACGCCAGAGCACACATAGGCTTGCACAAGTGAGCGCTCCACAGGCTGAGAACGTCAGAGTTAGACATGTATGGCATCATGCAGACCAACCCTTTCATTCTGGAGACGCAGAAACCGAGACCAGAGAAGCCAAGTGAGTTGAGGAAGATCACACCACCGGCTCGTGTTCGCACCGGGACTGGAATCCCAGCGCTCCGTCTCCCGTGGCTCGGCGTTCTTTCCCTGGCTGACCCATCTAGAGATGGAGCTCAGAATCTTGCTGACTTTCCCTTCTGTAATCATTTTTGGCTCTATTATCCCTGAACTTGTCTGAAGTCTTCTTGAAGCTATTTCTGTTTTCAGTGTCGTGCTCCCAAGCAAGAGCCTGAAGCCACTGGGACGGAGGAAGAAGGGACGACGAAGGTTTTATTTTTGTTCCCTCTCAGATCCACGACCTCTTTCCTTCTGAGAGAGGCAGAGGCCTTGCAACTTAGGAGAGAGATCTAGGGGTGAAGCACTTTGATTCGGAGGGGTCTCATGGCCGGCGGTTGGAATTTCCCAGGAAATGAGTTACTGTTCCTTGTGCAGATACAATTTGACAGCAGACAAGGTATATAAGGGGTCATCTGCTCTGACTCTGCCCGTGACCCCCTGTCTGGTGCTTACATTGTAACCATCCGTGAGCTTAAAGTCAGAGTGGCTGGTCACTGGATGCCTCAGCCAGAGGCATCTAAACCTTTATCAGCCCCTGACAGGTGAACGTGGGGCCAAACTACCCAACTCGCCTCTAAATACATGAAAACCAGCCAGTGTACCATCTTCTTTGGTACACGACCCTAGGAGAGGCAGGAATGAACACAATTCACAGGTCCTAATTCCCAGGCAACCAGATCAAGTTCAGCTTTGTTTGCGAGACGTCTGCTTTGCCTCGCTTAGCTGTTCAGAGTGGAGAGATTTCTCCAATGTCTCTTGAAAATCAAAAGTTGGGAAAGGTCTTCTTTTTAATGAGCTCAGCCCCTTCCTGTTACTTTCCACCTTTCATCTTAGCCCCAAAAGGGCTTTGGATTTGGACCCTGGAGAAAGAGATAGGAAGGAGATAACCACAGGACCTGGGGCTGGATTCTTTCCATTTAAACTATGAAGATCCTGGCTGCCTGGGGGATTTGCATAATTCAAGGAGCCTATGGATGCCAAAAACCCGGGGTGACCAGAAATGAGGAAGTCTACCTAAGAGGTACGGGCCTTCCGGTAGGGACTGCCTCAGTAAAGAGAGAGAACAGGTCTTGCCACAGGGAAAAGGACCAAATCGTTCCCTTTCTTCTTAAGGAAATTATCATTTCAACTTTGCTCTGTCTTCTCTGTGGCCATTTAGAGGAAGGAAGACTCCCAATCTGCATTTAAATGGAATGATTTCAGGAAGCACAGAATAGAGTATAGGCTTTTCACCCACCCCATCAGAAAAAGGCCTTCCTCCCATTAAAATGGACAGCTGCTCTTTGCAAATGCAGAGGGCAACACTCACCCATTTCCAGTGGCCCTGACAGACCAAGGTTGCCATGATTTGGTTTGGGGGGATGGAGAAAGTCCTTCGCTCAAAGGAAAAAATCGGATGCCGTCTGGAATCCCACCATTTAACTTAATTGAACTTCCTCCCATGTTGCTTTGATCTGGTTTTAAGCAGCAGATGTCCCAGAAGAGGGAAAGCTTTAACCTATTATCAGTCCTTTATATCTAGGTATGATGCTGGGGGGGGGGGGGCTTCAAAAAAAGGTTTTCATTCCCTTAACAAATATGTGAAAAGCAGCTCAGCCGGGCAGGGGTTGGGCCAGTTTCTAAAGATCCCACCTCTAACGAGGCAGACCCACAGCCGGGCTGTGGGCTTTGCTGCTCAGGGTTAAGGTAAGAAGGCACAAAACGGACAAGGGAGATTTCAGCTCTGGGGTAGGGGAGAGGGGTCGGGCAGGAAAAGGGATCTGGGGAGCAATGAAGAGATGCATTTATGACATTTTTATGATTTTCCATTTCTGTCTCAGGCTTGTCTCTGATAAATGGCTCCCCGCTTGACTTCCAGGGATATAAGGCACCCGTCCTGATCTGGCTCTCCCTGGAAGGAGGGAGGGACAGGAGCTCTTCCCGTACACTAGGATTTTATTTCTAAGTCTCCCCCATCCCCACTTCTCAGGGCCGAGTCACTGCCCAAAGGAGAGTCCCATCCTCTTATTAAAATCTCCCCTCCGGTTTGCTTGGTCAGCATGTGAACCACCGAGGAATGGGCCTCTTCATTAAGATTATTTCTATTTCTGACAGGCCCTCGGGTGGGTTATGGGGATGGACGCCTCAGTCCGGCGCTGACTGATGTCCTCCTGCCACCATCGGTCTTGGTAATTACTTCTGGGGCTGACACTTCCCACACCTGCCTTGCCTTTGGGCCCTTCCGAGGAGCCGTTGGTGACAAGTGGAGGGACACCCCGCGAGGAGCCGGGGTGAGGGCAGTATGTGGGGGAGAACCCCGGGAAGCACCCCATCCTTGGCTTTCAGAAGAGAAGAATCAAGGCTCACTGGGGACGAGAGCGTGGACAGTGGCACACCTCTAAGATCCTGGAAAATTCATCCCCAGAAACCCTCTTCTCAACAGGACAGCCTTCTCCTATCACTGCATTTGCCCCCTGGAAAAGATCTTTATTCCATTCTTCCCTCCTGAGGAATGAATTCGGCATTCTGGCTTTGCTACACAGGTCTTAGAAACTATGAGAGAGCTATCACAGGGTTATACACGGGGAAAGGCTCACTGCCAGAAGTTGGTGGAGTGTTGGGGACAGGGGTCCATTCAGAATGTCCCAGGAAGGTTGCCATCCTTTCCCCTCTCTCTCTGGTCAGCCATTGTGAGAATTAGGATCTGCCAGGTAGCTCAGTAGAATTTCCGGGATGAGGGTTGACATGGATCAACATTTGGCAGAAACACTCCCCACAGCCAGATGACACTGATCGGGCCTGCATTCAGGCAGGAAAGAACCTTATTATGATTATCGTTATTTTACAGATGAGTTAAGTAAGATTCCAAGCAACCGCAGGATTTTCCCAAGGCCCTCGGGGTGGAAGAAGGGGTTAGAATCCGGGTCTCCATCCCCCTAATGCAGAATTCCACGAACCCCTCATCCTCTCTGTTTGGCTTAGAGAATGTAGAAAAGCCAGGACTGCCGAGAAGCCAGACTCAGTTTCTGGGTAGAAGGAAGCCCCCTGAGGTCTTGCTCCCTTGGACCCTCAGCTTCCTCCTCCCCCTCATTGGGCTGCGGTTGGTCAAGGCTCTGTGGGGAGACAGTTGTTCTCCCTAAAGGGCCGTGATGGAGCTTCTGCAGCAGTTTCTCTTGGGAACCAAAGAAGACATTTTTCACAGTTGTTTCTCCTCCAACAGATGATCTCTATCCGAAGACAAGTGCCAGAAACTCATGACCACCAAGCCAACTGTGTTTATGATCTGTACATTCATTTCTGAGCATGCTCGTATGGAGCACAGCTGGGCAACTCTGGGGTCCTAGTTGGGGGACACAGAGATAAACTGGACCCACCCAGTCCGCTCAGGAACTTAGCACCCAACAGAAGTGATGGCATCACCTTCCTCTCTCTCCTAGAGCTAATCTTTCCGGAGCAAGCTCCCATCACTGACCTTCGTGCTTCACAGATGTCATGTCCTAACTCAGAACAAGCCCACAAGGTCATGTGATGTGTCCAAGCTGTGATTCAAAGCTGGTCCTCCACCAGCTGAGCCACACTGAACATAGGCAACCAGATCCTCATGTCAGGTTGGGGTGTCAAGAGAGCTCCATGGTGTTTCAGAGGAAGAAGCCAACTCTTCTGTTGTCACCATGCCTGTCCCATGGCCTTGGAGAGCTGCTTCCTGATGTTCCACCAAAACAGCCCGGCAGCTTCTGGAGCCCAGCTCAAAGAAAGGGTTGCCCCGTGTCCAAGAACAGGAAATATTTCTCACTCCCCAGTCTCCTGGGAGAGGAAGTTCTCCCTCCTCTCCTCCCAGGGAGGAGCTCCTCAAGTTCCCTGCCTCCTAGAACTGAGATAAATATTGAACCTAGGAGAAGCCTTAGAGAGACACTAGTCAGCTAGATCACCCCTCCCCACAAGTTACAAGGAAAGAAACAAAGGCTCAGCTCAGCTTACCACCATTCCAGCCAAAGGCAAAGCCAGACCCCCAGGCCTGGCTGTCCATGCTTCCAACTCTGCGATTTCTTCGTTGGAGCTAACCGGGGAAATACAAAGTTGGACTTCTTAAGGAGAGTGACTGGCTTTAGCAGGTGCCATCTAGTAGGTCAAACTGGGGATAAATAGAGAAGCACTGATTTGGGGGTCTTAGCTGCTGTCAATCTCACCGCTTTCCCCAGCCTGACACTCGCAGAACATCAGATTCTGAAAACTCCCATTTAAAGGAAATCTCTTTCGGCTGATTAGCGCTGTGCTTTATCCCAACCAACAGCCTTTATTGAACACACCCTGCTAAGCTAAAGGTCTCTGGAGAATTGATTGTACAATCCTTGCTCTCCTAGTCTACGGACTGAGTCTTTGGAAACACCTGGACCGGAATTTCTGTCCGCGATCTGGTTTCCCCGTTCCCACTTCCTTACCCCGTCAATGAATGGGCGGGAATGAGTGACTTGGGATGTTTTTGGGCTGACCGAATCTGGAAGTCTGGTGTGTGTGTGTGTGTGTGAGAGAGAGAGAAAGACAGAGAGACAGAGAGAGAGAAATCAACCCCTGCTGCCACCAGTTTTATGAACGAGGACCCACAGTCACACGGATTTGGAGTTTGGAGAGGCTGAATTACCTAGGTTGTATCCTCAGTAGGAGAGGTTGTGACAATAGCTGGGAATGGGGAAGGGATGGTGGTGATGGAGATAACTTCTCCACCCCGAAGAGCAAAGGGATGATTTACAGGCCTGCGAGGCTCGTACCTGATTCAGCAGAAGCTCTTTGTTTCACTGCACCAGGTGAAATTCAATCATTCCCGGGCAGGGCCTTTGCCCGGTGAAGGGGGAGAATTGGGCTCTTGTTAAGTTAGGATTAAATTGCTGATTTCAGCAAATGAAAACTAATGACCACCGCTAGCCTCCCATTTGCAGGGGGTGCCTGTGGAGGTCATTTGGCCTCCCCAGTGAGGGGGGCTTGAGCAGGAAGAGCGTCTGGATGAGCTTCTGGGGGATGGTGAGGCTTCAAGGCGACTCAGCCTTACCCCTTGGAGTCAGACATTTCAAAGGACAGGTTTCTCGCTGGGGCTTATTTCCTTTCTGAGTAGGTACGGAGGGGAGGCAGAGGGTGAAGATGTGAGCCTTGGTTTCTCGAACTGTCCCCCAAGGGGTATCTACCAGGCTTTGGCGCAAGTGGCAAACCTGTTAAACCTTGGCGCAGTCCGTTATGGGTGTCACTTCTTCGAGTTTTGGTCTTGGAAAGCATGGAAACATGTTTACATGCCCTCTCCTGGCCCCCAGCAGCAGATCCACACCCCCTACCCCTTGCAAGGGCAAGGGCGTGATCGGCGTCTGCGTTCTCCCTCTCCGGGAAAGGCAGAAGAACATTGCCCTCAGAGAGGGGCCGTATCAACTTTCTGTCTTCAAGTATCTCCATCTCAGACCCAAATGTAGCTTAGGCCCATGCATTAGCTTGGCTAATCACAATCAACCTATACTAAAAATGAGGCTTAGCATCCACAATAATGATATTATCGGCTGAATAATTACTATGTGCCAGGCGCTAAGCTTCCTACAGCAGTATCTTTCTTCCCTTTTTTTTTTTTTTTTTAAATCCTCACCACGGCTTTGAGGCAGGTACAGCATTTTATACTCAGAAAGCTTCAGCGGCGCACCCAGGGTTCCACAGCGAGTAAGCAGGAGTCAGGAGCCAAACTCGGGGACTCTGACCACCCTGCCCTTTGCTACAGGTACGAGGGTTGTAGAAAAGGGTGGGGGAAGGGGAGCACAGGAGATGGGGAAACTCTGCTGCAAGGAGACAAGGGAGGGAACAGAAGAGAGCGTGCTGTGTCAGAGCAATTAATGTGCTCAGGTTTGGCCCAGACCCCGATTCGAATCTCAGTGCTAACATACTCTTCCCCCTGCTTCTTGGGATCTCAGATGACTGCTTGTCTCAGATTGTCCGTCTCCCTATCTGGTAGGCAGGGATGACGATGCCGCCCTCCACCCCCTATGCCCGGGTCTCTGCTGAAGGGTTTCTTTGTCTTGGAAGCCTCCCTGACCTTTCACCCCAAAACTGTATTACCCTTCTCTGAATATAGGATCTATGTAGTGTACGCATCACAGTGGGTTTTAGCACTTCCTCTGGCACAGTCTTTAAAGATGGAAACGGATCCTGTTCACTGTTCCGTCCTCAGCACCTCCTCAACTTCGAATGAATGAATGAATGAATGAATGAATGAATGAATGAACGAACTAGCAATGGGGAATAAAATGACCTGGAACACAGAAGACTTTCAAGAGATTAGTTGCACTTGACCCTTGGCAATGTGCCTGGGTCCGCTTCCGTGGTAAGGCTCAGGCACACTGTTACAAGGTGATAGCCATCAGGACAAAGAGACTTTTACCTTTAACATTTCTCAGGATTGGTCATTCTGGTTCTTGGACAGGGCCAGAAGGGTCTGGCACAGGGTGAGTTTTTCAGAGGCACCAGTGCCTTCTTCAGCCTTGCCCTAGACCAGTCATTCCATGAATATTGAGTTGATGGAAGGAGACATCCCTCTCCTGGTGTGTGTGTTCCCCAGGATGCTAACCTCGTTCTGAGACCACAGGGCGGGGTCTACGTGGTACCAAGTTGAAAGGCCACAGCTGAGGTGGGAAGGAATATGCACAGCCCAGGGAGCTACGTGTGGTCTCTGGGAATGTGGGTACGGGCGAGTTTGTGGGAAGGGTCTGTTGCACACAGCCAACCAGCTGAGGCCTTGACACCTTCTGAACCTGAAAAGGAAGCACTACACGGAGCACCCCGGGAATGTGGGGGGGCGGGGCAGGTGGGAAGGGCGGAGGGCCTGGACAGCCCATCCTACAAGAGTCCACACTTCTTCCACACAAGCAGAACAATCTTGTAAGGACCGATCCTTCCTCTCTACTTCCCTTATCCTCCCCAATTCCCCTCCGACCCCCACTAGTTCACCTCCACATCATCTGCTTCCCGTCAGGCTCTTGGCCCCACAAAGCACTACGTGGGAGTGATAATGATAAAAGCTAGCCTAGAGAAGAGAACATAATGAGCCAGGTCCTGATCCCATCTCCCACAACCACCTGCTGAGGCACTATTCTCCCCCTTTTACTGATGAGCAGGAAACTGAGGCACACAGAGTAGCTTGCCCAAGGTCACACAGGTTGAGGAACCTGAAATCAAGCCCAAACAAGCTGGCTTGAGCATCTCTGCTCCCAGATGATAGAGGCAGAGGGAGCGGGGAAGGAGGGAGGGGATGACCTGTAAACCAGAAAATCAAAGTGTCCGTGGGTGGGCAGCCTGGGCCCCCTTGAAAGCTACTCTCTTCCCCCTCAGTCTTCCGTGGCTGTGCATCTGCGTCTCCTACTCATGACTGGGAATTATGTTATTGGGGAACATGACATAGGAAATGTGCTCTCCACCTGGAAGGTGGTGGGTGGTGCGTGGTGTCCTCTGTCCTCCAGGTCAATGTCAACCCAGTTCCCCCCGCTGGCTGGCCCGGGGTACAGAGACACACTTCTGCCAGCTGGTCCTCGGGTTATTCAAAGAGGACATACGTGAGCTGAGACACTGAGCCTCCCAACACCCACCTTTCTCCCTTCAAGGCACACGCACACGCACACATACACGCACATGCACACGCACATGTACACGCACATGCACACACATGCGCCCTCTATCTTAACCCTCACCACGGGTGTCAGTGGCTCACCTTCCAGGGAGTGGAGCGGTTGCCCTGTGTCACAGCGACAGCCTCCTTCCCGTGTGCCTTCCTCATCCGAGGTGGCTTTTGACAACCCAGCAGATATTTTTCAAAGCACTTTTGTTTTTCACCGAATAAAGAAAAAAAAAATGTTCCTGTCATTGTTCACTGTGCTGTTCCTTCCTCCTATTAGCTCTGCTGAGATGCACCCAAAGAAAAGAAAATACAATTGCATACAATTAGCAATGGAAATTATTAATAGGAGCAAGAGATTCAATCCATTCTACAAGTAATTCTGTACTGATTTTAGTAATTGATAGTAATTAAACACTAATTAATTCATTTCCCAACTAATGTATTTACTTTATTTATGGGTATTCACTTTAATTACATTTGTTTGCATTCCTTGGGTTAAGTAGTACAAATTTGTTCTCTTCTCTGAAAATATTTATTTGGGCTTCTTTAAGTCATTCTTTGAGAACATGTGGGAGCAAAGACTAATTGCTTTGAATTGCAGCTAAGCACATTGATTTCTTCCTTTGGAATGTGGAGCTAATGGAAAGTGAAGTTTGCCACCTACCTCTCCTGGATGAAGCCTCACCTCTGCTCCCCTAATTTTTGGTCCAGCTGTCCAGCAACACTTCCTGTGAGCTCTCCTTTGAAAAGATCAAAATAACTGGGCACATGTTCTCCAGGGACCTGAAATGCCAAGGAATGAAAATCCCATTTCTGAGCCTCTTGTTGGCATGAGTGGGATGACCCTACAGATGACTCGTGGCAGGCATGAGTCAGTTCTTTGGACTGAAAGGCTGTCAGTTGCGTTATCTAGATCCCCAGGACCGGAAGTACAGTGCAAGCACTGCTCCCCGTCCAGCCACTCACCGATGCCCACGTGTTTCTGTCTACTGGCCACATAGCCTGTGTTTACTCAGTTCTCCTGGCGGGACACTCTCCCCGGTGTTCTGTTCCCGGATAGTTCCAGCTATTAGAAATTCTTCCTGACACGAAGCCCAAATCTGTTACTTAGAAAGTATCTTCTTCCCTGATTATCCCTGGACCTCCAACTATCCCACCCACAGGCCACAGAGAGTAAATTCAATCTCTTTCAAAGAGCAGCCCATCTGATGCTTCGCGGCTAACCTGGCAACGCCAGCTATGCTGGTCCATTCGACAACGCTCACGTGGAACGCATTTACATCCCATCAGCATCCTGTTGGCTGAAGAAGGTCTAGCCTCTTTTCATCTCCTCTAAAATATGCAAATGGTTGTGGTCTGACTCTTACAATGGAAAATGGAAGTGGCCTCTCTCAGTCAGGCTTCTGTACTTCTATTCATGAGCGCCTTAGTGTGGGTTGGCCACAGAACAATAATGAGCCATTTGAGATGTTGGCCCCGTGAAGAGCAACAAGTAGTATGCTGAGTGTTTCTGAGGGCTGTTACGAATACTGGCGAGGTCAAAGCGTTAAAGAGGCTCTCAGTCACAAAGAAGGTTTAAGAAAGCCCAGCCCTGGCATCAACTATAGAGAAGGAGACGTCTGCCTTGTTGGGCCTCCCTTGTTATACAAACCATGTTGTACCTAAGACTGGCCAAGAGCAAAATAGGGGAGGGGTCAACAAGGGAGACAAAACCCGTAGGATCAGGATGGCAAGCAGGCCTACACTCCTACTGCGTTATGCCGGCAGCAGACTTGACCTTGGAAGCTTCATCATAGTGTACCTCAAACCTCCCCTCCATCCTGAAGGAGAAAGAGGATGAGGAAGGGGAGCAGCAACTGAAGCAGGAAGTTGACCGGGGAGAGTTGGGGGTGGGTCTGCCTTCTGGGAAGCCCTGCGTTGAACGCCTGTGAGAAGTACATGACCTTGATAAAAGGTAAAATCCCAAATACACTTCATTCCTACATTCAGGGGCCGCCCCGTAAGACCATGATTGGATGTGTCATTTTTTTCACTAATTGGTCTAGACGGAGACAAAATGAGAAGCTGAGACAGCACAACTGGCTCATTGCTCATTCACTGGCCTGTGGAGGCACCAGCCCCCCCCCCCACCCGCCCCCCGCACCTCTGGGTGGAGCCTGGCCGGAGGAAGGGAGCTGAAGCCCAGGCGAGGCTGGGTCAGAGGGTTCAGCCCTGAGCTGTCCAGGAGAGAGAGTGCTGAATCAGCCCTAACTGCTGAGCAAGGAGGGTCTGCGGCAGCTGCTACCAGGACATAACTTCTGGCAATCCACCTTTACAAGCAGGGCAAGAGGTGATGGAAATAGCCACACAACCAAATTATTACAGAATTATGATTGGGGTTTGAATTCCTAAAAGAATTATGTTGGGGGGGGTGGCTGCGAGGAGTTGCATCTGGGTGGCTCAGTCGGTTGAGCATCTGACTGTTGGTTTCAGCTCAGGTCATGGTCCCATGGGTTGTGAGATCGAGCCCCGTGTCTGGCTCCACGCTCAGTAGGGAGTCTACTGAAGATTCTCTCTCTCCCTCTGCCCCTCCTCTCACTCTGAAATAAATAAATGAATCTTTTTAAAAATTAGAATTGTGTTGGAGAAGGGGTTGGGAGATCATCATAAAAAAAAAAAAAAAGCCCCATTTCGGGCCTGGATAAAGGCAGGCGGGTGCCTGATAAAAAGCCAATATTCCTTTCCAGACCTGATGCAGTGTCTTCTTCAGTGATAGAGAACCCTAGACCTCCGATTTTCCCTATTATTGCTTGATCTCTTAGAAAGCCCTTTCATCCTATTAAATAACTGCAGCCTATTTTTTGAAACGGCAGAGAGGATTTCCAACCGTGTAGAAGTGAATATAGCAGCAGCGTGGATGTATGTGGATTTTAATGAAAATTGTGTGTATGTGCACGTGCATACCATCCAGAGATACACAGACGGATGTGGTTTAGTTTTACCCACATGCAATGTAGGATTTGCATCTCCTAATCAGTTCAGGATCCAGAAAAGTAGCTTCCGATAGAAGAATTCCATTACTAGTCAGTCGACTGTGACATAGCGTACCTGTTCCATACCTTATATTAAAAAAGGCCTCTTTTCATCTCTTGTGCACGCGCTCGTGTGCGCGTACACACACACACACACCACGTTATCCTGACACGCCACAAGGGAAATCAGCCAAGAATTCATGAAAAAGTCCATGAAAGAGGGAAAAAATCAAGGTTCTTTGAATTTAGTTTTTCTATGAACTGGAATGAGATTTCAGGACCAGAATCTTTAACATGCTGTTTTATAATGAGGGAAGGAAGGCAGGGTGGGTTCGAGGGAGGCAAGGAGAGAGAGAGAAGGGAAAGAAGGAGGGAGGAAGGGCACTCTCACAGACACAGAGGAGTGTGAGCTCGATAAGAAGCTGCTAAATTGAAACAATAATTATGGGAATAAAGTGCATCTGACCAGTAAAGGCCAGACCCTCTCACCCTCTTTCCTTCCCTTGTCATCTTTGGAGAGGTGGCATTTAAGTACTGACTGGAGTTGCATTCACTGAGCCATTACTCACTGGGATTTGGCTCTGAGAGTGTAATGTTAACTAAACTTTAAGAAAATGAGAGTATAAAAGAGAAATCAGTTGGAATAGAAAGGAAGAAAAAACGATAAGACTTCACTGAGAACGAAATCCATTATCCTATTTGTTTGCTCATAGTGATCCTTTGCCTTGGTCGTTTCTTCCAAAAATAGACCCTCCCCACATTTAGTACGAGTTGTGTATTTGACTAAATTTAGGTAAGGGGATCCCTAACCAAAAAAGTAAGTGGAACACAGCCACCGCTCTTTAAAGGGAATAATTCAAATTGCCCATAGAACATCATCCCCACCATTCAGCGTATAGGCCAGAACAAGCTAAATATTCTGACCAGCTTTCTATTTAAAGTGAATTTCATAATCAAAAGCCTAATTACTGAAAGGCTCTCATTGACATGAGATGAGAACTGGGGCACAGCAAGTGACCTGACAATTCTGTACCTAATAAAAGACTGGGAACCGAAAATGAAGCAAAATGAGCTGAGTAAACCAGACAGAATCTTATCAAGGTTTGGAACCAAGTCGAGGGTTTGAGGAGGAATCAACATAACAAGCAAATATTCCGTTGTATGTACATTCGTGCTGATACATGATGATTCCACTTAGTGCTTTCTGTCCATTACCAATTTCACCGCATTTCTTTCCCATTCCTCACTTATCCGAGCCTTTCCCCTCCCGATACGTGGATGTGTGTCCACAAGCTCGCCCGTGTGGGGACCCCTGTGAGCATGTCACCTCCACCGATGAAATCAGCTGTTTGTCCGTCCTCCTGCATTGCTCCTCTCCTGCATGCCACATTATTGATCATCCCATTTCCCTTGATTACCGACACGCTGGCTCTCCTGTTTTCTTTCAACCCTGTGGAATTGATTAACCCCATCATCTGGATGTGCGTGCATTTTGAGCTCTGTATGTGTGCTCATGGGAGGTAGGGATACGCCTCATTCTCTTTCTCTTCCTTTTTGCTTGAATATAAATATTTAAGGCCACCGTGCTTTAAGCCTCTCTTTGTATGTTCTGTCCTAACAGTCGCATTCATTTCTAAGGCTTGAACCATCACCTCTATAAATCTGATGATCAAATTTAATGTCAGTCCTGGAATCAGTCCTAAGAACCCCTTTCAAATAGTCAGTGGCTTGATGAACTTCTCCATCTGTTTGTTCCCAGCAGGGCTTTACACCTGATACATCCCAGCTGAAATTCACTATTCCTCCTGTACCGCATCACAAAGGAAAGGAGCTTCCCGATGTCTTGCCCGTGTCTGTGATGACACCTCCTCCATCTTGGATCCCAAAGCCTCATCATCCTCCTTCCTCTTCTGCTCTGCACCTGATCCAACTTTGCGTTCCCTCGCTGTTGGCTCCATGGTATTTCCTTTATCTCCTGCTGCCACCACCCTATTCAGACACTCATAATCTGCCTCCAGGTTACTATAGTAGCCTCTTAACTGCTTTTGATGCCTCTAGTCTTCCAAATCTTTAATTCATTTTTACAAATCCCTGCCGCAGTGATCTTCCTAAAGCACTACTCTGATCACCTTACTCACCTGCCTAAAAAAGTTCACGTCTCCTGATTCGCTCAGTCCAAAAACAAACTCCTTAATCCGCACCCTCAGCTCCCCTACCACCACCCCAAGCTCTCACACAAACTGGCCCCAGCTCCCAGCTCCCTTCACCCTGAGGGTGAATGCTACAATGCTACCCTGAGCATTGTAGCCTGACTGAAGCGCTTACTACACTACATACTACTGTTTCTAGCTCCGTGCCTTTGTTCCAGGGGCACACTTGGCTTGGGCTGCAGTGCCAATTTCCACAGATGTGAGTCTCTGACTCAGGTGCCCTCCCCTCCTAAGAAGTTGTTCCTGGTCCCCAGCTGAAAGCATGTTCTATTCATCTGATCCCACCCACCTGTTTTTGCATGACCCCCATATCAATGTTAGTGTTAAGGTTGCAAAAGAGTGCCTCACCTCTTTTGGAAAACTGGAAATCCTTGAGAGTAAAGCCAACATGTTTACCACACAGTTTTTTCTCACTCAACACGTACCCATGCCTTCTGCATGAGTGCTTAACAGGCACTAAATGAATGAACACAGGTATGAATAAATACAGGTGTATAAATGCTCATACTTGCTCACTAAACACGCAGCCATTCACGGCAAAAAAATATGAATCAATCACTGTATACATCCATCACTTAACCACAGATTTACAATGTTCCTGCTCTGTGTCTATAATTGCATGCCCCCATGCACTCCTACTTAAAAAGACAGAAAAATGAACTCTGAACAAATGGGCAATGACTCTTTCTTTGAGTTCTGCAAGTCACCCTAGCATGAGCACCTGTGTAAAAGGAAAAGAAAACACTGGTGTTGCTCTGGAAATGCCAGGCCAGGTGAGAGAGAGAGGCTGGGAAGGGAAGAATTCCACACACCTTGGCTGGATCTGGGAGCCCAGACCAGGGCCATTCCGAGCTGCCGCTGAAGGGGTATAGAACCCCAACAGGAGAATATGCTTAAGGGAAGAAAGCTGAGCTGCAGACGATCCCAAAATGTCTCTATGTCACAGACAGCTTCCCAAAGAGACAGCAGACCACATTGCTATGGCTGACATGTAGCCGTGTGTGTGTGTGTGTGTGTGTGTGTGTGTGTGTGTATGGCAAGGGGAGGGATACAGGAATGAATGAACGAATTCAGGGCACCCTGATCAATTCCCCCTGGGATAAAACCCAAATGTCTGCTTCTAAGAGATAAACAGAAAGCTCTGCTCCTCAGAGGCATGGCCAGTGGCTGAACACCACAGTAATCTCCTCTGCACCGGGTCCCAGGCACCACGGCAAATGTGTGTCAAAAAAAAAAAAAAAAAAAGAAAGAAAGAAAAGAAGAAGAAGAAAGAAAGGAAAGGAAAAAAAAAAGAAAGAAGGAAAGAAAATGGAGGCAAAAAAGAGAATCTCACTAAAGGCAATAATGTGAATTCAAATACTTTTGCAGTTTGGATGAAAGCAACCAAAATTGATGTTGTTTCAAAGAGGGTATGGGAGCAAGAGCAGAGAAATAGATTAATTTGGCTGGAGAGATGAAGAGGACTCCCCAGCTAAGGGGTGGGCACAGGCCAGCTGCCAATGAGCGTGAAAGTACCATACATTTCCCAAGTACTTTGTACTGCTTGGAGCACTCTCCCATTTATTGTGTCATTTGATATTCCAAGAGCGGCACTGAACGGCAGCATGGGGGCTATTCCCACCCCCTCCCCCCACCCACCCTAGGGAAGAAGTTAACTGAGGCCAAGACATCCCCTCCCCCTCCTCCTCCCCCAGATTGGCATCCATCGCCTTTGGGCCTAATCTGGGGCTTTGGCTGGTACTTCTAAAGCTTTAATGTAAGTGTTACCTGGAGAATGAATTGAAATTCAGATTCAAGTTCAAGGTGAGGCCCAAGATTCTGCACCGATTACACTGGCAGGGGAGACCCAGGCTGCCCGTGCGGGAGCCTACTTGGAAGGGCATGGCTTTGGGTATCGTATCAAGGGGAACTCAAAAGACTTGCCTCAGCAGAAGTCTGACTATCAGCTCCTCATCTGGTAGTACATTACTAAATTCACACTACGAAAATTCTAGTGCAGATGTCACAGAGAGCTCCTCGTGAGGCCTGGGAAGGCTCCCTGTTTTCAAGGAGTTGGCTCTTGCAAAGCCCTCAGAATGTCCCAGAACACTAAGCCTGAAAAGGAAGATCATTGGCACCATGACACAAAGCCAAATTGACTCCTTCTGTCCTTCAAGAATCTCAACACATTCATCACCATCTCCGTGCTCCTTGCAGGGCAAGGACGGGCAGGTGTCATTACTCCAGCCTTTCTGGAAGAAGAAGGAAGGAGAGCACTGGCAGGGAGTCTCCTGGAGCGGGGTCAGGATGGAACTCTGGTGCCCTGATTTCTGACCCTGTGCTTTTAGATCAGAGAACAGAGAAAAGGCCACTTCCCTCATCTTTCCTATTGACCAGGCACAATGCTTGCATTCCATCATTTAAAACACATCCCTTTTGGATTTTAAGGGTTGTGTTTTTTTGGGGGGAGGGGGGTTGTTTTTGGTTTTGTTTTTGTTTTAGCTTCAAAATGTGGTATATATACACAATGGAATTTTTTTTATTTAAATTCAATTAAGTTAATATATAGTGTATTGTCAGTCTCAAGAGAAGAATTTAGTGATTCATCAGTTGCATATAACACCCAGATCTCGTTACTGCAAGTGCCCTCCTTAATGCCCATCACCCCACCCTTGTTTCCTACAGTTAAGGGTCTCTGATGGTGTGCTTCCCCCTCTGTTTTCATCTTATTTTGTTTTTCCTTTCCTTCCCCATGCTTGTCTGTTTTGTTTCTCAGATTCCACGTATGAGTGAGATCATATGGTATTTGTCTTTCTCTAACTGGCTTATTGTACTTAGTGTAATAACCTCTAGCTCCATCCATGTTGTTGCAAATGGCAAGATTTCATTCTTTCTGATGGTTGAGTAATATTCCGTTTTATATATATATATATATATATATATATATATATATATCACATCTTCTTTATCCATTTTTCTGTCGATGGGTATCTGGGCTTTTTTCATATTTTAGCTATTATGGACATTGCTGCTATAAACATTGGGGTGCAAGTGTCCCTTTGAATCACTATGTCTGTATCCTTTAAGTAAATACCTAGTAATGCAATTGCTGGGTTGTAGTGTAGCTCTATATTTTTTTTAAGATTTTATTTATTTATTTGAGAGAGAGAGACAGCATGAGAGGGGAGAAGGTGAGAGGGGAGAAGGTCAGAGAGAGAAGCAGACTCCCCGCAGAGCTGGGAACCCGATGCGGAACTCGATCCCAGAACCCTGGGACCATGACCTGAACTGAAGGCAGTGGCTTAACCAACTGAGCCACCCAGGCGCCTGGGTAGCTCCATTTTTAACTTCTTGAGGAACCTCCCTACTGTTTTCGGGAGTGGCTGTACCAGTTCGCATGCCCACCAACAGTGTAAGACGGTTCCCCTTTCTCCACATTCCCGCGAACATCTGTTGTCTCCTGAGTTGTTAACTGTAACCATTCTGACCCATGTGAGGTGGTATCTCATTGTGGTTTTGATTTGTATTTCCCTGATGCCCATCAATAAGGAGCGTTTTTTCATGTGTCTGTGAGCCATTTGTGACATACAATGGAATATTATTCGGACTTAAAAAGGAGTAATCCCTGTCACATGCTGCCACGTGGATGAACCTTGAGGACATTATGCTGAGTAAAACAAGTCAGACCCCAAAAAGACACATACCCTATGACTCCACTTCCATGAAGGTCCGGAGAATCACCAAATTCATAGAGACAGAAAGTGGCACGGTGGTTGTCAGGGACTGAGGGAGGGAGGGACAGGGAGTTAGTGTTTCATGGATACAGAGTTTCAGTTTAACAAGATGAAAAGAGTTCTGTGGGCAGATGGTGGGGACGGTCGCCGACAGCATCAATGTGCTCAGAGCTCCTGCACAGTACATTTCAAAATGGTTAAGATAGTAAATTTTATGTAATGTGTATTTTATCATAATAAAAAACAAGGGGGAAAAAGTGTTTTTCTGAAACCATAAACATCTCGGGCAGGAATGTTTAACACCTTCAAACTCTAATCATTTGACAACATTGGGAGAATTCATATGTTAGATATCTGTGACAACCAACAGACGCAAAGGTCGTACTAGAATGATGCGAGGAAGAAGCATCCAGGGGTAAAGGGGGACCACAAAAAGCAGCGGTGAGAAGCCACCAAAGGCTACCATCGCCTGCTTCCCAGCTTTGCAGAAAGCCAGGCCTGGGGGGGACCTGCTCTGGGTGCCCGAATTGACCTCGGAAGTCACATGGCCTGGGAGGTCTCCCAAGCCAGAAGTGCTCCTTTCCCCCATCCTCCTGCCCCGTGCTCACAGGCTGAGTTATGATTGGTTCAGTCTGTGGGACCCTGGGGTTCCGGTGCTGTTTCCAAGGAGGTGGCTTAGGGTCAAGGAGAATGGGTTCACTGATTTCGTGGCAGCTTGGCACTGCCTGTTCTCAGCGGGCTCGCTGAGAAGATGACAAAGAAGGAGAACTCCAATATCTTGATTCCCCACTCTGGAGCCTTCTGCCTTGGCCTCATCGCCAGCCCCAAATGCCCTTCAGAGACAGCAAACCTCCAGGAAAAATTAAATCCTCACCAAACACCCTTTAATTTTATCCACTTGGCTTAATGAAGGTTCCGGTATTAATGACCTCGGAGGCTTTCTGTCTGACAGTTCTGCTGGTAACTAAACCCTCTGCTATTTTCCCCCCGCAGCCTGAAATCTCAAACATCGCCTCTAATCTTATTTTCTATTTCTGGGCTATATTGCATTAGCACCTTTTTATTTCTCCTGGCATGTTTGACAGTGAGTTCAGGCTAGTGAGAATCATCTCTTTGTGCTGGCAAATGGGGATTGCATCGGTTGTTTTAGAATAATGACTTATAGTTAAAATTACCCCCAGGATATCATAATTACACGGTTGCAGCTTTCTTCTTTGACAAGGTGGAGAAGAGGAGCTCAGGTGGCCTATGGGTGGTTGCTTGGGGTAGGGGAGAGAAACACATGTGTACCCCAGGCTCCCCAGGAGGCGGGAGGACAAGGAGCATAGGCTGAACCTTAGGGTAAGATGTGATCCCGGAAAAGGTGTTCAGCCCCACCCGCCGCCACGGGCCTTCTGCCCATCCAGATGGAAATGGGAGAGCCACAGCCCCGGCCTCATTAAGGACGGCACAATTTACAGGATCCCCCAAACTTCCTGTAACCATGAATATCACACCCTATGGGACACACCAGGCTATCTGAAATTCACAAGTGAAATTTCCATTTGGCCTGACTCATTAAACAAAAGGTCTCTGCTAAAAGGGAAATGCTATTTGGGAGGGGCCCCATTATTAACATAAATAGATCAGCCTGGGTTAGCTCATGGGTACTCCACAGCATTTTTTTTTTATCTTTATGTTTGCTTTTAATAGTGAGATAAACATTATCTTACATGAACCCTGTAGTAGAAAGCAGTGGCCATACGGTGCTTGGGGAGACTTCTGTCCCTCACACCACCCCGTCTTCCACTCCGTCTCCATCCCCGAGGCCTCTGATGAGGAACGGTGATGGGGACCCACGTTGACAGCCACGGCTCTGCCAAAAATTCTAGCAGGGTCCTGAGGGGGTAATATCCAGAGACAGGGAAAGTGAAAAGCTGAGAACACTTATTCTGTCCAGTAAGAGGTCAAAGGGGAGGACCTTGGCCCTGACCAGGATGATGAGGGTACTGGACCCAGGGGAAATGGTGCTGGGCCAGAAAAGGAGCAGAAATGGGACCCGGGATAATGTAATTGCATTCTAGGAAGGGACAAGTCATCCCAAGGGACCAGTATAAGCCAGGTGGATATGGACTTTGGAGTCAGACCTGGGATCTAATCCTAGCTCCAACAGGATGACTGGTGCTTCAGGACAGATTACTTAACTTCCCTGAGACTCAGTTTCCTCATTTCTAAAATGGGAACAATAACGAAACCCAATAAAGTAGAACGAAAGTCGTAAGCACGAGGCAACGTGCTTCAAAGGGCGTGCGGCTTGTGGCTTCGCCTTGATGACCCAATGCAACCCCAACCCGTATGGTGATTGCCATGTAGCTATTGTTTGGACGAACCAAAATTGTCAATATCTTGCTCTTCTCATTTAGAAGTCCCCCAAATGCTGCTTTCAGCCCCTGGGAAAGGGGGTCAGGAAAATATCCCAAGGGAGGTGCGGAAGTTGGATTTGTTGAGGCTGGAGGAGATGCTATAGTGAGGTATGAATGGGCTGAGCCTGGACGGGCGCCCCGGCCTGTCTTTACTTGGTCCAGGAGCCCAAAGGGGTACTAGCAAGTGAGGCAGGGACCCGTGAGAAAGATGGTTTTTTTAAACACAACTTCTAATCTGTATAATTACTTCTAATCTGTGTAATTACTGCTGCTGGGCCAAGGCACAAGAGAGGAGGAAACTTGTAGACCATCTTCTCTTTTTGTTTTCCTCTCCATCAGAGAGACCTTGAGACCTCCCCAAGGTTTTGAAACAAAATTACATTTTTTCCTACCTCGGGGCAGACTCAGCCTGCAGGAATGAGGCTGCAGCATCTCCCGGATTGCCAACTGGGGCTACAGCAGAAGCAAGTGTGCAACGGGCCATTTTTTCAAGTGACACTAATTAATATGGGATTATTAGAAAAGCAAATCTACTTCTGCTCCTTGATTAAAACCCTCTGTGCTCCCCAGTGACCCCGTCTGTCCAATGGGCTTCGGCAGACACTCATGCTGAGGTCGCTGTCTGAGGAAGGAGGGACATCGCTTGATCCCCAGTCTCCTTCCCAGGTCTGCCATCGGGTCTAGTCTGTCACCTGAGAGCCTGGCTCAGGCTTCTCCTGGTCTCATGAGAAGGAGGGTGTGATCAGCATGGAGGATGGGGGCAAAGAGGCTGTGTGATTTCATGCAAGGTCCCAGAAGACCCTATAAAGTCAGCTTGTCTTTCACAGGGCTGGCTACCTAACCTTAGTGTCCTTGCCTGCTCTAATCCTGGGTATTGTACACTCACCTCCCACATTGTGCTGGGGAAGCACTATGGTAATGGATACTAATGAGCCTTCTACACCCCAAAGCCTTGCATGATGTGATGCTCAGGGTGGATGGTCCTGAGACCCAGGAAGAGAGGAAAAGCCCTCCAGTGCCACCATCATGTACAGTGTGAGTCTCAGTACAGCAGAGAGGGGAGAGTCCCTGATTAGCGTGGCTGGAGGGGTCACCATCCATTTCTCTGGCAGCAGCCGTACAGATGTGGTATTAGAAAGCACTCAGCTGTCCCTTCTGATTATGAGGATGCTGTGCCCATAGAGATCTTCCTAAGCCCGGCCCCTCTGAGATGCTGCCCTGAGAACCCCCACGCCCAGGGAGCTCCGGTGCATGCGGACTTACTCTCTACCAACAGGCTGTCCCTTTCCTTTCTTGTCTTACCTCCTCCTTGCACAGAAAGATCTTTGAGACTCTGCAATACACTTTGTGTCGTAGCTCCCTTGTGGCAGGGTGCCCCTGGTCTGGTGCAAATACGGGCTCACGAGCAGATGCTGACCAATTAAGCTGCGTTCTCCTGCACTTGTCTCAATGCCTGGCTTGGTGAGGACCCCCTGACTTCTTCGTTATGTAAGAGGGGCTCCCCTCTGGCTGCAGGAGCCTTGCCGAGGCCGGGAGCCCATCTGCTGATGGTGCTCCATCACCATAGAGCCAGGCTGGAGAGCCTAGGGGCCCCCCACACATCCTTTTCTCCTGAAGAGAAGTGGCATCTTTCCCCAGGGGCCCACACCCAGCAGGAAAAGAACCAGGACAGAGCTTTGTGTGTGCGGGGGCCTGAAAAGCCACATCCTCAGGTCAGAGGAACTAGATTAGCATTCTTTTTATCATTAGCTATTATTCTCTTTATCTGTCCTGGCCTTGACTTCTGCAACTGTAAAAGCAAGGGCCTCGACAGGTGACCCCCCCACCCCCGCCCCCGCGGTCCCTCCCATCTCTGAGACTCTAGAGCCCAGCTAGAGGAAAAGAAGGCCACCAGTAATTATATGAAAGAGGGTTAAACCCAGAGTCCGTTCCCCCATGGAGAGGCTTCAGTTCTGGAGAGTTGTGGGTCCTACTATGCCCCTTCCTAACCATGGCCAAGAAGAGTGCAGATATCAGCTACCTGCATGGCTCTGAGCCTCTGGAGCTAAGCTTCCATGGGTAGGGGGCTCCCGTGTAGGAGGATCATACCAGGGTGCCCGGGCAGCTCAGGCGTTAAGCATCTGCCTTCGGCTCAGGGCATGATCCCGGGGTCTTGGGATCAAGCCCCACATCGGGCTCCCTGCTCAATGGGGAGTCTGCTTCTCCCTCTCCCATTCCCCTGCTTGTGTTCCCTCTCTTGCTGTGTCTCTCTCTATCAAATAAATAAATAAAATCTTAAAAAAAAAAAAGAAGGATCATACCAACCCATTCCTTATACATTGACCTACGCACATGCCCTATATCATGTCAATGATACCACCATAAAACTGTGAAACTTGAAAAAAAAAAAAATATATATATATATGTATATGGCTTCTCAGAAAACATCTACTTCCTTTCCACCACCTTTGCAATATCATTTTGCCGTTGGAAAGAAAAAATAGGGGATTGTGCAGGAGGCTTTGTCTGTGTCCTGTTTTCTTGCTTTGTTGGGGCTCCGGAATAAATTTCCTGTTATTCTGCAGGCGGATAAAGAACGTTAAGCCCTTTGATTTTAGAGTTGGCAGCTTGTACTCAAATCCCAACTTCGCCTCTCATGAGCTGTGTGATTTGGGCCGGGTGATAATGGCCCCGACCCTCAGTGTACTCGTCTGTAAAATGGATGCCAGGTCTACCTGTCAAATGTGAATATGCTGAAGACAAAGTTATGCCCTTGGCTCCCAGCATGTCGCTGGCGCTCATGAAGCGGTTCAGCAAGTATAGCGGGGGTCTGCATGGGAAAGTCACACCCAGAACCATGTGAAGCTTCACCTTGCTTCTAAGTTCCAGCCTGTTTCTGTAAGATTTTTTTTTAGGTCATTTTGTTTTAAAGGGAAGATATCTTCAAAATGACTCTTCTGGATCCAACATTATGAGACGTGACATATCGGGGTCCAGCGTTAGCGAGGCTGGCTCCAATCTGATAACCCAGGGCTTCTTTGAGATTTTTTCCCCCCAAACACCAGTTCTTATTCCATTTTTCCTACAGTGGGACCTTAAGCCCTGCCTCTTCCCAGCCTTCTGAACTATCCTGCCTCAGAGGTATCAGCTCTGGGCCTCGACCCCCAATTCCAGGAGAGTACGAACAGTCTGATTTCTTGGCATCTTCGAGCTGTGTCATGCCCCTTTCCTGAGATGGCAATTTCTTTTCTGTTGTTCTGTTGAATACATTTTTTAAAAAAGATTCCCTTGGCTGCTGCCGCCTCGCTTTTCTTTGTGGTTAGGATGCAATGACTAGAATCGTGCACGTACTTACAAGTCAATTTTCCTTTAATGATGATTTTACCTGCTCTGAAGCTTATCAGAAGGAGGGTTTATGCACCCGGGGTCTCGGCTGGAAGCTTTCAGTGGGCCTCCACAGCTCTCCTATAGGCAGTGCACCTGTTTTGAATGTCGTCAATGCAATGCTAATATGCAAAACGATTTCTGGTGCAGGAACCGGAACCAACAGCGAAAGAAACTGTGTTTGGGATTATAAATCACTTCCCCATCAGCCGCTAAGCTTTCTTTGGGATTCGGAGGAGGAGGCGCTGCGGGCAGTGGGACCCTGTGACATCCCCTTTCCTGACTTCTGTTCTCTAAGAGAAGGATCCAGAGGGACATTGTTATATCTGGCAAGAGGGGATTAGAGGAGGTTACAGTGGAGGAGAGGTCTTTGGCAGAAGGAGGGAGCAAGGAAGAGGGCGTTTATTAGGCAAAAGGCACCAGACACGTGCTGAGATTTGCTTCTATAGCTGTGGCTGGCAGCCTTGGCGGAGGTTTGCATAGAGTGTTCTGGAAGGACTGCTCTACCTCTTATGAAGAAGAAAGGGCACCATTAAGGTTCATTAGAAACAACAGTCTATAATCCCCACCTCCAACAACAAAAGAGTCACTCTTGTGACTTTGAATTAACCTACTTCCATTAGCCAAACAGGAGAGTGAAGGTGATAGCTGAGTATCCCTGAAATTCAGTCCAGGCATGGCTGCCTCAGTTAACACATCTGTGAAATGGGTACAAACCATCTACTGAGGTCCCGGGCCTGGAAGGTTTCTCTCCCATGAGAACCATGCAGATTATGAGGGCTGAGTTCACCTCCTCTCTTGTTCTCAGAAGGAATGTGGGTGGCTACCTCAGAAAGCAGTACCTGATCACGGGACATAGCTCTAAAGACAACTGCCACCCTTTTATTGTGACTTAAACTGCATGCTCATCATAATTGAAAAGAGGTTTAGGACTAGGCTGGAATTCTTTAGACCAAGCCATAGAGTTCACACTGGGTTTGGCAGTGCTGGCAACTGAGAATTTTCTAGAAGGTTACAGAGGAGGTTTGGGTTTGGAGACCGGGGAATAATCAGCTGGGGATGGCAGTGGGTAAGAGGGGCCATTTTATGTCTAAGATGTTCCTATCTTGAGGATTAAATTGAAAGTTGCTGTAGGATGTCAGCTCTGTGGGATAAACAAGCCTGGGGCATCTGCTCCATGCGGGACGCCAGGCAACCATCCGCCCTCGAAGAGTTTACATAGCCATAAAAAGCTAAATGAAAGCACAAGGTGGCATATCCCAAATGTAAGAGCCTTAAATGCTGTGGGATTTCGAGGGAAGAAGAACTTATCATATGTGGGCAAAGAGATGAGGAAACTCGATCTGGAGCCTGCAGAACTGGCACGGAAGTTGCGGAGAACATTCTGGGCCGAGAGTGGCAGGAGCAAAAGCGTGATGAGAAATGAGCATCCAGGACAGGGCCACGGGGGTGGCAGCTGGGGCCTGAGGAAGCAGCAGAGACCAGGGAGGGGTGAAGACCCAGCGCAGAGGGGAGCCACTGGGGCAGGTCAGCAGAAGGGCAGTGCAGTCAGAACATGACACAAACTGAAGACTCCCCGGACAGCCAGCCTCAGCCCTGTGTGCCCCTGAGATGCAGGGGAGGCGCAAGCAGGTGGGGAACCCACCCAAAGTCCTACCAGCCCCGCATGCAAGTTCTCTTTTCACAGCTACAAATAGTCTGTTTTCATCAACACTAGAGGGGGTTAGCTGGCAGCTAGAACCCGCAGTGTCCCCGAAGGGCCTCTCTCCAGCACCGCTCTCTCCCAGGCTCGCTCAGGCATGCACTCGGGCACACCTGGGTCTCCTCCACCTGAGAACAAGGAGGAGAATCACCCTGACAGTCAGAGGGCGCACGGCCCCTGGTCCCATTCTTGGTATCATCGCATTCAAAGCTGCACTAGAGCTGTAGTCCCTCTGGATTTTCTCGGAGAAAAGAGTTATTTACTTCCTGGGCTTATTAAAAATGTACCCATTACCTGAATGCCTCCAGGCAACAGTACAAAAATATATTTTTAAAGGATGAGAATTCAATTAAGCAGAGACGCAGATTGTACCTCCAGCAAGTAGGCCAATGGGCTGTCCCCCCGAATGGACGGATGGCAGCCCGGATGTGAGACACCCTCCGTTCATTTGGGCTCCCCGAGCCCAGAGGGGAAGAGCCATGGAGATGTAAGTGTTCACTGGGTGTTTTATCACCTTCTGCTCTTTCCCAGTCCACCCAGAGCCTTCCACAGGCAAATGGCTATCAGAACTTTTCTCTTTCTGGCCCCGATCACCTAGTGCTGTTAGATAACCCTCCCTCCCTAGCAAGGGGTTAGAGTCAGGGAGCAGCCCAGGCTTAGTATCTGCAATAAGGCCGGGGAGGGCTGGGAGGTCTCAGGTAGCCGAGGTAGAAACGTCCAGGGAGGGGATTTGGACAGTATCACTTGTCTTCTGCGTATATGTTCCGTTAGCTTCATGCTTGGCCATAATCTGAAACAGCTTCGTGGGGAGGCTGTGGCCATCCCTGCAGAAATCCTGGGAGATAGGGAGCCATCTTTGCAAAACTCAAATATGATGATGTCCCTAAGAATCTCCGTGAGTCCCCAAGGAGTTAGGGTCCCTAACAGTATATGCACTACTTCATGATCAGAATGCTGGCAGACTCCCATCACGCCCTGCACTCTCCATTGCTCACAGCTATTAATAGATCCTCAAACTACTCTCAGCTAGTCTGCACCTCCAGGTTATTGGAACTGACACATCTCTCCCAAATATCTGGGGTAGCAATGTCATACTACTGCATCCAAATGATTCTCTTTGCCCTTCAAGTCAGTGGAGGCATCACGTGCTCCTGGAAGCCCTCCCTCCCCCTGGCCTTCCTTCTGGGGTAGGTGATCCTTCCCAAGCCCTAAAAAGCACCCATCTCACCATATTATAACCCTTTGCTTATTTGTCTCTCTGTCTGGCCTGAGTGTGAATTACTCAAAGAGAAGTTTCCTCTCAGGATGTCACTCACCTTGTCATTCATCTCGGGACTCCCGGTGCCTCAATGTAGAGCATCCAAGTTCAAATAGAGGCCTGCCTCTGACCCTGAAGTTTTCTAAGCCCGAGGCTCTCTTCTAGGAAATGGAAGCAATAATAGCATCTATCTTGTTAAAAAAAAAAAAAAATTGGTGAGGACAAAGTAAGACATGGCGGAGAATAACCCAGCTCTGCATCTTGTAATGTCCATGACCACTCTTGACTGACAGAGGGAACAGAGCTATAGCATATGTCCTTAACTTTTTCAAAATAAGAGACCAAGGCTGAAAAGTGAACTTACTTGCCTAAAGTCACGAGGAAGGTAAGGAGGTGGCCGAACTCAAACCTGGGCTTAACTAACTTCCAAGACCCTGTCCAAACTTTCCACATCTCAGTTCCCCTCACTCCCAGGCTCTGCAGACCAGAGACAACATCAACGTCTCTGCCCAGTCTCCATCCAGATGGCAAACCCTTTTCCCCAACAAGGGAAATGCAGTGGTCTGGGTTCTTCTGTCTGAAGAATTCACAAAACCTTCTTCACTCTAACCATCTAGGGCAGGGACTGAGTAAGTTCATGATAGACACATTTGTTTATATCTGGAAAGCATGATAGTTTAACGAAATGAGCAGTGGACTGAGGTCAGCTGTTACCCAATGAAACAGTGTCATCGTATTTGTTCCTTTCTAACCCTTCCTTTCCCCATTGTGAAATAAAATTTTGGAATGATTTACCATCTGGCTCTAATTTTCTGTGTTACATAAGTGAAATAAAAGAGTTAATGCATCACAAAGTCAAAATCAGCCTTGGGTTGCCCACTCTGGGATAATACACTGTTTCCATTCTTGGGCTTGGAAAATCAAAAAACTGCTGGTACATTTCTGCTGTCCACCTAGGTGAGGTCACTGTAGTTCGGTGAGCCACAGGGAGAAAACGTTCATGCAAAACGAAGATGGTTCAAGCCTTGCAGAGCTCCATCAGTCTCCTGGGGAGAGGGAAGCAGGTGTAGGACTCAGGGCCTGTGCAGTCTCCCAGCATCTTGCTCAGAGGCCAGTCCATACCTGCCCCTCAGATCCAGGGAGGGGCTTTTCCTGGAAGAGAAGATGCTTACAAAAACTGACTCTCCCCCATCAGCCATCCTGCAAGAGATTGATCAGCTGCTGGCCCAGCAGTTGCTACGAAGAGACCATTCTCCACTGGGGATCACAGCTGTGTTTACATTAACTGTCTAGGGTGACCTGCCTTCCCCAGACGCTCCCTTGCCTACTCAGCGTGGCGGCTCAGCTCAGAGCTCAGAGAACGCTTTGCTTTCAAGGAAAGGTGCATGTTTACCGTCGATGTGATCAGGCAACAGGGAGCCTGAGACCTGCTTGGCTTTTGCTGCAGCCATGCAAATGGCTATCAGAAACTTTTCTCTTTCAGGCCCCGATCACCTAGTGCTGTTAGATAACCCTCCCTCCCTAGCAAGGGGTTAGAGTCAGGGAGCAGCCATAAAGATGTCATCTGCACCATAGGCTGCCCTTTACTGAGCTGAAGAGGAAGCCCCAGGTCGTGGGCACGGTCCCTGGAGCTGAATGTGGAGGATGCTGACTTCATCTACAATCACTTCATCGGCATTTACCCACAATAGGACCTACATCCTAGGTTTGTTGCAGAGGTAAAAGGAATTAATACCGGGGTGCCTGGGTGTCTCAGTCAATTCAACTTCCTACTCTCGATTTCAGCTCAGGTCATGATCTCAGGTTCGGGGATTCAGTCCCTGCGTCTGGGTCCATACTCAACATGGACTCGCTAGAGATTCTCTCTCTCCCTTGCCTTATGCCCCACCCCCGCACTCATTCACTCTCTCTAACTAAAGAAAGGAAAGCTTTAAAAAAAAAAAAAAGAAAGAAAGAAAAGGAATTATTACATTCAAAGCCCTTAAAACAATGTCTGGCACAGATTATGCTCCAGGCAAGTACTAATTCTTAATTTCATTCCTTCAGTCCAGTGAATGTTTAGGGAACACCTATGACCGAGCCAGGCACTGGAGATGGAAAGTGGGAAACGAAGACCTACTTCCTTCCTATCCTTGAGATGCTTAAACTCTGTGGGTGGCATCCACGGGCATTCTCGGGGACCCCCTCCAAGAGCAAAGGAACTTGCCCTATGGGGAGGGAAGAGCAGCCACTCAAATTCCCATTTTCCAAGGTTGGGTGAGAAAAGTCACCCAGACTGACCTCTGCCTTTGCAGACGGAGGAAGAGTCCCACATTCTGTGCCTCCCCAGGGGCTCTCAAGGCACCAGTCATCAAAGCTGATCCGTTCGAATGAAATCTTATCCCATGTTGTCTTGACCCCGTATTTATCTACTGAAAAACTACCTTTCATCAAGGCTTTCAGATTTCGTTTTCTAGCAAATCCATTCTAGTTAGAATTAATTCCTAACCCAACCCTGTCTTTGTCTATAAGAAACAAGCAAAAAAAAAAAAAAAAAAAGAAGAAGAAGAAGAAGAAGAAGAAAAGAAAAAAAAAAGAAACAAAACTATCAAACAGTGAGAGAATAATCCTCATAAAACCTTATCATTAGATGATGGTCTGCTATTAAATGGACAGTCTCCCTACAGCAGCTAAGACATCTCAGTTTGGTGTCCTTCTCTGCAGACATGGAAAGTGGCCACTCAGTGTCCTCAGGGGATAACCCAGGGGGGCAGGGGTATCTAACTTTCTAAAATGCCAAGGACATATAGAGGAACATCTGGGAATTCCTCTTAGGAATTGATTTTAATTGACCCATTATTCAACAAATACTGACCACAAAGTATATACTAGACGCTAGAGGTAAAAAGTTACAATACAAATGGATGAGTGTGATGATAGAAATATGCATACAGTGGCCTCTTAGTGCAGAGTAATTTGTTAAAAAATGTTATTCTGGGGGCGCCTGGGTGGCTCAGTGGGTTAAAGCCTCTGCCTTCGGCTCAGGTCATGATCCCAGGGTCCTGGGATCGAGCCCCGCATCGGGCTCTCTGCTCAGCAGGGAGCCTGCTTCCTCCTCTCTCTCTCTCTGCCTGCCTCTCTGCCTACTTGTGATCTGTCTGTCAAATAAATAAATAAAATCTTTAAAAAAAAATGTTATTCTGTTGCTAACAAGCTTCCCAAATTCAACAACTATTCTCAACTATCCTCTGGAAATTCTTTGGATATATCATATTGATTAATTCCTTCCCCTGCCACGCCCTTCCCTCCCACTCCTGGTTCCTACAGCAAACTCCTATTCATCCTTCAAAACATTTTTCAGACTATCACAAGCATCTTAAGCATTTCCTTCCCTATACTACTTCTCTACATTTTTTCCCTATTTCCCTCTTTGCACATATTATCTTATATTCTGATTAATCATTTTCATATCCTTATTCTTTACTAGACCTATATTTCTTAAGGGTTTTAATACAATGCCTACCCTATACTAGATATTCTTAAATGTTGGTTGAACTGAACTGCGTATAACAGTATAATGATGTTACTAAAATGACCACCATCATAACTACTATTTTTGAGTATTTTTATGAATCAGGCATTATGATAAGTACTTCACATAAATTGGCCCAATTTTTCCTCAAAACAACTTTGAAAGCAGAAAGTATCATAGATGTTTTCTCCAGTAAGCAATACCTAACACAAAGAGTTTATTGTATGACTTGTTACTTTTCCCTTCATTCTTCACATCTCTCTCTGTCTCTCCTTCCCTCTCTCTCTCTCTCTCTCACACACACACACACACACACAATCTGATAAACCATCTTTGAACCTATTTCACTATTTTGGAGTTGATATCTGACTTAGCAATCTTATTTCTGTATTCCCACAGCACCCTTCATATGTCCATATAAACAAATATCAAGCTAGTACAACTCTAGATTTGGTTGTTTGCTTCCTTCCTTGAACTATAAATTCTTTGAAGTCAGACATGTCTCATTCATTTTTTTTTTCCTAAATAAACATCATGGTGCTTAGTACACAGGAAGTGTTCAATGAGTATTTATGGTAGAAGGAAGGACGGATGGAAGGAAGGAAGGAAAGAAGGAAGGATGGGAGGGAGGAAGGGCAACTTCTACCACAGACCAGGTGAGCTATTTAGGTAGACAATATTATTTCTCATAAAACTCAACACTCTTCAGCCAGGCAAAGGAGAAACACAAGATCAAAGAGCATACTGGAGTCTGGAATTACTGAGTTAACCAATCACCTGCTATATGTCGCTCATTATAGCATCCCTATTTCATAAAAAGAAAACTAAGAAATGTCGGTAAAATAAAAGGCCTTCAAATCCTCAATGGACTTTGAGATCTTCAACTTCTAGCCTGTTGCTTTAACTAGGGGACCCCACAGTTTTCGAAGACAGTCCCAGTGGCTTCTGGTACACTCCTCAAACCAAAGTGAGAAAGAACTAGAAATTGTGTCTCCAAGTATTTAATAATTTTTTACTACCATTCTGTGCCAGGTTCTCTACAAGGCACTGGACACACAGAGCCCTGTCCTCTGAGAGCTCTTGTTTCTAGAACTAGCCACCCCACCATCTTATGCCTGCTACTACTTAAGTCATCCAAGGTTAGCACATCAACAAGACAACATCTGTGCACTCAGCTGGCCTATACGAAGTCTGAGCTTACCTAAGGGGCAAGGAGAAAGGAAGAATAAACATCTGAAATTGAATTGTCTCCTGACTTTAGCTTAAGAATTGGAATGACTTTGGGGAGAAGAATTATGCATGGAAACTCTGCGTGAAATGTGCCCACTTTATTTTTTCCTGCATCACATTTAACAATTATTCAGAAGGTAAAAATAAATAAATAAATAAATAAATAAAAATAAACAAAGGACAAAAAAACAATTATTTGTAATAAATGTCTCTCCAGGAAAAAAAATCTCCAGATTCTTCAGAAGCTACCTGTAGACTGAAGACCGGCAACCCACTGTCCCTCATTCCCCCTTATATTCTATAATCTGACTTGCAGGCGACTTCCTGCACAGCCCATGGTCATGTGCCAAAACTCAGCCTTCTCCTGAGACACGGGGGCTGGGGTTGGGGTGGGGGAGGGGTTGTTTGTGCGGAGAATTTCCACAGGTGGGGATGCTCAGAGTGGTCCCCCATCCTCCTTCCTCTCTTTCCCCATCTTTTCCACTTTCTCTCAAGGTCAATCTAGACTGTCCCCCACTGGCTCTCAGGTGGTAATAGTTTACAGAATGAGATGGAAATCCAGCTCCTTTGAGGTAGAAACCAGCACTGTCCCCCATGCAGAGACTGCCACTCAACTTATCCTTCACCCTGCGACCTCCCAGGCACCTGTGGCTACAGAGTCCTAGGCAAGTGTTAGGTTGTCACATCAAGCCTTGATGCCCAAGGGGCTCCCCACCCACCAGGGCTGCTCAGGCAGCAGGAAGGCGATTCTAACCTATAATTTCTCATCTCGGTTAGCAGGTGACAGGCTCTGATAACATGGCATCCATATGGTGTCACCCCTTCTGCTGAGCACAATTTTAGGGCAAGATTCATACCGCTTCTCTCTGTGCTCAAAATAGATGCCCAAAATTGGGATAGAATTTACATAAGTTGGCTGAAGAGACTGTGTTCAATTAAAAAGCTTTTGTCGCCAAGAAATTTTTTTAGTTGATACATATGCTCCTTTATTGCAGTCCTATGGGGGGAAAGATTTTGGTTCTCTCTCTCACTCGCTTGCTCTCTCTCTCTACTCGCTCTCTCTCCTCTTCCTCCCTCCCTTTCTCCTTCCATCAATTAATAAATTAAGGAGGGGTTGGTTGTCTGCCCCCAAGGCTAAGTGAGCAGCAAATGAAGATACAACCCATATGGAAATAACAGGGAAACTGGCCCAGGAGGAAAAGAAGCAAGTGGTGCCTTCCTGTCTAGCCCAGGGCAGGGCAGGCTGCACGGCTCTTCTCTGTGTGTAATCTGGGCTCTGTCCCAGAGAGAATAGGTTGCCCCACTTTGCAGTCACCATAAATTCAATGGAATGCATTTTCAACTGCACGGACGCTGAGGCATGAATTTAGAAATATAAAACGTGGTTTTTTTTTCCCCCCATCATGCAATAATAGTGTTCTTAGGCAAAAATTGGGAAACGGAAAAATATAAAGGAGAAGAAAACACATTGGTGCTTTTACTTTCCAAAGATGAAACTCTGTTAGTTTGCTGCAACTGTATCTATTCGCACAAACTAGAGATGGGAATATACAAGTACTTTCCTATCTCCTCGTTTTTGTATTACTTTGTATTGTGATTTCCTGAGCATTTGTCTATATCAAGTACATTTCCAGAACGTCACTTTTAAAGGATGTATTATCATGTATTTAATCATCTCTCTAATTCGGAGATTTATATCCTTTCCAATTGCGTAGCTATCCGTCTGCAAATATTGCTGCAATTAACAGCCTTGACTTTGTATGCACCTCCAACTACTTCCTTGGTATGAATTTGCATGGGTTGTGATTTGAGGTGTCTACTCCTTAGTGAAGACAAGTTGCACTGAGCTTTTCACATGCTTTGGGACTGGTTCATCTTATGATTAATGCATGCATTTTTTTACAATGCCTGTTTAGCATCAGAAATGAAATCAGTGTTTAAGAAAGTAATTTGTTTCGAGTGTTTTCCTATAGAAAGCTAAATAACTCTGGACGGGACATCTGTTGTTTTTGCCTGTTCAGCATCCACCTTCTCCCCATAAGAGATGTATGTACAGTTGTCTCCAATTTCCATTCTTGTGCTTCTGGTGAGCTGAGGACCAATCAATCACCTTTGGATTCAGCAGTGGCCAATCAGACTCACAATGAGGGGTGGGCCTTGGACTTTCATTAGGGCTCTCTCTTTCCTCTGACTTAGCTGAGTTGGTAGAATAGAAGCCCAGAGATGCTAGGACTCCTCTTGGCCACCACATGGGAATAGTCCACCCAAGTATCAAGGTGGCATGGGAAAAAGCAGAGGTAAGAGAGGGAGATGAATAAATTCCTGCAAACATTTACAAATTCTGATCTACCTGTGCCTGAGGCTGAGGAAATTACCCCCACAGATTTTTCAGTTCTGTGAGTCAACATACCTATGTCCTCTGCAAATAAGCTCACTGGTGAACTATACAATTATCTAACACCTGCTCTGGACGGAGCTGTATGCTTACTATTCCCTGGCCAAAACTCGGGTATGACCGGCTCCAGGCTTACCACAAGCTGTAGGGCAAGACATGGAGATCATGAGGGTGTTTCCAAGGATGTGTAAGTCATGCCTTACTAAAAGGAAGAGACATAGTTTTGTTTTGATGGGATTTAACTGGAGCCTTGACACATTGGTAGAATTTCCATGGCTGGAGCTTGAGAATGAGGGAATAACACGGCAGATTCAAATAGCACGAGCCAAAGGGCAGAAGCGGGAAAGCCCTCATGGTAGCGTGATGGCGGGCATGGAGATTTGTCCATAATTCCTGAAGTTAATACACCATTAGCTGAAGAGGGAGCTAACCATTACCTGTAGCGCTGTAATTATGGAGTGATAATTACCCTGAATTACATCTCGCAATGACATATTCCAATTGTTTTTTCACCTACTGAACAGAAGGCTACTTGAGGCTGGACACAGCCTTTTCTCTGTACACCAAGCTCTTTGCACCTTGCCCTGTTGTACTACACATATTCCCAAAAGACTCATTGACCAAAGAGTAACTTCAAGCTAATTGCAGGGCTCAGTGAAACATAATCTATCAGACATTGAGAGATAACATCCTCACCTGGTGTCAGTACCCTCCTTGGAAGTAGGTCAGGCAAGTGAGTGCATTCACTGTTCAAACCACTAAATATTCTGCAATTCTGATCGCTGACTCTTTTGCTTTCCACGACATTCTCTACCTGACAGGTGGGACCTAACAAGGCACCTCGCTCATAAATAAGAACTTAATAACTATTGGGAATATTGAATTAATAAGTCCTGGACTTGGCTTTCTTTGTCCTTCTGGTCCTCCATCTAGCCACACTCGTCACCTTCCCCCTCATGACCTTATCACATCTTCTAAAAAACAGCTATTCCGATATTGGGCGCGAAGCTGAGGAGTGAGTTTTCTTGGCAGAATTTTCTGGCCCAAGGTGTACTTCCCAAACTATTCTGATCATGAGAGTCAGCTGGGGTGCTGGTTAAACACGTTGATTATTGGGTCTCTCCTCTGGGAATTGGGATTCATAAGCTTGGATGGGGGCCCAGGAATCAGGGCTCTGGACAGGCACCTGAAGTGATGCTTTGGGCAGGTTTGGGAAACCCTGTGAATCAGCAGAGCTCTCCTCGTTCTCACGAGTTAACTAATCACAACCATAAGCAACTAATTAGCATGTAGAAAAACAGTCCTGTGAAGTGAAGAGACCACGGTCAGGGGAATCCACTCTCTTGGACTCAGATACTACCTGCGACCCTTGCTATCTGGGTGGCTTTAAACAAATTAGGTAATCTCTTTGAAAGTGCTTCTGCCTTTGTAAAGTCAGGAAGACACTACTTGCCTCTTTCCCTCCAAGCAAACTAATGAGATGTTGCATGTATAAGTGTATCATCTAGGAGAATAATTTTTAGTTTGATGTCTTGACTGGAGGCAAAAGTCAAAGGGTAATCTGTCTGATGGAGGAACCAAGCCTGGCCCAGTCACTGATTATTTGTAAATATTAGCACCATGAAAGCGTTCACTGAATGCTTGTCCTATTCAGTGCCAACACACCAAAGCTGGAAGGTCATCTCAATAAATAACAATTAGCTTTATTGAGCACTTACTCCACGTCAGGCATAATTCTAGATGAATTATTCAGATGGATCAATTTAATCCTCACAATAGCTCCATGAAATAGGTGCTATTTTTATTGCTATTTTTTTAGTTGGTGAAGCGGAGATGTATCGAGGCATATTTGAACCATCTATGCAAGGTGTAACTGGCGGATAGTTAAACGATCAGTGAGAGGTCACACAGCTATTAAGAAGCAGAGCTGGGCTTTGAATCCAGACAGTGTGATTCCATAGTCCCCACCTCTGACCCACTAACCCACATACATAACTTCTCAAGATGTTGGGTGGGGTGGTCCCCATATTGATATGTAGAACATTCAGGGTCTCTATTTATTTACTTTGTTGTCCCTCTTTTAAAACAATGCAAAAGGGATCAATGAAAGACATAAATAGGCAGAACACAGAAGCTTTTGAGAGCAGCGAAGTACTCTGTGGGACAGGACAGGGATAGAAACGTGTCACTATTCCTGTGTCCGAACACACAGGACGCAGAGCTCTGAGAGTGATTTCTAACACCAACTGTAAACCTGAGGTGCTAATGATGTGTCGATGTTCATTCATAGATTGTAACGAAGTCTCACTCTGAGGGGACATGTTGATTTTGGAAGAAATTATGCATGAGAGGACATAGGGCAACTCTCCATCTCTTCCTCTCAATTTTGCTATGAATCTAAAAATGCTCTAAAAAAAGTAAGTCTATTAAAACAAAAATGTGGGACATCTAGGTAGCTCAGTCAGTTAATTGTCTGCCTTCAGCTGAGGTCATGATCCTAGGGTGTTGGAATTGAGCCCCACATCAGCTCCCTGCTTGGTGGGGAGTCTGCTTCCTCCTCTCCCTCTGCCCCTAGACCCTGCTTGTGCTTTCTCTCTCAAATAAATAAATAAAATTTTTAAAAAATAGAACAAGAGTACAAGAAGTAGTCGTTTTCCTAAAGACCACCCTATCGGCCAATTGGCCAATCATTATTACAAAATATTAACACTTGATGGCATGTCCAAAAACACTGAATCTGGGGGCGTTCTCATACTCATGTACCAATTGTATGCCCACAACTTTGAAGTGCTCTTGAGTTTTGGAATGCCTTTCAGGAAGGCACACACTGTGCCCCTGGGCCTTGGCAACACCTGGCCATTCACACCTGCACTACCTGCCTAACCCCTGAAGGTACTTGAGTTTGTGCCTTTAATCCAATCTCAGCCCTCCAAGGGGAAACAAAGAGCCCAGATAAATGAAATGGATTGCCCAAGTTCAAAGCAAATTAACAGCAGAGTCTGGAATAGATCCCAGCTTTCCCAATTCCAAACCACAATAAAGGAGAGGCCACAACAAGGTTCCGGCCATCAGAAAACAAAACAAAATGAAGCAAGCATGAAAGAGTGTGACGGATGAGAGTGTGAGGATGAGAGAGTGAGAGTGAGAGGATGAGAGTGTGAGGGTGGCTGGAGGCAGGGAACAGAGACCACTTAATGATCTCCAGCATGGCCTGCCTCCCATCTGGGTGGACTTGTCCTGGGGATGGGGTTGGGGGTGGAGGGATGGATAGCAGGACAGGTGCTTAGAGAGGCCACTCTGCCCTCGCAGCCCCCAAGGATGGCAGGGCCCCCCAGTCCCCATTGTTTATCACAGCGCCAGGAAGGTGGGAGTTGTTGGAAGGGCCCCTCCGCCCACTGAGGCAGGAGAGGCGAGGACGCATTTTAATTGAAGCCGGCAAAGGAGAATTCTGGAGTCTGGCCACCTTCTCTTTGCCCGGCGCCTCAAGGCCGGGGGAGGAGAGCACCACAAAGCCGTGCTCCCCGCGCTGCCTTCAGATGGCCGCCTCAGAGCGGCTTGTAGCTCTGGAGAACTTTTAATAGAAATCTGCGGAATGAAATGGGCTACAGCTGTTTGCCTTGATAAATATATTTTATGCTACATGCCTCAGCCGCCATCTGTTTGCTGATACGAGCACTTCTTCGTGGCAACTAAGGAGAAGTCATCAAAGGAGTAGCAGGAGATGGGTTTCTTAGCAGGTAGAGAGGGTGAGGCAGACAGACAGGGGAGCTGGCTTCAGGTTGAAAGGGACTGGCCTGAGGATGAAGGAGGCGGCAGAGGGCAGGCGCAGAAGAGGGGTGCACCCTGCAAGTCGGATAAGACACCCTCCCCATCTCTCCCTCCCAGGATTTTCCTGTGTGCCCTCCTAGAGTTCTCAGTCTCTCTTCCTTCCACCCACCACCTTTGGTCTCTAAAACCAAAAGCAAGATGCTGATGGGAATTGCAAGGTGCCCCCAGCCCTGGCCCGTGGCAAGCATGTCCAGTGGCACAGACATGTGGGGCGGGCAAGAGGCCTGGGGTCACTGCCCTGATCCCACTGACCGCAGAACCCAACTCCTGATATGGGCTGGGGGCAGAGCAGGCCCGAGAGGTGTCGAGGCTGGTGCCGCGGGAGTTCTCTCTCCCCTTCTGGGACCACCCAAATGCAGGGGCTGGTTTTCAAACACTTCTGCCCAGCCCTGTGGACACACAGCTACCCAGCCCTGCGAGGATCAGAGATATAGTCCCTGTTTGCTTAGAATGGATATGAAGGAGGAGGAATTTACCTGTTCTGGGTCTCTAAAATATTTGGTGAAAGGCAACAGATTTGTTTTCTCTCAAACCATCGAAGCAAGAGAACACAGGAATGTCCTTAAGAGAAACCAGCATCCACAGAGAAGGCTTCAAGAGTCCCAGGCTTCTGATTTCTGAATGAAGAATCTATGTGAGTTTGTCTCCGTCCTTCCTTCCTTCCCTCCCCAGAGACAAATGTGAGAGATCAATACGACTCACCACTGTCCTCAGTGGTTCCTATTTCTGGAATCTCATGGCATCCCCTGTCTCCCACCCACCAGCTGTCCTGTCGCTCCACGGAGAGAAATGCCACCTGTCCGGGAAACACAGTGAGCACCAGACGAGGGGGGCAAACAGACCCCCAGCAAGGGTCCCTGGGGCCCTAGGCCCTTCTCCTTCTTCCACCCCTACCTGAGGCCTGACAGGGAGGACACCCCTCAGACTTCTCCCGCTGGTGATGAAAGGGTCCAAGAGTCACTACCACAGCATCCTGGCACTGCCTCCCTTACCCTCACGGGGCTGGGAAAATCCCCCCTGCGGCCAGGTGGGAGGAGTTTCTGAGGCTGCGGGGGCGGGGGGGGGGCAGAGAGAAGGAGCCGCCCAGAGACAGGCTGAAGTGAAAGGAGAACTGGATCCGTGAGAGTGGAAAACAGGACACCAGCTTCCAAAACATATTAGTCAAAGACAAGCTGGATCGAGGACCTGCTGCTCAGGGCCACCTCCTCCCAAGGACGTGGGCAGGGTGACTGCTGGTGACATGCTTTGAGACACTCTGACAGAAGGCACGAAATCATTGTGTACCGAGGATTGTGATTTTCGGTCCAAGAAACCAAGTGCTTTGGACACGCTTGCAAACTGCTGGCTGTTGATCGGAGCCAAAGCGAGCCTCGGGCTCCATCAGAGCACCGGCCCCCGGTATTAATAAGTGTTTCCATGGTACTTGATATTTTACAATTATCTTTGCTAACACGTCTGCTTTAGCAAAAGTAACCGGCCAAATGTAAATCCGTCTGCCCTCCCTGATGCCTGCCAGCTTTGGAAGAAGAGGTCCCAGCTCGCTCGCTCACCTTAAGAGATTAGTAGGTCCTGCCAAATCCCCGGGTTTGCAGCGCCTTCCATCCACACTCGCTGGCTCCACACTTGCGTCTTCCACTCATTTCCACTGAGTCCACTTCCACTCATTTCCAGTCCAACTCAAGACAAACTCCATGCATTCGTTCATCCGTTTACTCATTCCACAAACATTTATTGAGCACCCACTGTGTACCCGGCGTCCTTTTAGGCACGGAAGATACAGCAGCAAATGAAAGAAACAAGCAAAACAATCCCGTCCTTGTGTAACTTACATCCAGTGAGGAGGTAGATAAACAAAAAGCAGATGATGATTTAGGACTATGAATAAAAATAACACCAGGTGAGGGGCAGAGAATAATTGGGAAGGGTATTATTATAGACCAAGGGATCCGATGGCCTGACATCTTGAGCAGAAATCTGAATTGAATGAGGGAGTAAGTTAGGCATCCGGGGGAAAACATTATAAGCAGAGGAACCAGCAGGTGCAAAGGCTCTGAGGTGGGAACATACTGAATGTTGAGAAACAGCAAGGAGGCCAATTTGGTTGGACCGGAGCCAAGGGGAGGCGTGGGTTGTCATGGTAATATACACTACCAGAGAGAGAGCCTTGCTCTGATCACAAACCCTCTCTTCTCCAGTCAGCCCAGCCCCACTGGCCTAACCTTTTTTGAGATTCTCTATTGGCCCTGCCTGAAGTGGGTCATTTGGACCTTATCAAGGTTTTGATAAGTTCGTAGCATCGCTATTTCGTGCATTTGTGTTTTCTATACCCACAGCAGATGGAGTTTCTCCAGATTTCCTTCTAGACTTCTGTGTCATTCCCAAGCCCATGGCCCTCCTTTCCATTCTTCCTTTCTAATATCCTGAGCGTCTTTCCACTGCCCCCTTGAAACCAGATGTTGTGGAAGAACCACATGTTGTCAGTTGTACGTTTCCAGGAACCCATCCGAGTACTCCAATAGCTTTTCTTTTTCCTTTCCTTTCCTTGCCTTGCCTTGCCTTGCCTTGCCTTGCCTTTTTAATCTATATGATAGACATTGTGCTAGTTGCTGGGAATAAATAGATGAACAAGACAGGTTCACTCAACAAGCACCAAGACTAGTGGACACACAAGTTATTATAGAAGAAGTAAACGCTAACACAAACATACAAATAAAGAACCCTGGGAGCACAGGGGAGAAAGCAATTAGTTTTTCATTCTTCCTGGAGAAGACAGGGAAGGCTTTACAGGGGAGAGACAGACTAGTTAGGCGCTGAAGGATGAGGCGGTGTTTCACAGAGAAAGAAATGAAAGATGTTAGAACAAGGGTTCTCAACCAGGGGTGATTTTATCTCCACGGGACACTTGGTCAATTCTGGAGACATTTTTGGTTGTCATAGCTTGGAGGGTGGCTGACTTCTGTTGGGGTACAGAACAGTCCCCCCAGCAAATACTAGCCTGCCCCCAATGTCAGTAGTAGCGAAGTTGAGAGACCCCACCTGGGAAGCAAAGGGAACACCATAAGAAATACAGAGCCATTGAAGGCGATGGCAGAACATGATGTCGGAAATGTAGGTTGAGCCATCCAGAAGAAGGCTTCATTTGCCAAACTGAAGTTTTACTCTGTAGACAAGAAATAGCCACTGAAAGAGATAAAAATCACAGCTGCTAGTTACTGAGCCTGTGTTCTGGGCCCGGACTTGACTGTATTACCTCTGGTTCTCAAGGGAGAGAGAAGCCAAGAAGACAGTCATGATTCTTTCTACTTTACAGGTGAGGAAATAGGGAAACCAAAGCTCAGAAAAGGGAATCTGCTTGCTCAGGGACAGTGACAACAGGAGATCCAGATTCAAGTGAAACCCTTCCAGTACCAGAGCCAGTAACATTGGTCCAAACAGTCTCTTCCGGTCTGACCTAGGGCTGTGCTGTGACTCCCGCTGGCTTCCGTGGACAGCTGTTCCCACCCGGGGGCTGCAAACGACATGCTCTGAATGTGGTAGGTGCTGAATAAGACCCTTCCAGTGGAAGGGGACACTGGGGAACATGTAAGTCTCTTTGGGAATCACAGGGCATGGTTCCATTCTTTCCACTCATTGGTGTATTTTGTGTCCCAGGAAATGTGTTTTAATTATTTCTGGAGAACACTTGAGCATTGGCTGATCTTTCCCTTTTTATCTTTCCCTCCCATCCTTCTCCCTTCCTCCATGCCTCCCTCTCTTTTCCTTGCCTGCTTGCCTGCCTAATGGGTTTCGTTTCTTTCCTTTTCTTTTCTTTTCCTTTCTTTTCTCTTTTATTTTCTTTTTTCTTCCCTTCCCTTCCCTTCCTTCTTTCTTTCCTTCTTTCTTTTAAAAGGATGTGCTTGACAAATTATGAATATTCACCAAAACTCATTTCTGTTTCCCCTGAGCACACAACCAAATGAAATTCCCCAGCTGCTTTGCAGCGGTGTAACTGAATTCTGGCCAACGAGATCTCTGTGGAAGGGTCATGTACTACTCATAGCCCATAAAAAATCCCCCACATGCCATTCCTGCTCACTGTCAGCACCCCCACCTGCATAAAGAGGACATGGAGTGTATATAGTTCAGCAGAGATGGAAGAGCACAGGCCCTTGGATCCCAGAAAGTCTGCCTGCCAACCCATTACTGCTGCATTAGGCTTAGTGTGAATGACGCTTGTATTGGATGAAGCCAGTAAGATTTGGAACTTTGCTTGTGACTGTAGTTGGATTTTCCTGCCCCACCTGGTATAGGGAGCCCGCGGGAGACGGAAGGAACCTAGAACTGAGTTTCCACATACACAGAAAATTCAAACAAGTGGCTTCTTTGGCTGAGGTCCCAAAGGCAGGAATAGGCAGGGATAGCAGTCATCCAGAAATCATCCTCCTAAAAGTCTGCTTCGTTATCTCTAGTGATGTTACTCTGTCTTCGTATATACCTCCAGATCTGAAGAGCAGTCGCTCTTCAGAAGGATGAGGAGCACATAGGAATTGCCTCCAGCTGAGTCAGCCCCACTGAAGGACTTGCCTAAAAGCCACGCTTACTGCCCTCTCTTCATGTCTGATGAGCCATGCCTCTCTGCAAAGACTCCTGGAAAACCACATCTTTTTTTTTTTTTTTTAAGATTTTTTGTTTATTTGACAGAGAGAGAGTGAGAGAACACAAGTAGGGGGAGCAGCAGAGGGAGGGGGGAAGCAGTTTCCCCGCTGAGCAGGGAGCCCAATAGGGAACTCAATCCCAGGACCCGGAGATCACGATCTGAGCTGAAAGGCAGAGGCTTAACCCACTGAGCCACCCAGATGCCCCCAAAACATCATCTCTTTACCAGTATCTTGTCACTCAGGATGAAATCAGAGTTTTACAGGGCAGAAGGAGAACAGATATTGTGTGGGAAACTCAGAGTCTTCCTTTAAAAAGGGAGAGGGGCACCTGGGTGGCACAATCAGTCAAGTGTCTGACCCTTGATTTCGAGTGAGGTCACGATCTCAGGGTCATGGGATGGAGCCCCGCATCTGGCTCTATGCTCAGTATAGAGTCTGCTTGAGATTCTTTCCCGCCCTCCACTCCCTCCCTATCGGTCCTTCCTTCCCCACCCCCGCACCCCCCAGCTCCTACTCTCTCTCCCTAAAATAAGCAAACAAACCTTTAAAAATAAATAAAGAAAAAGAAAAAAAGGGAGAGGATCGTGGTTTAGAATCAGGAATTTCCACCCAGACTGGTTCTATGACTGCTGCCTTCTGCCTCTGCACTGGGCAGTCTCTGGTCTCGGGGACCTATGGGATAAACATGTGGGGGTCTAAACTGGTTCTGGGGTAGATCTAGAAAGGCCCACCTTCCCCTTCCTTTCTTGGTTACCTCTGAGACAGGATGCTTTCCCCACCCATCCCTTGCACTCAGACAAACCCCGTGCATGCTAGCTCGCCCTCCCACCACAGTACAGCTTCTTCCCCACCCCCAGCACTCCTTCCAGCAGATTCTCCCACAACACAGAGCATCAGGGCTCCTGGGAAGGAGCTGCGTTGGCGCTCCTGGGCACTGGCTGCTTTTCACCCCTTCACAGTTAACACCATAAAAACACACAATCTCCTGCCATCGGACCAAGCCAATTTCCAAGTCCTATGTGAAGTTTGCGCTGCTCTCTGCCTCTCCCGCTCAGTGTTGCTAAACGCTGTTCCCTGTGGCACTCGGCACAGGCCTGCAGGGAGAAAATAACACTGAATTAGCCTTGAACATAGGTGTGGGGGAGAAAATACAGCTTTGCCAAAATGAGAATAATAAAGGGCTGGTAATCACCCCTTTAACGTTAGCACTTTGGGGTGCCACATAGAAAAAAAATCATGGTGGATTTTCAGATTTTATAATAGGGCTTACTGTATGTGGTTGATTAGTCCCTCTTCTTCCCACCCGTGTGCCCAAGCAGCAAGAGCAAAGAGGCAAGCCGAAGAAAGGGAAGCCAGCCTGCCTTGGCTTCTGGCGCCCAGGAAGCAGGCAGAGAGAGGGGCCCTCTGACTCAACAGCACATTGGGCCCTGGACCAAGGCAGGCTCCTCTAGCCTAGGCTCTCGGACAAGTATGCTGAGATGTTAGAAATAGACCTCACATAGTTTGGTATAGTTCAGTGATCGCCCAAGAGATCAGAAAGTTTCTCTTTGTTTCCCCCACTTCTATTTCACTGAGTCTAAATTCTTTTTCTCCATCTTGTATGAGAAATACCCCATTCACCTATCAAGGAGACTTCGGTAATCCGGGACAGTGCTTCCCAAATGTGAATGGGTGTACATGTCCCTTGGGTGTCTCAGTCGGCTGGGCGTTTGCCTTTGGCTTGGGTCATGGCTTCCGTGTCATAGGATCGACCCCAGCTTTGGGCTTCTTGCTCGGCAGGGAGTCTGTTTCTCTCTCTCTCTCTCTCTCTCCTGCCCTCTGCCCCTCCTCCCTGCTCATTCTCTTTGTCTCTAAAATAAATAAAATCTTTTTTTTTAAGATTTTATTTCTTTATTTGACAGAGAGAGTGACATCACAAGTAGGCAGAGCATTAGGCAGAGAGAGGGGGGGAAGCTTGGCAGAGAGCCCGATGCAGGGCTCGATCCCAGGACCCTGAGATCCATGTCCTGAGCTGAAGGCAGAGGCTTAACCCACTGGGCCACCCAGGTGCCCCTAAAATAAATTAAATCTTTAAAAAAAAATAGAGAGAGCCTGGGGTCGGTCTGAGACTCTGAATTCTGTCAGGCTCCCAGATAATGTCAGTGCTGCTAGACCATGGACCATACCTTCGTCTTGGCATCATTGACAAATAAACTTTGACTGGGTTAAACAACTGAGACTTAAAGATATGTTTGGGGTGCCTGGATGGCACAGATGGTTAAGAGTCTGTCTTCAGCTCAGGTCATGATCTCCAGGTCCTGGGATGGAGCCCCGAGTGAAGGTCCCAACTCAGCGGGGAGTCTGCTTCTCCCTCTCCTTTTGTCTCTCCTCCTGGTTGTGCTCTGTCTCTCTCGCTCTCAAATGAATAAATAAAACCTTAAAAAAAAAAAGAAAAAGAAAAGAAGAAAGATATGTTTGTCAGAGCATGGTCTAGAGTACAATCAGAACTTTGGATGGAAGACCCTATGACTTTTTTCTTTAGTTTTTATTTAAATTCCAGTTCATTAACATACAGTGTAATATTAGTGTCAGGTGTACAAAATAGTGATGTGACACTTCCATACATCAGCCAAGTGCCCTTCTTAATCCCCATCCCCTGTGTCACCCATCCCCCCCACCCACTTCCCTTCTGGTAACCATCAGTTCGTGAAGACCCTATGACTTTTAGAATTGCTGATCCCTACACCTCAAAAGGTCATGAGTCTAAGACTTAGAGGCATATTTGAAGTCAGAGCACTCTAACAACGAACCACTCACAGGACCAAGGTATATGAGAGACAGATTCATTGTTTCCAGGAGGCACCAAGGACTTTACATATCCTGTTAGCAGGTGACTCTTCGTTGTTTGATAGACCTGTGGGGAGTTTTGTTTGCAAGTGGCCTCCCAAGGAGAGAGGCCAAAGAACCTTATGCTTCCTTCCCTGCTTTGACAGCAACAAATGACTTTGTCAACAGCATCCCAAAGCCCGATGATCTTGGAGAAACTAAGGCAGGACACACGGTGTTCATCAGAGCACAAATCTGAAGGCTCTTTGCCTTCAAACTAGCCTCCTCGGGATCACCTGGTGGCATCAGGAATAGTAGGGCCCAGCTCAGCACTGCTTTCCAGAGTGCCCATGACCATCTTCCAAGCATATACCAGGCACCATGTAGAAGGGTCTCTCAAGTCTAGAGAATCCACAACAATAAATGGAGCCACCCTGTCCACCCAGCACTTTGCCCCTTACCTAACCTTCTTTCTCTTCTCCCGGCCATGTCAACAACCCCTTTCTTTCCTAGATTCTTCCGATTGTGCTTTATTTTGTCTTTGCTTCACTCTTTGATAGGACACATTTCTACTGCCTTCCCAATTACAACGGTGTCGCTTTCATTTCTCTTGTCTCCATTTCTAACTTTGGGATGGCAAATATGTCCTTCGGCTATGTCAAGTAAAAGTCTTCCCCTTCTAGGCTCTCTCCCAGGTGACCCCCTCCACACATGCTTTCAGTTACCATCTGTGTGCTGAGATATCCCAAACCTCCAACTCCAGACCCAGCTGTCTTCAGCATCCCAGAAATAAATACCCACAGGCACATCAAGTTCAAGGTGTTCTGAACTGTGCTGATCATTAGATCTGGAGGAATAAAGGAAAGAAGCAGGGAAAGAACTTGCTTTTTAATCTCCCAGCTCATGAAGTGACACTGTCACCTCCCCATCTGCTCCAGACACCTGGGAGCCACCCCCCACTCTTCTCCCTTCTCAGCCTCCCACAACTCAGTTGATGGTTAAGGTCTGGAACTTCCATCCTCCAAAATGCTGTGGAAGCTGCCATATTTTTTACAATTTCAGTGTCTTCACACCACCTTTTCTATCTGGGTACTTTTCCTCCTCTCTTTAAATGGCTTATGGTTAGCCACCTGGAGGACAATGCCCCCTTTGTCTTTGACTCACCTATAGCATGTTACCGTCTGTTACAGAGCAAGTGGCATGAGAACATGAGGCATGAGTGACTCAGGTACCAAAGGCTCTTGGTACGTCGGGGGCTCTAGCCAGCGCTCTACTGCCCCTGGCATTCTGTGTCATTTCGCCAATGCTGTCAAGGACACTGGTATTTTCCCCAGAAGAATATTTCCTAATGATTCCAAGAGAAAAGAATTACCCCCATGACTCAGCATTGAACAGAAAAGTCTGTCCACTCATGTTTTTTTTCTTTTTCTCTTTTCTTTGGTCTCCAGAGAGCATGTCCCAGGAGGTGAAAGTTTACCACACAAATTCCCCTCTGACTTCTTTCTTGTCAACAGGGAGACAGGGGAGATGAGAGGCTGTTTGGAAGAGATTAATGAGCCTACGTGCCAGCTTTTCCAAGAGCATTGTCTTCCTCCCTTTCTTTTTGCCTCTTCTTCTGCCCAGAACACTTCTCACAAAAGGGTCCTTATAGGCTGTATTCCACCTATCCCCAGGTGCTTTCCCAGAGCTGCTGAATGGTGCCGACAAGTTACCTAATTTTAGGTGACCTGGAATCTCAAGACTTGATTTCCAAGCACTGGGTCTGCCTGGGGCACACAGGTGGGCAGATCCCCAAATCTCCCAGCCTCAGTGTCTTCATTTATAAAACGGATCCCCGCCCACCGCAGTTATTACGCTAATTATCCAAAGTATTATCCGCATTTTTACAAACTGCACCGCATGCTACACAAATAAACATCACTACACACTGATAACACTCATAAGTTATAAACGGGCTTTTTTATTTGTCGAGGTGGTTACAAAATGCTCCAAAAACATGGAACAGTATAAAGAGAAGACGATAACGCAGAGGGAAGATGATGGTGAAACACAAACAGAAGAGATCTTGGTGACGGGAATTGGCAGCAATTAGATTCTGGAAATTGGGAGTGACAGGAAGTAGGTGTGGGGATGCCAACAGCGTTCATCCCTGCAGACCTTCAGAGACCACCTTATGGAGTAACGAGGATTTTCTGGAAACTCAGGGAGTGATGAAAGTGTCTAAAGCAGCAGAAGATCACGAGAACATTTTTATTTAATGAAGTCATTTGTGCTGCACTGTGGATATTGGACGTGGTTGGGTCAAGACTGAAAGTGGGGAAAACCAACTTAAGACTCTGGCAGTGACCCAAGGGAGAGGCGGCATTGCCATTGCTTGGAGAATAGCGGTGGGGCCGGGAGGTGAGAGATGGGCAGCATTGTCCCAGGTCACCATCTCATCTCTGACATCCCAGCTCAGCAACTACAAAAGACTGCCTCTAGGAAGGAAGGCACCGATCTGCTAACAAAAAGATCTGTGTTTGACCCCAGACTTGCAGATCGCTAATTAATTAATGATTAGCATTAGCTTTGGGGATTTGGGCCATCCACAAGCCAGCCTCAGTGTTCTCATCTATAAAATGGGGATAATAATGCTTGCCCTGCCTTGATGGCTGGGTATTCCTGACACTCAGGTCCAATGTGACCCACGATCTGCTTTGCAAGTTGCCAGGCACTGCATAATGGTAAAGCAGCCACAGCACTCCCTAGAGACCCACGCGAACCAAACACAAACGGAATAGACAGACATGAAGAGAAAAAGAACATTCCGCTCCTCATCGGGGCCTCCTGCCTGATGCTTCCCTGGCCTACCTTGACTTGTATTAGGCCGGGGCTTATTTCCATCGTTCTTTAAATTTTATAAAGCCTTTCATAATGAGAAAACTTTGCGAGAATCTTATTAGACACAGCAAAGACCAAAATCAGCACAAAGCTCACATATAAAAGCTTTAGGAAAAAAATAAGGATTTCTCTAGAGGCTCTATATGTGCTTAAATGGCACAGAGAGCTAAATTGCGAAATTACAAATGAGATGTGGGATGGCATATTTGATTATACGGAGTCATCTGCAATGCCTCATAACATGTAAGAAATTTGAGAGACTGTTTATCTGGCACTGAGCTCTGGAAGGAAATCTGCAGGAGAACGGAAGAAGCTCTAATAGGGCATTCAGAAGACAGAGGGTGTCCTTCGAGGGGGACCGCATGGGCTCACCTTCTCCTCTCGGGCCTCCAATCCACCTTCTCCCCCAAAATTCCAAAGGCTCCCATGAACTTTATTTGAATTGCCGCATTCGGGAAGAAATGGAAAGATTATTCCCATTTCACAGGTAATTTGCCTATGTCCTAAAACAATTATAAGGTATGGTGTCTATGCTCAACCAGTTCACAATCTAATAGGGTCCCTGTGATAGATGTCTGATACACAACCACTCTCCGCGGCCCGGTGCTAACAAGGTCTTGTACATCCGGTGAGAGACAGGAGAGCAGAGTCTTGGAAGCCGGGCAAACCAGCAATTACATCCTGACTGCTGCTTCCAGACCTTGAGGCCCCGGATGACATGCCTCAGCCTCCCCGAACCTTGTTTGATTTCTTCCACTGTGAAGCACAGACAGCAAAGTCTTGTCCTGTGGTGTCGGTGGAATTGAATAAAATGGTCCTGTAGGGCACGTACCCAGCGCCCCCCTCCCAGAAGTGCTCAATTAATATTCTGTGCATTTTGTGGCTTGTTAATACTCTACAGATGTCGTGGCAAGCCATGCCTTGAGCCCGAGATGGCACGAAGGGAGTATAGGGCCGTGTGTGATTCCTAGATCATCACCATGCTCTTCATCATTTAGGGACATCAAGGAGTTCCCAGCCACAGTACCCAAGATGCAGGTGTCATAGTAACAACTGAAGATTCTGGATTTCTCAAGCCCCAGGCAATGGGATCAGACACAAGCAGGTGCCCTCCCGGACCCGGCTTCTGCTGAAGCACCCTGACCCAGTCTCCTCTCCCCACCCAGCAAGGCCTCCCAGGGGCCCAAAGATGTTCAGGCCAGCTGGCTTCAGAAGACCAGCTTTCAGGCTTGCTGACTCTGCGAGAGTGCCCAGCAGGCAGGTGTGTGGGTGGGAGGCACTCACAGGAGCGAACAGATTGAGAAGGGCTTTGGGAAGTCTCTGGCACAGATGCCAAGGCAGAAGGGAAACTCTTCCCTGCACTCCATCTTCCTACCCCTCCCAGCCTTTCAGGGACAGGGGCAAGGAGCTTGAGATGGGAGCTTTCGTTTGAATCCAGCAAGGTCTAGAGCCCTCTCTTCAAATCTGGGCCATGGAGGCTATGACCCTAGAGGTCAACATCAAGGCGTGTGTAGTAAATCCCACATGGGGGTCCACGCCACTCCCAACTGCGAGGATTTATAATCGGACTACAGAAAGCACAGGTGAGTTTGGCACAGATGACAAACATGTAATGTGTGTGTGTGTGTGTGTGTGTGTGTGTGTGTGTGTGTGTGTCTGTTGAGTGTGAGCATGTACTGGGATAGAGATGAGAAGGTAAGACACTCATGTATTTTAATTTGACTTAATTCTTCATCGTTATTGAAAGGATGAGGATGGGACTCGGAGAGAATAAGGAAATAGGACAAAGGCATAAAGAGAAGGATTTTTTCTGTTAGACCCTCCCATTTTTCCTCATGCCACAGCTACCTCTCAAGGAGAGTCTGCATTTCCTAAAATTGTCCCATGTTACAATTCACAGAGGCACACGTATACACACAAGATTTCAGTAACGTCTCTCAGTTTCGGACACACCATTTAAACTTCTGTCTTAGAACTTGTCATAGAAAAATACTTCAAGAAACTTTGGCCAAGAGATCCTCCCAAATGATCAAACCACACACTTTTCTAGATTCTGCTGTCTCCCCTAAATCAATCAGCAGATAGACGTTAAAACCCCCCAAGTGCAGGGTCTTGTACCAGAACTTCCAGAAGATACAAGAAGGCCTGAGATTATTTTCTCTGCAGCAACAATCAATCACAAAGCTATACTGATTTGTTCTGCTAAATTTATCTCTGATCTGCCAATTCCTCCCTGTCCCCACTGCCCTCATCATCATATTTCCAGACGCCAACTTGTCGGTTCAAGTTGCCAGGTCCTCCAAGAAGCCTTCCCCAACCCAATCCCTGGCTTTGTTCAGTGTGCCTCATCTGTGTCCTCAGAGACCTTGAGCTTACATTTTTGGTAACACTTACCACACAATGTTAAAATAGAGTGATTTTGGACCTGCCTCTGACACTAATCTGATCACAATCTCTTTAAGAGCTTCATAACCCTTTCGCGTACAACACAGTGTCTGCCACTCCACTGATGCTCCAAGGACACTTGTTTGCCAACGCCTAGCCTCTGTCACAGCACATGTTACCGTGTCATAATTACCTACGGAGCCGGCCATCTCACCTAGCCAATGGTAGGCTCTGTAAGGACAGAACCCGATTTATCTTGGAGTCCCCGATGCCTACCACAACACTTGGCGCCTCCTTACAAACAAATGGAAGAATGAATGAATTACACATGAATGAATACATCTCCAGATTCCCTCTGATTTCTCTGAGGCTCGTTCTAATTCTAAAATAAGAGTTGATGTATACCACATGAGTGCACAGACAATAAACACTATTATATTTCTCAGGCAGAGCAGATCACTTTCAGCTAGGATGATTGGGGAAGATTTCAAAGAGGAAATGTGATTTCAGCTGGGACTGGAGGGCGCATAGGATCGGGGCGGGCGGATGGAGTGCAGAGGGGGGACCTTCTAAGAGGAAAGAAGAGCAGGAGCAAGGGTTCTGAGTTGAGAAAGAATAATCCCCTAGTCACCAGGTTTGTTTTCGGTGTCTGATCTGTATGGGAAGTGGAGGAACATTTCCATTGTTTGTTGTGCCTCCGCATTTCAGAGCTAGAATGTTATCTGATTTGTTCTTCACACCTGATCCTTCATAACAAAAGTTTCTGAGGTGGTGATGGGAGGGTCATAGAGTGACCACCTGTCCCAACTTGCCTGGGATTCGTGGTTTTAAGGAACTCAGAACTTGTAGTACTAAAACATGAAAAATCTCGGGCAAATGGGGATGAGGTGGTCACCCTTGCCCTAGTGAAAATACAGAGATACCCCAAAAGAAGCCAGATAAAGCTTCTGGAACCCACCCCACACCACTCTCCCTACTGTGGACCCCAGCTCCTGATGCATTTTCTCCTCTGAGGACGAAAGGAAATGATTTTACAACTGAAGAAAAATGTATTACCCTCTCCAGGAAATGTTTTCTCACGCCTTCCCCTCCTGATCCAGGGGCACCATCTCAATGCTACCATATGCAAATTGCTATCACACATTTACCAGTTATCACGTGGCGATGGCCTGCTGTCTCCCTTCCCCCCAAGCACAATAAGGTCCTTGCTGGCACGGACCGTGCCTGCGTGTTCTTGCAGCCTCAAAATACAGCACAGTGCGGACCACCCCATACGCATTTCTTCAGTGGATGCATTGATTGGCTGGTTCATTGGTGGGTTAGACGATCATAACTCACGATTTGAATATTTCACAGAAACATGTGTATCCATCCTAAGGTGACTAGAGCAGATCTTCCTGGAAACAACTCTATCTGCAGACCACCATTTTAAAGGGAAGATTGGAGCAGTTTTGCTGTTGAACAGAAATACATCATGGTACACCAGCTGATAGTCTCAGGGACCAGCTCTCTAAGGCCGAAAGGCTCAGGAAGCCTTAGGCCACTGAGGGCCCATAACTCCCCAGACACTGTCTTAGGTTCAGTGAGGAGCCAAAACAGCTTTCATAATGGTCCCTGCTGGTGTCGCAGCACAGCCCAGGGGTGGCAGCTGGTGGCCAGCCCTCTCTGTAGACTCGTTGGAAGCCTTGTCCCCAGTGGGCCGTGGAGCTCCAAGCAACTCTTGCTACATCATGCTAAGATTTGGGGGAAGGGACGAGCTGCAAGGGAAGGAATTCCAGTTTGGATACAGGAAAAAGGGAGGTTTTTGTTTTTTTTTTTTTTTAAAGATTTTTTTGTTGTTGTTGTTTATTTATTTGACAGACAGATCACAAGTAAGAGGAGGAGGAGGCAGGCTCCCTGTTGAGCAGAGAGCCCGATGCGGGACTCGATCCCAGGACCCTGAGATCATGACCTGAGCCGAAGGCAGAGGCTTTAACCACTGAGCCACCCAGGCGCCCCAGGAAAAAGGGAGTTTATGGATGAACCGGATCATCCCCAGGTTTTTCATTCTTAAAACCTTCAAAGCTCTAGAAGTTTGGAAGTATAACAGGAATGAAAATGCAAATACTTTCTTTCCACTCCATTCCCTAATTGCTAACATTTTCCTCTATTTGCTTGAGATGGCTCTTTGTGTTTTTGCTAAATCATCTGAAAATCAGTGGCAGGTATTTTGAGGTTCGACCCCTGAAACATGTTAGCAGTTACCTCCTAAACACTAGGCACTATCTCACATAAACACAATGGTTTGTTTGTTTGTTTTCTTACTCCTAGACATTTACCTCCCAAGACATTGGTCCATTAATATCATCTAATAGATCGCCCATATAAAAATGTCCCCAGTTGTCTTAGTAATAATCTACACCATTTTTTTCTGATCCAGAATCTAATCAAGAATCATCTGTTCCATGTCGTTGTCATTCTCTTAGTCTGGTTAGCCTTTTGATCTAGAACAGTCTCCTACTTTTTAGTTTTTTTGGGGGGGAGGTCTTTTGTCATGGGCAGTTTTGGCATCCAGTCTAGTGCCTTGTAGAATACCTTATAGTCTAGATTTGGGTGTCTCTTTCTTCACTCTCCAATTCAGAGTAGACATTTGTGGTATGAGTACTACATAGGTCATTTTGGAGCTTTCTCAGCACCTCTCTATCAGGAAGTTCATGATGTCATTTTGTTTCAGCGTTGACAATGATCCCACAAGGCATGGAAGCCTCCGGAGCAAGAACGAAAGTGGCAGTCAAGCAAGCTGTTCTATTTCTGTCACTTGGTTAAGGTGACGTCTATGAGGTTTTCCCACCACCAATGATCCTCTATTCTTTATAGATAATAAGTAATCTACGAGGTGGGGGGGACAGGGAGAGGGTGGTTGGGTTATGGACATTGGGGAAGGTATGTGTTATGGTGAGTGCTGTGATATGTTAATAAAAAATTTTAAAAAATTTAAAAAGTAAAGAAATAAAAAATTTAAAAAAAGTAATCTACGGGGTGAGACCATGTGAATAATGGATTCTCAAACAGCCTGGCCCCAGTGGATTTATCAGTAATTCATTAATGGTCTTTCCACGAAATACCACACTAGTGATTGCAAGTGGTGATTCTTTGAATTCTATCAGTTCTACATAGACAGGCCAGCATTCGTCTGCAAAGAACACCATGACGCCATCCACACACATACATGCTTATTGGTTAATTTTTGATCTCGAAATAATTATAGGCCCACAAGAAGTTACAAAAACATTCCAGAGGTTCCATGTACCTGACATCTACCTTCCCCCAAAGATAATATCCTATACAGTACATTATCAAAATCAGGAATTTGACATTGGTGTGACATCACTAGAATACCGATGGCATATGGATTGTGCTACTCTATCTTTAATTCTTAAATTTTGTCTCCATTTTGCAACTATCACTTTGGACTCATTTTTTCCATGGTATTATAATCTATTACCATTGTTATTCTTTCTCATGCTCAGATCGTCTCAAGTGTGACCTGAGAGAACCCCTTCGAGCCAGCTCTGGAATTTCATTGTGAGCCACCTCGGTCTTTGAACTATATTCTTTGCTTTCTGGTACAACAAGATGTCTCAAGCTCCAGACCTGTAATTAGCCATTTCTCCACGGAGCCCTGCTTTTTTCTTTCCTTTTTTTTTTTTTTTTCTCAGAGACTTGATCCTGATTCCAAGCCTGGGTTTCTTTCACTAGGGAATGATATTGATATTTAGGTATAAGATCTGGGTGCCCGGTGAGTTAATTGCTACTGGAGTTTTGCTTCAAAGACATTTTGTGGAGGTAAACCTGAGTTCAGACTGGTTCCTCTCATTCAAAGCCAGCATTACAGCAGTCTTTCTTCTCCTTTCCGATCCATCATATATTTCTATACTCCCTTCTGTGTGGATCCTATCACCACCAATGTGTTTAACTCATTTGTTTAGTCCTACAATATAGTCAAAATGATTGGAATTACTGTATCAATACCTTACGGACAGCAGACCTACTAAGTAAATTCAAGGTGTTCTTACAGTTCTTTTTTTTATAACCCACTTGGAATATACAGTTGAAACACTAGGCTTGAATGTTTTGAATTAATGATTTATTTTCTGTACATTTGTGCTATCAATTTGGTATTTGGTTGGCTTCCTTTGTTTCATTATGTATTCTGTTTTAACACTTGCTTTGTATTTATCTTAATGGTCTAATTTTATATTAAAATATAGGAAACCTTTATATGATTTTTAAGTCAAAATTATACAAAAAGATGTATCCCAAGAAGTCTATCACCCCTAATAATCCCTATTCCCTTATTCCTGAGCACCTCTGGTTTTTCTTAGTTTCTGGGTCATGTTTCCTGCATTTATTTATTTATTTATTTATTTATTTATTTATTTATTTATTTTAGTGAGGGGGTGGGGCAGAGGGAGAGAGTCTTTTTTTTTTTATAAGTATATGACGTGTTATTTGTTTCAGGGGTACAGGTCTGTGAATCATCAGTCTTACACAGTCCACAGCACTCACCATAGTCCATATCCTCCTCAGTGTCCATGACCCAGACACTCCATCCCTCCTTCCCTGCTCCCCTCCAGCAACCCTCAGTTTTTTCCTGAGATTAAGAGTCTCTTACGGTTTGCCTCCCTCTGGTTTGCTCTTGATTCATTTTTCCCTCCCTTCCTCTATGATCCTCTGTCTTGTTTCTCAAATTCCTCATATCAGTGAGATCATATGATAATTGTCTTTCTCTGATTGATTTATTTTGCTTAGCATAATACCCTTTAGTTTCATCCACGTCATTGCAAATGGCAAGATTTGGGGGGTTTGAGGGTTTTGTAATATTCCCTTGTATATATACACCATATTTTCTTTATCCATTCATCTATTGATGAACATCTAGTTTCTTTCTATAGTTCAGCTATTGTGGACATTGCTGCTATAAACATTCGGGTGCACATGCCCCTTCAGAACACTGCATCTGTATCTTTGGGCTAAATACCCAGTAGTGCAATGGCTGGGTCGGAGGGTAGCTCTATTTTCAACTTTGTGAGGAATCTTCATACTGTTTTCCAGAGTGGCTGCAGCAGCTTGCATTCCCACCAACGGTGTAGGAGGGTTCCCCTTTCTCCGCATCCTCAGAATGGCTAAAATTAACAAATCAGGAAATGATAGGGGTTGGTGTGGACGCAGAGAAAGGGAGAGAGTCTTAAGCAGACTCCATGCTGAGCATGCAGCCCAACATGGGGCTCGATCTCATGACCCTGAGATCACAACCTGAGCCAAAACCAAGGGTCCACTGTACCACCCAGACATTCCTCCTTCATTACTTTTTGCAAAAACAAGGAAGTAAGTACACGTGTTCTCCTTTCCCTCTTACATAAAAGGTAACCTGCTCTATTTACTCTTTCATGTCTTACCTCTTGCTCTTGACATATCCTGGAAATCATTTCCTATCATTTCATTTTCTTTTACATTGTGTATTTTCTCTAGTGTGGCTATATCACAGGTGATTCAGCATATCTTCTGTAAAAGAGCATTTAAGCTGACTCCAAGGTCTTCTTACAACAAACAGCATCACAATAAATAACCTTATCACAAGTGTTTCATATTTGTGGGTATGTATCTCAGGGTAAATCCCAAGAAGAATAATTCCTAGTTCAAAAAGCAAATGCATAATTTTGTTCAATGTGCCAGATTTTCCTCCATGGAGACTGATCATTTTACTTTCCCATCCACAATTTATGAGAGTGCCTGTTTCCCTACAGCCCCGTCAAGTGTGCATTGTCAACCTTTTGAATTCTACCAATCTGACAGATAAAACATAGTGCCAAAATGTACTTTTACTCTGCATTTCTCTTATTAACAGTAAGTTTGAGCAGTTTCTAAAAATGTTTTAAGACCCTCTGTGTATATTGTTCTCTGAAATGTCTGCTTCTTTTGCTCATGTTTCTTTCCAGTTTTCAAACTTTCATTTCTTGATTTTCAAATATTCTTTAGTATTACAGAGACATTAGCCCTTTCTTTATGCTATATATTACATATACTTTCTCCAAGTCTGTGGTGTGTTCTTTTGACTTTGTTTGTGGGGAGGGGGTTGCTATGCAAAATTTTAGGGTTTTTAAAAAATGTTTAAATATTTTTTAAAATATGTAACATTTATCAGTCTTTTTTCTTATTAAATCTGGATTTCCAATCATTATTGGGAGGACTTTCTCCACACTCTGATTATAAAGAAATTCACTTACTTGTGTGGTTTCTTTTCTTTTCTTTTCTTTTTTCCACATTTAAATCTCTGATCCATGCGGAGGATATTTTAGAAGATGGTGTGAGATATGGATCTATTTTTATGTTTTCCCAAATGGCTACCCAATTGTCCAATCCTTTATTAAGAAGGATTTCCCAGAGCTATCTGGAGGCTTTCTGCCCACAAGAAGTCCCACAGTCAACACTAGGCATGTCAAAACAGAAACTGAGGGGCACCCCGGGGGGGGGGCGCAATTGGTTAAGCCTCTGACTCTTAGTTTCAGCTCTGGTTGTGATCTCAGGGTCATGATCTCAGGGTTGTGAGATCGACCCCCACGACAGGCTCCACAGTCAGTAAGGAGTCTGCCTAGGATTCTCTCTCTCCTTCTCCTTCTATTCCCCTCCCCCCAAATGTGCTCTCTGTCCTCTCTCTATAAAAATAAATAAATCTTTTTAAAAAATCAAGAGTTAGAAAATTTTCTCTCTGTGCCTGTTCAGTGTGATACTGCCAAACCTTGAAAGAAAGGGAAGATGCTAGGGAAAAAAACAAAAAAGAACTCAGAGTTTCTAAATTATATAGTTTGCTTAATATTTTTAAGAAACAAGGGCACCTGAGTGGCTCAGTGGGTTAAAGCCTCTGCCTTCAGCTCAGGTCATGATCCCAGGGTCCTGGGATGGAGCCCTGTATCAGGCTCTCTGCTCAGCGAGGAGCCTGCTTTCTCCTCTCTCTCTGCCTGCCTCTCTGCCTCCTTGTGATCTCTGTCTGTCAAATAAATAAATAAAATCTTTAAAAAAGAAAAATATTTTTAAGAAACATATGCTAATGACAAAAATTTCAGGTTGAAAAAAAAATTTTCAATGAAAAGTAAAATCACCCTCTTCTATCAGATCTCTCTAGAAGCCATCAGGGCTGTTACGTTCTTCTATCTATCCACAGAGTCCATGCCTGTGCAGACAGAGAAAATGAAAAAGAGAGAGAGAGAGAGAGATGCTTTTAATGAAAGAGGAGGAAAGTGAGCACATATCTATTGAAAGACCCTTATCACTCGTTACCAAAAATTCCTACCTTCCAAAGGTTGTATATTTTCATTCCATTTTACAGATGAGAAAGTGAGGTTCAGAGTGACCTGTCCGAAGATAACAGGGCAAGGGGTGGAGCTGGGTTTGAACCTCCACTGTCTTCTCTGTACTATGACACGCATGCGCAGGGAGGGAGTAGTCACCACGGGTAAATGTCTGCTTGGAACTCATGGAGACACACTCGGCAGCATTCACCGCCCACAACAGTGAAGTGGCAGTAGGAGCAACGGGACACCCAGAGCAAGAAATGAACATATCATGTCATATTAACGCTTGGGCTTCACATGCGTATTCCTTCGGTGGGAATCTCCCCATCATGGTAAGGGCAGCCCATGCATCAGGGAAAAATCTCCCATCCCCAAACACTGACATTTTTCTGTAAGCTCAGCTATCAGGAAAGGAAAAAAAAAAAAAAAAAACTGAAAGAAAAAAAATCAAAAGAAAACTGGATTGTATCAAGAAACATTAGGAGCTATGACTCAAAGATACATGGGGGGCAGATCTGTTGACTCAGAGGGTCCATTTCTTAGTCACTTAACAGCTTTTACCACACTTTAATCTTTGAGGGAAAGAAAGTGATTTGCAAAGTGGGGGGAGGTAAAAATAAAGGACTGCAACAGAAGGATTTGCTTCTCAACAGCAGTTCCGTGGCAGCATGCAAGGAAAATATAGAGGAGAAAGCATTGTTATTCTATTCCAGAGAGAGGGCTTTTGAATACAGAAGTAGATGGGTGTCAATTTCTGTATATTAAAACATTCAAAACACAGCTCCGTTCCCTCAGAAGTTCCCTCTATTGTAGCAGAAATGTATTTTTTCTCATCTTTATGGATTACAACTTGGTAGAAGTACACATGCTAAAAGGGAATGGGGGAGTGAGGGAACAGCTCTCCTTGAAAGTTCACAAGCCACTTTCCATTTCCCTGGGGATTTTACCGCTTCTGGACTAAAAGCCCATGAACTGTTCCATTCCTTTGATTGGGATGAGACTCTCCAATAGGCACTTCATTAGTACGTGGAAGAGTTCTAGCTCATGATCAATCCTAACTCATCCCACCCTATCTGCTCTCCACTTTCCCCAATTTTCACCACCACAAACGATTTTGGAAGCACTAGAATTCTGGATTCTGTACTTGAGCTAGTCATGTGTATATTTTTTCTACTTTTTGATCACCAACTGCATACCTGCATTGCTCTTGCATGGATGTTGTAGGTCTTGCATAGATGCCCATTCTTGCACGGATGTCCATTCTTTCATGGATGCTCGTCTTTGCAAGGATGCCCATATTTGCATGGAAGCCAATTTTTGCATGGATGCCAATCTTTGCAGAGATGTCCATTTTTGCATGGCTGCCCATCCTTGCATAGATGCCCACCTTTGCATGGATGCCTATCTTTGTAGGGATACCCATTCTTGCATGGATGCCCTTCTTTGGAAGGATTCCCATCTTTGCACAGATTCCCATCTTTGCATGGCTGCCCATCCCTGCATAGATGCCCATCTCTGCGTGGCTGCCCATCTTTGTAAGGATACCCATTCTTGCATGGATGCCCATCTTTGGATAGATTTTCATGCAATGAGCTCTTTGCTGGAAGACAAGCTTCACTTCAGCACCTAACCTCTGACCTCCCAGCCTGGCATTAATTCTTCTCCTTTTCTCCAACCTTTACCTAATTCCCTTCAACTTCTGCTCTACTCTACTTAGGTTCTAGCCAAGGAAATATGCTGGTTCTACTCATCTCTACAGTCAGGAATACCCATCCCCATGATCTTCCTAGCAGGTATCCACACCCCTTCTCATTTAAAAATTCTATTAAAAATCCATGATTTATAACAAGCTTCCTCTGAGTTTTTTTTTTTTTTAATATTTCAAATAACTCCATTCTTACCCTTTGGCATCTGTCTACTCATCCATCAACTGATGCATTAATTAGATACTTGCTGTGTGCTCTACACAGCTAACATGAGGGGAAATGACATTTCTATAATGCTTTTCCATTTGCAAGGCAATTCCGCATCTGTTTTCCTATATCATCTCCACAATAACCCTTGAAGTAGGAAGGGCAGAATTAGTCACTAATCCCATGTTGCAGATTAAAAAACTGAGGCCCAGAGAGGTCAGGTGTCACTACAAAGTGACAAATTGGAAATTTCAGACACAGACCTTGTTTGGAAGCTTAGGAACTTCGTATCAACCATAAAGTTTATGTGCTCGACCATCCATGTGCCCCTCCCCAAAGCCCCCCCACACACAAACACACACAGAATCTATCTTTGTAGTTGCAATTTGCTGTAAGCATGTTTTTCTGTTTTTCTAATGTGTTTGTTCTGTCTTCCCTTTAATCAATAACGTCCCCAGAGACTAGAGCCCAGAGTGGCTCTCTGAGCGTGGTGCTGAAAGGGGTAAGGAAAAGTCAAATAAATCCACAACACTTAAGAACAAAGCTGGATAAAGATTTCAAATTGCACAGATGTTGTCCCATCTGAATTGCAGCTCTGAGTACTGAAAAGCCCATGCAGGTGGGCTCCCCGGTGTTTTACCAATTTAATAAGTATTAGCGTTTTGTGTTTTTTAAAGCAATTTTCATTCCGTCAACACAATTTAGGATGAATCAGCACTGACCTCTCAGTCATACTCCCTCCCCTAATGCAATAGCCAGTGCATGAGAAAAGCCCCCACAATGGACACATTATTGCCATCAAACTGCACACCCATTTCTCAAGGAACCCTTTGCATTGCTAGAGAACTGGATTAATCAGCACGGGCATGGTGGTTTTTGCATCTCTTAATTTACTACCAAACACTCCTTCTCTCCTGAGAAGAGATGTTTTGTTACGTGTAATTAGACCATGTACGCAATCCTATGTGGGACCTGTTATGTTGGCACAGGAGGATTGCAGAGCTGTCTCCAGGTGGGGAATGGTGACATGCTGTATGAACAAAGGTATGCTGCGTGCTCATTTGCAAACCTCCGCTGGCTTGGCGCAGGCAGGAGCGGGGAGATGTTAGGGCTGGAGGCACACGTGGGCTCAGCAACTGACTAATTGTCTGGGGCCTAGAGGTTCAGAAGATAATGGCTGAAGCATATGGTTTCCACTGCTTCTAAGGTTTTCTGCCTCCTGAGAGCAAGGCCGACAACAGCCACCACGAGGCTGAAGGGCCTGGACTTCAGAGCCCCTCCCTCCTTCGCTGGACACATGCTGGGGACCAGTAAGTCTCAATGCAGAGCTGGATCTGCTTTTAGGGAACCAAGAGGTAACTGGACTTCAGAGAATGAGGATGTTTCGAGGTCTTGAGCTCTGATCTGGGAGCTTTTCCTGAAAGCCTGAAACCCATAATTCCCAGCATCACCTGAAATGAAACTCTCAAAGCTCCGTCTCACAGCAGCAGCAAAATGAAAAAAGAACACAGAAGCACCATCTAGCCTGTTTTGAAAATTCTTCACTAACTTGCTTGGAAACTCCACTCATAACTCAAATTGTACTAGAAAAAGCTGTTCTGAATCCAAGTCAGTCAGTCAAAAACATACTAGCTTTGCTTTTGTCCTCCGCTGTCTTTCTGCTCCTGTTAATGATGAAGAAGCAAGACCAGTTGGGATGACTTCAGGCCATGTTTTCACAGAAGCCAGAAGCACACTGGCCAGACGGGAGAAGGGAGGTGTTTGACACCAACCACTAGACTCATGGTTAAGAAGCTCTAGAGTGTGGACATGCTTTGGGTCAGAGGTTCCCAGTTTGTGCTTCATCACCTACTAACTGAGTGACCTTGGGCAAGTCATTAGCTCTCTGAGCCTCCATCTTCCCAAGGATGATAATAGCAATAACATCTGGCCACTTTCCCAGGACCTTGGTGACCAAGAAAGAGCTCGCTAAGCCATATTCTGCTGCACAAAGGGAAAGCCTTGTTAGCCATAATACTGACTCTTCCCACCGGTGATAGCTCTGACCTGGAAGTTGGGGAGGAGGGCTCTCTAGCATACCTGGCTCAGGTTGGTCCCTTTGCAAAGGAACAGCACTCAGGAGCCATGCATGTGCCCATCACTCACCAAGGGACCGCTGTCAGAAGGTGCTGGAGGAGAGGCACCAGGGCTTGTGTCCCTCAGGTTTGACACAGCATAATTGTTTTGACATATGACGGAATTTGTCCTCACATGGGTCAGAAAAAAAGCCCAATACTGATGCTTTTCATCTAATTTCAATTACAGTCATTAAAACCCTTACTCCTGAGTCAAACCTTCCAAAAAGCCATCAATGACAGCCCATTACAGATGAGTTATTTATAGCGGTGCATGTTAATTTTACAGAACCACAGACCAATGATTCATGGCTTGGCATTAGTGAGAGACATCATTCACCGGGCTGAGCGATCTCTGACATAACCAGCACAGCTCTGTGTCTCGGCAGGGACGATTCAAGGCCTCTGACTCAGGGCCAGACCTTGCACGGAGCAGAATCACCAGAGCATCTGGGTCTTGGCCGTTCCCACCCATGGAAGACTTCTGCCCTCGGTGGGGAAGAACAGTACAATCTGATTTGGTATTGGAGTGTGACACCTATGGGATTCTGGCTGACATGAGACTGGCCCTGGGACAGAGTTTCAGCTCTTCCTTCTCACAATCTCAGCTGTTAGTCTGGGCATTCCATAGACCTCATATTATTTGCTGCTATTCAGTTGCTCTTGGGGGATCTGATATTCACCTGGGCTTGATGGAAAAAGATGGCTCTGGGGCCATCGAAAGCCCAACATCCTTTTATCCAAACTACTTCAACCTCAAGTTCATAAGTGCCACTTTGACCGATCAATATTGGGCTTCTTGATTCTCGGTCTATTTGTAGCTGAAATTCTCCCCCTTGATTAAAAATTCACCAAGAGGCAGCCTGATGTGACATTTATGAGTTCCTGGAAGTCCATAAATGTTGAATGTTAGAAATTAGCACCGAGTTGTTTAGACGATAAAAAGCAACAAGCAAGCAAGAGGGCTAATATTCAACACTCCTATATTTTTATTTTCTGTCTGCAGACACTCGTGGCAAAGGGGAATAACTACAACTTCCTACAAAGCCTTTCTGTATTGGATGAAACTTTGTACAGGTCCCTACCTCTAAATTAAACCCAATGAAGCGAAGTCGGTCTCCATGGAACTGACCGCCTTATTTCTTTCCCACCTCGTAACACTTTGGCGATGGGTAGCTTGCCCAGGTTCCCTGCTCTGTCCTAATGGGGGCCATGATAAACACTGAAATGAATTGCTTTTTTTGCTCTATCTTCATACAATAGTAGCTCTGAAATCATGGGGAGGTAAGTGGGTAAAAATAAATTTGTGACCTCATTATTTGGGAGTTTTCAACCGCAGAACTGTTCCACACTCCATCCATAATTATTTCTTTCAAATTATCTCCTACCCACAACCCAGCACTTTTCTGAGGCACTGTTCCCTTTTTTAAGTGACTTCTTCAGACATTTCTATAATGTTCTGCCTCTAGAACTTCTGGGCCATTGATCATAGTTCTGGGAGCTTTGCACCCTTCCTGGGATGCCTTGTCTAGTCGAGGCTGAAGTCAATGATGACACAGAGAAGGTTAAATGACTAAGACTCTAATCTCCACCCTGAGTACCATTCTACTATTACTGCACAGCCATCCGGAGAGTTTGTATCTAGAATGTCAATTCTGCCAGGCTGCTGGTACATTTTACACAATGTAAAGAGAGTCTTCTTGACTCTCTTCGAATGGAGAAACCCAGAAATGTGCCATATTATGCATGGATGCAGGAAAGTGCAATGGGAAGAGGATAGAAGCTAGAGCCAAGTTGTTGGACTTATCTCCAAGCTCTACCATTTCTTAGAGTGTGACCTTGTTCTTTATCTCCTCTGTGCGTCTATTTTGTCTCCCGTAAAAAGAAAGTGATCATGGTACCTGTCTCGGAGGGTTGTTATGAGAGAGACAATGCGCTGATATTTGGAGGCATTACCTGCCACACAGGAAATGCTGGGTAAGTTTTTGTTAAATAAGAGACTTTTCAATTTAGGAAATATTTATGGAATACTCACAGTCCGCTCTACAACACGGTATTAAGTAATGTGGGGATGTTAGAAAATGAACAGGTATTTCAGGCTTTAAAGACAGTGTGGGGAGAGGCATAGAAGTATACCAAATAGCCCAGAGAGTAGGGCTGGTACACGCTGTTTGCAGGTCTATCACACAAAGGTGATGCTGGACATGCAATGGAGGGAGGGACCACAGTACGTGGGAGGGGACCAAGAAGGTCGCACAAGAAGAGATGATATTCAAATTGTTCCTTAAAAGATGAGTGGTATTCCCAAGGGCTCCTAATGTGGAGCTATTGACAGAAGGCTGTCCCGTGCACCCAACACCGGCCCAGAGCCAAATTGCTACTCTGTGTGTTCACCCAAGGCCTCTTCGTATCTGCTCTGTGCCTCATTTCCCAGGTCTGCCTTCCTTTCTTCCTCTTCTTCCATCCCTCTCTCCACCGGCAAATTTCTACCACTGGCCTCACTTTTTCTCCAAACCCTTTCTTCTTCCTTATCTTTCAATCTCAAAAGTAACACAAGCAATTTTAAATGACTCAAATAATATAGAAGACCCTAAAATGAAAAGCAAAATCTTCCTCCACCCCTGACTCCTTGGAGGTAAGAGTGGTGTGGTGGTTATGAAACATGGCCAAGAATCCCTGATACCTCTCCCTCTGAAGGGCACCATTTGAGTGGACCTACAACGACTTCCACACGTAGAGAATCACAGAAGTGACAGTGTGCTTCCAAGGCTAAGGCATAGAAGACCATGCAGCACCTCCCTTGTTCATCCAACACTCCCTTGGAGCCACGAGCTGCTGTTTGAGGAACTCAGCTTCCTTGAGATAGCCCTGCTGGAGAGGCTACATTTGGATTCTCTGGGCGATACTCTCAGCGGGGCTGGCCCATCGGCTTCCTCCAGTACTTACGTAGCTTCCTCTCTTAGTTAACACACGTCATTGCACAAGCAAACCACAACTTATTTAACCTTTTTTTTAATGATAACTATTCTAGTAGCTTCTAGTTTTTTGGGCATTATGAAAAAAATCTGGCAATGAACACTCTTATCCATATATCTTTGTGCATTGTATGGGTGGTCCTGCAGGATTAAACTACTAGAAATAACATTGCTGAACCAAAGAGTATGTGCTTTAAAAAAAAAAAAAAAAAAGTTGTTTGGTAGATACTATCAAATTGCTTTCCAGATAGGCCCTGCCAATTTAGACTTTTCCTGATGGTGCATAAGAGGGCCTGTTTCCCTGTAACCTCACCAACACTGAGTATTATCAAACTTCTTCATGTTTACCATTCTGATGCTGTCTGTGCCTTCGTTATGATGTGCCCTGGCTTTATATGGTGTAAGCAAGCTCTCCCAAGTATGTCTTGTCCAAACCTGCAAATTCGTGGGGCTGAGGTGCAGCAGAGGAGGGGAGGGGGCATTCAAAATGGTAAAGGACAAAGAGAACACAAAAGGACAAGCTATTAATAACTTAGGGGCAAGAGAACTAATTTAACAGAAAGGGGAGCCACAGAACATCACAGATTTGCAGAGCAAATGTGTCAGAACACAATGAAATTCAGATCAATGACATTAGGCTAATGGCAGGTGTTAATCTGAGGTCCAGAATGGTGCAGTTAAAAAAGGAGGAGGTTGGGGGCTTATAAAATGAGGAGAGAGGAAAAAGGAAGTTCTCCCGGTTAATCGAAGTGCTCACTGGACAACTGACTATAAGTAGAATATTTTATGATTGATTTCAACTTGGCCAATTCCACAGTAGAGTCAGGAAGAGTGGGTCCCAAACCTAGCTGCCTAGCAATATTACCTAGAGCATTGCTTAGGAAAATAAAGAAATTTCGTCTTTCTCACCATCGCCCCGAACACATGCACAGTCATCGTGGGCTCCCATTCAGTTGGCTTGCCCTTTTGACTAACCCATCATGTCACTCGGAGGCAGAGCAAAGTTAAGGACAATTTTTCTGGAGCAGAGCTTCTGAAACTTCAACACACATCAGAATCACTCAGGGAGGAGTTATCAAAACACAGATTGTTAGGCCCCACCACAATAGCTGCAGATTTTTAGAATTTGCTTTTCTGACAAGCCTCCAGGTGATGCTGGTCCAACTTGAAGCCATTGCCATGGCCGCCATACGGGCACCAGCCACACTTAGGAACTTGCTGGAAATGCAGAATCATAAGCCCCTCCTCGACCTAATGAATCCGAGTCTGCATCTAACGAGATCCCCCAGCGACGTGAGCTTATTTAATTTGAGAAGTGATCCCCTGTAAGTCTTACTTCTATTGCGTTGGAGACTGTCCAAGGGAAAGGAGGCCTGAGGAAGTAAAAGGCTGCAGGAGAGACCCAGGTTCTAGTCCTTGTACTGATAACCTTGATGTTAAAAAACAAATTACTTCATCTCTAATGGTTTCTAATTCCTTGTAAATAAAAGGGACACACTGGGCTAAGTGATCTTTTAGATTCCTTTCCTTTTTTTCTGATTCTATGATTTCAATGACTCTATGATTCTAATTTAGTAATTGAACCATTGTAATTTAGTAATTGATTTAGTAATTTAGTAACTGAACCATTGTTGTGAGCTGAATTGTCTTCCCGCAAATACACAGGTTGAAGTCCTAACACCCAGGACGTCAGAATGTGACCACTAGGAGACAGGGTCTTTAAAGAGGTAATTAAGCTTAAATGGAGGTCCTCAGGGAAGGCCATAATTCAATATGATGGGCATCCTTACAGGAAGAGGCAATTAAGACACAGACATGTACAGAGGCAAGACCACGGGAGGACACAGTCAGAAGCGGGCCATAGGCAAGCCAAGGAGAGAAGCCTCAGCAGAAGCCAGTCCTGGCTGAAACCTTGATCTTAGACTTCTAACCTCCAAAATGGTGAGGAAATAAAAGTCTGTGGTTGAAGCCACCTGGTCTGTGGTTATAGCAGCTCTAGCTGAATAATATATACATATTGAGGTTTGTAACTAAATCCAGATTAGATTCTAAATACCAAAGTCCAGCTTCAATTTTCTTAAAGATTTTGTTTATTTATTTGTCAGAAAGAGATCACAAGCAGGGGGAGCGGCAGAGGGAGAAACAGGATCTCTACTGAGCAAGGAGCCTGATGCAGGATCAGGACTCGATCCCAAGACCCTGGGATCATGACCTGAGCTGAAAGCAGATGCTTAACCAACTGAGCTACTCAGGTTCGCTTGAGGTCCAACTTGTTATCAAAGCCCATTCCCCCATCAGACTGATAAGCTCCAGTAGGCAGGTTCTCCAAGAATGCCAGGGCTTTCCACATGCAGTCCCCCAGGTTTTCAAGGCAACAACAACAATGGTGGAAATTCATTTCCTTGGATTCCATATCAAAGAAAGATGGAACCCCTTTTACTGCTGAACCCTCATCCCACTTTCCCCGGTCTACTCCTCACTACCACACCCACTCCCACCAGCCTTCCCCGCTCTGCCTGGAGTTAGCTTCACATTTGGATCTCTGACTTCTGATCTCCCCCACCTCCTTTATTCACAAATCAAACAAAGGACACTACTATGCCCTGATTCTGACTGTTTCATCATCCCTTTGCCCAAGAACAGGTTTGTATTTCTTACATTTTCATTCAGATCATTTGTTTCTCTGCTAAATCCAGATACTGTTACAGTGCAAACAGAAGCGAGACATATGATGTCATGATCCCTCCAGTGTAGGTCCATTCAGATTCTTTTCCCACTTCGCTCTAGTTCCTAGAATAATACAGTTAGAAATAGGGATTCTAGAATTCTTCTAGAGAAATGCAAAGACCAGGCATCAAAACACTAACAGGAGAATTGCTATTGTTTTAAGAGCCCTAACGGCCAGACCATTTTTCATAAGGAAAGGCTATGGATACCTTGGGTGTTTTCCAGTAGAGACACAAAATAGTCAAAGTCCCCCAAAGGCAAGAATATTTCGACTTTTTCTGAGCAATGGGGAAAATGTCAAAACTTTTTGCTTTTTCCGTTTGCCCATCAAGGTAGTCTAGAGCTGTGCTTCTCAAATGTAAATGGGCATGCATACTGCCTGAGGGCCTTGTTCAGGAGATCTGGGGTGGGGCCTGAGGGTCTACCTCTCCTAATAGAAGCCCACGGGGCTAGTCCACTGATTATACCAGGAATAGCAAGGATCTAACGGCAACAAGATTGGATCCATGGTTTTTGCAGATTCACTGATAGCTGAAGTCCAAACTCTAATGTTCGTTTTCAGTGGGTGTAGGCCACTTGACCTTGACCGAGATGGGTGTTTGAGAGACACAAAACCCCGACTCCATTCACTCAGGCTCTTGACATCACCTGAGCATTGAAGAGGCCAGTGAGACCGAAAGAAGGCATCCAGTTTGTTGGCTATTATGGTACGTGATCTGTCCCTACTCGCGTTCCTGCACTGCCATGAATAGAGGGAAATAGGTGATGAAGGCAACCACAAATCTGAGTTTTAGAACCTAATAAACATCCCCTTCCTACCTTCCCTTGTCCTTGGAGAGACCTACCAGAGGCCTGGTTGTAAAAGTTCAGGAGAATTCTTGCCTGATCCCAGGCAAGTGGGATGGCAGTGGGACTACACTGCCATAACCAAAAGTACCCACGAACGAAGGCAATCATAGATGTCCTTTGTAATACACCAAGTTTCTGAGTAAACCCATAGAGCAGTTTTCCCAAGTTGTCAGTACCTTGGGGGTCACCTGGGGAACTTCAAATATTGTTATTGCCAGATACAACCCCAAAATATTGTGATGTCATTGGTCTGGGGTGTGCCCTGGGCTTCAGAAATTTTTTAAAGGCCCCAGTCCCCAACCCCAAGGTGATTCAAATGTGCAAACAAGTTGGAGCATTATTGCTATGAGAGTATATTGATTGATGTTGTATGATAATTGTTTTTCCCTGATTGACGTATTTCACTCATATGTGGAATTTAAAAAACTAAACATGAGGTCATAGGGGAATGGAGGTAAAACGAAAAGAAAATGAAAACAGAGAGGGAGACAAACGGTAAGGGACTCTTAACTGGGGAAGAAACTGAGGGTTGCTGGAGGGGATGTAGGTGAGGGGGTGGGATAACTGGGCGACGGACATTAAGAAGGACACTTAATAGAATGAGCACTGGGTGTTATATGCTACTATGACTCACTGAACTCCACTTCTGAAACTGATAGTACATTATGTGTTGATTAACTGAATTTAAATAAAATAAAATTTTGAAACTTTAAAAATTTTTTTAAAAGAGTATCCTGATTGAGTGCAAGGATGGAAGTGAGAGAGAAACTGTAGTTTTCTGAAAGATTCAAGACAGCTTCCACTGAATTGTTCATTCATTCATTCATTCGTTCGTTCCCTCAATCATACATGTGTCCAGGCCTTTATGCAACAGAAAGTGAGAACATACTTTGTACCAGTGCTATGCTGGGTCCTTGAGATGAAGAGAGGAAACACACAGGCCCTGACCTCAAGGGTTTAGTGTCAAGGTGGGAGAGGTAGATGAGTAAACAGATAACCAATGGAACCAAGAGTTCCATTGCCATGGCTGTAGAATATCTGAAGGATGACCTCTGTGACCCAGAGCTGTGTCCCTTGTGCAATGACCTCTCTCAGGTCCAGGCAACCACGTATCAGTTCTGATGCTAAGAGCATGCTGTACTCACTCATTCAATAAATATTTAGCGAATACCTATCATGTACCTATCCTTGAGTGAATTGCCGAGTAGATTATAAATGAAGCCATAGACTCAATAAGCACCCAATCTCTCAGAATTTCTAAATTTCCTAGGAGAATAGGTATCTCTTGCCTCTACCAGCTTGCCATCCATTCTCCCTTCTTCGACCAACATTCAGGACTTCCTCTAAGGGATAATTGCTCCACCATTCTCAGTCCACATTATCTGGGAGAGCTCCTTTCCTTTCTGCGGAACATCAAATCTCCGTGGCTCTGATTTTGTCCTTGGACTTAAACCAGGTGTGTATATAGACATGGAGCTATCGGCTGCCATCTTGAAATGCAAAGAGAGCAGCTGAGGATGAAGCCAACCTGGAGAAGAAAGCCAGGAAGTAGACGCTGGATCCGACCATGCTGTTTGCCTGGATGGAGCCATGCCTTTATCCCCCCTGCATATGCTCACAAATTCCCTCTGGGGCCTAATCCATTTTGAGTTCGTTTTTCTGTTATTTACAACCTAAAGAGTCCTTGCTGGTACAGCTAAAATGGATTTTTTCAGAAACATTTCCATTTGCGATTAAAAAAAAAAATAAACAAACCCATTACTATCTGTTCGTGAATTGCTCAGTTTCCTGTTTTGTGAAAATGTGTTTTTTAGAGATTCTATTCTAATATGTACTTAGGCGTATAAATGGAACTCTGTAAAGTAAGTCAGATCATGAGCTCAAGATGTTCTTCTGAAAAGTATTTAAGTGATGCTATACCTAGTTAGTGGCTGCCAGCTCATGGCTCAAAGAGCAGATGGAGAGAAAATTTTCAGGTTGTTCTATCCGTCTTCCAACAAGTACCTGAGAAACCTAGGTTTGAAGAGGCTCACTTGGGGGTTTTCACTGCCTGGATAGCACGGCTCTGGGGTTAGAATCACAGAGAAAGAGGAGCTGGGGAGCACAGAGGTCCCACAGCCAATCCGCTAGGAGTCCCAGCACAGGGGCGTGCTCAGCTCCCAGAGGACCAAGATGTCCTGGGCCCCAATGTGCACAGTGATTCCCACAAAGGTGGCAAAGATCGCAAAGGGAGCTGGAGGTTAGATGGTTAACCTAAGTTTATCTCTTCACCAACTACTACTGGTCCTTCTAAATATCTCTAAAATGATAGTCTTGGTGCACCTGGGTGGTTCAGTCGGTTAAGCCTCTGCCTTCAGCTCAGGTCATGATCTCAGGGTCCTGGAATCGAGTACCGCATCGGGCTCTCTGCTCAGCAGGGAGCCTGCTTCCCCCGCCCCCACCTGCCTCTCTGCCGACTTGTGATCTCTGTCTGTCAAATACATAAATAAAATCTTTTTAAAATTTTAAAAAATTAAGTTATAGTCTTGATTCCAAATATACAAACATTTTGTCCATTTCGTCATTTGCCGAAACTAATCCAACAACCTAATTGTTCTTCCTATCTTCTATAGCACATCCCGAGTCCATCCTCCACATGCTGTCAGAGCGATCCAATCACACTACCTACATAGAAACCTCCACAATTGTCCCATTACCTACAGAAGAAAGTTCAAGATTTCTGCCAGAGTCTGTTTTGCCCCTACCTGCCTATCAAGCCTCCACATCTAGTTCCCAGCAAGTGCTAGGCTGCTTCAAGTATTAGTACCTATGTCCATAGCATTCATCCTGTCTTCAACCTACTTGGAAAACTCCTCTTCATCCTTCAAAACCAATTCCTTCCTCTTCATCCTTCAAAACCAATTCCTTTCTTAGAATCCTTCCACCTTTAAAGCCAATTCTTCACTGTACTAATTCCCAATTACTTTTATCCTCTAACATTCTATATTGTATGTTTGTCCTTCCATCTAAATTTGAGCCCCTTTAACAGAGGATCAGTTTCTTATTCATTTCCCTATCTCTACTACCCAGTACAATGCCTGCCATATAGTAAGTACTCAGTAAATGTTCAATGAGTTAAACTGATCGCCTTTATCTTCAAGTCAGTGTTGAGGATGATTTAGAAAGAAGTATCCTGATAATCAGGGATAAGATGCAAATTGGGTTAAGATGTGGTACATAATAGCTAAGAAATAGTGATAAATTTTACCCACATGTTGACATCTTTTCTGAAGGAATATCTAATTTAACATGTAAAACTTAACCATATTTGGCTTTTGCATTCAAAGCAATATATTGTGACTAATATTGAAAGAACGTATATTTATAAACTGTGTAGGTTTGAGTTGAAGTCTCCATAGAAATCTCAAACACAAACACATATCCAAACACCTTCTACTTCACTCTGGGAGAAAATGGGATTCTAATTACCTCCCCTAAATTAAGTAAAAATGTCTAAGAGAAAAAGGAATTCTTTTAAAATAATAATAATAAAAGAAAAAGACATTCCTTAATTCCTAGTTATGCAACACTAAAATTAACTAGTTGAGGCAATCTAGGCTGAATCCAGAGGGTCAGAGCAGGCAATGGGAGAGAAAAAAATCCTTATCACCAATCTGCCATCCCCACTCTGGTGACTGGGTCCCTGAGCAGTGATTTCCAAACAACCTGGCTCAAAGCCAGGGGCAAGAACCAGATGGCCCCTCAGTTTGTTTTTCTGAGTCTCCATTCACCTTCCTGGAGAAGCCCGGCTTGATGTGGGCTGTGTTTATTCCTAGTAACCATCAGACTTACAACATCACTGCCAACGAGCTGCAGTAAAAGAAGAAGGGAAAAAAAGCAAGCAAGGAGAAGGAGCCAGAGTTTGCCTTATCAAATAGGCGAAGACTTTCACTTGCTTTTTGCTGGGGCTCTTAAAGTTGGGACTGGTTTTGCTGTTTCCGGGTGCCCTGTTTTGTTAAGGACCTACACTCAGATGAAAAGGTTGGGAACTGGGGGGGTATTCCCCACCCCCACTCCCCGATTTTACCTCTTTGTTTGCATCACAATTTCCTCATTCACACTAGATTAGCCTCTCCAGGCAGTACTCTTGGCCTCCTCCATGCCAAGGACACAATCCGGTTCATAAGTACATTAAATGCTTAAAAAAATAAAATAAATCAGCACTCGAGAGACAAATGTAACAACGTGGAATTTCTGGGTTCTCCACCAATCTAATTACAATGGCCGTGAAAGGACATGTGCCTAATTAAACTGCCAATCAAGCTGAAACGACACACATCCTATTTATACAAATGTTTACTCGTGTGGCGTAAAACAGTCCTTTTGACAGAGGAGGCGGCAACCAGTGATTAAAAAAACAAGAGAGATAAGGCGTCTCCACCAACAAAGAAAAGTCACCTAGCTTAACTTGGATTAAGTTAAAAAGTAACCTAACTTAACTCAAATACATCAGATTCAGGTTTTTTTTTCCTTAAAAAAAAAAAAAATCTTTTACTGGAAACGAGCATATCATGTGTCTAGTTTGCTCAATGTCTCCAGATCAAATAGATCCATTTTCTAGCAACAATCAGAGAACATGTCTGGCACCCCCGAAGTCCACCACTTTCCCCAATCAGTCACTCCTTCCTTCCCTCCACCGGTAGCCACTGTCCTATCTCACCGAGCTTCTGTTTTTGTCCTTTGGGTAAATGGAATCATAGAGTATGTACTCTTTAAGTGCCTGCCCTTGTCCCTCGACACAACGTTGGGAGACCCACCGGCCCCAAGTTGTGCTTACGTTGTTCCTTCCTATTGCTGGGTAGTATGACCTTGGGACTATCACAATCCACCCCTCCGGTCTGGTCCTGGTATGTGAGCTGTTGCCGGTCTGGAGCTGTTATGTGTACAAGCTGACCCTTGAACAACACGGATTTGCATGGGCCCACTTATATGCAGATCTTTTCCAGTAAATCTATTGGAAAATATTTTTGAGATTCGAGACAATTTGAAAAAAGCTCCCAGATGAACCACATAGGCTAGAAATATTGAAAAAATAAAGAAAAAGTTAGATATGTCATGAGTGCATAAGCTATCTACAGACATTATCTCTTTTATCATTTACTACCATAAAATATACACAAATGCATTATGAAAAGTTAACATTTATCAAAATTTACCCACACAAACACTTAGAGACCACATATTATCTTTTAATTTGTGATGTCTAGTGTTCGTAATACAAGTACCATCTTGCAAGACTTTATATCACATTAGATAGTATTAACGTACGAACTGACAGACAATTCATCTTGTAAACAAATGACGTAATCTCACGGTATTGATAAATACAGCACAGCACCGTAAATGTATTTTCTCTTCCTTATGGTTTCCTTAGTAATATTTTCTTTTCTGTAGCTTACTTGATTGTAAGGAGATAATATCGAATACATACAACATATAAAGTATATGTTAATCGACTGTTTCTATTATCTGAAAGGCTTCTGATCAGCATAGGCTATTAGCAGTTAAGTCCTGAGGTTGGAGCGTGGGTTTCAAATATCACACATAGATCTTCAACTGCAAGGAGATGCTGGCACCTCTAACTCCTATGTTGTCCAAGGGTCAACTGTATTGCTGCCATCAACATTCTAGAATGTGACTTTTGGTGAAATAGGTTTCCAGGAAAAAAAAAAAGAAAGAAAGAAAGAAATAGGTTTCCAGACCAACTGGGTAAGTAGATGGGGTTGTAATTGCAGGGTCATCAATTGTGCATACGTTTAGCATTCATTGATGTTGTCACGGTTTTCCAGTCACTCTCCCACCAGCACGGGGAAACAAGCTACCCTTGACTCTCTCCCTCGTGGCTTGGACTAGGCAGTATGTCACTGCCTGTTTTCAGATAAGGAAGACTTGTGAAGGTAACACTAAGGGACAGCTGGGGCTCCAGCTCAGGCCCTTGTCACCTGAACACTAGAGCTCTTATTCTCCCTGCTCACGGCCTCACAGGGGTTCTGATCTGGTGTGGGGGAAGGTACCAACTACACCTTGTTCTTAACGGAGCTCCCGGGCTCCTTTCTCCTCTGTCTTGTGTCATGGGGCTTGTAGACTTCACTTACCTCTACTAGTCATTCCACGCTGTGAAACCTCAATCTAAGTGGCAAAAACATTGCTTGGCTTTGGGGATCCAAGTCCTCCTCGTGTTCCTTCTCCACCTCTGCTAGTTCCTTCTCTCCGCCCCCTCCTCCCAACGTCAGTGTCACAGTGCCCCAAATCTCATCCTTTGCCGCTCTGCTCCCTGGCTGATTGCAGAGACCATGACTGCCCCGTACTCCAGATCTTCCTGCCTCTCCGGCTTTTGGGCACATGATGGGTCTGTTCTTCCTGTTCTTCCTGACACCTCTTACATTCAGCTATGAGGCTAGTCTGGCCAGTGACTATGAGCAGAAGTGACACGTGTCTTCCCTTGAGCCAGAACATTCCATTGCCAATGCAAGCCTCTCCAGAGCCCTCCTTGTCCTCTTGCTGCTCTGTCAGCCTGAGACCTGGAGTCAAGAAATATAAAGCAGACCTCACCGTGATGGACATACAGCATAAACAAGAAAGAAACATGTTGAAGTTACAAACCATTAAGATTTGGGAAGGTGGCAGGGGCACTATTTGTCCTCTAGCCTAACCAAACCTATTCCAATTGATACAATGAGAACATTTAATTCTGCAAATTTAGTTAAAACGTATTTTGACCATTCCTAAATTTTACCTCTTAGTGGATCCTGAACCCTTAACTCCAAACCCATCTACCCTACTATCTTTTCTAAAGTCTCTCTTGGAAAACTAATATATAGCTCAAATTGAGACATGTCCAAAGGGGAATTGCTGATCTCCACTCTGCCCCCAACCTGAACCACGCATCATCTTCCATATCTCAGTGAACAGCAGCTATAATATTCCCATGACTCAGGACAAAAACCTTGGAAATACTCTTGTCCCTTCTTTCTCTTATACCCCACATTGACTCCACAGCAAATCCTTACACACGGACTTCACTTTCAAAATAGACAAATCTAACCTTCCCTTGGTTAGCTGATTTAGAAACCATGGTTTTTTCAAAAATGCATTCTACTGGATATGAGCATTTTTACCCCCCTTCCTTTGAAACTTCTCACGACACACCCTCTCACCCTGCCCTCCAACCTATTTGCCACGACATCATACTCCTGGCTCTCCTAAACTTCTTTCTTTCTTCGTAGTCTGGCCATGTTCTGTCCCCCACAAAAGTTTGCTGATCTTCTATGAGAAAATCAGGGCTTCTTATGGCTTTAAATGTCATTTTATCCATGTCTCACACGATGTATAAACCATGTGCGGCAATGATGGTACCGGGAATGATTTCAGAAGGTATATGGATGAAGCCTTCCACTTAACAGTTAGTTTAAAGTGTATTAAACAAAATATAACGAGCACATAAAGCCTGAGATTTCGCAGATATGACCACTCAGATGAAGCCAAATAAATCAGCTAAGTCAAATTAAAGTAAAATATTAAATAAACACTACCATAGGAGGCACGAGGTAGGGAAAACTATAAACACACACACAAAGTTTAAAGAACACAGTAAGGATCCTCAACGAATAAGAGCCAGTTTTCTTCTGGCGGCCACCTGGAGAGCCCCATTTGCAAAACCCACCATACCCTCAAAATTAATATATAAACCTCAGCTGGATTTTTCCCTTAAAACCGATCCCCTCACTTATTCAAGGACACCACCCTTCCAGCAGGCCAAGTTCAATAACTGGAAATGACCTTTTATTCATCTTTATCTTTCATTGCCTTTATTCACTAGATTTTAAAATCCTCTAATGACTGTCATGTGTACCCTTTCTCTTTTATTTTCATTAGCATCACTCTAAGCCGTGACCCAATTACCTCATACCAGATCATTGCAATGACCTCCAAACTAGTCTCCTTGTGTCCATGTAAATTCAGATTGTGCTCTGCCTGGACCCTAAAATCATCATTGCCGTGTTCAGTACTTTCGGTAGCTTCCCCCAAAGGCAATGTTCAAGATCCCTAACCCCATTCTAACAGTAACTAACATTTACTTAGTTTCCTGTATGAAAAGCCTTACAGGAATCTTATTTAATCCTGACAACCACATGAGATAGGCAGGACAGATGAGGAAATGACTTACCAAGAGCTGGTAAGAATTCTATCCCAAATAGCCTTCAGCCAGTAACTTTAAACAGCCTCACTAGATTGCTCATTGATAAATTTAACATGATTTCTCATCATGTGCCAGCTTTATGTCCTCTGTTCCATTTCCCCCTTCCCCCTCGTTTAGGTGAGGCTCATTCCTGCATATATTGGAGCTTTATTAAGATCCAGGTTGGCCCTGATATTCCGCCCCTCCCACTCAGTCCTCACCACCTTCTTACACAACATCCAAATATGCCTCCCCTTTGTATAGGACCCAGCTCAAATTCCACCCCGTATATGTCACTAAAGCCAGAACTAGCACTGAAAGAAATAGATGGCTATCCTCCGGGGTCTAGAAATGCCCTTGCCTAGACTCTGAATTGGCCCCTTCCGGTCCTGATGTTAACCTGTGGGTAAATGGACAGAAGGAAAAAGCCAATAGTCCCACTCCATCCTATGAACAGGAGGTCCGTTCATCTCTGACTTGAGACTGTTTCAAGGTAACGCCAGTGGACACAGTTCGAGCCTTTGTTTTTCAACATTTTATGGGCACCGGACCTTTTCCAGCTCCCTATTCTTTATGTTTAATAGACACTCAGTAATTTAGTAACACGGGCTGATTTCCAAATGTGCCAGGGTTTCAGAGAGCAAGGAGTCCAGACACGTATCCTGCCCTGAGAAATCAGTGACTCGTGGAGCTCTGGGTCCACCAGCTCATCTTTTGCTTGTCGAGCTTTCTTCAGTTGGCCAACTTCTTCCTTGAGTTATCGTTCTCCACAGAGATCAGGAAAAGAAATAAAGGTGGTAAAGATAAGCTGTCTTTTCTGTTCTTTTTGTTTGATGAAAGGCCAGCAAAAATCAAAACAAACACACACTTCTTAGAACTTGACGGGAATTTAGTCATCATCTAGTTCTACCCGTTCATTTCAGAGATGACAAAACTGAGGCTCTGGCAGGAACCGTGACACACGCAGGGTCCCACAACTAGTCGCAGATCTGGGATTGGAACCCGGGGCTTGGACTTCCAAGGCAACTTTTAAATCCCAGGTCTATTCATTGGGATTCTAGGTTTGCAAACTTGGTTTAGCCACGTACTGTTCCCGGGATTCTGTGTTCTTAATTCTGCAATGCGGAGAATAGGAATGATTATGTCTATTTGGAAGGATTGTTGTAAGGATCCAAGTCGAATGAAGTAAGTAGAGGGCAAGAATCTAACACATGATAGTTGCTCAATAGATGTTCAAGCGATACAATCAGGTGACAAGAAGGAAGAACCTAGAAAAGACATATTTTAAGAAGGTAACTGAAAGATTGCCTCTCTAAGCCCATAAAGTTTCTGAGTAGCTGAGAGAGCGTTGAGATGGGGCTGGGGAGAAGGGTGGCAGCAGTGAAGGGGGGTGTGTTAAACGCTAAAGGTGTCTCAGCTGTTTGTTTTTTAAAGAAAAGGTGTGTGTCAGCTGGGTGACTCATGAAACACTAATTAAATTTTTGCTTCTTTTTATCCTCGTAAAACAAACAAACCACTTTTAGCAATGCCGAGCTTTCTGGAGACCCAAGGAAATAATTGCCTGAGTCTCACATTAATTTTTTTAGAAATTAGTTCTAAGTCTTAGTTTGGGCTTTGTTTTTCAAGACGTTACGTGAGTTACCAGAATAGAGTCATAGCTGAGGTGGCGACGCCTGATCCAGTAGGAAGAGAGACAAAACTGAGGGGACTTCTTCCCAGCCCTGTCACACTGTCTGAATGTACAAGCTTGTCTCCTTGCTGGGTCTCCGCATAGCAGTCCGTGGGTACTGTGCCTGGTCCTGAGGCTTCGATGTCTACCTTGGATCTGCTAGAGGTTCCTGGAAAGCAGATTCCCTGAGTGTCTCTGTCTGTCCTTGTCTCTTTGCTCTGGAGACCATCAAGCTTAGACCAAGGTTTGTGAGTGCTGATATTAAATGATCAGGATAATTCTGATCTTGCAAAATATTCTGAGTGTTTTAATTATGAAAATGTGCAGACGCAGAAGAGTACAGAGAATCATTTAACAGAGACCCATGTCTCTCAGATCTGACATGTTGAGTGGGGCTTTTTTCTATTTGTTTTAGAAAAAAAATTTAAAGCAAAAATTTACAGATAACACTGAACTCACCACGTGGAGATGACACTCAACCCCCCACCCCTGGCCCATCCAATTTCCCTCCTTCCCCAAAGGCAACCACCATCTTGCAGTTGAAATTCATCTCTATACTGTTGATACTTCTACTGTTTGATACTTGCAAACAAAATATAGTATCAATTTCTCCTTAAACTTTATATAAATGGAGGCGCCTGGGTAGCTCAGTGGGTTAAGCCTCTGCCTTCAGCTCAGGTCATGATCTCAGGATCCTGGGATCGAGTCCTGCATCAGGCTCTCTGCTCTGCAGGGAGACTGCTTCCTCCTCTCTCTCTCTCTCTCTCTCTCTCTCTGCCTGCCTCTCTGCCCACTTGTGATCTCTCTCTGTCAAATAAATAAAATCTTTAAAAAAAAAAAAGAACGAGAAAGTTTAAAAAAAATTTTATATAAATGATATCATCTGCACATATATTTTTGTATCTTGCCCTTTTCACTCAGCCCTATGTGCTTGAGATTTATATATGTTGACACATTTGAATCTAGTTCGTTTTGTTTCAGCTACTAGAAAATATTTCTTTGTATGAATGGACCACACTTTACCCACCACATTATTGATGGGCATTTAGCTTGTTTCCAATTTTTTGCAACTACTAATAAGACTGTAATGAATATCCTTGATCCTATCAGCTTGTGTACATGTGCAAGATTTTCCCTAGGACATACATCCAGAAGTCAATTCCTGGATCATAGGGCATTTATATCTTAACTTTACTGGATATTGACAAATTGTTCTCCAAAGGGGCTGTTCTAACTTATACTCCCATCTCCAGCTTATGACAGTTCCTCTTTTCTTTTCAGCGCTCGACCTTACAAGAACTTTATTCTTGTTCTTAATCAAATGGGTGTAAAAATGACCTTTCTTTGTTTTTTTTTTTTTTTTGGTTTGTTTAAAGATTTTATTTATTAATTTGACACACAGAGAGAGATCACAAGTAGGCAGAGAGGCAGGTGGGGGGGGGGAAGGCTCCCTGCTGAGCAGAGAGCCCGATGCAGGACTTGATTCCAGCACCCTGAGATCATGACCTGAGCTGAAGGCAGAGGCTTAACCCACGAGCCACCCAGGTGCCCACCTTTCTTTGTTTTAATATGTATTTTCTTTTTTACTAATGTGTTTACATATTTTAAAATGTATATCAACTCTTTGAATTTCCTCTTCTGTAGCTTCTTTAGTTCATTTTTTTTTCTAATTTCTCTCTCTTTTTTAAAACATGTTTATAGAAAGGTATTCTCAGTATTCTGGGAAATCATCCCTTGTTGGCCATGCAATAATGATTTCCATGTTCCTAGACTCTCTGTTGTTTCTACTGGGCCCAAAGACTCAATGTGAAAGTAGCCATGGATGAACCCTCATGTTCAGTTACCCAGGGGCAGTCTGTATGGAATGATCATGGCAGATCTCAAAAGCAATAATATGGCAGAGCTGGGTCTCAGAAATCCTGGTTTTCCAGACTCAGTTTGACCCGTGATAATCGGAGAGTTTTCAGACCACTTTTTTTTTTCATCTATAAACTCATAATATTAATATTAGCCTCAAGGGCTTTTGTGAAAAGCGAATAAAATATGTAAAATCACCTTTGAAAATGTTCTACAAATGTTAGCCATTATTAGTTGCAACAACTCAAATACAAACTTGTTGTATTAGTCTGTGTGGGCTGCCATAACAGAGTATTACAGACTGGGGGACTTAAACAATAGGCATTTATTTCCCTAGAGCTCTGGAGGCAGGAAGTCCAAGGTCAGGCTGTCAGTACAATCTAGTTCTAGTGAGAGCTCTCTTCCTGGCTTGCAGAAGGCTGCCTTCTTGATGTGTCCTCACACAGAGACGAGAGCAAACTCTGGTGTCTCATCTTCTTACAAGGGCAACAACTCTGTTGAATTAGGGCCCCACCGTTATGACCTCATTTAACCGTTATGGCCTCTTCGTAGCCCCTATCTCCTCTAAACACAGTTTCCTTGGGGGTTAGGGCTTCGTCATAAGAATGTTGAAGACACAATTCAGTCCATAGCAGTCGTGGTACGTTGATGTCCACTCATCTATTTCCGAAGGGACCTAAGTGTCTTAATTTTTCATCAGGACTAGATGGGAACACCATTAATTTTGCAAAGAAGTTATCTCTAGCTTGCTCTATTCAAAAGCATGACTGTTATCAAACCAAAGTTTGACCATTTCTCTGACTATCATCCATATGGAACAAACCCTGTCAGTCTTGTTTCCATGCCTGTCAGCTTAAAAGTGATTGGGTAAGCAACAGAGCAGAATTATTCACAATAGCCAAGATATAGAAGCAGCCCAAGTAGATTCTTGTCAATGGAGGGATGGATAAAGAAGAAGTGGTGTGTAGGCATGTACCCACACACACACACACATATACACACTGGAATATTATTCAGCCATAAAAAAGTAATGAAATCTTGCCATTTGCAACAATGCAGATGGAGCTAGAGTATTATGCTAAGCAAAGTAAGTCAGAGAAAGACAAACACTGTATGATTTCACTCATAAGTGGAATTTAAGAAACAAAACAAACAAGCAACAGGAAAAAATGAGGAAGAGAAAGAGAGAGAGTAAAGCAAGAACAGATTCTTAGCTACTGAAAATAAAGAACAACAACAAAAAAAATCCCTTAACTGATGGTTAGGAGAGAGGAGGTGGATGGGGGGATGGGGGAAACAGGTGATGGGGATGAAGGAGGGCACTTGTGATGAGCAAGGGGTGTTGTATAGAAGTGTTGAATCACTATATTTCGCACCTGAAACTAATATTACACTGTATGTTAACTAGTTGGAATTTACATAAAAGCTTTTTAAAAAGTGATCAGGTAAAGAGACTAGATCAGTACTGCCCAGTAGAACTTTCTGTGATGTTAGGGTTCCTGGGTGGCTCTGTCAGTTGAAGTGTCTGCGTTGAACTCAGTTCAGGATCCCAGGGTCCTGGGGTTGAGTCTCGCATTGGGCTCCCTATAGAGTAGGGAGTCTGCTTCCCTCCACCCGCAACATCCACCCCCTGCTTGTGCATGCGCACTCTCTCTCAAAAATAAATAAATAAAAACTTAAAAAAAAAACTTTCTGTGATGTTAGAAATGGTCTATAAAATCTATACCAACACAACAACCACATGTGGCTGGCTACTGGGCATTTCACCTGTGACTCGAATCACTGGAGAAGTGTATTTTTAATTTATTTAATTTTAGTAAATTAAATCAGAACTATAAATATGAATCAGACCTATAAATATGGAGAACAACCTGATGATTGCCAGAGGGAAGGGGGGTAAAGGGAGTGGGAGGTACCAGCTTCCAGTTAGGGGATGAATAAGTCACAGGGATAAAAGGTACAACAAAGGGAATCCAGTCGATTTTATCGTAATAGCATAGTATGGTGACAGATGGCAACTCCACTTGTGCTGAGACTAACATCACATATAAAGGTGTAGAATCACCATGCTGTGATTACCTGAGACTCATGGAACACGGTGTGTCAACTACACTCAAATTGAAAAATTAAAAATGAGTTAATGAATGAGTGAATTACATGTGGAGAGCGGCACGTAGGGAGTGGTTACTGCAATAGGCCCTGTGCTCCCCAGGCACGAAGGGACTACTCCAGCTGCTGACTTCTCCTCCCTTATCGTGAGCTCTGAGATCCCAGACTCTGTGCAAGAGGGTGCCTGGTGTCTCCCTGTGATTTAACAGGAATGTCTGATGATCTAAAGGAGCAAGAATGGAAGTTTGGGGCTCACACAATTCCAAACTGAAGTATGGGTGTGTCCGGGCTGAGGCTTGCAAGGTCAGGAGCGGTCGAAAGGAAGGACAACACAAATTCTAACGGAAACAGTCCTGCAGGAAGTGCAGCGTGAGCAAGGTCAGGCATTTGGAAAACACCAGATCTTTACCTTCCCCAAGTTTCCTTTTATTTTCAGGGAATCTGTAAGATAATCCATAACGATAGAGGGTTTCCAGATTTACGATAGTGAGGTCCTCTTGTAACCACTCCGGACTAAAACTCGACAAGCCTGAAATGAGAATAGGAAAAAAAAAAAAAAAAAAAAAAAAGCAGCCACTGGCGACTTCAGAAGGTTTTGGCTTTGAAAACGACTTTCCCTGGGTCCCAAACAGAAAGGAATCACAGAGCAGAGACGATTCTAGTCAGACCTGTCATTCCCAGTCCCTTCCACCGCAGGCTCTATATTCTGCTCCCCACTCTTGTTAGGACACTGCATAGAAAGTTAACAAATGCCAGTTCCCAGACTGTCTGAAACCTTGAGCAATTAGGTGAAAGGAGCAAGGCTCCCGATGCTCCCTTATAAGATCGTAGACACTTATGGATACTTACGGAAGTAGATCGTAGATACGTATGGAAGCCAGGATTCCGAATCATTGGTCAACACGGAACACAAGACGTCTCCAAATCTGCTCTAGAAAAACAGGTTTGAGAATACCAGCTTTTTGACACAGTGTTTAGAATCTTGAAAGCTACCTCTCCAAACACGGGTGAACACTGTCTCTTCTCTTTGGCTCACCCCGACACACACTGCCAAATTGTATTTACTGGGTTTATGATTTGGCAAATGCCTTTGTGTGCCTGACAGCCCAGGCGCTGGAATTATGAGAACTATTCTATTGTGTTCAGATCAATAGGCCAAACCCACACGTATTTTTTAGCTCAGAAAAAGCTTTCCATTTGCTCCCCTAATAGCCTTGAACATCTGTGCCAACAACCAGCAAGCCAGGACGAACTGTCCCCGAGCTTGAGCAGGGAGATGGGACAGAAGCCACAGCAACACCTTCAAGGTTCGGAGGCCCTAGGGGTCCCTTCACCCTCCGAAGTGTCCACTCCCTGACGAAGTCACCCATGCACTCCCTCCCCTCCTGCATTCCGCAGCCTTCTGAGGGCTGCCATGTGCCCTCGGCCGTGTGCCCTCGCTCATCGCTGTGGCTCTCCCAGAAGATGTCAGGATCCAGATGACGACAGGGACAATCTGGGCCACCTCAGAGAGGAACCAAGCCGGGAGGAATCCCAGTGACTTTTCCAAAGTCTTGACCATTCTAATCTGACTCTTCTACCATTGGGCCCCGGTGCCTTTTGTTACTCCTCACGTTGTCTTCCCACCTCCTGCCCAAGATTAAGAATAACCAGGCAAGTTTCTAGAACAATGTGCAGTTACCAACACACTTTCCTGAGACTGAGTTCTAATGCCCTCCCCAGGCAGTCCTGCCACTAGGTCTTGGAAGCATTATTCCACCTGACTGAGCCGCCTATCATGGGGGTCGTAATAGTAACAGGTCTCATATGGTTATTGGGATATCCGAGGGGAAACTCTCCTTCCAGGGGCCTCCACAGTCATGCACACGCGCTGCATCTAATTCGCTGTCCATATTCTAACTTCCATGAGGCGAGGTAGCACTGTTTCTCACCAGCTCTTCTCTCACCTAGACTCAATAACAACAGAGCGTGATAGGTTTAACACTACCCATGGTGGCATTTGGCCATGTCTTGCACCTATAAATTTGAAAAAAGAAAATAAAAGCAACAGCCTCACTTGGTCCCACGCCACAGAACGAGCAGAGAAAAGCTCGGGGATGCGCAGCCTCTCAGCCCAGCCCAGTCTGGGTGCCTTGCGAGGTTCTCCGCTCCCCGATCACCTGACTAACTTGCTTTTTAAACTCACCTGTGCAACAGGGTGGCCCTCCTGAGGCCCTTTGGGAGCTCCAAGGCCTCCTCGTGGCTGGCGATGACTCCTTAGCCTGTCCCTAAGATCAAGGTGTCCCAGTATGACCTACACACCCACATTCCCACGGGCACCTCCAGGCTTGGTCCCTGTGCCCTTGTTGACCCCATAGCAACAGGCAAAGGCATCTGGGACTAATGGAACTATTTTTAATTCAGAAGGAACTAATTTCAACTATTTTTAATTCAGAAGGCTTAGCCCATGTCCTCCCAGGCTTTGGGGGTAACCAACCTCCATGGGCTTTGGGGGTAACCAACCAATCAGTGACCCACTTGGTCATTCTTCCCAGAGATTCCTGAGACAGTAGAGGGCTTCCTAGTGAATATGCTAGAAATCCTGTCTGCGCTGAGCAGGTCCACGTCCACCTACTGGTGAGAAACAGGAAGAGAGCCTCAAAGCAAGGCCAAGGGTACAGGCGGTAGCCAAGAAAACAAGCACTGATCATCAGGAGAAAGAGGAAAGCAGACAAAGAAAGATGCTTTTAAAAGGAGAGATGGTATGTTTAGGGGAAGACTTCATTTCAAATTATCATCACACTGGGGAGGTTTAGAAGGAATTTCTTTCCAGAGAGACCTGAATTAAAACCATCAGATTCCAATGTTAGACATCAGGGGGGGCCAGCTGGGCGGCGGGGGGAATGTGGAGAAATCAAGTAGCACAGAATAATCAGGGATTGTAGAAAAGCTGATGGTATGGTCCCCTTAGATTTTTCTTTTTTATTGGAGAAAAATCAGGTACAATTTTGTCTTTATGGCAAAGTCTGCCCCCCAGCAAGGATTTACAACCCAGTCCAAGGGACCAGTGCCCCGCAAGTTCTGTGTATTTACTCCAAGTATCACATCCCTACTGCATGGAGGCAAGGCCCCTTCCCCAGAGCAGGTCTGCAAGCAGGAGAGAGAGTTGTTTTTCCCGACTCATATGTTGATACGCAGAAAGGAGGGCAGCGCTCCTCGCTACTCCGTGTAAGCTGTGCTATTGAAGTCCCGTTTCCTGTCAATCTTCCTTTTTTTTCCCCATGAAGCTTTAATTTTTTGCCACAGCACTTTCTGCATTTTTGTTTCCTGCAAACCTCAGGAAATAGCCTGAAATTAATATCGTCAGATGCTTCTAAAAGTGCTGGCTTGGCGGCATTGCAGAATGCTCCTAGATGCCGTTTTTGGATGAAAATATACCAGTTATGCCCCCATTGTTTGCAAGAGAGGTCTTTGAATGGAGTTGTGTCTGGGATGGGACCGCACGGAAATGCAGGTTTACGAAAGTGGGAATGGAGACCCGGCTTCTCAGAATGAAGAGCCAGACGAGCAAGAAACACCTCTGGGGCTCAGAGTGCTTTCTCAGTGCCCCAGCAGTGGGGAAACTGAGGCCGAGACCCCTTACTCTCATTTTCCACGTTGGATTTTTAAGTCTTGGGTATGATCCCGCTGCTCTAGGGCTTCCAGATATGGCTCCGAAGAGGAAGACAAAGTGTCGTGAGAAATAAAACGAAGTAGAGAGATCATTTATTAGCTTCTGTGTTCTGGAACTAGTACGGAGCTGGGGGAGGGAGCACCCCGATCCTCGCTTTTGTCATGTCTCACTGGCCCTGAGGAGCCCAGATCAGCACAGAGGCGGGCAGTTGTGAGAGCCAGCTGTGCCCCTGACTTGCTTTAGCATTTCTCTCTCTTTTTTTTTTAAGATTTTCTTTCTTTCTTTCCTTGACAGAGAGCGAGCGAGAGAGAGAGAGAACAAGAAGGCAGAGCGTCACACAGAGGGAGAAACAGGCTCCTCACTGAGCAGGGAGCCTGACATGGGGCCCGACCCCAGGACTCTGGAGCCATGACCCCAGCTGAAAGCAGCCGCTTAACCAACTGAGCCACCCAGGCCCCCCTTCCCTTAGCACTTTAAACAGACTAATGCGTCCCCACCTTGCAGTTTCTCTGCCAGCCCAGTGGGGACAGGTGACAGGGTCCTCCCACTTCACCAAGCGAGGACGTCACACCAAGAAACTTCTAGCAACCACACGAGCATGCTTTGGGGTTTTGAGGGGGCTTGTGGGGCATGAATCAAAATTATGGTTATTATTGTTCACTTCTGTATCTATGATCTCCAAAGAGTGTTAGATGAGGTCACACTCTTTCTTTCAACATCTCCAAAAATCTATTTTGAATTCTTTGTAATACTGAGGATTACGTAGTCTTTTTACATCCTTTGTGCTTTACTCACCTTTTGGATCAGTCAGCGGCAGCTTCTCCTCCGGTGCACAGTCTCCATCCAATCAATCTGGGACACCTGTTGATTGCACAACCAACTCCTTGTTGCGTGTGTCTATGTCCTGAGTTCAAGTCCTCCTTTCTCTCCAAGTGTTAAAACCACATAATTAACTTTCCTGCTCTGAGCCATCCTGCTGTGGGCAGTGGCCACATGACCTCCTGCCGTCTTCCTCATACATTGCTCTAGTAGGGAAACAGTGGGGCTCATTGGTCCTTCAGAGATCTTAGGCGAAAACCCATATTTTATAAATAAGGATGCTGTTCCCGGAAAGACTAAGTGAATCCCCCTGAATCATCTTGCTAACCGGGGGTCAGAGATGGAGTGACAGCAGCCAGACCATTGAATACCGGTTCTATCCTATGGCTTTTCATGTCCAGGGATGGAGCTGGGCTAGAAACAAAGCTTCCGAATACCAGGTACAGACCATTTCTTATCAGCGTACGGTAGAGCCACATAGCAAAAGAAAAGGAAGTCAGGAGGTAAACATCTCAGCACTGCTGTGGCTCTTCCACGAAGTCAGAAAACTCGGGTTCTTTCTTACTCCTTTCCTTCTCCCAAGCATGGGTCTTTGTTCCGTGGCGACAAGATGTCTGTTCCACCTCCAGGCCTCAAGATCACGTTCTAGGGGTGCCTGAGTGGCTCAGTGGGTTAAAGCCTCTGCCTTTAGCTCAGGTCATGATCCCAGGGTCCTGGGTTCGAGCCCCATATCGGGCTCTCTGCTCAGCGGGGAGCCTGCTTCCTCCTCTCTCTCTCTCTCTCTGCCGGCCTCTCTGCCTACTTGTGATCTCTGTCCGTCAAATAAATACATAAAATCTTAAAAAAAAAAAAACCACACATACTAGACAGGAAAAAGGAGAAGCAAGCAAAGGCCAAAGGGCCTGGGCCAGGTGAGTCCCATTTGATGAGTCATGCACTGGCTCTCCCAGAAGCCTCATCTAGTGGGCTTCTGTTGACCTACCGTAGTGGGGGACTTGGGTCACGTGATGCTCCTCCAGCTGCAAGGGAGCTGAGGAGGTCCCTAGTTTTAAGTGGTTACAATGACACTCAGAAAAAAATTGGGGTTCTGTTAGTAAGGGTTCGAGGATAATGAATACCCAACAGGTAACTGGCCATCTCAGCCCCAAATGCCTTCCTGCTGTTGTTCAGATATTCTCCGGTTCTACCCGACAGACTTTTCTGGTCCCATTTCTTCCCGCCCGCTCCGTATCCCAGTCCAGCCCAGAGCATCCCTGCACCACCCCTCTCCCCAGGCAGGTGCTGTTTTCTCTCCCTGTGTCGCCCACCCCTTTTCTAAGTTCACCTCTTCTTTAAAACCCAGCTGAGATAGTGCCCCGCTCATCCGAATGCTCTCAAATGCAGTCAAAATTAACCTCCAACTTTTCTATTCTTTCGTAACATATTGTATTTATCTCTGTTAAAGCACTACTCACATCCCACTTGGAATTATCACTTGCCATGCCTGTATCTGCCTCATTCAGCAGGATGGAAGCTTCAGAAGAGCCGAGATCATATCTTGTTTATCTCCAGCACAAAGTTTAAAGTGCTCTGTGTCCCATAGTAAATGGCTCGGTGTTTATAATGGAAATTTTTTTTTTCCCATTTTGCTTGCATGGCTAATGATAGGTGAAAATGAACATCTCAGAAAACTGTGTGAGTGAAAATGTGACTTCTCAACTCCCCGGAATAGTCTAGTACCACCCCCTCGGAGGCTGGAGGGTGAATTCTAGAATTCTCTTCCAGCCAGTGGACTCTGTGATCCATTTAACACCCAAAGGATCGGGACTCTATGATTCAGGGACTGGTGGCTTATTCTGCCTCCTCCGAGCTCTAAGCTCATGAGCGTGACATGGACCACAGTTCCTTTGCCCTTTTGATTGGATCTCAGCCCCCTGAATTTCCGCCAGGTTTTTCTGGGCTGACCTGTTTTCGTTTCCAGGCTGAATCTTTATTAAGCTGAAGTGACAGCTAGTCTCTCCATTCCCTGACCACCATCGCACCGCCAGGATTCCTTCTCATACCTTCTTCCCTGTGCTCTGTGCCCTGAGGAACTGACTCCGTGGCATTCGTCTCCAGATTCCTTTTCCTTCTGATGTCCCGTTGGATTCAGCCATCAAGAGTCACAGAAAGAGATGGGAGAGAGAAGGGGTTATGTTTCTTCCGCCGCCTTTCTGCTTCATGGTTAGGTCCTGATACGGGCAGCACCTGTCCCTCTATGACTAGAACTCTTACCACTTGCCCCCCCCACCCCCACCCCATGCTTCAGTTCTCAGAGGCTCCAGGGACACTGGTCCCACCACTCACTATTTCAGGGTGAGGGCAGTAATGGCTGAATCACTGTTCCTTGTCCCTAAGTACCCAATACCAGCTTCTATTGGTTCCCTTCACCCTGCCCACACCTCTATATGTAGTCTAGAAATTTCTTTTCTAGACTAAATCTAGAAATTTCCTTCAGATTCCCAACTAAGTTATTTTATGCCAGGATACAGGCTGGCATGCCTGCCTAGGCCCTTTCTCCATGATCTGCAATAAACGTCTTCAGTATAACAACTGATTCAAATTTTGAACTGGCTCCACAAATGTGCTTTCGATGATCGTCTCCGGAGAAGCCCTGGGTAGTGTTTTCCTTGCCTTCTCCAAGGACTGAGGGAATCTTCCCCAAAGACTCAGATCTGGTGTCTGTTTCTACAACTTGTGTGATCTGGTGTCTGTTTCTGCAACTTGCACATTTCAAGAATGAACCTCCTTCTCTAATACAGAAAATGACACCTGTCCTGGGGAGGGGAACAGGGGACATGTGCCTGATGGATATTAAAGTCTCTGGTTAATAAGATCTAACACTCAATCAATTGAAGAATGCTTTCCCCAAGACTTCATCCCTCTCCGGAGTCAAAAGGTTTGAATGCGGAGAGCTGATCTAATAAACATCAGGTGGTCACTCTTGGAACGCAGGACAAACCCTTTTCTGCTTTGTTTGTGTGCTCCCGAGTGGGCTGAGAGAACGGAAGCCCCCAAATTCTCCCTGAGACGGGCATCCGAGAAACACAACCTCAGGCAAGTAGAAGGCAGAGATAATCTTTTTGTCTTGTCTTCTCTCTCTCTCTCCCTTCTTCTCTCTCTCTTTCTATCTTTTAGCAGAGAAGAGGCAGCGGTGGAGAGAATACCCCTAAAGCACTTGTTCATTTTTGTGCATAGAAAGTGATTAACAAATCTGGACTTGATAGTGATTAGTTCAAGGTGAAGGCTGTCTTGCTCCCTCCCTGAGGTCTGCTGATCATGGTTCGCCTGTGTGTTTCAAGAGTTCATTTTCGGTCCTGTTTTCATTTCCTATATTTAGGCCAGATTTAAAAACCTGGAGGCTCGGTGTGGCTCCTATTTCCCCTGGGCCCCTCACCTATTCCCTTGTGCCCCCTTGCCCTGACCAGGACAACAATTACTACTTCACTGGGAGCCTGGATCAGATAAGAATGAAAGAAGCAAGTCTTCCCTTAGAAAGCAGAGAACAAAAGGAAATGAACACTTCCATTTCTGTTTCCTTGAGGCATATTAAAGCAGACTATCTTTATCTATATCTATATCTAAGAGATTAGACTATATCTAAGAGACATATTGTTAAATGCAAAGAAGACATAATTGCAGAATAATATATATCATGTGTGTCTCTATTTATTCAAATGTATATGAAATGCTTGTCCTTAGTTGTGTATGTAAACACATAACAAAAGACTAGATAGAAGGGTCCACACAAAACTGATAATGGTGGTTACCTCTGGGAGTAGATTTGGGGTAAGGATTGGTGAAAGAAAGTATTCACATTTCCCTCTGTATGTTGTAATATTTGATTAAGTGAGATTGTCTTTTTTAGCTTTTGCTTACATAAGTAATATATGACTTCAATCACCAGTAGTGCGTTCTTTAAAATAAAAAATTTTAGGTCTTTTCTTTCCCTTATGTTCTACAAGGAAAAACCAAATCAATTTTTTTAAGTTAAAAAAAAAATTGAGATTTCTTCACTTGAAATACATTCTCTATCATGTTAGGGTGTCATTGTGCTTCCTGATGATGATTTAAAATAGATAGTAATGAATCATCTTCCCCAGCAAGTTTGACTCAGTCAAGTAAAAATGATTCAAATGAAATCAAAATTAGGAATTAATCTCATTCTCTATTACAGTTATGCTTCTCCTATCGAGTTTTCTGGATTGTGATGTAGGAGATGAAACATCAAGTGGAAAAGAGAGGGCAGTGGGTACCCGTGTCTCTAACCTAGCCACAACTCAGGTCAGGCTTGAACCCTGAGCCTTCCTGCTCCAGCTGAGGCCTTTGCAAAACTTCCTTGTCTACCCTGCCCACAGCAGACACTCCTCCTCAGAGCCTCTGGGTCACTGGATCACTGTCAGCTTGTCTCAAAAGCTCATGCTATTGTCCTTTATGTCTTACTAGACTGGAACAGACTCCCCGAGGACAGAATGCAAATCTTCTTCAGCTCTATGCTGCCAGCACCTGTTTCTAATGCCTGACACAAAGTAGGTGCTCAATAAACGTGCCCCATGAATATTTGAATGAATGAATGAATGAATGAGTAAGTGGTTGGCTGAATCAAGCAATGCTTCTGATTCGTGTCTTCACCTGCATTGGCAAGTATTTGAGGATAGGGACCTGTGTCTTCAGTCTTTTGTGTTCCTTCTAGTGTCCTAAGAAAGGAAAGCATTCAGCAAATATCTGTTGACCAATCTCTCATTTATTTTATTTTATTTTATTTTAAGATTTATTTAATTTAAAATTTCAGAGAGAGAGTGGGGGTGGGGGCAGGAGCAGAGGGGATGGTAGAAGGAGGGGCAAGAATCTCAAGCCAACTCCATGCTGTGTGCAGAGCCTGACATGGGGCTCGAACTCACAACCCTAAGATCACAAACAGCTGAAACCAAGAGTCAGAGGTTTAACTGACTGAGCCACCCAGGTGCCCCAATCTCTTGTATTTTATAGGATGAAGAAAAATATTCACAGAGATTTATATCTTGGTGTTTTTTTTTCCCCTGCAAACCTATTGACAAGAAAGAGAAAAAGAGATGTTTTCTTTCCGTCATGGTAGCAAATTCAAATAGGGTACAGAAAAGTGGGAAATGTTTAAAAAGAGGAGAATGGAAATTCACCTCCTGACCTTTTCAAGCTACTGTCTCAGGACTTTCTATGCCCCTCTAGAGCCTAATGTTTTCTTACTATGTACTTTTTCCTCCCCGTCAGGAAGCACGCCAAAGCTCAGTAGAGAGCCCGTTGCTGAGTGATCTCTGAATTTCAGGTAGTTAAAGTAGAAAGTGGCACTTCATAATTATATAGTAATGGCATAATTATCTAAAGGTGCCTTATAATTACATCCCTCCTCCCCAAGCTCCTTGAGCTGCTTCAACTGGGATACATGGTTCCTGTCCCTTCCTGTCCTGTGTCAACGCAATGCCACTGGGCCAACAGTAAGCATTTGGCAGGGATGGTTGTATCTTAATAAAGGAGCAACCCTCCAGTGGATTCTTTCAAAAACTTAGAACTCATGGACTATCGTGGCTCCTACGTGGAAAATTCCATTGCAAGTCATTCTGCACACAGCGCCAGATAAATGAGATGGGAGGTTCAGAGATCATTGTGAAGCCGTTAAATCTAGATGCTTCTTCAGTATTATCTCAAAGGGACTCTGTGACCTCGGTACACCATCCTGAAGATCTCCCCCAGACCGCCATATGCAATTTGTCCTTATTTGTAATTTCCAATCCCATGACAACCAGATTTCCTATTGGTTTAGCTTTGAAAGAAAAGAAAAAAAATCACCACCACTCTCCACCAAAGAAAAATATCTGCATGTTTCCTTTGTCTTGAGGTGGAACAGAGCTCCAAAACGGCAACCTCAGAGCGAGCAACACACCCAGACACAAGGGCAGAGAGTGAAAACAATCAGCTCAGGGGGGGAATAGCAAGGGAACTTTCAGTCAATAGCATACATCACCTGCTTTGAAAAATGGCTGCCTGCATGAACACCACGTCTCAAGAAAGAAAGGGCCGAGGGAGCCATTAATGAAAGCAAGAAACTCAGTTTTACATCTCGTTCAAAAGATGGATTCACTGTACTCCTCTCAGTCCAGGTGGGTGAGTCAGTTTAGTGTGGAATTTGTCTGCCCTCACTGAAAACTCCGGTTAGGCAATGAATTATTCCAAGTAAATTAAGTGTATCGATCCCCTCCCCTTTCTGACACTTTGCAGATATTGCTATCAAATCATGCTCCATGCAAGTGTCAGTTTTTGCCACAGATATCTGAAGAGGGGAGCAAATAATCTCTTGAGTTTCTCAGAGCCTAATAAGTACTCGTGGGGTATGATAGACCTGGAGAGGACCAGACAATGAGATTCCCACTGTGATGAGCCCAGCTGGTTAACGTAGAAGGCTAGCACACTCAGCTGGTAAGAACAAGGTCCTGGGTGTGCTCCCATATTTCTCAGGGAGTATCAGGTCTGGGCACAGGTTCCTACAGAACTCTGGCCCATTTTCATGTGAAGGCAAGTAAGCCATAGAGAAGATCAAGCAAAGGAATATGGAGAGAAATCGTGACTCTTATCACAATTCTGCATGAACAGTCAGACCTCAGAGCCTATGAGTACGAAGTAGGCTGGAACTTCTATAAAGTGCAAGGAGTCAGCCTCTTTCAAGGTGAAGGCATGTGTCATTTTATTAGGGGGCTCAAGTCGGGCTTGCTTCTTTGATTTTTCTTCCCCATCATAATGATCAGACTCATCTTTTTCTGAATGATAAATTCGTAATCCAAAAACAACAAAACAAAAGATATTTTTCTGTCTTAACTAGTTGAGCTGTCTTTTTGGGCCAAGAACGACCATACAAAGGCTGTGGAATGTATTTCAAGGATGAATTGTCTAGAGATGAATGGTCTGGCTCAGATATCCAACAAATGTATACTATAAAGTATTATTTTCATCCACATTAAAGTCTCTTATCGCATTCTCAAATTCTTATGGTTGAAAGGACGTGATGTCTGAATTTGCTTCAAAATAATCCAGTGAGATGGGAGGAAGGGAAGAAAGATGAAACAGAATTGGCTATGGCTTGATCTTTGTTGAGGCTGGGTGATGGTCCGTGGGAATTCTAATACCAGTGGTTCTCAAACATTAGCAGGCATCCACATTATGAGCAGGCTTGTTAAAACACAGATAGCTGGACCCCAATCCAGGCATTCTGATTCCAGAGGTCTGGGGTGGGACTGATGGATTCACCTCTCCAACAAGTTGTCAAGGACTACTGATGCTGCTGGTCTGGGAACCCCACACTGAGAACCGTTGTATTACCCCAGACTCTCCACTTCTATACGATTACAAAGAATCAAGGGGGACTGATCTGGGCTGGCACAATGAAGCAAGCTGGAGAAGGAGTTTCTGCCTCTTTCTGCTCACAACCTCAGACAGACACTGACAACAGAAAAAACACTGAGCAATCAATTCAATTCGAACTGGACTGAGTTGGGGAAATTAATGTTGGTTTTTCTCATGGGCTTTGAACCTGTGTTCATATAATCGTTATGGAGTGTGCTGGCTTCTCCACTGGTTTGGGACTGTGCAATTAAACAATCTGAATAACGGGGATTTCTAGCTGTTCTTCTAATACAGGAGCTGGAGTTGGGCTGTGTTTTATATACAAGGCTAACACCACCTCCCATTTGCCTGAGACTTGGGTTTAAAATATGTACTTGGAAAGCTTTCCCTCTAGATTTTCAGATGGGCCAAGTTCCAGGTGATGGATATGGAATTTCTTGGATCTCATGGGGTCTAAAATCATCTGATGATGAAGAAAGAAAATCTCAAGCTTGAGACTGGATAGTCCTAGAAACAGGTCTTTGTTGGCCTAATTTTATTGTGTTTAGATGCCATTTGGTAAACAATTGCTAGATGCCAGGCATTGAGCAATACAGTCTGCAAAAATAAATTCCCCAAAATGATCCTTCACCTTGAAAATTCCCCCAAATGATCCTTGACCTTGAAGATTTCACACAGAGTGTAGAAGGTAGACGTGTAAATAAATAATTGTAATTGCTAACTATTGTATAATAAGAGCTCATAAATGCTATGGAAACTTAGATGAATAAGATGCTCATTTTTCACTGAGGGGAGGAGGAGGGAAGCAAACTTCCTATGGGATGAGAGTCCAATTGGTTCTCGAGCAAGGGCCATCTGTTTTTCCAAAGGGGTGAGGGAAGGAGGAAAGACATGCCAGGAGAGGAAATGGGCTGAGAACAGTACAGAAAAGGAAAAGTGTCTGTTGCCCCTAAGCCATGAAGAGTAGTCTGGCTTAATGGTGGGTTGTGAAGGAGGGGGCTGGCAGTGAGGCAGAAAAGGTACATTGGTTTAATAAGGCCTTATAACACGATGGAGAGTTTATATTCTACCGTAGGGAGCATGAGCATTTTTAAGCACGGGGAAGATATTACAGAACTGCATTTCAAATGCATGTGGAAGACCCAAGGGTGAGACTAGGCAGTGAGTTGAGGGGGTACGGATTTAGGCAGAGGTGATGAAAACTGGAACTTGAGCTCCCGAGTTGAGAATATTTCAGGTAGGAGGCCCATTGCTAGCATGCTAATAGGAAATGTGTGTGTGTGTGTGTGTGTGTGTGTAAGGGTCTGAACATACATAAACTTATTTAACTTTATAAAGATGGATGTACAACTTTTATATCTATCTCTAGATAGTTTTTTTTTTAATATGGACAGAAGGAAGGAAGAAAAGAAGGAAGGGAGGAGGCAGAGAGAAATCCAGGAGAGAAGGGAAAGTGCCGTACACAATAAGCAAACAAGAGAAAGGAGTTGGTCACCAAGGCAGGAAGCAGGACGAGGCTTGTGGTGAGGTGCACCTGTTCCCTGGGCTGCCAAAAGGTTTACTAAATTCTAACATCGATCGGCCCCAGGGCATGTGTGTGCCTGTTTGTGTGGAGAGGGGTCATGAAATGGAATAATGGGGGAAAAGAATAAAAAGCAGCATAATCTCTAAGACTTTGAATACCACAAATGAGTCATCAAGTGGAATTTCACTTTGTCTTTCCATATTTCCACAATTAGCCTATTCATGCACACAAAAAGAGCACATGGCACATTCCGAAATGACACAAGACTTGTTCTGAGCCCTGAAGAGGGATGCTGGGACCCGTCTTCCCTGCCATCCCTGGAGCGTGGACAGAGGTCCTGGCCTCTGCACTCCGACGGCGATGAGACAAGGCAAGGCGGCCCCGGCACCTCCTTTCATAACGCTTCTCATATCTTTTCTTCCCTGTAAATTATACTCTGCAGGCCTTTGCTGGGAGAGATAATGCTGCTCCCATGTGAATTGAATACCCAGTGCCCCTCATGCATGAGTGTGTCAAGGCTAACCAGGTCTATTGTTCTTAAACAGTGCTGCTGGAGAATTGTCTCCTTGTGCAGAATGATGCTGAAGAGATAAAAATATCTTTCATTTCTATAGTGCTATGCATCTTAAAGTGTGTTCCACATTTTGCAAACTATATATAGGCTCAATTCATTACCCATCCCCATAAAATACAGCCAGAGCCGTGGCAGGCACATGCCAGATGTTTGACAATGGTTTAATAACGCAGCGAAGAAGAAGTTAAATTGGATTCAGAAAACAGGAAATAGGATGTGGGGCACTAGGTAAACTTTTCCATTCATTCAGCATTATGTGTTGAGTGCCTACCACCTACCAGGGCAGGAGCTGCTGCAGGGATCGTGAACTGGGGAGGCCCTGCTTCTACCTGCATGGAGCTGCCGAGATCTCGAGGAAGAGTCACAAGCAGCCCCATTGTCCAGTTGAGTAGGATTTGTATGAAGACGGAGTTAAAAATACAAGGTGTCCTGATCCTTATTGCCTTTCAAGGGAAGTCTTTACCACCAGCCACCCCGGCCTCAGCACTCCCTTGCTTTAATGAAACGTTTCCATCCAATGCAATTATAGGATGTATGTTGAAGAAAAGCTGTTCTGGAACCCAGAATCCAGGCTGGATGTGGGGTATGGTTCCGGGGAAAATAACGAGAGGAGGGAAAGCACCGGCGGAGCGAGCTGTGGAAAGACTGAGGACGGTCAGAGCAGGGGGAACAGGAAGGGTTTGGGGGGAAGCTGAAACCAACAAGAGAGCAGGGCAGTCTGGGTAGATTTCAGGCCGGCCACTGTTTTCTCAGGGGTGGGGATCAGCCACGCCCAGTCACTTGCCCTGACCCTGGGGGCTCCGTACAAGCACCCCCAAATCTCTCCAGTCTCAGAGGGGTAGCCTCTGGAGAATAGGCAGCAGAATCTCAGGACTGGGAGGGGCGCTGGAGAGCCACTGTCTCAATCCAGTCATTTTCATAGATGAAGAAAGCCATGCCCAGATTCATGAAGTGACTGCAAAAATTCAGTGTGTCCAGGCCAGAGCCGGGTCCACAGACTCACCATGATGCCCTCCCTCAGGCTTGGTCTTTGGCGAATCAGGGGAGACAGAGTCATCCTGCCCTTTGGAGGACGTTTCCAAAAGCTGAAGACCTCATCCTTTGGGCCCTTCTGCACTCTCATGGAAAGACTGATCACAGGGATCAGGGCTTATAACCCACCTCCACAGATGTCCTAAAGAATTGTGGCTCAGAAAATGAAAAAGAAATTGGTTAGAAGACTGTGACTGTCCAGGTCAGACAGGCTGCTACCCAGGGAGGACCCCTGAAGACCATTTGGTCTCTGGAAGGATATGCGGCTTGGAGCTCTTATTAACTTACCCAGGACGGAGAGTCGGATTACCCTAAACTCCCGGGAGAGGCCCGTTCAAGATTGTTTAAAATCCCTGGACAAGAAGGTATTAGCCAGCTCTGGCAGGATATATGAAAAACAAAAGGAAATGTGGTTTATAATGTATCTGTGCAACAAATATTGTGAAGAGGCATTAAACAGCAAATTCTCCACTCATGATGACTGCCTGTCTCCTAAAACCACCTCTCCCTCTTCCTCTCTTTATTCGGAGTAACAGCACCTGGGGAACACAAGGAGACAGAGAGAGCGCGCCCAGCCACCAGGAACGGGGTGGGAGAGAGGGGAGAGGTGGGCGGTACAGATACAGGGCTGAAGGTTGGGGCTCTGGGCTGCATCTCAGCCCCCCATCAACTTCCTGTAGGGCCTCAGGCAAGTGAGCCTAGGCAGACCCACCTAGAAAGGATCCAGCCTGACAGATGACCTCCAGGGCAATTTCTGCGTCATGAAAAAGCCAATGAGCTGTTTCATAAAAGTTTTCCCATGTCTCCACCTGTGTTTATTTCCTTCCAACTAGAAGACAAACTACTTCCCAACTAGAAGGTATCCGTGTATTCATTCCACACGTCTTTCTTAAGTATCCCACACAGGCCTTTGCCCAAATGGAGGAAATAATAAATATTACAGACATCGAACTCACAGCCAAGGGAAAGGTCACTGGAAAGTAGTGATGAGCTAGGGTCTGCATGGCCAATAATGAACTCCAACAGGAGCTTCAGCAACAACTCCCCCCCACCAAACACACACCCCCACTGCTGCATCTAGACCCCACCTGCCTCACTCTCTTTGTCCCAGACCTCAGAAAACTCTGGGGCACGCTCTCTGCCAGGAGAGCCAGGTTTGGAAGCAGTCCTGCAGAGACTTGGCCCTTCCAAAGCTTCTTGGCCCCCGAGCAGCAGAATCTGCAGGCAGCCCTCATTCTCTGTGGGCTCCGGCCTCCCCGTAGCTCTCGCCTGCCAGCGCGAGGCGGTTCAAAGGACACAGAACTGGGCACTGAAGGCCCCGGAGAGGGGGCTGGGGACTGAAAAACTCGGCCTCCCGGGCTAAGGTCCAGGAGAGGAAATGCTGGAGAGGTTGCCACCTGCTGGCGAGGGACCCCGGCTTGCGCGGTGGGCGCATCAGAGACCTGAAGCCGGGATGGGCAGAGAACCAGAATTCGGGCAGTTATCCAAGTGCTTGGTTTTCTGCTGTCTCTTTAGGACTGTCATCTCCACGGGGTCGTGCCCGGAGCCCAGCTGCCCTCGCGTCCCGCCTTCGGGACACGCAAGCTCCCACGGCGGGGTGGGGGGGAAGGTCTTCCTCCTCCCCCTCCCTCCTCCCCTCCCTTCCCCTCCCCTCCCCATCTTTCCTCTCCCTTCTCCTCCCCTCCCTTCGCCTCCCCTCCCTTCGCCTCGCCTCCCCTCGCCTCTCCTCCCCTCCCCTAGCCTTGCCTCGCTTCGCCTCGCCGCACGCTCGGAGGTCTAAGACTCTCCACTCTTCTCCATCAGGTGGAGCCGTCCGCGCCTCCCGCCCCCCCGCCTCGCCCGCGAACTGCGCGCAGGCACCTTGCAGCTCCAGGAGGTTAACCGAGGCCCCGGAGGAGGTGAGGCCAAGGAGCGGCGGGGCGGAGATGGCCGGGCCGCCGTCGGGGCTGGCGCCAGAGCCGGGCCGGCTGTGGGTCCTGCAGGTACCGCTGTCGTTCTCGCCGCCCCACGTGGTGGCTGCCGAAGATTGCCGTGGTTTTTCCGGCACTCAAGCTTGAAACGCCTCCCGGTCCTTTTAGAGGCAGGCAGCTCACCACTTAATCCAAGCTTTCTTTTTCCTTTCTGCGGGAGACCGGAGGCTGCGGGGAGGGGGCGGAAGAGGGTTGGGGGAGGGCGGGGTGGGAGGAGAAGGGAACAGGCCCAGCTGGCGATCTCAGCGGGTCTGAGGGTCGTGAGGCGTCTCAGGGATCAGTGCGAGAGGGAAACAAGGTCCTTCCAACCTCGGATTCCCACCATCCCTCTCCTGTCCAAGATCGAGTGTGTGTGTGCCTGCGGTGCGCACACGCCTGTACGTGAGCCTGGTTTCGTGTATTGCACAGTTCGCTCGCTTCATGACCCTGGTTTTGTAATATTTCCTTGGGGGCTGAATTAATCTGGGCCCCAGGCCACTTAGGAATTAGCAGTCAAAATGAAACAGCAGCTTAAAGGATAAATGTTAGTTAAAATATCCAGTGTTGCTTTGTGGGTATGGTCTACATTCTAATATTATTAGTCTTCCTCGCTGCAAGGCTTGCCTTAGGAATGGTGCCCAGACTTTAAATTTCTCCCCTCACCGGGTAGGTTTTAATGGAGACCTCCGACTAAAGTTAAAGCACTCTACCTGCCATGTTCTCACTCTTGACATGTTGTCTGGCATAGGCTGTTCAGAATCACCACCCATCCTGTGAATGTGTTTCTGATTTGCCTCTTCTCTTTCACTGTCTTCTCTGTCAGCAGGGCTGAGGCTGTGCTGACTCTCTGCTTCTGTACCTTGTTGCTAATTTAGCTGATGGGACGCCTCTTTGGGGTCCTCTTGGTTTTTGTTGCTCAGCATTCCTTTTTCTCCCCCCAAAATTGCTTACAAATTTCCCTTTGATCTGTTTAACAGCCTTGAAGGGATGCAGTTAAATAAACTATTAAGTTAAGAATAGAAAAGTCAACAAAGAGGACATCTACTAATTTGTAGATCTCTGATGTCAACTGCCAGATGTAAGTAAGCTCCTACCAGCACATACTTTTCTCAGGCGGCCCTACTTCTCTTTTCTTGTTCATCAGTACCAAGGGATACATTTTTAAAGTTAACATCCACATGGAAACTTGGAGTTGGAATGTGCCTGGAAGTCAGTAAAATCCCCCAAGTACGTAATACTAATGGAAGGAAGGCTAAGAGTCCCCCAAATATGTCCCCAAGGTCCAATGAATGAAGAAAGCAGTAATTGATTTTATACTGTAAGGCACACACCAAGAGAGCATCTTTTAGCTTTGTCCCCTTACTCTTTTGTCCCTCCACCTTCTTCTGTAAAATGCTGCATATTATACACAGTTGTAACTATCCTTATAGTTTGTACCTTATGTGTTTACTCTGCTTCCATACTAAACTATGAGTTCCAGAAGGCATGGTCTGTGCCTGGGATTTTAGCTCCCCCAGTGCCTGCTTATCCCGGGTTTATCTAAATGTCCATCAAGGAAACAGACGTAGGTAAATTGTTTGTTATCCTGGAGGAAAACAGTTTGATTTGAGTGTGGGCTTCACGACAGGTAAAAGACCTGAAGGTTCTTCAGAGGCAGTTGCCTATGACCTTGGCCTCTCCTTCGCAATAGGATTCACAGCACCTCTTGGAGAAAAAGACACTCTCAGAGTGATGGAGTGCTTATTAGAGGAGAGGCTGCAAATGCAAAGGCAGGCTACTCCCCTCTCCTTGTTAGGAAATACACAAACCAGGATGGTAATAATAATAAATGGGCATGTGTCACAAACCTGCTTGATTTCCCTCTAGTTCCTTCATTTTGTTTTGGAGGACTAGTGCAAAGCAAACTATGGCCTAAATGTAAGGGTTTTTATCTCCCACCTCACCTCCCCCTTTTAAGAAAGTCTCCCAAAAATGTAAAACGTGCTTATCTCTTCCCCAACTCTGAGACTCCCGCTGCACGCGTTGGCCAAGTCCTTCCCGGGGGAGAGATGCATCCCCCCGCTCCTCGCGGCTTCGCTGTTTCCCTTTCAGCCAGTTCCCAACCCCCGTGCAAAGGCAGGGCACGCATATTTTAATGCGTGTGCATGCATATAGTCCTAACTTCACTCCCTTTGAACAACCTTATGCGGTGTGGACAAAAAGTCCCAGTCGGCTCCCCGTTCAAGATGCCTTTTGGTCAATAATGGTGACAAAAGCTGCATTTCCCCCCTTTTAGGGGGGAAAAAGGAGAAGGGAAGAGAGAACAGAGCCCCCCCCCCCCCATGCCGCCCTCCGCTTTGCATAGATCTCCTTTTTCCAAGTGTTTCCTCTTTAATTATGACCTGTTTCCCCTCCCTCTCCCCCCGCCCCAGCTTCAGTGAAAGGAGCCCTTCTGTCACTCGTCACTGGCTCCCGCGCCCGCCCGCTCGCGAGCTCGCTGTGGGAGGAGCCCGCCGGAGGAAGCCAAGCCGTGCGCCGGGGCTGCCGAGAGCCACAGAATGGATCTGCTCCGCGCGGGGACGTCGCTGACGAGCCCGGCTTCCCGCGGCGGCTAGGAGCCCGGCCACCCGGCCACTGGCATCGGCAGGCTGCGGGGACCTGGAGGCCCGGGGAGAGCGGGGCCGCGCCGAGGGACGGACGCACGGACAGACCGATGGTTGGCGCGCGCCCGGGAGGACCGCGGCGGAGGCTGAGCACGGAGAGCCGCCCGGGAGGAGAAACTCACTGTCGACCCAAGTTGCCCCGCCGGCTCTCCCTCGCGGCGCTGAGGAATGAAACCTTTCCAGCTCGATCTGCTCTTCGTGTGCTTCTTCCTCTTCAGTCAAGGTAGGAGCCCCGCGCGGCGGCTGGAGTTGCCAGGAAAAGTCGGCTGGGGTGGCGGCTGGCGGGGCGCGGGGGGTTGGGGGCAGAAATCGGGGGGCCGGCTTCGGAAACTCGCCCCGATCCTTGCGTCCGAGATGCGCCGGCGTGGCTTCTGTGCCTTTGCCAATGCAACAGAATGGTCCTGTTTATTTTCCTTCTGCAAGGAAGGGGTGTGGGAGGGGTGACTTTCTCCTCTCACTTGTCAACCTCCAGCCCAAACTCTCCGATGCAAATGAGTTCTTTATGCTCCGGTATGTTAATGAGGCAGTTATCTGTGAGGCTCTGGCGCCCTGAACTTCTGGGCACCTCCTCTCCTTCCGACTCAGGTTGGGAGAAGGAGCGGGGCGGGAAGGGGAGCTTTGTTTAGGTGGCTCTTTCAGCTCGAGGAAGGTCTGACTTGCAGGAGTGGATTCAGAAGCCAGTGTGTGCGGTTACACGGTGGCAGAGGGGGCCGCCCGTTAGCCAGCGCACCGCCGGGGTGATGTGCAGTGGCTGGGGGAGAAGCTGGGCAAGAGTTTCATTGAACGTAGTGTGCTCTGAATAAAGCTGAATTCTGAATCCCACACAGCCCGGATTCAGGGTCTAACGTGAAATGTCGCCCCTGGTGCTGATTGTTTACTTTGCGCAGCCTAGCATGGGCAGAGAGGCTGGTGGACTTTTCCGGAAAGAACTTTGCTACCTCTGGGCTGGCTCCCTGCCCACGGGAGCCCTGGGGTGGGCGTGGGGGGCTGGCCTGGGGAAGGGAGGGGGCAGGCGATCTGGGCAGGGGCTGCGGGGTGCCTACTTAGCCAAAGGCATCAAAAGTCACCTGTGGAATTGAGTTCGAAGGGGAGAAGTAAATCAGCTCCTTCCCACTGGTTAGGCATGCCAGGGCTGCCTCTGCCTTCTGAGGCAGCATTTGTGCCAGCCTGCTGGGCTCTGAGAGGGACAGGACTCTCAGAAAAATCCACAACAGAGCATGTCCATCTGTTGATTAAATGAAGGGTAAAAGTTTTCAAGGAAGCAGAGCCCCGCCATGGTGGGGGGGGGGCGGGCTGGCTTTGCAAGCGAACTGCATGTCTCCTTTTCTTTCCCTGTCAGGGAGAAGCCGCATGTAAGCAGAAACCCACACCTCCTGCCTCTGCTCCTGCAGTGGTACTCAGGGTCGCTGCACATTTCCCCTTTATCAAACTTTGCTCCTGGCCATCCTGATAAAACTCGGGGTGGGGGGGGGCTTTCCCCCATTACAATGTGTATATGCCCACCACCTGCATGTAATTATAATGTGGACACACATGCACATACTCGTGTATTCATAGGGGAGTGTGCATGTCACCAGGGCTCCCTACAGCAGCAGGAAGATAAATTGCCTTCCCTAGAGTTTTCAGGCTGAATGAATAAGAACTATCTCAGAACACTGGTATAGAAACAGTTTGGGTTATATTACCATTTTGTGAGATTACCCTCCTTGGATGCCTGTGTGCTGGCTTAGGGGCAAACACACACTCTCACACACTCACATTCCTGTTCTCCTTTGCCTCTTCCCACTGTACTCAGGAAGTCGCCTGTAGAATCCCTAAAAGGAGGAGCCCACCACGCCCCCCACAAATGTTCATGGGACCCGCGCACATGTTAATCCGCCCGTGTGTTGTTGGAAAACTGGAGCTGTGCTTCTCCTCTGGATTGGCATAAGACGCCTTTGGTGTCTGAGTGCCTCTTCGGTTGTCTGAACCACTGCAGTGTGCATCTTCTGCTTTGCTTATCCCTTTTTTCAGTACTGGAGCTCCTTCTTCGCTCTTCTCATAGGAATCTTTAAATATTTACCTATGGAGGTTAAATGCTCCGTTTCATCTATCCTTAGCCCTGAGAGCACTAGGGAGAAAGCACAGTGCCCTGCAATGCCTACTTCCTTGTGATTCCTGAGTGTTCTGAGCGTGGCCGGCACTGCCCGCCCTACCCAGTGGTGTAGATGTCACGGTCCACGGGGCTCCAAAAGAGGTCTAAAGAAAGACCATGAGACAAAGTGGTGGTAACCAGCCAAAATCCCTTGCATCACTGGACACTGTAGGTTCCATGAATAGATAGCATTGGATGACAGGAATTCAAGGGCCAAGTGGGATGCTTTTTATGGACTTTGGTGATATGTTACCTTTTGACTTGATCCATAGACCTGTGTTTTAACGTGGATGTTATCCTGAGTATTGTGAATCCCCCCAGAGGATTCTACTCAACTCTACACCTCTATGATCAGTTCCTAGACTGTGCCCACCCCTACCTGGCACTGTAGACTTCTCAAGTTATTAGTTCAAGTGCATCTCTTCCGAAAGGTCATGGGAGGACCTGCCCACAGGCTCGAGGTCACTCCTGCAGACAACCCCTGCCTGAATTTGTACCCTGCCTGGCGCGCCCTACTGAGTTACCCATTTACCCCCGCCCCACCTCCCTCACACTCTTCCTCCTGGGATGCTTTCCAAAGAAATGTGCAGGGACTCAGGGATGCCCCTCCTCTCAGAGAAAACAAATGTCCAGCCTTCTTTTTGGACCTTTTCCTGGCACTCTCGTGACACGTCCGTCTGCTGCCCAGCACCTCTCCCAGTGGGAGCCTATGTGTCATCTTAGAGTTTCTGGTAATGCAATTCTCGTGCTTCCAGCTCCGGTTGTCTCATTCCCCCTATGGAGGGAGAGCTTCAAACAGCGCTCTGAACACTTCCTTAGCAAAACACTGAAGTCAAAACTCTGAAAGTCCCTTTCAGTTGCCCTTTCTGTCCCAATGTGTCTGGTATTTATTCACGTTTACTTTTTCTCGAACCCCTTAATAGAGAGTGAAATCCAAGTCTGTCAGTGTCAGTGATACGCTGTATCCCCTCTCCATTTAAAGTTTGGGCTTCTCCTGTAAATGGGAGATTGAATATTTATTTATCTTTCCTAAGGTGGCAGTAGAAAGACCAAATGGCGTGCCTCCATTTCCTCCCCTGCCAACGTCCCCGGGCCTGGCTCCCCACAACGAAATGGCGAGCCGCCAGTGTGTGCTGCTTGTGGATTTCTCTCTTGCTGGGGACGCCACTCCCATCAGCTGTCAGGACCGCGTGCTTTGTACAGAGAGGGATAATGTCACAGCACAATTTGCCTCCTGTGGAGAAGAGGCATGTTCTGCTCCTGGGTGAAAAGGGATCGATTCTCTTGTCATCCATAAACTTGGAACTTACGACATTTTTTTCCCTTTATCATTTCCGTTTGCCCACAACTGTTTCCCTCCATGCCCTCCTTCATCTTCAAGATCCGCGAGGCAGCCTGCACCTCCCCGTCTTAAGTAGCTGCAGAGGAGCCATGCGCTCGCAGGACGGAAGGTCGTGTTCCGCAGCAGATCCAAAAGTCTGGGGAAGGCACAGTGACACTAGTTGGTGCCTTGAACTCAGACGCTCTTTGGAAAGGTGTTCTCTCTGCACACTGACATTTTCCCCTAGCACTCTCAGACTGTCCCTTCTGGCCTCAGAACCTCCCGGGGTTGGAAAGCTCTAACTCTGGCCCAATCCAGATCTCTCGTTGGATTTTCATGCATGCCAGGCTGCTCTGAGTGTGTTGGGGGATACGGGGGTGGGGGGGCTGTGAAAACTGGCATTTACTTGTCAGTGACAGTCCCTGAATTGAGGATTCACCTGGGCTGTCACCTCCCCCTTGGGAAGAATCGAATTGACTTGCTCTCCCGACCTGCTGGCAGGAGTCACCCAAAAGGCTCTCTGATGGCTACCTGAAGGTCAGACGTTCGTGGTGACATGAGTCTCCAAGGGGAGAGAGTCTGAAGCCAAGAAGGGGCAAATAGCTTGTGAGTGGAGACACCCAGCTAGGATGAGGAAAGCCATGAGGATGACGGGAAGATTGGAGAGGAAGGAGAAACTGCTTCGAGATGTCTTAACTTGGGAGAAGCTCCCTTGGGGAGGGAGAGGGGCACTGAAAGTTACCAGGAACACATCAGAGGCAGCCAGAAGAATGGGGGGCTCCTAGGGGGTACAGGCTGAGGAGGCATTAGAAAAAGAAACTGGGAGTGAACCGCAACTTAGCAAACATTGAACCTTGCCCAGAACTGTCATATAACAAAAGATGAGGCAAGTAATAAGCTGCTCCCCGCACTGGCACCCCGAGTGGTATGACGTCTTGTCTAGAGGAGGAAGAATGGTTCCTTTTGTCCTGGAAGGTCAATGCACAACTGCTAAGGGTGTGGGACCACTTCTTGAACAAATCCTCGGACACATCCCTTGGGCATGGGGGTGGTCTCCGTGTCTGCTGCCCAGCAGGGAGCTCTCTGTTGCCAGCCACACCCATTGGGGAGGGAAGAGAAGCTCCCCAGGGGGAGAGGGGTGCGGGTGGGGGTCAACGCCCTCACACGGCCCTTACAGGATACTGCAGGGGGCCTCCCTCTTGGGTTACAAAGGAGGATCTCACTTGGAACATGGCAGCAGAGAGCTAGGCATGGCACCAAGGAGCAGCTCTCCCTGGTGTGCCTGTGTTGGTAGGAGCCAGGGCCAGCAGGAGATGGGGTGGAGCAGGGGATTAGGCCTGAAGATGCAATTTTTCTTTTTTGTTCAGCCCAGTGGGGGTGACTTAGGCGGCATTATATTGCAGACCCAAAAAAGCGCATGAATAATCCAGAGTGAATTCAAGAGATTTCAATAGCAAAATAATAACAATACTAATGATACCTTTGATTTGCAGAGTACTTTTCTTCCAAGGAGATAAAAAGATAAACTGTTTTGGAAACATGAACAAGGAAAAGAAAATTGGCTGTGACGGAGGAGTGGGGAAGGAGGGCCAACAGCATTCATTTTAGGGTCTCCTAAAAATCGGGGCTGGGGAGGGGGGCTGTTACATGGGCAAGAGGCATCATTCTGCAGCTCCCGTTCCTTATCCTTCTAAAATGGTGAAATACATAACTTTGATGTGAAAAACCAGGCATTTTTAATGGGAGTCAACTAGGAAGTGTGAGGCCACATATCCTGCCTGTGCCTGGGAGCAGAGACCCTGATTCAGCAGTGGGGAGGGTCGGTAAGATCGGGAGAAGGTCAGAACTTGCACTTGGACTCTCCACCCTTGCAGCGATCCTGATTTTAATGATGGTGCTGGCGGCACAGCCATTGGGGCCCCAGTCTTCCCACAAGGTCAGTGGACACCCCAGTGTTGATGTAGCAGGGTCGGGCTGGGACGGCTTCTCTGAGGGAGGTCTGCTCTCTTGGGTTGCTTGTCGCCTCGTTGCTGTCCACAGGGAGTGAGGAGAAAAACAAGGCAGCATCCCATGCCTGGCTGGGCTAGCTTTGCCCTGTGTTCCAAATACAGGGGGTTTTATTTCCATCGAGGAGACGGAGTCCATTGCTTTGAGGCACAGATGATATTGTATATGGTTTCCTTTTCCCTAGGGGAACACCAGAATCTACAGTTAGGCATGCACGTCCAGTAAGAAGGTAGATAACTTACAGATCGTTGCAATACTTCTTACACGGTGATGCAAAGAATGCCATGTCTTGCTTTCTGCCAGACCTTGAAGATCAAGCCTGGAAGGGCTGCAGCCTTCCAGGCTCTCTTGGAATCCACACCGTTGCCATAGAGTGAAGATCTCCACTGCCATATTGAATGTGAACTTCCATTAACATTCTGCTTCTGAACCACGGAAGGAGCTAGGGATCCAACATTGTGCTTCCCCCCCACCTTTTCTCTTCCGAGTGTGAAAATGAGTACTCTGGCTGTATATTTCTAGAAGTCAGTAAATGTCAATATTGGATAAGTGTTTCCTTTCTATCACTGCAATTTAGCATAAGCTGCTTGGAAACAAATGTCTTCCGTAAGCATACAATGTTTCCATGAGTACACAGTCAACAAGGCTATGAGGATTAAATAAATGTCAGCTTTCCTTGAGTACACTGGTAACAAGTCAAAACAGTGGAAATAGTGACCAGCCTGGGAAAATCCTGCTCCCTGTTGAATTATTCAGTTGCAGTCCTGGCTGGGGCTTGGAGGGTGAGAGGGGCTCACCCACCCTTCCCTCTCACTCCCGGACGGAAAGGCAAGGAGGTCGCCAGACATAGAGAATGACCAAGATGGTCAGCTTCCTTGGCCTGTGTTCCCTGGACAGTTGTTTGTAAGTTCAGACTCTTTCTAACCCTTGCCTAGAAGACAGGAATTTGAAATCTGATACTGAGTTGCATGGCAACCAGGGCTCCCATTCATCATTCCACACTTTTCCCCAGGGGCTCCATACTTTTCCCGGTGTCTCAGAGGGCCACATTCTCTTGGTCTTTTTTGATGCACTTGAGGACACCAAAGCTCAGCCCTTGGCCAAGCAGCTTATTACTTGCCTCATGATAGGCCAACTGTGTGGTGGGCACTATGCCAGGGACTTCTGAGGCAAAGACCCCTTAAGACATTATTTCTGCCCCGGTAGGGGCTCTCCACCTGGTGAGGGAGCAGACACTTTGACTCATGGTTACGGGCTCAGAGTTGTCAAGAGTATTCTGAGAGCTGCTGAAATGACCGAGGGCATCAGGAATGGCTGCACAGAGGCAATGACTTGACTTCAAAGCATGTTTTGGAGCCCTCCTGGGGAAGCACAGAAAAGAGTGTTCTGGGCTTGCCTTAGTGTGTGCAAAGGAAAGAAGGCAGGACAGAATGCCATCTGTTCCGAAGCAATGGGTAGTGTGGGTGGCTGGAATATGAGTGTGTGGAGGGTTGTGAGAAGCTCAGAAAGGGGAGGGTCAGCTTGTCATAAATACCATGCTAAATGTTTTGATGACTTAACTCTCAGAGTTAAGTCTGTTCCTTAGAAACATTGTGAGTAGCTTCTGGGTCAGCTCTCCTTTCTGTGCCATGCATCCTGTGGATAAAAAAAGGGGAAGAATCCATTTGTTATTTATTCTTCTTGCTTTGCCATGTCTTTTATATGGGGCTTTAAAAATGTGGAACTGAATGGACATACACCCATTCTCTCCAGCTCACCTTCCTTCATAGCTGGTATGTAAAGGGTGGGGAGGAAACTAAGTGAGAGCGAAAGTGTGGAGGAACCAACCTTCCCTGTTGGTCTGCTTTCCAGAAGGAGGCAGAGAAGAATAGCAGGTAGACGTATATTTAAGAATAACGCGTTGGATAAAGAATGTGGCGGGGGGTGGGGCGCCTGGGTGGCTCAGCGGGTTAAAGCCTCTGCCTTCAGCTCAGGTCATGATCCCAGGATTCTGGGATCGAGCCCCGCATAGGGCTCTCTGCTCAGCGGGGAGCCTGCTTCCTCCTCTCTCTTACTGCCTACCTCGCTGCCTACTTATGATCTCTCTCTCTGTCAAATAAATGAATAAAATCTTAAAAAAAAAAAAAAGAATGTGGCAGGGAACCACGGAGTACTTGGAAGCAGGGATGGCTACGTGCACGCTGGATTGTGAGTCAAATGGTGGCCACTGAGGAATGGGACTTACCCATTTCTGGGGCCCCGAGAGGCTCACCTAACGTTGAGGACGAATGGTAGGTAAACCAGGAAGGGAGACAAGAACAAGGACGAGATAAGTAAGAAATGCCTAGAGACATTTTGCTGATGATTTCTTTGCTGTTCTGAGGAGAAAGCTAAGTTTTGCTGGCTTTGAGGAAAACAAGTTTACAAGCTGTGATTCCACTCAGAAGATGGTTAGAAATGTTTAGAAGTCTCTGGTATCAAGAGTAAAGAACGTCATGAGATCTGCTTATGGGTTCCACACTTGGGGCTGTTCTCATCAGGAATTGGTGGGGATTTGGCAGGATGAGCTCAATAGTGAAGCAAATACATGCATTGTTCGGCCAGAAATAGGCAGTGACGTAGCTAAGACTGTCGATACTTAATCCTAGTGTCTAAGGCCAGCCCGCTGAACAATTTCCCACTGCTGACAGTGCTCTGAGGGTAGAATTCGGGCTACCAAAAAGGGAAGAGTCAATTCCCCAGGAGCGGATCAAAGAGTAGACTAGATACCACACGAATCCTCTCCGACCCCATGATTCCCTGAATATTATGTTAGCAACAACCTATTGATTCTGGATAATAAATTCCTAGAAGATAGATGATGTGTTACAGATGTCTTTTTTGTCCAGCACATTTTCTCATAAGTGCCAGCAAAGCCTGTTGGTGATGGCAGTAATAATGTTTTGATGCTGCTGGTGGTGGTGGTGATGAGTGTTGGTGTAAAGCCTCCCAAACTGTAGAGTGCCATTCTCAAGCCCTAGTTCATTTCATTACTGTGCTAGCATGAGAGGCAGCTGTCACACTGTCATACCCTCCGAAAGGTCACGTTGCTCGACCAAAGTCACTCTCATCCGCTTCACTTTTTCATATGCCTCAATGCTTCTCAAGATGCTGGGAGATGCAGTTGCTTCAAATCATCCATCCTGAAAAATGCATGAGAAGATCCTAGGCAGTGGCATAAGAGGGAACATGTTCTTCAAACTTGTGGGAATCCTCGGTGGCTAGGCAGAGAAAAGGATTTTAAGGATTTCCCATGAAAACCAGGGAGCTGACCTTCACACCGAGCCTCGCACTCTGTCTTTTGATTCCAGGCTTTTTCTGAGTTGGTTCCTTCATCTTCTGACATTCAGCTTTACCTTGAGGCCATGAGGTTTCCGGGGGGAACCACAGGCCAGCCTCTCCGGCTGAATAGCAATCAAGGAGATGTTGCTTGGATAGTTCCTTTTGTGGCTGGGTTGACAATTAAAAAGAAAAAAAAAAAAAGCAAGAGTAGGAACTTTTATTCTCTTAATTGGTTGATTAAAATATCCATTTCTTTTATCTACCTGCCCTGGTGCCAGGCATGCTGTTCAGCACAGAGGACTCTGAATAAATGTTGGAATGTTGGCATGAATGGCAAAAAACAATGCAAAGGAAGAGAAAGCAGGGTTTCTGACATCACATGCGTGGGGGCTGACAAGGCCCCCCTGGGAGGACAGAGGAAGATCCCAGCTATTTGGAGTAGGAAGTTGTTCCTCTCTGAGTGAGGCCTTGAAAGAGCAGGGGGTCACCAGGGACAGCGCCAAGAGAAACACCCTCCTGTGAGCCACCCACTTTTCAGTTTCAACAAAAAATCCTAGCCCTGTCCTTCTGTTCTTTAATGCATCTCAGTTTCCATTTCTGTCAGTCACCTGGGAGTGTCACAGGTCACTCGGCTCTGGTGCACTGTGACAGCCCACCTGTCACCCTTGGCGATGTTGGGAGCTATGATAGCTTCAGGGTAACAGTGGGACCTGGCTGGCTCATCATGCAGGCAACCAGGGGACAGAAGCTTAGAGCTTTCTCCTGAAGACCTTTCCTGGGTACCACAGGAGAAGCGAGGCCACCCTCCTCGCCTTCCTGACCTTGTGACAAAGAGAGAGAAATTGCCAATTAACCTCCCAGTGGCTTGACCCTCCATATTCTAGGACCCACAGTTTTCCACGCCTCTCTGAAGAACGCTGGGTCTACCCCACATTCACAGGGAGTCCCATTTCATCAGAGATCTGGCCTCAGAAGCCTTTTTCTTACAGAGAACGGTGCACCTGAGTGAGGGGCCATGTGTGGGAGAGAGAGAGAGGGCCTGTTTTTCACTTGGGTCCACTGGTGGAAATATGTTGGGATGTGAAACCGGAGAGCACTGCAGTTCCCGCATCAGCCTGATGGTGGCAGCAGCAGCGCTTGCAAAGTCCAGGAGTGAGCTGAGCGGAGGCCCAGAGCGCCCTTAGTAGCAGAAGAGCGGCCCTTAGTAGCAGAAGAGCCAGACTCTTGGCCAGCTGCCTGGGCCCTCGCCTGCCCATGACAGTGGGGCTGGGGCAGCTGAGCCAGAGCAGGGAAAGGGCATGAAGGGAAAAGACCAAGGCTTCGGATTGGCAGCAGCTCCCCCTGCTGCCAGAGGCTCGGGTGCTTTCTGCTGTTTCTGATGGATGTGAGGGCAGCGTGCTAAGGGGAGTGTGAGCAGAGGCAGGTGGGTACAATTAAAAATGTTCAAGGGTGTGGAAGAGTTGCAAAGAGAGACCTCAGCTAGCTGTCCATTTCCTTATGGCAGGTGTCTTCCCATGCTGGTGTCTTTCCTGTGGGTGATGAATGCGTCTGTCCCTCAACGCCCACCCTCCCCTCCCCACGAGGGGTGGCTGGCAGCCAGGAGCCCCACTTCCTGTCCCCAGCCCCCAACCTGGGCCCACTGCGCTTCTCCCCAGGAGTTTGCCTCTTTAATGATCCAGGAGCCGATATTTCTGCTTCTGCTCCCCTCTCATGCTGGAGAAGCAAAACAAACAGTTGCTAAAATTAGTCTCATTATTCCTGAACTCCCTGGAAGGCTGAAGAGGTGCTACTCTGTTTTCATCTCTGGACAGAAACAGACACCATTAAGACAAATCATGGTAAGCAGTGGTTGTTCATTTCAGAGCGCAACTTACCGGGCAAGGTAACCAGAGCCTAAGGGAGGGCACTGAAATCCAACGCCCGCCCTGCGGGGAGGTGACAACTTGCCCTTTTCACCTTTTGAAGATTGCATGTATGTGTCTCAGACCCCAGAGTCAATTTGTGTGCAGCATAAACAAAGACAGTGGGACATGGGGTGAGGGAAAGGTGAGGCCATCATTGGAGCAGCCCACTCCTTGTCTTCTCTGCGTGGCTTGATTGGCTGGTGAACTGGCCGTGTACGTTGCCCGACACCATGAGACGTTATTTCATATCCATTAGGTTTGGGTTGCCAGTAGGATTTTAGATGAGGTTCGCTCAAACCCAAGCGGCTCCCGCACCTGACTCCCCGTCAGAGCCCTTTGCTGCTTTGCCACTAGCAACGTGAGTTGCCACCGGCCCGATCTGTCTGTCCTCACGCTGTCTGTCTTCCTGGGAAGGGGCCAGGGGAGTGAGGGAGAGGTTCCCAAGGGGGTAGGAGAGAAGGTAGGATTGTTCTGCCCATGTTATTAATGGAGGGCCCCTGGCACGTGGCAGGTGACTTCCTGAGCATCTCTCGTCAGAGAAGAAAACATTTTGCCTAAAGTTGGCAAAGCTGTATTTCCAGCTGCTGATCAGGGGCTGCATGGGTTAGCGAGGAAACAGAAGTGCCTCATATGAGAAGCTGCTGAGAGTGATGGAGAGTGATCTCCCCACAGAAGAAGGCGTTACACCCACGTGGTACGTGTCATCGGCTCGCTGCTTTCCCGGCCCCTCCGTGGGGCCAGCCTGCTCCCCACTCTTCATTCACAAACATGAGCTCCCTCCGGGCTTTGGGAATCCCTCGATGGAAAGCTGAACTGGGGAGAGGGGAAATGGTGAGAATAGGAAAGAGTCGAACCCCATAACGGTCTCCGGATTCCGGCCTCACAGCGTGTCTTTTAACTCCCTCATGGTTGCTGACGTGGAGCCAGCCGTGGGGAGGTGTCCCGGAGACCTAGGACCAGGTCAGCTGAGCTCTGCCCGCACTCTGCTCTGTCACCCTCCTGGCAGCCCAGTAAAGCAGGATGGTCAGCCCACCTGCCGGTGACAATGACCGAGGCTGATATCTAATAACTTGCCCACAGATCCCATAATGTCGCCTCTCCCTCCTGGGGAGGGGTGGGACCACCATTCAGACACTCGCTTGTACCCCTCTGGCCCCTTGCTGCCCGTTTCTTCAGGAGGACTCGCCCTCACGCTGGTGGCTTCCACAGCTGTGGGCCTGGCAGGGGCCGCAGAACCCCTGGCCTGGTCCGTGGTCCCCCTCCTTCATGGCTTGTGGAGCTTGTGACCAAGAGCGGACCAAAACAGAGGAAAACATTGCCCCACGGACAGAAGCTGAGTAAGAATTCACAAAGCTCCGCTCCCCAGTGGCGGGCGGGGGCTCATTGCTTCCCCAGCCCAGATGGAGTTGAGATGAACATTCTGAAAACCAGACACTGATTCCTTAACAAGGACCCATCACCACCTAACTTTCTTTCAGTGGATTTAAAAAAGAAAGAAAGAAAGAAAGGAAAAAAGAATAAACCCCATTCTGCTGAGAGAGAGATGACCCCGGTGTTAGCTCACCGGAAGAACGGAGCTATTGTACACGAAAAGGCGTTGCAGGACATCCAACCCCTCCTTTTTGTCAGGTCTAGAATAGTAAAAATGTCAGGAGACCACATGGTTCTGAAATGATTAATAATGGTCGTTAGAGGGAGAGAGAAAGGACTCTGAGAACGTGGGATAGTCTGAGAACCGTTCAGGCCCAGCTCTCCTCATTTCAGCTCTGGCAGGGTCATCCTGCCTGGTGTCAGAATTCATTTCTGAAGATGGCCTGTCTCTACCTAGGCCATGCTCAGGATCCTGGTATTAGCGGAAGATAGGCGCTTCAGATAAACTAGCAAAACGTCAAAGTTCCTTGACGTTTTCAAAGCTCCTTTGGATTGAATCAGCGCAGTACAGAGGAAGAAGGCAAGGCAAATAGATCTCTGCATGGGAGACCGAAAATTCCTTCTTTTGATGCCACAGTCTGGGCCTTTCGGTAGAACCCATGGCTTCTGTCGGCAAGTGCATTGTCAGCTGTTGCCAGCACTCCAAACCCACGTGGGTGTCCCTTGCTCTGGACATGAGCTTGGCTTTGGGTTTTCTCTTCATCAAACCGGGCAGAGGCATTCACAGAGAGAAATCCATGCTTTATAGGTGAAAACACTTGCATGCTGAGCTGATCAGACTGGGAGAAATTCCATCCGGAAAACCTTATTCCTTCCCTCCCCTGTTCTCCTGCTAATAATAATAGGAAATCTGCATTTCCCTCTCATGATCAACAGACAGTCATTGACAAAGATCCATGCCACTGAATCCTTGCCAAGGAAGGCGCAAATATACGTCCTGCTGTATTTTTTCAGTTAAATCGTCTTCTTACATCGTGCTCTCTGCCTTAAATGTTCGCGCAGTCAGTGCTGGGATGTTTCTGCCCTTCCTAAGGGCTCTTGCAGCCATAGGGACTGAAAGAAATCTTTCCTAGTCAAAATAGGAGTGCCCTTTGCGCTGGACCGGTCTACCCCTTTGTACGGAATAGTGTTTTATGGAATAGTGCTCAGAGTATGTGAATGTGTGAGGCATGGAGGTCATAGCTTCCCTCGCAGTCGATACTGAGATGCCTTTAAAACCACTGCTGAGTAGAGGCTTGTCCAGAGAAAGAAGGTGGGTGCATTTTGGTACAGAAATCACCTGCATCCCCTTTTCACACCACCCTGTCCTGCCCCGGCCTCCTCTCCCTGTGAATGCCGCTTTTACTCATTTGAGCTGTATAAGTGCTCTGGAGAGCAGTTCTAACCAGAGGAGGTCAGGGAGCTGCCTCGAAGAATTTTCACGTCACATTATTATCTCAGGATGACATGCATGGTGAGAACGGACTCAGGAATCACCATGGGTCCTGAGCACAGGGAACCAAACAAGCGAGAAGGCCAGGAACATGACAATTTGGAACAGGGTGGCTTTGCCGGTCTCTCGCTGATGTCACTGCTTTCCTCACGAGTGAGAAGAACACACGTCCCTTGCTGTCTTGTCCCACCTCTGGAGCTCCCAGGAAAGCCACGTGATCTTCTGCGCTGACAAGGAATAATGGAGCCAGGAGCGGCCATAGATTTTTTTTTTTTTCTTCCACTTGCACTTTAAAATGTTTATTTTAAAGTCAACACTGTACTCCAGAGACGCTCATGTCCATAAAGGATGGATTTTCTGCTTGGCACAGTGAAGAGATTCAGAATGTATGTAATAAATAATGCACCCCGAGAATTCTTGTTCTGTTTTTTTGTTTTTTGTTTTTTTTTAATCTTCAAGGTCAATACAACCACCGACATTGCTATTCACTTCGTTGCGAACTGGGATCTCCTAGCCACGTACTGTCATTTTATTTTCCAATTCATAAAAAAAGATGTTCTCGTCACCAGGCCTCTGGGTCTCTTTATTCAGCCCAGATCACCAATGGGAAACCGAAGGCAGGGACTGATGAATACAGGGGTGGAGAGGAGGGTGGGGAGCTGGTGCCAGGTTTGAAGATGCCCCCAGCACGCCCCGACCCCATGGCTGGCTGCTGTGTAGGCCTCGTGGGTACTCCCAGATGGGTAACGTAGTCATAGAAGAGAAGAATGGGGAGAGGAGCGCAGGTGCCTGTGGCTGTTTTAGTCTCCTGGAGACCCCAAGACTGTAGGGTTCAGAGCTCGAACTCTCCCTGATCCAGAAAGGCACACTCATGTACATGGAAGGTTCTCAAGTTTCCATTCCCCACCTTAGCCATGACGACAGCCAGTGCGCCAGATTTCAGGGACACAGAAGGCTCTGTCTTTGGATGGTTGTCTGTTTCTTTGACGGTGTCCCAGCACCTTCAGGAGAAGGATCTCTCTTCTCCATTCTCAAACCCTTCACTCCATCCAAGCCCAGCTGCTGGCGTCTCTGAGTGTGATTTGCTCCCTCATACCTCCTGCTTTTCTCGCCTGTCCTTCTTCCCTCTAGAAGGATCTCCGCTCTTTGCCATGTTGGCCTGGCCAACGTCTACCCTGAGGATTAGCTCAATTTACCTCCTGGAGGAAGTTTCCTTACTTCTCTCCTCATAGACCAATTTAAGTGCCCTACCTCCTTGTTTCCACAGCCCCCTGTAAAAACCCCTAGTAGTGCTCCTAACAGTATATTAAGAAGACTTTTTTCTATTGGCCATCCCTTCTAGATCGTGAGCTTCTGGAAGCCAAGGGCTGGGTCCTGTGGGTGTCTGTGTGTGCCGTGCTCTGTCCAGCTTGGGCACATAGGCGGCATGTGACCAGACTGTCACTAGCCTCTACCTTCTGTGCCTGGCATTTCTCTTGCCAAGCTGTGGAAGTGCTTTATCAGAGAATACATTCTACTTATCATTATTATTGCCTTCTGCAACCAGAGTACCTGTGAGCACAAAGTAATCCTTGGGGGAAAGGTGATAATAATTTAATCCCTCCTTGCATTTATATGGCACTTTATGCTTTCCCAAACCCTTTCGCATTTGTTATGGGCGACATTCCTCACCTTACTTGGAAAGGTAAGAAAAATGAAACCAAGTTATGGTAAGGGGCCCCTCTGAGGTCACACAGCGGTAAGTGTGAAAGTTAAGACAAAAACCTAGGATTATGCAATCTAGGCCCTGTGGTTCTCCCAGCCACCCTCCCTGTCTCCTTCCCCTGGGTTCCTGTTCCTGAAGAGCGTAGGCTTAGAGGGTGCCTGGTGGAGTGGGCCCCCAGGGGTGTTTCCTGCATCATCCCATGGGGCGTGGTGGGGTGAGGATCTCCATCGAGAGGCAGAATAGCAACTTAGGAGGAGGCTGGGTGGTGAAGGCAGGGAGGCTGGTGAAGTAGGGTTAGCTGGTTCCAACTGAGGCCCAAAGGTCTCTCTCTTGTAAAGGAGGCAAACTAAAGAGAACATCGTAGCTTCCAAGGACTCTCCCGGTGCCTGGTACTCGGCTAGAAGCAGCTGCTTCTGCTTCTTCTTCAAGATTTTATTTATTTATTTGACAGAGAGAGATCCCAAGTAGGCAGACGGCAGGCAGAGAAGGGGGGGAAGCAGGCTCCCTGCTGAGCAGAGAGCCCGATGCTGGGTTCAATCCCATGACCCTGAGATCATGACCTGAGCCGAAGGCAGAGGCTTAACCCACAAGCCACCCAGGCGCCCCGCCAAGAAGCTTCTTCCTGGGCAGCCTTTCAGTGGGTACATTGGCTATGACCCTCCCCCACAGCACCTCTGCCGTGAAGTGTCGGTCTGTCAGCCTGTCCGTCTATCAATGCTGTTGAGCGTCCAGAGCACCTTCCAAGAGTTCCTCATCCTCAGCCCAAGTCTGGGACACAGGCCCTGGACTCAACAGCCCCAGGAAGCCATTGCTTTGTCGCATACATATGGCATGGCTCTGGGCATGGACCCGGAGGCTGAAGGGAATCAAGCTTTACCTGCTAGCTGGCTGCCTCACAAAACAGTTTCTCACTGAGCAGGGAGCTTTGAAACACCACGAGGGAAGCATTGTTGTGGAACCATCCACAGGGGTGAGGCATCTGCCGTCCTCTGGTTCCATCTTTCCAGATGTGTGATGCTGGTAGTCTCTCTTCAAAGCAAAATACTGTGTGGCTTTTTGGGGGACCAGGGTGTGGGGCGGGCAGGCCTCCCTTCTCAGCTTCGTTCACCAGAAGAAAGAAGCTCTCGTGCCCCCGAGGCATCAACTGTATATTAAGATACAGAGATAAACTAATTGTTAGGCATCTAGGTTGGTGCCCGTTAGGGGCTATCCTTGAGGAAGAAAAAAATTGTTCTCTGTATTATTTTCTGGGTTCTGTGGTTCAGAAGAGAAACCGCAGGCAGGGTGGGGACTGTTCTCAGTTCCCTGCAGCTGTTGTGGCCACAGGACAAACTGTAATGACGTACAACACAAGTGTCTTCTAGCCTCGGGTGTGCAAAGTCTAAAATGGGCCTCACTGGGCTGAAGCTGAGATCGGTTCTTTCCGAAGGCTGCGGGGGGACAATGGGTGTCCTTGGCTCTCCTGGCTTCCAGTGGCCCCCTGCACTCCTTGGTTTGTGTTTCCTTCCCCGCATCACTGGAACCTCTGGCTTCGGTCATCGCTCTTATTCGAGCTGCCCCTCCCCCGCTTTCTCACAGGGATCTTGTGATCACACCAGGCCTCCCGTACAATCCAGGATAATCTCCTGTCTCAGGAGCTCTTCACTGGGTCACAGCCGCAGTCCTTTCTGCCTTGTAAGGTGACGTCTTCAAGGACTAGGACATGTCCACGTCTTTCTGGGCTCATTATTCTGCCCATCACAGGAAGGAACCAAAGGCACGTGGAGCTCGGTGGCCACCCCTTCCTTTCAGAACAGTGTAGCCCTTCTTATCCTCCCTGTCTGTGAGAGAAATCTGTGCCTCAGTCTCCCTTTCTGTAAACTAAAATGATCTTTCTGCCCATTTATATCTATAAAGCACTTTGGGATTATTGAGGGAAAAGTGTTTAGCAGGAGACGGTTCATATGATAGGATACTCTGACTTGGTATGAATTACACTTACATGGATCAGTCAAGCTACTTACTACCAGATGCAACTATGGTTGGGTCCCGTGGGGTTGAGACGTTGGGGGGGGGGCATCTATTAGATTCTGTAGTTAAACCTCACTAAATGGTTCTTAATAGCAATTTACTTTGGCTTCATTAGCACGGAGTATGGGAGCTCTCCTTTAATATACCATATAGCTCAGCGTCCTCCGGTCTTCGAAGTCATTGAAATGAAACGGAGATCTACACAACAACAACAACAGTGTAAGACAAAGAAAGAGGCGCTCTGTCTACACGCGATTGCCGTAGGGGTGGGAGGCTCACCGCCTGACCTTGGATTTGTCTCTCTTTGCCTCCATGCCTAGTTGAGTTTCTGGCTTTTGACGGAGGATCTGGCTAGGAAGGAGGCAGGGGGCGTGGATATAAACTGTGTGGCAGTGAACATGGGGCGGCAGGCTCCAGGGTGAGTGGGTGTGTCTTACCACGTAACAAAACGGGACAGCATCTACTGTGATAGTGTTAGGCACCACGTTGGGTCACTTAGGTCGTAAGATTCAGTCAGTTGATATACTTTAAAAGGCTTTATGAGGTCTCCCTCGGGTGAGAGGCTGAAGAAATTTGGAAGCTTAGCCCTTCTCTGCCCACCCCACCACCAGAGGCATCAAAATGCTGTAGGAGGCTTGAGACTTAAGACCCCTTCCCTTGGTGTACGGGGAGGCCTCAGACTGACTGACCTTGTCGGACTCCAGCTCTGGGGCCTGCAGAACTAGCAAAATGTGAGGCCCCCGGACAGGTATCTGAGTCACCCCCGCATCCCGTACTCACCCTGCCAGTTTCCCGGGGAGTCTGCCTCGGAAGCCCAGGAAAGAGACACAATCACGGACGATGATAGCATCTTCAAATAGATTTATGAAATGTTCCACCCTCGAAGAGTCTGTGTCCAGGACGGGTTATGTTGCTGTTCAAGAGTCCCCGGGAAGGCATCACAACCAGCTCTGGTCCTCAGGGCTCAGGGGAATTAAAGGAGAGAGACAAGTCCCGAGAATGATTATAATCCCATTATGCAACGCTCCCCCTATTTATTTCTTCATATGGATGAATTTGTATATATTTGCATTTTGTTCTATCTGATAATATGCATAGAATTCAAATTGAAATGACTTGAATAGATTTGAATATTAATGAGGCGTTTAAAGGCTGCCATCCCTGGCAAAGTCCCTGCAAGGGAGCGCGTGGTGCAGCAGCTCAGAAATCTCCCCGGGCACCAGCACCACCAGGCAGTGACCCCCAGAGGCCCAGCTGGGCCTGGGGCATTGGAGGAGGGACACACTATGGGGTGGAGAGAGAGGTCTCCCCTACAGCTTCCAGTCACCGAGCCCAGAGCCTACGCCGATAAGGGGAGTGTTGAAAACAGCCCATCCGCAAGTGTACGTGGCTTGAGGTGTTTTCAGACATATGGTTTTAACAGTGCCATCAAAGGCAAGATGTTTTCCCATATTAAGAAAAGTCTAATTGCCTTTGCCTCATAGAATTTGGTGGAAAGGGGCAGAGTCCTGTTTCAGCCAGACAGGTACAGGTGTGGAAAGTGCTAAGGATTATCTTCTGCCTAGAGTCCTACGGCTCCAGGACACTTCACACCTCCTGCTGCTTTTTCTACAGGATCATGGCAGTTGGTCAGCATGATCTCTGTGGGCCTGAAGGCCGTCTGTCCTTCTCGAGGCTCTACTAAGGAAACGACTTGATGCCAGTCACTGCAGCCCCTCAGTATTAACATCCGTAGCCTGCCTAGGCCCTGGGCTAAAGTCTAAGACTAAATAAGATAGAATGGCCTGTGCACTTGAGAAAGACCCACTGGGGTTCGATTGGCCATTGTTTCCCCTTTTCATCAAGAGACGTGGGTAAAAGGTAAAAGGGTAAAAGGACCTTTTAGGTGGACCTGTGGTGAGGCTTCAAATTGCTGAGCCTCAAAATCTGTAGACCAATCGTGTAAGAATAGTGATTTGTAGCAATTTCTGTCGGGTTACCAGTTCTCCCAAGCGTAGAGCTCTAGACATACCATTATTCATTGCTGAAGTACTAGGGATCATTGTTTCTAAGGGATTCCCAATTGTTGTATCTGTCCTAACTGAATCTCGGTTAGTTCCAAGTTCATGCTCCTCGTACCGTTTCTAATGGCCAATTATGAGAAGTAGTAACGAAAACATACTTGTGAGTCATTTAGCTTCCTGCTGTATGAGGTTCTCATGTCCACCCACTGTCATTTCTAATCCAACAATCTGAAAACCAAACTCCTCATTTTATCCCCCGTTGTAGTCCTAATCTCCGTCAAGGGTAGCCCCATATTCCCAACCTCCTTCTGAAACCGGAGGCATCACCAGCCCCTCCCTCCTCACCCACATCCGACCACTTCCACCATGACAAATTCCATCTGCATTTTTCTCTTCTTTATTGCCCTACTCATCCTCATCATTTTCTTCCCAAATACTAGAGCATTCTGTCGAGCCCATCACTTATTTCCAGAGTCATCTGTCACCCCTGTCCTTCACTAGCTTTATCTTCCCAGGTCACCCGTCAAATTCACACTTCTGCATCTTAGCCAGGTCCACAGGGCTACCCTTGGCCTATAAACCAGAGCCCGAATGCCTCCACCTGGTATCTAAAGTCTAACCATCTCCCCACCTTTAAGATACTCTGCAGTCTGGCACTGACTGTCCTTCCAGCATGATCTTTTCGCCATTCCTCCTTGCTCTCTAAGCCGTAGGGGGAAAAAGAAAGAATACATTGCACCTTCTATATCTTTGTTTATGGTGTTCCTTGGGTCTGGGATATTCTTTGCTCATCATTTCTTGAAGTACTCTTCATATCTCAAGGCTCGGCTCAAACGTCTCCTCTTCCATAACTTATTTCCTATTTCCAGCTCAGCGATGCTCTTTTCTGTGTGCCTCTGTGACCTGACGTACGTATTCGATCGCATCATGTATTTTGTCCTGACCAGCCTGGTGTTTTCTTGATACCTTATCAACTCAATCGCAGGTACCGTAAGGAGAGAAGAAACTCGAATGTTTTACAGTTTTTGTATTATCTCATCACCTAAGACAGAGTTCAACAACTCTTTAATGAGTAAATGAAATGAGTATGTGGGAAAGTTTTAGGACCGCTGAGGGCATGTCCAGGTCTCCGCGACATCCTGTGAATTCAGCCCTTGCCCTTGTAGCACCCGGCCTTCTAGGAAAGACGCTCCCATTTATTACGCACCTGCTACATGTGCCCGGTGCTTCCTCGTGATCATTTGATTCTCGGTTTAAAAAAAAAACACTGCAGAGATCCTTATTTCCAGTTTGCAGGGGAGGACACGGATCCTCACTGAAGTTAAGAAATTTTCCCTAGGTCACATCCCCAGTGGGTAATAGAATCAAGGTGAAGGACAGCCCAAGCCTCCTGGCTCCCCGTCTCAGGTTGTTCAAGCCACCTGGCGTCAGCCAGAGAGCAGCTTCCCCAGACTCTGTGTCAGGCTTCAGTGCTCCGGGAGAATGAGTTTCCCTCAAATCAATCCTGGATGTAGTTATTATTTTATAGGGATGTTGTAAGTTGATAAGGTAGCTCTTATATGTTAATAGCTATTGTAATGTTGTTCTTAAGGCCTATTACTCGTGCTAGTTTGTATTTTAATGTGTGCAAAGGTGATTACAACTTTAATATGAATGTTAAACAGATTAGCTGATTTATATGTAAAAGAAATAAATAAAGGAAACTCATACTCTCATTTCTATTCATTCCTCTGTCCTTCTCTCTCTTCCCGCTCTGTCCAAAAGCAGATGTGGTCTGTGGAGCATTGACAATGGAACAAAAAGGGAGTGTTTTCTGGGTGATAACTAGTGGTTATAGACGGGTCTTTTGTTCCAGGTGAATTTGGACTTTCTGTCCTTAATAGCTGCTCGTCTGAGACGTTGCACGCTTGACAGTGTTTGGAAGTTGTTTTGTTTGAGAATTGTGCCTTCGCCACTCTCTCCCGTCAGTCTTGTCTCCCACCTCTGCTAAGCCCCTGTTGTTTTCTCGTGCCCACTGGAAAGTGTGCCAAACTTCCAGAAAGGCTAGTGTCTGCCGGTGCACTCCCGTGTATCCAGGAACGCAGGGCACAGAAGGGAAGACAGATAAGAACACAAACAATGAGAGTGCAAAAAGAAGGGGGCGGGGGCAGGTCTGCACATGGTTATTTCTGCGTGGGCAGACAGGAGGGGTGCTAACCCGCCTGGTGGAAAGAAAACATCTTCCATGAAGCAAAGCTCCAAGGATGAGTGAAAGATAGCTAAGAAAATGAACGGAGGGAGGGGTGCAGGTGGTGGAGGTGTTTAGGGGAAGGAAAGGGCATTCCAGGCAGAGGGAATGGCCTGTGCTGTCCTGAAAGCATGGACTACAGCCCATTCAGGGAGCTGCTTGGATCTCCTCCAGGGTCATTGAGGTCTCTGGGAGCACTACTGACTTAAGGCACTATGCACAGAACCAGAGATCAAGAAGCTTCCCAGCCAGGGATACTTGGCGGAGAATGAACACTAATCTTAGGAATTATAATAAAAACAGGACACTGGGCATGGTCAAATACCTATCCTAGGCTGTAGATCTATTGCTGAAATCCATAGAAAGGAAAGATATAAAAAAATGGGTGATCAAAACAAAAGGTGACTCCAGAAAGATGGGAGCTTCAAACAACAAAACTAACTTTGACGGCACAATGCAAATTATCCTGATGAAATGAAGGAGGCAGCATCTAAAGAAACCAGCACGGCCTCGAAGACAACTGGCCAAGGAGCTCAGGTTGTAGAAAGACAAGTGCAATGGATGGGAGGAGGGGCGTTGGGCACAGGATGGGGTCAGAAGAGGAGAAGGGGTCAGTAACAAAGGTACCGGTGACATAAAGACATGGAATGAGCCAAGCTTGGAGAAAAAGAAAAAAGAAAAAGATGATCACAAGATATGACAAAATAGAGATCTTTAGGCTCCAAGAAAAAGGCTAAAAAGGACGGCTTTTCTTGAGAAATAAGCATATTAACCAGTTGTGGAGGACTTCTCAGCTTCTCATCTGGTACTGCTCTTCTGTCATGCTTTTCATATTTGAGGGAGAATAAACTTGGTCGAGAAAGGATTAAAACCTGGGACGGGCACAGCACATAAGAGGCTCTCTGTAAGGCAGTGGTTGAGAGTCACCTGGATCAAGGGCTAGATGCCACCAGGAACTTCTCCTGGCTCAGTTTACCCTTCTGTAAAATAGAGATAACAAATATACCTAAGTCAAATATTTGTTGAGCAGAATAAAGATACAAATAAGACACTCGTCTGACGCATTTGAGAACTCAGTGAATGTTAGCCATCGTGTTGTTTACGATGAGGATGAGATGCTAATCTGATTACCAGCCCCCAACGTAATTAACCTCCCAGGATACTGAAACGATCTGAAGATAGGATCCAGGAACCATTCTGGGTGGGCAGTCATCAAGAAATACTGGAAAATAGGAGAGTCTGGAAAAATACCACGGTTTTCCTAAAAGTGGAGGTATAGACAGGAGTGGATTCTGGAAACAGTGGACAGGTGGGCTTCATATAGACTTCCAGGGAAAAAAAAATCTTAAAGAGATTAATTTCATGGTTCATAAACACCCTGAAAGTTGCCCGTGGTCACCGGAAACCACCCTGGGCTTGCTTAAGAGCAGATCATGCTAACATCTCATTTAAGAAAAAAAAAAATAAATCAGCATTATAATTTCATAATATGCCTCTCCTTTGTATGTTGTATTATTCACAAATTTGATAAACAAATCTTTCTCTGTCAAGTGTATTATAGAGTCTTAATTGAAGGAGGGTTTATTTATTGAAATCTCAGTATGAGTCAGCAGTGTGACACGTTTACAAATAATGGATGCTCTGGCTCCATCAATAGAAAGGGCTGTGTTCATAGTGGGGACACCAGCAATCCCGTGGTGCTGTCTGCTGATGTGACCACATCTGGGATGTGAAGAAGGCTTTGAGAGCCAGGATGGTGAAAAGCCTGGGAGTTATGTAATCTGAGGGAGGGTAGAAGAATTTAGCATTGTTTAGGCAGAAAAGGTAAGACTTGGGGGTTCTCTAGCTTTATTGTGCATGAGAATCACCTGGGGTGTTTGTTTAAATTACAGATTCCAGTGACTCCAATCCTTATATTTGTAGAGATTCCGATTCATTAATCCCAGGAGGAGCTCAGGAAATTACAATCGAACAAACATTCCAGGTGATTCTCATTCCAGTAGTCTACGGACCATGTTTTAAAAAACATGACTTAGAGGGAATAAAATAACCATTCTCAGATATAAAAGTTAGAGTCTCCCATGTAGTTTAAAAGAGAGAACCCTAACCAAGAAGTCCTCAACTCTACTGTCGGCCACTGGGGAGGGTAGGAACACTGGTGTTCTCATTTCTAGTTTCCAGTACAGTGTCGGGCACACAGTAGGTGGTTAGCAGGTACTTGTTTAATGAAATTACATGAAGATCAGAGAAAGAATCATGCAAAAATGAAAGCTTACTGAAAATGAAGCAGGTGGCCTTAGGCAAGCAACCTGCCATCACCAACCATCTTTATGGGGAGACTAGATAATAATGGGCAAGAGAGGGCATCAAAGAGAGTGCCATGTTGGAAGAAGGGTTCAATAAGGTGACCACCAGCGCTTGCCACATTCTTAAACATGAGCCGAAGAAATAGAATATATTGGAAAAGCTGACGGCAGTACAGAGATAGTGGAGTCAGAGAGGTATAGATAAAGAAAACACGGTGACATGCACTATAGAAAAGACTAAGCAGCAAACAACAAAACGTTTGAAACACAAAGAGATGATCAGGTCTGAAGAAGCACCGAATGTTTCAGCTGTGGGTGTGGAACCTGCTGTATTTTACATCGTACGTAACTTAATTCAACCCTAGGTCTTCACTGAGCACCTACTGTGCACAGATAGGAAACCGAGCGAGCTGGTCTCTGCCTTCAAGGACTCCCAGGGTAACGTAAGAGGTCGTGAGCCCTAGTTCTGCCCCAAGGATCACAGAACAGAATGTGAACCTTGGCTCTCCTAGTGGGGAAAGAAAATGGAAGCATCACAAGGGAAGGTCAGTCAATATCTGTCCTATCAATAGCTGTATCCCCCACACTCCGAAGGTCACTGGCATATTGGGGGCATTGACAAATATTTGTTGGATGAATCAATGAAGCAGAGAATGAATCAATGAGTCAATAAAACTAGCATTTATTGAATCCTGCTTTGCATACTTTGTACATACCATTGCTCTTGAGTTTTCCAAACCCTGTAAAAAGTATTATTCTCCTTGTTGGGCAGATGTCAGGATGGAAGCACTGTTGAGTTACGTGCCCAAGGTTCAAAAGCTTCTAAATGAGGGCTGAAGTTCCTGAACTTGAGCTGTCCACCTCCTTAAACTTGGGCCATTCTCCTACCGTTCTAGTCTAGAAAGCCCCATTCTGGACAAGAGAATTGAGGCTCAGAGAGATGAAATTACCTCCTCAGGGTTGTCCTGGTCGTTTGTGGTAGAATTGGGTCTGGCCCGAAGCCCAGTGGTTTTAGGAGCAGTAGGTCCTCTTCACATGGCAGCAGCCAACCCCACTCCACCCTCCCATGTCTTTCCTCTGACCCTTGAGGACCCTTGGCCTTCACACAGAGGACTGTGCTCTCACTAGCTCTCTCTTTCAAACGGAGTAGGGGTCCCTGAGGCTACCTCCACGTTGCTTGGGTCAATTTGAACTTGGCAATGGGAAGGGCAGCTCATAATCACAGTGGTGTAGAATTTCTAAGAAGACTCCCCCACCCTAAAAATGAGCAGATTTTTTTACCAGGGAGCATTTAGCCTGTTACCCAGAAACCTGTGACTCACATGCCCACTCACGCAGATTGGCCCCGGGATTCTATTTCTGCCCGTTTCCTCAAAACCTTGAGTTGGCAGTGGGATAGGTTTTGGGGCTAAATTGTTCTCCATTCTCTAGGGTTCAGCTCTGCCCTCAGTTGTATGAATACATTTCCATTGACTTTGGCCAGTGTCCCGATTGAGTGAAAGGGAGGGCAGATGGAAGGCTATCCGCTGGGTCCGAGTAGCATCGTGTGCCTTCTTCTATCACTTTCTATGTAGGTGACAGGGGGAAACGAAGAAAGGAAATGTTAGCTGTAGCATAACTTTGTTCCTACTTAAGAGAAGAAGAATGTGTAGGCGAGGAAGAGAAGGTACATGTGATGTGGTGTGGGGTGTGTACCCATGTGCAGACATGCGTGAATAGGGTGTGTTCACACCGTCTCCATCAGAGGCCTTTGAGGCAAGCAGCAGGAGCTGTCTGGCTGACAGGAACAGGCAAGAATATCGGGCAGGTCACATAATTGCCAGAATCAGGCCCTACAGTGGTCTGAACAAGACCCTAGGTCATCCTGCCAATCGACAATGCTGACCCCTGCATGGGTCTTGCCACAAAAGCCGACTCTGCGGGGAGGGATTCTCTGCTTGACCGTTTTGCAACATCACTAAGTGTCCAGGGAGACTGAGTTTGGGAAGTGGGTCAGATGAGCAGCCACTAGGTCCTGGACCTGGCCCGCCCTCTAGCTGCAAGGGAGGCGGGGAAAATCAGGGCCTGGAATTTTGCACCTTCTACGTAGAACAGGAAGGAGCCTCTGTTACCCACTGAGATGCCTAAAATCACGAATTTCTCCCCAGTACAGGAAGGGCAGACAAAAAGAATAATATCTATCACAGGCACACCTGTTGGGTTTTTTACTCTTACCTTTGGGGTAACACAGCATGTGAAGGCGCATGTTTGTACAGTCCTTTACACTAGGCCTTTTCTGCCCAATCCCCAGGTCTAGGAAAATGCATGCAAAGTAAATACACCCTGTGATATGTTTCAGTGAAAAAGGGATGGGGTGTCGTACCCTCGAAATCCTCTGGACTCCAGAACTTTCCAAGCAAAAGAAACTGGATTAGCTTCTGCGTCGCTCCCATGCGGTGAGTTTATCATCATCAACTGGAGAAAGGGTTGTATAAATTCTCTACCGTGAATATGTCTAATCTAGACCGATTGCATTTTTGTATGTTGTTTTCACTCGCTGGGCTCCATTTCTGGCGATCCTGTCTGTACAGCGTACTGAGCCCCTGGCACCCAGATCGGGTATATTTGGAAGGATCACTGCAAGTCTATGTATTATCAGAGCTTTTTGAAATAAATCACAAGATTTCCTTGCCTCTTTCCTGCAAGCCTTACAGGATAGACCGTAGGGAAAGACACAGAAAGGCTTCCTTGGTGCCCTTTGCTCCTTTGGGCTAGAGATGTTTGTTTTTTGGTGGGCGCCTCCTTCATTAACACCTTCGGTTGAGTTCAAAGCAGAGAACCAGAATGAAATTTTTTCACTTCCATGACTCCACTGAGAGCTCTTACTATAGTAACTCCCCCTCATAGGATTGCTGAGTTGAGGTAACGTGATCCTGTTTTTACTGGTGTGAAAAAGAAAGAGTCTCCGTGATATGCCAAAGGTCAGATGACATCATGGGAAGACAATACCCAAAGCAGAACAGAAAAAGCCTGTCCCCTCCCAGTGCCTTTTGACTCTCACTTTCCCCATCTAGCTGTTATCTCTAGAGAATTTCCAAGCAATTTGTAACGATTACAATCTTTTAGATAAAGATCATTATTCTCAAGGTGTAGCTGGGAAAAGTGGGAAGCTGGATGGGTTGCCTCTTGCCAGCCCTTTCATTCAAGAATCAGAGACACTCCTTGATGATTTTTCACTAATGGTTTAACCTCCCCAAACAGTGTACTTTTCATGATGTTTATTCATTTTTGTTTCTGGGATTTATGTCACCGTAATGCAGATGATACATCAGCTCATAAATAGTCAAATACTGCATAAATAAGAGTCTGCTTCTTAGAGGGAGATGACAATGAAGAGATACAAAGAGAGACAGAGGCTGTTGTGTTTGGGAGACAAACAATAAATTAAAGAAAAATTGAAAAACATTATCTGTTTAATATTTCAAATCCTAAAACAGCCTGAGCCTTTCACAGCCACTGTAAGTGAAGGAGGTGAGGGAGACTCGAAGCCTAGGTAGAGGCCACAGCATCACAGACGGTGTCTGTCTGTCCTTCCATCACTGCGTAGACACCTGGCAGATACTGACCAGATTCTAATGCACAAGTCTTTCTACAGTTCCTAGACATCACTTACTTGGAAATCAGCAAACATTGTTTTCAGGGAAGCATTGTTCTGAATTAAACTGGATTCCTCACCAGGCCACAGACTTTTACCTACCTAGGAACGTGGTTGAGATGTTGTATGTTTGTAATTTTAAGCAAAATAGAAAACGCTCCTGTCACATTATCAGTAAACTCATTCGCAGTTGAGTAATTGAATAAGCCAAGATAAACTCAAGAACTGTGTAATTTGGTATTTAATAAAAGTCAGATTTTGTTATATGACAATATATTGGTGCAGTATGTACATGGCTTTTCTGGACCCTCTGAGAGGTTGGCTGCACACATTTTTAAGGGTTTTAAAGATTGATGGTACTGCTTTCTTTCTGTCTCATTTTGCTTCAAGCCTATGGTTTTTTTGTTTAATTGATAGATCCCCATCGCTTAGCTTTATACGTATCTATCCATAATCATTAGAATGCTGTTTAATAAAGACAATGTGAGAGAACAGAAGAAAGGGGAAGAAAAGAAAAAAGGAGAGGATTTCCCAGGGAATTAAAAAAAAAAACTTTATTAAAAGAGAGCTAAAGAGAAACGTGTATAAATATGGAAAACACAGTGACCCAAGTGAAATTAATTGAGCAGTGAAGAGTGAAAACCAGGAAGAAGAGAGGATTTTTCAAATGCATTGGGCACAAGGGTGATGGCAGAGAAGGTGTTGTCCATGTCCCATCCCCAGGGGGCAGTCTTCAGCTGGGGCAGTTTGGCTTTCTGGGACTTGGGTAGGAGGCACTTTTCAGAGCCTTCTGTCTTGACTCAGGTAGAATCTTCCATTCATCACGTTGACACAAGACTCTTTTTGTTTCCCTCATTGGTTTTGTTGGAATTAAATGCCACCCCTCCAGAATTATTTTATGTATCTATTTAGGCCCCAGCCTCCTGGAGTCCCTGGGCAGTCAATAATAGGGAGAAGGTAGAACAGGAGAAGACTCTGGAAGGTTCTCCTGCTGCCTCTTTTCCTCCACCCAACAAGAGAATGCTGGAAAGAACTCATATCCAACTTTGAGTAAACCACAAAAATTCCCCATAGTCAGGGATGCCATGTCTCCTCCTCAGTGAACTCGAATTAGCCTTGTACCATCAATGGTCTGAAGGAGCATCAAGGTTACAGTCACACTTCATTGAAGGTTCTTTCTCTACATAAAGATCTTTCTTCTCTTTACTCCCTTGGGTGGGATTTGCCTAAGTGGACATTTCTGTATTCTAGTTCGGGATTGCTTGCAGTGCTCCAAACACCATGTTGCATCGTCCCCCTCCGCACAGCCCCACAATCGTGACAAGATGTTCTTACCCCCCTGCCCTAGCTCATTCCTGCTCGTTCTCCCGGACTCTGCTAGGGCATCGGCTCAAGAAATTTCTTGTACTCCTTCCGGGAGTCTCCAGAGCACCCATGCTACCCTCCCTCTTAGTGCTCCCCACACCACACTGAAGGGCTAATACTTTTGCCGCAGCGGACAGCCTCCTCTCCCTGGAGGACTAGTGTATCTAAAGATAGAAAGCTACCTTCTCTCTCCATTCCCGCTGCCCACGGGAGGCTCTCGGCAAGTGCTCACTGAATGAGTGAAGGAAATGAATTTCCCCTGACCCCCGTGATGTCTTCTGACCCTTCTGCCCCCAACCTGTTGTCCAACATTGAGAGGTGGCTACTTGGCCTCTGCATGCCCTCTTCTGTCCAGCAGAAGTTGGCCGTGCCATGAGCCTGGCTCTCTCACGCGTGGGTCCCAGAGCACTGGTCCTCAGACGCAACCCTCCCTCCACACATCGATTCAAGGATAAGGCAGGGTTTTCTGGATCTGATAAGACTGTCAGAAAACACCTCTGATCATCAGTTGTTAGAGCTGGAGGGACCGCAAGATGGTCCAGCCGCACCCCTCTTTTGACAGGAGGGAATGGAGTCCCAGAGAGGTGCCTCTCCTTTCCCAGAGTCCCACAGCGAGCTTGCTGGTGGGCCCACGACTGGAACTTTCATTTTCCGCCTTGCCCCATTTGTAGTGCAAGGTCATGTGCGCCCGATTCCTGATTCATGGGCTCCCAAGAGCCTTCTCCGTGGATAGAGCGAGTAAAGGGGCGCAGTCTTACAAATGGACTGGGTAATAAACATGGCTGCGCACCCACCTTCCAGCAGCTTTCTTCGGGAGGAGCGTAGCACACTTAATAGGCTGCTTGTGAACAGCAGCAATTTGAATAGTTTCTCCGGCACGCTGTTAACATTTATATGTGCCCCATTTCATCTGTAATCTGCTTTTACAAGGCACTGGTGAGCCTCTGATGGCAGCACTCGAATGACCCAGACGGCTTCATCCCAAATGTTCAAACCGAGCTGAAAATTTGGGAGAACCGAAGGTATTCATCTCTGTACAAAATAAATAAATAAACCCAAACACATCGACTGAAACTGCTCTTCTCCATCCAGATACATTAACTTTTTCTTCTTTTTCCCTTTCTTCTTTTCACGTTTTGCCATTACCATGTTCTGGTTATTGCCCACATCTGGAGCAAGGCAGCTGTCCTGTAATGTGCAAGCTGCGGTATGTAATTTGGAGAACTTGAATACAGATATCTGTTAATTAAAAAAAATACAGAACCATGTTTGTCAGCTTGTAATTATGTAAAGAACACCAACTCCCAAACTAATTTAAAAAGCAAAATGAAAATAACTTTACCAGCGGCTTTATAAATTCCAGCAACTCTACGTTTAGCTATTAACTTTCTTCAGAGCATCCCAAAGTCCTTTGCCGACGTCTGTGAAGTTCCTTTGGGGAGAGCGGGAGAGCCCAGCAGGGATGTCACGGGAGTGGGAGTGGGCTGACAGGTCACAGGACTCTGCTCTTTGTCCCTTTGTGATGAGTCTAGGGTAGGGTTTCTCAGCCTTGGTGTTGCTGATATTTGGGGCTGGGTAGTTCTTGGTCGTGATGGGCTGTCTTGTGCAAATGCGATGTTTCACAGCTGGGCCTCGACTCACTAGGTTCAAGTAGCCCGTAGAGATGCCCTCCTCCCCAACTTGTGACAAACAAAAATGTGTCCAGACATTAACCAGTGTCCTGGGGGAAGGACAGGGTGTTGCCCCCTGCTGAGAAGTGCTGTCATTTTCATTTGCTGTCTAACGAAGGAAAGAGCCCAGGCCGTGGCCTTGGAAGACTCAGGGTTAAGCAGCTACCTCCCCATTCTAAGGATCGGACCTTGACCAAATCCGCTGTCTCTTCTTGACACCTGTTTCCTCATCTCCACGGTGGGTGGTCGTGGAGATCCAATAAGATGTAGATTTCAAATATATTTTTAAAAAGTCACACTGAAGGTAAGCTTTATCATCATTATTACTGTAAGGTGGCCCCTGATGTGAAAGTTTGGAGGGAGGCCCTAGGCCAGGTTGGCCACACTCTGTTAGGACTTGAACCTCATTAGTACAGAGCCCTCTATGTCCCAGGCTTGACGGGCAGGGAGAACTTGCCATGTGCTTTGCAAATATCTGGGGACATTAGCGAAGGAGCATTGAGGGAAATCAAACTGCTGAGGAATTGTTTTACTTACACAGGAGGAGGGACGAAATGAGGCCCCGCCAACCTCCTCTCTCTACCTGCTCTTCTCCCCAACAGGCCAGGATGTGTGTGAGCTATCCAGGGAGCTATGGGGCTGTGTAGACACTGGGCTCTAGGTCAGAGAGAACGTCAGAATCTTTTTAATGGTATTTTAAAAGTAAAGGCAGGTGGATGGATGAAGTAGCCTCTCGAGGGCCCTTCCAGCTCAGGAATTCCAGGATGCTGGGTATAGGGCTGGGCGTTCTAGAATCCAGACACTCCCTTATCCAAGCCACGAACTCCTGGGGGGAGTATTAACAGCAGCAGCTGTCACTCACTGAGCCATCGCTCTCTGCCAGGAAGCGTGCCACGCGTTTTCGGTTTATCATCTCATTTAATCTTCCAGACAGTTCTGTAAGATAGGTATCATTCCCATTCCATAGATGAGAAGGCTGAGGTGTTCGCTGTGAAGCTACTGGTCACAGCGCGGTTAGTGCCGTGCGCAGGATCAAGTTGGTCAGTATCTCATCTGAGCTCATTACGAGAAGCGTCTGTCACATGCCTCTGGACTTCAGACACATGAGCACTTGGGCAAGGAGCCTATGAGTGGACCCAAGAGAAGGATCGCCGAGCTGCCACTCGCAGACAAAGCCAGCATGCCTGGCGTTCCCAGGTCTCCTCCACCGAACACTGCACAGCCCCACGGCCTCAAGTTTGAAGGCCAAGTGGTATGGGAGGGTTTAGTAGTTTGCTATGATGTTAAAAATAAAAAATAAAATAAAGACAGGAGGGAGAAGCTGACAGCTTGACTGCAACACACACAATCAATACACCCAAGATAACAATTTCCGCAGAACAGTGCCTTGCTTATCCAGACCCCCAGGAGACGCATGCCGCTCTGACAATCGGCTGAAATTCTGACTTGCTACAGATCTTTTCATCTCCTGCCTGCTCTTGCTGACTTTTTCATTTTACATTATTAAATATTAAACCCTGTAAACACTTTCGTTTGTCTGTACCATCCTGTCCGTCAAATTACCCTTTCGTAACAGCATTAGATCACATTGGTATCATTTACTTCCCCGAGTAATTCCAAAATCCTATCTCAGGATAAAACAATGATGTGCCTTAACTGCTGGGGGTCAGGACTCCTGTGTTCTTTTTTCAGACCCTGCATCAGCTAACCATTTATATATCTTCAAGTCAAATTGTTTCCTTTCCAAGCGAATGGAAGGGGCATGCTATTAAGACCCCACTTGTTCCCTCTGACAGATTTAAAGGCGATTGAAATAACTTTGAAAATTCAACATTCTAGAAGTTGAGCCTCATCGGCTCAAGTAGTGGATTGCAGAAAGCATCTCATCAAGGCTACTCTCTTGATACCCAGAACATGTCAAATACTGTCACTTCTCTGACTTTCATTTCATTTCTCTTCCTTGGCTCTGGAATTGCTCATTATTTCCCTGTGTTAAATATCCAGAGAAAAATGGAATGAGGCCAACATGGTACGTAGGAAAATAATACATTCCAAAGTCAGAGGGAGATAAGATTGTTGGATTGGCTGTTTTTAGATGATCCAAGTCTCTGTCCTCTCCGTTAGCAAAGATAATCAAAAGTTTATAATATTTAAAATTCACCTTTGAGACAGTAGAAAAGAAAGGATAATTGGATCCACACGTTCAAATGCCAATTATTTGCACGTTAGAATTTTATGACGTTTCTCAGTACCAGCATCTCGGAGCCCTCCTGTGAAAGTCAAGGAAGTCCGGAGAATTGGAATCTGATGATAACCATTGTACAAATTGAAGAACAGTCCATGAATCTGTTCCCTCCCAGTGACCACCAGTGGACTCCTCTGAAGAGTTGAATACCACTGTTCAAAGGCTAGAACTTATGATATGTAAATACTTAAAAATACAGTGGAATCAGCCCAAGCAGATTTCCCGACAATGGGAGACAAGTTACTTGAATTGAAGAAATGAAATCAAGTGGACTTAGGATTTTATGGGGAACTTTAATGAAGACACCGTTCTATAGATCTTTGCTAGCCTCCCCCAGAACTCCCAGCCTGCCGTTATCCCCAGCTGATCTTCCCATTGTTGTGCTGTTTATTCTGTAAAGTAAAATTATTTAACCTTTTCTTGGCTTTAATGATCCATCTGTTGAGTTGGGAGAACAAGATGCTTATGCATCTGGCAGAGGATGGTGCACTTTAATGAATGTTTGGAAAGTACTTTGAACATGAGTGCTTAGTATTAATGTTGCTTTCCAGTGCCCTAGACGCTCTAATGAGATGGTGTCTTAATCTGTGTCACAGCTAATTCATTTTGGAACTGAATCTACTGTCTACAGATCTCAGTTTGGGGGGTCACTGGGAAGATTTAGCTTTCCTGGGGGTAAATATTGACCTCCTGAGCCTCCATTAATATTTACCTCCTGGGTCAATAAATGTCAGTGTTGACCTTGATAAAAGTCAATATCTCCCCAGAACCTCAGGGTCTTCTTCATCTGTGATGCCTTAGTTCCAAGTCTGTCACTTGATTCTCTTCCAATAAATCTTTATCTGCAGGACTTTATATATAAAGACAAGCTGTTTGCGTACCCTCAGGGGTAAAACTGCTAGGTATATCTCTAGGCACTGGTATAGACCTGCAGAAGTGAAGCTATCAGAGTGCTTCTAAGAGAATTCCTGATTTTAAGCTCATCCTCTTCTTCTCGCGGGGAGGGATCTTCTAGGAGGATCTACTTAACATGAAATAAAGTGCATACGAGGCCAAGTCCCGGTAGAATCTATCAGACTGGACAGTTCTGTGCACGGAATATCTGAAGCCTGCCCCTGTATCTGGGACTAGGGGGCCCTGTGCAAATGCAGCCCAGCCTTGGCTGTTAATCTGAACATGCTAACTATAATCACTAGTGCTCTTCTTGGCCAAGGAGTCCACGTAGCTCTCCCTCCAAACCACGAGCATCTCTGGAATGGTCTATGGGCTGGGCTAAAGTCTACTGTTTTATAGGTACAGATTTTGTCCTCGAGTAGTAAGAAACTACTGTGCACAGAGAGAGTTCTTGCCCCCTCTCGGCTTCCATGCATACTCACTACCTATGAGGGGCTGAGAAGACAAAATTGCATGAGACATGGTGCTCAGCACTGAGCAAACTTTCTCTGTGACACGGACGGAGTTGAATGGCTTCCTCATTTTTCCTGTGGCTCAGCTCATGCAAATACTTGCACCCATGCCTCTCCCACTGTGAACACGTGCAGACTGGAGACCTGGGGCATGTGTCCGTCTTTAGCGTTGGACTCCTGTGGGACAGGACTGGGGAAGGTCATCCACTCCAGGGACAGCTCTTCTAACCACCTCCAGACATTTTGCCAGCATCACGTCATCTGCAATCTTCAGGGAATTGTTGGGGAACTTGCTTTGGCTGAAGCGTGAGAAGCACGTTTTCTAAGAGTAGGAGGTGTCTGCCTTGTAGGGCCTATGGAGGGGGCGATCTACGGGAGAGAGAAGGGCAGTCGTGAAATGCCACATCAGTGGCCTGGCTGCAACGTTCTTCGTGTTTTCACTTTGGGGTTTGCATTTAATTGCTTTCTGTATAGATTCAAGTAGAGAGACTGGTTCGTCACAAAGTATTTTGTTCAGAAAGTTGCTGGGATAAACAGATTTCTAAAATAAAGGTATGTAAAAAACTCAAAACTCTGTCCAGCATGTCTTATGATAAATGAGACTTTTTATGCATTTCTCATTGATTTATCTGCTTTTAATGGGCCCATTTGTAAGGAGCAGTGCTTCTAAGTTTTCGAGGATGGTGTGTGTGTGTGTGTGCGTGTGAGTGCGTGTGTGTGTGTGTGTGTGTGTGTGTGTCTTCGGTAAGGGATGGTAAGGGAGAGTCTAGCAAGCCCTTCCTCTCAGCAAGCTAAGAGGGGAAGCTAGATCTCCATGATTCCGTCAATGCTATCAGGAACTCGAACTATCAAGGCCAATTCTTTTATTTGCCTAGACATTTCCAAATAGTGAGGATGATCGATTGGTAAGGAGATGAAAGGGAAGGAGACTCTGGAGTTGTCCACAAGTAGGGTCTGTGTAGTCTGGATTTTTTTTTTTTTAAGATTTTATTTATTTATTTGACAGAGATTACAAGTAGGCAGAGAGGCAGGCAGAGAGAGAGGAAGGGAAGCAGGCTCCCCGCTGAGCAGAGAGCCCGATGCGGGGCTCGATCTCAGGACCCTGGGATCATGACCTGAGCTGAAGACAGAGGCTTTAACCCACTGAGCCACCCAGGCGCCCCTGTAGTCTGGATTTTTACCTTAATTTGCAGCATTCCATCCTGCCCTTTACTGGTGTCCTGGCTGCCTCATCTTTATCCAGGAGCCAGCTCAGCATTCTGGTCTCCAGACTGTTAGCAGCTGCCTGGAGCCACAACTCAAATCAAATCCATCTTGATGAGTTTGATTAATTGAACTTCAAGAGTTTTGCTCTGTGCGGGTCTTTTGAATCGAGGTCTTAAGATCCCAGGTAGCGTCTGTGGGGAGAACTTTTAATGCACCCTAGGGTCTCTTTAGAAAGATTGGGTTTGCTTCGGTGTCCTAGGCTCCGTTTCTGAAAATGGCAAGCAAAAACAAAAACACGAACAAACAAGCAAACAGAGTCTCTTAGAGCAGAGCTCGTCTTCTCCCACAGGAGATACTTAGGATGGTAGCTACCTTGCTCTTAAGATAACTGCATGTTTCTGTTTTCCTCATTTCACATTTAATCAAGGGGAATTTGCCTTTTATTTATTTCTGAAAGTTAAAGTAGCTTCTTTTTTCTGTTTCTTGTTTCCTGGGTCATGCCAAGTTCTTATCAGATGCTGTGCTTTCCTTCCTCCTTCCCGTGGACTTTCAAGGGAGGTCTTTCATTCATTCAGTGAGACAAGAGCCATTCATTAAGTATCTGATATTTGTCAAGTACTTTGCTGGGAATTGAGGGGTTTAAAAAAAAAATATATCAATCAGGATTCCTGCCCTGAAGGAAGACAGAATCTAGCATAGAAACAGGCCTATACAAATATGGGCAGTAGACACATAGAAGAGATGATACAGAATGACCTAAAGCAGGACTAACGGACATGGAGGGTAGAGCTGAGATATGAGAGGAGTCAAGAGTTTAAGCGTACTGTCCTTGAGCATTAACTGGATTTAGGGAGCGTCAGATGGATGGCCCCAAGGTTGGGTAACAGAGTGAAAGGCAGGACACTCTCTGAAATAGGGACCAGCACAGGGAAGGTAAGTCTGTTAGAAAGTGCTGCCATCTCCTTTGGATGGGTTGGGAGAGTGTGTGTGCAAGAAATATCCTAGGAAGGTTATTAAGTTGACGATTATATATACGGTATTAGAGCTGGAGCTTGGTAGGGATCTGGACTAAAGAGAAGGGTTTGCAGTTTTTCAGCATATGGGTGGTGGGTGGTTGGAGCCTTGGGAGTGGGTGAGACTCTCTGAGTATAGCATGTGGAATGAGGAGAAAAAAATGATAAGACAAAGCCCCAGTAAAAACCAACATTTAGGGGCATATTAGGGTTCTCCAAAGAAACAGAACTCTCTCTCTCTATATATATATAGAGAGAGAGAGAGGAAGGAAGGAAGAGAGAAAGAGAGACTGATTTATTACAAGGAATTGGCTCCCTTGATTATGGAGACTGAGAAGTCCCACACTCTACCATCTGTAAGAACCAGGAGAGCCAGTGGTATAAATTCCTATCCAAAACCCAGAGGGAGGAAACCCAAGAAGAGCCAATGTTTCAGCTCATGTCCAAAGGCAGGAGAAAGCGGATGTTCCATTCAAACCGTTGGGCAGGTGGAGTTCCCTCTTACTCTTGGAATGGTCAGCCTTTTTGTTCTAGACAAGCTCTCAGATGATTGAATGAGGCCCGCCCACGGTAGGGAGGGCAATCCGTGTTACTCAGCCTGCTGATTTAAGTACTGTTCTCATTCAGCAATACCCTCATAGACATACCAGGATACTGGCTGTGACCAAATACTGGGGCCCTGGGCGAACTGGTCAAATGGCCATATAAAATTAACCACTGAGGCAGCAGAGACAGATAGGTTAAGAAAGATAGAAGAAATGCCCTCATTTTCATGAGTAACCCCCAAGCATCTTAACGACCTTTTTGCTAGGTAAATTTTGCATGTTTCCATTCATGGGCACACAGTATCATGACTGAACCAAAAAAAAAAAGAAAGAAGTGTGAAAGTCACCGGTAGACCATCTAGGTATTGTAGGAGAATTCACAGATCTAGAGGATTCCGTCCTACCCAGTTGAGTGAATGAAGTTGGTGTGTAGCCATAGGCAAAATGGCAGAGTGAATGAACATGCCCACGGGACAGGGAGGGGCTGATAAAGGGCTGATCAGGGTCCTGGATATGGGTCCCTCTTCCATCTCATCGCTTAGCAATGGGGGAGGGGACCCCCGAGCCAGATGATGGGAGGAGAGATGCTCCTGTAAAGAAGCTTCTTATGGGCTCTTTTTTTTTCCTTTAAAGACTTTATTTATTTATTTGACAGAGAGAGACACAGAGAGAGAGGGAACACAAGGAGGAGGAGTGGGAGAGGGAGAAGCAAAGAGGGAGACCGACATAGGGCTCGATCCCAGGACACTGGGATCATGACCCAAGCTGAAGGCAGATGCTTAATGACTGAGCCACCCAGACGCCCCTCTTATGGACTTTTAACCAAGGCTAACAGAAGGGTATTGCCAGGAGCACCAGTCCCTGTGAACTTCATTTAGGATCTGGCCTCCTGTGGGGACATCATCCCATGTCTCTAACACGCTGTCTCTGTGCCCGATCAATGGTCATGATCACACTTTCACACTCCCATTCCCACAAGCCCTTTTATTGTATTTTTTAAGACTCGAAACCAGAACTACTAGAAACTAGGGTAAGCTGACGTTTGTGAAGTGCTGGGGACTGTGGCCCACATACATTATTTCCTTGGCCTCTTGGAGCAATCCTCTGAAATAGCCCAGCAAACCTAAAACTCAATCCACTTGAGATCGTAAGACGCTCCAAGGCTTCAAGACAACAGAGACCTCTGTTGTTCATTGTGCTTTGTAAACTGCAAAGGAGACTACAATTGCATAATATTTTTGTGCACAGACACAGGAGTCTTTGACATAGATGGCACCCTGCCCATTTTACAGAGGAAGAGACAAACGTTCCTTGAGGTTGATTTGATAGTGGGTGCCAAAGCCAACACCAGACCCAGGTCTGTTGATACAGCCTGGCCCTTCCCGTGACCCTATGGTCCTTCAGCTTGCCCACAGAGGAAGAGGCCAAGCTTTGGCCTCGTATCTCTTTTTTTTCTCTCCAGTCCAAAGTCAGCACTGACTCAGCAGATAGCCTGAGATCTGCAACAGAGCCAACCCTGCCTCTCACTTCTTAGAAATATTTCCCATCCAAGAACTCACTAGACTGCCGTGGTCCAACCTTCCTCTACAGTCTGTGGCCTTTCTCAGACTCAGAAACTACAGAGTGGGCAGTGCTAGAGGTTCTGTCCTCAGATACCCTGAGCATCAGTTAAGATGGGTCTGGGCGCTCACCTTCCCCTGGCAACCTGTGACAAGCTTTGCCATAAAAAAAAGTTACATATTAATTCGAGACGATTAATCTGTGACTTGAAAGGGGCATCTATACCATACGTGTAACCTCTGGACATTTCGATTTCCAATCTGCACTGTGAGATAACATCCTGAAAATGAAATGTACTCATCAATTAGCAGTGTTCCTTAGGACAAACGGATCTGCAGGAGTGAGCAGATCTCAGCATCTGAGCCATGGCGATTATAAGCATGGAGCTGGATAGTCATGGGAGAAAAAAAAAAAAAGAGAGAGAGACCTGAGTATTTGGGCCTTGTGACAAGTCACAGAGGCTGGAAGGTAGAAGGTCAGCTGAACCACTGGCTAGCTCTGTCCTCATGGGTCTGAGCTCCGTGAATTCGTCAGTTTCAGGAGCCATTAGTTTGGCCACCACGGGGTTGATGGAGGGATATCAGAGAAGCAGAAAATGTGGGCTCTGCCGTGAAGACTTGGAAATGGTTGCACAGTCAGATCATGCCCAAGTGAGGTGGCTTAGAACTATCACCCAGGTTAGCACACACAGGAATCTAAGTTGAAATGGGGCCTGGCGGTCATGGGCGTGTTTTCCTGCCTCTGTGTCACCAAGCCGGGGTTGTGGGGGGGGGAAACCAAAATCATCTGGCAGCAGCTGTAAAAAGTGCTTGTAGATCCTTGGTGAGACGTCATCAGCCCAGAACGGTGCATTGTGTTTTCTTATTATATTTAATGGAAAATTGAAGCACTCGGATGTTTCCAAAGTGTAATTTGTTCTGATGGGTAGGCTGACAGTGAATTGGGCTGCTTCACTAGGGAAGAGTCAAAAAAATAAATTAAACAAATTAATGACTGTGACGCATTCCGGGGGAAGGAAAATGCAGTTGACTGTCTACCCCCGTCGCATCCCCTAACCAAAATCATCATTTTTTATTGCAGTCGCATCTCCTTGGGCCGCCACTTCTTGTGGGTATTTTTAAAGAAAACTTCCCCTCCAGTTGTTTCCTTTAGCCCAATAAGCACAGTTGCTAATTTTCTCTCATTTAGAGATTCCCCCCTGGAACCATATGCCATTAAAATGCTTAGACATGTGGAAATGGACTGATGAAGATATGAGGAGACAGGGAGTTGGAGATGAGGAGAGACTTTGTCAGATGGAATGACTCTGACAGCAGATTCACTAACCAGAAGAGAAAGAGGCCGCCACAGGAGGGCGAGGGGGAGAGTGGTACCCGGCTTCTAGAAGGGTCCAGAAGGCGTCATGTTCCCAGTGCACAGCTCAGAGCACTGCCTCCAGCAAGTGCTCCTTGGCCGAGTGAGTGAATGAGTGAATGAATGGACGGACGGATGAGGGAGTGAAGGAGACAGAGGAGCGCCGGATGCGGAGACACAGGCCCATGGGAGGGGCCTGGGAAGCTGGTCGCTGTGGGAGGCGGAACTTGCAAGCGGAGGGGGGCAAGCGAGGGCTACACCGAGCCCAGCGTGGAGGTTTGGGCATATAACCCTGGTGCAATATAGACCCACAGCTCCATGTCCCCTTCTCTCTCTCTCTCTCTCTTTTTTTTTAAAGATTTTATTTATTTATTTGACACAGAGAGGAGAGAGAGATCACAAGTAGGCAGAGAGGCAGGCAGAGAGAGAGGGGGAAGCAGGCTCCCTGCTGAGCAGAGAGCCCATGCGGGGCTCAATCCCAGGACCCCGAGATCACGACCTGAGCCGAAGGCAGAGGCTTTAACCCACTGAGCCACCCAGGTGCCCCTCCATGTCCCCTTCTTGACAGATCTTTTTTTTTTTCTTAAATTTTGCATTTATTTGTACAATTATGCAGCTCCTGTTTCCAGGGTAATATTCAAACCAGTGAAGAACGGGTATAGGGACAGCACGAGCCCACTAGAGCAGGCACGATTGGAGTGGACACGGAGGTACCAGACCAGACAGACAGCCACCCAGAGCAGAAGCCCTGAGTGTCTCTCACTCCCCGGGCCCAAGCTTTCTGATGTTGCGTGTCTGCTTTCATATTTCACATCAAGCCTCAGCACCTAGCCCCAGCCTCCAACAGAAATACAGTTCCGCGGTTTAGACGCTGTGCCTGCTCTGTGTTTAGGAGCCACTCGACACATATTGGTGGACTATTGAGGAGAGGGGAGAGGAATGGAATGGAGCCCGGCCTATAGTCTCCCAGGCCTCCCCAGGGCCCCCGGGACCACCCTGGTGGGCTGGCACGCAGAGAAGGGAGGGCAGAGGCAGATTCGGGCCTATGCGCGCCCAGGGCTTTTGCAGCAAAGCGCTTTCCTGGACTTGTGTAAGTAAATCTGTTAATGCTCTCCTGCTTCCTCCCCTTTGTTAGGGAGCCCGGCGTATTAATTAAAAAACTACAGGCCGCTGTAAATCTCTCCTGCACAAGGATTAAGCCAGCTTTCTGTCAATTGCTTTCAAAGTGATTGCTATTTGCTAGAGAAATGCTTTCTTTCGGGGTTCAAGCACCTTGTTTTCCCTTTTCCATCTCCTCCCTTACCTTGTTACCCTGCTGGCCCTTTCCCCAGATTCGTGCTGCTGCACACCTGCAGCGGGAAGACGGTGGTGACATGCCACGTGCCAACGGCAGGACGTCCTCGGACAGGCATGGCTGTGTGGGTGCTAATGTCATCAGTGCAAGGCCAGTGGGTCAACCTTGCTCCTATCGACCCCTCAGCTTCGGCTGACTTAAGGTACCCATGACCTATTCTTATCAGCCATCTTTGGGGTACCAGTAAGGGGGGAAACCAGAGACAGGGTCGTCTCGCCCATAACGTGCCTCCGTTCACCCTTCTTTTCTGCACCCATTCCATTAGAGTTACTCACTCTATGGCAGCGAGCACATCAAGAGAGACATTTCTGCCTTGTATGACGAAGAACTTTCAGATAGAGCTCTTTGATAGAGCCGGGCCATTTACAGAGATGAGACTGTGGTAAGCACTGAGTAATGACTGTTAAAATGAACTGCCCGTGAGATTCAACTAGATGACCTTTAATGGCCCTTCCTGGGTTGAAATACAATGTTGTGAATCAGGCTGTCTTAGGAGGTTTTCGAGAAGTTGAGAAGACCTCGCCCCTCCTCCACAGAGAGGGAAGGTTTGGCCCTTTCTGGGCCATCTGCCCTGCCTGGCTTGTATTAAATGCTGGAGGGGGACAGGGTGAGGGAGATAGGACAGCACCAGAAAATCGGGGCAGAATTAAGCATTTCTGAGCTGCCAGACTATTTGTGATTGCAGAATTCATGTGATCAGCAATGAATATTAAGTAAGTCAATAAATTCTCCATTGAAATAATCATCAGTTGTAATAGCTCAAAATATGTCTGAACGCAACCGTAATGTGACTATAAAATAAAATGTCAAATTTGAGGCACACTTTTTTTTTTTCCCTGAGAGAGAGACCTGATCCGAACTTCCCATATCCCCCTCTCATCTTCACTTGGGCACAAACAGCGTCTGACTCCATCCTCTAGGCCCCGTGATGTGAGGACTTTGCTACCTCAGTCCCTCTCTTCTGGAAACGTTGAGAAATGATAGACAGTATGGAAGAGGTTCACGGTCCTTGGTGAGAATTCAGGCTCCGTGTGCACACTCACACACACGCGCACATGCACACCCGTGTCTGGCAGACCTGCGTCTTCTGTGCACGCCACATAGCAGATTGTGCTGTGAAAGCCGGCCTCAGCAAAGAAGGAAAGGGGAAAAGAAAAGATCTAAATCAGGATAACATAAATAAGCCTGTGGCAGGCAGAGAAAAACCCAAACAACTAATAACACCAGGGAAAAGTCACTGCAGAATTTATATAAAAAAAAGCGTATCAGAAAAGCTGTTTGAGAGACCTCTGAGACGCAGAAATCATGAAAACTCTTTCCTGCCAGCCTGTGGCTTAAATGTGTAAGAATTACTCTTTTGTGAGAAGTCGATGACCGATTTGATCATTTTCTGTCAACAATCACTCTTTTTGTTTGTCGTCACACTTGGTGGATTGACGGGTCTCTCCTTTTAGCTCTCAAATGTGCATGCATGCACACACGTGTGTGTGTGTGTGTGTGTGTGTGTGTGTGTGTTTAACTCCTATTTGCATCTTTGATCTCCTTTCCTTTGGCTCTTCTCTTTGGATTGTCAACATGTTTAAGTCCTACACAAATAAACAAAACTCCATTGCTTCTTAAACCCTCACTGTTCCTCTGTCTCCTTTTTTCAACCTTTTATAAGAAGACGCATAGGACAAAGATATAGATAGTTGTCTTCGCCCACTTTTTCCTTAAAGCATAATTTCAGTTCTTCTTCCTCTTTTCCTTTGGTCAATTGCTTCTTTCCTCAAGAGGAGTTCATTGCTACAGACTTCAATAAAGTGGAAAGGCTGTCCAGGGAGCATTTGGCCGATCCCTCTGCCTCTCTGCAGGATTGATTGGACCAGTCGATCTGGCTGCTGCTTTTCCTTCCGTTACTCTGAGGCTTGGTTTTCCTTCTGGTTGCTTTGTCTCCAGCGTCTCATGTGCCAGCATAACAACGGGCACAACTGTCTTGACGCTTCCAAGTACAATTAAGTCCTCCCACGAGGGGGAGAAGGTACGCACGCTTTCCTCCTGACACAATACAGTCTTCTCGTTCAGGGCTATCTGCTACTTTGAGCTTCTCCTAAGTAGGATACACCCATCTACCAGTGGCCAGTACCCCCTGTAACTTCCTCTTATGTCCAGCACTCACACTGGTCAGTAAGGCATTGTTGACCATCTGTCGTGTGTTCTGCAGAAAGCCAGATGCTATGGGTGACAAACTAGCAACTGTAAGACATAGCTTCTGCCCCTTTGAAGTTTATGTTCTAATTAGAGGAAATCCAAACAAACAAAAGCCCATTATCAAATGCCCAAAGTGTTCATACTGATGCATCCAACTCTCTTTTAAACCTCAAGTCTCCAGATGATTAGGTCATCTCTGTTTCTTTTATTTTGTCCTTTGTAGCAAAAGGTGTGTGTGGCTCCTCTGTTCCGAGGCTCTCCTAAGCAGCTGTGCTTTCCCTCTTGTGGGGGACAGATGATAGCCCCAAACATGTCCACATCCTCATCTCCAGTGCCTGTGAGTACGTTCCCCTTACAAGTCAAAAGTGACTTTACAGACGAGATTTGATTACAGATCTTAAAATGGGGACATTATCCTAGATGACGTGGGTGGCCTTCAGGTAATCCCAAGAGCCCTTATGTGAGAGAGGGGAGGGGTAGTGGCAACAGGAGCAGAAATTGCAGTGGTGTGGGCCATGAGCCAAGGAATGCGGGCAGCCTCTAGAACTTGGAAAAATCAAGGACATAGATAGTCCCCTCAAGCTTCCAGAAGGAACCCAGCCCTACCAACCCCTTTTTTTTTTTAAATGTTTTATTTAAATTCAACTTAGTTAAATACAGTGTATTGTTAGTTTCAAGAGTGGGGCTTTAGTGATTCATCAGTTGTCTATAACATTCAGCACTCATTACATCATGTGCCCTCCTTAATGCCCGTCCGCCAGGTACCCCAACCCCCCACCCACCTCCAACCCATTTTTGACTTCTGACCTCCTGAATTATAACATAATGAATTGGTGTTGTTTCCACCATTTGCAGTCATTTGTTGTAGCCAAAGTCGGAAACTCACACACAATTGCGTCATCCCCGGCTACCTGACCCACACTTGCATCTTTGGTCTTTCACCTTCTTTTCCACAGGCTATGGGTGGCCAACAAGTGTACATTATAAATAAACAACTCCATTCGTTTTTAAACCTTCACCAGCCCTCTATCTTCTATTCTTTTTTAACCTTTTGCAGCTAGGTTACTTTAAAAACAATCTAAGGCATTGATTCTCAAATCTATCACCCAAATCTCCTGAACAGTTTTTCTTATTTTTTCTTTTTTTTTTTTTTTAAGATTTTATTTATTTGACACAGAGAGAACAGCAAGAGAGGGAGTACAAGCAGGGGAAGTGGGAGAGAGAGAAGCAGGCTTCCTTCCGAGCAAGGAGCCTGATACAGGGCTCGATCCCAGGACGGGATCATGACCTGAGCGGAAGGGAGACATTTAACAACTGAGCCACCCAGGCGGCCCCTGAAGAGTTTTTCAATGATACGCCTGCCCAGGCTCCTTCACATCCCTGCTGAATTGGGACATCCCCCCACAACCACCCACTCACTGAACTGTGGCACCTACCACACCCGTGAAACAATGTGTGATAAGGTAACGATGATTCTCCTCCCCGCCCCGCATCTTCATAACCACCAAATATTGGCACCACATGAGGTCTGCAGGCTCTGAAACTCTGCTTCATTTCACAGTACTGACCACCTTCTTTCTGGATATTCTTTCTTTGTCTTCTAGGTCCTCCTACTTTATCACTCAATCCTCATTTGTTTTCCTGCATTGCTTTAAAGATGAGTCATCAGATCTATGTGTATCTATTTATCTGTCATCTTTCTATCTACCTATTTTAAGTATTTCCATTATTAATCTCCTGTCTGTCTTCTGTGGGGCTCAGCTACTCCTAGTGTTACGTCTTCCCCTGTGTGGATAATTTCTCAACTTGAAGCTTCTTCTCCGACCTCTCTTTCAGCCCCAGCATTGCTTTCCCAATGGGTTGCTAGACCCTTCCCTATAATAGCTACGCTTTGTGAGATGACTTTAGTCTTTGCAACAGTCCCATAAGATCTTAGTCCCATATTCACAAATGAGGAACCTTAGGCTTATGGAAGTTATGCAACTAGCCAGGGGTCATATGTCGCTGTGAACCAGATTGAAAATGTATCCTCAGCATTCACCAGAATTCTCAATTCTTCTTCTTCTTCTTTTTTTAAGATTTTATTTATTTATTTTACAGAGAGAGAGCATAAGTAGGCAGAGAGGCAGGCAGAGGGAGAAGGAGAAACAGGTTCCCCGCTGAGCAGGGAGCCCAACACAGGGCTCAGTTGCAGGAACCTGGGATGGTGACCAGAGCTGAAGGCAGACACTTAACCGACTGAGCCACCCGGGCACCCCTCAATTCTTCTTCTGACAAATTTACAAAATCTATTTATGTAAGGAGCTTCTTTTGGGGGTTCTGAGTGCCTGAATTCAAGTTCATTACCATGCTTATGTTTCTTACTAACACAAAGAGTGAATATATTTAAGTGTGTCCATCTCAGACATGAGCTAAGGAGGATACCAGCTTTTCTCAGGGTGAGGTACCTATTTTTCCATTTGTATAAAACTTCCCTTGGTTATCAATTAAAAAGCCTTTATGCGCCTAAGGTCTTGACCAAGTTCACACAGAAGAAATTGCCCTTTTTCTGCACTGGGGTTTCTAGGACAGTGACTATATAGTGAACGTTTTTCTCCAGCGTTATCCCAGCCCCAGGTACCTGGCAGCATGATTCTAGGACTTTGCCAAAGATTATTTGAATAATGGCACACTATATTGAACTTGGGGATATTTTCCTGTGCCGTCCAGAAACTCGCTTTTTTGAAAGGACCCTTATCTTTGAACTTCCTCCTACCTCTGAGTCATTTCCCTGCCCTCTCAGGGCAGGAACCCTCTCTCTAGACTGGGCTAGTGTTGGGAACTCCCCTTGATTTGGGAGGCTCAAACTTTCTTCCCTAAGAGGCCTATCAGCTCAGGTCTGCTTCCTCACTTTTTCTACCAAGAAGTCGAGGTACCCTATGCAAATGGAACCCCTAGTGTCCAATCCTCACACCCTAGAATTCCAGACATAAATATGCGGATGGTGGCTCCCCCCACCCTTCAGTGTAATGTGAGATGAGAAACGGGAGAAGTCATCCCAGATCAGCACCCGGTGGCAAAGGTACTACCAGCAGGACCCCATGTACTACCTACATGGAGGAGGAAAGTGGAAGCTTCCCTTGAAATGCATCAAGCAAGAGTAGAGACCTGCAGGTAGAAGTAAGAATGAGTGGTGGGAGAAAGGGGGCCACAGAGAGGAGACTACCCTGGTTGAGCTGGAACATTTAAGAGCTATGAAATTGTTTCAGTGACTGGGCTCAGATTCCAAAGGATCTTAAACACCAGCCAGTAGAGATTAGCTTTGGTGTTAGGGACATTGGGGATCCTTGTCTATTTTAAAGCTGGAAAGTGATCTAATGCTTTAGGTTTCCATAAATAACCAACCAAAAGGAAGAAGGAAAGAGTGGCCAAATGTCTTAAATTCCTCTTGGGCCTATTGCCTGATTTATCTTGGACCCCAAACACACAGACATGTGCAGATTTTCTTGGATTATTTATTTTGGTTTTAATGTACACAGTGGAGAACTCGATGTGAGCTTGGCTGGATGCTTCAGAGAAAAGGGCTGTGTTGTGTATGCATCTGTTGATGCAACTGGTACAGACCATCTGTGGGTGGTTCCTGCCATTCTTAGCAGCCCTCCTTCTCTCTTGGAGAATGAAGGCTCCTACGCTGAGTCATTTGGTGGCCACTGAATTTTATTTTAGGAACGTGTCCTAAATACTGCAGGCTTCCCACGCACCATGCAGAAGAGAATGCCCTTTGAGAAGAGGATTCCTATTTGTCTGACAACAGCTTGCTGCCAGGGCGATCTCTCTCTTTTGTCACTGGCTGAATGGGGAAATGCTCAGCCTTTGATCTCCAAGGGCAAGAGCAACCAGGGAAGAAGTGTAGCAGCCTGCGATGGTTTGAGTCTGACAGACATCTTTATGTCACGCCACATGAAGAGGCATGGCAATCACTACTTCAGTGTTCCAGAAGGATCAGAATCATAAAGTTTAAAAACTGGAAGGGACCCAAGAATCCAACTGCCTACAAATCCCATCAAGTCCCTTTACAGCAGTTCCTGTTAGGGGTCATTCTGTTGCTTCTTGCTGCCTTCTTGTGACCAAAGACTCACCACTGCGAAAAGATTTCTAACCCACGGTACTCAGTAAGTTCAAACACTGTTAATGGAAGCACAGCTAGAGAGACTGAGTTAGACGTGTTACGAGCTCACCAGAAATCATCCTTGCAGAGCCCGCAAATTCCTACCTCGGAATGTATCTAAGGAAATGAATGAATGAATGAAATGAATGAATGAAAAGCAGTAGTAGCTATCATTTTAAGCACTTGTTCTGTGCCTTTTCTCAGAGCTTTCCGTATATTATTTTACTTATTCATTCAGCCCTAGTGTTTCATGGGGTGTGTGTGTGTGTGTGTGTGCACGCGCGCGTGTATGTGCGTGTGTGTGTGTGTATTTGGGAGGTTGGGAGGGTCAGGGATTCTGTGAACATTTTAGAGCTTTTGAGGACAAACTAGGCGTGTTTCCCCCCCACCCCTCATCCCCTGTCCTAGCTTCTGAATTGCTGTCCAGGCCCCAGCCAGTTGCCTCCTTGAAACTGAACAAAACATTTCCCCACTTTGCTTCTTATTCTATGGTTGGTTGGGGTCCGTCACTTTTCTCCTCCCATCCAGACAAGGCAGGTCCCTGAAGAGGTAGGATTTTTTTGGAAGGCTTTGAAGAAAGCTCTGAAGAAGGGAAACTGATGGGTCTTCTAAAAGCATATTAATGCTTAATTGTTTCTGATGTTCTTTGGGGAGCCTGGGACACTCATTTTCTTGATGTCTCAACCCTGGGGAAGAGTTGTACTATCTGTCATATCAGACCATGAACTTGGCTTCCTGCATGGCAGTTCTAGAAAGACGCCACTGTCTTTCTAGCTGTGAGCATACCATTTGACTTTCCTGGACCTTAGCTAATGTCACAATGGTTAGAAGAGGGTCTAGGTCCCCTTGAGCTCTCTCTTGCCCTGAGATCCTTCTAGAAACGGGAGCAGATTCATGCCCAGAGAGTTTTTCTCATGCCGTGCTTGAATCTTGATCAGTTTTTTTTTTATGATAAAGTTTAATTTCAATCATATAGAGTTGGTTTCTTATTAAATCAAAGGAGAACGATATCAAGCATGATAGGTATTGTACTTTAAGTTGATTACAAAAAGCATTTATTGAGGGTTAACCACTGGGCGATGGATAGAAAATCAATTACACGGTAGTTAAACATCCAATAATATGTGTTTTAATGAACAATTCATATTTAACACCTCTAATGAAATAATGAACTGTGTTGGAGTTTTGGGGTAGCCAAGCAGCCTTTGGGATATAGGAGTTAACTCTTAAGGAGCCTGACACCATGTTTTCAGAAATAGCATCTCATGGCATCATGGTATTGAGGGCTGGTTCACTTCCCATTCCAGCATGTTTCCTGACCCATCTAGAGGGAGATCCAAGACTACACTGACATCAGATGGGTCTGAAAGAGGCAATCATTATTTTGAACTCATTAAGATGATGCTGTACATTATGAAATCAACATTTCCAGATTTCTTTAGGTAATGTAGAGAGCCAGACCATCCTTTTTCCATTTCATTCCAGTCTATAGAGACCCTTCTCTCCTCTGTCTGCCATATTGTCTCCCACACGATGTAGGAGAGCCTGACTCAGAACCCTTTATCTTTAAAACAGGGTTTGCATGGATTCTGTTCATGAATAACTCAATGCAGTTGCTATTCATGTTTTTTCTTCTCACTACGCTGCCCAATCAAATGTGATTTCAAGACAGGAAGGGGCCAGCCATCCAGTTTCGGAACCTGCCAAGCCACCCACACTTCTGGCTTCCCTGAAAGTTGTCCTGGAATTTCCTATCTCTGCTTCTGCTCTGGGTTCTGTAATAATGCGCAGCTAGTGTTTTCAACGGAGTTCACAGTTTGTGGCTCTGGAATCAGACCATGGTAGAGTCTTTCAGCCTAGCTAATTCACAGATATTTTGCAGAGTTACCGGAGAGGTGAAGGAGAGAGCAAGGAGTAGAAGACAAGAAGAAAATAGCAGTGTTGAGGTGGCAATTGAAAATGAGAACCAGTGAAGTGGGGAGAATACAAAGTGGCTATTTCATGGGTAGAAGAACGCTGTAGGGGACGTTCACTCGTGAGCAGGAGAGGCTGAATGAGGAAGGGACAGTAGGAGTGAGAAAGCTAGGGACTCAGAAAACGCTGGCTTTGGTTGACATTGGGAGGCTCAGAAAACCAAGCTGGGAGTTAACACTTGGGAGTTTAGGCTCTACAGCCTGGCAGACTAGATTTCTGGTTCTTTCTGACCCTTTCTGACCTAGCTATGTGGCTGGAATGTTCTTTAACCCCTCCGGGCCTGAAGATGCAAAATCTGGGTGCTTATATCATGGACCGAGTACAAGGTCCACCACACCCTTCTCACTCAATAAATACTGAACAACGTGTACACAATCTCATCTATTTTCTATGATCATTTTGTGCAAATAAATTGCAAAAACCCATGTAGAGCATTTAATGTGTTGCCTGGTACATAATAAGTATAACCTTAATAATGGCGAGAATTACTATTGCATCTATTTTTAAGATACACAAACATCTGATTTTCTGGAGCTGTTTGATCTTATTATGTAAATGATGTCCTTCCTGTTATGAATATCGGGACCTGCTCTATGAGCTCATATCGTAGTGACTGACATAAAACATGTTTTCAAGATAGGTTAATTAAAGGGGTCAAGTGTAGAATTTTAGAGAGGGGAGGTTACCTTAACTGAACGTCGAGCCTGGCCTGTGGATTTCAGAGGCACGCCTGTGAATCCTTTTCTGACCTCTTAGAAATCCCCGTAGCAGAATGGCATTTGGTTCAGAGGAAGCTGAGGCCCAGAGAGGCTAGGTGATTTGGGCTAGGTGATCCAGTATGTGAGGATCAGACCAGAATCCTAGCTCCGGGCATGTAGTTCCCAGTATGGCAGCAACCAAGTCTTCCCTTCCAGGGGACTCCACTTCATTTCAGAGGAAGAACGATGACTTGAGACCTGGTATCTAAGTTCATGTTTCTTCTTCTCTAGTCTATTGCCTCAACCACTTGGCCCTGACTACGTAGGGTTCTTGTTCTCACAAGCCCTACTTCTAGGGCTCTGGGTTCCAGGGCCGAATTCTTGGTAGTTCTAAGTAGACAGACTTCTGGACTCCATCTGAATTTCTAAAACACCAGCTCTGCGATCGGGAGAGGCCCCAGTCTAGCAGTAGTCACCAAAGGCTGTGGGACGGGCCCATGAAATGTGCCAGGAATGAGATGAAAGAGGTGTTGAGAAGCAAGGTCCTCATAGCAGGATTAAAAATTGGATTGACCTGGGGCACCTGGGTGGCTCAGTGGGTTAAAGCCTCTGCCTTCGGCTCATGTCATGATTCCATGGTCCTGGGATTGAGCCCCACTTCGGGCTCTCTGCTCAGCGGGGAGCCTGCTTCTCCCTCTCTCTCTGCCTGCCTCTCTGCCTACTTGTGATCTCTGTCTGTCAAATAAATAAATAAAATCTTAAAAAAAAAAAAAAAAAGAATTGGATTGACCTGAGACAGATTAACAAGAGAAAATCAAATTTAATAGGTGCCTCTATGGGGAATCCACATAGACGTGGAAATTCCAAAGACCATCAGGCAAAATGAAGTACGTACATCATCCTGAACTAAGGGGAAAAGGGTAAGGGTCTGGGACTTCAGAGAAAAGGAAGACATTTCACAGGGCCATAAGAAGAGCAGATGTTTGGTAATTAGACATTTGCCCTACACATAAATGGGTCACTGAGCTAAAATGCAACTGTTAATAACACTTATTCTGGGAGAGACCCCCAATTTAGATTCTTCTATGTGTTTACAGGAGGGACACAAGTTTCTCTTGAACCCCAGGGCTAGTTGCCTTCAGCTCAAAATAATCCACATGCCAAAGTGGCACATTCTGGGTGGGGGGCTGTCCTGAACCCCATCACAAGTCCGTGCATTTGGGGAGGAAAATGGTAATTGTGCTTCTTTAGACAGTGATTCCCGACTTTTTTTGGCTGGTGCGGTGGGTTGATCAAAGGGAATTTGCCTAGAAGCAGGGACCTGGGAAGAGAAGATTTGGTGACTATGGGGGACACCAGAACATGAAGGGGCAGGGTGTGTGAGGGGCTGCATCCAAGAAGCATTGGGTCACATTTCCCCTCTGTCCTGGTTTCCTGTAGTCCTTCCCCTACCCCCATCCCCATTCCCTCGGGACCTCAATCCAGCGACCTCTTAGAGAAAGGCCTGACACATGACAAGTCCTCAAAATGTATCTGATGGATGAATGAGTCCATGGATCCAGGAATCCACGGATCCACGAATGAATAGAATTTTAGAGCTAAAAAGGGACCTTAATGGACTTCAAGTGATGACTATAACCAGTATCATTGAAATTATTAATTCCAGTAAGGTGACTCCTCAAATACTAACAGAAGCTTGAAAATGAAGAATTTATCATCATTGGCATGCTTATTGTTGTCCCAGTCATGCTGGTGGCCTGCGTGGGACTTCTCCCCCTCTTTTCCAGCTACCTCAAGGAGATGGGAAGGCTACAGTGTAGAAACCCAGTGCAGGCGGGGTCATCTGTCATGCAAAACAATGAGACTATTAAGGGGTATAGAGGTTAGCAGCTTCCTCTGAAGGCACCAGGGGAAAACCTGAGGTGTGCTTCCCCACGACCTGACAGAACATATCTGAAGACCTGCTAAATCAGGAGGACAGACTCAAAAGAGGGAGAACGACTTCTTTCCAAAGGACCAGATGTGCTGGCTGGAAGGAGGGTGAAGGAAGCAGGAGCTGAAATGGGTCTGGGTTCCCTCCATGAAGTGAGCGGAGATATTCTGAGGCCCCCAAAGCAGCCCCTTATGTCACACTCGGGGCTGAATGTCGCCGATAGTGGCTGAGGAGCTGCAAACGCCGGGTCACTGAGAAGGGATCCTGGTGGTCTTGTCATTACCAAAATCACACCGGGCAGCAGCGAGATGGGGGTGGGGCGGCAGAGATCAGGGCCATGAGAATCTTCGAACGTGTCAAAGCAGTTTTGTCATTGTGAAAGCAAACCCAAAGCGAAGCATAATGGAGAACTCGAGGCAGATAGAGTCTGTCAGGGAGATTTAATTTGTTTCAGAACTGAGAGAGTTGCGAGAGCCCCCGTTCTTGATTGGAGTGGACAGCGGAGAGGAGGGAGGGTGTGGGGCTGGAGCGTTTCATTCCAGATAGGACTCGGGTAAACCAATCAGAGAAATGTCTTCATTAGGGTCTTGAGTAAAAGGCAAGTGGAAAGAGGGCAGAGCACAGCCTGGAGATTAAATTTGGTCAGAGCCAATATCTGACAATCCCCCATGCTGTTATCCAAATGGGAGCTAATGCAACCACGAATTAGCAGCCCCAGGAGTGATGCAGGAAGGGATTCAGCTCTCTCCAGCTCTGCCCCAGTCTAGACAGAGAGAGGAGCCACGGGAGGCTGGCGTGGCTCTCTCAAGGCATGCAGGTGTTAGCGGTGGCAGCGGGCAGCAGGGGGGCCGGGGTTGCGGGGAGTGTGGTGGGTGTGGTTGCGAGGTGCCCCACTGGGTGTCCCCACTCAAGTCTCTGAGTGTGAGCCTCAGTCACGTCATAGCTTGGCTTGGCCAGCTCCGGGAAGGCCCAAGGTGAGTCCCACTTCTTCTGGAAGGGTTCACCTGCAAGGGACCCCCATCCCCTCTGAGGAAATGTGGTCTTTCATCTTCTCACCTTCCTCTTGCCAACCTGGAGCAGGACACTCTGTTCCCAGTCAGCCCTGGACAAAGCTCCCTGGCTAGTAATTGACCAGCTGCCCCCCCCCCCCCATGGTAGCTATGCATGCGATGAACGCGGTGTAATGGATAGGGTCGTCCAATCATTACGTCATACACCGGAAACTAACGCAACGTTGGACGTCAGCTATACCTTAATTAACAACAACACAATTAAGTAGTCCCCACCCAGCCCGAATCAATGAGTCTATCACCCCCCCATGATAACCTGGAGAGCAGCCGTCCCCAGACTTTGTTTTCCACAGACCAGAGTGTTAATGAAACTAAGAGGACATGGGAGACCATGGGTGGCCTTTCTTCTACTTGCGGAGAGGGCTCTTTAATGCCTGGCTTCGAGGAAGTGCCTTTCCTTGACCCCTCACATCTGTCATTCTGGCCCCACTGACCCCGCAGTCATGCCCTTTTCCCTGCCTTACAACCCGCATGGCACTGAGGCCCAGAAATGTATTTGATATTCATGCATTATTGTTCATTTATCTTTTGGTCTGTTGACTTAATCTCGTCCTGGGTTTGTCCTTCACCCGTGCGCCATGGTATGGTGTAAATAGGCTCTTACGTTCCTCATGGACAAAGTCAGCCATGTCTGGGTGACTCTGTTTGCACAATGCAATCTCTAAAGGGGCCTTCTTTTGATGATGTTGGCGATAATGATATCAGATTGTACCGAGAAGGGCAGAGAAAAGCTGTGATTAGATCCAGGAGTGAGGCGTACAATGGCAGAGATGGGAACTCCCTCCATCCCTCCCTGGGACGGGGCTCTCACTGTCAGCGAGCAGGCAAGAGGAGAGGAAGGATGAAGATGAATGTTTTACCACGGTGGCTGCTCAAGGCCCAAAGCCTTGAGCCAGTCTCAAAAGCCAGTCCCTGAGACTCCCGAGGGAAAGGCCCAGTGGAGCAGTACCAGGGCCTCTGGCACTGATGGAAACATTTATCAGAAATCCGTGTGAATGAGAGCTTTGGAACAGAGGCTTGTCCCAAGAGACTTTGTCAGCTGTGGGTGAGGAGTTGGGTGAGGAGTCAGGGGGAGATCTTAGAATAAAATCTTTTAATGTTCCTCTGCGCAGCAATATAGCCTCCTTAATATGACAGATCAGAGCTCCTGGCGTACTTTACAGCCTGCATGTTAATGAGCCAAGCCCATGGAACAGAGCCATTTGGTGTGGGGGGAGTTTACAAACAACTTGGCTTTGAGATACTCACAGAGAGAGAGAGAGAAGGGAGATGAGGTTGCCTTGAGAGTAGCAGGCCTGGAGGAGGAGGCCGCCTCCTTGTGATCCCTGGGACTCAAGGAAAGCCCCCTGGGAGAGTCTTGGCTCTTGGAGTGACCCCACAGAGAGAGCCGGGGAGGACCTCTGAGACTGCATGCCACTGAAGGACCCCATTCATTAAAATAATATGCGAAACACCCTCTAGCACATTCCACAAGTCTCCCCGGATGAATGCAGGTCACTGTCGCCGTCTGGCTGCCAGTGCGTGGTGCTTCAGTGACCCTCTGCAGCTGGGAGAGCAGGGGAGGGAAGGGGACCGAGGCTTTCGCAGGAAGGGGTCAGCCCTTGTTTGAGTCCGTGGTTAGGGTTATGTCCAGATCCCTTATAACCAGGATCTGGGGGTCACTTTGTTGCAGTGGCACAGCGGCCGGTGTTAACTGGGCTCTTCGGAACATTGGAGATCTCGTTATAAGAACGAAGATGATGGCGATGGTGGTGATGATGATGGAGACACCACATACTCAGGGCTTACCATGTTCCAGGGCTTTAGATGCAGGGATCATTTAATCCTTACACGCAATACTTGATAGTACTGTTATTCCATTTTTATGACCAGTAAACTAAGGCTCCAAGAGATTAATAATAGCTCGATCAGAGTTATAAAGCTCCTTAGTGGCGTAGAATGCAAACATATTCGTCACTGGGGAAGCGTGAACCGAGCTCCCTTGAAGTGTGTTTTATCACAGAATACCTGAACTGGGAGGAACTTCCGACATCATCTGGCCCAAACTTTCTCATTGCTCAGGTGAGAAAACAGCAGCCTGGAACACGCAAGGGGTCTCTGTAAGACGAGGCCGCCGGAAGTGGCCACGCGGGTGTTAATGGCCGCTCTTCTGAATTCTGTGCTTTCTTCTGTAGAAAAGTTTGGGCACGTGTGTTCTCCTTCGCTTTGGTGTGTTGCAGGACTTTAATTTTTAAGTAACTTATTGATGGCTGGTGGTGATTTGAGTGGGAGATGAAACTGAAACACGATGGAACTAACCCAGGGGAAAGCTTGCACCCATTGAGCAGTTCTGGTTGGCCTGAGTTGGAGACCTGGTATACCCGCCATCTCCCCCAGGGACCCGTCACCTGAGACGGGAGCTGCCCCGCCTTGGGGCTGTCTGGGTCTTGTCCTGGGATCCCTGTTCATCCAGGCTTGTATCTGAACACTCAGAGAGGATGAAGACCAGGGAACAAGGAAATGACCAGAGATGGACCTTCTTTCTTATCCACCTGAGTGTGTCCAGCAGAATGGATGTAAATGCCCGTTTATGCTCCCATGTGGGGCTGCTTAAGAACCACCTGGAGAGTCATTTAAAGGCAGATTCCTAAGCCCTACTCCCAGAACTTCTGATTCAGTAAGTCTAGGTTGCTGTTCATCTCTGTTTTTTAAATTGCCTCCCAGGTGATTCTCCTTATCAACCAGCATCAGAGCCACCGCTGAGGTCATCGAGCAAAAGCGCAGCAACAGGGGGAAAATCAGCTAACAAAGATGGCCAGTTAAATGAAAAAATGGTGGTGGAAGAGTTTTTGGGGTTTTGTTCTGTTTATGTTTTTCAATATTACCTCCGAGCTCCCCCCGGCAACGATGCTGAGGATGAGTCTGATGTCAAGGAACCAGAGGGAATGGAGTTATGGGTAAGATCTGTTATCTTAATGCCGATGAAATTTTCAATAATTACAGCTTCTTGTCAAACACGGAGGCTCAATTGAAATGAGATCATGAACAGTGTCTGAATTGTCTAGATCCGTTCTCCTCTATGTGTTATCCCTGGTAGTTAGCAGATAAAGCACCCATCATGCGAGGTCATTATCTGGGTAAGTGAGGCAACTAAGAATGGCAAAGTAGCAAAAATCAATTCTACAGTCACCCAGCCATGAGCAAATTCTCTGGGACAACTCAGGCTGATGTAGCTGGGGGAGAAGAGGGAACCAGAGCACCGTCCAAATAGCTTGGTGACAAGCATGGCCTCATTTAGTGCTGTCACCAGAAAGGATAAAGTCACTGCCTGTGGAAGCAAGGAGGTAGGGACAAGGGTAAGTTAGAAGAATTCTGAGACCGTTCCTCAGTTATCCAGCTGCCGGATTCCCTAAGTGAAGCATGGTGAGCCACGTGACGGGAAGAGTGTGGCAAACTCAGTATCAAGAACATGGTCTTAGCATGTGGCATGAATGTCTGGCCCCTCTGGGTCAAGCAGAGGAGAACAAAGACGCACACGCACCCATGCACGCACGCACGCGCACACACACGCACTCCATCAAAATGGGGAAAAAGTTACTTCTCTCCGTTGTAAATTTAAATGAAGTCCGGAGTAGTGAAGGCCATTTGTAAGGTCTGCTGAGCTAATGGATTCATAATGACTTTTAAAGCTTCACTCGGGTAAGAAATACTGTTCATTTTTTAATTGCATATAATTATACTTTTTCATAATCTAGGGCAGCATAGCAAAAGTAAATCTACTGGCTTAATTATAAATCTTTTTATTATCTGGAACCCTGCTGAAATAAAAGGAAAGAAACAACTATTGTTTTTTTTAATCTAGTAAAAAGGATTTAAAAAAAAAATACCCTTAATGTTAAATGAGTTATGATGCTTTTGACGGGAGAACACTGGTTTGTTCCACGTTTGATAATCTTTTGAGGGGGGGAAGGCTTTTGTGAAAGTGCCAGGGCGTTCTGACCTGCCTGTGGTCCAAACAGCTTCTTGTCCTAGGGGAGTGGTCATTTGCTGGTCTGTTCAATAAGCTAAAAGAGTCCCTTTTGTTACCTCTAGAGGCGGACCCTGAGAATAGCTTCAAGCTTGAAGGGGCAGGGAGGTGGGGGGTGTGCGGTGCTCCAGGAAAAGGTGGGAAGTTTGAAGAGCAGAAGCTCCCCAGAGCATAATCAGATTACTCTTTCCCCTGGGCTCCCTTTCCGATCTTCCCAAGACCCTTATAGGACCCTGTGGCCGGCCCAGAGTGACCCTGGGGGAAAAGATGTACCTCCAAAGGATGCAGGATGCTAACTTGGCCAGGAAGATTCATTGTTTTTATGGAGTTAAGATTTGCTGTATTCCTAGTTTCTTGTAAAGTGGAAATGCTGGATCGATCCCATATAGGGAAATAACACCATCTGGGAGGAGAGAGCCAAGTGGGCCTCCACGAGTGTGTCTGAGGGAGGGAGAGTAGGCTCACACAAACACAGGGCGGTTCTCCAAGTTCAGCTCTCCACGGGGCCACCCCATAAGACAGAGTCTGTCAGAGGCAACTGTGTCCAGAAGACTGCTATCTGGGTGGGCAGCAGAGGCCATTAGCCCTGGAGCCCGAGGAAAGCAGGGGGGGAGCCTCTTGGCGGCCCTGTCTCAGAGCACTTCCTGGACTGTCCCGAGGACCTGACTTCTCCCTGACCCAGAATTCCACGATCCCTTGAAAAGGTATCAATCCTGGATGCCCCTTGTTTAAATGACTCAATTATTCCATCATTGTTGGGGAGGCAGGGAACCCAGAAAGAAAAACTAATTAAGCTCTTGAAGGCTGAGTAACCCATTTGGGCCTGATGGAGATGAATGGTCTTGAAGCCGTCTCAGAAGGGGGACATTACTTCCTGAAAGGAGCCAGCAGTTAGCAATTAAATTCTCTGAACTACTTTTTACCAGCCTGCCCCAATTCCAACCCCATGCCCAAACCCCCATGGCACCTCTGTGGCCAGACTATAGTTCTCGGGCTTAGAATGCTGGCCAAGGGCTGCTTCTCTCTTGGAAGCCTCTGCCCGGGCAGCCTTCCCTGGGACTGGTCTTGACCCTGACATGGAGCTTACCTTCTCCTCGCTCTGACTCCAGCCTCCAGCCTGCTGTCCTCAGGCCGGTGCTGCCAGAAAGCGGCGTTTTAATTGGGAGAAGGAAGCAGAATCACACCTGTCCCGTGGAGAGCTCCCTCAGTGCCCTCTGATGCCTACCACTGGTGTGGGCTTCCTGGAAGAGGTGAACTTTAAGGTACAAAAGTGGTTGTAAACAGTGAAAAGAGAATCCTGTCCAGAAAGTTTCTTTAAGTGAGAGTTTAAAGTATGAACTTTGCCACATCCATGCAAGCATGATGACTTTTGCTCGCCAACCCGAATCGAGCTAGGAATCATCCAGCCCCATATCCAGGCATGTAATGCTTTTTATCGGTGGGTCACTTAATCCTAGGGAGTACGCTTTTATTCCTCTAGACCCCCCTCGTAGCAGACAAGACACATGCCAGTTCAAAATCCTGGCACTGGCACTTCACTTGAACAATGTACTTGACCTTTCGTAACCTCAGTGTGCCCATCCATAAAGTGAGTATAATACTACCTAGTTTGCACAGTTACAAGAATTAGAGAAAAGTCAAGTAACTCGTGAAGTCAGAGGCCTGGGACCTTCTCGGTGCTCAACAGGTGGCTTTTGTCACGGTCACGGTTGTTGCTGTATTACTAGACTCAGAAAGCTGGGTGCGAGTTGCTGTTTTTCCAGTGGTTGGCCGTTTGACCTTGGATGAGTTGCAGAGGTTGTCAAAGCCTTAGTTTTGGCATCTGTGAAGCACAAATCATCATTTCTACCTTACCAGGGAGGGAGAGGTTTGGCAACAACAAACACAACCCAAGCACCGTGATTTAAACAAGGAGGCTTAATTCATCTCGCTTAATATGTCTTCCAGGGAGATGCTTCGAGAGTTGGTCTGGCAGTTAACCGTGTCAGGACAAGCGACCCTGGGGGCTCTCTGGGGCCCTCTGGGCCTTTTGTACGGGCTTCTCCCCTTGTGCTTCCAATATGACTGCTGTCCCTTAAAGGCACCATCACTTGTTCTAGGCACAGAGAAAGCAGAAGAGGAAGGGACAGCAGATCTGCCTCTTTGGGTCCGAAAAGCCAAAGCTTTCCCCAGAGCCCAGCCAGCAAACCGATGCCCACATCTCAGTGACTGCAGCTGGATGAGGGTCAGGCCAGTTCAGGCAGCGGTGTTTGCCTCATGTCTGCTGATGGGGCCGTGAGAACAGATGGGCCAGTGTATGTTAAAGCGTTTTGTAAAAGCTTCACAAAAGTAAGTTATTATCCTTCCTCTGGCTCTTGTACAAAGGAGAGGCCAGTCTACTGGTAAGTGATAACTGTATTGTTCAGGTCTTTTAACCCCCACAGAGATAAATGGAAGGCATTCCGAAGGCAATGGTTGTTTTAGTACTAGCGCATAGGTCATATCCTCTTTCTGACCAAGCTGGGGGTTATCCTGCCTCACTCTGCCAGTGAGATGATGTTTGAATTGGGCTTGGTGACTTCAATTGTCTCTGCTTGATATAAGTAGGAGGCTACGTCCTAGATAAATACAGCAAATTTCTAGTACCAGCAGGAGGTATTCCTGAAAGGCTCATTCGCCAGTAATGGGGTGATGTTAAATTAATCATAGGTAGTCTCCTTAATGTGTGCCCTCCCATTCACGTACCCTCCTGACATCCTTAATAAGCATCTGCTATTTTTAACAGCTTTATGGAGGCATGATTTACATACCATAAAATTCACTAAGTGCACAATTGAATGATTTTTAGTAAATTTACACAGCTGTGCAACCATGACTACAATCCAGGTTTAGAATAATTCAGTCTCCCTCCGAAAAAGACCCCTGCCCATTTGCAGACAAATCCCCACACTCCCACCCACCCTCACCCTGCTCCAGGTAATTACTGAGCTACTCTCCGTCTCTGGATTTGTCTTTTCTGAACATTTCACATTGACACAGCTACACAGTATGTACTTTTCTGTGTCTGGCTTCTTTCACCGAGCGTGTTGTTGAGGGTCATGTTATAGCACGTGTCATTAGTTTGTCCATTTGTGTTGCCAAATAGTATTTCATTGTTAGGGATAAAGAGTCGATGATGAACATGTCAGTTCCTTCCACCCTTGGCTTATTATGAATATGCCGCTGTGAACATTCACATATACGTCTTTTTGTGGACATGCATTCTCATTTCCCTTGGGTAGATCTCTAGGAGATGAGTTGCTGTACATCATATGATAACTTTATTTGTAACATTTTAAGAAACCATCAAGCTGTTTTCCACATTTTAGTATATTGCTACATTTGTTACCATCGATGAACCTGCCTGGACACACCATTACCCGAAGTCTATAACTTACATTATAGGGTTCATTCTTGGTGTTGCCCACTCTATTTATGGGGTTTTGACAAATGTATAATGACATGTGTCCACCGCTAAGGCATTGTACAGAATAGTTTCACTGCCCTAAAAACCGTCTGTGCTCTACCTATTCATCTCTCCTTCCCTTCTGACCCCTGGCACCCACTGATCTTTTTACCGTCTCCATAGTTCGCTTTTTCCAGAATATCATGTAGTTATTCAGAAAGTATAAAGCCTTTCAGATTGGCTGCTTTCACTTAGCAATATGCATTTAACTTTCCTCTGTATCTTTTCATGGCTTTCATCAGCTCATTTCTTTTCGGCCCTGAATAATATTCCATTTATGGATGTACCTTGATTTATCCACTTACCCATTTCTACTCAAGGACATCTTGGTTGCTTCTAAGTATTGCCAGCTATGAAGAAACCTGCTACTATAAATAAAAATCTGGGCGCCTTGGTGGCTCAGTGGGTTAAGCCTCTGCCTTCAGCTCAGATTATGATCTCAGAGTCCAGGGATCGAGCCCCACATCGGGCTCTCTGCTCAGCAGGGAATCCGCTTCCCTCTCTCTCTGCCTGCCTCTCTGCCTGCTTGTTATTTCTGTCTCTCTCAAATAAATAAATAAAATCTTTATTAAAAAAATCTATGCGAGGGTTTTGGTGTGGACATGGTTTTCAACCCACTTATGTAAATATGAGTATGCTTATTGGATCATAGTGTATGTTAATTTTATAAGAAACTGCCAAACGAACTTCCAAAATGTTGGTGCCATTTTGCATTCCTACCAGCAATGAATGAGAGTTCCTGTGGCTCCACATCCTCACCAACACTTGCTGTTGTCAGTGTTCTGGATTTTGACCATTCGAATAGGTGTGTAGTGGCATCTCTTTGTTGCTTTAATTTACAATTCCATAATGATGTAGGATAAGAAGCATTTATTTATATGTTTATTCACCATGGGTGTTTCTTCTTAGGCGAGGTGTCTCTTCAGGTCTTTTGCTCATTTGTTAACCATGTTGTTCATTTTCTTATTGCTGATTCTCAAAAGTTCTTTTATATTTTAGATAACAGCCCTCTATCAGATACGTCTTTCACATATTTTCTCTCAGTCTGTGACTTGTCTTCTCATTCTCTTTTTGCCTTTTAAATTGGGTAGTTTGCTTTCTTGTTATTTTAAAAGAGTTATTGCTATGTTCTGGATACAAGTTATTTATCAAGTATTTGATTCAAAATGTTCTTCCACGGTGTGGCTTATCTTTTCATTTTCGTCTTTTGAAGTGTGGATGGTTTTAATTTTAATGAAATCCAAATTCTTCATGTATTCCTTTATGGATCATGCTTTTGTGGTTTATCAAGACACTCTGCCTCACCCGAGGTCACAGTGGTTTTCTACTTTTTCCGTTTAAAAGTTTTGTAGTTTTGGCTATAACATTTAGTTCTCTATCAATTTTGGGTCAGTTTGTGTGGTGTGAGGCAGGAGTCTAAATTCACACTTTTGCATGTGACTATCCAACTGTTCTAGTACCATTTGTTGAAAAAACTATTCTTCTCCCATTGAATTGCTTTGAATCTTTTCAAAATGTCAATTAGCCATAAACATAAGGGTTTACTTCTGGACTCTCAATTCTGTTCCATCAATTTAAATGTCTGTCCTTATGTCAGAACCAGACTGTGTGGGTTAATGTAACATGTTTCAGAATTGGGAAATGTAAATTCCATAGTATTTCAACTTTGTTCTTTTTCAAAATTGTTCTGACTCTTAGGGGTTTCTTGCATTTCTATGTAAATCTTGGGATTGGGATGCCACATTTCTGAAAAAAAAAAATAACAAAACTCTGCTGAGATTTTGATAGGAATATATTTCTAATGATATCATGATTTGGGAACAATTGCCATTTAATATTATTGAATCATCCTATCCACGAACATGAAAAGTCTCCACTTATCAAGAACTTCTTTAATTTCTCTCAGTGATGTTTTTTAATTGGCAGTGTATGAATTTTTCATTCTTTTGTTAGATGTCATTCCTCAGTGCTTTCCTGTTTTTGATGCTGTTGAAGATGTTGAATGTCTTAATTTTTGTGTTTGGATTATTGCCAGCATTTAAAAAGAAAATTAATATCTGTATCTTGATCTTATATCCTGTGAGCTCATTGAAATCATTTATCCTACCAATTTTTTTATTGATTGCTTAGGATTTCTCACCTCTAGGATCTGCTACAAATGCAAACAATTTTCCTTCCTTCTTCCTGGTTGCCAAGTGTCTGTTATTCAATTTGGGATGTCATAAAACATTCACAAAGAGTGTAGAAGAGGTCTCCAGGGGAGATCAGATGAGGACTGGGGTGGGAGGCAGGGCCTGCAAATTGGAGCTCGGTGGCAGAAGGGACGGGAAGTTTCTCCTTAGGCTTTAATGACTTTAGGCTCCCTATTCATTTCCCAAGGCGCTAGCATGAAGGAACCGCCATGAGAAAGCCATGCCTGGGTTTGATGGTAGGGACTTTGATGGAGAAACAGGAGACATATTATTTTTGAGGCCCTCCCAGTGAAATGGAACAACTCCAATATTTTTTTTTTCCACTTTGTTCCATGAAGAAATGGTTGGTTCCTCTCCCATTAATCTGGGTGTCTTTTTCTGCTAAGCAAGGACTGGCTGGCACCCCACCTCTTCCGAATGGAGATGCAGAAATAGTGACACAGATATGGCCAATAAACCATGGAGAAGGCCTTGAGTCTCTCTGCCACCACAACAGTAATTCCAACCTTGAACAGCCATGCTTCCTCCTCTCCAGTGAAGTGCCTTTTAAATAATGCCTCATTATTTAAAATGCAATGGCTATTACTGCTATGTGAGCTGTTATCTATTTATGTTGACTATTAATAAATTATTAGACCATATTGTGTGGGTTTTAATAACTCCATAGGAAGAGAAGCGTGGCCAGGAGGTGAAATCTCAGGCAATTACAAATTCATAGGTTGAGTTAATTTTTTTCTAACACACAGAAGCTGTTCACTTACAAGTAAATTAAATACATAGGCCTGTTGCCCTTACTTAGAATTCTGGTCATGCAAAGAGAAGAGACTCGCAGCAGATGCACAGTTCCTGGCGGGGAGAACCTGCGGGGAGCAGGCCAGAGCTGGGACTGCCCAAGGCAAGACCTGCCGCTTGTCGGGTTGTATGCATTGAGCCTCGCCCTTCAGTGTGGGCCAGAAACCTCCATCAGGATATGAGTGGTGATGGTCACGGTCATATCTGTGTGAGGCTAAGCAGGGCTTTTAAAATGTATTATTCTAAATCAGCCTTGAAATAGGGCCCCCCAAACGGGCCCGCTTGACTGCTTCCCAGATGAGACCCAGGACACCGCTCCCACTCATGTCCTTGTTTACTCTAGACAAACAGGGGCGAGGCTATTTGAAAATCAGAATTAGAGTGTCAGCCAGGGAGATTCTTGATGAACTCTGCTCTGAGAGGTCAGACAGAGGCAGAGAAAGCACACTTCAGCCGCAAAATGGAAATGGACTCCAATCATTTTCTTGTCAGCCCGGATTTTAAAATCAATACACAGCCTCCTTGATACATTCTTATTCCTTTTCTTCTTTTCTTGCTGTTGCTGAGGGTGATGATGGATTTCCTTCTCCAGCTAGCTGTGGATAAAATCCTTCTCTCCTTGGGACAAGTGTGCCATGTCCACACCCATGCAGGTGAGAGCAAACTTGCTATCCAGGCTCTCTCCAGGGGGTGGCATGCCTCGCCCCTGTGCATCTTTCCTCATCGTCTTTCCCCCTTGCTGTGAGGGGCTGACTCCGCCTTTCCTCCTTCATTGCTCCCATCTGGAAACCAGGAACAGTCTTTCCTAAGATGTCAGGAGGAAGAATGAATACACGTACATGGCTGTTTCCATTAAACACTCGAGTTATTGGGGCGCCTGGGTGGCTCAGTGGGTTAAGCCGCTGCCTTTGGCTCAGGTCATGATCTCAGGGTCCTGGGATCGAGCCCCACATTGGGCTCTCTGCTCAGCAGGGTGCCTGCTTCCCTTCCTCTCTCTCTCTGCCTGCCTCTCGGCCTACTTGTGATCTCTGTCTGTCAAATAAATAAATAAAATCTTAAAAAAAAAAAAAACTCGAGTTATTGACACAACTGGTACTACTCATGATTGTCACCCTTAGCCTTGCTGCTAGAAGACAGATTTGGACACAAAACACGTTCATTCTCCAGGATAGCCATCTTAGGGTCCTAGGGTGTCTTTTCAGGGGAGCTTTCTAAAGAAACGTTTTGGAAGGTTGTCCCCAGCCTGGATCCCAAAGATGCCGTGGGCTGCTGGAGCATCAGGAGGTTCTTCTTTGGAATTCCCTTCTTGTTCACATGAGCATGGGGAATGCTGCAGAGTGATTGACAAGAAGGGAAGGAGCAAGGAAGGAGGGAGTGAGAGAGGGAGGGAGGGAGGGAAGGTGGCTAAGAGATTCCATTCTGTCCATTCATTCACTCAGGCTTGATTTCAGGACACACCGCGTGTGCCAGTCACCCCAATTGGTAGGGCCAGGCATACAGCAGCACCCAAGACAGAGGCCCTTCTCCCAAGAAGCTTATTGACAAGCTGGGGAGACAGACGATGGATGTAAATAGACAAACAGCAATGATCTGCTTAAGTTCTGTGTCAGGATAGGCACAGAGGGCTGTGGGAGCTCAAAGGAGGGCGTTCAGCTCCCCCAAAGCTTTCTGAAGGATGACATTAACCCTTGTCATGTGTGGGAGTGGGAGATGGATGGGGAAACTGTATAAACAGTTTCTGTGTCTATAGAAGCCTGGAGAAAAATGACTGGCCAGCCTGGCAATTTCAAGCTGCGTGAGTGTGGCTGGAAAAGAGCATGGAGTAGAGAGTGACAGGTCAGGAGGTTGGCGTGATACTCAGTCTGTAGCCCACGAAGAGCTTGGTAAGGGGCCATGTGAAGGATTTAGGATGCAGTCCTGAGGGTGTGGAGGGCCATAGGGATTTGTTACCAGAGAGTGGTGACATGAGCAGAGCGCAGTGTCATAAGACCCTCTGACTGCATTGGGTGTCCATGGGTGGGTGGGTAGCGGGGGAGACAGGAGCCTGGTGTGAAGGAGGAGACTGGCCTGGACTGAGTGGTGACCTGGGAATGAAGAGAATCCAGGGACCCATCCCTCGTCCTCAGTGGGATCCTTGGCGTGGGGTCCAGACAGTCTTGGCAGGAAGAACAGAAGACTTCAACCAAGCAACCGGCTGTATAACAGAAACAGCTTTTCTGCTTAGAGAAACTTTGAGGGAGGAAGGGGAAACCCCTGCCGCGGGGCCCTAGAGAGCTCAGGAAGGTAAGGAGAGGCTTGCCCCAAACTCAGGAGGAGAACAGGAAGGTCACGGGTACCCGGCATGGACTTGGAAACAGTCGGGAGTGGCCTGATTCCAATGCACCAGACTCAGGGCTCAACGGGCCAGGGTGGGATCCAGAGTACAAAGACTGGAGGAAAAGAAGGCTTTGGAGAGTACCATGGTATTCATTCGTGAACTTACCAGGTTGCTCCTGTTACCACAGTAACATGTCAAGGGTTTTGTGGATCTGCGAGAATTAAAAAAAAAAAAAAAAAAAGTCCCTGAGTTACAGTACTCAAAGCAAATTAGGTCAGTGTTACGAGTTATTAATTTTAATGCATTAAGAAAAGTGTGCAGGGGGGAGTGAAGGGTTTTATTTTTTTTCAAACACAGCAAATGGGAAACAGCAAAAAGTACAACAATAATTACGCTGAAAGCAAAGTGAAGTGTTCCATAAAATGTAAGAAATGAAGAAATTACACCCCCCTCTTTCCTCCTTCCTCCTTCCTCAAGCGTGGTTTGGAGTCGGTGTGGGAGGTGGGTGGCTCTCCCACGGCCTTCTGATGCAATTACGAGTTCTCATTTCACTTCTTTGTGCTCTGCCGCGAGGTGTTACTTAAAGCCAAGCTGAAGTTCAGCACAGAAAGAGAGCACAGGGGGGCGTTTTTCTGGGCTGGGTTACGTTGAGTGTGGAATCGCTCATAGGCAAATGTGCAGTCTGACGAGGGAAAATTGGAAGCCGTGAATAGATTCTCCAGGAACTTTCGTGCCCACGAGGACACCGGGTGAGCGAGGGTTTTTGGTTTCTGGGCCTGGTTGACTCGCTCTGGCAGCTTCCTTCCCAGATGGAGCTCTGGGTCTCCGGGCTGCAAAACTGGGTCGTGTGCTGTTCCTGCTCCAAGAGGTGGCGTTGTGTGGTTTTGTTCTGTGTTATTGGACTTCCTGTTGTTGTTGTTTTACGTGACTGTTTTCTGTCCGATCGGTTTGGCCTCGCTGTTTTGGAGGCAAGTCAAAAATGCCTCGTTACGGATGGTGGTGTGTGTGGATTTGATCTCCAAGGTCTTGCTCTCACCCTGACCCTGCGTGCCTTTTCCTGAACACATCCTTGCCACGTGCATGCCCACACCTCTCCCCCCTCACTCCCCATCTGGGTGGCGTCCGGGTCCTTAGGTGAATTTTAGGCTTGTGGGGAGAATCTAGGACTCAGCGCTAGGCTGTGGTGGCATCGTCTCTTCTGACCTCCTCCTGGGGCCTGAACACTCTGTCCTGCTTGAAACACTCTTCTCCTCTGCCTGTAAGAGAACTTTCTCTCGTGCGCCTTTTCTCCTCTCCCTCACCACCCCATGCTTCCTTTCCACTCTGTCTTCTGTTCCCTGCCTGGGTTCTTAAAAGTACATGCGGACTCAACACCTACCACCCGCCCCCTTCTCTGTTTGCTCCTGACTTCATTCATTCCTTCCTTCATTCATTCTTTCTTTTTGCCAGTCAAGAGATTTTCTTGCGACTCTTGAGCCTATAATTTGGCCTTAATTTTTTTTTAAAGATCTTATTTATTTGACAGAGAGAGAGAGAGAGAATGAGAGCACAAGCAAGGAGAGAGCAGCAGACAGGGGAGAAGGAGAAGCAGGCTCCCTGCCGAGCAAAGAGCCCGATGTGGGACTCGATCCCAGGACCCTGGGATCATGAGGTGAGCCAAAGGCAGATGCTTAACCGACTGAGCCACCCATTGACCTTAACTTCTAACATAAGCTCAGAGGAACCAGTGAGGTACCACCAGCCATGCAGGTCATCAGCACTACAAAACCGTTTGTTTTAAAACTAAACTCAGCTTCTGCCTCTCCTCAGTGGCCATAGTTGTGACTCCACCCCACTCTCTGTGCGTGGATAATGCTTCTGAAGTAGCCCACGACCGTCCCTGTCCTCCCGCTGCCCCCGTCAGACCTGGGCTCCAGCCCCTGCACTCTCCAGCCCATTTGGAGACACTCTCCCAGACACAGGGCCAGTCTGGGGGGGCCTCCCCTCTCTGAGCCACTCTCTGCACTGGTTTCAGAGTTCTTGCAAAACCCACACCTGACTAGGAGCATTCCCTGCCTGTGGGCCTGCAACAGCTAAAGATGAAGTAGGAAGCGTTTCCAGGCCCGGGGAAATCTGGCCTCCAGCCATCAACTTCCCCTCTCTCATTTCCAGCCACTCTTCCCCACCCCACCGTCCAGTCACACATCTGCTCTTCCCTAAATGCCCTGTGCTCGTGCGTGTGTCTGAGTCCTTGCTCCCCATCTTCCCTCTGATGGAATCCATCCCATCTCCTCTCTGCCTAGCAAGCTCCTACTCATCCTCAAAAGCCCATGAAGCTCCCATGAAGACTGAGTCCCCCTTCTCTGGACTCCTGCAAAATACCCAGACTGTAGCACTTCCCACAGCACACAGTGTGTGGACACATTTCTGGCTCCCGTGTTAGGTCGCAACCCCCTTCAGAAGTGCTGCCTCAGAAACTTCACCCCAAATGGGAACATTTTGCCTTTGTTATGCTTGATTCACATCTTACTCTTTTTCTCAACTCAATTCTCCGCTTGTAACGGAAAAGTCGTGAGATTTCATCATAACCTACTTAAGACCGTCGATCCCAAAGGTGGCAAGACCTAAATGAAATGAGAGACAGAAGGTCTGGAAATATGGCTCAGGTGGCCTCCTCTGGGAGACAGGATCTCTCTAAGGTCACAGGTTCTAAGAATGGATACTCGGAGATTTTGAGAACACAGGAGCGCTCCAGATGAGTGACAAAACCAGTCCCTGTCCCTGACCCTTCTATGACTCTTGCTGTAGGTTCAAGGGGCTGGCAGGTTTGGGAGCAGTGAGGGAAAAGCCCTTGAAATTCTGGTTTCTTTTCTACTCTGTTATTAATTAGATGTAGTAAAAGGCATGTCGACAGTTTTCTGTAAAGCAGTCCAAAGGGAGAGTGGTCAAAGGAGAGCTTTCATTTTTCATTTATTAAAATAATGCATTATTTTAACGACAAAGACAGAAAGAAAAACGTAAGCCTGGTGAAATCTCACAGAAGTCCGACGGATCTCAAGCCTAGCATTGCTGAGTAGGAACAGGTAGAGAATGGTGTGTGCCATTGGGTAGTAGTACACGTCAGTATATCCGTGTGTACACGCGCAGTCGCAAATTCCACCAATATTTATTGAGAAACCACATGGTGGTAAGGTAGGCAGTGTGTGTGTGTGTGTGTGTGTGTGTGAGAGAGAGAGAGAGAGAGTGTGAGTGTGAGTGTGTGTGTGTGCGCGTGTGTGCACGCACGTGTGCTGTTCCTGGCAATAATTTGTACAACCCCATCTCCTCTGTCTGGCACATTCTGGACACAGTGCATGGGGGAACAGTTTTTTTTTTTTTTTTCCAGAAGCTAATCTACCTTGTGAATGGAAAGCTCCACTTTACTTGATTCTGTCTTTCAAGATCCAAGTAACCTATAATCTTGGCTCCGTTGTCAATATTTTGCCTGCATCTTTCCTCAGCCTTTAACATGCAGATAGGGCTGCCCGAGAGCTGCTGTCACGGCTCAGGGTAATAATCTGCTTTTGATTTCTTTTCCCTTCCTTTTTCCTATACCCTCTCTCCAATCCACTAAAACGGGGGAAAATCCATAGCGATCAGAAAAACTTCCGACCCAGACATCTTTCTCCTTTCCCTTTCATCCACCCCGCCCCCGCCCTCGTTAGTATTCAGAAACCACCCAAACCTCAGAGGTTTCCACACTGCTCGGCTGTGCACGGCATCCCAACCAGAGCGGGGAAAGACGTCCTCCCCGGACACGTTGCGGTTCCTCTCGGGCCGGTGCCAGGTGCCTTCCAGCACGCTCCCAGGCGTGAGTCTGGCAGCAAGGCACTGGGGCCGTGATGGCAATGGTCCAGGGCCTTCTGTGGGAGCACAGAGTGCTCGTAAAGATAGGAATTCAGCAGGTAGCTGTCCCTGACACTACACGCTACTCGGGGGGCCAGGGGAAGGGGGTCTTCCAACAACAGCCCCTCAGAGCCATGGTGCTGTCGGGGGCGGACCTGGAAGGGGAGGACTCTGTTGTGGCTCCATGGGGAGCCGCACGATCCCCTATGACAGGAAAAAAAAAAAAACTCAGATTGACCTAGGAGGCTTGCTGATGATACTGGGCATGTGCTAGGAATGCTTCATGTAAACATTCATTCTCGAAAGCCGAGAGCTCAGCATTCTTCTCCCCACCTTCCAGAAGAGGAAACTAAATTGCTTGGCTGAAGGGGCACGACGAGCAGGTGGCGGTCCAGATTTCCAAGCCAGCTGCGCCAAGCACCTGCCCTTTGTCTGTGAACCAGGATCTTCTTGGCTCCTGGAGAGGTGGGCGGGGGCCCGAGGTGATGTGTGGTTGAGGAGTCCAAGGCCCGGGGATGCGAGGGAAGGGGAGGGTCGTGCACGGCTGGATGCCAGGGGAAGAGAGCCAGAGCCTCTCAGCACTACGACTGCCCAGCTGAGGACAGGTTACGCTTCTGGAAATGGATGTCCCAGCTCCAGGTGTGCCTGGTTTCTGTCAGCCTCCAGCTGGCAGAGAGCCCTGTCATCTGATGTTTGCAGATACAGTGAGGAGGGGAAGGGCTGGAGAAACAATGGCATAAGGGGGAAAGAGAAGACAGGTGCGTGCACTCATGGGGCCTTGGCCAGGGAGCAGTGGCTGAGATGGGAGGGAAGGAAGAGGGAGTTGAGATGATTTTAATGCTCTTACCTTAGCCGAGTCCCTTGTGGTGGCTCTGGGATATTGGCTACTCTGAGCTGTGTGGAGAATGAAGCTGGGGGCCTGGCGGTCACTGACAGCAAGAAGACTTAATGCCAGGGGGGAGAGGGCAGACTGGGCAAGCTCCCAGGCACTGACATCTGCTCTCCAGTTCAGCCCTCGTGCTGAGCTCATTCCAGCCCAATGGCCTCTTCCATTTAATCCATAAATCCCCGTGATGCCTCAGGTGGCCTCTGTGACTCTGTGCCTGTGTCATGGGGCAGCCACTGAATTTTTCTGCTCTCCACTCCATCCGTTTTTTCCTTCGTAGGCTGTCATCACTGACTTACATGCTGGAGAAAAGTAGACGCTTGCTGCTGCCTGGCAGACTCGTCATGCGTGTGTGGCCTCCATTCACCTGTCGGGACGTATGCACACGCGCAGTAGATCCCACAGCACTGAGAGCCGAGGCAAAGGGCAGGAGAACCTTCCAGTTATCGGTGGATTGTAATGGCGGGGGCGGGGGGGAGATGGCAGTGGTACCTTTGCAAGGGCTGCCATGATCCTATAAACCCTCACCCTTTTCCTTGTGGAAGGAAGGAGCTTGGAAAAATGCACAGCTCTTTCTAGAACAACCTCTTTCAAGACTGTGTGCACCCCTTTTTCTTTTCCCTAAAGCACAACCCCTAGAGATTTCCTTTTATTTCTTTTGCTGTCTCCTGTACCACCGTAAACACACACACACATAGCCACAATGAATGTCCTTGCATTTGGGAAGTGAAACATAATAATAACAACTTGCATTCCCAACATCCAGAGAAGCACACTAGGAGGGGCAGAGAAATGAGGTGAGCGTGTCCGTGGGACAGGGACGAGCCCGTAGCTGGTGTCCAGTTAGTGCCCAGCGTCAAGCCACAGCAGGAGTGAGGGGAAGCATAAGGACAGGCACTTTGCTTGGAGAGATGAGGATTTTAATGAAGCAGTGCTTCTCTTTCTCTTTAACCCTTCTTCCAAATCCCCAGATGACCCTGCCTTTTAATAAATGTTGCTCTGGGCCAGTTTCTGGGAGAGAGTAAACAGAAGCTGAAGAGTAGTCAGTGAGTCGGGGGTGTGAAGCCAAATTTCTTCCTTATGGCAAATGAGCAAATACAATAATGACATAACATTAATAGGCACTGGACTTCTTGTGTTTCTCGAAATGCTCTTCTTTTAGCTCCCAATCATTTTTTTCACTGAACAAATATTTTTGCAGCACATGATAAGCATCGGGCGCTAGGTCGGGTATTGGGAGAAAGCTGCCTGAAGGATGTAAGCAAGAGAGTTAGAAGATTTAATTTGCGATTTGAAAGGTCCTTCTCTACCTTGAGAAGAATGGTTGAGCTAGAAGAGGAAACTAAGGCAGGAAATCAGTTGGATGGATTCTTCCAGGTGAGAGAAGATGGTGATCTGAGCTAGAAAGTGGAGAAGGAGCAGAGGGTAGAGTCAGAAGATGAATAACCCACCAGCCACAAAACTACTTAATGACTACTGACTATCTTTAAGGCACTATGATAGATGCTGGGAATAGACAGCAATATTTATGAGTATGATAAAAAGAAGGTAATGATGGGTCGTAGGAAAAAGAAGAAGACATCGACCACTGGGTGAACAGAATAGCCCCTCATGGCAATTGAGATCATGTGAGGAGGAGAGCGTTTGGGGGGCAAAGCTCTGAGTTTCATTTTGGACACGTTGAGGTGGAGTTGCTGATGGGACCTCTAGTTAGAGATGTCCGGGAAAAAGTTTGGGCTTGTGGGGCTGGAGCTCAAGAGAGGAACCTGCTCTGGGATTATGGAAAGAACCTTGGCAGAATTCTTAATGAATGCCAACATTTAAGAACGGGGGTAAAAAAAAAAAAATAAGGGTCCACAAGGCAGACTGGGAAGAGACGTCCACAAAAGTAAGAGGAAAGCCAGGAGAGGATGCTGTCCTAGAAACCCAGGCAAGAATGTTTCAGTGAGAGAGAAGTGACCCTAGTGATACTGAGACAACCAGTGGCCGTTGGAATTCAGGGCAATGAGGTCATTAAACCACAGAGAAAGACATATAGGAGGCAGGGTAGACATGGACACTGGAACACTGTGGGCTGAGGAAGGAGTGGCAGTGAGAAATCGGTACTGTAAAGGTATGCAACTCTTTCAAGACATCCAGCAGTAACTAAAGAGGAGACAATGGGAAGTGGCTGCAGGAATCCAGGGTGAAGGGGGAGTTGTTGCTGCTGCCCTGTTTTGAAGGTGGGAGAGATTTTCATGTATGTTAATCCTATGGAGAAGAAGGAGAGGGGGTAAAATTGACAGGACAAGTTCCCTTGAACTTGAGTGGAGGGAAAGAGAATCCATAGCAGGGATGGAGGGATTAGCCTTACCTGGACAGTGGTACACATTTCTCATGTAACAGGAGGGAACGTGGGAAGGATTGGGATGGGTAATGTCAAGATGATGGGTTTGGATACAAGACATTGAGAAAACACTTACCTGTTGACATCTGCTTTCTCCGGGACGTAGGGAGAGGCCCAAAGTTTAAGAAGAGTGGAGAAGGTTTGAAGGAGCCTTTGTGGGAAATGGCAGATCCAATCACAGAAGCTCAGAGGTGTTGGAGATGGTGTTGGGTGTGGGGGGTGTAGTAGAGGTTTGTAGATCATCCATTAAAGTGGGGCCAGTCTGAGCGTTGGCGTCATTATGTCCAGCTCTTCTCAACTTCCCAGAATTAGGCACAGAGAAGGGAGATCATCAAGGGATCTGGGGTTGGGGTTTTCTAGGAAGGTAAGATGTAAGGACGAGCGGTCAGTGCGGTGGTTGAAGTAATGGACCACAGGATCCGAGCTGGATAAGGAAGAAAGTGAATGTGTAAGGCTTTATAGGTTAGGGAGAAAGTAGAGGCCACAGAGTGGTGACCAAGAACACATCTGTCTTAAAACTTATTCTGGGAGGGGCACCTGGGCGGCTCAGTCGGTTTAGCTGGTTAGGTGTCCAAATCTTGACTTCGGCTCAGGTCACGATCTCAGGGTCCTGGGATCAGACCCTGTGTCACACTCCCTATGCGGCAGGGAGTCGGCTTGTCTTGATCTCTCTCTGCCCCTCCCCCTGCGCTCTTTGTCGCGCTCTCTAAAAAATAAATAAATAAATCTTAAAAAAGAAACAACTTATTTTGGGAAATAGCCAAGTGAGATTAGGAAATCAGGAAACTGTGAACACGAAGTAAGATGTCTCTGTTTATCCTTCCAGAAAAAAAGGGCCACAGCCCTGCCCACAAGAAAGAAAAAAAAAAAAGAGAGAGAGAGAGAGAATGCCAATAGTATCTCCTCACATGTTGACTTCTTTCACGGGAATCCCAAATCTGGAGAGCAAATGGATGAAATTCCACAGTGAAGTGAGTCTCTCTGCATTTATGAAGGTTTAACTGCACCTTTTGTTTGGAAGTGCAGTGATTCCATAGCATGATTTTAATGCTGTGCATTTATCTTTGTCCAATCAGTAGGTCTCTCGGGATCCTGAGATCCATGTTATGGTGATAAAAAAAGACATCTTATGGATTGAGTCTGGGGTGGGAGATCATATCAGATTGTGTGAAGGCGATAAAATGCAGTTGTTCAGAGCAGGAATTTGGAGGTTCAATTCCTAACCTAGCCATCTATCATCAGTTTGACCTTAGGAAAGGGAGTCAGTGTTTCAGAGCTTCCCTCTAGACAACAGGGAGAAAGAGTACTTCATGGGATTGATACAAAGGCTAAATGATATAATCATCATGAAATTAAATAAGAGGTTTATAACCACCCTTAGCATCATGTCAGGCATGTAGTAATTGCTCAATAAATGGCAGTCAGGGAGGGTAGTGATGCCATCACTGGTTAAGGCAGAAAGAAGGAGAACTTAGAGTCTAGCTACCAACCCATTGCCAGCTAAGCCAGCCCCACACATGCCCTGCATTACCACTCCTGCCTGCTCTCTATGGAACTCTTCAACTCCCCGGCATCTAATCCAAAAGGCACGTACTCCTATTTAGCCCATATCGGGCAAAGCGTTTCCCTTCCAGACCTCAGCTGACTGTGCGAGTTCAAAGAGCTTCGGCGCAACGGGCTTGGCTGAACCGAGGCCTGTCCTCGGCGCCACAGGTTGTACAACCGAATCGCCCGCTCTCGGCTCCGTTATCTACTCAAGCCAGAGAAGCGGGCCTGCCGCGTGTTGAGGCCTTGGGGGGGTGGCTCGACATCAAGGACCTGGGTATCAATTATTCTAATTGTTATTCCGCACCACGGCCGGAGCTGCCAAGGTTTAAAGCGGCTTCCATCCTCCAGATCCATAAACTTGCCCTTGGCTTATTGAGCCAACCATAGTAGTTTAACAGAAGTGATTTTAATTACTCGACCAGAACTACAGAAAGGAGGAAGTGAGGGGAATACATGGCTGTGATCAGTGTTTAACCAAAGGGCCCGGAATTCTCTCCCGGGAGCAAAGGTACTCATGACGGCGACAGTCCCCCCACCCCACCCCCACAGTGTTCTGTCCCACCCACTACGCCGGACCATACACACCGAGGCATCAGATGTAATTGAAACTCACAGAGCTCCTATGCCTCTATTCTACAAGTTACACCCATGTTTATTTACTCTTTGAAAGGTGCGAAAACCTTAGGGCACGCTATAAAATTCTATTTCCTTTGGTCTGTAGCAATATACCTCTTTCCCTCGGCTAGTGTTGTAGGAATGTCTTACACTTCTAATTCCCACTCTCTCTAATGAAACTAGACCAGGAAGGCCTGGCACATGCTTGCTACAATCAATTGGTCGTGGCTGCCTGACATTAATGTAGGAAAGGATGCTGATAAGGAACTCTAGCCTCGATTAGTAATGTCTGCCACAGGCACAGGAATGAGGGATAAAGCACCCTTTCTAGGTGCTTGCAATCCCTATCTTAGATTATAAACTTCTAGGTGACGGGGAATGAATGATCTTAGTTCTCTGTGTAAATGTACCTTACGTCATGAGTTACTGATGATGATGGTGAAGGATACGCATGCAGAAATAGAGTCATTTAACTAGTTAGCTAAAATCTGGTGCTTGCCCTCCAACCCATAAGCTAGTTCATCATCTTGTCAGAGAATAAGCAACTCAGTTTACACAGACTTCACTCCTTACACTAAAACAACTTGGACAGTCTAAGCACCGTCATAAATATTAGACACCAAATTGTCAAAATAAATGAAGGGGGAAGTTTTGTGGTGTGGCAAATTCTTCTCTTCTACTATTAAATCATGTTTATTTGCTTGCTTGCAATTCACCGAATGTCCCCAGCATCTGGTGATGCTTCTGAGGCTCAGCTGGGCATACGTGGGAGAGGGAGCGGCGTTAGGAGCAAATGAATGACAAACATTCCTTTTGCTTCTGTGCCATCTATCTCACTCAAGTTGTGTGTCCTTCAACTACCGTACCGTGGGTCTCTGTGTCTCCTCCGAGAGGCATGTATATCATTGTATACTAACCTCATATTTCTGAGAATGCACAAAACCAGTTTCCCAGGTGGCAGTAAACATGTCAGAGATCAGCATGGAGTCTTCTGGAAGCCTTGTTTGAGGGGATATGTCACAAAATCCACAGTCTGCCCCATCCCTGTGACCTGCATGATCACTCACCAAATGAGATCGAGGGTTCAGCGGTGACCAGAGGCACAGCCCGGTTGGATGGAGGAAGAGACATCCCACCGCCTGTATCATCTCATTCTCCAGAAACTTCACCCTGACTCTGAAGTCCATCCCTAAGCTTAGGAAACTAGGAGAGGGCACAAAGGGACTGGAACCGGAAATCATGGCAGCCACCAAAAACCTCATAATGGGAGCTAGATTTTTCCAGCCCATCATTCTTCATCCCCACAAAACTTACATCTGTGTGGTGATCCGTTGTCCCCAGGGGGACAGCTGCTGGAGAAACCCCACCTGCCTTCCATCGTGGCCTTTGGTGGAAGCACCAGGCTTAAGGAGAACCTGGGACTTTGGGTCATCTGACTAAACCTTCTTCTTCCTTCTACAGGTGTAAAACTGAGAAGGTTGGACCAGGGGGTCACTAATGTCCTTTCTGGCTCCAGAATGTCTCTTCAAGACCTACGTTCATATTCAGTCAAATTTTAGCTAACATTCATTCTAAGTCAGCATCCCCCATCCCATGATCAAGGGTAGTAAGTTTGTTTATCTTACTTTTTCACAAAGATGGGAAAAGCCTTCCTCAATTAAATTGCATAGCCTGGCTTTTCACACTGATCAGTTGAGCATCATAACTTAGTCATAGTCCCAAAGAAGGTTCAGAACCATCTGTCTCTCTCATGGGCTTTTTTCTGCCCTTGAGAGGGTATGAGCTTAATGAGTCATTCTCTAGCGTGCTCCCAGGACCCATGGGATCAACATCGCCTGGGAACTTACTAGAAATTCAGATTCTGGTGCCTCCCCCAAGACCTGTGAACTGACACACTGGGTGGGGTTCAGTAGTCTGGGTTCTCTTAAATCTTCCAGGTGGTTCTAAGGTATGCCAAACCTTCAGAAACAGTGACTTCCATGAAGAAAGTCACACATGTTGAGAATCAGGTGACCTGTCTTCCCAGTGACCAGCCGTGGGATCTTCAGTTATGTACACAGTAGCCGGCCTTCAACTCCTTTATAAATAGACTAAGGATGACTTTGCCTTTGTTACCCACTCAGACTTCCAGCCAAAAACACTCTGATATTTGCAAACCACTAGAGGACCCATTTCAAGATTAGGTTCGGAGCTTGCAAGGGAATGAGAAAACGTGACATGCTCTCACCTGAGAAGAGCAGGGTCAGGTTATGTCAGGCGTAACAAGGACCGAGTTGACTACAATGTGAATAAAGCTGTATTGGCCACCAGGACAGAACGCAGGGAGAGAGATATGACACTTGTTAAGCGGGGCCTTGCCTTGATGACAGAGGAGACTTGGATGGATGGTGCTCTAGGTCTCATCCAGTTTACTTATCTCATCCAGATACTGCTTTTCTGCCCTCTCCCTGCAAGTCTACTATTCTGGCTTGTCTTGCACAAAACCGTTAGAGCCAAGTGTATTGATAATTCCTGAATTCTTTTTCAGAATCATAATTGGCCAGATCTCTAACATCTGAGATATGGACCCAATGAGAATAGACAACTGTTCCTCAGATGGACAGACCCCAAAACAAACTTTTAGAATTGGGGTTTTAATCCTTGGCCAGTATCGTGGACAAGCAGCTTTTTCCCCCCCTTTTAAATCCAGAGCTAAAATCCAATTTCCTAAATTTTCTGAAAAGAAATGAAAAATATGCTTGGGGGAAAAGAGTGGCTCGGGAGAGTTTTTGGACTTCAAAACCCTCAAAAATCTTTTAATGATTTAACTGTAAAGGAATCAGAAACATACTGATGAAATCCCCCTTGGTATCCACGTGGTGCTTACAGGTTCTGAAGGGAAGATTCCAGCAATGAAATCTGCTATTTTTTTTTTTATCAAACCCAAACCATTTGAGATGCCTGGTAAACTTCAATATGATGTAATCTTATCTTTTTCATAGCAATCCCTTCTCCCCAAGGGCAGAAGGGGAAGGAAAGGCCTAATTAAGCAACGGTGGTTTTTAAGGTTAGAGTCTTACGGGGGTGTCAAGTTATCCTGTGCCGAGTTACTTGTGACGGTTACACTGACCCACAGATGTGCTGTGAATCTACAGTGTTGAAATGTTAATTGTCTAATTTTGTGCTACTTTTCAATATACATTTGGCGAGACTTGTTCCATGTTAAGTTCGGAAACAGTAAATTTCCAAGCTGTCATAATATTGAGGTCTCATGTGTATTGCCTGCTCTGCATAATTAATTGTAAAGTGATAATTTGTACACTAAGATATTTCCATTCAAACATGAAAGCGAAAGTCTCAGCATCTTTGCCTCCAGCAGGCAGAAGAAAATGGGCGGTGGTCTACGGTCCCAGGGCTTCTGCAACACCCTTCCTCTCACGGAGGCCCGCCGGCTTGGTGACCTGCAGGGACCTGCAGCTGCTCAGGCCTTGGCCCCTGTTGTTAACCCCACTACTTTCCGAGTCTCATCCGTTCTTGAACATTGTCCCAGCTCGGGTACTTACAATTTGCCTAGAGGGAACACTGCGTGTCCTAGGGCAATGGTGTTGGGAACAAGATCCGGTCTATCCTAATCCTGCTGATTCTCGGTGTGCTTGAGCTGGGGACCGGTGACCTGTTTGCCATGAGCATGGATTCAGGTGCTTCCTGGTCATGAACTCCCTCTGAAACATGTGCAAAGGTATCAATCGCAGAGAGAAACCCGCACCTCCGCTTGGCAATTCTCACAATCCATGTGCACCCTGCCCTGCCCCTCACTTGTAGTGCTCATACGTGACAGTCTCTTCCCAAGCCGACTTTGGGAGAGGTATTTTCTAGGGAGGAGGAAAGCAGTGTTTGGGCTTTAAATAATGGAAACTAGCTCCTATTGGCTTCAGCCATTGGAAGTTTTGTTGGCTAACAAACCAGAAATCCAGAGCTAGGCACTATTGAATGAAGGTACTGGGTCCATTCTTCTGTCTTTGTCTTATCCCTTCTTCCTTCCTGGAGTGTCTTTCCCTCATGCTGGCCTCCTTCCTGGTCACAGGATAGTGACCAGGAACAACCCAGGCAGTACGCGGCTAAGTTACACCCATCATTCTGCAAACACCCTTCAGCAAGCTGTCCTCTCTTGCATCTCCTTGATCTAAATAAGGTCATTGGCCCCAGTTCTGAACTGATTACTGAGAAGGGGGATTGGAGAGCTCTTAAACCAATCAGGCTCATTCAGGGAGCTGGGCTTCCCTAAGCAGTAGTGCTGCTATTCGATGGAGAAGTAGAGTGGATTTGGGGGAGTCAGTGGCATCCCCCAACCGCATTTGGGGGGATATCCCAAGTATCTCATGGAGAAGGGATATTATAGGAAGATGGCAGACATGAGCCCAGACTTCCTGGCCCCCGAGACAGGTGTTCAAGAACTACAGTATTTTAATCTCATTGGGTAGGTAAGACCAGGGGTACATTCCAAATTTCACCTGCCTCCCAGCTACTGCGATGAACCATACTCACTCGGCTGTGAGTCTCATCAAGAGAGCCAGTGGCTCCCAAGGGCATGGCCTCTCTGGCCTGTGAAGACGGGTGCACCCCAGACGTCACCACTCAGCACCCTCTTGTGGGTCATCATGATAAACTGGCATTGGTAATTATAGAAATGGATGAAGTTCATCCCTCGTTTCCATTATCACATCAAATCCGTCTTGGCTATGCCTCACCTGCCAAGCCAGTGGGAATGAAGAGAGAGGCTGGTAATTAGGTTGATACAGCAGGCTGCTTTGCGGTGCCTCAGATTCAAAACAAAAACCCTGGAAACGTAATGAATGTCAGGGGCAGGAGCCCCGTAGCTACACAGCATGGCCTTCTGGAGGAAGGCACAGTTCTTTTTCCTTCCTCTGCTCATCAGGATCTTATTCCAAACTAATGGATAAGATGATTTGTTTTGATCTCACAACTCACGGTGGGTTGCGTGTGTGTGTGTGTGTGTGTGTGTGTGTGTGTGTGTGTGATCTTGGTCGATGCCTGGTGTGACAGGTTCCAGAAACTGCCTGGAAACTCTTGAACAAGCTCGCTGAAGAAGAGTGACCTGCAAAGGGGAGTTTGTGTGGAGGGAGGTGAAGAGATACTTTGGAAGGTAGCATGCATGATCCAGAAAGCTGAAGAGACAGGAGCGTCTGAGGAGGGAACACTAGCTCAGGGTACCCGTGGGCATCACCTTTAGGTCCTTAGACGCACTCTGGCCGGGTGAGTTGCTTAGGGGAACAGATCGTGAGCACATCTCCAAGGGATGTGTCCATGCTTTTGACTACTTGTGCTTTCACTCTCCCTTGTCTTTCTGAAAAGAGAATGGGTCTCCAGACTCATCTTCCAGAAGCTGGATTCACTTCGCTGAGCCTCCAGATGTAGCCTCATTCTTGCCAATGGTCGGAATGTCCCCAAAACAATAGTCATGGTCGGGGCTCAGACTTCTTGCCCTGTCTCTACTGAGTTGTCCCATGTGCTATCCTTATGAAAACATTCCACTGTCCACTGGGGGCCAGAAGAGGAAATACCTTCATAATAGTCCCCCCGCGCCCCCAACCCCAACTCCCTTACCCTTACCACTTCCTGGGGCTTCATCCACATGTCAAATCATGCCTCCTTTGGGGAGAGGAGTAAGACAAGCAGAAATCTGGGCAGGTTTCCCCTTCTCTGGCTGCCAGTGGCCAGCAAGGCCATGGAGGTAATTTAATGGCTGGGCAGCTTTAACACCAGAGTGCCCTTCTCGGTCTCTGCAACAGGACACACATCGGATTGGGCCATATGGAGACTTTATCAGCAGATGCATTGGCCGCTTCCTCTGTCTGCAGAATCTCCATTAAGTTTTTTAATTAGACAAATGTCAGTTTTTTATTCGGGGTGAGAAACTGTTTTCCGAGTTTGACAACAATGCCATTTTCAAAGAGGAATCTCAGCATGAGGACTGTCTTTTCTTTGGTTGCCTCCTTCCCCCTTCATGACTCCTACTTGGAGAGGAAGAGTGGTTCTGAAAATAGGTTTTTGTCATTGTCATCCGTGCTACCACTCTTTCTTCCTGCCATCCCTTGGGATTTCATGCTTCTGGCTGCTTCCCCTCCCTCCCATCTCCTTCTGATCACAGTAACTTTCTCCCCCACACACGATAAAATATAGGGAGAATGACTGTGGATCAGAGCAGTTTGCAGAAGGGGTATTGGAAAGCCTACCCTTCCTTCCTCCTGGAAATTGGAACATCTACCTTTCGGTCTGGCTCCCTGCTAAGCGCAAGGGTCCAGTCCAGAGTCACTGCTGGATCTCTTCTGCTATTGACATCATCTGATAACAAGGATAGCCAGTGGTCTCTCCTCCATCAGACATGTTGGTTTCTACCAACTGAATGGAGCCAGAAGGGTTGAGAATTTCCTATATTCCATAAGAGTAAATATACTATTTCTTGGGAACAGAAGCATGATCTGGGTAATGCATTAATGTAGATTAGTTTGTTGGGGTTTGAGCCCCGACCCAGCTGCCCTGTTAACCATCTGATTTTGAGTCTTAAAGACGCTGAGAAACTAGCCCAAGTCTCTCTTCCAGAAAAAGGAGAATCTATATGATTTACCTCCTGGGATTGTGTAAGAATGGAATGGATTAGTTTATGGTAATCTGTCAACATGGCATCTGGGTCTTAGTAAGCTCTTAGTAAATAGTAGCAAGATTTATCATCAAAACTACCCACTGACTCAGGAGTCTGATCATAGTTCTTCCCAAATCCTTGTTAGGTCCCTTGTTACCCATAGAGATAACCAGAGTCCCAATCAAGGGTTTAAAGACCTTTTCTACATGCTAACCCCCAACTCCAGAAAGGCCTGAAGATTCCCCAGATGATCCCTTCTTCCGAGCCAGACAGAGTACTCCTTGGTTGACCCCTTCCTCTTCTTTTGAAAGAGAACCTTTATACCAAGGGCTGCATATGAACCAGATAGCTACCTCCTTCCCCTTCTTGAGCACACAAAGTCCACCTCCTCCAGGAAGGCGTGAGATGGGTCTTTTCAAAGCCTGGACGCTCCTGGGAGTGGAAGATTGAACCGTCTGCCAGGTCTAGGGGAGTCAAAACGCTATAAAGAAAATGATGCCTGATGATAGACTCGGGACTGAGTTAGGTTTGTTGCTTTGAGTTCAGATAGACAATTTAGGGTGATTTTAATGACTCCGAAATGTTTTATCTTTTACAACCCCTGAAACCACTGCTCTGCAAGCTTAACAAATGGTTGCCTTTCCATTCCTCGCTCCCTGTCATCTTCAGTTAATACAGGCTCCATTAGGAGTTGAGAAACTTATTATTGCAATAAAAAAATATATCCTATCCATATCACAGACCATATATCTGAATCTTGCATAACACCCTCCCAGGGATTAATCCATATTTTAACCAAGTGTTTTATAATGGTGGTGCTTCGGTTCCATGCACAACTATTTCTGTGAATGCCGAGAGGATAATAGCGAAAGGTCATCTCCGAGGTCTGGATACTGCTCTCCTAGGTTTATGGAGAACAAAGAGCATTTCCCCTTCTTCTGGCAGGCTTCCCAAGAGACTCCTCGCCTGCTGAAAGAGGGGAAGGCACCATAGGGATGGGTGCTATGGTGACAGCCCCTGCCCCTGTCAGCACAGCCCATTTCCAGTTGTCACCTCCCCCTGGAGTGGATGTGAGGGGTGCATCCCTGAACTTAGAACACCCTCTCATTGGCAGAGCCACGCCCTGTGAGTTGACCCTTAGCGAATGTTGAAGGAACAGGTACTGCCTTTCCTCATGAGTACCTCTTAGAGGCACTTGCCAGGCATTTCTATAATACAGTGTTTCATGAAAGAGGCTTTGCTCTCTTCCTTTGAGGAAATGCCAGGTTAGTGAAGAAGTCCCCATTCAATCCCATGGCCATAGTGCTGTGATGTAAAGAGCCTTAGACTGGGACCCGGGTTTTGGTTCCATGACTTCTGTTAACTCCTTCCTTTCCAACCTCACCCCTGCCCTGCCCTACGCTGGCTATTTTATACTCAACCTTCAAGTCTCAGTAGACATGCCATTTCTCCAAGGATGCCTTCCCATTTCCTCTCAGCCTCTTCAGAATACGGATTAGGTCTCCTATCCTTCAAGGTCATGGTGCTTTGTGTCTTCATAGCTCTCATCTAGATTGTGATCATGTATTTACATGACTCTTTGTTCAACGTTCATTTCCTACGTAGATTACAGTTTCCCTAAAAGCAGGAACTGTTCTATTTAATTTGTTGCAGAATCCCCAGTGTCTGGTGTAGAGGAGGCGCTTAAATATTTGTTGAATGAATGAACGAGCGATTTTGAGCAAATTACTTCTCTCTTGTGGCCTTTGGTTTTCTTAATAATTGTCATAATAGTCCATGTTTCTAAAATGCTTATCCTATACCATGCCTGTTTTAAGTATCCCACATAATAATTATAACTGTTAAATTATAATTATAATATAAAATTATTATAATAAAATTATCATAATTTAATAACTATAATTAATCTTCACAAGAATTCCATGAAAGGGTCTCTATTATTTCCTCCATATGACATATGAGAAAACTGAGCAGAGAGGTTAAGTGACTTACTGAAGGTCACACAGCTGGTAAGAGACGGAGCCCAGGTTTGAATCGCAGTGATCTGGCTCCAGAGCCCCTGCTTTGGTTGCACAGAGATCGTTTTAGCTTTTGGCGTATAGGAATTTAGAAGCCAACAATCGGAATTCACCTAGATTCATTTATTTAATAAATATATAAATATTTCTCAAATGTCTATTCTGTGTCCGGGAACTGGAGATAATGCAGTGGAAGCAAACATGCCTGCCTTTATGAAAGTTACATTCTGGTCGGGGGGCAGGGGGAGGAGAGGATAGTAAACAAAGCAAACAACAGATCTGGTAGGTTCCATCCTAAGTGCATTGGAGGCCGGAAAGAGGCTTGGCGGGTCTTGTGGGTGGTGTAATTTCATATGAGGTGGTCAACAAAGGCTCTACTGAACAGGTGACAGGTCTGAAGACACTGAGTAAGCAGGACATGGGGACACTTGGGGGAAAAGCATCCCAGAAAGAGAGAGGGCTGGGGGTGCCTGGGTGGCGCGGTCGGTTAAGCATCCGACTCTTGGTTTTGGCTCAGGTCCAGATCTCAGGATGGGGAGATCGAGCCCCAAGCCTGGCTCTGTATTCAGCAAGGAGTCTGCTTAAGACTTTCTCTCCCTCTCCCTTGCCCCTTCCCCCGAGCCATGCTCACTTGCTCTGCCTCTTTCTCTCTGTCTCTCAAGTAAATAAATAAATCTTAATTTAAGAAAAAAGGTTTTGTTGGCTGAAGTTCTCTTATGCTTTTCAACCTGTCCTTTCAGTGCAATACCTGGCCTGGAGTCTGCAAGATGTCTTTTTCTTATATTTCAAGGTGTTGGGTGCCATTGGAAATGACCTTCCGTTTCAATTTCCTCTCTATTGCAGCCAACACAAAGTGCTGGGAAAACTATGATATTCTTTGGTGAAAAGACTCATCACATATTTGACACAGATAATGATTTGATAAAATGCAGACAGCCTCCCCCCCCAGGAGATAGCTCTGTGTTGAGGGCATATTGGCAGACGTGGGAGGCACGGGGTTCTTGCTTACTCGCCATGTCTGGTTAGTGTGAGGTCTGGGGAAAGAGTTTGAGGGACATCTCCAGCTGGAAGAGAGGTGGTTTTACATTTCCACCAAGTCCACATTCAACTGCCCTCAAAGCAATAGTCATGGTCGCAGAATTTCCTGACGGATTCTTTTGTGGACTGTGTGCCGGGCCCCGTGTGGAGTGAATCACAGGCATGAGAGGGGATCCTGTGTTTGAATAAAAAAAGGGGACTCCAGATCCCTTCATAGATTTGCTTCCTCTTCCCTTGGAGTGTCCAAATGATGACCCTTTCTTCATGCATTTCCTTTGTCAAGCAGAATACCTCAGAAGCAGAAGATTTGGGGTTCAGCCAAACCACTCTGACTCATTCCTGCAGACCTCAGAAGGGCAGAGCAGTCCACGGTGAGGCAGACAGCCTGGAAGAAGGCCAAGTGCAGCCTCATCTGGGGGGTTGCCCTGGAGGGCTTCAGGGTCCAAAGGGATGGGAAACTTCAGGATCTCGTTTGTTTTATAATGTGTGCAATGCACATCTTCTTTTTAAAATACTCTTCCTGATTATTCGTGAATGTAATGCTCCCCAAAGTGCTAAAAACAATGAAAGGAAATGGTATGTGATTCCTGGGGCAGGAGAATCCACATAAACTTATTCTGCTGGAGGGAGATCCAACGTACTGATGAAGGCAGCAAAGAAATCGTTATTCAGGTCCTTGCTGTCACGTGGCGTCTACAACTTGCCTCGGTGGGAATAGGCTTGCTGTTAATACTTCCTTGTCTGGGCCTCAGCCTCCCTCTACTGATAAAAGACTAAGGATCCCAGCTCTTTCTCCACGGCTCCCTACCTTCCCAGGCTTCTCTTTAACAAAATTAACACCGCCAGCGAAAAGCATTTCTCTCACCATACCTGGCAGGATAACTTTGATTTGGAGACTGGGAGTCATGTCTTTGAGCCTCCTGCCTCTCCAGTGGTCAGCAGGGAGAGAGAGAGCCTATCAAACAGTCTTCAAAGGAAACAGAGAGCATGGGGAGCAAGAGGGGCCAGGGTCTGCAGTGAGAGCATCAGGGAGGAGCTGGGCTGGCCTGGAGACCACAGCAATGTAAATGGAGCCTGGGGCCTGAGGCCCACCTCCCAGCCTTGAAGTTGGCCAGGCATTTGGTTGTACAAAGCAGCTGCTTTAGCAGATGAGATGATTTTTGACCTGGAGACCTAAACTGACAGCTTTGTGTACAAGCCCCAAACAGATTCACTCTGCCCGTCAACCTGTTTTGTCTTCCCGTCTGCTCTGCGGCACCAGGAATTTGGGGCTAGCTGGGTGTGTGTGCAAGGGACCCCCTGCAGCACTCTGGGGAGCCCCTCCCTCCCCCGCAGCCGCTCCCCAGTGGGCTCCTTAGCCACCAGCCTGGGCTGACAACCGGCAGATAAGGTTCTACGTCAGGCCCAGGAGTTGGGTGAGTGATTACTCCATTTCCCGTATGTCTCTGACATCTTGTTATGGGTTCACGGTCAGACAGGTTAGACAACGGGGAGCTGCCTTTTCAGCACGCAAAATCACATGCCAATGCAGTGTGTGGGATGAGGCTTTCAATATGTTTGTGGGTCACAAATGGGATGGGTCTGATAAGGCCTCCAAGGAAAGACCCTCTCTCCCTACCGTCTGATCCCTGAGCGAGGAATAGTAAATGCCACACATTGTTTCCTAGGCTCTAGAATCCCGGTGAGAAAGAGAATGATGGGCACACCTGCCTAATGTATGGCTCTTGACCGAGCTGATGAATGGAAGGTCTTTAGGACCACCCACCCCTGGTACCATTTTGAAAAGAAGAAAACAAGGCACTTGAGAGTTAAGACTTTCTCTTAAAAGATTTTGCGTTTGTCTCACGGGAAGCCTCTATCAGAATCTCAGCTAACAGCCCACATATGAGCATCTCCTTTACTAAAAAAACACTAACACCTCCCCCTTCTCCCCCTCCACCTGTTCATGGCAATTTACTGGAAGCCAAGTCTGATCTTCACGGAGAAAACGCTCTGAATCAAGTCTGGATCTCCCTCTGGAAGCCAAGCTGTGTGGCATCAGCAGAACCTTCCATGGGTGATACAAGATACTGCAATAGACACTGAGCCTCATCCTGCCCTTGGTGCCAAAGCAGGGAATGATCCAGACTCCTCCAGATTGTTTTCTCCCTAGAAGCATTGCCACAAATACCCACCTGAAGATGGGTTTTTATGTTACTTACTATTTCTTCATCTTCTTGACATCATCATCATCATCGACAGACAATTATTTACCATGTATTCTAGCTACACTGGGAGATGTCCTAGATACCTTCAAAGAACATTTCACAGTTTCTATTCTCTGGGGTCTCCGTGTCTCAGAGGGATAGCACTGATGCTTACAGACGCAAAGAGAATGTTGCAAATATTGAGTGAACATGGAATGAAAATAGAAAAGGCAAGATTAAATATGTACATTATGCATACCTCCTCCCTTTACCCCTTTTCCCCCAAGCTACAGATGTGCTAAGCAGTGGCAGGGGACAGATTTTCTTGGTCCAAGTAGGAATAGTCTTAAAACAAATGATTTCTTTCCCTGCTGTCAAAGACATATATTTAAAGTCATCGGTAGAAAGCCGTCAGCAGCTGAGCTAAGAATTGTGGCTAGGAAATGCTAAGGAAATGTTATTAGGAGTGACCCCTTATTCATAAAAGATTTCATGACCAAGTCTGCAATGCCAATGTTGGTCCAGACCTCGTCTCTTTGTTCGACTGTAATATCCCCACGAATAATCAGTCTGATTGGAGTTGGAAATGCAGTAAATATCAAGGCATAATTTAACTAGCAACTGCAAAATACCAAATAATCACAGGCGTGGGGGCCTTTTGGCCATAAAAATGCAGACGTTTACCTTGAATGTTGATTGAAACCACCGAGATTTTGTGCCAAATGAAGCTTGAAATGTATCATCCGAACTACAGTGTCCAACAGATAAAAATAGTCCTAAAATCTTCACCTTTGTATTATAAAGAGGTTTCAAAAGGGATGCTCCTCTTAAAGCCAGACAATTTGCTCTGTGCCATCTTCATAAAATCATAGCAAAAGACTTTCAGGGTCTTACAATCTAGCCTCTTCACAGTGCAAAAACCCCTGCTTGAGCATTACCTCCAGGCCAGGTTGGAAATATGCCGTCTACCCAGGGCAGGCCTCTCACAGGGTCACCTCAGGGAGGATTGGTTCTGTTCCAATGGGAACCAAGGGACTGTGCTCATGGTTGGGTGCCTACAGCCAAAGCAAGCCTACCAAGCAAGGTGTCCAGATAATCCAGTCTCCCTTAAGGGGGTGGAAGCATGACTTGGGGTATATTGAATTTTCTTTCCTTTAGGAGCCTCTTCTTCTATTTCTTGCTGGCAGCTTCCATCGTCATGTTGACTGGTTAAGGTGACTCTGGGAAATGGTGGTGGTCCAGCGTATCTCATTTTCATAATTGCCAGCCTCCTGCAGTTGCAAACTTCTGAACATGCCATAAATCCAATAGACTGAATGACTCTGGGAGCTCGGCAAAGAGGCTACAGCTTTTCTGTTTCCACTGAAGCCAGGGTTATGAGTAGTAATAAACTCAGCAGTCAAGGTCAGAAACGTGATTATATGGGGAAATGAGAAGAGGGACAGAGAGAGGAAAGCTAGGCCAGAAAAAATGCTCAGCGATCCTTGCTTTGCTGAGTTTTCAAATTCATTAACAACCTCAATTATTCAATTCCTCCATTTTACTCTGTAATTAAACACTGTTACAGACGCTGTATCTACCGAGGAAGGAGTTCAAACGGCCTCCTCTTAGTAAGTGTGCAAATATGGTCCTTGCATTGTTAACCCAGAAAAAAAGAAAGAAAGAAAGAAAGAAAGAAAGAAAGAAAGAAAGAAAGAAAAACAGATTAAGAAAAGAAAGAAAAGAAAAACATGAGTGCATCAACCTCATACCTAATGGTAATTGTAGAGGGACATTATTTTCCCTCTCAATATAGCAAAGATGACTACAAGGCTTCCAGCATTTTTCTATAATAATTTCTTAAATCAAAAGCATATTTGCTGATAAGAGGGTGCTTTACCAGAGCTATTCTTTTTCAAATAATTAGACAAGCAAGAATAAAAAAAAACAAAAGTGCAATGTGTTTCTGGGTGAACGATGGTACTATTATTTTGTGTGTGTGCTTATTTCACAAGGTCAAAGAATCCTGGGCTCCTTTTTAAAAAGATTATTATTATTGTTTGGATGAAGGAATGAAGGAAATATAGCAAAGACGTTGGATGACAGCATTTTGGTCACCAGATTTCTGTTTATTTAAAGCAAAGAGAGAGGGAAGTCATATCCACATAGCCTCCGAAAGAAATGTGATTCAAACACAGGTTGGAGGAAAACAGAACACCAAATTGCAACTTTTCTGTGATGGGAACTAGATTTCTCCATACAGAATATTGGAAGGAAGCTGTGCGCTAACGCTCGCCCAGTTTTCTGTCCACTTCTTAATACATGGCATTATCTTCAGTTTTCCCTTATACCTGCCCCCACAGATTGTGGCTTCATAAGGAAAAGGAGTATGCCTTTCACTTCTGTGTCCCCAGAATTAGTTCTTTACCAGATAACTCAGCAGGGACCAAAGAAATGTTTGTTTAAAGAATTTGCCAGTGTAGGGTGGTATAGTTATGAGTAAATTCTCTTAAATTCCCTTTTACAAACTCATTTCATAGGAAATATGGCCTTGAAAGTGATGAGCAAATCTGCATTATGTAAATAATATGTGTGTGTGTGTGTGTGTCTACATATTTCAAATAGAATAATTCAATCCCAAGAATCAAACGCAGAGCAAGCCAGAGATTTTAAGCAATGGGAAGGAACTCCTTCTCCTCTAGTAAAGAAAAAAAGTAGGTTTCATCTGCCCGCGAACTGAATCTGTCTTTTCAGTTATCTACAGCCCTCTACACAGTGGGTCCTCCCTTGCCTGTGTCCACCACAGCCCCTTTAGGTGGGACAGTTGGTTGGCCCAGAGGACCCAAAGCCCTCTGCATGTTCCTTTAAGGTCACCCCACCAGAGCAAGTCTTTGTGGGTCTTCTTGACCGAAAAGTGGCACCCAGGATTCAGGATGTGTTTTGTAAGTCCCAGAAAGCTGGGCACTGGCGGGGGAGGGGGGCGTGTTCTCCACTGAGCTGTGGGAATAAAGAGTGGGGTCACGAGGCTCTGCTGCACCACTCATGAGACATTTCACGCTAGAGCGGGGGTGTCCCGGTAGCCAGCGGGCAATCGGTGGGGGTCGCTTTAGCTGTGAACTCTAGGATGGCCTCAGTGCCAGGCAAATTCATTGGTGGTTTCTTTCTTTCAAGGAGGACGACAAGGTATGGGAGGAGTTTGTACCCGGCACCGTCCGGAGGCGTGCATTTTACTGAGCCTGTTAAGTGAGAAAAGGACTTTTTGGATCTCTACTCTCAAGAAACATACAGTTATGCAGGAGAGATGAATTGAAATCACAACTGCATGTTTGGGGCTAGCCTCCGTCATGTCAGCATCCTATATGGTGGCTTCAGACACTCAAGTCGTGACTATAATCGGTATGGCTCGGGTTCAGATGATTGGGTGGGGGAATCGAGGGCTTTGAGCCCCATTAAGAGGTTCCCTGTAGGGTCGTGATTATCCCCAGCCAAACCCCATTCTTTCTCTGGCCACGATCCTATTTCATTGCTAATTGAACTGTCCCTGGGCTCCTTCTCCCTCTTCACATCGCTTCCGAGAGAATGGGTCTGCCCTTGCTGAGACCGCACGTTTTCCAGACTAGCAACAAGCCATCTCCTCCTGAAGAAGCCACACCTCCCCAAGGGAAAGGGGACAACTTCTTGCTGCAAGGGTGACAATGAGTCCTTTGTCAGCGCTGCCCACAGAAGAGAAAAACTGATAAGAGCAGAACACTAAAAAGAATCTGTAACTTGAAGCAGGTCCCGTGCCCTGGTTTGAGCCAACATCCCGGATCCCCTTTCTTGGTTCTGTACATTGGTCTTTGCCCCTGCATGTTCCTTTCTTGTCCTCTACCTCTTGCAACCTGCCCTCTTTTCCTACAGCTTCCAAGAAAAAGCAGTTGCTTGACTTAACTTGCGACTATTGTGAGAGCACCTTTAAGTAGGTGCAGTATGTCCCCTCCAACAGAATATTATGCAGGAGCTCGGCAGCCCTGAAGATACACAATCAATACTTCGCCTGAACCTTGATACCCTTGCCCATCACTTAAATATCATTACAGGAAAGATTTCAACAAGATCGCGGCACATTATACTTTAAAGTTTGACTTTAAAGGATGCTTGGGCTTTGCTGAAAGGCATTAGTAATGGAATTCTTTATCTCTGAGCTTAATTTATTCTAAGGAGAATAGGGCCATTATCTTAAATCTATTTTTTTTTCCAGCAGAGAAAACAGGCCTCAGAAGTCCAACACTTATAAAGAAATCATTGTTTAATTACTTTTCTCTTTAACCCTTTGCAAAAGGGGGTGGGATTGTGGTATTGGAAGATGAATGTGCATTCCGATCGGGAGGCCATTGACAGACTTACAATATGCCTTTTTTTGTTTTTGGGGGGTTTTTTGGTCATTTCTATTCCTGGGCTTCTCTGCATTTCTTACATGTGAAAACCCTACAATCAAGTTGTTTGTGTAGTTCTGAAACCCCGCTAAATCCACTGCCTCCCTTGATCACTGGTGATGGAGGGGTCTTTGGTTGGAAGGAGGCGGGGATGGCTAACCAAAGGAGTCATGTTCTGGTATTAAGCTACTTGGTATACATCAGGTGCAAGTCATGTTCTGGTATTAAGCTGCTTGGTATGCATCAGTTAGTTGCAAAAGAACCGTGTATTTGCACACATGGGAACAGATACGCTTGCATTTAGCTCCTTGGCTCTGGCAGTGGGTCTCCATCATGCAAAACAACTGGTTGGAAGAGCAGAGAAAATGTTCTACCAACTGACTATTCCTTTTCCAAAGCACTAGCCACCCGGTGATTGACAGGACTCTTTCTTGCTACCCTCCCCGGTGACTACGCAAAACTAAAGAGTGGTTGTAACATTGTAGAAGGAGGTTTGTACTCTGGGAGAGTCTCTGAATAGATGCCATATGTCTACAACTTCTTCCAGGGCCCCCACTTGCTCATTTTTTTCTGCTCGAATATGTAAAACTCAGCCACCAGGTCTCCGTGATACATTTGGTTGGGGCCAGGTTTGGGGATCACTTGTGAACTAAATCATGTATTCAAGTGTTATGGACCAGGGACAACGGCTTCCCTAGCCCTAGGCTTCGTTGACGTCCCTGCTCAGCCCTTTTCTTGGTAGCACCTTTCCCTCCCGCTGCCTCTAGAACCTTAGCCCTAGGATTCTTGTGGTTGGATATGCCAGTTGGTGAGAATGGCATGGCTTTCCAAGGGCTGAAAGTGATCCAGCGCTGGGGAAGTTTTGTCCTTCAGGGCACTCTTGCAAATTGGGTAGATGGAGGGAGAAAACCAGGCACCATTATATTTCCAGGAAAAGGAAGCATATCAGTGTTCCACATCTAACTTTTAGTTCCTTCTTTTCCTTTGTCAGGATGACACCTTTTTTTTTTCCCACCTGCTATTATCAGAGATTTTGTGTTTAATGATTACTGGGTCACATGTTCACAAGTGCAAATAATTGATGACCTCCATCTACTCGGCTGTCTTCATGTCTGCAAGGAGTGAAAACCTGTAAAGAATTCAGACAGGTTCCTGTTTCGATCAGCATTTCCAGGTGATCATCACACCCAAGTCAAAAAGTCAGTGTACTTCCCAAATTAGAGCCATCTGTATAGGAAATCTCCATTTTTCAGGAGCGTAGTGCATCTGTTGTTTGTTTTTTTGTTTTGTTTTGTTTTCCCACCCTGGTGGGTCAGTTAGTTTGTAATCGTCTCTAATTGACTTTCTACCTTCTGTTAGCCTTTATTACCTGACTCACGGGGAGCTCAGGAATGGGAGAGATTTTCCACCCGCTTTCGAATCCCCTCATCTTATAACATCTCTACTGATGTTAAGGATAAGTAGATTCAGAGGATAGTTGTAAAAGGGAGCCTGGACCGTAGCTATCAGAATCACCGTTTATGCTCGTCTCTACTCCATGTTTTCAGGTATGTGCTATTTTTTTTTTAAGATTTTATTTATTTATTTGACAGAAATCACAAGTAGGCAGAGAGGCAGGCAGAGAGAGGGGGAGGCAGGCTCCCTGCTGAGCAGAGAGCCCGATGCGGGGCTTGATCCCAGGACCCTGAGATCATGACCTGAGCTGAAGGCAGAGGCTTAAACCACTGGGCCACCCAGGCACCCCTGTATGTGCTACTTTTTAAGTTGAATATAAGCTGCAAAGACTCGGGTTAATCATCGTTCTCAACTTACGGCACATTATCACCCATCTAAGAACTCTGTGCTCTAGATGTTTCTACCTTTATCCCTGGTCCTCAGACCTATGTCCCTTCCCCTTCCCATAGGTCACTGCTCTATTTGACATATGTCTTTGAATACATGTAAATACATGAACACATGCAAAATATGTAGCATTTTCTCTGAATGACTTTAACTTACCTAAAGGACATTGTACTGTGTACATGATTGTTTCTTCTTCGGCCCAGGCTGGCTTTTAAGAACTGTTCGTATGTTTAGACCTTTACCCAGTTCTCATCTCTAACGTCTCTAACTGTATTAACAAGGCTTTATCTAGCTAGGCCCTTTTGATCTCTAAGTTGCCTCTAGTTCCATGCCCTACTTGCGTGAACCTATTTGAGAATTCTGCCATTCACGCCACCGGATAATATTTCTGGGTACGTCCGGATACCTAATGGCATTAAGTGTTGCCAGGTGTATTCTAAAGTAATTGATCAGTTTACATCCTTGCCGTTGGTTCTCTGACGTGCCTGTTTCCCGATGTGCTCACCGACCTTCGGCATCCCCCGCTTCTCTAACCTTGCTAACCTAATTGATACAGGGCATTCTTTCATTGTTACTTTCATGTTCCTCATTACTACTCAAATGTCATCCGGGAGTGCCCGAAATAAAATGCTCAGCTTCATGAGGCAGCTGTTGGAGCTTCCCAGCCTGTGTGAGCAGCAGGCTTCCCAACGACAGTGCTGACCCTGTAGGACTGCAGGGTCTCTGTGGAGTCTGAGCAGCTTGGACGACCCGAGCGTCCCCTCCCCCCTCCCATGCGGAGGCAGAGACACCGCCTCCCTGTCCCAGCTGCAGCTCGAGGGGTCCTCCATCGATGGATGTGCTCACACTCGCTTGGTTTAACGTTTCTGCCCAAGTGGCCCACAAGTGCCATCTTATCAGAGGATCAATTTTATATCAGAGGGTCATTAAATTCTTTTTTATGAGAATAAAATGGGCTTCCGCCACTGCATGTTGTACCACCGCGCGCCCGAAACTAGAGAGGAAATCAGAGTGGAAGAGATTTAACCAAATTATCCATCTTCAGAAAATAAGCTCCACTGCAAATGTATTTTTGATGTGGCATTGTGCAACACAAAGAGAGGAGAAATAAAAACACGCTAATGGTCCTGTTATAAGCGAGCAGGAGGACGTTGTGACTTTAACCCTCTGTGCATGCTGGGCTTCCCTCTCCTTCCCACCCACCGCCAGGCAGGGTTGGGGTGGGGAAGAGTTGACCACGTGCAGGACCCAGGCTGGAAGCTCCAGATGGACCGAGGTCCCATTGATTTGCACAGTCACTGGTTGTCTTTTTCCAGAATCAGAACACTTGGTGAAGGCTTTTAATGTCCTCTGAGGGTTGGGATACCCGAAGGGGTGGTCGGTCTTGAACTGTGTGACCTCCCCGCACCTTCCATGACTGACCTGCTCAAGTGGTAGCCTGGGAAGAACACCCAGCGGCCTCCCTCCCCCACCGGCTGGGCCTGTGGTCAAATCCCTGCTCTTCCCAGTGGGGCCCCGTGCTCAGCAAACCCCGTATGGATGGTGAGTTTGTTTCGGTGGTGGTGGTAGTGCCGTGGTGATGGTGTTTGCAGTCCATACCCCAGAGATCGTTTTCTTCTGTCAGTCACGTGGGTAGTTGCAAGAGCAGGGGAGAGAGAGGTCGAGGCAGCTTGAGTGGGGGAGTTGGTCACAAGACAGACCCCTGGGTCCCTGCTTCCCTGACCGCTTGCTCCCTAGTGTCCTGTGAGTGCACGGGTTTGGAGGACAAGGAAAGGAGTCAGCAGCATCCCAGGGAAACCACAGCATTACTTACTATAGTGCCCCCTGCTGGCGAGATGCGGGATTACACATGATTGGGTTAGGTAGGGGTGCGAACAGTTAAAAAAAAAAAAAAAAAAAAAGGAAATGTGTTTGGATACGACCTAAGGAGGGAAACAATTATACAGACGAGACCTACAGTGCTGGAGATGGCTGGGGGGAAATGCTGTGGTCACGCTGTCCCTCGCCCAGGCTCTGAGAAGGTCCTGGAAGCTCAGCCGGCTCATACGGTCTCCCACATGCTGGATGGCTGGTGCTGAAGCCCAGGTGGGGACAGGCCCCACATCCTTCATGCTTTCCCAGGGCATCCGTGCCATTATTCCATCCACTCGGGACGCCCTCAGCTCTGCCTCCGGGATTTTGATGTTTTCTCCGTTCCAAGTGAACGGCAGAAGTCTTTTTTTACTTTTATTTATTTTTATAATTTTTTAAAGATTTTATATATTTGTCAGAAAGAGAAAGAGAGAGAGAGCACAAGCAGGGGGAACAGCAGGCAGAGGGAGAAGCAGGCTCCCTGCTGAGCATGTGTGGAATGTAGGACTCGATCCCAGGATCCTGGGATCATGACCTGAGCGGAAGGCAGATGCTTAACCGACTGAGCCACCCAGGCATCCCCAGCAGAAGTCTTTAAAACGCGTGCCTGGCCGTGGTTCTGGTGAGGGCACAGGTGCGTGGAGCGGACAGAAGCCTCCTGACCAGCTCAGGTGCTGCTGCTCCCTGGGGATCATTCTTCTCTTTGCAGACGAGCAAAGGGCCAGTTCTGCCTCCATCGGCACCGTGTTGGTTTCTCAGATACGCAGTTACCTCGCAGTGGATTAGAGGCCTCGAGGTGTCCTGGAGAATGACTTCCCTGTGATTAATGGAGGCCTTGCCTTTAAAATGGCCCAGCTCCGTTTTTCCATTTGCCACAAGCCATGCATGTGCTCTTAAGAGGAAACAAGAATAGAAAAAAACTATTTGCAAGATAAGTAAAGAGAAATGTAATCCCTGAGTGGAATGAAGGGTGCTCTGAAATGAATGGGGGATAATCCCTGTGTTGTCTATTACAAATGCACTTTATTTTTCCATTATCTGGCTATGAGAATGTGCCATTCGCTCTAAGGGACAAAGCTGCTGCAGTGTCTTCTCTTTATGTCATAGGAATTGTGTACAGCAAGGGGTGTTCATTGCCTGGGGTCTGAGGCGGCCTGGCCAAGGGGGGCAGCTGGGCCATGTGGCCACTGAGACTCCCGACAAAATGAGTTCTGTTCCAGGCTCAGGACAGCCATAAAAAGGAGGCTTAAGGCAGTGAAAGAACAAATGTCCACCCACCCCCACCTGCTCCAGAGGCTGAAGGACCCAGCGCTCTATTCACATAGGCTTGCAATAACTAAGAGACCCATAACTCAGTCCCTTGCTCCGTCTGAGGCCTGGGACTGATCTGTTTCCTGATCTGGCATTCGGTATCCTTAAAGGGACGGCAGGAAAATTCCAGCGCCTCGTGAGACAGCATTGTTTCGTCCGTCCCTTTCCTCTTCCCGCCAACCCCAGGAGCCTCTCTGCCGCACGTGACAATCTCTGTTCCTGGGAATGACTTTTGAGAAGCTCAATCTCCCCCCAGTGCTCATCTGTCGATTCTTGCAGAAAGCTTTGGAGATCAGCACCCCGCGGATTCCCGGAGAAGAAGAACGCATTAGGAATGATCTATCTTACATTCTTGGTGGGTAAGACGGCTCCCACGTTAGTACCTAGCACACTCGAGAGCTCGTGTGATCACCGGTCAGGAAACTCTTATGGGGAGGGTGTAAGTGCCACTGGCCTGTTTCCATGCTTCGGGGCCTTCCACAGCCAAGTGCACACGTGGAGGTCTGTGGTGTGCCCGCAGGACGCTGCCTGCCCCAACCCCAGCCTGACCGGACAGACACACCCAGGGCTGCCCTCATTTTGTTCTTTCAACTCTTTGGTCTTTTCTGCCCTAGACCATCCCACGTGCTGCTCTCCCTCCCAAGACCGCCCTTCCCTCCGTGTTGATCATAGAATCCCAACTTATCTAACCTCAGAGCTCAGCTCAAGTCTCGCTCTCTGCTGGGGTCCCCCGGGCCCTCCCCCAAGGAGGTCAGGCCAAAGCACCCCGTCTTGCAAAACACCTTTTTATTTTCCTACACATGATTAAAAGTAAAAAATCAGTTGGGTTGTCAGCTGCTTGCTGTGGTCTCCCTACCCTGGAAGGTAACCTCAGGAGGCCGGTCTCTCCCCCCACTGAGATAGCCCCTTACCTAGTGACTAAAGAAATGAAGACAACCTAGTTTTCTCCAGTTTGTGCATAATCCCTCATTTCATCACTGCCTTCACTCCCATGGAAGGAAGACAGGAGGGCTGAGGCTCACCAGCGTCTCTCAAAACCACTTTGTCCTGAGGTCGCCCCCACCCCAACATGATGGTTTGGGCATGGCAACCATGCAAATATGTTTTGTCACAACTACCCAGCAGAACCCAGAGAGATGTCCGCTCAGGAGGCTTGTGTCTCATCCTTGTCATTTCCCCCAGCCCATGGTCCCCCGCGGTATCCAAAAGCCCACCCCGAACGCCGAGCCCCATGCGGGTCAGGGTAGCTGCTTATGGAGGCCAGCTCTCGGGCTTGTGTTCTGTTCTGCCTCCCAAGAGCTTACAGATTCAGAAACAGAAATTGATTTCGGCAAATACATCCAGAATATGCTGACCGCGTAATGGAAACACAAAACTATGGATGTGAAGGTCCTTATAATATACCTCATTTAATAATACAATCTTTTTCTCATCGGGAAGAAGCAAGTTAAAGTGCATTTAGAGGTGGCAGATGAAGGTTGTCCCGCTAAGGGAGTTGGATAGAAAGGATGGGAACCTTCCAAGTCCAGGGAAAAACAGATGATTTTTCTAGCAATAACCCAGAGAGCCTGGCCTTTGAGAGGGTCGATCCCACTTCCAGCCCTTCAGGTGGCTGGTTGACTGGTTCCGTTTAAGGCATGAGCTCAGCAACAAATTAAGTAAAGTGTCCCCAATAAATGCTAATAAGCCCCAAGAGGAAACAGGGGCATTCCCATGCATACCAAATATACTCATTAGCATCCCTGCTATTATGAAGAATAGCAAAATGACCTTGCAATCATTAGAAGCTTAAGATGCTATGACTTAAGTTTAGAGGGACACATATTACATTGTAAAACCTAATTAGTGTTACCTTTGCTAATTGCCACCTAGCACTAAGCTAGATAAAATAAACGCATGATGGACGTCCGGGGACATCAGATATAACCCCATCACCAGTTTTAAAGGAAGTGAAATTATAGGGGAAGAGCCATCTGAAAAGATGTTTTGTCTGAATTGTTGTGAGTGGTTTGCGGGAAGTGGGGGAAGCATGTGCAGTCAGTGTATTTATTTGTGTGAATCCTAAATGCTGAAATTTTCTCCTGAGAACACTGTTCCTCTCCTGTGTTTCTCTAATGTGAACGCCGGGATGCCAAACAATAGGGGGAAATTACTGTAGCACCAAAATCCTTCCCCAGCATGAAAACAGGTGTTCAGGGATACAGCGAAATTCTCTCTCACAGGCAATCAGAAGACTCAGCCCTCTCCCAGCCCAGACCTGCAGCCAGGACATCAGGCAGCCCTCTGTGTTCAGGAGTGGATCTGTCCACTAGATGAACTCTGCTTGGGTCTCTCGTTCACCCTGGAGGAAGATCGGGGAGCACTCGTGTGGGACTGTAAAGAAACTCCGAGCACCTTTCCGGCTCAGGGTCGCTGTGGCCATCGTGCCCAGGACACAAAGCTCGGCTCAGGTCCTAGTGTCTCTTTACCTTGCAGACAATATCAAAAATAGTCAAAAAGGTTGCGCCTCCAACCACACCCAGCCTCTGGAAATGCGTGCCTGCACACACACACACACACACACACACACACACACACAAACACACATACACACAGAGCTGCGCCTTGCTTCCAGCTGTGCTCAACATTCATAATAAGGCTGTGAAAGAGAAATTATTTTCTTAGGGTTGTCAGGGTATTTTTCCTCCTTCAGAATAAATGATAGCTGATTTTTCCAGAAACAAGCCTGTCACTTGTGCCTCTCTTGGGGGCCCTCCTGAGTATGTCCTAAACAGTACAGATTAAAATCAAGTCATAAAGTTTTACAACCAGCAGTGGTCGTAAAGCTAGTTTAGAGCTTTGTGTTCATGCTCGGTTCTGAGGAGGGCGAGGGGTCCTCCGAGGTCCCACTGCCTCTGCTGGGGCAGGAGCAAAGGAGGGAGAGGAAAACAGAGCAGGGAGGCCTCCTTCCACCCAGGCTTTTAGCTACTTTCAATATCGAGTGTGCGTGTCATATTTCATTTGGAAAAGCAAAACTTCCAAGGCTAAAAATAGCTAGAAAGTCACCAAGAGGCCATTAAGGACCAGGGAGGCTATGCGATTTCCCCCAGGTGCACCTGGACCCCGGCAGGACCAGAACCAGAATTTGGGCCCCTTGGATCCAGGGTTCCATCCCAGAGTTGGGGTTCAAGGAACATGAGGAGCACCCACGGCTCCCAAAGTCGGTGACGCCTTACAGCCCACACTTGCTGACTTCCTGAAGGACATGATGCTCCAGCCGTCCTTTTACAGACAGTCTTAGGCCTTCTTAAATAAGATTTTGTTCATGGAGCTCAATTTCCCAAGGATAGCAGGGACCTCACTTGGTGTGGGGGCGACTCATATTCTGCCTGCTGCTGTCCCAGCCTCCGGAGCCTCCCACACCGCCCCAGCTCCGGGAATGTCCCCTCCTGGTGGCCTTTCTTCTTTGACTCAGCTGGTCAGGGCTGGATTCTAGAAGCGAAATTGGCTCAGTGTGATTGCTGGAGTCGGTGCGTTTGCCTTGATGATTAGGCCACCTGGCTTCTCTGGGAGAGTGGCTCCTGTCACTTGCTGCCTGACACCGTTAGCACCAGCAAGACAGATCGGCCGCTGGAGCCGTCCTCCACCGGCCACCCTCGAGACCTCCACGCAGCGACGACGGCAGGATGTCCTCACAGGGCAGCCCCGAGGGGACACTTCACCTCCCTCTTCCTCCTCCCCCTCGTCCTTCCTCCCACCCCCGCACCCCCATCCTTTGTAACAGCCAGAGAGTTTTTTTTTTTTTAAGTGGAGCTGCTGATAATTAAAATTATATCTTTGTTCCACCAATGTATGAAACTCTAGGAAGTCATTATCAGAGTGAGACAGTGATATTTTGATATCCCTGCATCTTTTTGATACAAAGAATCAAGTTCTAAGGCACGAGGAGCTAGAGTACCACACTATTTCTTAATCGCCCTTTATAATTTGCGGTGTCTCGGGATGCTTCTCAGATGTTTCCACTGTGGCTTATGTACACTTCAAACCCGTGTGCCGTTAAATGCAGAAGCCAGGTACTGAATTAATGAAGGCAGCTTCAAAAGCCCACCTCTCTGGCAGGCTGAAGATCTAAGAGCAAACGCAGAGAGGGTGACGGGGCTTTGAAAAGTACTAAGCACGAGCAATAAACCTCATTAAATAAAGTCAGCGGAGTGGGCTTGGAACTGGAGTCAGGCGAGTGGGGGACGGAAGAGGGGACAGTCTGTTCCACAACTGACTCTGTCCGGGAGCTGGGGTTTGGGGCGGGGGGAAAGGGGTGGAAGAAGGGATTGTGTTAGGGACAGTCACGTGACCCAAACAGAAGCAGCACTAAGGGATGCAGCCAGGAGGAAGCTGGGAGAACACAGGGCATGGGCAGGCCACCGTGCTGACCGACTGGGGTAAACAAGCACTCCGAGTTGAAACGTGGGGTTGCTGATTCCTCTTCGGCTTCCCTCGGCCACTTTAGTAACGTCTCAAGAAGGCAGAGCGTTTGAGCAGAGCCTGCAAGGGAAGAGAGAAGCTGACAGAAACTGCTCGGCCGTCAGAATGGATCCCCAGAAGCCCTGTGCTAGCACATGCAGTCACTCTGTCGAACAGAAGCGGAGCAGGGACTTCTGGAACCCTCAGCGTACCTCTGCACACAGCCAGGGAGTAGGAGACTGGGGGCTCAGTCACTACGAAAGGGGGAAGTTCTTCATGGGATGTAGCTGACAGCACGTGGGACGATTATGGTGTCAGACTCCTGCATGGGTTTCAGATGTGGATTGGGGAATATTCAGGGAGTTACAGTAGGACACAGCAAGGGCGGAAAAAAGGACAGCTCGACCTTTGGGGCTCCATGCTTTCCCTCTACACTCCTCCTGCAGAGAACCTGAGGGCCCTCGCCGAGTGAGGGCTGGCCCCCTGGGATGACCACGGCAGACCCATTCTGGGCCATCATGGCAGTCAGGGCTGCCCATCCTAGGGACAAGGCACTCTCTGAAGGTGAGAGCACTGTTCTCTGTTGTGCCTGCTATGCACCCCACCATTCTCCTCCTGTTTCCACGCCAACTCCCTCTAATAATTGTGTCTCCGTTTTAATTCAAGAATTTAACTATAAAGATTACACTGACCCTTCCCTCCAGAATGAAGGGACGTGGGATCCTCCACCAGATTTATTTGTGACTGTAGCTGGGGGTTTATGTAAACTAATTTTATTACTCATGACACTGATGACAATTTATGCAGTGAATGCAATTACAGGCTATGATTGGCTGTCGCAGCTAAGGGCTAAAGTGCCACTTCCTGGGATATGCAAGAAAGAAAGGCAGAGGATATTAGAAAAATAGTCACAGCAGTATTTTTTTATAAAGTGATCCCCCCAAATCTTCATTCAAAAAAAAAAAAGCTAATTTAATTTCCCAAATATCCTGTAAAAGATATCTAATTATCCGCTCCTAAATTGCTCTCATAATTTTTCCAAAGTTCTCTGTTGTTGGTGCCTTGGTGAGTTCTCCTTGTCTACAAGCGACAGGCTGCTGTCTCAGTGCATGGGTCCCAACACAACCTACTCAAGACGACACTTCCCAATACTGGGCGAAGTCCTGATGCCTCTTCTAATGTGTTAGCTCACCAAATCACGAGATATTTGAGACCTAAGACTTGAGCTGCTTTCATGTATAGTTGTAGGGGCAATAGAAGGAACTGGCCTCTTTTTAAAAAAATTTTTTTTTTGCTTGTTCTTTGTTCTAAGAGGAAAACTTAAAAAAATCAGAACAAGTCATGGTACATCCAGACAATGGCATAGTACTGAGCCCCAGAAAGGATTGAAGTGCTAACAACACAACAATGTAGACGAATCTCACAATACTTATGCCAAGTGAAAGGAACCAGCCCCCCAAAGGAGTTTCTACTATGTGATTCCATTTTTGTAAAGTCCTAGAAAAGGCAAACCTCTTTTTTTTTTAAGATTTTATTTATTTATTTGATACAAAGAGAGAGATCACGAGTAGGCAGAGAGGCAGGCAGAGAGAAAGGAGGAAGCAGGCTCCTTGCTGAGCAGAAAGCCCGATGCAGGGCTCGATCCCAGGATGCTGAGACCATGACCTGAGCCAAAGGCAGAGGCTTAACCCACTGAGCCACCCAGACACCCCAGCAAACCTCTTTTTTAAAACAGAAGGCTGAAAGTTGCTTTCCTGCAGGAGGGCAAAAGGGAGAGATCAGAAAAGTGCATCAGAAAACTTTGGGGACGTTGGGTGTGTTCGTCATCCTAGTGGCAGTGATTGCTTCATGGTGAACACATGTCACGACTTCTAACATTGTACACTTTAAACACATGCAATTTACTGAATGCTAATTATAGGTCAATAAACCTATCAAAGCAAATACACACCCTTTATTAAGTCCTGGCTCCCCTGTTGACTAAGTATGTAACCTTAACTTCTCTGGACGATAGTTTACTGACCTGCAAAATAGAAATGATAAGTCTTGTCCCACAGGGGTATTAGGACCATCAACATGAGAAAATAACAATCCAGGTGTGTGTGTGTGTGTGTGTGTGTGTGTGTGTGTACACATATATATGTACACATATGTATACATATATATGTATATAAGTATACATATATATGTATACTAACAAATTTGTAAATGGTCTTCATCAACTTCAACCACTGTATAAGTGAAAGGATTCAAAATAATTGCTCTGGGCCTTGCCTGCTACCATGAGGAGAGCCGGTACTCTCTCTTTGTATAACTGAAGGAGGACATCTGACACTTAGTAAACCTTGTTTGGCACCACAGAGTCTAAATATTATCTAGTCATTGAACTTCTTTGTTGTTGTTTTTTTTAAGATTTTATTTATTTATTTGGCAGAGAGAGACGGAACACAAGCAGGGGGAGTAAGAGAGGGAGAAGAAGGCTTCCCGCTGAGCAGGGAGCCCAATGCAGGGCTCGATCCCAGGACCCTGGGATCATGACCTGAGCTGAAGGCAGACCCTTAATGACTGAGTCACCCAGGTGCCCCTATTCATTGAACTTCCGGTAGGGAATCATGGAATCCTGAAATGGTACATCTTAGAATAGGAGGGAGGTAAGCGAGTGCAGATATCCCATCCTAGCATCAGACAGATGAGACAGAATGATGTCTAGCACCTGACTTGGGGCCCCTGGCCCTGTCTTTATAAAGGATGCTTAATGAAGGATATCGTGGTGACTAGGCTGATGGAGACGAAAGTCCCAGAACGTTTTGGTGTGCTCTCCCTATGCTCTTCTCCTACGTAGGAATTGATCTGCAGAGAGCCTGGTAAGAATCTGATAAAAGCCCTTTAAATTCACAGCACAGCGAAGTGGAATTGAGGTAGGGGCTGAGCTGAGCTCCCTTGCTTGAAAGACTCTTCCAGGCCCAGGTAAGCTCTGAATTGTAAATTGTCTGATACCAGCCTTTGTGGCGCTGTCTGGATTAGCAGCCCAAACTCTCAGAGTTTTCTCCCCAGCTTCCCAGCAATCAGTTCAGCCCACTTGATCGCGCACCTGCCTCACTCCAGCCCATGCTGTGTGTTTATGTTGCCCTTTGCAGATTCCAAAATACTTTCACAAAGTTATCACATTTAGTCCTAACCTTTGTTCTATGGGGTATGTAGAACAGGCCCTATAGGATTCCGGTTTATGGTTAAAGGAATCGATGCCCTTGTCGGAACAAGATTTGCTCAAGGACCCTCACTGAGCAGAGGTAAGAGAAGAGTCAAGTCTCTACCTTCTAACCTCTGTTCCTATGCTCTTCCTCCCATCCCCAAGGAGATGAATGACATCACCCTTGGCTAACTCATTCTGAAGGCAACATTATGCCTATTCCCGTTTTGCACATGTGACAGAAAGAAGTAATGTGACTTACATGGGGTCACACAGTGGCCAAATAGAGATTGGTCCTGCCAAATGCAGCCTTCTTCCACTGTATGAATTTCATCTCCAATATTCGGTTCATTTTAAACATTGTTTCTGCTGCGCATGCCATTCTGTGGCCTTTACGTTCTGGGCCAAGGTTGGGGAAACCTCGGGGTGTTTGGGGGTGGTGGGGAGGAGAGGGTGAGGAACGTAAACTTGCTCAGTAGACCAGCCCAGATCCCTTCCCCCCTGCAAATATGGATGGGCTGTGGAAAAACACCTCCCAAGTTGGTGAAGAATGAGCAGTGACCCTTTTGACTTCATGAATTTGGAAAAAGAACAGCATGGAAGTTAAATCTGGGCAGATAAGAGAATCCTCCTTGGAAAGCATGCTGACCGTGACCGTCATCAGTAATGCTCCTTACTCCTTAGCCTCCAGTCCCCAAAGCATCTCCCCACTGTTCCACTGACAAGACACGCTTGTCTTTTAGTCTTAGAGTGATGAATGCACGCTTGCTCTAATATTCATAGGGTACATTCAACGCTGAACCTGAGCAGTTATCAGCAGTTTTGGGTAGTCAGACTCTGATGTTGCAGATGACATGATACCTCAATTATCCCAAAGCAACCATTTCCGAACTGCCATCCCTAATTTTGTGCCCAGTTTATCTTGCAGGGACCCCCTGCATGCTCCCCTCCACCACTGCCCCCTGCCTTTCCCACATTGTCCCGGAAGGATAGTCAAGGTGAAGCAGTGTCGGACAGGTAGGCTGATCTCTGGTTCCTGGGCTAACCTCCTATTTTGACTTTCCTGAGCCCACTCAGAACCATTATCCTCTTTTCTGAATGTTGAAGGTTTCTTCCCCCCCCCCGCCCCCCACCGGAGGAGACATTTATAAAACTGATCACTACTGGAATGTGAATTTTCCTGTCAAGGGTGGGACAGAATAAAGAATGTGGCCGTTATTCTCTGCTCATAAAAGAGGCTTCCCTCCAGCTGTTATTCAAAAGACGATCTACATCCTCCCAGCCTTGGGTCACCCTTCAGACTGGCATTCCCCAGGCAAGGACCAGCCCGATGCTCGGTGCGTGGGACCAAGGTGTCCACCGAATGCAGAGCTTGGCTCTCTAGCACAACTGTTCACTAATGGTCTAATTAACTATTGCAAACTTCAGAGGACCCAGCTAACTATAATTGAGAGATCAAGAGAGGCTGCCTGGAGTTAGACATGCATACTAATTACTGAATTATCCAACACCTGTTTTGGAATGTAGCACGGAAACATGGCTATACTTTCAGGCAGAAGACCTCCAGTTTAAGTGAAAAGTTTGTCTTTAGTGAGCAGAGTGAAGCCCTCTACTGTCCGATGAACCATACACCATTCTTATTGGCACTGGTAGGTGATCAAGCGAGGGCTAAGGGAGTATAAACGAAGGCAGTAAATGAAATATTCATGCAGTGAGACCTTGGGAGGGATTCTGAAGGGGAAGACAGGGAATGCTTCAGATGGGTATAAATGACTCTGTTGATACCACGACGGAAGCAATGCTCAGTATTACTGTGTTTCACTATATTTCACTATATTTCACTTCCGCATGGCCATGGCAGAAGATGTCGCCATATTGAGATTCCCACTCAGAATGTTGCAGATTCCCGCACTCTTTGCTTCCAGCTTCTCCCTCCTTCAGATCCCTGGGTTGGTTCCACCATCGAAAGTGCTTATCATGAAGGACTGTTGGGCTAACACCACTTAGCATCTTCATTAAAACCAGGCAGAGTGGGATGGAGGCAAGGATGTCCAACGAACGGTGAGCAGGGGAGGGTGTGAAAGAGTCAGAATCTCGAGATAGAGAAGAGCAAAAGAGCAAGGGCCGAGAGAGAGGAGATAGCTCGGGCTCAGGGTGAGAAGTGAATTGAGCGTAGAAGAGAAGGAAATCTCCCATGGTCCCATTCCTCATGTTTACCAATTTGCTTCTGTAACCCATCATCAGTGATCTCAGACAGTGGTGAAATCACGCTTACCCTGTGAGCCTCACAGTTTCTTAGATGGAACATTTGTTGCCAAATAGAACAACGAGACCTCTTTTCAAAGCCCCCAAATACTCTAGAATTACACAAGACAATGGGGCAGGCCTGGGGCCCATAACCTGAGGTAGCTCGTAAGCCAGCTGGTTGTCCTCCGCTCCGTGCTCCAGCTAATTGAAACTGTCTAATTCAGGAAAGAAGGGAGTCTCAGTTTCCACAAGAGAATTAACAAATAAATCCTAAATAAAAAACAGACTCAGTAGTGTGCTGGCTTTTTCTCAGTTGGAAGAAGAAGGCTTTATAATGGTGATGATGATGGTGATGGCAGTGATGGAAATGGTTAATATGATCCTGGGCATTTACCAACAATGCAAACAAAACTCAAATAGATCTAAGGTTTCTAGATTCTAGGGTGATCTGTACTTCAACAGTCTTTCCCAAGAAATTTAATACATTGGATAAAAAATAGACCTGAAATTTTCTCAGAACATCCATTTCAGGAAGCCAGTCTAAGATTTCCACATTGCCATCATTTCTCAAGGAAGGCTGTGCCCATAATGAAGGCAACATGAAAGTGTTCTTGTGGAAAAAAGAAATAATAACTTTAACTGAGGGCACCCATTTAAAATAAAGCACATCAGAGGGGAGGTGGGTTACAGGGCGTAAGGAGTACACTTACCATGAGGAGCACAGAGTCATGTATGGAACTGTTGAATCGCTGTGTTGTACACTTGAAAGTAATATAACTCCATATGTTAACTGCACTGGAATTAAAAGTAAAAAAAAAAAAAAAACCAACAAAAAAAAAATTTAACAAAAATAATACCAAAGGCAACATGGACATCGCAGAAGATGACACCATACTGAGGTGCCTTCTCTTTCCCACCATACTTCTACTATGGATCCAAGAGCACTTGAAGGTGAATCTTTCCAGACTTGACACGCTTCTGCCTTTGAGATCTTTGTCACTGCTGAGATGTAACAATGAAGACATGATGGCTGTCCAAGACTGGAGACTATAGTACCTATGGACGCCAGATTCCTCTCTCATATTCAAGGTCTTAGCGGTCTTTGAAATGACCCTATATCCGACTACATCCAATCTCAGTGTAGATCTTCTGTATTAAGTTTGAGTCTGTGGAAGGGTTTATACATTTAAAAAATAATCTGGGGCACCTGGGTGGCTCAGTCGGTTGAGTGTCTGCCTTCGGCTCAGGTCATGATTCCAGGGTCTTGGGATGGAGCCCTGTGTCGGGCTCCCTGCTCAGCGGGGAGCTTGCTTCTCGATCTGCTCCTCCCTCCCCCCTCCCAGGCTCTCTCATGCACAAACTCTCTCTCTCTCTCTCTCTCTCTCTCAAATAAATATATAAAATCTTTAAAAAATAATAATAATACGCTGACTCAACCTGTTGCCCCTTCACTCAACATGTATTCCAAAGTAGGGTTGGTTGAATTATCAACTCCAAATGATGTTAACTCTGCAAACGTTGTCACGTATTGGTCGTCCAGTTTGAAGCTCTTGAATTGCTAAGCAGCCACTTGTCCTCTTGTGTATCTCAGACCCTTACTGACCACTCCACCTCTGTGCTAAAATATGGTTGCTGGGCTTTTCTGGATTACCCTCTCCACTTCATTAGCCTCTCCTGAGAGAGGACATCATGGCTTTTGAGCTCTCCATAAGCTCGGCAAATCTCTTTATCTCATTTCTCTGGGAATATGCCTCAGAATCTGCCATCTAGTTGAACAATTAATTCGTTTTCTGGGTTGTGATCTTGGCTTGCTTGCTCATTTGTCATTTTACCCTGAGGACTTTGGGGTTGTGTCCTGACCAACCCACCTCTGCTTTCTCAGAGCTCCTCAAGCACCTTTTCTCTGAGAGAGCCCTTCATCCTGGCAGTTTGGCTATGTAGACCTACGCTTTTCTCTGTACTTGGATCTTGAGCCCAAATTATAAATTTTTTTTGTACACACACATATCAGTGTGGGTAAAAACCCTCAGGTTGAGTTGAGTTCATGTTAACATAAAGTCAAATAACAAGGTTTAAGTTCATCGATCGGCCCATTCTAGAACAGTATGTCTCCAACAGTAGTCCTGGAGCTACTTCCAACAAAATATCTAAAGTGATGATTTAAAATGTAGATTTCCAGTGACCTTCTCCACATTGCTGCACAGAATTTTTGTTCAGAATGGAGTCCAGGATTACTAACAGGCTTCACAAGTGAATCTTAGGCACACTGAGACCCATGCCACTACAGATCTTTTCTTCTAACCAGTAGACCCAAACTATTTTTTATTCATTTATACAGGCCTATTGCTTCATGGTGTCTTAAAGTCAAAATTATCATAAAGACTCATGGGGATCATTGAGGGCATTTGTGCCCTCTCCCGAGGAGCCCAGACACCCTCCATTTAATACCTGTAGAGCTGGGGACCTCGTGACGTCAAGAGACTTCCATTGTTGAGCTGCTCTAATGATCTTTGTGCTGATTCAAAAATTGTATCTCTGCCTCTCCATTCCAGTTTTTGACTCTGAATAAATGCATAACAGTCCTTCTTTTGTACAACATGCTAATTTTGGGTCATACATTCAAATTATCAAGCACTTTTGAGCACCTTTTGTGAATCTGTAAACCAGCCTGTGGAGGGCCTGGGCATTCCAAGCCAAAGTTCTAGACCTGATGCTTGTGCCTGAGCTCTTCATAGTGTGATGCGGGGAAGAGGAAACCATATGCCTAGGGAAGAAAATGCCAATGTAGACATGCTCCAGGAGTGATGAGGTGAGAGCAACAAGTGCGATAGAATTCATGACATTCTAGAACATTCACAGATTAAGTCCCCTTCCCGAAACTTGAAAAGAGTGGTGAATATTTTTCCAAGTGCAGAGAATGAGTAAAGGGCATTCCAAGCAGAGGTGCCAACATGAGAGGAGTCATGGAGATTATGACAGTGACCGTGCACTTGGGACTAGTGCAAAGTTCTGTGTGCATAGGACCAAGAAGACTTGGATGTGGGAGAGGGACGTGACATGAAGTGAGGCAGGATGCGTTTGTTGAGAACACACTATAAAGGGTTTTCAATGCTCGGCTGTTGGAAGATGCCTCTCCTGACACCTTTGGTCCCCTGCTTGGCCTTTTCCTGTTGTCCCTTTTCCTCTGAACTGTAGCTGGCTTCTTGAGGACTCTCTCCAGCATGTGATGACCTTCCTATCTCCTGCTCAGCTACCAGGGACTTAGGCCCCTGAGTCAGTATTTGACTCTGTCCCTTTTTTGGAAGAGAAGAGCAAGGCACATTACGGTAACAAATCCTACCTGCTTTCACTTAAACCCAAGGATATTCATCGCCTTTCATGGAAATGATACTGGCTGTGGTGGGAGAAGCAAGCATGTGCCCTGAAATTGGCCTATGAGCAGATGGGCTCGGCAAGCAGACCTTTGAGGTCTGTCTAAATTCTTACCTCTTGTCTCCACTGCCTAGTCCCTGAGGGTCCAAAAGCTCATATCAAGGAGGGCAAGGGTCTCTGAATCCATGGTCCCTGGAAACTCCAAAGCTTTCTTCGTTTGGGTGACTTTTGAAGTTTCTGTGAAAAGCTGTCCGTCAAAAGGTACCTATTAGTCGAAGTGCGTGATAGAAATTTTCCCAGCAGTCACTGTGGTCAGAGAAGGCGGAAATCCTAACTAGAACCTTCATTACTAGAAGGTTCAATTTATTCACAACCAGACTGCCCTACTGTGCATAAGCAAGATGAAATTCTAAAATGTGTCCCATACTGCAAAGAAGGTTTGGAATTATTAATCTAAATGAGAAGGTAATGTGTGCACCTGCTTTAACAAGTGGTTGGCAATTTTTAGATACATTGGAAAGGATCCTTTAGTGAAAAGTGTTCTCAGAGAATGTCAAGAGGGCATGAGTGAACACGAGGTTTCCAGAACTAAAGTGCTCATTTCCCAGACGTTCCATAGCACAAGAAAATGATATGGAAAATGACCTTATCAGGGGCCCATTTAGGACTTGACCCCAGGAAATCTCCTGAGGGAGGCTTCTAATCTCCAGGCACTGCTTAGCTCATCCTGATTTCCTGGCAATTTTGGCACTTGTTTTTCAAAACAGGGCACCTTTTCTTCTCTCTCTCTCTGTAAGTTGCATTAAGAGCTTTAGGCAAAAACAGCCAGTTTCTAAGCAGGCCATAGCCTTGGACTTCTTGTCTTGGGGATCATGACCAAGGAAGCTGCAGCAAGGCTTGTTCTTCATGGATTGAACCAGGCCCCTTGGCTGGGAAGCCAGGCCGGAATGGAGTTTGCATAATGCCGGCCCGGCTGTGGGCTCTGCAGCCTTTCACACAAGGGCACCGCTCTGGAGAAGCCTGGAGGAAGAAAATGGGATCGGCTGGCACCTGAGAGAGATGCCCCGTTAGCAGAACATAGGGGAGGGGGAGGGGGAGCCACACACAAGGTTCAGCCCATTTATGCCACTTGGTTCCATTCTGGCTAATAAAAGATAGACTCCCCTATTAGGTATATTACACTGTCACTGTGATTGGTGGAGGGAGCAAAGTACTTATCAGCTGAGTGAGTATTGGCTGTCACTCCTGTTATCAAGCTGCCTGCTTATTTGCGATTTTATTTTCAGATGTGATTGACAGCTGGATGGCTCTGACATTCTCGGTGCAAACATACAGCCTGTTATTATGCTTGCATTAACATTTTGATAAACACATGGTGCAGCATTGGAAAAGTAATTACATGTCATCACTTCAGTGCTTCATCAAAGAAAAGTTTACTGTGTAATTGCTCTGTGATTTACCTAGGTAGAATGTGTTACATTCCACGAAGCCTCTCTCTATTTAATAGTTTACATTTACTCTTTAAAATACACAATATCCCTTCCCAGGGGCTTCCATGGTCTAAAATAAACCTGGCAATATAATTTAGCCTTCCATAAATATACTTAGATATTACTGTGAAGTACTTTCGCATAATAGTTATTTAATGCTAAGTGTAAATATTCAGTGCATTATATTGGCTGAGCTATCCAAAAAAAAGAAAAAAAAAAGAACTTTTTGACGACAGGGAAAAATGGAATATTGTTACCTTGGTTTCCACATTAAGAAAGGGGCCTTTTGCCCTTGTATTTATATCCATGCTTTTCACAGTGACATCTAATTTTGCAATAAAGTGACTTGAGCTGAAGCGCCTAGCAGTAGAATCTAAAATATTGGTTCTTGTTAGTGTTTAAAGAGCTCTTCTGATGTGGCACTGAAAGGTATGCTGGAGGAAAGCACAAATGATTGCAGGGTACTTGGGAAACCGAGCCGAAGGGAGGGTTTGAGTGATGTTCACTCGGTGGGATCTATCTGAACATTTGGATGTCTAGGGAGCAAAAGGTGGGGGTGAGAGGATCGAAGCAAGTAGTTGTTGAAAGCCCCCGACAGAATCTCAAAATTTAAATTGCTTTTATGACTGATATTGGTAAGGCACTTTGAGTTATCATGTGCTTTGTAATTATTGATGAGTAAATCCTTGCAGCTGTAGCCAAAGTCAAGTAGGCAAAACCTTTCTAGGATGCATAATGGTCGTGTGCACATCTGGGTTAGCCACCACTCAAGAAAGATTAGGCACAAGGAAGTATTGGGGCAGGGGGTGGGGGCAAATGACTATCACAATAGCTCATCCCTTTAGTTTTTCTACCTCCAGAGTTCTTCCCTGTTAAGATGCTCCCCAGTAAGTACCATGGCTCCCTTCTTGAATGACTGAGTGAGGGACAGTGGTCTATTCCAGGAGATGGAAGTCCCAAAGAGGGCTGAGCACTCAGGAAAGGGCATGGTATTGTAGGTCTCCAGAAATAGAATCTTCCGGGTCATGAAGTCATTTGAGTCCTTGAGATGGCCTTCACCACTAATCCAAGTGGTCTCCCTGCCAAAGGATTAGTCTCTCCAAGGATCCACTCAAGGATCAAGGTACCAAGATTAAATGTCTGAACCACAAAAACCTGGGCGAAATCCAAAGCCGTTCGATTTTTCTGGGACAAAAAAGCCCTTTGGCAGAACTCATGGTTGCGTGGAAAGTAGTTTGGCAGTGAGAAAATCGGGAGAAATGGAAGAGATTGCAGGCTGAGCTTGAAAATGAAGGTGGGAAACTCACATCTGGACAAAGACAAAGAGGAACGGCAAAAGGATCACAAGAGCGTGCGGACCTTGGTCTGGATCAGAAGGGCCTCTAGTTGTCCCAACAGCATGACATCTGTTCAGCTGGGTCTAAAGAGCGATGGCAACTTTCTCAGCTGCCTCTCCGGTGCAGCTGGCAGCCACAAAAAAGAAACAGTTAAAATACTCATTTCCAGATGTGTGTAACGGTTCAATAATTCCACGTTAGTGTATATTAATCCTCTCTGGAAATTGGCATTAACTCGGCTTTAGCACTAGTCTAAATAAACACATCAGCTCTTAGAGCAGGAGCTTCTTTGCATAACAGCTGCATATAGCATCTGCATCCTGGTTATAGGTTCCCTCTACATTACCTCTAAAATGAGCTCCCCTTTCCCTCTTTACATTTAGCCGGACTTGGAATATTTCCTCCTCCTGCTGTCAGGGATGGGAAGAAAGATGCCACTGTAATTGCCAGTTGGCCTGCGGAGTAATGCCCTGTAATTGACAAAGATTGCTTAGCTGCAAGGAGGAAAGATACACTGATTAGGAGAGATCGTTTTTAATATTGCATTTAACCTGCACTCTGTTTTTCCCCTTTGCTTTTCACCTGAGCCCTGGAAAGGATGGCTGTCATTCTTTGCTGTGCCACTTCTCTCTGAAGGAGAAAACCAAAGCGCAGTGAGGTCCACAAGGGAATACTTGCTACCTTGGGAGTAATTTCACTGTGATGAGAGGCTGAAAAGCCTTAATATGGATATATGCCGAATTACCCAAAAAGTGAATTTGTTCCCCCTCCCATTTAATGTAGCCTTTGACCTACCCATCCCAGAGGTGGCCAAGGCTCTCACCATTTTTCATCCGTGCCCCAAATTACTAGGTCCTATCTTCAGATCTTCATTATTTTCGGTTTTTGTATGTTTGTTTGTTTGTTTTGGTTTGGTTTGGTTTATTTTGGCTCTTGCCTTTGCTTCTAAATTCAGGGTTTTGTTGCATTTTTTTTCCTTGAGAATCACATTGACTTTTTTTTTTTTTTAGAGAACTTTATAAAAAATTGCACTGTTGAAAAAAAAATATATAGGGGCTCAAATGCATTTTTCATGTCCTTTCATGCTTTATTGATTTTTTTCTCTCATTTTTCTTACAAAAGAAAGTTTTAATGCAGTTTTGGGAAAAGAAAAGTAGTCAGCAGTTGCTGCCTCCCCCAGGACTGAAAATACTGGACACCTTGCTTAGAAATGCCAATGGCGTGTATCTCTCTATCAGTCTATCTCTCTAAGGGCATGGAAGGTGGTGAAACCCCATTAGTCACCTGTATGTGACACTGTTCTTCTTACTACACACTATTTTAATAGCTACAGGGGACTTCTAACTTGCCACAGTTTTTAATTCTGCATTGAAGTTTAAATGTCCTGCAGGGACTTTCTGATGTACCTATGGGACATTCAATCTGAAGACAGAATAATTGTGTCCGAGAACTACGCCACCTAGAGAATATGTATTTATCCATCATCCCCCATCCACATACCTACCTCTCTGTCTGTGACTGAAAGATCTGTCTAAAATAGAAAAGCACTGGATTAAGAGTCCGGGGAACCCAGGTTTGAATCTCAACTCTAAGACCTTGGACAAGTCACCTTCACTACTTGTAGCCTAGGACCTGTGATCTGTGAAATGAAAAGCCTGGGCTATATCTATATTCCTAAAGAGGAATCCAACCTTAACGCTGTAACAATTTCGCATCTATGATGTTACTATTTTGCTTTCTCATGCATAAGAAACAAATGTGAATGGTGAATTCAAGATCTCTGTGTTATTACATACTGCTGTCTGTCACATACAGCTGAATATTATATTGTTTCCCTCAGCCCTGTTTTTTTGTACAGCATTCTGTGCCCGGAGATATTTTGGCAATAATTCACCCAAGCTCTCTCATTTGCTGTTCAAAGTCACCCTTGCACATACAGAGGTTATGCTAGCCAAATCAGGTTGATAAGTAGTGATAATTTTCCAAATACCCAAGTCAAAAATGCTTTCGTCTAAATCAATTGATGCTGAAATTATTTTAGCTCCCAGGATAATTTACTTCGTTTCTCTGGGATAGATCTTGTAGTTGTGCCTGGGAAGTTGAAGAGGGAGGTGAGTGAAGGAGAGAGATTCTTTCTGTTGCAGGATTGGAGACCTTAAGCAGGTGGCCTGAGTTTCATAGATCAGATGATCTGCTTTCCCTGACCTTTTACCAACCAAGCCCTGTCCCTTCAGACTTGCATTTGACCTGAAGGTACAGAAGCCATAGGAAGATATGGAAAAAAAATACATGCATATATGAAATCCGATGTTCAGATCCAAGCCTGGTTCTGGGTGTAATTTGGCTCTCGGCTGGCTGTCCATCCCATGAAGAGAACTCTTCCCTCCAGTGGATCCAGCTAAGAAACATGACAGTGCCTCTTCTCTCTTAACAGAGCTGGACATCTGCTTGGCTTGCCCCTTCCCTTTCGGAACATCTGCCAGGCCTCCTATCTGCCCAGCAAGAGGTCGCCAGCCCGCTTGGCCAAGCGCCACAGCCAACTTTTACATTTGTGCAAACTCAAACTCCCTCCCGCCCATTTCTTATCTGTTGTTCCTTTTCCTTTGTTCTCACTAATCCAACCTTTTACATCGTTTCTGTGTTAGTCCATGTTAGACATGTATGTCATTAACTGTACGGGCTATCAATTATGAAATATTTTGGCTTAATGACAAAGTCATTACTTTCTCCTTTTTTAAAAAAATTTTTTAGATTTATTTATTTGAGAGAGAGAGAGAGAGTGAGTGAGCACAAGGAGGGAGAGGGAGAAGCAGACTCCCTGTTGAGCAGGGAGCCCGATGTGGAGCTCAATCCCAAGACCCCAAGATCATGACCTGAGTTGAAGACAGACGCTTAGCTGACTGAGCCACCCAGGCTGCCTTTTTTTTTTTTCCTTCATTAAAAAATATTTACTGAGTGGATACTGTGAACCAGCACCGTGATAGCTGCTATCAAGTAGCAAAGAACAGAGTGACATGGTCTGTGCCTGTTTCTCCCCAAATGTCATGCGCAAGCAAACCATCCAGACGGCGGCCATGTAGAAGCACCTCTTCCAGATTTTTCTTTTCTCTAGTCGATGCCTTTAGCCTGGTAAATGGATTCAGTGATCCTGCATCTGGTAGATACATTCCCTCCTGGAGGGCTCCTCTGTAGGCTAGCTAAACAGAGCCCGCTCAGTGGAACTCACCAATTCTTATTCTTGGGAGAAAAAAAAAAAAAAAAAAAGACTCAAGCCTGATCTCGGTTGTCTGTTGAGCCCATAATATCTAGACCAGAAAGTTCTGAAGGTTAGATAGAACAGGTACACTTTGAAGTGACTACTTGCAACACGAGGTCCCCTAGCACCACCCTCCTGGGTTCCCCTCCCATCACCAAAGTCAAGGTGGCTAGTGGGGAGGGGCACCTGCCAGGCTGTGCTCTCCACCTCTGGGGAATCAGAGATTTAATTTCCATTTCACCTCCAAGCTTTGGCCTGTTTATAACATCTTATGATACAGGGACAAGTTCTCCCGTGAGATGCCATGTTTTCTCTCAAAGTATTCATTTCATTAATGATCACAGCGTGTTATTATGTTTTCCCTGTACTATTCTATAGATCATTTTTATGATGTAGATACAAACTCTTTGATATTGTAATTGTGAATCACATATTATGAAGACAAATGCATTGGGCATAATGAGAATGGATTGCCAATAAAAGTTGGAAAACAATGAACCATTTTTAAAAGCTAACCCTTATCCGGAGCACTGTCACTTTGAATGTTCTGTAGAAAGGCCTTTGGATGGAAGTAGCTTATTTTTAGTCTAACGTTGATAAAGGTTTGACTTTGGTAGCATCTTAATTATCTGATAAAAGCCAGAACCCTCTGCCTTGCTCACCTCTAACGTCTAATGACTTCTGCTGGCATTAAAATTATTGCCATGACTCCAGAGAGGGAAACGAGAGATAGCAGCATTGGATTTCAGAGATGTGAATTAGAGTTTAAAGAGTCACTTGGTTTTGTTTAAGCAAATTACAAAAATAATGGGTTGCCCTTAAAAGGTCTGTCTCATGTATTGTTATATCCTTTACTCAAGACACCCCTGACAGCCCCATTCCCCAGATTATGTTTCCCACTAGTCATCAGGAGAAAATGGTGATCTCTGGGGGTGCTCTCGTCTGTGCTTGTTCACTTTGCTTCTAGATTCTGAAGAGCAGAGAGGGGATGAGGGCAAAGTGAGCCAGTGTTCCTGTGCCCCGAACGTAGGGTCACACGTGGAGCTGGGTTGGAGAATAAATCGGTTGATCGGTTGGTGTAAATTCACAACGTCTTGTAACTTCACCTAGGGTTGGAGACTGAGCTCCCTAGAGGACAGTGTGTGTTCATAAGCCACCAAGTAGTAAACAAAACAGACACAGAGCTCTGCCAGTTGAAGGGCGGTAAGGTCACAGGAGAGCATGATGTAGACTGAGCTATTAGCTGTGTGACCTTGCCCAGGTCACTTCCCCTCTCTGGGCCTCTGTGTCTGTCTTAGCTACAAAACTTAACATTTCACGAGCCCCCGCGGGCCGGGACTCTGCAGCCACAACTCCCCGCACAGCCAACCGGGAGGCTTCATCCCGGAAACCTCCCCTCTCGAAGAGAAAACGTGCCAGTTTAAGTATTGGAGGAAGACATTTTGCCGGGTTGACCCAATTCCCACATTAAGAAAATAATGCCCAGCCCATATGGTTCATTCCTTCCCAAACTGTTTGTTTGCCGTCACGCAGACCTACCCTGAAAATGAAGTATCTGCTGTAGTTTCAGAATCCAAATGGAGCAGAATGCAAATGAGGAGGATAATGGTAGAAAGGACATTTACTCTGAAAATTCTTTCGGGTGTAGTCATCAGCCGCAGAGAAGCCGCCGGTGTTGATTTTTTAACCACGTTGCTTCGTAATTCAAGCATGTAATTTTTACCTTGAAGAAGAGGTGTCATTTCCTGAATGCCTTCCCCCGCTCTCTCTTTTTTAACTTTTTAAGTTTTTATTATTTATCTTCAGTTTTTAGTTTTTTGCTTCAGCCTGCATCGACCCTTGGTGGTAAGCAGTGAGAGATCCGAAATAATGGGCTTTTCTTTGCCCTGGGTCTACGCTGTATGACCTGAGCCGGGAAGGGTAGGAGAGCTTCTGGAAGCCACAGGGGCTTCCTGTCGGAGTCCTCCCTATCTGATGCCTACCGGAGATGGAACTAGGTGTGACATATGCCACCAGAACAGAGGGCTTCACTGAAGTAATAGTTGGGGTGGGTACCATTGGCATCTGTCAGGAGAGAGGGTTGCAATGCCACGGACAGTGTTGGGTTAATCTCAGTAGCTGGTGGTTTGAGCTAGAGAGATGGGATTCCTTAGGAGTCCTTTTTGGCCGGGGGGACAGTGAGAGTTGGTGTGTGTGTCCCCATCTATGGCCTGATTGGATTCATCTTATAATTTCATATCTTGGCATCTTTTTATACTAGATAAACAGTGAGTACTCCTTGGCCTGGAAACGATTTCTGCCCAGCACCCAGATAGTGGCGTTAGGCTGGACAGGTGCCTGGAACCGCCCCCCTCCCGCCCTGCTGGGGCACCAGGTCCTCGTGCACACAGAGGTGTCTGAATGCCTTTGTTCTGGGTGTGCGTTACTCCTCTCCTTAGCTTTTAGTGCGTTGGAAAATAATTTTCATGGGCTAGTAATTATATAAAAATTGCTTTTGCTTTAAACAAGAATTATGCCTGAATCTTTTGAGCAAGAAGGAAAACTTGCAGAGGGAATCGTTAATTTTGAATAAAAACACTTACTTTCCTGTAACCAACAAGGGAGGGAAACAGGAAATTGGTGTTTTCTACAAACAGCCCAGTGCCATTCCCCAATCTGTTTGCTTGATCTATTATGCAGTCACCTGCAAAGTTGAATGTCTTGTTTGGCCTGAATCTGACTTTTATTCTTTTCCCTCTACCTATTTTTTAAGGGCTGTGTTATATGCATACCTCAGCCTTCATTTGCATCACATTAAAGTAAAACATTTTAAATTTCTTCACAGCAGAAGTAAATCTGACAGACTTTATGAAGCTATTATACCTGCAGGTATTTTATACTTTTAAAATACATTCTTGTCAAGCTATCTTAATTATATTATTATATGTACTTTTGAACTTGTATCCGCTATTCCGTGATATATTACACTTTTGACAGAACTGTCCTAAAAAGCTACAATTTATATCAAAGTACCCTGGCTGAACAAAGATGTATCTGTTATAGAATTGGGAAGAATTTGTTAATTACCACGCTGGTATGTGTAACCGGAGTTGGAGCGGGCTGCCATAATTTTCCGTCTAGGTGATTATGGAAGTTGGCGCGTCACCCTTGGCCTTCAGCAGCAGTGGCCAAGGAAGGTAGCTGATCTCCAGCAGCTGAATGACTCAGCATCAGTGGGAGAACACTGGCATGGCCTGGACGCCTTCAGGGTGTACTCCTGGAACCAGGCTGCCCAGACCACAGCTGTCCGTAGGGGAGTCATTCGACCCACCAAGAAAATAGAGGGCTGGTCGGCATCTAATTTCCTTCCTCATTTCTGTTCAGTGTCTTTCTGGCAGCACTGAGCGGGAACGTGGCCACACTCCCAGAGAAGGTGGACACAAGACTGGGGTGGGGTCAGGCGGGGTGGATACAGGAAAAGGAAAGTCAGAAGCTCCAGAAAACTTTTCCAAAGGCACAAGGGGCAGAGGTTCCTCCAAGCGGCGGCTTGGGTCTCTGTGTAGCTGTTCTCTCTGCACACGGGGCAAAGGGGGCCTCTGTCATCCCTACAGGCAACCCAATCAGATGGGGGAGATAGCCTGAATTGCTCCGGTCACGGTCACGCCTCTTCCTTCGTTCCCCGATGTTGGGGTAGCCTGAGGGGGCACACTCTGTGAAGGCAGGCCTGCGGGATGGAGCAGGTCCTTTATGAGATGTGTGGAGAGAAGGCAGAGCTGGTTTCCATCCCAGAAGCTCGGGGCTTCCGGTCTCTTCTGGGCTCAGGTCCCACCTCCTTTCGATGGTCTGCTTTCCCTCTCCTTACTGACGACAGCACTCCTCTGATCACACACACACACACACACACACACACACACACACTCGATCTGAGAGAGACAAGCTCATTATCATGGATGTGCTCAAGCAGATGCCACAGAGGGGATTTCTCCTTCTAGGGAGAGGCTGGTGCAAATGACAGGCCCTTTTCCTCTCAGATCATCTAAATTCTTCCACAGCAGGTCTGCAAGTAGATCCGCAAGATACTCCGCTCTTCTGCTGAGAGGCCAGGGGAATGACTATTTGAAGCTTTATTCAGAACCCTCATCCCTTCCCTCGGGTAAGGTTTGATTCCCTTCTTTTTCATGGTCTCCCAAACCCTATGAGGTATATCTGTATCTGGGACAATCAAAGGTGCAGAGAGGGTCGGTGACTTACCCAGAGTCACACAGCATAATGTAACATGATGGGACCCAAAAACCCAACTTGCCTACTATCCATGCCATGGGCCTTCTCCCCTGATTTCCTTTGCGGTCAAAGACGGCCCTGCAAGTTCCTCTCTCACTCAGACTCACAGGTTCTTTATAAATGGTGGCGGTGGGGAGATCCCCGGTTCTTGCTTATTCTGCCCACGCACAACCTAAACCTGAGCATCAGAGCAGACCGCGGTATGCTCTGCACACCCTGGCCAAGAGAACACAGCTGTTTGAGGGATGGAGATGGCTTCGAAAGAGCTATTTGGGACTGTTTCAGGCATCATCTTTACCAAAGAAGCCTCTTGATGTCTGCTCCTGGCTCTAGAGGGCCCCCTCCAACCCCCACTGGACTGGATTCCGGGGCAGAAGTAGAACTGCGAGCCTAGAGAAAAGTGCTCCATGCCTCTTGAGGGCAAGTGCATGAATTTGGATCCAGGCTCTCTCTGGGGCAGGAAAAAAAAATTCCCATTGTCCTATGCAGAAAGCACACATCCCAGCTGGCCCCACAAGTACCCTGTGGCCCCCACAGGACCACGCCACCAGGATCTCCTTTGTCTCTGCCCATGGCTTCACATGGCGTGGGCAAAGCCCCAAGGCAGGAACCGAGCAGTGGCTATGGCAAGGGCACCTGCTCGTTCTGCCCTGCGTGATATCTCCTCGGCGTTACTGGGGGTGGCTATGCTCCGGGCCTCCTGGAGGCCATGCTCACATTATTGCTGCTGCCTTTGCAACGAGTGGAATTGGAAGCATGGAGGTTAAGGGAGCATCTGTCTGTCCAATTTGGGGCCTGCCAAGCCTGGGACGAGGAGGGCGTGGTGGAGGCAGGAGGGCTCACCGTGGGGTGGTGGTGTGGGCTGGGCCAGGAGGCTGTGTCCTGGGGAGCAGTTTGCCTCCCACAACATGGTGTCTGACTTTTTGTGAAGGACTCACTTTCTAGGAGACTTGAATCTCTAGAGTTTAGGGACAGAAGCCTTGGTGGGAGAGCACTCCAGCTCCGATCGAGCCCTCTGGCTCTGACCCCGCAATGGCAAGCCATTTCCGAGTGGCAACCCACTTGACTAGATGAGGCTTCCAGCCGGCCTCGGCCCCGGAAGCCAGCCTGGCTCACTTGCCACCTTCAATAATTATGTCCTCGGCAATAGCCAGCCATCTAGTGCATCAGCTGTCGAGTGTGTGGCTCAGGCGGTCCTGGCGTCTCAGGGAGGTTATGCGGCATGGGCCGTGCGGCAGGGGCCATGTGGCAGAGGATGGAGGATACACTCTGCACCCTGGCAGGCTATGAGGCGAGGACAGAGAGGACACGGCCTTGGACCGTGGACAGGAGCCCTGCCGAGGACAGCGAACACCAGGGCCACGCACTCAGCAGTGCTCACTCCTGCTCGTTCATCACGGCACTCTTGGGCTCTAGTTTCAGAGTCTGCACCAGGCTGGATGAGCTTTATCAACACGGGCCATTTGAAACCGGTCGAGAAAAGGGTGCTGGTGAGACCGTTTGAAAGGCCACTCAGGGTTGGTACAACAGGATAAATAAAATAATGAACCCATTACAAGGCACTTTCGAGCCACTGTGGCTTTGGTAGCTGAACTTTTATCACTTTGGAAGCCAGAGAGAGGCATAGGGATTAGCTTGCCTTTGGACCGAGGGGTGTTTTTTTCTGCGTAACATGATCCAATTTAACGACTATCCACGGAGCATCCGTTCTGGGAGAGGAACTTCCAGCAAAGACGTGATGTGGCTGAGCCCCTGCTTTCAAAGACTGGACGACTCTAGCTGGGAGTGAAGGGAGGTAGGGGGCTGATAAGGCAGATGCTTAGATGAGTATATCATGAGAGGGATGCTGTCGGCGTCCTATGAGCATGCAAAATACCCAGAGCTAAGACTCTTGACATGATGAATGAATGGGTCGACCTGGTTTACTATACTTGGACAATGGGTGAATTTATCTATGAGCATATAAGTATATCTCTGCAATTCATGAAGACTATGGTGTCCTACTTTGGGTTCTCCCAGAAATAGACCCTGCAATTCAAGAGCAAGCAGTTCATTTGGGAGGTGACCCCACAGTGGGAAGGTGGGAAGGAGAAGGGAGAGGAAGGGACGGCATCTACAAGAATTCATTATCCAACAAGTCACCATGGGGCCACCCAGAGAACAGACCTCAAAGTCATCCAGCCGAGCGTTAGGGAAGCAAGGTGTTTATCCCCCTGCCTTCATCTGTCCCTGGCTGAGGACTGCTTCCTCTTTGTCCTGGTAGGAAAAGATCCCTTAGACCAAGGGTGCCACCATCAGTAGCCTTCTGCACTTAAGGGGACAGAGCAAGGCTGTGACTTAGCAAACTGAAGTATACACAGGACTTTCTCTTAGCCGCTATACTACTGTACTTTATCACGCTTCACCCTCATCACCAGCTGTAGCAGAGGCTGTGCAAGCCCCACAGCTCGGTATCATGAAGAGCGGCAAGGTGTGAACGAATCCCAATGCCGCCATTTTGTTTCACTGAAGAGTAAAGGCGGGTATTGGGGTCAGTGTCTCGTGACCACGCTCTTCCCTGTCTCCCCAGTGAAGGCAATGTGGCCGTCCTCAAAGGCCCACTGGCCCTACTGACTTCTCTTAAAGCTCTCTCCTACCACACCAGTGACCTACACTGATCTGCGGGGTCCTTTCATTATTCCCTTTTCCCATGCTCTGTGCCACACAGCCCTCCCCCAAGGCAGCCTGGCCTTGCTCTCTGGTCGCCACCTCCTTCCTCCAGCCTCAGCTTCACCTCCGCTGCCACAAGAAGGTTTCTCCTTCTGCCCTGTCCTCTGTGTCTGCCATGTCAAAGTAGGTGCTAAATGGATGTCCGGTGGTTGACTTTGCTGTGGTCCGGGATTACACTTCCCTAAGGAGAAGCTCGTTCTGCCCTCCCATCCGCACCCACCAGTCTTCCTGGAGCTCTGCATTATTTAGGTTTTTCCATAATGAGGAGAAAGAAAAGCACCCACGTCTGGCAGCTGTCTGGCCAGTCGATGAAGGATTGAGTTTATATTGAACGTCTCTTGCGTGTCTGGCTCTGAGGCGAGGTGCTGGAGGGATTCAGAGCGAGAAGGCACGCGTGGCTTCCTTAGGGAGTTCACAGTTTTATCGTGGATCTAAGCGAAAACCTAAAAATCAGTTACCTCAGACGTAATACTGGACTGAGAGGCGGTAAAAGCAGTGGTTAAAGGCTCATTAAAAAAAAAAAAAAAAAGAGGAGGAGAGCAGAAACTCTGAGTTCCAATTCTGGCCACCTTACATGCCTCCCAGCTGAATGTAGCCCCAAGTAATGACCTCACTCAGGCTAAGCCTCCATTCCGTCACCTGGAAATATCAACAGCACATCCTGATGGGTTAGAGCGGGTGGAGGCATTGCATGGAAAGCACGCGGCACCCAGCAGTTGCTCCACGACGTTTATTATTATGTGTTACGTAATGTTAGTGCTGAGTCTTCCCTGATTCAAGTCACAGCTGACTCCCGAGTCTTTGGAAGTCTGGGGAAGCAAATGAGTGGAAAGAGCTGGCTTAGTCACGGGAAGAGCAGAAGATCGAGTGGGTGTGAGGTTGGCCCTCGCAAGAGTTTCAGAAGTGGGAGCGATTACGGGCGGGGAGTACAGCTGTGCGAGAAGCTCCACGGCGAAGGCAGGTGGCGGGCGGGCATCTCCAGACACCTGGAGCCACGGGCTTGCAGGGTGAGTGGGAAGAGAGGCAGGAGCACAGGTCCTGAAGGGAGGGACTCGATTCGTCAGGAAAATGGTTTTAGGTCCCTAGGGCAGGCGAATAGCGTGAGGGTAGTGGTGTTTCAAGAAGGGCATGGTGATGGCAGTGTAGGATGGTTCTAAGTTCAAGAACCGAGAACAGGGTTCACACACAGGCTGTGGCGAAAGAGAGGACACCCTGCCTGCCCGGGCTAGGTGGAAAGGGAAGCAGAATCTCCCTGCGAGATACAAACCGCTTTCCCCTCGTTGTCTTTCCTTCTCGCTGCTGGGAAGTGTGGCTTCTCCGTAGTGCTCAGACGAGGGAGAAACCCCAGCGTGCCCCCATACCCCAATAGCTCTCCTCGGGTCCCAGTCCAGATACACAACAGAAGCAAACATATTTCTCTTTCTTCTCTTTCTGGGCTCCAAAGACGGCCTGACATTAGTAAATCACCGCAGCAGCCTTTAAATGATGTATGAAATGAAAAATCCCTTTCCTGTGTATTGGGAGGCCCCTGCCTAGCCGTGGGTTGTCTCTGCTGGCCTGGCTACTGTATTATTCAGCGCAGAGACTGCCAGAAACTCAGTGGAGGTGAGAGGCTTGGGATCACAAAGAAAAACAAAGTTTAAATTAAACACACACACAAAAGGAAAGGAAAATATCTACTGAAACATATACAAGTCTTTCTCCCTGGCCCGCACCTTTTTAAGACCATTTCTGCTGAAGCTTTTTAGCTGGGAAAACTTTTTCTCTACTTCCTTGGGCATGTTTCTTCTACCCTAAACCCCTATTCTCATTCCTTAGTTTCTGAGTTATTAACAGCTTCAGAGGCCTGTATAATTAACAGTATGTCTTTTTTTTTTCCTTTTAAGACTATTTATGTACTCTAGAAAGAGAGAGACAGTGCATGCAAGGGGGACGGAACAGAGAGAGAGGGAGAGAGTCCTAAGCGGACTCCCCACTGAGTGCTGAGCCCGAGGTGGGTCTGGAGCTCCCCACCCTGAAATCACGACCTGAGCTGAAATCAGGTATCTGAAGCTTAACCAGCTGTACCACCCCGGCACCCCTAGTTGATAGCATTTCTGTTCATTTCTCCATGACCTTTCTCAACTCCTGTGAGCGGTTGTGGATGGTCAAGGTGGGAGGGACATCCATAATGGATTCGCTCAGATTGGCTCCCCTCCCCCACCCCCAGAGTCCTGCAGTGTGGCCCCGTACGGTGTGCAGGAATGGCTATTGCTACAGCAACCCGCGTCTGCTTTAAGAAGCCGGGGAGGCAACTGTCCACCCGACCTTTACCCCAGCATCTGCTGATCCCAGGCTAAACACGTCCGTGACCCACTCTGTGAACCCCATCAGTACAGAATGCAACAGGCAGCCTCTTGCCTCTCAGCCTGAGCTACAAATAGACTGAGAGCCTCCTCTGTCTGCTGGGAGACGAGGCTTGATCAATTTGCTTTTAGCCGATGAAATAATCATCGATGTTTAGACGGACTTCTAATCTTGGCGCAGAACAGTCAAGAGGCGTTTTAGCTATAGATGGTAAAAGGGTTCATCCTGGGATATATTTAGCCATGTGGCCTGGGGGCAGGAGACAAAGAGGACTTGGGATCCAGGAAACTTGTGGGAGCTAGACCTGCTGTGTGCCTGGAGGTGCATCCCATAATTGCCTCCACTTTCTCTGAACAGCCCCTAGGTGGGCGCGGAGGGTTCACGCACAAGTAAGAGCAAGGAGGGGAGAGGAGGGCCTCCGGGCTAGGTACTGGGTCTGAGACAGGATACAGGGTGCGTTCTGTCCTTGCCTACAGGCTGGGAGGAAACAGGCAGGTGAGCAGACCACTGTGGGTAACCAGCGAGAACAGTGTGTGTGCCCCGACAGGGAGGAAGGGTCCGGAAAGCTCAGGGCAGGCCCCCTGGGACCACATTGCCTGCACCTGACTCCTGGATGCAGTCGGTACTTGAGCAACGTTGTCCCTCCATCCTTCGGTTTCCTGACCCATTAAACGGAGATAAATCTATCCTAAACTCATTGGTTTACTGCGAGGGACAGATACATGAAAAACACATACTTCCGTGAAGCACAGGTCCCGACTTCTTATGGGGAGAAGAGTGAGCAGGGTGTCACCTGACCCTGAGTGCAAGTGGCGTTTGCCCAAGGCCAGTGCCCACGGAGCTGGAGTCTCGTATTTGTGTCTAAAAGGAGTGGGGCCAGGGAGAATTCCACAGCTCCGCCCCTGCTCTCCCGTCTACCATGTGGCTGCACATGTCGCGGTGACAAGGCAGATGTCTTAAGAGGCACATGGCCATCGTAGGGCACTTGCACCTTTCTCCAGACTTCACAGGGCAAATGAGAGGGGGGATGCTCCACGACCAGCATTTTCAGGATCATTCCGGAAGCTACCCTCCTCTCACTCAGGAGACAGAGGCTCTGGGACGGAGTGCGAGGCTGAGTTTGAATTAGGTGTGACTCGTTCCTTCCTGGGACTCTGTCTCCTCATCCATGAAATGGGAGTAACAACCACATTTTCTTGACTTCCCAAGGGAAATAAGTAAAGGAAAAGGCTCTTCACAAACCAGAGTGTGCTCTGTGCTTTATAATATACTTTATCTGGTCAGACACTCTCTTCTGCCAAGTGTTTAGCTTCAAGCAGGATGCCCAGGGAGGGAGGTGGGAAGAGAAAGCCAGTGCCTACTTGACCACATGTATCCTCTGAACCGAGCTGACACGTGGGGTGGCCAGGTCCCAGCAGTCCTCATAGAACTTGCTCGTGGCCCACCAGCTCTGGAAGAGCTTTGGCATCCAGTCCAGACCTGCAGGCTCCCTTTTTTGTACGATCTTTGGCAAAGGAGGGATGCGGGACAGAGGAATGGCAGCTGCTTGGGGTTTTGGAAAAGCCAGAGAAATCTCCCCCTGCACATCCAGCTTTAAGTGCCTGCAAGGATGTGAGCCTCATGCACATTGCGTTCCACACTACGTGCGTGCACGCATGCAGGCCCCACTCCCTCTCCCCCCTCCCCCATTCACACTTCTGGGACCCAGACTTTGGGCTGAGCTGTCTTCCTGGGCAGCTGGCCCCCAGCACAGAACGGCAGCTGAGCAGTCCTCCTATCCTTTCTCCAGGTAGCCCATTCCTAGCCAGCAGCCCGGGTGCTGCAAAAACACCTCCGTGCTTTCTCCCACACCTCGGTCCCGAGGAGGAAGGCAGCAAGGCCCCAGCAGCTAGGAATCAGCAGGAGTTGCTGACAGCCTTTCAGACAGTGGGGAGCAACGAGGAAAGGGCGAGGCCAGTCCCTAACCATCACACTTCCTACACATTGAATTAACGCCTTGTCACTCACAGCTCGGTCTCCCAGTGCTGGCTGTCACGGCCACAGAGCAGGTGCGATGCCCAGGCTCTCTGTAGTCAGGGAGCCACAGCGAAAAACTGCCAGCCAAACTCCCACTCTGTCTGTTTCTTGAACGTCTGGCAGTGTAGACTCAGCCTCAAGGGTCTACACTGTCAAATGTGTCACTCTCTGGCAGGTAGACTTCTCTGTGCCTTTTCTCTGTCTCTCAGAATCAGAGAATGCGGAACTGGAAGGGCCCTTTGGTGTCGCTGATGAAATAACGAGGTCCACGGGGGTTCGAGTAGATGGCAGGGGTGGTTGGGAGAAACTGGAGACCAGAGGATAGATGTCTGCCTTCCTGGTGCAGTGCTCTTTCTGTTGCCTGAGCAGGGAGACCATTGAACCTGTACATTCATTAGGGCTTCTCACTGCGATCACGGGGCAGGGACCAGAGTGCCCCTTCCAAGCCTGCCATCCATGTCCCCGTGCCCGTAGAACTGGCACACCTCCTGTCTGCTCCGATGGGTTCAGGTTTACCCGGTGGAAGAAAGCATCTCCCAGGAGGAACGGAGTTTTGTCAATACCCACGGCAGAGAACGGGCTTGATTTCCAGTAAGAGTCAGTGAAGCTGGGAAAATTACTCATTACAGTTTTATTGATATTCACTTCACCCTGCAAATGACGTGGGTTAGTTCTGACAGGATATCTCCATGGGATTGGCTGAGAATCCATTTGGGGGGATGTGGGTTAATGGGGCTGAAGAGACTAAAGGTTTCAACTGCATTGGCCCTATTTGGGGGGATCTCGTCTGTCATGAGGATCAGACGATGTGTCTGGAATTTCTCCGGTGTTTTCCTCTCTCGCGCCGTCTCACCTAGATAGCACTGGACCTCTTCACTTGGCTGTGGCTCCGTTCATGAGGGCTGCTCACTGCCAAGGAGGGCAGGGGGCTAGAGGGACCTCTCTCCGAGCCTGATGCCCACTTGCCACACAGACTAAGGTAGTTCTGACACTAACAGTATAGAAACATGTGACTGGATGAGGCGTCTGGGTGGCTCAGTCAGTTAAGCGTCCAACTCTTGGGTGTCAGCTCGGGTCATGATCTCAAGGTCGTGAGGTCGAACCCTGCATTCAGCTTCACGCGCTCAGTACAGAACCTGCTTGGGTTTCTCTCACACTCCCTCATGTTTTCTCGGTCTCTCTCTCCCTCTCAAATAAATAATTAAAAAAAAAAAAAAAAGGAAACACGTGATTTAGTGTTCACCTTGTGCAGAAAGATTTGTTACACATGGGTATGAACGGAGTGCCCCCAGACCTCAGTGACACCCTGTTGGATGGACATGTCCCTTGGACGAGCACCAGGGAAACACTGTCCATCCTTCCTGACTCTTGATCCGGGCAGGGAGAGAATTAATGACCGAACACTTAAGTGTGGGCTCTCTTGGGCTGCCGGACAACCACCAGTATATAAGCACAGACAAGCTCAGAACCACACGTGGGGAGCTTTCTGAAATTGATGACGGGCTTTGACGTAGATTATCCCAGTTGGTTCTCACCAATATCCTGTGACATGAATAGGGCTACAGGATTTTTTTGAATTTGTTATACAGGAATCCCCCGCCTTTTGAAAGATCATGGTATGCCACTTCGCTTTAATGAAAGACCTACATTAGTACCTGTTGGCTAAGCGTTATAGAGGTGGCACCTGAACCCTGCACAGCACTGGTGGCCCCATCAGGCTCCTTCCCCAGAAACCGCTGGCTCAGCATCTCGGTATTCACCCCCCAGAGCTTTGAACTGTGTCTGTGATCCATCTTAGTTTACTTCATGCATCCATTCAAAAGATGTATCCTAAGGTATCAGAAAAGCGTAAGAGAGGATTTGGGTGGGGAGGGTGGGTGTATGAACGCTCAGAAATTTTTCTGTATTAATTAATGGCAATTGCTTCTTTGCTCTACATCATTTTGGCTACCTCAGGTTTCCTAGGAATGCTGTGTTCCTGTCTCAGGGAGCAAGGGACACTTGTGCTGGTCATTTGCCTTGTTTGTAAGATCAGCTCCATTCCCCACACTTCCCCTGCGAACTCTGCTTTCCAGACTCCCTTCCAGCTGACTTCGAGGCAGACTCAGCCAGCGCAGGCTCTCACAGCGGTGAGAGGGTGGTGGAGAGGGGCAGTCAGTCAGGCAATGTCACCCTGCTGTCTCAGCTTTCGGGTGTCTCGAAGATGGCAGGTGTGTCTCTTTGGTGGTCCCATCTCCCACCCGCTGGCCCTGACTCCTGAGTTGAGGAAATACTTCCCTTGTGTCTCTAGTCCTGGCTTGGACTCCACCTTTGGGGTTCCTCAGTCTCTCCTGTTGGACTACCTGGCATGGATTCTGCTTACCTGGATACAGCCTGACCCATACATTCCCGGAAATGATGAAACCAAGCCCCCAGGACAACATAGGTAGGAGGTGCCGTGTCTTCTAGTGCAAAACACATTCTCATGCTTCCAGGACCCGGCCCTTTCCCAGCCCATGTGAGGACAAGGAAAAGGAGCACTCAGATTAATACAAATCTGTTCTCAACCCAGAGAGAAAAGCCAACACAGAAGAGGGGAGCAGAGAGGATGGAGAATTTGTTTACACCTGGGAGCGTCTGTAAAGACTGTGGCAGAGGTGGCTTTGGGGCCTGGTAGAACACAAATACGCTGAAATGGGTGTGCAGGAGGTCCTTATTTCCCAAACTATGGAGAAGGATCAAGTGCAGGCTCACTCCGCTTTCAAAGTGTCCATCACTGCTGACCTGCACTGGTACTCCCAAGATGGGATCCCAAGATGTTCATCCTTTCTCACTTGGACCAAGGCTGTGGTCTTCTCACTGGACTGTCCATCTGTTCTCCACCCCTATTAGGAGTCCCTCTGAAACATACATCCAGCCAAACCAATGTCCCATCTAGAAACTTTTGTCAACTCCTGTAACTTTTAGGATTTGACCCATGATCCAAGGCCCTTGATAGTCTGGCTCTTCTGTCTCTCTCCAGCCCGCTGTCTGGTCACACTGGGGACAATGGCCAACTCTTGAGCAGGTCATGCATTTCTCTCCCTTGGCTCAAACTCTTCCCTCTGCCTGGAACGCCCTTCTCCATCCATCAGATTTCCTTCCTGTCATTCAGTGCTCTTAAATGATACCATTTCTATAACTCTCCCCAGAACTTCTGGCTGAAACATAAATAAAGGCTCCTTCCTCTGTGCTCCCAGAACCCACTGCTCACACTTTCATTAATTTTTTATCAAATTGTCATATCGTTGTGCATGTACGTGTCAGTGCCTGCACCACAGAGCTCACAGCCTGGTGAGGGAAGCCTGACTTCTGCATTCCCAGCACTGAGCACCAAGCACTGACACATAATGAATGTTTTTCAAGTGTTTGTCTCATTGAAATTAATTCCAGTGTCATCCCTCCTCTTCCTTATCTCCTTACTCCTTTCCTGAATTCCCCCTTACTTCAGCCACAGGTCAAGAGTGCCTCTTCCCTTCCAGGCTGTGATGGGCTCTTGGAATCTGGGGCCTGAGGCATGAGAATACTGAGCCACCAGTGACCCAGACACAACTTTTGGGGGATTGTGCTTTTCCACATGGTAGTATACCCTGTCAGAGTTCAACATAGCTGTAAAGTTAAATAATGGCTGGGGAAAACAAAATTAAGAAGAAAATTCCAAAAGGGAAAGACATTTGTTTTCAACTGGGATAGGTACAGATTTAAAAAGAGGGGGGTAGTAAGCCAGCAAGAGGTACTGTGTCGGGTGGACCAGAAGTAGCAAGACTCAGGCTGCAGTTGGTGCCGTAACAAGCAGTCTCGCCCCTTATGGCCTCTGGGGGAGCCCGCCTCTCTGGCCTCCACTCTGGCTCTTTTGAAAGTCACTTCCTCTTCCAGGAAGCTGGTGGGGGGAACCCTTGGGAAAAAACTTCTTTGTGCAACTTTGTGCAAACTTCTCAGAACTGGGTAGCAGTTTTATCTCTAATGACAACTAATTTGCAGATGTTTTAATCAACGTTTTAAGCTTTTTCCATGTGTATTAGGTGTGTGGTTTCCTCTGTTAGATTATTAATGAACTCTGGTCCCCGAGAGGTCCCGTGGGGCAATCCCTTCCTTGCCTCTCTGGGTATGGCTCCCTCCCTATCCTTTGAGACTGCTGTCCACTGTCCAGTCCAGTTGCCTATTTATGGACAGGTTACATAGTCCTGTGGTTGGAAGCAGAGACTTCTGAAACAGACTGCCTGGTTCCAGTCTCAGCTAAATGGAACTCCAAGGCTTTGGGTGAATTTCCATGTCTCAGCTTCCTCATGAGGAAAAGTGGGGATAAAGGTGGAGGCTCCTTCATGGGTCCGTCTAACCCGGTGAGACTAGAATAAGTCTAGAATAAGACTGGAATATATGTAAAGTGCTGAGAACAGTACCTAACACAGAATCCGCCATGGGTAAGTATTTGCTTTTAGTGTAATTATTTTTCACCTGCACAGCCTGTGGTCCTCTCCTCTTCCCACCCGTGGGCCAGGGACAAGGGCTTTGACACCGTATAAAGTCTTCTTTATAAGACTCTCCCTAGATGGGTAACTCGGCAAACATCAACTGTTGTCCTTGTCTAACTTGTTTAAAAGGAAGTTTGGGGGACACCTGGGTGGCTCAGTTGGTTAAGCATCTGCCTTTGGCTTGGGTCATGATCCTGGGGTCCTGGAATCGAGCCCCCTGCATGGAGGGGGGGGGTCTCTGCTCAGTGAGGAGCCTGCTTCTCCCTCTCCCTCTGCCTGCTGCTCCCCCTGCTTGTTCTCTCTCTCTCTGTCAAATAAATAATTTTTTAAAAATCTTAAAAAATAAATGAATGAATAAATAATAAATAAATAAAAGGAAGTTTGTGTCCCAGCAGTTCATTAAGTAAATCTGAGAGAAACCAGAATCCATCACTGGCTGGGACCTCTGTCCTAGGACACTAGCCCTTCAGCCAACTCCAGGAGCCCCCGCTGGGAACGGCACAGCTTAAAGGAGGCTCATTTCCCTCCCAGACTCTTTCCCCAGCAAAAACCACAGCCCCTGCTAACAGCCTGAACATGCGGCTGCAGAAAGGCCTGCGTCTGCAGCCATCAACAGAACTATGGCCGAGATGGTTTGGGAGACGGTCTTTCCATCAGCATCGCTTTGCAGAAGACTCTGTGTACTGATTGCCTCTATACAAGCCTGTTGGCATGTCCTCCAGCAAGAGCAATCCAGCTCCCCTTCCTCCTCAGGACCCAACAGGAAACCACACACAGACACAGACACACGCACATGCACACACACACGCACGCATGCTCTGCTACTGACGCGGCCTTGCCAAAATCAAAGCCAAAAGATGCGTCTGCCTGGTGGACGGTGGGTGAGGAGTCCCGCCGGTGCTGTGTGTGCACGTGTGTGTGTCTGTGTGTGAAGGAGGGGTGGAGGGGACACATGCTAAGCTCAGAGGAAGTCAGAGCTGAGAGATTAATCTCTTTAGCTGATGGCAAACAGCACCCAAGGGCGAGCAGTACGCATTTCACCACATCGTGCCAGCCTTCCCCTTCCGCCCGCGCACCCCTTCTCAGCATTTACGACGGCCTCTAGGGCACGGAGAGGGAAAGTGCATTTGGCAATGCTAATGTCTGCTGTTTAAGTCCTGTTGCCTCATCGAATCTGGCCCAGCAGCCTCTCACGACGGCAGCCTTTGCTGGGATGTGCGTTGTCCTCCAAGGTTAATGAGAGAAAAGTTCCGTTGGGTGAGTCTGGTCTGTATTTGTGTATATTTGTGTATTTTGCTGCCATGACATGATGGCTGAAATGGACCAAATTGCTTCCCAGTGTGAAGCCACAGTAATATTTCTTGGGCTTTGGTACATGAGCCTCCTGGCCTGCTTGGCTGGGGCCGTTTGTGCTGTAAGTGGGGCCTTGGCTGGGTGCCTGTGTGATCGAGTTGCATGTCTATTGCTTATTTCATCTTCAACACGAACTCTGTGCCCTTCCGCTGTCTGGAATGGGGCCAGGGCACCCGCTTAGATTAGATGAGGTTAATTTCCCCAAGGTGGGGCGTGGAAGCAGGAGAGGAGGGCTTCCTTGCATCCCTGTAACAGTATTCTACTGCCTCCAACCACCGCATCCCGGGCCGAGCAGGATGGCCCAGCCTCATCCCTGCAGCTGGTGACCAGGGCAGCTCAGAGACTCTCCTTCACACCCCACCACTGCCTCCTTTGGAATCAGACAAGGGATTGTGTTAGCAACCATGTTGTCTCTGGGGTCTGGAAGATTGCCATTCCAGTCCTATACATCCTGCTTACAAGAGGTATGACCTTGGAGGAATTTCCTGTCTCAGGTCAGAAGCTTAGATGCCATCGCTGGGCAAGGATTCCTGATGAAGTGTTCCCAGGAGAAGCAGGAAAGAGAAAAGTAGCAGAATAGAGACAGGAAGAAGCCAAGCAAGAGTGCGATTTTAGGCAGAGCCGCAGAGCCCCTGTCTCGGCTGATCCTGCAGAGAAAGATGTGTGGAATGTAAATGCATGTTAGAGTGTATCTAATTCTGAGCAAATACTCATCCCTCACACCAGTTGTTGGCTGAGGGCCCAAGGGGCATGAATGCTCTCAGGTATTGTTCATTCTCTGAAAATTGGGGCAAATAACAGGGCAAGATGTCTCCACTGGCCCAAGGGCACACACACACACACACACACACACACACACACACTCCATAGTTGCAGGTGGGACCAGGGCAGGCCAAGCACATGAGGGTAGAGATGGGCACATGGGACAAGCAGAAAGACATAGGGGTCTGGGTGGGGCACCAGCTGTGTCCCTTCCACTCTCAAACCTATGAGCCTTATGGCTCTTAGTTGCTTACATAAATGATCCCATACCTGGAAATGCACATAAAAGCCAGCTCCCTTCTCTTCTACACTCCTATCAGGTTTCCTGCCTCCCTTCAACAGTTGCACGCAGTAAGAAACTGAATGCTCGGGACCCTGGGTGATTCTGTTGGTTAAGTGTCTGCCTTTGGCTCAGTTCATGACCTCAGAGTCCTGGGATTGAGTCCAATGTCGGGCTCCCTGCTCAGCCAGGAGTCTGCTTCTTCCTCTTCCTCTCCCCCTTCCCCTGCTTGTGCTCTGCCTCTCAAATAAATCAATAAAAATCTTAAAAAAAAATATTGAATGCTCATGATACATTGTTAAGTGAGAAAATATTTCGGGATATAAAACTTTGTCCCTGACATTTTCACCATTTCATAAAACATTTTAAAAAAACATAGATTCCCGGAAAATGTTGTTAGAATATACTCGACATGCTCACAACAATTATCTTTGGGTACTGGAATTATGAGTTATTTATTTTACCTTTATACTTTTCCTGACTCTTCTATCACAAGCCAGTGTTATTTTTTATTTAAAAAAAAAAGATACATTAAAACACTGCATCTTAGAAAGATCAAGTAGTTTAATTAAATACTGTGAGAAAAAACTTAAAGGCCATCTTGTCTTCACTTGTTCCCAACTCCTATGTTTAGGTGCAGAGGCAAAGTTGTGAGGTAGATAGATTTTTATCTTTGATTTTTAACTCTTACCCTACTTACATATTTGCATTTTAATAGAGATTCTGCTGGATACTGTGGCTTAAATGAAGTTAAGCAGGATTCTTTGCTGTGAAGTTTCCCTGAGCCTTCACTGTCTGAAAGTGCATTATGACTCTTCTGGGTAGATGGATGGAATAGATAGCCTATGAGCTGTTCCCTGGGGAGCAGCAGAGTGAGTTTTATCCCAGGGACCAACTTTGGGAAATATGAGGCTTAAGGCAAATGGAAGTCGGAGTGTCAGGAGCCCTTTAAGAAAATTTTTTAAAGGCAGGACCATCTTTTGCTGCCTCCAAACCTCCTCATGTTGGTATCCACTGGGTCCACAGCCTCTGCCCAAGCCCACCGCCCACAGCCTAGACCAGGTCCAGAAGAGCCCCGACCCTGAGAAGCTCTGACAAGTGAGCCTAGAAATAGTGCAGCAGCAAGGGTGGAAGGAGGGAAGAAAACATGGGTCATCATCCCGAGGTGGGGCTCCTTGTGTCCCAGACTAGACGGCACCCAAAGCCAGCAGGAGAAACAGGCGGGAGGAGCCTGCAAGACGAGAAAGGCCAGGATCAGGACCAAGGATAGAGGCAGAATCTTGGCTTTCACTGAGGCTGGCCACAAACCAGGGACATAATGCTGCTTTTTGACAAAGCAGTTCTGAGTGGTGAAATAGCAAATTTGTGAAATATGGTTGCAGAGAGTCTGGTCTAAGAGCAGTTTCTCTGACAGCCGGCGTAACACGATGATGATGTGCCCAAGCTCCGGAGTCAGACTGCCTGGAGAGGAGTTCTGCCCGCATCAACCTCCACGCTCCCAGAGAGGGGCTGAACCTCCCTGCCTCAGACTCCTCATCTCCATCTTGGGCATCAAAGCCAAAGATGAATCTACATCTATGGAGGATTTTTTTAATTAGGGCTGTAGCTAGTTTTTACACGTGGAGAGAGGAGGGATGCTGAAATGATCGCCAGGAACCAAAATGGAACCCTGGGACATTGCCGGTGGGGATGTAAGTGGCACAGCCACTGTGGAAATCCGTATGGTGGTTCCTCCAAAACCAAACAGAATTACCATATGACTTAGTGATGCCACTCCTGGGTGTCTGTCCAAACAAATGAAAGTGGGAACTCAAAAGATATTTACACACCTGTGTTCATAGCATTCTTCACAATATCCCAAAGGAGAAGCAGCCCAAGTGTCCATCAACGATGAATGGATTAACAAAATGTTCTATGTTCATACAATGGGATATTATCCAGTCTTATAAAGGGGAATTTCTGACACATGCTATCACATGGATAAACCTTGGAGAAATAATGCTAAGGGAAATAAGGCAGACACCAAAGGACAGAGGTTATGTGATTTCACTTATGTGAAGTACCTAGAATAGACATATTCATAGAGACAGAAAGTGGAATAGTGGTTGCCTATTCTAGGGAATGGGGGAATGGATAATAGGGGGTTATTATGTAATTGGTACAGAGTTTCAGTTTGAGAAAAAGAAGAAAAAATGGATCTCGATGGTACTCATGTTTGCACAACGTGAATGTACTAAATGCCCTGAACTATACACTTCAAAATAGTTAAAATAGTAAATGTAGTATTATGAACATTTACCACAATAAAAAAGAAAGAGAAATATCAACATCAAAGAGAAAAATAGAATTTAAAAAAAAAAAAAGCAACTGCGTGAGGAGTTGAAGCCAAATGTGGGGAGAAGTTTCTCCCCCTAGGAAAAGCTCTCCCCTCCCCCAACACTGGAGGGCCCTCTCTCCCTCCATGTTTTCAGAACAGGCTGGTGTGATACAATTCCTGTGCGTTATTTGCTGATGCAGAGGACTGAAACAGTTGACCTTGGAGATCAATCGCCATGCATTTATTTTCTGCCCCACTGTCAATGTCGTTAAGTAAAGACCCAGAAACATATTGTTAATGTCTGACATGCAAAGTCTCTGTCATGTCTATGGAATGCAACAGAGTATCAAGGTTTCTGCAAAATGAGCCCAGAGTTATTGAAAGGAGTTCGAAAAAAAACTGAATTTCATAAAAATTCTTTTGAGAATCATTGTTACAGTATTGTTACAAATCCCTAGGGAGCATATGCATAGTGACAAAAATTTGGAGGGTGCTGGGTAAGTAGGAGCTGTCTTAGGCTGGCAGAACTGTGGGTGGATGTTTTCCATGTTTTAATTTCTTTTGCAGCATCAAATATTGTTTTAATAATAAATTAAATTGACAAAACGGTAACAATAACATTTGGGAAACTACACACGTGAAGAGCGTATTAGGATTGACATTGTTTCTCTTCCCCACTTAAAAGCCCAGACGTAGGAGTGGGGTAGGTTGAAATCAGAGACACAGCTTATTACAAACAAGGCCAGTCTCCTCATATTAAAGATTCAAATTATGGCCACAGGATAACTTCATGAGATGACAGTTCACAGAGTCAATAAAACCCCAGTCTGTTTGGAAAGCCAAGTTGCCCATATGCCAAAATACATATTTTGCAAATTGCTTAATTTACATTTGAAAGGACCAAACCTTAATTCTTCAAGGAGCTGAGTGGAGGGATTGAGAGAAAGTGAAGGAAAAAGAAAAAAGAAAACCCACCCAAAGGATGCAGTCTTAGCATCCTTTCATGGTTTTGCGATAGACATAATTTGATTGAAGTTGATAGTGTTTAGGAAAAGGAAATATTTTTCCATGAGGAAAGGGGAAAAAAAAAAAAACAAAAAACTCAGCAACAACACAAAGGCCTCACCAGAGTTACATGGTCTTTGTTGCCAGTGAGATTTTATGGACTCAAGAATGGAGACAACAGCTTTCCAGGAGAAATAACACAGACACACACACACACACACACACACACACACACAGTGGAAGTCACCTCCTCTGGCCACAGGTGCATTTGGCAAAAGACACGGAAAGAGCAGCCCCTGCCTGGATATTGTCTGAGGGCATCTTTGTTCTAGACCAGCCTGAGGACCGACTCACAGCTTCTGCTCAGGGAGTCTGCCTGCCTTCCAGAACTGGGCACGAAGCTAAGAGCACGGGGACCAGGTTCAGAGCCTGTCAATGCTTTGCTATGGGGCCTTTAGCACGGTGCCTTGACCCCCTGGCTCCAGCTTCTTCTTCGACAATGAACATAACAAAAGCACAACAGATATTTTGACCTCAGATGCAATGTCTTACATTTGTAGAGGGATTTCGAACCCATAAGGTGTTTTTTTCTGCTGGTCCCCACTTCACCGTGTCATGGATGTCCCCAGCTGGTTCTATGAAGGCAGACAGAGCTCAGGCATGGGAGCCACAAAGCCGGGTGACCTTCTGCAGAAGACTTCCTATCTCAAGAATGAGTTTCCTGGTTGTGATGAGAAGTAAGAAAATATAAGTAGGATGCCGGGCACATAATAGGTGCCCAGAAGCAGTCAGTGTGCTCCTTCCCAAACCACGCAAGTTGAATAAGGGGGATTAGATGATTGGTCTCAGGTTAGATAGCTAATAAATAGCAGGGCTGAGATCAGAACCACAAGCATCTGAATCCAAGCAAGCTGAGTGTTTGTTCCCCTCATTCTCTCCCTGTCTTATCCTCTCAAATTCCTGGAAAGTCATGCTTTGTGAAAGAATGGCAAGAGGAAAGCCAGTGCAGGCAGGCAAGGAGATGGTAGCTACCCAGGCCTCTTGAGAGGCTGTGGCCTGCTTTATAGCTGCTTCTGTGTCTCCTGGCCTGGTTATTGGATCCCCCTGCCTATGTGTGTCCTAAGGGAGCCCAGAAGAATGATCCAGCTTTATGCTGTCCCATCAAAAAGGAGCAAATACAGAGCTTGTCTCCCTGTCAGGATGTCTCACTCTCTCACACTAAGGGGTCTACCACTTGTGTCCTGCAGGCCAGAAAAGAGAAGGAAACACTCCAGGCGATGGGGTGGGAGGGGGTGTTGAGTCTGCTGTCTCTGTGGGGTTGGAGGACTGGGAAAGGGGGAGATACCACCCGGAGTGACGCCAAGAGCGTGCTCCAAAATCGGTTCAACAATTACTCGCTTTCTCTAATTTAGCTAGAAGTGTTTCTATGCAATATTACCGAGGAAGTTTCCATGAAACCATCTAAGCAGTGCCTCCCCCAAGTGTGTAAGTGACGTCCTGATGCCTGGTCCAGGACTTTTCCCATAGCAGCGTGCCATTGCGGGAGGGCACCACAGCCCCATGACCCACATACTCAGGTATCCAAAATACAGCCCTTTCATTCAGTAGGCTACCTAAAAACGCAACACACACACACACACACACACACACACACACAGGCAATGTGGTCCTGTGTGTAATTGGAACATGGGTAAATGGTCTGAGATCAAAGTCTTCTCCGTTTAGGATCCTTCTCCTTCCCAACCCTTGGAACCAGGACAGACAAGGCCCTGTCACCTTCAGAGAGGGGCATCCAGGCCCCACGAGGGCCACCTATATTACTTATCTGAACTTCCAAGAGCAAATCCCACTCTGCCATTGACTCAGTCGGTGTCTATGTGGCTCGGTCCCATTTTATCCCCTCACCCTCCATTCTCACTGCCTCTTTGGCCTGGCTGTTCAATGGGGTATCCTGAGTGAGGCAGATGGAGGTCTGTCGTCCAGGGCCCTCGTCGATCAGCCTTAGCCTCTCCAAATAGCCGGGGCCCCTCACCAGCTAGATTCCCAGGTCCCACATTTTCACCAGTTGAGTTCCGCCTTTGACTGTGGTGATAAACATTGGCTGAAACACTGTCCTCTGGAGTTCCTGGCAAAAGTAGTCTCTGTTGACAGCAGCGATGCTAACCGGGGCAGGCCACTCACTCCTGTCCCTTCGCCCGTATCCGCTTAGATGGGTTTGTCCCCGGTCCTGTGGAAGGTGCGGAGAACATGACCCCAGAATGAGGAGATAATAAGAAGTGGCAGCAGCTTGGGAAGAGGAGGGGGGCCAGGGTTCACTCTGTACACCCCCCCCAATCAAGGGAGCCTCCCTCTGGGGGTCCTGCCAGGTCTGGAGGCCAGGCTGCCAGAGGCCAAGTCCCCTGCTCAGGGCGCCACTCTGGGTAACAGCTGCCACAGGTGCAGGACCGCAGCCGTGCCCTCTCTCCGTCTGCACTTCCTCTTCTGAAAAGAGAATGGAGTCCAGAGAATGGAGTCCGCCTGACAGGATGGCAGTGCGGCTCCCCTGAGACAATGCGGGTGAAATTTCTGAAATCCCACAGATTTCGTAACTCTGTCATTGGCTCTCCGCGTCTGGCTCCTGTAGTCCAGGCTGGGCCGCCCTGCTGGGGCCTTACCTTTTCCTGGTGGCTGAGGGAAGATGGGCTGCTGCTCCCTGCCAGAACCAGATTGTTTGTGATTACTGTTCACCTCTTACTTTCGAAAGCGAAATGAATAAAACGTATGCAGGTCATGGACACTAAAGAGCCTTTTCATATCAATTTGGGAGGAGTTGTCAGCTTTGATTTATTAAGTAAAGTTCTGAGACAGGCTGCCGGCGTGCTGTCAGTCTCCCGATAATGGATGGGCCTCCCAGCTGACTGCCCGGTGACGATTATGCGTCCCAGCCCCTCAGTCTTCAAGAGAGGCCGCCATGGAAAAGGCAGCACACACATGAAGACAGACTCGCTGGCTTGGTGGCTGCGGCCTCCTCCCCTTCATCCCTCCACCTCTGGTCTCTTCTCTTCTCTTCAGTGCACCCCACCCTATACCAGTTCTCTCTCAGACCCGCCCCCTCTTTAGCCAAAGGTTGGGAAACTGGGTTTTCCAAGCCTGTCTCTTCCTCACCTGTTGGTTACCTGTCAGGAGGGACAGGGTGACAAGGAAGACCATACCTGAGCAGGCTTCCCCAGAGACCCCATTTCTTTGCCAGACTTTAGGACCTCGCTCATAGTAGCCAGTATTCCATTACCAATTTGGCTCATTTGGGGGTTCATAGTACAACTGATTAGGCTGTGAAAAGTCCCTGAGGGACGGGACTGGGCCGGTCCAAATGAAATCCAGGAATTGAGCGCTGGAATCGCTCCCTGCTGTCATGAATAATAAAGTGAATGAGCTCACCCTCTCTGACACCTACCATGAAATCTCTCCCGGGGTAAGGATTTCACGAGGACCTTTACACTTGGAGATCTTCCAAATTCCCCGTGACTCCGAGGCAAGATCAAATCCTATCTCTAGACCTCCACGCCTGCCTTTCATAGGGTGGGGACACAGTTTACCTGCACCAGTGGGTTTTCCATTAGTGTTTTTTCTTATTTTTTGTCTTGCTCAGAGACTGTGTATTCCTCCTGGGGAGCTGTTCTGTGTCATCTCTTGCTGGTCTGATTGTGCAGGATATTGTCCTAAAGGGCAGGAGAGAACGAGGAAGCTGTTGTACAGAAACAGGGACCGGCCTCTCAGTTTGGCCTCGGATTGTGTGCAGTTAGGCAGGAAGCCCGTGGATCAGATAAACTCAGAACTCTCCAGTTCTTCAGAGAACCAAGTCAAGGCCTTGCTTTTGCAGAAAGAAAAAAAAAATACCTGTATCTGTGATGCTCAGTCCTTCTGAACTTGGCCCCTGTTCTCGCCTGACTGAGAGGGCAGCTCTCAATCGGACTGAGGGGATGTCCTGCTGAGTCAAACTCATGGTCAGCCCAGCATCTGTGGCAGTTGGCTCTGTGGTGGGCGGTAGTCCTCTTTCTGAGAATGTGTCCGTGTCCTCTCACCAGTAACTTGCCCTTCACTGCCTCTCAGTTGTGGTGCCACCAGCTCGTGACACCTCCTGGACCTCACTGTGTAAGCCATCATGGGGGGCCAGAGCCAAGTCTGACCATGAAGCTCTGCAAATTCTTCTCCCTGAGGAGGAGGCACCACTAGACCCGTTCTAGCACTGTTTCTAGAATTCGATCCCAAGGGAGGGTGACCCTGTGGATGTTAGGGGACCTCATCTGAAAAAAAAAGAGAGTGAGCCCCGATACAATCATGGTCTTCCAGTGGGTAAGTGCTTATCCCAAGGAAGAAGGGGCCCGGATGCTGGTGCTCTCCACTTGGAACAGAGTCGATAGAAAAGAATTTGTATCACAGAATCCTAAGAGAGTTAGACCTGATACAAGGGACTGTTTTCTCATAACTGAGAGAGTTAGGCCCTAAAGCAAAGTTTGTAGACGTTCCTTAGAAGTTCACACATAGACGGTCGAGCAGATGGGTCCCTGTGGCAAGGGTCAGACTGGACTCAGCTTCACGGGTTGAATGCACTGTCTTAGTCCATCGTCCCGGACACAGAACCTGGATATAGCATCTGATGAAGCCGAGCCACCCCATGGCAGCTCCATCAAAACAGGCTCGGTGACTCCTGTCCTGAGTGGTCCTCCCCAACACCCCATCCTGAAAGTGCTCTCCTCTCTCCTGTCCTGCCTCTTCACTGAGCCAGAGCTCAGTGGAGCTGGACATGCCCAACCATTCTCCCCGCTGCCATATCCTTACCCAGCCCCAAACCCCAGGGAGACACAGAGGTGGGGGTGGAGAGAGGGAAGGAATGTTAGTCCCTTAGGACTGCGGCTTATTCCTCCTTGTTTCAACCCAAAGATCTGCCTTTGAACCTGGCCTTTGTCTTCTCTTGCACAGACTAAGTAGAAAAAAGACAGTTGTTGAATAGGTACGCATAAGAATAAGACCTTTCTGGCCCATTAAGAGAGAATCGGAAAGACTGCTGTCAACAATAATTAAAAGGGGTACCTAGACCCCGAGCGCAGACAGCTCCCTTAGGGACAAAGATGATATTATAGGGTACAAAGGAGCTAGTACGTTTCAAGTTAATTGCTACAATTAATTGAAATGTAACGAATATAACTTTGTTGCAAGAAATAAACATCTATCAAGTACTTACAGTGCCTGGTCCTAGGAATGCAGATCAGTTGAGTAGGACTTGTGGCTTTGAGGGCCCAGCCATCTGGCGAGCCAGACCAACATGGAAGCAAATAATGAAGTACTGTGACCTTACAAGTGCTATAAATAGATTTCTACAGTAAGCTGTAGGTACCAGAGGCAGGATTCATACTGTAATGCCTTCTTTATGCCTGGCACTCTTCTGGATGTGGGGATACATGGTCAGGAAGTAGATACAGGCCTTGCCTTCATGCGGGCTTATGGTCAGACGAAAACCCCTCGCTCTTCCTGAGGAGCTCAGATGAGGACCCAGGGGAAAGGGCCCGAGTCTTGCAGAAGAGAGCTTTAGTTGTTCCACAGATCGACAAGGGGGTGGTGAAGGCTGTCTGGACAGAGGAACAGAAAGTACAAGAGCATAGAGATACAAAAGCATGGCCTTCTCTATTATTCTGCAACCCCAGGGCCCCCCTGCCCATCCAACTCGACCGTTGGATTTTGTGAGTCATGGGAAGTGGGACTGTGTTGCTAAGACGTCGTCTGAAAATGGTCACTGACATCCGTAGGCTTGATCCTGGCACTGGAACATTCTTGAAAATTTTAACTAGCATGAACCAGTCCCCGTGGCCATGAGATTCCTACAGAAATCCTATATAAACTGAGAAGAAACCCGTGTGGATTTTAGTAAGTTCTAGACTTGAGATTTGCATGAGTTGCTTCTTTGTGCTGATAGGAAGGATAAGAGAGAAACTCTGTGCCCGGGGCGCCGGGGTGGTTCAGTTGTTAAGCCTCTGCCTTTGGCTTAGGTCATGATCCCAGGGTCCTGGGACTGATCCCCGCATCCGGCTCCCTGCTCAGTGGAAAACCTACTTCTCCCTCTCCCTCTCCCCCTGCTTGTGTTCCCCTCTCTCGCTGTGTCTCTCTCTGTCAAATAAATAAAATCTTAAAAAAAAAAGAAAAGAAACGCTGTCCTCAAACTCAGACTCCAAAATGGCATGAAAAAGAGTGTTTAGCAGTGTCAGTAGACAGCCAGATCATTTAAATCCCCATAGTGGATCTTGTGTTTTCATATGTCACTCTCCCGGGCCACATTGCTCTGTGTGCATGCCCCCGGTGAGACTTGATTTTGTGGCTTTCGCTGTGTGCACTTGCCTTCCCCAAATTGAGAATGTAGAAAGCATTCTGTAAGACAGCCAGCCGAAAGACGATTCATCCTTGTCCACTTAAACATTCATGACAGCTTGCATTTTGGTTCAAAAAGACACTTGTTTATTTAGATAAGATTTAATTTATTCATAATTTACCTAAATTTGCAGGAACGTGCATGTACCTTTTAGCGTGGAAGTAGCATAATACATAAAACATTACCGAAGCATGCCAATAGGACAGCGACAGCAGCAGAACCCGCCTGGATGTTTTAGGGAGATAACACATTTCCACCAGAGCAGAGACCTTCACACAATGGCCTGGGATTGCTTGCCGGTAATGTGCTGACTCAGCATCATCTTCTCACACAAGGCAAACTTCTTATTAAAAACTAAAATGTCTATACTGTGGTGTGACGTTGAAGAGCAGCTTTCGGGAACCAGGCCTGTGCTGTCTTCTCCCTGGTCAGGAGTCACTTCCACCATTATTCTCTAGCCAATCCGTTCTCCTCTGCCTGTCCCCAAACAAAACAACAAACTACCATGCCCTCTACATTTCCAGCCCTTGGTTGACAATTTTACCTTCACATTCACTTGCCCATTCATTACTAAGGTCCGTTGTTCACTTGTTGCATACAAAGACTATTCTAGACTTATTTCAACTGCCTTGTAGAGAACCTTATCTGTCTCCCACACCAGACAAGGAACTCTCCCAAGGCAGATGCTGTGTCTCGTTCACCCAAGTAGGACAGTGGCCAACCCTGACCTTGGCCTATTGTAGGTGATCGATCCATGTTGTCCATGATCTTGGTCATTATTTTCAGCAGCATATGGAAATTCTTAGCAATAGAGGGGAAAAAAGGAACTTTCCATGAAAGTTTTCTGCATGAAAAACTTTTCCATGGCTTCTCATTGGTTATGAGCCTGACATGCCCTTCATCCTGACCCTACAGAAGAAGAACAGTCTGGTCTTAACATAGAGCCAGCCAGGGAAGTGGCCTTTCTTGGTATGCGGGGTCTCTCCAGTGGGGACGCCATGTCTAAGCTTTGAAGGAGGAATTGGAGAGACACAATCCAAAGAGAACTTAAGAGGATTTAAAGGAAGGGGATTTGATTGGAGTCTTTGCTACCTAAAGGCATTAAAACTTTATAATGCCAAACAAGTCCCGTTTTTCTTTATTTATGGATCATATATTTCCCCCCTTTATTACTGCCATACATTTTTCCAGCCTGACAGCTGATAACACTGAAAATTCACTGCTAGCAAAAAATTCATTTACCACTCTCCCCAAGATAATAATTTTTAAATTAAAGGAGAAAAAAATACATGTACATCTATCTGCAAAAATATCCATGTTGAGTATCAGCCCTGGAACCCACAGTCCACACTGAATATGGATCTGGGGTTGAGAATCACATGTTGATCAGAGTTCAGGGGGATTCTTTTAAAAACATAACACGCAAACATCTGTTAGCTATTTACTTGGGGAAGAAATATCAGACCAGGCCATCTTGGTTTCCCAGAGTTGGTGCAATTTAATTTCAATTTGTCAAACACGGTACCTTGGTGGAGATGTGGTTTTTTCTCCGTGATTTATTAGAAATGTTCTAAGAGGGGCAGTCTGTCACTCCGTGTATTTCAGCCAGTCCCCTTGAAGTTTCCTTTTCTTTGGCTTGAGATCCAGATCCACGAGAAAGGGAGAAACAGCCTAAGAGATAAAAACCACAAGGGGGAAAAAGAGAGAAATCAATGTGCTTTAAACATGATGACAGGATGGGTTGTTTAAATCGCTTCTGCACATTGATTTAAAGCATGCCCAGTAGAAACCTCTATTATATTAACTATCTTGTCCCTTCATTTCAATCATTGTAGTTGCTGTATCTTATTACCTTCCAGACAGATGATGTTCAAATATAACGTTGAGTACGATTTTTTATTATTATTATTATTATTTGTTAGAGGAATGATGGGCAATGACTTAGAGGTCTGGGGACAGTATTAGTATCATAAAGAATGCGAATTCCAAATAACCCAAGGTAATGATAAATCACCTGTGCATTTAACTATGGATTATATCCTAGATGCGTTTCTCTAAATGACAGCTCTTTCAACCTTCAGAAGTGTAGAGAGATGGGATGATTCTGGCCATAGACTGTATAGGTTGTTGGAAACGGGGAGCAAGTTGCTGTCCCCAGTGATATAAACAAAGCTTCCGGTGTGAGAGGTGTCTTGACAAAATCCCCTTTCATCTCAATTGTCAGACTGCTGACATCTTTTGTAAAGTTACTTTTAGCTGGCTTACCCATACTTCAGTTCTGAGGGCGGGGAGCCATCATTCCCCGTGTCATTTTGATATTTTCATACCAGAGAGACTCTGTGACGGTCATAGGATGCGAAAGAGTGGAGGGGGGCTTTCTATTCTGGACCCAGGTCGTAGATGAGATCTGGGTCCCTTGTAATTATTATGCAAGTAATCCAATGAAAAAGAATCCAGCCCACCAATTCACTAGGTTTCTATCCCTGCTCTGAATCTTGGAGCATCTTGGTGAATCAGGACCACAGATTTTCATTCCAGGCTTCAAAAAGTTTTCTGAGCTGTATTTGGACGTCTTCTTTTTTACACACTGAGTGAGTGTTTTCATATATGTTGTCTCCTTCAGTCTCACAAGGCTGGGTAGATTAGACCCATTTCGCAGTTGAAGAAACTGAGTTTTGGACAATTGTTTACCCAAAGTCACACACTTGTTAAACACTGAGATAGGGATTCAACCAAGTGGTTTTCTATTCCAAAACTTCTGTTCTTTCCTCTGTACTGCACTAGTCTGAAACTGTTGTTTTATTCATTCATTAATTTTTTTAAAGTTGTATTTTGCTTTGTTTTGTTTTGTTTTAGAGAAAGAGTGCACACAAATGGGAGTGGAAGGGGCAGAAGGAGAGAGAGAATCTCAAACAGGCTCCACATTCAGCCCAGGGCTCAATCCCACAATCCTGAGATCATGACCCAAGCTGAAATCAAGAATCAGATGCTTAACCAACTGAGCCACCCAGGTCCCTCTGTTCATTTAACCAATGATTAGCCATTTAACCAAATTTAACTGAAAGATACTTACTCAATACCTTCTCTATGTCAGGCACATCGATGTCCAAGGTGCCTAGGATCAAAGCAGGGAACCACTGACCCTGCTATTAGGGATCTCGGGTTTTGTCAGGGTTTAACATGCAGGTAAGTTTGCTGGGTCAGTAGAAGAGCTAGAGCTGGGGTGTGCCCGGGGTGTCATGAGAGCATAGCTGAAGTCTTCCTGACCACTAGGTTCAGGGAGAACTTCTGGAAAGCGGGGCCCCTATCTGAAATCTTATCCTGAAACATTTGCATGTTTCATCCCCTAGAACGATGTCTATCTTGTGCACTTGGAGGTTATAATTCATAACTAGGGGGTCTATTGACCCACTCTGCAGTGAGGAATCAAGGCAAAAAATCTCCACATGTTTTTTCTTATCTGTACAAGTCCTATACACAAAGAGGCAGTTGGCTCCCTTGCTGTCATGTTCTTTCATGAGGTAAAAAAAGGAAAAATAGTAAGGGAAGATGGAAAAGAGGGAGGCAGAGAGAGAGGAAGGGAGAAAGAAGGGAAGGGAATGAATGGAAGAGAAGGGGAGGGAGGAAGGGAGGAAGGAATAGAAGGAGGGAGGGAGAGGAGGGAAGGGAAGAAGGGAGGGAGGGAGGAGAAAGAGAGGGAGAAAAGAAAAGAAAAACAGCTCCATCCTTTGGGAGTCTGAGACAGGCATCTTTAACTGAATTGTCAATACAGTAAAGAATTTTTGAACTGTTTGGTTTAACTTAAGTTCAGGCAGCCTGTTCATCTTCCTTATATCTGCTTGGCTCAGATCCTTATCATTTACCTTTGAATCCTGGTAAGGAGAACAAAGGCTATTTATCAAGGCTTTGTTGGAGTCAGGACTTACACCAGGCGAGAACCTTCAAGAGAACAGGTGTAATAGTTTACTTGGAGGCCCTTTTTTCTCCAAGGCCCTTTTTTCGCCTACCAAATGCGCATTTCCCCCTCCAGAGTTAGACCAACTGCATCATTACAGGAAACAGTCCCCCAAGAGAATACTGCACTTCCGACATCAACTACAAGTTCAGAAGTGTTCCCAAAACTACCGTTAGGTTTGATCAATTTCTTAAAGCAACTTACAGAACTCACTGGGAACTATTTATACTCATAATTAAGGTTTTCTGCAAGGAGAAGATTCAAGCCAGCCAATGGCAGAGGAGCTCAGGGCAGAATCTGGGGAAGTACTAAACGCAGGGCTTCAGTTGTCTTTTTCCTGTGGCATCACAATGCTTTACCTTCCTGATATTGACGCCTGGCCATACATGGGGAATACTAGCAACCAGGGGAACTCACCTGAGCATCAGTGTCCAGGATTTTCACTGGGGCTCCATGACAGAGGCATGATTGATTCATTGATTGGTTGATTGATCATTCTCTTGGTTAATCTCAGTCTCCGGGTTCACTGATGCCATGTGACCCAATGCCCCTGACCTCAATCACATCATTAGACTCTAGAGTGTGAATCAAATTTCCCCCTCCCCCCATACAAATGAAGACACTAGAGACACTGGCGGAGACACTGACAAAGGCCAGACTCTTTGGGGGCAAGATTCAATTCCTTACAACACTGTCCCCAGCACCCAGCTCCCAGCACCCCTTCATGTAAACTTGGCTTTTGTCCTCTGGAGTCCTACAGCACATTGCCCATGCCTCTGTTTGCACTGAGTATCCTCTAAACTCCTCGGGCCCAGAGGCCAGATCTGAATACTTACTCTGTGTCCACACTCAGCACCTATCGAGTCAAGCGCAGACTAGGTGTTTAATGCATTTTAGTTGGGTCAAATTTTTCTATTTTATGAGCAAACCCATCTTTGCATGGATTTATAAGGAGTTTGCATCTTACTGGTTGCTTCTCTTTAGCTCTCTGGATGACATTTTACCTTTTTTTATTTTTTTTTTTAAGATTTTATTTATTCATTTCACAGAGATCACAAGTAGGCAGAGAGGCAGGCAGAGAGAGTGGGGAGGCAGGCTCCCTCCTGAGCAGAAAGCCCAATGCAGGACTCAATCCCAGGACCCTGAGATCATGACCTGAGCCAAATGCAGAGGCTCAACCCACTGAGCCACCCAGGTGCCCCCATTTTACCTTTTTTAGACGCAGTTCTTCCCTTACATCGAACTACAGGACATCGCACTTTTTTTTTTTTTAAGCTTTTACCAGCATGTAAAACCTGTGGCTGCATCTTAGTTTCTAATGGTCACAGAACCTTCTTAACTCTGACCAAGCGCCGTGTAGCTTTCCAGGCACGTCGATCATGTCTACAGGAGAAAATTCTTTCCAAACCCTGGGAGATACAGAGTCCAAAGCAGCTCTTCCTTGCTTTGTTGCTATTTCTTCATGTGGTGACATTATTAAAGATAAGTCTGCAGGAGAATTCAGCCCGCTGAGAATCAGTCACAGGACTTTGGGTAGAAAATTCCGCCATGGTAGAAACAAAAAACTGCCAACAAGATGTAAAAAGTTGAGAAGTGGCCAGGAAGCCTCTGAGAAATGCACAATTTGCATGCACCTGGGTCGTTGTTGCTTTTTTTTCTCCCTCGTATCTGTTGTCGTGTGTTTGCTATCGTGTGGGTGGAGCCCCGATGTTCTGAGCATGATCAGTAGGAGGAACGCTCACCAACAAAGCAATGATTTGCTTGCCCCGAGCTTCTAATTACGTGCCAGCTGTGGAGTATTCCTCACGTGTCTGGGAGGGTGCACAGACTAGGTTCCAGTCTGCCAGCTGTGCCTCCGAGAGGGCTGCTGGCAATGCGGGCAGCCCGTCCCCCTATGCGTCAGTGAGCACGGACGGCAAGTCAACAGTTACCCAGACTCCTGTCAGGAAAACTCTTTGCCCTACACAGTGGGATTGGGCAAGACTCTGAGATGGCAGAATTTCAAACCAACAGCATCTCAAGATAATACTCAGTAATGGCATTATTCAGAGTGCCCCCTGAGTAATCTAATTTCTAATCTTTCCTCAATAGTGAGCTGCTGAGATGATCTTCAGTGTCATTGGTTTGTTCTCTCTCCTGCCAAGAGCCAGAGTCTGATAGAAGAGATTCTTGGGGCTTCTAAGGGGAAAGTAACTCCCACATTGTGTCTGTGACTCAGGCTTTTCTCTTAGCCCCGAACCGGTCAGGTGTTAACTGCTGTACCAATGCATAATTTCACCCTGGTTTCGACCTGCTCTCATGGTTACAGTCATCTGGAAGGTCAGCTCTTTTTTTTTTTTTCTTTTTTTTTTTTTAAGATTTTATTTATTTGACAGAGAGAGACAGAGAGAGAGATCACAAGTAGGCAGAGAAGCAGGCAGAGAGAAAGGGGGAAGCAGGCTCCCTGCTGAGCAGAGAGCCTAATGTGGGGCTCCATCCCAGGACCCTGAGATCATGACCTGAGCTGAAGGCAGAGGCTTAACCCACTGAACCACCTAGAAACCCCAAGGAAGGTCAGCTCTTGAAAGAAATCATGCCCCACCCAAATTCCGGGGCCTGTGAGCTATGGGAACCTCCGCACCCAGCCTGCCATTGAAGGGGATATGATGGGATCCTAAGACCCTACAGAGTGGCTCCAGAAATTATAGGTCATCTAACCTCAAATCACAATCTGAAATTATATATGGCCATACATTTAATGGGGGCATTTCAGCTACCCCTGGTACAAAATTATAACATAGAAAAAAGATCTTATAGAGACAGGAGACAAACTTTCTCCCAAACACTCATGCATGTGGGTAGATGCATTCAGGGAAGCAGACACAGAGGGCACGGAACTTGAAAGAAGAGATGGAATGGGCCCCAAAGACCAAAACAAAATGAGGCCATCCAATGAGATAAAACCCCAGGAAGCGACAGGGTATTCGTTCTTCCTCGCAAGTCTGGAGTCAGATGTAAGCCGCATATCATTTTCGAAAGTGTAAGAAAGACTTCACCCGACTTGTAAAAACCAGGAGCAAAGAGAAATGTGGAACTCAGGAAGGTGGGGGGAATGTGTGTAATGATTTCCGATCAGGGTCTGTGGGACCCGGCAGAGAGCTCCGTGTGTCCTCAGCCCATCCGTCTACCTGGGGCTATGGTGTGCTCAGAGGGCTAAAGGTGTGAGGGCATACATCCTTCAGACACGCGAGTGTGTCACCACCTGTCTTCACCGAGGGATTCCAATTTGCATGTTTCACTATAAGGGAACACTTCACAACTCATTCCACGGCTCTCCTCACAGAAGGCTGCTGATCTGTGGAAGGTTGCTTCCTAAGTGGGCGCCACAAATGAGTGGTCGACAAGGCAGCATGGAGCTAATTCCGCAAATGCGCAGATAGCGTAGTCGGACGCATTTCTCTGGCAATAAGGAAGGGGCTGTGTGGACAGAACTGTAGCCGGCCTCTGGACCGCACCGATGAATCCCATTCGCCACAAATTCTTTCAGTGCCTTTTTGTGTGTGCGCCTTTTTGTAACGTGTAGGTGTGCCTATTTCACGCTTTCAAGGGCTCATTACCTCGGGAAGTAAAATAATTCGCAGTAAAAGGGAAGATGGGGGCCCCACATTAAAGCAAGCTTGCTTTATCTGTGTGCTGTTTTCAGGAAGAAGGGTGGAACCGTGTGACAAATCACTTCTGTTTGAAATAGTCAAGAGCCGAGCATCCAGGAGACTAGATAAGAGAACTTGAATGATCCTATTATAAGGATAACAGCAGTGAGAAGAGTCTACGGACGGCATACACGGGCACATTCGGTTGATTTAAAGGTGGTTTGGCAGCCTGAGACTTGAATTCTCTGCTTTGGATGGCTTCCATGCAGACCTTTAACATTATTTTAACATAGCTTGATCTGTGTGCCACGGTGAAGTCAACTTGAACAGATCCATGTTAAAAGGAAGGGCCATCCGTGCACCAAACAGTCACGTAAAAACAAGCGCTGTGAGGTCCTTGAGGAGTAAGGGTGCAGGGAGGGGTCCAGACTCAAAAGGAAGAGGTCTTCTGTTTTCCCCGTTGCCGAGACTTGGGCCACACACGCCCTTTCAGAGCCCACATCTGCTCATCAAGACATTCCCAGCATGCAAGCCCAACACCAGCCTGGAGAACAGGGCCCTTCAAAATGAAAACACTTTAGGAACATATATTTGCAAGGGTCATATTGCGGGACCACAAGTTTCTCTCTCAATCCGGTTCTCCCCTAATGAGATACACAGCCCCAGCTTGGAGTAATTTTAAATGTGCAGGGGGTCTGCTGTCTTGACAAGACTCCAGCTTCAAGCTTTCCTTAGGAGAATTCCAGCTACTGGGAGGGGAGAGGAGGATTGCCTTTATGTATACCCTCGTCCAGGGATCTCCTTATAAGAACAGTTTTATTTCAAAACAGAATTCTCACACGTTCATTTATTTATTTTCTCCATCACATTTCTCTCCCCAGCATATAATCACGGTATGAGGTTCACTTTTAAGACATACATTGACCCCTAGGCCTTCGGTTAGTAGATGCAGCACCGAGCGGAGGGAGAAACATTTCTTCACACAGGGTACATACTGAAGTTCATTCTGAACATATCAGCAAGCACGTGAATAACTTGACCTTGTTGTTCCATTTGACTCTTGCTTGCTGTGGAATCAGGGACATGTAGCTCATTTCCCTTATTTTAAAAGAAAAATGCAGAAATATTTGATGGGGACATAGCATTTAATTTTTCAGAGTTCCCAAGGTTTAAATAGTGTAAAACCAATATAAACATAAAGACTTAAGGAGTATATGATTTGTGCAGTTTACATAGATATAGATAAATTACATAGATGTAGATTAATATCCGCACGTCCACCAGTTATATGCCATGCAGGCAATTTCTAAGTAATTTTACAAATAATAAGACTTTCCAAATGCTTGGCCAGTAGTAAGCCATTAGTCCTTTGACCACCTGCCATGTCTAGCGATCACGCTGAATAGCTTTTGCAGACTTAGAACTTGAGGTTGTTGCTTTAATCACAAGGCCTTAGGATCCCCTCCGGAAATATACCAGCCCCAGTGCACTTCAAAAAACCAAACCAAACCAAAACAAATACATATTTTCTCTCATGTGTAACCCCACCTTGTAAGTTGGGGGTGCAAATTATTCAGGGACACATTCAGGAATTGCTGAGCCAATTAAGGAAGGTTGCATTTGTTGTTTCTAGAAGTACCTTGAGACCCTCAAAATTATGCAGACCAGTTTGAAAAAACAGTGGTTCCAGGGAATGCTTTCAGGCTGTGTGGAGGTCGCCTGATGGTTATTCAGCATAGAAGAAGATGGATGGGTGGGTGGATGGTTGGTTGTTTGGATGGACGGACGGATGGATGGATGGATGGAGAAAGAAAGAGAAAGAGACAGATTCAATAAATACATTTCTGTAGCCCTTGCTCCCCTCCTAGAACACTATCTTGGAGAGGTTCATCTTGCACCAGTGAGTAAATGGGATAGTGGCAATCTCAAAATTAAGCTTACCTGATAGCTATCAGATAATACCTTACACCAGGTATCTGATACTTACCCAGCAACCCTAAAGTAAATATCACTGTTCCTGTTTTACAGATGTAGACAGAGTGTATGACCCATACAGAAGAAACAATTCGCTTAAGACCAGAGAGCTGGTATGTGGCAGTGCCAGGATTCAACCCCGATTTTGCACGATCCACAATCCCTGTGTCAAAGCTTAGCATCTGTACAGTCGGCGTGATTTTAATACCCAGATTTCAATTAAGATTTTAATACCTATGGAAAGACGTATGTGGATGTCCCCTTTGGCCATAAAGCAGCATTCCACTCGTTACAGTGTGATCTTTCTTCCGATTGTTCTAACGAAGGAACTTCTAATAACCAAATGGATGGAGGCTTCAGAATCCAGGCATTGGTGACACAAACAACAACCACTTCTTGGCACAGGGAAGTAGCCTGTTTGGGAAGAAATCATTTCAAGAGCTCTCACACTTCAGCTGCTATGCTACGTTAGTTTCTCATTCAGGCAGTTAGACAATGAAGGCATCTGGCACCAATACCTTTCTCAATGCCTGCCTGGCCAATCCCAGCCTCGCTGGCCCTTCACAGCCGCACTAAAATCCAAACGCTAAGCGGTGACTGTCACCAAGCCACCTGTAGAATCCGGGGATGCAAAAGGATAAGTCCCTCATTTAATTGTAAATGTGAGCTCCTTGCAGTCCAATTCAGAGGGCCGTCACTTAGAAATGTTAATGCTATTTATTGTAGCATGCATGGGATAATGGCATTTCTCAACATCTGTTTTCATTTAAAATTTCCAAGTTGCCTTTGTGCTCCATCCTGCGGGCACTGCTCGGTAATGATGCTGTTCATACTTAGGAAGCAGGAGGATGGAAAGTGGCAAGTGGGAACCCAAACAAAATATTATTAATGAATATTTGCAGCTGCTGGTGGGACTTGGTGAGTAGCTGCCAGCATCAGTGACAGAATTCATCTTGTAAAATGTACCTGTGATAAATATCCACTAGGAGTGATTAGCAAAGGTTATTCATTCATGAATGACTTGCAAGCAAACCAGCAATTTGATTGCCACTGGTAATGGGATGTATTTTTTTTTTCTTTTGCAAGGCAACCAGGGACTTAAGATCACAACATGGCCACCATGGCCACACTCAGCTTTCTCTTTGTAACTTGAGAGGTTGAGTCTGGAAGAAGATGATGAGAGAAGTGTCTGTGTGGTTAGGAAATGAACTGTGGTGAGATCATGCACATAGGTCAAGACTCAGGTCGAAATTCATTTCTTCCAGCAGCCTTTTGAGCAACTTCAGCCTTCTGGAACCTTCCTTGCAGGTTCCCACTGCACTCATCTGACTGTTCCATTCATTTAGCATTTAATCAGAGTTTCCCTTTTTACGGTGAAGCCTTTCACTTGTGCATTTCTTATCTTTCTTTATATACTGCAGATTCTTAAGGTTCTCTTACCTCTTTGCCACCATTGCCTTGACCCACCATAGCCTCCATGCTTGGTTCCTGGCACCTAGCGGTTCTCGTTAACTGTTTCTTAAATGAAAAACTATGTGAATAAACACACGAATGAGTAGTCTCCCCAAGCCAAGCCGAACTACAAACCAAGGATTTCTTTTTTTTTTTTAAGATTTTATTTTTAAGGAATCTCTGGACCCAACATGGAGCCCAACGAACTCATAAGATCAAGCATTGCTTGCTATATTGTCTGAGCCTATCAGGTGGCCCTACGAGCTAAGGATTTTAAGTAACTCCAGGATAGGCACGAAAGTGGTCTGACAGCTAGGGGATATACTCAATAATGCTGTGATGCTGTTGGTGACAGGTGGTGACTACACATATGGGGATGAGCTTTATGTGTAGGATTGATGAATCACTATGTTGAACACCTGAAACTAACATAACGTTGTGTGTCAACTGCACTTTCATAATAATTTTTTTAAGTAGTTTGAACGCTACGGCTCATGAAAACATACCTGGAAGGCAAAAAGCATACCTCTGACCTTTATTTTTACCTATAGAATCTAGGGGGTGACTCTTCGTCAAAAAGATTGACCAAGATCTTTTTAATCACCCAGGAGTGATTAACAAAGGCTATTAATTCATGAATGACTTACACACAAATTGATTTCTTTTCACATCCATTTCTACATCTTGTGACGTTTATTCTTTGTCTTTCCTGGGGTGGAGGAAAATTCTCTTAGCTTGCCATTAGCACCCCGTGACACATTCCATAGTTTTAACTCAGACTTTTAGCCCCAACAGGTCTGGACAGGTCTGTAGTTGCTCAGTCTCCCCTCCTGCTTTATTCGAAGGCTACTCAGGATGGAGGAGGCCTCAGAGCCTTTACCAATACCATGGGAATCTCTTCAGGCTGCATACAAGTGGGCCTGGAAGTGTCAGGAAGTCATCACTCCTGGGGACACCCTCAGCCAATGGGAGATGGGAGCACGAGGGTAAACCCTCCAGCCTCCTTTCCCTTGGGGACTAGTCTGGAAGGCCTTTGCTAGGATGTCCCAGATCAGCACTCATGGCATTAGCCTCAGTAATGTGCTCTCCTACTGGTTTCCTCTTCCCCATCTCATTTTTCCATTCCTTCATCCTCATGCTCATGCTCTGAGAATGCCCTCCTGGTTAATTACCTATGCTCAAGCCCTGGTCACAGACATTACTTCCAGGGGAACCAAATTACTCAATGTGGATCAGCTCTGACTTAAGGAAGAAAGAAAGAAAGAAAGAAAGAAAGAGAAAAGTTAATTGAAAGTCCTGGAACCTAGACATCCACAGGATGGTGCCCTTCAAAGTCACAACCTTTAAAGGCTACACATTCATTCCACAAGCTGGCATTGGCCTAGACATTCCTGGGAATATCAGCAGAACCTCTTTACAAGTCCGGGCAAGGGTGAAGCCATAAGGCACCTGGGATGCTAGATGTAAGTAAATGCCCATTGGGGGTGCTCGGGGGTGGGGGGTTTGCCTTAGGTGTTCTCATTTCTCCCCTTGTCCTTGCTGTTTACAAAGCACATTAGACAACTGCTCTTAGAATCTAATTTTATTTTAAACCATTGCACTCTAAGAAATCTAGAGCTTTTATGCAATGATTTCCAAGATGCCTTCGTAGTAGAGAGCAAGCGCACATGTGGGGATGGGAGTCCCAGAGGCCAGAGGCCAGGAGAGCTGCCTTCTAGAAGTGCCCACCACTCACTAACTATGCAGCCTCAGTCATGCCAACATTTCCAGATGGGAAAACTATGTCCAGTCGATAGGGTGGGTGTATGGATTGACTGGGAGCCTATAAGGTAAAGCACTCAGACTATAAGTAGTAAACCAGGATACATGGTAAAGCATTGGACGAATTACTCATTTTTAAAAAATGCTATCATTTCATGAATGTTTGCCGTGTGTCATGCACTGTACTAAATACTTTGCATACTTTATTCCACTCACTTCCCATTATAATCCTCTAAGGTGAGTCATAGTATCCTCGTTGTACAGATGAGAAATTAAATCAGAGAAGATAAGGAAAATCACCCCCTCACCAAGGTGACATGTCAGCTGAGATTAGACCCAAATCAGTCTGATTCTAAATCCTGATGCTCGGGGCACCTGGGTGGCTCAGTTGGTTAAGCACCTGCCTTCGACTCAGGTCGTGACCTTGGAGTCCTAGGATTGAGTCCCACATTGGGCTCCCTGCTCGGTGGGGAGTCTGTTTCTCCCTCTAACCTCTCCCTTCTAATGCTCTCTCTTTTTCTCTCTCACATGAATAAATAAAATCTTTTTAAAAAAATATTAAAGCCTGATGATCTTAACATTATGTCATTTGTTGGAATTTTATCCAGAGAAGACCATAGGACAAGGTGGCGCCAGCTTCTCTTTTGGACTAGGTCAGGTACAGGCAGGAAGAGAATTGCTCCCTTCTCCCACCTGTGACTTGACTCTCCCTCCCAAACCTGGCACCCCTTTACCTTACAGAGGTGCAAGTCAAAGCAAGTGGCATGGACCAGAACTCATGCATCCTCTCTAAAGTGATCGCTTGGAAAACGCTCTCCTATTCAGTGGTGCAGCCTGTATCCCTACAGTTCCAAAAACCCATTAGCATTATTTAAAAAACCGGTTCAAATGAATATCCTCTAAAGCACATTACTATGTACCTCACCCCCAGAAGAGACAACACCATTACCTTTAAAACAGTCCAGACTGGGGGCACCTGGATGGTTCAGTTGGGTTAACATCTGACTCTTGATTTCTGCTCAGGTTATGATCTCAGGGCCCTGAGAACCACACCCCCCAGCAGGCTCCCCACTCAGCCCCTTGCCCCACTCATGTACCCTCTCTTTCCTCAAAATATAAATAAATCTTTTTTAAAAAGGCAGTCCAGATTGTCCAAGGCAAGAAATTCAATGAAACAACTGAATCTGGGCAGACTGTCTTTGGACTATTTCCTCCAATCAGGTCTTAATATCTGGGAGCACAGAAAGGTGGATGACATTTGGTTCTTCCCTATTATTTATCTAAACACTGTACCAAGCATGAAATGGAAAAATCCAAACTAAGCCAAAGGCGGCTAGGGTAGTGAACACCCCCAGAGGGATGAAAGAAAGCCCCTCTCTGTACCATCATCCTAACAGACTGGGAGAGGAGGGTGGTCTCTGCTTCTACCGCTTCATTTCAACATAGCCACAGAGAAGCTGTGGCAGAAACTATCTCTTCCTGGGTCAGAAATGAAATGTCCTTGTGCAAACTTCGTGTTTTGGGGGAAAGCACCTTAGGCATGTGATAGATACATGTGTGTTGCCTTCCCGTCTTAGTGCTACATTCCTGGAGGCAAATAGAAATGGTAGCATCAGGTTGAAACCCCACAGGCTCCTGCCTTTCAGCAGAGCAGAACACATACCTTTGGAAGAGTTCCAGCATCTGCGTTGAGCGATGTCTCCCGACACCTCAAACAGATATTTCCCAGAACATCCGAATCCTGGAAGTTCAAAGCAGAAATAGCGTTTGAAAAAATTGGAAGAGAGTCAGAGGAGAGAAAGAATGATGATCCAAAGCCTGAGAGACAAAAGGACCCATTTCATAAATAGCCATCAAAGAATCTTATGATTGCTGCATGGTAATGTGGGGGCAAGGGGCAAGTAAGTCAGTAATCAAAGCGAGGAAAGAGGGACGCCTCTAGGACTACTGCTTCATTCATTCTCCATTCATTCCTTCTGCGCACAGTTACCGAGCATCTCCATTGTGCCTGGGCACACAGGTTAAGGGGTTCGGGATACAAGGGTCATCAAACCCAAGTAGAGTCCCCACCTGACAGCACTCACCATCTAGCAGGAGAAACCCATGTTGATGGAAGGATCACACAAATAGAAGTTCCCTTGTGAGGTTGCTAAGTGCTGGGAGGATGAGACATCCAGAGCTGTGGATGAATATGATGGGTACATGTCTATTCGGGAAGATGTCTCTGAAGAGGGGAGATCTGAAGGATGGCTAGGAGTTAACCAGCTCTAGGGAAGGATCACCACTCAAAAAAGTCTGCAGGAGGAGCGATGACTAGCAAAGAAGATGAACAGAAAAGACCTTGGGAGGGAGGAAGAGCAGGAGGCAGAGCTACCTCCAATGAGGAGGCGCCATTGGAGCGAACCCCGCCATTCTCCTTGTGGTTTCCGGTGCTGATGAACTGGGCAGAGGAAGACTGGCAGGCTCAGACCCCAAAATGCCCCTGTCAGGCTGAACCCAGAGGGAAGGTTCGTCTTCATAGGCTATTTCCCAAGAGGGCTGCAAATTCCACCATTGGAGAGAGGAAGAAAACCTGATGACCCATGTCAACTCAGTGATCTCGGGCAAGACCTTAATCTCTCTGTGGCCCAGTTTTTTAATCTGTCAAATGGGGATGATAGGGGTACCTACCTCACTGACTTACTGGGGGGATTAAATGTGTGGATATATATGGTGTGCCGAGTCAGGGGAATTCAGGAGAGCCTGAGAACTTGGATGGGAGGAAAAGTTGCATTCTTATTTTACTCCCTTCTAAAAGAAATTTACTAGGCCTTTAACAAATATAGACAACAGGAGTAACGACAGTTACCTGTGACATTGTCACTGAATAAAATCTCAGATACTTTCATGACACATGACTGTTTGCAGGATCTCAAAATATTGTTTATGGCGGTCACTACTTGAAATTATAGGAGATATTAGGCCTTTACAGGATCTTTTTGTTCATTTTATTGATAAAGAAGCCTACACTTTACCGCTCATTTGTTTTCCAATATTTTTATAATCATATTTCAGTTTTATTTCTTTCATTCGTAATCCTCATTATTCCAAGAAGACGTCCTCAGTGTCACCAGACCGTCAGACGTTTAAGAAGTCCTGTTCTGGGTCAAGTGTTCAGATCCTAAGCATAATATAGGATTTTATCCCTAAGAGCCCTTGGGGTGCCTGGGTGGCTCAGAGGGTTAAGCCTCTGCCTTCAGCTCAGGTCATGATCTCAGGGTCCTGGGACTGAGCCCCTCATGGGGCTCTCTGCTCAGCAGAGAGCCTGCTTCCCCCCCTCTCTCTCTGCCTGCCTCTCTGCCTGCTTGTGATCTCTCTCTGTCAAATAAATAAGAGCCCTGTCTTTATTGTCCCACCTACACCCTTAGTGTAGTAGTCACTGGATGGTGGACAGCAGACCACACTCCGAATCAGAAGGCCCGTATGCCAACCAGGAAACTCCCTGTGGCTACATGTGAGACTTCGGGCAATTTGTTGACCCTCTCCAAATATAAATGTCCTCATAACAAACCTTAGGTAACATAACATCTGCCTCACAGAGTTGTCATGGGTATGAAATGAGGGTTATTTCTGTGAAAGCACTTGGCATAGACAGGCCCTCCAAAACCATTCTTTGAATCGGATTCAAGGCTGTGGGCTTTTCGGGACATTTGCATACGCAGACATCAGCTTATAAGATGAGAATGCTTTTCTGTCTCCCTCCTGCAGGGACTGGGGGCCCCCTGGGATGCTTGGGGATGGCTTTGACAGCAAGGTGCCAAGAGGAAACCTGTGTTTCCATTTCCAGCCCTGTCCCCATAGGCAAACCATGCTGAGCCAAGGAGTTCACAAAGATCAACGTGAAAAGGGAAAACAATTTGTTCAGGGACCCTAGAGTCAGATACTCAGTATGCCAGGCTTGTGGGGTTTTTCAGCTTTAATCAGCATCAACTTGATCTTATTTTGAGGGATGCTAATGAGTCCAGAATATCTACAGGTAGCCCTTCCCATTCCTCCCTGCCCTCCAGAAGGCCACTTGGCACTGGGGTGCCCGGACTGCTCTTCTAGAGTCGGCCGTCAGCTTCTCCTCCGTGGCTTCATCTGGGAACAGCGTGCCAACAGTGCTTGTCACGTTGGTTGGGTTTTTGTTTTTTTGTTGGTTTTTTTTTTTTTTCTTTTTCCCTCTCCTCTCTCTTCTTTTGTTGAGTTCCATTTTTCTGAAAAATAATTTATCGTGGCAGAGAAGACAGCAGACAGAGAACCCTGGAGACTGATTTCCCCCTATTTATCCAAGGCACTGGCCCGGTGCTAGCAATGACAAAGCACGCACGTTCCCCACGGCAGGGACCCACCAATGAGACCAGCCAGGCTCTGGAGTTAAATAGCTTCTGTTCTCTGAGGAGCTCAAAGCGCTTTAGAAACATGAGCTCATTTGGGGTCCATTCTGACCTGGATTCAAAGTGCTCCAGGATCCTCCCCGGACACAGCTGTCTGAGACAGCCTGCCTTCCTGCTGAGGCCATTTGGTCTGCCTAGAGTCAGAAAAATGGAGGCATAAAACCCAAGGCCAATGAGCCCGTAATGAAAAGCAAGGGCCCTGGAGGTTAGATGAGCGACTTTCAATTGGCGCCCCATGGCCTCCAGGCTCTGATGTGTGCCTTAGCCGAAGCAGAATGCTTTCTTTTCTGACGATCAGAATAAATCATGAATAGGAACGCACCTAGCACAGTGAGTTGCCAATAGTAGATACTCAATACATGTTAGTTGAATCCAGACTGTTCAGAGTGGTGCGAGCCAATGAGTTCAGGGCTTGTTGTGTTACTGAGGATGGATAGCTTCATCTTACATCCGGCCGCCATTTTGCTTTCCCTGGGTCATCTCTAGTGAACACTGGAGATGTGTGGTGGGTTGGAAAGGGCCACAGAGCCTTTGACATCCTTCCCATTGAGAGGTGCGATCACTGGATCCCGTGGAATCTGGGCGAGACCTCTGACTGCTCTGACCTATAAGAAATGGTGGGTATCGGGGTGCCTGGGTGGCTCAGTGGGTTACAGCCCCTGCCTTTGGCTCAGGTCATGGTCCCAGGGTCCTGGGATCTAGCCCTGCATCGGGCTCGCTGCCCGGCAGGGAGCCTGCTTCCTCCTCTCTCTCTGCCTGCCTCTCTGCCTACTTGTGATCTCTGTCTGTCAAATAAATAAAGAAAATCTTAAAAAAAAAAAAAAAAAAGAAAGAAAGAAATGGTGGGTATCATGATCTGTATTTCCTGGCCCAACCCTTAAGAGATGATCTCTGCAAACACTGTTTCCGGAAGCCCTGTTCTGAAGAAGTCCAAGTTAGCCACCTTGCAGGGCCCCTCCAGTTGGACCAGCTGAATACCTCTATGGACCAAAAGAACCCCTTGACCAAGCCCTCCCTGTCTGAGTTCCTGACTCATGAATCATGAGCTATAACAAAGTGGTGGTGAGTGTAGTTTTGTTATACAACAACAAAAACCTCACTGTTATGTGAGTCACAAAATCACCCAGGGTCAGACCACCTTCCTCAAGAAGACATATATTAAAATTAGATTAAAACAGGAACAGGGTAAGAAGTCTATAAGGGCAGGAGCCCCTGGCATGTGTGATCCGTGCCCCGCTTATAACTGGGGCCCCTGCAGTTAGGGGGGGGGGAGAAAAGGTCCCAGAGGAACAGCCATATCTCCTCTCCCTTCCCCTTCCCAAGTAATAAAGATAGTCATTTTTGTCATGTTTGAGAACGTGCTCCGTGACCAGGCTATGTGCTTTATATAATAGTAATGCCATTAGCCAACTCTCAGGTGGCCCTTCCCGTGTGTCTGGCAACATTCTGATCCTTCACACAGAGGAATGGAGAAGTCAAGAGTCTTGTTCAAGGCTACAGATCTAGAGGTACCTTGCAATATTTAATTCCTCCATTAACTCTCTATATTACTTTCCTATTGTTGCTGGAACAAATTACCAGAAAGTCTGTGGCTTGAATGAAACAAGACAGATGTATCATCTTATAGTTCTGAAGGTCAGAAACCTTAAATGTATCACACTGGGCTCAATCCAATGTGGTGCTTGCAGGGCAGTGATCCTTCTGGAGGTCCTAGAAGAGAATTAGGTTTCTTGCCTTTTCCACCTTCTAGGGGTTGTCCACACCAATGCTTGGTATGTGGCTCCCCAACTTCACCTTCAAAACCAATAATGACCAGTCAGGTCTTTCTCATGCTGCACCATTCCTGAAAGAACTCTCTTGCCATCTCCTTTCCCTTGTAAAGACCCTGGTGATTACATCAGGCCACCTGGATAACACAGGCTCATCTCGCCATCCTGCTAATTAGCAACTTCATTCCATCTACAACCTTAATCCCCTCCTTGTCATGTAACATAACATAGTCACATGTTCTGGGAGTTAAGATTCAACCATCTTTGGGGGGGGGGGCATTATTCTGCCTACCATCCCCTGTAAGAAGGGAGTGATTCTATCTCCCCCGTTATAAATGAGGGAGCCAAGAATCATGGTAGTTGAAGAATTTTCTTTGTGTGTGAGTGTCACACACACAAAAATGGCACTTCACCTGAAAACTGTAGGGTCACGGGCTAAAAAGCATTCTGGAAAATGGCTAGATAAGCCTTTCCCAGAGGCAGGGATGTTGTTTGAAAGTCAACTAAAAAGATCGCTATGCCTTTCCACCAACTCAGGGAAATAGAATTTTCTGTCAGTTTCATAGTGGTGAGAAGCGTGATTGGGGGTTTTCCCCCTGCCAGCTTGTCCAGCCCTAACAAAAGAGAGAGAAGCCTTGTCTGGGAAAACCCCTCTGAGATTGCTTGCTTATCTGTCCCCAAGAATTGGAGGAACAACATTTCTCATATCCAGTAAAGCCTTCTGATAGTGAACTCTGTGATAAGGAGACTTCATTCATATTGAAGCCAGAATTCATTGCCCTGCATCAACCCTCTCAGTCCTGAGAGATAAAGAGGCAATGTTTTGGAGTTCTTTCAAAACATTTTATGTGCCCATGGTATTCCAGCCCTAAAAAGCTCAAAATATGCCCCACGCCATACATCACAAGCCCTGCCCCAAACGCAAGGCCTCGCTCTTGCAAAGCTACTGTGCTCACGTTCCTCATAAAATGGCGGTCATTCACTGAGCATTGGCTGCAAGTCAGGCGCTTGAGATGTAGGACCTTAAATCCTCACCAAAACCCCTGGAGGTGGGTGCTAACCTGTCTTCTTACCCTTAGTTTCCACATGTGAAAAATGGGGATAAGGAAGCTGTCTCCAGCGGGTAAGTGGCAAAGGTAGGGTTTCAACCCAGGTCTTTTAGGCCTGGGCCACTTTCCATTCTGTCTCTAACCTGTGTGCTCTGCCTGCTCATTACTTGTGCTTCTGGAGGGCTGTCCCCGCATCTGTCATTTCACAGGACTCCTGGCCCTTCTACCGCCGCCCCACCCAGCATGAAACCCGCCTGGGATGTTCTGTCTTTGCTGCCTACTTTAACCAAAACCCTATACCTCTTACACTGTGATAGCCCGTAACTCTGGGTCTTTATACATCTGTATCCCTGGGGTTTATTCACTTTCCCAACACAACTTGGGAACTCCTCTGGGACAGAATTCATCTCTTACACAGTATCTCACTTGACAGCATCCTGGAGCCCGCCGTAGGATTCGCTGCCCTTGTTTGATAAGAACACCCTGACCTGTGGATTGACCGACTTTATCTTCAGAACATCGATGTTATTAAAGAAGCTTACTATAAAGTTCCATCAGAAAAAATTAAGAAGCATATCTTGCGTCCATGGCCAATTTGTTGTTGGGTTAAACCTGGAACTTACGTATTCCATATCCCAACTCCCTCTGCGGCATTCTCTCTACCCCATGGGCTAGCTGTCATCGTTTTTCTTAAAGATAATTACCACACTGATAAAATGGGACAGGGACCATGGTATGTTCTGTTCATTGGTGTACCCGGAACAGGGCCAGGCCCCTGGGAGGAGCTCGAAAAATATTGCGCAAATACATGAAAATTGTTGAAAGTACTTTGAATATAAAATTCCAGATGAGTTCTTCAATTAGCTATTAATTAGACGATTAACTTAATTATCCCTGATCGAATGGAACCCAGGTGTTCTGGACTCTAAGCCAGTGCAGAGTCCAACTCTGAGAGTTTAGAGTGGGGTCTACATAGTGATATTTTTAATGCCCTTCCTGGATAATTGTGATACACTCTGAGGTTCAAGAATCAGTGCTTCATTAGAGGATGGTTCGTTGTGGGTTCTGAACCTGGCAAAGGGCGATAAGTCACACTGATCACTTGTCTGCAGGTAAAATCCCTCTGACAGGGTTGGCCAAAGCAACCCTTTGACCCTTCCGCCCTTATGCTCAGAGAGGGGTCCAGAGGACTGCATCCTCCAGGCAGTCCCCCAAAGTGGGACCAGAGTCCCTCCAGAAGGTCTGGCGCCGTCGGAGCTGCGAGAGGAGCTCCCGTGAAGTGGTCTTAATTGGGGCGGCTGCACATATCTAACTGGGAGGCTGAATGGAGGAACCATCTATCAATTCTGCCAGTGACAAATGGCAGGAAGGAGCAACCTCCCACACAACGGGCCTGCCCGCTCTTGCTCATCCAGACCTCATTATGCCTGAGAAATTAATATTCATGTTGCTTTGCCTTGACGAGCAGGGTGGAGTAATGTCAGAAGTGGTTTCCTGGTTCTTTGTCATCTTGCTGTCTGGTGCCTGAGTGGCACCTGGGGCTGGACCTGTATGCAGGAAGCTCCCGGGTTTGCTCCCTGCCCATCTGTTGATGGCATCGCCCACAGGCCCTGCCTCTCTTTCCCCATCCTTCCTCCTCTTGCACAGGCTGGTGGGAGTCCTGATGCTCAAAGATGCTCACACCTCTTCCCCAGCAACTGGGCCACCTTCCGGCTCATTTTCCCGGGCCTGCCAAGGAGGTTCAGTTCAACAAAATGTATTAAGGGTTCACCATGAACCAGGCTGTGGGCCGGAGTAGGGATGGGATGTAGGGAACGCATTCCTGGCCACAGGGCCACTCACCGTCTCGTAAATGTCTCATATCTAAGGAGGTTGAATGGCTGTGAAATCCCGGCAGAATTTGGGAACCAGAGACAGGAGGGATGGACGGCAGGTTGAGGCAGATCTGAAATCAACAAATGCAGTGACTTTGTGAAATCTACATGGCGGGGGTTGGGGGGGTCCTGCCAATCAAGGAGGACTTGCTTCTCTGTAGTAATTCCTAAGCCTCCAGAGAAGTCTAAAGAAACACACACACACTTCAATTTCTACTTTAAACAACACACATAGTAAAGTGGAGGGCTAATATTTTACGGATCCCTGTATCATCCTAGGTGCTTGGTATACGTACTTTTATTTAATATATGCAGCAACTCTGCAAGATAGATGTCACCATAATTAGGTGAGAAAACTGAGACTCAGAGAGGTTAGGGATCTGGCCCAAAGCCACACAGCTAGTAAATGGTAGAGGCAGGATTCGAGTGTCCTCTCCCTTACTCTGAAGCCAGCTGAGGTCCTCCTACTCTGCCACACTGCCTCTCCCTACAAACACTTTCTTCCTTGCTCACTCTTCCTAAGTCATGTTTGGCCTTTTCCAAGAGTCAGGAGCAACTGCAAAGATCTGGACTGTAGTCTGTGCTTTTCCCTCCTACTGTAGCCACCCCCTGACCTCCCCAACTAGGAACACGCTTCATGTGGCATCTAGCTGCCTGCACACCTCTCCCCCCGCCCCCTACCTCCCGGCTGTTCAGTGTGTCTGGCCTTGACATTGAGATTTGCCTCAAGCTGATCTCTGACAGATGCTCTTGCCCACCTGAGAGGGAGCCGCTGTGCCAGCTGCCTGCAGGGTCTCCACATCCTCAAAAGGGTCCTGATAGTCTCCTCGAGATTGAGCCACGCTGGTGGGGAGCACAGCGCCTTAATGAGCTTCAGCTCTTTCGAGGCTCTCCCCCCACTGAAGGCAGTGATTAGAACGCCGCCTGGCTCACCAGAGGCTCTTGTGAAGGGAACCATCCCGGAGCCAAGCAGAAGGGCACCGACATCCAGAGTCTGCACCCTTGGATTGCTGCTGGTGAACAAGTCAGAGCTTCTCTCCTCTGGGTGACCAGAGGCTCACCACAGTGATCCCCTCGGCCCTCAGATCGCGCTGGAGCTGGGGCAGCCAGTGCTCAAGAGAGTTAAATCCAGGAATGAGTCCATTCCCTGTTACTCCATGTGCCATAATGATGTCATTTTCTGTGCGTGTCAGGACGTGAACAATTTGGGGGAGTTCCGAACACAGAGCTCCGCATAGCTTTCCAATCCCTTTGAGACCTGACGTTTAACATTGGGTCTGTTTGCACTTCTGCATGTCATGTCATGAGTATCATTTTGTTGTCCCTTGGACTAGAAGGCATGAATATGCAAGGCCACTCCTGCTGGTTTGGGGGGTGGGTGGTAACTAATGCAGGGCTTCCATCAGTGGGGCAGGCTTGATGATGTGGATGTCTGAATGGTCAGAGGAGTGGGCAGAGTTGGCCCATCCCTCGCTCTGGCCCTTCCATTGAGCGATCCAGCAAGCAGCATGGCCACCCCATCCCCTTCTGCCTCTGGAGACCAGGAGGCAGAAGCCCTTGGTCACCTTGCTGTCCTTAGCCAGCAAAGTCATCTAAGTCGCCATTGACTTCTGCTAACTGGCTCGGCCATTGCCATCCACGTGTCACACCCTTCCTCTTTGAAAACCTGTTGTGACTCAGGCAGATCCTCATTTCCTACCTTTTCCAGTTGACAGATGCCAAAGTAAACATCTTAAACCTGGGGAGACTTGTTGATTTCCTCTACCTCCTCTGGTCTCAGACGGGCTGATTTATACACTTGGCTCTTGGTGTATCTATCTATTTGTATTCTTTTCTCTTTCTTGTTAATTTGAATAGAGCTAGCTTTTTCCTGTTTGGCCTTTTTTCCCTGCACCCCCACAGCTACAGGCTCCTCCTTTAGCCCTGCTTTTAATGCAGCAGGTTCTCCCTTTCATCAGGTAACATGTTCTCTGTAACTACTTTTGATTGTGCCCAGTATATTTGCATTTGTTTAACGAGGCTCTGCTCAGCGGCTCCTCATAGGTGCTCAGCCTGTGATTAGAAGGAATGTCATGCTCGTGCCATTTCCAGGTGCCTTTCAATAAATCAGTTATTTCTCTTTTCTGAGTTTGTTTCCTGGACAATTAGTGATTGTGGTGAGCCTCCCACGGCCCCTAGAGTGGGTTCCGTCTATCGCAATATGGAGAGCAAGGCTTGGAGCCAACAACAGCCTTCGGTTTTGCTTTCAGGTAGCCTCTGACCTTCCAGTTTGGGGGAGTGAGGGTGAAAAGGAGAAGATCGATGAGCATCCTGGAAACTTGGTGTGTGAGCACTTGGCAGATTCCCTGGTTTGGAGATTTGTACCTGGGTCTGACCTTAACATTCAGCTTTGGGGATTATAAATAAAACTGTGCCAGGACTTGCTTTTTCCATAGTGGGTCTCTAACTTTACAATTCTAAGCAGTTCTAACAGTTAATTCAGAACTGAGGCAAAGAACCCAGAGCCCAGAGAGATGAAAGCCGCCATCAGTCCTCTCCTAAAGACAGCGGGCCATTGTAATACCATTGGCTTGTCTAACAATGGGTTCCCCACTCAACCTCAGGAAACCGTAAACTCAAAAAGAAGTCTTCCCCCAAGAGGAGAAAAACAATTTGCCTATTGTCTGTGCAATTTTAGGATAATTGAGCTGACGTGCATTTGAATGATAATGAATAAATACTATTCTTATTTGTTATTTACCTACTTTCTCATTTTAACACACAGCACTAGTGATAATTACCAAAGTCTATATTTATAGAAAACTGACTCTTTCTTAAGAATCCAATGGGGCAATTATCTCCATACTGTATGTGCTGTTTTTCTGTAAATGTTGAAAATTCAGTAATTATCACTAGAACTCACTGTGGCATTTTGAATACAGATACAAAATAAGGAAGGAGGTCACTTATTCATTAATATTCAAAACACACATTAATTCTTCCTTTTCTTTCGTGGATGAGCTCAGCTTTGGGTTTTGTAAGAAGTTTACATAAGCCAGTTGAAAACTCTGCTATCCTGTGGCTTTTGTTTATTGAGAGTTGATAAGAGCTTTATCAAAGGGAAAGTAGAATGAGAAATATATCTTATAATAAAAATAATTTATTGAATACTTATTATGTGTCAGGTATTGTGTGATTTCAGAAATTGTCCTCTTCATTTCCTTGATGTCTTTACAAAAAGTAAGTACTATCCTTCCCCCATGTTACAGAACACTAGACTGGGGATTCAGAGACGTTAGTAACGTGCTGAGGTCACACAACTACAGAGGTGAGAACCAGCAAGAGAAGTAGGGTCTGTCTGGTTCCGTAGCCTTGTCCATTGCGTGGGAATCTAGACTACACTGAATTCATCACCGTGGCTGAGCTGGAAGCTTGATATACCCAGACTTGACTCAGTGGAGAGCTATAGTCATAAGGGCTACTTGCTCCATGTGGTTCCAGAGAATGATGAAAATGTCCGGAGACTTGCGTCATCTATTTTAACTAAGCCAACACCGTTGAGAGTAGACTTCCCTTTTCATAAGACTTTGGAGCCCAAAGAATGGGCCATCAGGTTTTGGTGTTTCCGTGTCACTGATTAGTCCTCTGGTTTTAGGGTACAGTTGCAGGAAAGTGACCTCAAAGAATCCACTCTTCTTTTTTGTTTGGGCTTTGGTTTCTTTTAGTACTCTGCAGATCCTGACTATGAAGCTCTGAGTTAAGGACTCTGTTCACTCACTCATGATGGAGACCTCTTTGCGAGAAGTTCATCATCTATGTAAACCTCAGTGTCAATCATCTGGCCTTATGGGTCCTAATGGCAAAAGGGTTAATGGTAGTCAAGATGGTATAAGGATCCTAAGCTCTCTATGAGTTAGGGAATTCATTCTTCAGTCATTCTTTGGGCAGAAATCCCATACACTGCAGTGGAAGTCAGGTGGGCAGAATCCCCAGGTAATATTTTGGCCCAGAATATTTGTAACTTTTTAACCAAAAATGTCATCTTGGCGGTGTGGATGTAGGATAAGAGGATAAATGAGCAGCAACCCGAGGAGTTGTAAGCAACAGGGATCAGAGGTCCCACCAATTTATTTGCTTCGTACGCAGGTGGTGCGAGGCGCTTTGGACTAATGAACATGTTTTTAATGATTTTGAAGTGAATCCCAAAGCCTTGTTAATACTCCAGTCACAAAGGGAAATAAGTCTAAAAATGCCTTCATCTCCCCGAGTCCTGGGTATCCGAAGGCATAGTCCTTGAATCAAGTTATTTTCAGCTCGAATGCATTGCTGAATCATTTCATCTAAATTTCCACCACCTCCCTAAAGTCTTGCAGTTATTACAAGGAGAGGCAAGTCCTATTTCGATGATGGAAGTCAGTTTACGCGGCTGAACTAGGGGAAACGGGACGCGACCCATAGGGAGCTGAGGCGAATGAAATGGAAAGCAGGCATTATCGCCTTGATCTGCTTGTTATGTGCTCAGTGTGGTCCTCCCTGGCCATGAACTCCAGGGGGAGCCCAGCTTCCTGTCAGAGCTCAGGTGAGCGGGCTCCCATAGCCCTCTTCCTACAGGACACCCCGTGTTCTCAGGCAGGTGGATGGCCATTGTTCACACGGGACCAGAGAGACAGTGCCACGCCCAGAGCTCAGATTAGAGCACAGGTTGACTGTAAGGCATTGGCTGACTGCTTGAGCCTAGTCTCAGGGAAACAGTGACTTTGCTGCTCATCTCAACAAGGAGGACCTGAACATCCAACACAGTGGCCCGAAGTGGGAGCAAACTAAGAGAGCCTGATTACTAACATGACCTCTCAACCTGCGATCTGACAGGTTAGAATCTAGTGATCAGATAGTTGCTTAGCATTTGTGCAATGTCTCCCGTGTGCCGGATACTTCTGGGTACTAAAGATGCAGAATGGACTCAGGCAGATGTGCTCCCTTACCTTTCTAGTAGGTAGGACACTTCGCACTAGAAATGGTTCGTTGTGTTTGCTGGGTGACATTTGTTACGGAAAGCTGTCGGAGTCCATCAAGAAACAAGGTTGTTTAGGCTGAAGACTACACCCAAAAATTGTTGGCCTGGGAGCACGCCCCTTCCCCCAACTTGTTGCCACTGTCCACATCAGCTGCATCTTCAAAGAAATATTAATGAGAGCCTACTAGATACAGAGCTTTGTCATCAATGCCCGAAAGGTCCAAAGGCAGGACAGCCAAGGTCTTTGGTCTTCTCTTATGATCACAATAGAAAAAAAACAGGTTAAGTGCTAGAAAATGACAAACTGTATGCTTAATAGGTGGAATCTATCATATCTGGCCATCAGGATAAATGGTGCACATGTAAGTTGAGGTTGAAAATTCTCCAGTCCCACAAGTGCTTTAACCTCATATTTACAAGTGACAATAGAAGGTCTGTAGCGTGTCAGTATCAATGCTGGGCTCGTGGGAGGACTGAATTAATCAATAGTCTCTTGACTTTTAATTAATGTTTTGACAGCTTGGTCTGATTTCTTTTAGGCCTAACGAAGTTCATTGCTAACGCTGAGTAGTTACAAAAGAAGGCTTTAGCTGTAAGTTGGCCCCGTTCATGTCCAATGCACACTGGTTCCTACTCACTCATTCATTTTCCATCCACTCATGCATTCAGCCAAACAACTATTTATTGAGAATTCTCTATGTACCAGGCACTTTCAAGGTCCTAGGGGTATGGAAGTAAGTAGTCTGGACTCAGTCTCCTGACCCTTTTGGGTCTTACAACCCAGCAACCTGCATGGGGAAGTCCAGACAAGGACCATAAGACTCCATAACAATGTCACCTGTTTTCTGGATCAAAGTTCTCCCTGGAGAAGAGGGTTTGATGGAAGGGAGGGGAGGACAGGGTCAGGGAGCACCTCCTTGAGAGCAGCAGCACAAAAGAAGTGACGGTGTCAGTGGGCCCTGGGGGTACCCCGGACATGACATTCCTTGCTAGGAATTGGCGATTTAAACGTTCAGATTCAACCCTCAGCAGGGACCGGCGCCATGCCAGGGGGTGCATGAGCAGGCGGAGAGCTGAGGCGGCCAATGGAATGGAGCAGATGGGGTTTGTCCAAAGGGCTGCTTGGCTCATTAGTGGTCACCCTCCTTTCCGCACAGGCTCCGACATGCTCGCCGACACCCGCAGCTGCCGGGGATAGAGCCCAGGGCTTGGGGGTGGGGGGGCTTAAGACAACCTCCAGAACAGCCATCCCACTCCCGGGTTGGCAGCCAGGATGGCAACGAAAGGTGGAAACTGCTCCTTCTTGCTCAGCCTCCCTGATTAATTTGGTGTTTCAGACCCAGTAGCCCATGAGGTCTTCATCCCTTTCCGTTAACTCCGTTAACTCCTCCAAACAGATGTCCATTTTATGAGCCATTTCTGAGCCTTTCCTTGGGAGCCAATTTCCCCTCCTCCGCATTAATGCCTCTCTGGCTTCAGCCAGCCTCCAGAATGCTAGCGATGCCCAGGTGTAGGGCTGAGCACAGAGAAGATCTGGGGGCTTATCCTTTTTCCTTGCTGTTCCATTCCCATTTACGGGATGTTAGCAAGCCAGTTAACCTAACCAGAGAGAGCCCGTTACAGCTTGGAAACATGTGAAAACCAGAGATTCCGGAGCGACCCTACAGGACTTGGGGGTTTATACAACCTGTTTTTTTAAGGGCTGTCCAAGAAAGAAAGCCTCACATGTGTGCAGAAAGCTAATATTATGGTAATCAGGGCAGTGTGGTGCGGCTGTGAGTTTTCGACAACATAACAAGGAACTTATCTCTGTTTTCCGCTGTTACTGCATATTCCTGGAATCCTTGCTTGCTGGAGAGGAGTGAATAGAAGATTTATTTTATATTGTTAGACTGTCAACGCACTCTAGAGCAACAACTTTCAAATGATAACTTTCCAAGCCTACAGAAGTTGTGAATTACATGCTTTTAGTCCAGTGTGAGCCCAGGGGCTGACAGCTCTCCCTCTCCCCATCATCCTTCACTTGGCCACTCAGTGCCCTATATGATCAGTGACTCAACACACTGCCCGTCCCAAACCCAATGGGGCTATTATTAAGAATGACAGAAATCTATTTCTGGCCATGAAGCAAGCTGAGGCGACTGACATGTCATCATAGAAAGAGAACTTTTTGACACCTAGGCCCCCAGAGCCCCCAGGAGAAACTTCTTTGCCAAAATTGAGACCATTTCAAGTTAAGTGGGTGTGAGAAAGGATTCCGAGGTAGGGTGGGGAAGGGAGGGGTGGGGGATGTGCAATGAGATGGAGGTGGTTTCACGGCTGTTTTGTTTTCCGTCTTCTGCCTTGGCTGGTCACTTAGATCTTGGGGGAGAACACAGATATTCCCTAGAAGCAAGCGGGCATGAGGGCAAAGCCTTGTAGGCGGCAGGACCTGAGGCTCTTTTTCCTTGATCTCTAAGCAGCTGAGGACACTGGGAAGCCTCTAGCGTCTCCACTTATCCCAGAGCTATTGAGTTAATTAATTAGCAAACAAATCTCTCCAGCAGGGCTACCAATAGATAACATTCTGAAGACAAGGAACGGGACAATTGAATTTTCGACTCCTGCTTCTCCCCCTTTTTTTTTTTTGCAACTGCATAGAACCTTCGTTATTCCACCTGGCACAGTGGGTGGTCACATGTCTATCTCCCCCATTGGATTATAAACTCCTTTGGGGGCACGGTCAGGGCCTCTCCTATTGTCTCCCATCACCCAACATACAGTGTGCTTCGAGCACACCTCCATCGAGTGCTACCGGATTGAATTAGGGTTCCACCTGATAACAAGACTGATGGCCTTACGGTGCCCCTGCTTGAACACAGAGAATATTGCCTTTTCCCTTCAGCGTCATGCTTCATTTCATTTGCTCCTAGGGCCTGGGAGTCAGGCTCGTTTTCAAGACTGGGTGAGCGTCTTCTTCTCCGCTGCCCCTTAATGAAGGTTCTGCTGAAGCCAGGGGCTCCGTGTTGTGAAACTGTTGTTGCGGTGTTACTCGGGGCTGCTGAGCAGCTATGCTTTTGGGTTTATTATTAGAAGCCTGTACACAAGGGCTGGCTCCTCGCCTGTTTTTGTTTTTTGTTTTTTTCTTTTCTTTTCCTAAGGCAGCTGAAAACAGAATAGTTCCATTTGTTTTGAGGGAGGAAAAAAGAACAAGAGACTTTGCAAACAGTTATGAAAAAAGCAGAATTGGACCATTTTGGAACCTCCCGACCTTGACAGTGTCCCTCTAATGCTATATAAACATTTGTTTTCAGTATTTAATAAGCTGCCAGCTGACAAATTGCGGAACTTTTTGCAAGAGCCCCTTATCTTTTCTAGAACCACTGAGATGGCAAAATATATTCTCTGTCTCAACAATTCACTCTATATTTGCATGTGGAAATTGGAAAGAAAGTTGTTTTTCTTCGTTTGCATGACAAAACTCAGACCCCAAAATACAATTCAGCATTTAATTTGAGCTCGTTAGAGAGTGCAGAAAAGGCCCCCAGCCAGTTTGGCTCAGGTTTGCTGCTGATGTTTCTGTTGTTACAATTAAAATTGATTTATAATGCTAAGGACACAAAACACCTCCGTGAGTTGCGCCGTGAACCTGGGGAGTCAGCGGCCCCACGACATCACTAGGAAATAAGAAACACAAACCCCTGTGAAAAACTGCTGTTATTTTAAGGCTTTAATAACTAGGTTACAGTAGCCTGACAGAGGCTTCCCCACAACGTGAGACGGTGGCCATTCCGCCCGGGGCAAGGAGAAGTTGTCAGAGTCACCCCATGGAAGCCGCTCCTGATCACAGCTTTGCCAAAAGCAGATCGGGGAGAAGAATTTAGGACATTTCATTTTTAAACGCATCATTTCCTTCACCAATGCCTCCTCCACTTGCTTCCTTTACCCTCCCAGGCTCAGGAGGGGGCTCCTCCAAACTGCAGGCCCTTGTCCCCGACCCCCAGGGCAGGGGCTGTACCCCTGCTGCAGGCATGGAGTAGGGGCACCCAGCGATCACGGGGAACCCTCCTCGCTCGTCTTCCTCCCGATCTGCAAGTCAGGGCCTCCATTCACTGCATCGGTGCTGGGTGTTGGGTGCTGTGTGGGCGCGTGCGCCTTGCGAGGCACTGAGGGACACGCACACACACACACACAGCCTACACCCTCAAGCTCTCAAGTGGAAGGTGGGCCAACAGGCAGTGGTAACACGGAGCTAGAGTCTGGGAACGGGAACCCTGGAATCATCTTCGGGCAGGTTACATGTCCACCTTGAGTTTCTTTCCAGCATCTTCCTCAGAGAGCTGTGGTGAGCATTACTGGAGAGACCATCCACGAACCAGCTGACGGAGTGTCTGACACGGAGTAAGCCCAAAATAAATGATAGCCATATCTGTCCGAATAAAGAACTGTGGACCCCCGGAATAGGACCACTACCCACATCTCCGAATGGGCAGGCGGGACAATCCCAAACACCCTCTGGAAATGGTCTGGAAGACTGTTTTGCAAAATCCAGGTGAGGGGTGGGGGGAAAAGACAATTCAGGCAGCAGAAGCAACAAATTTCAAGACATGTAGCCGGGAAAACGCAGTGTCACCAGGTGCCTGTAAGTGGCTTCATGTCATGATGACAGGCAGAGTCTTTGTTCCCGACTGTGCTGTGGACCTAGCACCATGGCCCAGGGCGAGACCACCATTTCAACTTTTTCATCAAAATCCATTTTGAAAATTTTTCATAGTTACCTATGCACGTGAATCGTTAGACCTGTCGCTAACTAGAAGGTCTCGAGACCTCGAGGCTGAGGGTTAGCGTGAGCGTTGGCTGCCGGTTAGAAAACCTGCAAGCGGCAGAGGGCAGGGGTAGCAGGACTGCGCGGCCTCATTTTCCAGAACCGTCCTTTCTCCTCGTGTCTTCCTCGCTGCCTGGAAATGCAACCAACCCTCCCCTGAGCACTTTGACGGGTGTCTGGGCCACCGTCCGAGAGCTCAGTGTGAGAAGTTCCTTCGTTAGCTGAGACTATAAGGCTTTATCCGTGGGAGTTGGGATGGTCAGGAGAACTACAGCCCCAGCACGGGGTGGGGTGTGGGCAGTCCCTTGTCCCAGCCTCCCTCCCTCCCACTCCCAGGCATGCCGCGTACAAGAGAAGATCAGGACCCTCTCCTCTCACGGACACCCCCTCTGCAGAAAACACAGTTAATGTCTGATCCTTTCCTAATAATGCTGTTACTATCCCTAACTCCCAGGTTAGGACTCTGAGGCATGAGGGAGCTCATGTAAGTTGCCTGCAGATACACACATCATAGAAGGAGGAGTTCGGCTCAGGGAAAGTGTCTGCTGCACCAGAAGTCCATTCCTGCCTAAATAGAAGACTTGTCTAACCACTAAAACTATGGGAGCTCTCTGGCATTGAATTCTAGAATCTTAGGACTGTAGAGGACTTATTTTCTCACGAACCGCCCCCCCCCCCCCGCTTATTCCCCCAGAGATCTGCAGGAAGAAGTGACTGTTTGTCCAAGGCCCCAGAGCTGTTCGGGGGCAATGCTAGTCCAGGGACTGTTTTGAAGGCAATAGATTCTTTTTTATTACCGTCACCATTAGTTTGCCTATTGTTGTTGTGAGCACATGAGGGAGAATATTATTCATGTTTTTATTACCTCCATGAGGCTCATCAAGGCTAAGAATGAAGACAATAGCTTTCCCTGAAGATCTAAGCTCTGTTTTCCTCTTCCTCATTCCCCAGCCTCTCTTTTTGTCTTTTGGAAGTTCGAACTCAAATTGGGAGATTCGAGGTCTGGATGTTTGTGTAACAGCTAGGCTGGTGGCTGTTCAGGCATTTAATTTGGCATGTGACATGTTGGGTGTGGATTTTTTAAGTGTGCTGAAATAGTACCAGGGCGGAGTTGGGGACTCAAGCACGTGAAGGGGACCGAGAAGGAGCAGGTGGTGCTAATAGCCCGAGACCACTCAACTCACCACTGCCCAGAGGGTTGGGTTCCAGCCTCTGTCCCCTGGAGGTGGGCAGGGGCTTAGAAGGTGAAGCTGAGCTGAGAAAATCAGAGATAACAATAACGTCTCCTTTCCTTCCTCTCTCCCTTCCTTCCTTCCCAACTTCATCTTTCAAGACTCCCTTCATTCTTCCCTCCATCTTTCCTTCCTTCCTTTCTTCCTTTCTTCTTTCCTTTCTCCTTTCTTCTTCCTACCTCCCTCCCTACCTACTTCCTTCCTTCCTTCCTTCCTTCCTTCCTTCCTTTCTCCTCCCTCCTCCCTCCCTCCCTTCTCCCTCCCTCCTCCCTCCTCCCTCCCTCCCTTCCTTCCTTCCTCCCTGGTTTTTCCTCCTTTTTTCCTGCCCCCCCTTCCTCAGTCTTTCTTTCATTTACATACTAAATAAATATTTAATGGCTATTGTATACTTTGTAGTATGGAGATTAGCAATCACCCCCAAAATAAATGTTCTCCAGATGTCAAGATGACAGGGTGAGGAAGTATTATTCCATTTATTCATTAATTAATGAATGGCAACTTAGAGATGACTGTTTGCAAAAGAGATCAAGGTCTGTTTTGATGAGACATCACACAACACCAAACACTGGGGTTCAAAGTGAAACCAAATGGTGTGGGTGGTGGCTGGTGGAGGAAGTTGTCCAAATAGTGTACTAGGACCTTTGAGGTAGATGGCTAGAACATTTGAGTAATTAAAGCCCCTCCATCCAGTGTGGCTTGTAATGGGTTAATCTCTTTTCCCCTCCGGACCTGTTTATTAATGAGAACTAACCCTTCATCAGACCGGCAGTATGAGACCTAAACATATAAATAGGTCTTTAATTGTTTTTAGAACACTTGTCATCACTGCGTCATTTTATATATTCATTCATGAAATAATCTGAAAACAAAGATGTGGATTTCATACATTGACTTATAAATATATACATGTACACACAGGCAAATCTTTCAAGTTAAGAATCATCTAGCAAACCTCATCAGACCTCATGAACTGTGCTCCTTAAATAAGCCCACTTTTTAAAAATCTCAGTCCCTCGTAACCCCTCCCACAACCACACACCCATCCCAAATTCACCCACCCTCTGATCTCAGCCCTTAGCCAGGAGAGGTCCAGTCAGTCACTAGAACATGAACCTTGACCTTTTTCGTATTAGCAGTCCCTTGGAAAACCTAGTTAAATCCTGGAACTCACTCCCTAGAAAAACGCACCCGGCATTTGCAGATGGTTCCAAGAAGTTCATCCGCTCTTAGGAATCTGAGCATTCCTAGGTGGGGAAGCCCTGCCTGGCGAAGAGATTCCTATATATCAATGACTTCCTAACTTCCGTTAGGAAATGTAATAAATGTGATCTGTCTGTGGCTTGTAGTTTTGTTCGACCTACAAATCCCCATGTTTTTTTTTAAACAAAAAGAAGTGACTAACTTCAGCAGGGAGGTATATTACAATGTTTCTTTCTCCTTCACTAAAATTTCTTTTTATCAAAAGATATTTTCCAGGGTGCCTGGGTGGCTCAGTGGGTTAAGCCTCTGCCTTCGGCTCAGGTCATGATCTCAGGGTCCTGGGATCGAGCCCCGCATTGGGCACTCTGCTCAGCAGGGAGCCTGCTTCCCTCTCTCTCTCTCTGCCTGCCTCTCTGCCTGCTTGTGATCTCTGTCAAATAAATAAATAAAATATTTAAAAAATAAAATAAAAAAAGATTAAAAAAAAAAGATATTTTCCCATGGGTCACCTTCTCCCCCTCCCCCCCAGCCAGAAACCAGTTTCAGACCTATTTCTCAAGGTGAGGTTCATCAAAGGACTCCAATTCGCTGCCTCTGACATCTTCCCCTAAGCCCCTAAATAATGGCTATCTTCTGCTTTCTGCAAACAAGAGGAGATTTGCCATTGGAGAGCATCTTTCAGTTTATAGACATTTCCCTTCCACCCTTATGTATTTAAGGAAGAAAATTGCCACTTATTTGTACAAAGTAAATTGGCTTATGCTCCATGATAGGCTTCTCCACTCTTGCCTCTGCCAGGAAAAGGTCATCCTCAGACTTTCACACTCTGCGAAACTCAGAGATTCTTGACAGCGAGTAGAGAAATCACACGCGCCTAAACTGTAATTTCTTTCGTGGATTAAGACCTCAGTGGTCACAGGTTTTGGGTATCAGCAAGTTCGTTTCCAAGCATATTGCTGGCTCTTGAGCAGGATGTAAATTGTACGTCCTGCGCCCTTAATGAAATGTCTGAGACAGACACACACATAGACACACGTGTGCACAGGCACACACACCTACACATGCATGTAGGTATGCTCCCAGGCAAACACACACGCATAATACGTACTTACAGTCTCAGACACACATATACGCATGCACATAAATACAGACACGCAAGTTCACATGCAAGTTGCTGTCCCTCTTTTCAGCATCGATAAATTTTCTGTGTACCATTCTACGCTGTCCTACAGCCGAGGGCCCTGTTCCAAGTTGTTGTTATCAGCCATCACCCTGGCAGCTGATACAGACCTTGTATGTGTGCTGGTGTGGTCCCTGATCCCCCCCTCTTGCACTTGAGTGTGTCTGTGGATAACTGAGATGAAATGAACATAAGACAACCAGATGAGACAAGAGATAAGATCCCCACATGCTGTCCCAGGTCTAGCACAGTGTAGAAAGTTAACTCCTATCATAATGGGATGGAAGGCTTCCTTGGATGAAGAGGCCATCTATTCCTGGGGACTCAGTAATTTACAGGAGAATTTCATAGTAGCCAGATATTATAATTTTTACATATCATAAGTTTAACTAACAGTGAGTTTGTAATATAGATTCTTCTAGTCCTTTGGGAGAAGGTAGTTTCCTCACTTTAATCCTCTGTTAACCGTCATGGGACTAGCTGCTGCTCCTAGAGAGAATCGGGGCCTTTCGTACCTCTGTGCCTTTGCATAAGCTGTTCCCTCTGTTAGTAATGCTGTTCCTTTGGTTCCACCCCTGGTGGTCTCTGGTTCTCATTTTTGGGGCCCAGCTCCATCAGGTTCATCTCGTGCAGCCTTACCCACGTCCCTCTACACAGCATGGACATGTCACAGTTTGTTAGGCAGTCCCACTGCACGAGGAACGTGCCACTGGGGAACTCACGCTACATTTAATCAGTTCATCCCAGACTCCGAAGACCGGGTGTTTCAGAGGGCCAGGTGTGCTCCTCAGGCTCCTCTCTGCTCCCCTCCACAGGATCGCACCTGGCATCCTGTCTGGGCTGGCCCTTTATTTTCACATACTCAGTGCTTCAGAACTGATGAATGAAGGAATCAATTAGGCAATTCTGTAATACACATTTAGGAAGCTCCCGGGGAATACAGCTCCTGTATATATAGAAACTGTTTCTCTGTGCCTTGTGAATGATGAGCCCTAGTACTAATGCTCTCTCCCAAGGCTGATCTTCCTCTGTTTCTGCTACCACCTGCCTGCACCATGCCTACTCTGTGTGTAGGATTTTTTTTTTTATATTTTATTTATTTATTTGACAGAGAGAGACACACAGGGAGAGAGGGAGCACAAACAGGGGGAGTGGAAGAGGGAGAAGCAGGCTTCCTGCTCCGCTCAGTGCGGGGCTCAATCCCAGGACTGTGGGATCATGATCTGAGCCAAAGGCAGACGCTTAATGACTGAGCCACCCAGTGTGTGTAGGATTTTTAACCTCTCCTTGGTTAGCTTCTCCCGTCGAAGCAGGGCCAACCAAGAAAGCAAGAGAAACCACAAGCAGATGCTTAAGGCAGGAGGTAAAGGGCGAGTAGTAACCGTGACATTGAAACAGTTGCTGAATGTCTACTGGCTTTGCTCTTCTTCTCCATTGTGGCCACAGACAACTGGTTGGTGGTGTCATTTGCCTGTGGGAGAGCAGTTCATCGGGGTGTAATCAACGGATGGGGATTTGGGGTGTTTTGGAGCCAGTGGGGTGGAATCTGGTTTTATTTTTGCTTCTCTTAGATTTTAGAATAATTTAACTTTTTGTTTTAAACTAATGTTAACTTAGAAAGGACCCCGTGACAGGCACTATGGAGGCACGGGTGTCTCTTCTTCCCGTCCCGTGTTGTAGGATATGTGTTTTGATTCCATCTTACAGGTGACAAACAGGTAATGGAGATAAAGTGCTGGGCAAGGTCCTATAGCTTGGTGAGTGGCAGAGGGAGGATTTGAACTCAGGGCCTCTGGCTCAGAGCCTTACACTCTTCGCACTGCATCCCAGAAGTGAATTTCCCTCTCCTTTGATCACCACATGTTGGAGACTTGAGGATAGATAACCCCTGAATCACAGAGGTCATTTGGGGCTATGTACCTCCCCATCCAGGCTGGTGTCTGTGGCAGGGATAGCCCAGCACCTGGCATGGTGTTCTACATAGAGCAGAAACTTAAGAAACATTTGATGAGAAATGGTGTTATTATCTGGAGTCCCTAGAGACGCTGAAAACATTCATGAAAGTTAACTATCTGCCAATACTTCGCTTAGAAAATAAAGCAAGTGTGTTGTTAAAAAAAAAAAAAAATCCCTATAAAAACTGAAACTGGAAAGGGATACCATTTCTAGGTAATCCTCAGTTAGGCAGAATAAACTTGGTTAACCCTAAATCCGTATTTCTTTTCAAGCCTTCAAGTTAATCAAAGTTTTACTAAAAATCAGAAAGCCCAATGAGATCGAAGCTTTGCAAAGGTCAGGTCCACGGACGTGCATGCCCCAGAGACACTAGGGGCTAAAGCAGTGTGCCCAGTGTCCTCATTCCTAAACAGCCCTGTCCCTCACCAACCCTCAGCAGCCAGCAGACATCCTATTAAGTAGAGCTTCCTAAAGCCACAGCTCGGAACCCAGCCACTGTGCTCTGCCGTCCCATTATCCCCTCTCATAGCCTCATCCCCTGTGTAATGATACCCAGCTTCCTGTCGGGTCCTTCATTGTCTGGGGGTTAGAGAGTTCTGTTCAGCCGGAAAGCCTGGGGTTCACGCCTGGCCCTCAGAGCGGCCCGTTTGTGTGCTGGGGACAGAGTGTTGTATCTCAGTCACTAATGGAGCTGAAAAGGTGCCTGGGGCTCATTATTCTTGAGGTAATCCTGAAGGTCACGGTCCTACAAATGCTGTCTGCAGGCAGAAAAGGCAGGAGAGAAGCATATTTAAGATATTTGAGAATCCCGGCACTTTTTTTTTTTTTTTTTTTGCACATACAAGAGGTATAAGGTTTCTGATATTCCACTGCAGCTGAATCTTAATCAAGGGAGAAATCCCTCCCTGGAGACCTCTGTACCTGCCATATGTGTCACTTACACTAATACCTAGTAAGGCTTTATTTCTCCAGGACCCGAGCCCCTCCTGTCTGGGTTGCCATAGTGCAACCCCCTGCTTTATTAGGAAAACGTTGCTTGCCCCCACTAGAAGGTGGAGCAGGAGCTCAGGCAATGGGGACACTGGGACAGGTCAAGATCATGGTAAATAGAGATAGAGGCTGTCGGTCCCGCTTGGGGCAGATTCCAAATGGCCCAACCTAGTTTCTTGTTGGCCTAGGCCATTTCCCTGACCTCTCCCAGGAAATTCTTAATGATGCCAAGCCTCTGGGCACAACAGATGGGCCCTGCCTGATCCAGTGACAGATGACCTGGGGCCATGTAAAGAATGGAATTTAAGAAACAAAACAGAGGGGCGCCTGGGTGGCTCAATTGTTAAGCATCTGCCTTTGGCTCAGGTCATGATCCACACAGTCCTGGGGTCTAGTCCTGCATCAGGCTCCCTGCTCAGTGGGGAGCCTGCTTCTCCCTCTGCCTGCTGCTCCCCCTACTTGTGCTCTTTCTCTTTCTGTCAAATAAATAAATAAAATCTTTAAAAAAAAAAAAAAAGAAAAGAAACAAAACAGAAGAGCATAGGGGAAGGGAGGGAAAACAAAAACAAGATGAAATCAGAGAGGGAGACAAACCATAAGAGACCCTTCATCACAGGAAACAAACTGAGGGTTGCTGGAGGGAGACAGGTTGGGGGATGGGTCACTGGGGGATGGGCATTAAGGAGGGCACGTGATGTCACGAACACTGGGTGTTACATGCAACTGATGAATCACTGCATTCCACCTCTGAAACTAATAATACACTCTATGTTAATTCACTGAATTTAAATTTAAAAAATGAAGTGGAAACATTTGAAGAAAAAAAAAAAAAAAGAGTGTGGTCCTCCGTCCCGGCTCACATTCAGATCACAGGGGAGTTTCGGAGTCACTCCAGAGACGCTGTGTAATTGGTCTGGAGGTGGGCCTGGGGAACTGTTATTTGTTTTAACTCCTCATGTGATTCTGAAGAACAGCAGAGAAGGGGGACACTCCTCCGAAGCCTTCTCCAAGACCCAGCTCACTCTCGGGCTCGGTCCTCTTCCCACCCCCTCACCCAGGGCAGGCTCGGCTCCTTCGGGTGCTGCAGGAAATCTCGCACAGCAAGCCTTCCATCATTCTCCCGCAAGTTCATCCAGTCTGACACCCCATCCTTCCTTCCAGCTTCTCTCTTGAACCCAGCTTTAGACCCTTAGAGCGTTTGCTGCCTCAATCAAAAAGCATTTCTTAAGCTACTGCTACCCCACATCGTTTCTCTTTAAGAGATCCTCCGTGCTCATCCCGAAGACATGTCCACACAGCCAGGTAGAACCATAGTGACCAAAAGGACCTAAGGGATGCTGGAAGGGCAGGACGAGAGCCAGATAGTTCAGAGACCCTGTGTGCGAAACAAGGCTGTATGATAGCCCCGCCCCGAGCCCCAGGCCAGTGCAGACATCAGTGGAACACTAATCCTTGAAGTCAGTAGAAGGAAGACCTGTAATGCTCTGCTTTTCCTGCTGGTGATCTCTTCTGTTCTTTTAATGAAACATTAAATGGCAAATTCTTTCCGCCAAGAGACGTTTTCCTAATTCTTTAGTTACCCCTGCTTTTCGGGGATCCGGTTCATCTGCTTCTGTGGCTCTGGATGCCCAGCCCGGGGCAGACCTCACAGGAGGCTCCCTGGACTCCAGTCGGCAGGTCGGGAATCCCAGTGGGCAGTGAGCTCAGGTTCTGGCAAAGCAGAAGCCTGGGACAACATATTTTCAGAGATAGGGGGCCTGCATGCCTAGGACTGAAGGGTGAGGCCTCTATGCATCTCTCCAGGTCCCCCCTTGGAGCCTATGAATTAGGGAAGTGGTGGAGGCTGCAGAGATGCCTGCCCGGGGCCCCCAGTGCCAGGAAATATTTCCTCTTCACCTGGCTTTGGTGGATGCAATGAGCCAATGAGCTGTGGCTACAGAGGTCATCAGTTTCTCACAGCGGGGAGTGGAAATCCACCCCATTTCAAGAAAGCTGCCTTTCTCCTCCTTTCCAGGCACAACTGGATGGAGCACAAAATCCAGCCAGTGCATCACTTTGCAGCGTCCACATGCCCTCAGGATTTGCATGTACATGCAGATGAATTGTTTCAAGTGAGTCAGAATACAATTATTTCATTTCCCTTCCCTTCCCAAATTGTTGATGTTTAGAAATAAATTGCTCCCGGTGCTTCTGATTTACAAGGACAAAATGCGAATGTGGGAAACAGGTTCAGTGGAGTGATTTGAATTTCCATTACAATTACAGTTCTTTTCAACCATATGATTCTGTGCTTTCCTGGTATACATCAGCCCGGAGCTGGCCCAGCTCAGGGGACGGAGGCTGTGGCTGCCACGGGCCCATCAGTAGCCCAATCCCACAGCCCCAGCTGCCACAGGCCACTGGAGGGGGAGGAGGGATTAGGACTGAGCACCACAGTCAGCGGGTAATAAAAGGAGTACCTATCAGGGTTTACCTTCCTGGGTCTGCTGGGAGGAGGGCGTAGTTGAGTTCACAGGAAACAGATGACTGGGGCCGCTCTGCTCCGAGAAGCTGGAGGGTCCTGGACAATGACCAGCAGATTCTGACTTCCAACCAGCTACAGCCATGCCATCAACATGATCCTGGGATCTATCGGGTCCTGGGATCGAGTCCCTCTTCTCCGCATCGGGCTCCTTGCTCAGCCGGGAGCCTGTTTCTCCCTCTGCCTGCTTCTCTCCCTATGTGCGCTCTCTCTCTCTCTCTCTCTGACAAATAAATAAATACCGAGTAGATTGAGTCTCCTCTGGGCCAGGTATTGTGCTAAAAAACTTGACATGTTTTACGCTCACAGAGGTTCTGTAAAATAAGTTGATTTTATGAATGGGAAACTGAGTCTCAGAGAGGTTCAGTAAGGGACAGAGGCAGGGGTTAAGTCTGAATCCGTCAAATATTCAGAGACCAAGCTGGTGATTCCTGCACCAGTCCCATCCCCCACATCTTCAGACACAGGGTTTAGAAAACTGCAGTAACACCCCAGGGTTCTGGTTGGCTGATTCCAGGCAGTCCTGAATGTGGACCTCAGGGAGTCTGACTCTCTCCCCTTCCCTTTTCCCACAGGCACTAAGTCCTGCTCCAGACAGGATGCAGAAAGGCTGCAGGCTATCAGCCTTTCTGACCCTGGCCCTGATAGGAAGCATCGTCTTTGGTATCTGTCTCCCTCCCCGGTCTGTGCTTCTCCGCCCCACTGTCTGGCAGGTGTTTTTCTGAGTCCCAGAGCTTCCGCCAGACTCCCAAGCGTTCTAAGCTACAGATCGACTCGGGAGCAGCAGCATTTAAAACAAGCATGGGGGGTGAGGGAGAGCATTACCTAACACAGGAAGGAACGCAGCGATGTCTCTAGTGCCCTGTCACCCAGTGGGTGCCTGCTCATGCTTCCCACAGGAAGGAGAATTTAGGTTCAGTGGCTGAGACAGTGGGGCTTTTCAGATCACACCACTTACGCAACCTGCTTTTTTTAAGGTGCAGGCCCGCTCTGCAGGCGCGGTTGCTCCTGGAAGAAATCCCTCTTCCAGCCATTCCGTTCAGCCGGTCTCTGTGCTTCTTCCTTTCCTCCAGATTAAGCAATGCCCACACCCTGTGCAGCCGGACAGGGCCCGCAGAATTCTCTCTCCGTGCAAGAGAATCTTGAGCCTGGAACCGGGGAAACCAAGGAGCGCACAGGGAGGGAGCCCCTCCCAGTTTATACTATTAACCGGTCTTTGGGTAATTGTTCACCATTTTAATACATCATTGGGGAGGCCTTATTTTGTGTCTTGCTTTTTAGTTTTCCTTCCCGCGGCCGCTCCCCTGGTCACCTCTAGGAACTGAAGTGTGTGTTCCCAATTCCAACTTGACTGCATTAGCAAAACTAGAATAAAGCCTAGGGTCCACCCCCCATGGAAACAAAAGTGTCCCAGGGAAAGGATAGTCTGAATAGCAAATTAAGTGGAAGACATGATAGCAGAGTGGCTTCTTATTGGCTGTATGAATAGCAAAATAACCAGACAAGGTAATAGCTCAGCATGAAAAATGTGCTGTCATTTTTGATTCATGCTTTTCCCGATGCCTGTGTGAGGCTTTACCCAGGGTAGGAACGAGCCTGGTGTTACTGAGGCTGGCCTGGGAGAGCTGACACCCTCCCTCCTAAGAGCTGTTTCTTCTAGGATCCAGGTGGGGAAGAAGATCCAGGGATTCAAGCAGCACTATAATTAATTTTTTTAATTAATCAGCTTTGTTTCTTAGAGCAGTTTTGGATTTACGGGAAAATTGAACAGAAAGTACAGATATCCCCATATTTCCTATTATTAGCATCTTGCATTAGTAGGATATATTTCCTACTACTGATAATCCAAGACTAATATATTATTATTAATTAAAGTCTCTGGTTTATAATCGGGCTTACTCTTTTGTGCCATACAGTTCTATGGGTTTTGCCAAATGTGTAATGTCACATATTCACCATTACTGTATCACACAGAGTAGTTTCATTGCCCTAAATAGTCTCCTGTGTTCTGCATCCATTCCTCCCTCCAAACCCCCAAGTGCTCGCAACTGCTCGTCTTTGTACCATCTCTGTAGTTTCGCTTTTTCCAGAACGTCGTGTGGTTGGAATCATACAATATATAAGCTGTTCAGATGGGCTTCTTTCCCGTTAACAATATACATTGAAGTTCCTGCGTGTCCTTTCATGACTCGAGCGCTCATTTCTTTTCAGTGCTGAGTAATATTCCATAGTCTAGCTATATCACCGTGTGTTTATCCATTCACCTACGGAAAGACATCTTGGTTGATTTCAGGGTTTGACCATTATGAGGGAGGAAAGGCTGCTATGAACATTCGTGTTCAGGTTTTTGTGTGGATGTGACATTTCAACTTGTTGCAGTAAATATCTGAGGAGTGCAATTGTTGGATCAAATGGTAAGACTATGTTTAGCTTTATAAGAAACTGCCATGCTGTCTTCCAAAGTGAAGGCGCCATTTTGCATTCCCACTGACAGTGAGTGAGAGTTCCTGTTGCTCCACATCCTCACTAGAATTTGGTTGTACTTTACTTTTAGAGACATCCATATAGGGGTGCCTGGGTGGCTCAGTCGTTAAGTGTCTGCCTTTGGCTCAGGTCATGAGCATAGGGTCCTGGGATCGAGCCCCGCAATGGACTCCCCGCTCAGCAGGAAGCCTGCTTCTCCCTCTCCCACTCCTCCTGATTGTGTTCTCTCTCTCGCTATCTCTCTCTCTGTCAAATAAATAAATAAAATATTCAAAAAAAGAAAGAAAGGAACATCCAGATTATAATACTTTAGTACTCCTATAGACCAAGATTCTATGACATTTTCACATGTATTCCTCTTTTGATTTTTGTTTCCACCCTGCGAGGAAGATTTTGTTATCCCCATTTTACGGGCGAGAATACTGAAGCTCAGAAAGATTGTACAAAGAGGCCAAGGTCACAGGCTAAGTGACAAGGGGAGGGGCTGGGGTCCAGTCTTCTGAGCCCAAAGTCCATGTTCTCTTGCTTTGATCCCATTGAAGCAGCCGAGGAGAAGGTACCCAGGAGGGAACTATGGAACCAGGCCAGCAGACTCTATCAGGCTCTGCCAGAGCTAGACTACCCAGGAGACAGCCCGAATGTGTCCTCTGGGCACCCAAAACACCTTTTGGATACAACTCCAGCTGTCATGACAAACATCAGAATGTCGTTGGACGCCTCACCTTTGTTTTAGGTCTTACAGTTGTCTGTATTTTAAAATAACATAGGCAGGTATCTCTCACCCTCCCACCAGCATTGGAAACTCAGTTATTAGAAATGCATTCATTTCGGGCTTTATATAAGTGCAGATTTTTCAGTAAGCTCTTACTGAAATACAGGCAGTGGTTGGTAGTGAAGGGAAGCAACAAGTGCTTTCCGATTGCAAACTGAGTCACAGGAGAGCTCAGATGTGCAGAGGAACCGGAGTTACCCCCATCTGCCTGTTCCTTATCTGAACTTCTCATGAGCAGGTGTTTGGTCCCCTCCAACACACTCAGCCGGGTGTAATCATTTAAACACTTTAGTTAATTCTCAGTCTCTTTGGGTGAAATGCAACTCCTCCCTTTCAAACCTTCTGGGAAAAGACTCACACTGACCTTGCACGGATTCTTCCATGGGGGGAGGGTCACTGTTGGTGAGAAATGACGTGCACCTGCTGCCACGGGAGCCTTCTGCTGAGCCCCCGGGTGACATCTGGGACTGGTGTACCTTGCTGTCATCTGTCTCCCCTTCTCTCTTTCTCCCTCAACCTCTGGCTCACTCATCAGACTTTCTGATTCTCCGTCCATGTCCAAGGGGATTTGGCAAGGCTTGAAAGGCAAATTCACCTCTCCCTCAGCCCAACCTGGGGTCCAGTGGTGGCATCCAGGGGTCCGGCGGTGGCACCCAGGAGGGTCGGTGGACACTGTTCTCAGATCCTGCTCCCTACAAAAGGCTTGGCTCCGGTCTCCTGTCCCCACTCACTCATTTTCATACGTGCCCTAAGAATTCATTTCTTTTGAAAAAAGGCTAAGAAAAGGAAATAGAGCTGCATGATATGTACAATTTTCTGCAAATCCCGTCAACATCAGGAGGGGCTGGGCTTTCATTTCCCACGAGCTGAGGCCCAGATAAAACTGCTGTGAGCCTGGTGAGTTGGTGGCTGGCAGCATTCGACCCGGACCAGGGACGAGGAATTGCTATTTTTATGACAACACTTGCTGCTCTCCCTTTAGGATTTAATACCTGAACTATTTCCCATCTCATCAGGTCAACAAATAACAACAAAATTGTCAGTATAGCACCTCCCCCCAACCAAAGTGTGCTCTTTCCTCCACAAGAGGTTTCCTAACCACAGACCCTTCTAAAGCAGACAGACAGCGCTCAGGAGGCAATTTCTGATCTTTTGTTCACAGAGATGGCTTTCCCCTCACCATTCTAGCAACAGACAGAGGCCATTCCAGGGACCTATCTATTTTTCCTCCCAAACCTAACAAGTTAGCTCATTTTCATTTGCATTCTCATTTGTGAATCCTCCACACCACCCGATTTAGTCAGTATGCTATTTTATTCGTAATTTTTAAAAGAACACAGGCAGTTTCTAAGCAGAGCACAATAGGCATTGTTCTTGTTTATGATGTTTCCATCCATCACTTGCCCCTCTGGGAGCAGGAGCAGGAGCAGGAACGGGAAGACAGAGGCAAAGCCCGGCTGGTGGTGGAGACCCACAGGGATGGCAGAAGAGCGCCCCCTACCTGCACCGAGTCCCCAGGGTTCCCACCGCCTCTAGGCTCAGGTTTGAAATCACTCTTTTCCTCTGACTCGCTGGTGATGATGTGTGCTCTGTATTTATTCATTCGCTCATATGCTGTTTAGGTTTACCTCGGGCTGAGTGTAACACATGCCAAAACAACAGGAAAAAATAATTAATCCAATGGTTGAGTTGTTTGTATTCCAGGTTTTTCTTTATTGAGCACTAACTGTATGCTAGAGGTCATACTATTAGATTCTTACACTAATCCTAAGAGTTAGGTTACCAGACTCATTTTAGAGAGGAAGATACTGACATTCTGCAAAACTAAGTCCTGTGATCAGTGGCGCCAGATGAATCTGGGGTGAGCCTCTTGCCATGACTGTGAGGCAGCAGCTTCTGATGAGGAATCTAAGACTCTGGGCCTTTTCTTCTGTTACCCACCCATTCTTTCTTCAATGAACCAGCATCTGCCTCAGACAAGGGGCACTGCCTGGCAATTTCTGACTGGGGAGAAAGAGACAAGTGGACAGGGGAGAGGGTCAGTGAGAGGACCTCTTGGGGCGGGCAAGAAGGGGAATCCAATATGGCGCTCAGACTCCTGGCTTGAGCAGCTAGGTGGACGGAGATTTTAGTTATGAGGAATAAGAAAAGTATGTGGTCTGGGGGAAGCAATGAGAATAAAGAGGTTGGCTTGGAAGGAGCTCACCGTGAGGTGCCTGGGAGACATTCAAGAGAGGGTGTCGAGTAGGCAGTTAAGGTTTGGGCTGGAGATATAAATATGGGAATCATATATGATGGAATTGATGAGATTCTTGAAGAAAGCAGTGTAGAAAGAGAAAGGTCAAGGCCAGCGACCTATATCTTGGGAGCGGGAAGCAAAAGACCCTATCAAGGAGACTGAGAAAAAGCCAAGAGAGAGGTGTGAGTGGGAAGCAGCAGAGTGCACTGTCCGTGAAGAGAAAAGCATTTGGAGAAGCTGGGAGGAGGCGACTGTGTGGAACGTTTGCTAGAGCTAAACAAGATGGAGGCAGAGGTAGATAGTCCTCAGGATTTGGCAACATATAGGCTGGCCATGGTCTTGGCAAGAACATGTTTTTGTAAACATAGGGCATAAACTAGAAAAGGTAGGTTCATGTGTGAATGGGAGGAAGCTAAGTGGAGCCACTTTTTCTAGAAGTTTCCTTGAGAAGGATTCAGGGGAATGGGATGATGGCCAGAATAAGGTGTGGGGTTTCAGGGAGACTTCAAGAGTGGGAGATCGTTGAGTATGGGTTGGCTTGCTTTTTGCCTAATGGGAATGACACAGGGAAGAGAGAAAGAGTTTCAGGAGGCAAGAGAGGGAGGAGGTAATTTAAGGAATCCTTGAGAAGGCGGGAGATGAAACACAGAGCACGTGAGGAAGAGCTGGCTGTTGCCACGAGACGCCAAATAGAAGCGATCAGAAGAAAAAGATGAACGCGGAGGTAGGTCTGTAGATCTGGTGGCAAAAATATCTCATTTCCCCAGAAAGCATGAGCGTCATCACCATTTAACAAACCTGTGTGAAGGGCCTGCTTAGCCCTGTGGATGCAAAGGGGATGAAGAGTAGTATTTGCCCCTGAAGAGTTCATGGTCACAGGGGGGAGGTAGACACCTCGATTACACCCTCGTTACATGATCGAGTTATTCCCAGGCTGTGTACTGCAGGGGAACGACACCACCCGGGACATCCTAGGGTCAAAGAAAGCTTTTTGCTTTGTTTGACAGGGTGCCGAGCCTCACACACTAATAGGTGCGTGATCGATGTCGTTCTTTGTTGGTAACGATTATTTAGAATTCCAATTTTCTACCAGCGGAGGTCATGCTTTGGGAACCGAGGTCTGCAAAACAGCTCATTATTTCTCCCTCCTCCTCCTATGCCACTGACAGTCTACTTCAGGTGGAACCCTGACCATCTGCAGATCAAAACAGTTCCTTTGATAGTGGTTGTAAATCTGTTGAGGTCAATAATGTGCAGAACTGGGGATGATGAGTCCAGTAGGGCTAAGGCTGGCTTTTAACCCAAATATTGTAGAAAATACAGTGTGGCACGGCAGAACGTAGGTCCTCCCTCCATCCCTAAAGCAGCCCCCTCCTGGTGAGCCGGATGCTCCAGCTCAACATGCCCAAGAAGTTCTGTGCTGTCCCTTCAGATGGCTTCAACAGGACTATTGACCCTGTGCCAGGGAAAGGTCAGGGAGGCAAGAAAAGGAGCCTAGCCCCACCTCGGTCTCATAGCCAAGGGCCCCAGACCCTGAAGAAATACAGACTCATGGGGCACCTGGGTGGCTCAGTGGGTTAAAGCCTCTGCCTTTGGCTAAGGTCATGATCCCAGGGTCCTGGGATCGAGCCCAGCATCAGGCTCTCTGCTCGGCGGGTAGTCTGCTTTCTCTTCTCTCTCTGCCTGCCTCTCTGCCTACTTGTGATCTCTGTCTGTCAAATAAATAAATAAAATCTTAAAAAAGAAAAGGAAAGAAATGCAGACTCAGTTTGCACACCCACCCTCTCTGCGGCAGCGCAGTGAGCGGGGTCAATCATAGGCCAACCAGTGGGAGTGGAAGTCCAAAAAGACCGAAATGGAAGCCAAAGAACTAGGATCTGCAGAGCAGCCATGGGAGCTAGTGGCCATAAGACTGGAAAAGAGGGGCACCTGGGTGGCTCCGTCAGCTCAGGTCATGCACTCCCCCTGCTTGTGCACTCTTTCTCTCTCTCTCAAGTAAATAAATAAAATCTTAAAAAAAAAAATGGAAAAGAAATTTCTCACCTTTCCCAGCCTCAACTCCATCCCCCTCTGCCCTGCACCCAGAGTGCCTAACAAGATGTTAGGTGTTGGGGGGGCAGAGGATTGTCAAGACCAAGAGCATGGGCCCTGGGACCTGACTGCCAAGTTTGTCACCGACCAAGCTGTGGTTGCTCCTGACCTCGCGCTTCGGTTTCCCATCTGTAAAATGGGGATGATTATGATGATGATGTGAAGAGTGGCCACATCGTCAGGTTATTCAAGGGAGGAAATAGAGTCGTTCCTGGTTCCTGGCACCGAGTAGATATTTAATAAATAAAACCTGGGTAAACACAGAAAGGAGGATTTGTGGGAGCCGACCTGCGGCCATTGATAGAAGAGGATCTGTCAAGCCCAATTCACTGGGAGTTGTCCCTCCTAAGGCAACTGTCTCCACTGGCTGAGCGTATGGCAGGCTCAGAAACAAAGGCCCAGGCGAGAGCATTTGTGCTTTGCTGGGCGGTGAAAGGAAAAAGAAAGAACAAGAAGCGAGTTGATTGTGTTCCTGAGACCGGCTGTCCAAACTGTACGGGTCCCTTCTGCCAGACTGAGGAGCTAAAAGAACATTTACATTCATTAAAAATTTATCTTCCCAGGTAAAAAAAAAAAAAGGACCCATCTTCTTTTCCTCTCATGAAAACCATAAAAAGAAGATTCCAGAAGTTGGCACAAAAAGTTGGATCTCCCTTATCTAGCTCTGGAAGGAAAATGGTGGGGGAATTCTGTTGTGTTTTGGGGGTGCACTTATGTTTATTGGGGTGGGGTTGGTGCGGGTTTATTATTCTTGGCATTTGGCAAGGATCCAAATTCTGTGAGTAGCAGATACCATAAGGCCACTGGCCCTTGCGATATGACTAATCGTGCCAACTCCCCGCGCATTAAGCAAGCTGTTTGCTTGTGGTCCACACGTTGCAAATCAAAGAGAATCCTGAGAACACGAACAACGGGGGGACGATAAAATGTGGGTTGATTGGCTCCATTATCCCATCATTCTGTCATCAGCCATCCTTTCCTGTGAGTGGCCCCCTGGCTCAGCTAAAATTACATCTGGCCCATCCTCCTACCGTAACTGCCCCACCCACCCCCGTGCTGGCCCTTTTAATGCGGATAAAAGGCCAAAGCCCACCATGCTCCGTCAGCCAAGATTTCCTCTAACTGCAGATGAAGGGATATAGAGAGAGCCCCCCCGTCTCTCCCTTCGGACCCCCACTTGCAAAAACACGTGATACTGATTGCTCATTCAGAAGCACCGGCTCTATCTCCTGCCCTCCTTTCCCACTAGGCTCCCGTCACTACCCGCCACCCAACCAGGAACTGTAGCCTAATTAGGGTATCAAGCAAGGGCCTCCTCCATGGTGCCTTGCAAGCTGGACCAGCCCAATTAGGGCTCTATTGCTTCGGCCGAGCAGCTGGGAGGCAGGGACACTGGCACGGGGTGAGGAAGTGCATCTGCTCCTTGGCCGCCTGGCCGGGAGCAGCATGCGAGCCTGGGGTTGGCCCGATTCCCCCATTCAGCCTTGTTTGACAAAACTCCCCTCACTTTGATAAGGAAAAGACCCCCAGACCTGATCCTGGGGGAAGTCAGTATGTCTGTGTTGGGAAAGCTTTATAAGCCCTTCTTGGACAGGCTGTGTTTCTGGGGAGGTTATTAATTTTTATTAAGTTTCTTTTCTTATCGATGGCCATTATTATGTTTTTCTACACATACAATGGAACCCCTTTCTACTCTTCATAAGCATTGGGGGACAACAGGACTTGACGTATTTTTAAAATAATGTTTTCCATTAGGATTCAATATTACCACATCATAGAAAATTTGGAAAGTAGAGAAAAGGAAAAAAGGATCAAATCAAATCCCACCAGTCTAATACAAACACTGTTAGCATTTTGGCAAATTTCCTTTGAGTCTTTTTCTTATGCATATTTTAACATAGTGGTAATAATCTTTACTTATATTTTTTATCTTCCCCCCTTTTTTCACTCAGCCTAGCTATCATATGTAATTTTCATATTATATAATTCTCATAAACAATCATTTTAAGGGTTCCATAATATTCCATCAAGTGCTATGACCATAATTTTTTTAACCATTTCTCAGCTGTTGAATACTTAGGCTGTTTTTGCTATTATGCTTATAGATTTTTTGGTGTGTAGAGTAATTTTCTGAGAACACATTGACAAAAGTGGGTTTATGGAGTCAGAGGGTCTGAACGTGTTTTTGATTGCTGATACCCGCTGCCCAGTTGCTTTCTAATTCATGTTCCAGTCTAACCATATTCCATAGGCTTCTTTGTCCGTATTGTTGCTGTTATGTTTGGGGGGACATATGACCCCTGCATTGCACTGATGTGGTGGTGATGGTCTGGACTACCTTGTCCCTTACCAAATAGACCCTTCTATCTTCCCTAGAACGCTTCACACCATAGGGCACTTCATGGACAAGGAAGGAACAAATGAGTCCCCTAGCCATGCTGGAGGGAAAGGCAGCCTTGGGAAGAAACATATCCGTGCATTTCTTTGTTAGGATGAAATGCAGAAAATTAATGTTGGACTTGTCATGCGTAGCTCAAACTGGTTGTTTTTGCTGTATTAAGAGATTTTCTTACAGAGAGACACCTGGCTAGCTGTCACAAGGCCACATGTAAATAATGACAAACAACTCTCTGAGGACACAGCTCTGGATTGATTCTTCTTCCCTCCAGCCCTAATCCCCCCACACCTCCCAGACTTCTTTGCCCCCATGGGGGTTCAGTGGAGTTTGATGTACTTATCTTTGTGGGCAAAACATAAGTTGAGAATGCCTTTTCTAGAAAAATATCAACTTCTTTGACACACCTGGCTTTTCTACCTCCAGACAGGTAGAAAGCCAGAGCTGTAATTCTCTAGGTTTGGAAAGCAGTGCTTTCTTGAAGATGACTCCATTGACCACTGGTGCCTCATGATGTTTCTCCTGGAAATTCATGGGTGATCCCTGTCGTGTAGCCATTTATGATGCATCTGACTATCCTTCCGTTATTAGCAATAATTAGTGCTATGTTTGGATGCAGGATAAGCGCAAGACAAAATGATGATAGAGGGTAATTTTGGCTTTAGGATTGCCACACAAGGTTGTGCGGGTTGTTCACTGCACAAGAACACCAGGCTGGTGGGAGAAAGGAAATAGAGTTAAGTTGAGACTGCTACTCTGCTTACCAAAAAGACTGATACTCAGCCACTATTCAGTTCATGTACCCTAGCATGAGGTGATGTCCACTTATTATTATTATTCTAGGAGTACCATTTTTTAGAATTAACTTTTTATGTGGGAACAGTTTTAAATTTGCAGAAAAGTTGCAGGATAGTAGGGGGAGTTCCCATATACCCCACATCCAGTTTCCTCTATTATTAATATCTTATATTTGTATAGTATACTTGTTACCATTACTGGATCAATATTGATACATTATTATTATTAACTAAAGTCCATACTTTATTTAGATTGCCTTAGTTTTTTTACCTATCATCCTTTTTCTGTCCCAAGATCTTATCCAGGATACCACATTGCCTCCTTGGGCTCTCCTTGACTGTGATGGTTTCTCGGATTTTGTTTGTTTTTGATGACCTTGACCTTTTTGAAGAGTACTGCTCAGATATCCTGCAGAATGTCCCTTGCCTGGGATTTGTCTGATATTTTCTCATGACTTAGACTGGGGTGATGGGTTTTGGGGAAAACCACAGACGTAAAGTGCCATTTTGATCTCATTATATCACGGGTACCTTCCATCACTGTAATGTTTCACTGTTGAGGTTAAGGTTGATCACCTCCCTGAGGCCATGTTTGTTGGGTTTCTCCACCATAAAATACCCTTTTTTCCCACTTTGCCTTTTGCTTTAGAAGGGCATAACTCTGTGCACCCCATATTTAAGGAGTAGGGAGTTGGGCTATTCCTTCTCAAGGGCAGAGTATCTACAAAAATAATTTGGAATATTCTGCCCTAGAGATTTCTCTATCTTCCTTATCTAATTTTGTACTTTGTTGTGTATTTACCCAATCATTTATTTACACTATGAGTCTATATGTAGTCACATGTCAGTATGGACTTATGGACATTTATTTTGTACTGTGGGTTGTAATCCAACACTACTTTGTTTTGTTGCTCACATTGCTACATCTTTGGATATCGGGAGGTCTTTCAGTTGGCTTCTGTCCCTTTGGTATATGCCCCATTATTGTGGGCTTCTTGGGCTATACTGAATTGTGTCCCCAAACAAAAAGTGCTGAAGACCTAACCCCCAATACCACAAAGGATAACCTCAGAAATAGAGTTGCTGTGGATGTAACCAGTTAAGCTGAATCTATAGCCATGTAATCCTAAGTAACTAGTGTTTTCACCTCTTCTTATATGAAGAGGACAAGGGGGTGCCTTGGTGGCTCAGTCTGTTAAGCGTCTGACTCTTGATCAGGTCATGATCTCTGGGTCCTGGGATTGAGCCCCTCACTGGGCTCCACACTGAGTTTGGAGCCTGCTTATCCATCTTCCTCTGCTCCTCCCCACAAACTCTCTCTGTCTCTCTGTCTCTGTCTCTGTCTCTTTCTGTCTCTCTCTCTCTCTCTCTCAAATAAATAAATAAATAATCATTAAAAAAAAAAAAAGAGGAGGAGAGCAACATGGAGAAGATGCACATGTGGAGACAGAGACAGAGATAGGAGTGATGTATCTACAAGCCAAGAAACACCAAAGACTATCCATAAACACCAGCAACTAGGAAGAGGCAGGGAAGGATTCTCCCTTACAGGTTTCAGAGGAAACATGGCCGTGCTAACACCTCAGTTTTGAACTTCTGCCCTCTAGAACTATGGGATGATCAGTTCCTATTGTTTTAAGCCACCCAGTTCGTAGTAAATTATTATGGTAGCTCTAGGAAACTAACCCAGAGCACTCCCTTATTTTCTAGCACTGCAAGATGATCTAAGGCCCTCTTGTATGTGACTTCCCTCAGTCCTAGAATCAGCCACTTCTTCCAAGGATCTCTGGATCTCTTTTTATCCTTCTACTAGATACTGATATTAGAAACCAAAATCTGGATGCCAGGTGTGCTTTCTGCCCCTGGAGTATTGTTGCTTCAAGGCCTTCCCAAAAGACAGAGAGAGGAAGTTTGTGTGTGAGTGAACCCTCACACATATACATTATCGATAAATATTTTATATGTAACATCTCTATCTATGTGAAGTTTAGCATATATCTATGCTGATGTCTCTAGCTCTAATCCCTGACCACTTTGTAGCCACCTCCTTTTGCTCATCTGTAACTTTCACTCCAGCAGTGAGAAGCCTCGTTTCCATCATCCATCCACCACTTACCTAACTGCTCAACTCCAGGGTACAAGTATAGCAGATCAAAATTGTTAACCCAGGGATTCCTTTTTAAACTCACACAAAAGATGCTATATAGACTGGTACACATCCCCCCCCCAAACTGCATTTGCTCCCTGAAACCTCTGCCCTCCACCCCCTTCCCCCATCTTCTCTAACATCCAAACTAGTCTCCCAAACGGATCTGTTGTTACTGGTTATTTATACCTTCGCATGAGTCAAGATGAGCAAGGCCAAGTACAGGAAGAAATGCACGTCCAGGTCTCAGCTTTGCTGAACAGACAAAGCTTTTCTTCTTATTCACATCAGATTCTGATTCAGTTGGAGCTTCTCCCTCCACCTCTAGCTGTATCGTTTTTGAACTTGGGGCCTGCAAAGTAGGGACAGGAGAAAAAGAAAGATCACGCGCAGGGCATTTTAAAGACCCAGACCTGGAAGCCACCTACCTTCCCTCAAGCCACACGCCACAACGGTCTCACAGCCGGAAGCTAGTTTGGGAAGGCCAGGCCATGGGGGTCTCCCTGCAAGTTCAAGGAAAGGAACCCATCACTGAGTACATTGCAACATCTCTGCCTTAATTTCCATGTGAATTTAGGTCAATGTGTTCACTCTCCCCAAACCAGTTTTTTTTTTTTAAGATTTTTTATTTATTTACTTGACAGAGATCACAAGTAGGCAGGGAGTCAGGCAGAGAGAGGAGGGGAAGTAGACTCCCCACTGAGCAGAGAGTCCAATGTGGGGCTCCATCCCAGGACCCTGAGATCATGACCTGAGCCGAAGGCAGAGGCTTAACCCACTGAGCCACCCAGGCACCCCCCCAAACCAGTTTTACTTTAAGTCTTATTTTAACTTGGTAACAAGAAAGGGCTTGTTTATAATAAAGGAATTTTAAATAAGGGAGAAGAGGAGGGGTAGTTTCGGAAGTCTTTTTAGTGCCCCATCCCTCCCCAAAATCTATCATATGGGCAGATTTTTTTTCTACCAATATGGTGATGATATCTGATTTTTTTAAAAGCTCCATCGCTCATTAATGTCTCATCCAAAGCAGCTCTGCAGTCCGCTTTTATCAAAAGTTCAGAGCGAAGGCGGCAGATGAAGTGGGTGAGCCGTCTGGCCCTTTGGCGTCCTTGCGTGATGCGGGAGCCAGGGGGAGCTGGGGGCACCACTCAAGGGCACCTTCCTTCACATGATTTCTGCTGTTCTAGAGGAGAACACAAATTTTTTGCAGAAGGGAAGTAAGCCTCATTCTTCATAAAATCTGAGTCCTAGAAGAAACCTTAAAAATGAGGTCTTAGTAAGTTTAAGGACATGGAATGCTTATGATAATTGAATATTAAGGGGGAGGAAAAGTATGAGACAAAACTGTACGCAGAGAATGATTTCACTCTGTAATATCCTATGTACAGAGAAAGCAGAATAGACTAAAATATTCATGATGGTTGTTGCTGGGTGGTGGAGTGATGGGTGTTTTTAATGATCTCATTTAGACTTTTCCATATTTTCCAAGTTTTCTATACTGAGTTTACATGACCCTTAGAATATGAAAAGGAACGCTTAGAAAAAAATTTAAAAGAGGCCCAATCCAACTCCCCTCCCCATCCCAGTATGGGGAAACCAAGGCACAGAAAGAGTAAACCATTTGTTCACCATCACACAGATATTAAATCAAAAGATCAGGAGCCAACGTGCTAGCATAGATCTCGTTCTTCTCCATGGCTCCTGTTAGAGCATAGAGCAGATGTAGACCCAGCCCTCGGGGAGCTCACACCCATGCCACACACACAGCCACACACACCCCCTGTTCACTCCCGCCCCGAATGTCCAGAGTTTAAACATATCTGGACTCTCCATTTTAGCCCAGAGACCTGGGAGGTCTTGCAGTCTCTGCTAAGGGGACAGGAACTTTCAGTTAATATCTGACATAGGCAGGCCCTGTGCCAGGGGCTTATGACTCCCTGAGACCCAGTAATAAGAGCGGGAAAAGGAGGGCTGGGAGAGGATGACTAACATTTGAATTCACAACAAACCAAGCCATAAGGCTGCTTCATCCCCATTTTATAGATGAAGAAACTGAGGCACTCCCAAGGCCACCAGTGGCAGAGCTAAGAAACAGACTCATCCCAGGATTGCTGGCCCAAGGTCCTCCTGAGAACAGCATTACCACTAAGTTTCACTGCTCTCCCACGTTTCAGCCTCTTAAATGCTCCATATAGGAACGCCAGGTGGCTTAAATAAGTGTCTGCCTTTGGCTCAGGTCATGATCCCAGGATCCTGGGTTGGAGCCCTGCCTCTGGCTCCTTGCTCAGAGTGGAGTCTGCTTCTCCCTCTGCCCCGCACCCCTTGCTCATGCTTACTCTCTCTCCCTCTCAAACAAGTAAATAAATAAAATCTTAAAAATAAGATAAGAGAAAAGCTCCATGTAAAGGTGTGGAATGCATGTAAAGCCCACAGATTGTATCCATGCCTGGGATTTCAGTAGGCTCTCCAGCCTCACCCTGGAAACACCTGTCAACTTAGCACAGATGGCCGGGCCTGCGTCCCGGGAGGATAGCTATGATGCCAGATGTGGACATCTGGCCCCTTCTAGGTACCCATTTACCGTTGTACAGGACATCCCCCAAGCTTGATACCCTGTCAGAAGGCTGCTCGGGGAAGATATATACTGATGAGAAATCTGAGCCCCCAAATTCATTTTTCAAAGAAGCCAAGCAAATCTGGTGATTTATTCTCTGTCATTCTGATCCCAGCATATGTTCCACATCAGGTAAGTGAGATAGAAGGGATGGTTCAGCAAACATTAAGTTAAAAGAAACCCTGTCAGGCTTCCCCCGAAAAACTGGGTTTTATTTAAAGCCACAGAGTAATTAATTACATTGAGTATAAAGCTCAGGCTCTCTCCTGCACACCACTTCTCCAGTGTTTTCCACAGAAGATGCTGGGCTTACACAATCGTGCACACGCCCACGCGAACTTCAGTCCGTGTTTCTTCCTCACTCTCTTCTTTCTTGTCTGCAGCCTGTCCCTGTTTTCCTTTAAATCTGAATCCCTCCCTGCCTGTCTTTCTCTGTGCTTCTGGCCCGTTGTCCCTCTCCTAATCCCTCCTCTCTCTGCCCTTCCCTGTGACTGCCGTGTCTAGTTCTGGAAGCTCAGTCCTCCCTTCCACCCATAACACGGCTTTTCTACCTGTTGGTGCCTTGAAGCCAGGCTCAAGCCAGCTTACCCCCTCCGGCTCTGCCTCTGGCGATTACCTAAAACTTCTTCTCGCCATCCCTGCCAGCCCTGTCTCCTCCTGAAGGTACACGTGGTGGCAGAGCCCTTGGTTCATTTGATTCCACTAGATCCTAAGAAGGGAATGGTATGGCACGTGACTAGTTCGTGGAACCCGGAACGGCTTCTGAGTAAGGGACCACGTCATGCGGACTGCAGCTTGCTACCGTAATGACTGTTGTGGACGGAGCCCTGTAGATGGGCAGATGGAAGGAGGGGAAGAAGAGAGGAAGGAAGGAGATGATCAGTCCATTCATACATTCATTCAAGAAGCATTTATTAAGCGCTGTTGCATGCGAAGCTTCGTGCCAGGTGTTGAGAATATGGACATAACGTAAAACATGGTTCTGTTTCCCAGCAGTATGGTTGGGGAGATACACGTGCAAGCAAGCGTTACAACAAAATGGGAGACGTGTTGCAAACAGTGATTGCACGAGATTCAGGTCTATAGAAGGAGACCATAACATGGCTTGAGTGGGGTAGATAGAAAAGAGCGTGAAGATGGGTTTCGCAGGAGACACTTCTGCAAACCAACAAGGTAGGAAAGGAAAACAAAGAAGAGAAGAGGAAGAGTAGCCCAGTTCAAGTCGCAGAGGAATAAAGGACGGAGTTCTGTTAAGAGACCTGCTGGTAGGGAAGGGCTGGGACAGAGGTGAGTGGGCAAGGAAGACGTAAGGTCTCAGAAGCAGGTCACAGAGCCTTAGAAGCTTACCAAGGAGTCTAGACTTCAGTGTATGGTCAGTGGGAAGATACCAAAAACAGAAGCAAGGGAATGACAGGGCTTATCTTGTATTTTTTGGTAAATCCCTCTGGCAGGTGAGTAGGTTGGATTACAGGTGGCTGGAGACAAGAGTCCAGATAAGGAACAACAGGGCTGCGCCGGCAACAGCAGTGCGAACACATGTCAGGGGCATCTGTGGGGTGGTAGGCCCTGGGCTAGGGGCTCTTATACCTGTCACCTTGTGTATCTTCAGACACACGTAGACAACTGCATAGCTTATCACGGCAACACGGAGCACACACATCTGGTAGACTATCGGATCCTAAGAATGACAGTTCCTCTCCACTGAAATATACAGATGGGTCCTTTAATGCAATTGAAATAGATTGTCTTGGTGTTTACACAGACTAACTGATAGCTTTTGTTCAAAAAGAGCTAACATGGCACTCTTCGTACCCCGCTCGTGGGATTCTATGTTGGCACAACCTTCCTGAAGAGCATTGTGGCCGTACTTCTCAAAAGCTGTGAAATATGCAACTTTTGTTCCAGCAATTTCTATTCTAGGAATTCCAACTAACGAAAAACTAGGGGTGTGTGCAAAGACCTAGCTAAAAGGATATTTAGGGCAGCGTTGCCATCCTAAGTAAAATACAAATTGCAACAACTGAGGCGTGGCTTAATACATTCCAGCAGACCTGTACGGCGGCTTAGTCTCCAGCCATGAAATGCCGTGGGGCGGAAGTCTATTCAGAGACGTGGAAAGACATTCACATCGATTTGGCTCCTGTTCAAAGAGGCAGTCTACATGGAAGTGGGTGGTCGCTATGCAAACACAGCTTCAAGACAAACTTCTTGCACTAGTTTCCAATGTATTTTTAAGTGAAGGAGAGAGATACAGAACAACATATATAGTATGACACCATTTTAATTAAAAAGAAAAATATGCACATGTGAGTCTCATGAATATACAGCCCTAGAAAGGGCGGCAGGATAGCTCCTGAAATGTTCTCTGTGTTTATCATTGCGGAGAATCATGGGAGGAGGAGGTGATTTTAATTTAATCTTTTGGGTTGGTTTTGTTTTTTTTTTTTCCAAATCTTTTTATACAGTGAGCATGTATTTCTTATGTTAAAAAAAAAAAAAGAAGAAGGAGAAGAAGAAGAGAGTGGGGGAAGGAAGCCCATCACAGGCCGTACAGCTAAGTGGTGGGTGAGTCTACCCTAACCCACTGTTTCTTTTCTTTTTTTTTTTTTTTTATTTTATTTATTCATTTGAGAGAGAGACAGTGTGAAAGAACGTGAGAGGGAGAAGTCAAAGGGAGAAGCAGAGCTGGGAGCCCGATGTGGGGCTCGATCTCAGGACTCTGGGATCATGACCTGAGCCGAAGCTGAGCCACCCAGGTGCCCCCCCCATTGTTTCATTTATTCGCCCATTGTGCTTGATGTTCCAGCTACTTCTAGACATCTCGGGATGTACCAGGGACACAAGGATAATTAAGCATGGGTCTTATCCTCAGGGAACTCACCATCTAACAAGGAGATTGATTAATGGGTGAATAGTTACAATGTTATAACCTGTTACACTTGTTATAATGGCGTGACAGGTGGAGCAGTGATAGAAACATTTACGTGGTTTTATGGGATCCTGGATGAGTCTGGGTTTATCTTGTAGCCGCTAAAAAGTGACTTGCTTTGGGTTGCTACAGTTCTGCTCTCCATGTCTCTATCCCAGTCTGCTCCGAGAATGGCTGAGAAAGAGGTGGGATGGTGTTGGGGTAGGGGAGTTTAGCGGGGAGAGCACTGTGCTGGGAGTCTATCCTGGCCCAGAAAGTCTTTGTTGTCTGTGGAGCAAAACTTTGTGGTTTATGTATAAGACCTTTCTCGGGCCGTACCTGCCTTTCCAGCCTCCCCTGTACGGTTGCCTTCGTTAACTCCACATGCTGCTCCACACCTGAACTGTCTCCTTTAGACCTTCCAGACCCTTGAACAACTTGATGGCTTTAAATGTCTTGGTCTCTCTTCCGCTAATGCAGTGTTTTTCCACCTCTCAACACCTCTGGCGTTTGGGGCCAGATAATTTTGGGCCTGGGGTTCCGTATCCTGCCTGGGCATTGGAGGATGTTTGCAGCCTCCCAGGCTTCCCCTCAGGAGACGCAGGAGCGTCCCTCCAGTCATGACAATCAAAAATGCCTCCAGACTGTGTCCAGTGTCCCCTGGGGAGCAAAATTGCCCCAAGTGGAGAAGCACTGCAGTCACTGACCATGTGACCTTGGAAAGGTCAAAGTTGGCCCTTAAAAGTAGACAAAAGCTGCATACCGCCCTGTGGTTCTGGCCGTCCGAGGTTCTGTCAGCGTTTGCTGGCCTCCTCCTGCACGCTGTGGATGAAGGGGGGACGGGAAGAAATCTTGTTCCTCTTCCCTCAAGTTGCTGGGGAAACAAAACCTGTATTTATCAAACAGCGAGCAAGCCTCGGATGGCAGAGTGTTCGTGGAGCCCCGCTCCAAGGCCCCGATGGCTCCCCCGGGGCAGTCCCCTGGTGATGCTCTTCCAGGGCCCTGGGGAGAGGAGACAGTTTCTCTCTTGATATTTGAGGTGTGGTAACGCTCACAGATGGCAGTGCAGACGTCTCTCAAGAAGCAACATGGGGCACCTCTGGTTGCAAATCCAAATTTCCGACACCTCCCCACAGGCCTCTCGTGGACATGGCTGCAGCTGGCCCGCTCCACGCAGGGCGGGGAAGGCTGGGCCACTGGGGGCTGAGTATGAGCCCCCATCCCCAAGGTCCTGTCCGAAAATGCTTCCCCTGGGGAAAAACAAATAGCAGGGCATTCCACTAAGCAATCCCAATATTCTCTTTGGATGACTACAGAATTTTAATAGTTTACTTCTGCAACTCTCAAATCCTTGGTTTGTCCCAGAGACTGGTTCAGCTCATGCCAGGATATCCCCCCAAGCTTCGGAAGGAGGCCCTGCATTGGGTCAAGCGAGGGCTTATGATTGAGGAAGGACTCAGTCCCTCTTGAGGACCTGGACTGACCCTCGTGTTTGCTCTCCTGGTATTGAAACCCAAGGTGGACCCGGTCTCGAAGCCGGAACCCTGCAACACCAGATCTCTGCTAAGATGTATCGTCACGACTCTCGTGCATCCTGTCCTCTGATTCTCACAAACACCAAGAGAAGTAGGCGACAGTGTCTTCAACCAGCCTCGGTTGTGTGAGGTTTCATCGCTTGCTGAAGTTGGCACAGAAGCCAGAACCCAACACCCAGGTCTTCTGACTTCCCACGCGGGCATCCTGGCATCTCAGGAAACTCCATCCGGGACACACATCCCCTTCCCCAGGCTCCTAACCCCTCCCTCTGCAGAGTAAGAACAGAGACATGGAGAGACCATAGCTGCTCTTGCATGGGGGAGGGAAATCCCCTGGACACAAGTCTGGGCCAGCTTCTAGAGGCCAGGGCCCCAGCACAGCTGCAGAGACACAGAAACGCCCCCGACGTGAAGGATATTCCACAAGCCCCCAGGCCAGCCTGACTGTTCCCAGGCTCCTAGTATGCTGTGTTGGGAGCCTGCCCCCGGACCTACAGGAAGGGCTGGTGTTCGCCAAGCCACAGAAGTCAGGGGTCGTGAGTCAGCCTGTTTCTCCAAGTTCAGCAGGTAAAAAGAACAGGGTCATGGCCAGTATGATGTGTGAGAGAGCCTCAGACTCCTTGAGAAGAAGACAATTCGAATCCCAGCCCACCCCCCTAGTTGGGCTCCCTCATCTAGAAGAAGCAAATAAAGAGCATTTGCCCCTCCACGGTCTGTATCGGCTTAAACATAAAAATCTAAAAATCACATCCTTCAAATATGTTTTCCTATAGCTGGTCCACGAAAGGCAATTTTTTTTTTTTTTAATTAGGATGTATTTCTTGAGCAGTTCTTAGGCAGCAGGGTAAAAAGACAGGCTCGGTCCTGCCTCCGTGGCCTGGAGACCAGGCAGGCCCCAATCGGGCAGCTCAGACTAGCATCGAGGGATGGATGGGAGAAGCTGAGAGGAGGGTCACGGCTGTTAAGGAAGGAAAAGAGAAGTGACACTGTTCCAGGACTCATATTTATCTCCTAGAGGGGGAAGATGGGCACCTCCATCAAAGAGGTACCACTGCCTGCATCCCTCATACAAAGTTTGCTTTATTAGAAGAGTCCATGTTGGGATGCCTGGATGGCTCAGTGGGTTAAGCAGCTGCCTTCGGCTCAGATCATGATCCCAGGGTCCTGAGATCGAGCCCTGCATCAGGCTCCCTGCTCAGCAGAGATCCTGCTTCTATCTCTCCCTCTGCCTGCCACTCTGCTTACTTGTGCTCTTTATCTCTGTGTCAAATAAATAAATAAAATCTTAAAAAAAAAAAAAAAGAGAGTCCATGTTGCTGGGAAAGATAAGCAACTTGGTGCTTAACTCAGTGGGACCGGGGAGAGTTCCATTTTGCTGTCGGGCCCCAACGCCGCATCCATCTGAATTTTTAAACCAATGGACTCCTTCAGTGAGTGATCTAGCAAGCAGTTTCTTTTGCTTGCTTCCCATGACTTTGCATTTTTTTTTTTTTTTTTTTTTTTGGCGGGGGGAGAGCAACTGGAGATGAATGGAGTGATTTCTAAGAATGAGTGGCTGTTCTGGGAGCTGGGAGCTGGGTATGTGTTGTGTGTCCTCCTGGTTTGGAAATACTCGTGTGCACTGAACAGCGGGTCCTCCGTAGCAGCTCAAGGAACTCGGTCTTTATTTTTATGGAGATGAATTGCATTGCGGGAGGTCTGGGGCCCAGCTGGGCGTCCATCCCGGGGTGCTGTGGGGGTCAGGAATCTCGCAGACCGTGTCCAGGACTTGATATAGGGAAGCACCTTAAAAAATAGGAGCTTTGCAGAGTGCGAAGCCAGACTGCACTGGAGCTGGCTGTCAGCTCGCTTCCCAGGGACGAGGCAGATCTGTTGGCTCAGAAGATAGGTCAGCGTCTTGGAGAGCGCCCTGCCCTGGAGAGATCACCCCAGCCCAAGGGCTCAGCTGTCCAAAGCAGAATTGTTCCAACCGGAGCTGAAAGAACTTGACGGGAGCCCCATTCTGCCTCTGGGGGAGACCCAGAGGTCGTACAGATGCAGAATTGGGGTACAGGAGTGTGCCGCTCAAATCTACCCTCGGCCCCCCCACCCCCGTTTGCACGCTGCACACATGCATGCTGCACTTGGCTTGAGGGAGAGCCCACATGGTCTGGGTCCTGGGTCTGGGTAGCCCAGAGCTCTGAAGAGCAAAGCAAAATGCCATCATTGAAGTCAATCCTAACCGCTTCCAAGGCCTCCCCCTCCAGTGTGTCTGAGGGCAAAGCCCATCCCAAAGGCCACAGAGGCCCCACTCTGCTGCCCGAGGGACCCAGTGCACAGGCTCTGGCCACCAGCTAGAGACGACTGAGGTGACCATAAGCATGGGTCCAAGTTTCTTCTCCCTCCTCATATATACAAGGTAGTCCTTCCTAGAGCCTGTTTCCTATGGGAATTAAGGTTAGATTTTAGGGCCCTTGTCCGTAACCCTCATCTCTACTTCCTACTCCTTCTTCATTTGCTTCTAAAAAATCATGAGCATCTACTTCATTAACTTGACATGTAGGAGCCTGTACACGAGTACTTAGCAGAGGTCCAGCCCCAGAGAGCGGACTTCCCATAAGGGGCTTTGGTGTTCACTCTGTTACCCCCAAGACCCCCATCACACCTGCCTCTGCTCAGAGGACCTACAGTCCCTCTCCCCTGGTCTCTTTCCTGTTTGTCAAGATACTTGGGGGCACAGGAGACAGGGAGTATAGGGAGTGGACTAGAATGTGTCCTGCTGCTGAAGCTTTGGAAAGTCCCCAGAAGTATCCAGATCATTTAGAGTTACAAAAGTTTCTGCTTTTCATCCATCACTCACTAAATACTCATTCTCTGCCAGGTTCAGGGTTAAGGACTAGGACTACGGAGACAAATAAAGCAGGCAGGTCCTGGGTTCTAAGGAACACATGAACACATACACACACACAGCTTGACAGAAGCTATGACAGAAGATTTTCCTATGACAGAAGTTAAAGCTCCCCCTGTAAGAACTGTGAGTTGTTTCCATGATCTCTGCATTTCTGCCCTGACCCAGGTTCTAAACCCAGAGTTAGCTTGCGTATCTCATTGGGCTTGCATTCATTAGGGTTCTTCGGAGAAGAAAATCGGCAGGACGTGTGTATATATAGAGAGAGATTTATTTGAAGGAATTGGCTTACACGATTGTGGAAACTGGCAAATCCAAAGTCTGCAGGGCTAGAGGCCCTGGAAGAGTCCCAGGCCCTTGGACTCAAGTCCAAAAGTCCTGCTGGCAGGACTCCCTCTTGCTCGGAAGAGGTCATGCTTTGTTCAACCCAGGCCTTCAGCAGATTAGATTAAGTCCATCACAGGTAGACCACATCGGAAGCCACTCTCCTTCACTTCAAATCTACCAGCTTCATCTTCGCAGAAACTACATCTTCACAGAAGCATCCAGAATGTTTGACCAAAAATCTGAGCACCATGACCTATCTAGGTTGACGTATGTAATTAACCATCCCAGCCCTATCCTATCAGGACACAGAATTGCAGTGATTTCAAAGATTCCTTCATTTCCAGTAGTTTAGGAGTCTAACAGCTCTAGTAAACCAGATGCAGACAGTCCTTTCCCTGTTGGAACTTTCCAGAGAACCAAGCTATCCTTAGCGGTTTGCCCAAGATCACTGATGCCACCAAATGATTCCCTAGCTTACTCCACATGACAGAACCTCAGGACATAACCTAGCTCAGTGGCCTAGTTCTCTTGGTGAGAATCATCTGGAGACACTTCAATAAACAGACTCCCGGCCGTGATCCTGATTCATTAGCTGTGGCCTGGGCATTGGGAGCCTGGACCTTAAAACCCAATCAGCAAGGAAGTAGCTGCTTGGGACCTGGGAAGAAACAGCCCCAGGGCAGGAGGTGGCAGGAAGCACCATGACTGCATTCCCGGAATCTGCTCCACTAAGGAACCCCCAGATGACTTCATCATGGGTGGTCTATGGGCACACTTAGAAATGCTGGCCTGGGGGCGCCTGGGTGGCTCAGTGGGTTAAGCCTCTGCCTTTGGCTCAGGTCATGATCCCAGGGTCCTGGGATTGAACTCCCCATCGGGGGGTCTCTGCTCATCGGGGAGCCTACTTCCTCCTCTCTCTCTGCCTGCCTCTCTGCCGGCTTGTGGTCTCTGTCTGTCAAATAAATAAATTAAATATTTATATATTTAAAAAAAAGAAGAAGAAGAAGAAGAAAGAAAGAAAAAAAGAAATGCTGGCCTGGCCTCTCCAAGGTATCACAGGTAGAAGCATTGTGTGCATGTGCAGCGGCGGTGGGGGGGTTGCGTGCAAAGAGGATACACTTAAAATCAGTTAGCAACTTGCCCTTCCCCTTTGCTCTCTCCAACCTGCCTGATTGCTTCCCTGTCCTTTCTGCCCTGTGCCTGAAGCTTCCTCCTCTAAACCTCTTCTTCAAATGACAAGTCATCCCTGTAAGGCACCATTCTTGATATTTCTCTAGCTCAGAAATGGTATTAGCAGCCTCAAGGTGGGGAGCCTGCTCTTACGAAAAGAAAAAAAAAAAAAAAATTGGCATTCTTCCTGAACTCCCCCCAACCCGAATCTTAACTTGTTTTTGTTTTTGTTTTTTATTTGTCGTATACCTTTCCTCCCAACTAACACTTGGAGACTTCCTTAAACCTGCTCTGGCAGGTTTAGTGGTCTAGGAGAGGTGAGAGCCGAGCCATAAATGAGAGCCCGCCATGGTTCCCTCTGCCCAGGGAATCAGCTGGGACCCCCCTGCTCTCCAGGCAGATGGAGAGATTGTGGTTCCCAGAAAGTGGCCCCTCCCTCCACCTCAGGCAGGAAGCAGGTGGAGAAGAGGGGAGGCAGGATTGCATTTGCGGATATGATGATATAGCCAAGGCAAGAGGTTTTCTCTCAATGCTGTTTTCTCTCGATGGACGCTCAGCTTGTCAACAGGAGAATTTCTAGAGATGGGTCTCGGATCTTTGTTTCCAGGGTAGATTTCTGCAGAACAAAAGCCACGTCTAGCTGGAGTAGTCTGGACCCAATTTACTCTTCCCATGACAATTTTTTTTAATAAAGGTATTGACTGACCACCAGATGATCTTATGTTGGTCACTTCTAGTGTTTCACGGCCGCAGAGGAAGCCAGTCATTCATTCCGCGCCCAGGTAGACACAGCCAATACAGTGCTAAATATGAGAAATAGCGACGTGCTACCATGGAAAAGCCGACAACAAGGCTAAGAAAAGAGGGAAACAAGCAATGGACAAGTGGATAATGAATCAGATTTCTAAATACCGTGAGGGAGAGCGGCAGGCAGCACTGGATAGTGGAGAAGGCTCAGATGCCCTGAGTGGGCGCTTCAAAGTTGAAAACCTCACTTCGGCCAAACGTTCTCCATCAAATCATTTAACCTCTCTAAACCTCTGTTTCCACCTCTGTTAAAAAAAATAAATAAATAAAATTGAAGTGAGAGGATACAACTTTGCTTGCCAGTTCGGTTAGGATGACCGAGATCATGAGAGGGAAAGCAGCTCGCGCAAGACTCGGCATATGACCCCTTGTGGTGAATTTCAGCGCCCATCTGTGTCCCTTCCCTCTTCACAGGGCACTGACTGGCACCTCTCTTTCCCACCTGGCATGACAGGTGAAGCCGAAGGCCCGGCTTCGGGAAGAAACCAAAGCAGGGAGGGTCTTCTTCAAACATCATCTCTGAGGGGGAGGTCCAAGAATGGCGGGTGACCGTTGAGTGACTCTGTCTTGTTGGGCACGACTGGGTGGAAATATCCCGTCATTCAAAACCTGTGCATCCCAGCCGCCTCTGTAATTACTTGCAACAGGAGGCATGATGGACTTCGCCTTCCATTTTATAGCCGTCAAGGCATTTTTTAAAAGATTCTGTTAATTGCCACTTGTAGACGATTATTATCTATTCAGAATCCCCTGGCGCAAATGAATCACACCATACATGTGTCTGAGTCTTTCAATCCATTCACTGACCCCACAGGCCGCTTAGGCTGTAGTAACGAGAAGAGGAAGTGACTGGCTGGCAGGAAAGGGCCAGAAGTCTTGGGAGTAACCAGACGGCTGTTCCGGGTGTCTGTAGGTCGGGGAGGAAAACTGTGTATGAGCTCTCTGGGGAACATTTAAGGCAGGAGAAGAGAAAGGAAGTAAATGGGCGGGCTCTGTTTGTAACTGGAGGGAGCAAATGAGACGGGCTTTTGGCCAGCATGCGGCAGGGAGGCTCAGAGAGCCCTCACCCAACTCGGGATTCCTGGTTGCTTGCTCAGTTGCTATTCCAAGTTCAGCCAACTGTTCAGACTCTGAAGGTTTTGAATTGGGGAAGGAAGGAAAGAAGGAAGGGAGGAAGGAAGTAAGGGAGGGAGGGAGGAAGGGAGGGAGAGAGGAAGGAAGGAAAGAAGTAAGGGTCAGAGGGAGGGAGGAAGAAAGGAGGGAGGGAAAAGCTTGATGCACCTGCAAAGAGCCTACCTAGGAATTTTTAATGGGACCTGGAAGTCCTCCCATAGAGGGATCTAGGGATTAGTCAACACGGTTACTCACAGAGCTCTAGCTTCGTCAACGCTACTAGGTATGTATTATTACCCTCATTTTATAAATGAGGAATCAAGGCTCAGGGAGGTGAGGTCAGTTGCCGAAGGTCCTACAGCTCATCAGAGTCGATATTGAGACCCACCTCTTCTGATTCCAGAACCCCGGTTGGAAATGATAGTATTTTTCTGTCTCTTCCCTGGGAGCTAGGGCATATGAACTCACCAAGGACAAATTTCTACTTCCTCACCCTTCGCAGGGCCTAGCATTGGGTAGGAGATTCGGGAAACCTTTAATTAAAAGTTGCTAAATGAAGGAAGGAACTAGGGGATTGAGAGGTTTGTCCATGCATTTCAGTGTTAAATGGAAATATGCCCAGGGCATGAATATCATATGCAAATCAATATCTATCATGCTCATTAATGCCTGTGTTGGTGTTATACTGGAGAGAGGAGAAGGTTGCGTGGTTTTCACTGGGGTGGGCTCCCCTTCTTGATGACAGTATCTTCCCAATCATGTCTCGTGTTGACTTGAGGAGATATTGCAAGATTTGTATGACTCTAGCCTCTCTTTATCATCTATCAAAACTCTATCCATCCTTCAAGATTTGCTTCCGTGGAGTGTACCCTGACTACTGGCCCTTATCAAATCTATTAAGCCCCTACCATGTTCCGGGCCCTTCACTAAGAGAGACACATGTAAGCCGGTAATGGCAATGTATTAGACCTTGTGCAATATTAAAAGTGTGTATGAAGGAGGAAGAAAAGGGAGAGATTGGCAGGAGACAGCACCTACAGGAAGGTTGGGGAAGGCTTCACAGAGGAGAAATGTCTGAGTTAGATCTCCAAGTCTGCATGGGAGACTGACAGGTAAAAAGATTGAGAAAAGAGATCCCAGGAGACAGCCTATGCAGAAGCATGGAGATATGTATTTTGGAAACTATAAGTACTGCTTGTTTTAAAAGATTTTGAAACACAAAGCAGATCGCATTACTTCTTTGCTTAAAACACTTCGCTGGTTCCCACCCACAGAGAAAGCAGCGTCGACGCCTTGCTGTGGTTGGCATGGCCCACCACATTCTAGTCCCTTCCTTCTGCTCAGACATCATGCCAGGCACTTTTCCCCAGACTCATCAGCTCCAGCCATGGCAGCCTCCCTGAAAGACACCTAGCTCATTCTCACCTCCAGACCTTCACACTTGCTGTTCTATCCACCTGGAGCTCTCTGTCCTCGGCTCTACTCTCCCCCCATTTTGGGGAGAGAGCACTCTCACATTCCGGGCTCAATTCAAATGTCCTATCTCTATCCCATCCCAAGTAGTCTTCCGACATACCTCTAGTTACTCATTACCATATTTTACTTTCTCCTTTGCACTTTTCATTGTTTTAATCTATCTTACTTATTTCTTGATATCTTTCTCTTCTCAACATATCACACCAGAAGTTTATAAGATCTGCAGCCTGCCTGACTGATTCACATGCATTCTTAGAGACCTGGGATATACAGTGCATGCAAATAACAAGCACTCGGTATTTGTGGAGTAAGTGGGTGGATGGATGGATGGATGGATGGGTGGGTGGATGGGTGGATGGATGGTGGATGGAATTACTGCTATTTTTCTCTTCGATCTCTTGTTGTGTTTATAGGTGTTCAGAATGGTTTGACAATTATCTAGCTGAATTCCTGGGACCAGATGAAATTTAGGTCTCCTACACCTGCCCCCAATGGTGGCTCAATGGATGGTGGATGGATGGATGGATGGTTGGTTGGATGGATGGATGGTGGATGGAATTACTGCTATTCTTCTCTTCGATCTCCTGTTGCATTTATAGGTGTTCAGAATGGTTTGATAAATATCTAACTGAATTCCTGGGACCAGATGAAATTTAGGTCTCCTACATCCCCCCTCCCCGCAATGGTGGCTAGATGGGTGGATGGATGGATGGGTGGTTGATGGATGGTTGGGTGGTTGGATAGTGAATGGATGGATGGATGGATGGGTGGATGGATAATTTTTTTTTTTAAATAGTGATAGTTACTGGTCAAGGCTGATATAAGGAGCCATAAAGTTTTAAAGTTGGAGAGATGTTCAAGGAACTGTGGATACCATGAAGATAATTTGGACTTCATCCTCTAGCTTATAGGGACATCAGGAAATCATCATTATCACTAGATAATTTAATATTTGATTACATCTTGCCTTGCATTGGCTTCTGAGAGTTTCTTATGCCTGAACCTTAACTCACCATTAAATTGCCAGCCACATAGCATTAGTCAATTTCTGCAGAGAATTCTACTTAGTCTTTCAACATTCATGACTTTATGGGTACTTAGGGGCAAGTTTCCTTTTTCAAACCTCTCTAGTACTGGGTTGAACATTGAAGATGTTCTCAATAAACATCTGTACGGATTGAGTGTCTGAGGTGGTCCTTTAAAACAGTAAAAAGAAAGAAATCGGAAACCAGTCACAAGTGTTGGTGAGGATGTGGAGAAAAGGGAACCCTTGTGCACGGTGGGTGGGAATGGATATTGGTGCCACCACTATGGAAACAGTATGGGCACCCCTCAAAAACTAAAAATCAAATGATTTGAAATATTATCCAGTGAAACCACTTCAGAGTACTCGTTCTAAGGAAATAAAAAGTAACTTAAAAATGTACGCACTCCTCTGTTCATTACAATGTTTACGATAATCAAGACGTGGAAGCTCCCTAAGTATCCACAGTCGGATGAATACATAAAGTTGTGGCTTCTATATGCAATGGATTATTACGTAGCCTTAAGGAAAGGAAATCCTGCCATCGCCCATGAAGGCGTTATGCTAAATAAAAGAAGTCTGACAAAGAAAGACCAATACTGTAGGATCTCGCTTACTTGCGGAATCTTAAAAACATGAATAAATAAATTTAAAAAGCCAAACTCATAGATACAGAAAACACATTTGGTGGTTGCTTGTTAGAGGTGGGGTGGGAGACACAAAATGGGGGAAGAGGTCCAAAGGTACCAAGTTCCAGTTATAAAAGAAATAAGTCCCCAGGCTGTCATGTATAGCATGGTGATTGTAGTGATTAATAGCTATTGTATATGTGTATATGCTAAAAGAGTAGATCTTAAAAGTTCTCATTACAAGAAAAAGCCTTGTAACTAAATATGGTTTGAAGGTTAAGGCTTAATTGTGCTGATCATTTCACTACGTACACAAATATTCAATCATTATATTGTACACCTGCAACTAATATAAAGTTTTATGTCAATTATACATATGTATTTATATATTTAAAATATATATAAACTTATATATAAGATTTTTTATATATTATATATATAAATTTATATAAATAAAATATATAAATATATTTATACAAATATTATATTAATATATTATTTATATATATATAGTGCATGTGTGTGTGTGTGTGTATGTACACATTTTTTTTTAAAGAAAACAAACATGTCTCCAGCACTTCGGTACCTCAACGATGTCTGGGTGCTGGGCTAGGTGCTTTCTGTGCTGGGTTCCCACGGCTGCCCTGAGCTGCATGTTTTATTTTCCCTATTCATGGGTAAACTGCAGTTTATAGAGAATAAGCCGCCTAGACAATGGATTCTGGGCCGGGGTTTAGACCTAAGGTTCAGGACTCCTTCCATCATTCCTTGCTGCCCTGGAGTCGATTTTGTGCCCACATTCTTGGCTCCAGCCGTCCCAAGGACTGTCTGTCCCAGACTCAGGGGCCACGATAAAACCAAGTGCCCAGCGGGCTCCCTCTGGTCTCTGGAGCCTGATCACTAATGGCATAAGCTGCCTCTTGCCTCAACCATGCCACCAGCCCCCTCCCTTGGCCTTTCCAAGAGGTCCTTTGACCCTTGGGCTGGGCGCCTAGCAGAAAAAGCATAGAGAGGGAGGCTGATTCCTAGGCTTGCTTCCCAAGTCCTAGTGCATGCCATGGGTCCCCCTGTCTCCCCACTTGAACCTGACTCCCCTGGGAAACCCACCACTTCCACCGATGTGTTTCCAGCATCATCCCTAAACCTCCACACGTAGCAGGAGTTCCGAAGGCTACGGGGCAGGACACATCTCTTTGTTGCATGAAACCAGCCCCCTGTACCTCCTGCCAAATGTCCACCTTACCCAGGAAGCAGTCACTGTGGCACCCCCTGCTGCAAGCAGAGCTCTTGGTCTCCTGTGGCCGGACGGGACTAGGGCTTTGTCTTCGAGCCCAGCTCTCTGTGCCTCAGTTTACCCACATGCTGGATGGAACATTCCCTCTCTCCTACCTCCACAAGGGAATCCTAGGGACTAATTACTGTAAGCAAATCACTTTAATTATCATAATTATCAACAGCGCTTTCTGACCCCCAGTCAGAGAGATGATCATTAAATTTTGCAGCTCCCCCCTCCTCCTGCCCAAGGCCGAAAGTTAATCCCATAAGTCCCTGTTGATATGACAAAAGCCCCAACAAAGCACGTCCCTGAGCATACCCCGTCTGGGGAAATGATAATGGAATGGTTCTGCCAGCGTCACCACGAGGCACAGCAATCTCTTGGACCGTTCCCGGAGACCCCAGTGATGCCATCCCCTTCCCCGCCAACACGTGTGCTGGCCCGGGGATACATGGTTGCACACTTGCTTATCTTCTTCACGGAATAAATGAAAAAAAAAAAGGGGGGGGTGGAATAATGCCATATCCCAGGAGGAAAAAAAGAGAAAGAATGCAAAGTAGCTCAAGATTCCAACCCTGCCCCCCTCTCCCCCATTTTTTCCTTCTCTATGTAGGAGTGAGTGTTCTAATTCTGCAATGCTGTCATTACTGTAATGGGCTTGGCAGGCCCATATTATAGCACTGAGGCTGTCAGCAAGGGATGACACGCTGTCTGTTACGGGTTCCTACTGTTCTCAGCCAACCGAGGGCCAGGAAGACAGGGGAGGACGAAGGGAGGGAGGTGGGGGTGGGGGGAGAGGCTCCAGTTAGTTTAGGCACTCTAAGACATGATCCTTTTAACCCACTCACAACATTAGACATGAAATGATGCTAGATGCCGCCACCCCTGGAGGGCTGGGATCTGGAAATGGGAAGTAAACAGCAAAACAAAGAGGTGACCTGACTGCACTGAGAACAGCCTTCCAGCGCGGCCGAGCTCAAATTGCTGGCAATGGATTCTGCAACATAGAGTTAAAAGCGAAATTATAGGGGCACCTGGATGGCTCAATTGGTTAAACGTCCGACCCTGGACTTCGTCTAAAGTCATGATCTCAGGGTTGTGAGATGGAGCCCGGCATCGGGCTCCATGCTCAGCGGGGAGTCTACCTGGGATTCTCTCCCTCTGCCCTCCCTCCGCTTCTCTCTCTCTCAAATAAATAAATAAGCCTTTTTAAAAATCTATAAAATGCAAATTATAGAGCACTGGATTATGGGGCTTGGCCAGAGGAATGTTTCCCTATTCAGGGATCAAATTTAAAAAAAAAAAATTAACTGGGGAAAGAAACCCATGAACGTAAACCTGGTTGGAGCATCCAGCTCTAAACACTTTCTCACATTTCAGCCCCGCTACAGGATCCAGAAGTAATTCATCACCCCGAGAAGAGAGTTATGTTTAACCATCCCAGCTGAGGTCAACTTCGTTGCTGTGTCACTCCTTCTAAAACTGCCTGACTCCCTTCGCCTGAACTTGGACCTCACTAGAGGGAGAGGGTGAAGAAAATTATAGGAGTGCCCTCTTCCCGGAGCCCCAAGGAAAAGGGCTTTCTTAAATGAAAATAACTGCAGAAGTAAACAGTGGTGACCTGGCAATTATCAGAACATTGTTTATTCCATGTAGCTAAATGTGGAGTCACAACCCCATGGAGACACAGCGTTACCGACACCTCTGATCGGGAAGCTCACCAGCCGTGTGCTCCGGGAGGGCTGGCGGGGCGGCTGTGGCCGTGGGCTTGCTAATTTTGATGCCACTGCTGGTCCTCAGGAGGACTTAAGCAGTGTTGGCACGGGCCTTGGCTCTGCTCTGCAATGCCTACCATTGGGGGCCTCCCTGGAGTGGAGAAATGCCAGGAAGAGAGTGGGGAAGGGCCCAGGGGCTTTGCTTTCTGGAATTAGAGCAGTAAGGAGATAAATCTGTAGATGGGCTTGCCAACCATGGTGTCAAGATTCTCCTTAGGGCAGCCCGGCAAGGTCACGGTCTCTCATTTTACAGATGGGAAAACTGACACCTAGTGGCTACAAAAAGAGTTTGCAAAGTCATGGGATATGGTTGGGCCAGGGGTTGGGGACCACCAGGGGCTTCTCAGTTACCAATGTGTGGCCACAGAAGGTTTGAGTATTCTAGATAATTTGATCATTTAAGGAATGGTTTCCTCCTTTTATCTCTAGAAATGGCATCATTGTCCCCCTTGAGCTATCTCCAAGCTGATATCTTTTCCTTTTCCTTTACCTTGTATACTGTTTGTACCCTTGAGTTCTTCACACTGTAGCAAGGTCTTCTTGTTCCTGACAGAAAGAGCTGAGGTGTGGAGGTGAATGACATTTGGATGGCTTGTGGACGCGGACCCAGGCCAGGATTATGGAGGCTTTGGACCCAAGGTCCTGGGTAAAGAGGAGCTACCCCTTTGAGACTGACATAGGACCACAGAAGTAGCCGCATGTCAGGATGGGGCCCCAGAGGCTGACAGCACAAGCCCGAAGCAGCTGAGTCACGCGTCCCACTCGTGTGGGACGCAATAAAACCAGCGCTCAGGGTCTACCTTCCCAGAGAGCAGAGAAGTCACAAGGATCCCATATACGGAGACTCCTAGAGTGAGTGAGCAGTTGTTTTAAGGACTGAGATCCAGTTGTCATTGGCTCCCAAGGGCTGAGGAACCTCACAACGCAGTGGGGTGCCACGAAGAAGGGGGGGCATCAGAGCTGGACAGGAAAGAAGGTCCTCGGTGCTTCTGGAAAAGATGTCTCTACAGAGAGCGACACAGCCCTGAGGCCGCACTGCGCCCCACCCCCCCGCCCCTGTTGGAAGAACAGAACTCTGTAGGTTCCCTCTGAGGCCGAGCCCAGCACAATACAGTCGTTTTCTCCTATCTACGTCTAGCCAGGAAAGAGACGGCCAGAGGCATGACGCATGACAGAACCGATATTTGCCAAGGCTCAGGGCGCTGCTGCTGCCAGCCCGTTGACCAGAATGACCCGCTGTCTGATGCCTTTCGTGGAGAAACTGAGTTATGTTTCATCTTGCCCCAGGGTATGTGGGTGAGTGGGTTAGACAAGGGAAAAGTTAGCGTTTTATTCATTCTGATCCAAATCCCTTTTAAAACTCAAATGGCATGCATAATCTTCCCCTTAATTAAAGCTTCTGAAATATCACTGGGCATGTGCATTACCCCCCGCCCCCCCTCCCCGGCCTTGGCCTCTCTCAGGCGGGATGACAGGAAAGCTTTACTGGAGCGCACGCGGGTGGCGGGGGGGAAGATACGGGAAAGGAGAGAAAAGGTTCAAGAGGCAGAAGGCAAGACAGTGGGAAGGTCTGCTGGGAACTACATGGGAAACGTAATCGGGTAGAAAAGTTGGGGAGTCCTAGAAGCCATTCACACATACTACATGCTGTGCCTGTTACCATGTTCCTTCCCCACCTTTGCGCACATGAGGGGGTGTTTCTGTTACCCTGATTTTGCAAGTGTGGAAACTGAGGCACAAACGCTTGATGGCATTCAAGGTCAGACAGCAGGAATGAGGGAGAGCACGGCTTGCTCACCTCCTGCCAGACCCCACCTGGGCTTCGGTCCTTCAACAGGGACACACTTGTGGGGTAATTCACAGGGCTATTCTCCGACACTGTGTGTGTGCCGTGTGGCTCTAAAGAGACTAGACTCCTCAAGAGAAGGACCCCATCATCTGTCACCTCGATGATGCTTCTCGCCCCCTCCCAGCTCCTGCCCTCCCCTCCCTCCCCTGCCCCAGGCTCTGTTCAATGCTGAGCAAAAGATGAGAAGGGAGAGGAGCTACCAAAAGACCCTGGCGTGGGCGTGGACATTCCTGAGGTCATTCGCTGCATGTATTGGAGATGACACTGCAGCCACAAGGCAGGTCGTGGAACTGTCACTTTATGGCAGGCTGAAGTTGGCAGGAGTTCCAGAAATCATCCGGCCTAACTCGCTCCCTTAGCGCGGGGCCAGGGGAGCTGTGCAAGCTGACGCAGCTGGTGAAAGGCCGAGCCAGAATGCGCTCTTGACCCAGCCCGGCCCCCTCTCCTCTCTGCCGTTCGTGGAGAGGAATGTGTGTGGAAGTGGGGTCGATCCTCCTGGGCTCTTGCTCCTGTCGCACTTGTAAACCTGAATCCCAAGAGCCCTGAGTAGGAGTGGCCTCTGAGAGCCTATCTCCAGCGCCACTGACCGCAACCGAAGAGAACAAAGAAATAGAGCAGAAATTCGGGCCAAGCGTGGGTTGGAAGGACCTGTTGCAAGAGGACCCCCAACCTCAATGGCATGTTGTTCCTGCTTCTACTTGACTTTTGACCAACAGGGCCTGCTGAGCAGGTGGATGAAGGAGAACATGACAGGAGACTCCACCCCTGGGGCCCTCCACTGACGATCGCCATAGCAAACGATCTCTAGTCATGGCCGTGTGACAAAGGCCCAGCTTAACCTTTCAAACCAAAGTAAGAGTTCATTACTTGAATAGTCAGCAAGTGGGCCATGGAGCGTGACTCCCAGCTCTGGTCCACAGGGATTGCTCTAGCTCCCGCTGTCGTGCCCAGACTTCAGTCAAAGGAAAGAGGACACACAGACAGGCAGCATCTGCCTCTTTCTCTCAGGTCCCTAGTCCAGAACTTGTGGACGTCCCTTCTGCTCACACCCCGTGGGCCAGGACTTGGTCACATAGCTGCAAGGGAGGCTGGGAAATGTGTGGCTTCTTCTGGGCAGCCATATTTTCTCATATTCAGAGTGCTCTTTGCCAGTAGCTAAAGAAGAGTGGGAGAATGGACAATAAAAGACAGCTGGTAACTTTTGTCTCCGTGGACGCTATTTCTAACGAATGTTGCTCATCTGCTTCGGCAGGCCCGCGCAACTCCGTTCCCCAGCCCAGGGGTCCTGCTGGGCAACGTGGCGCTCACCAGGGGAACCACAAAACGAAAGGTGAGCAAGCCAAGATGAACCCCTAGGAGACCCAGACGAAATTCAATTATGGGAAATTCAGAACTGCGGATCAGAAAATGAGATTGAAAGCAAGGAGCTACCTCCTGGGGAGGGCCCCCAAGAGATTTCATAGTAATGAAGATAAAACCAAAAAGAAATACTGCAGATGATAAACCTGCTCCAGCCCCCAGGGGCTGAGTGCGGAGCCCACTGGTCTACCTCATAAGATCTGGTGATATACAGAAACTACACGGTAATTACATTTCTACAGGATTAGTCCACATTAAGAGCAGCTATGTCCCAAAGTAATAACAATATAACCAAATAATCTGCTCTGTGAGTTAGGCTTACATTTACTTGCTAACCCTCTTTCTATTTACTAATCTTGACACCTCAGGGCATTTACACTGTCTACTGCTAACCTCCCACTGAAGGACAAAGGAACAGGGGATGGGATGGGGTTGTCTTGCTCCCAGGGGGCGGTGGAGAAATGGGGACTAAACACTGCCCTCTGCTGGTGATCTGCAGGCAAGTCACCATATACCTCCGTCCTCCGTGAGTCAGAAAATCCTAAGGATGATCTTCCATTGTCCCCTCCAGTGTGATCCTCCCGGAAGGTCTGCCAAAAACCTTGGCCTGGGAAGCGCTCAGGGGCCTGACAGCCTGATTACCATCCCTCTTCCTTTGGGCTCTGCATGGCCCCAAGCTCCTGTCAGCTCCCTCGCTGCCCAGAGCTTCCATTCCTTTTCCAACCGGTCAGGACAGGGGTTCCAAACCCTAGCCCAGGCTGCGGAAGAAGAGGTGGGTTGGAGGACGTGGGCGCTCTCCATGCCCAACCCTGTGTCTCCGTGGTCCAGCATCAAAGAATGGATAGAGGAAGTGACCTTCAGCTTCTCACTTCCACCTGTAGTGAACAGTATTGGTCCTAGAGGGGGCAAATGGACAAGAAAAAAGAGCCTTCCTTGCCCACCACCCCCAACCGGACGAATCAGCCTCCTTTAACAGTCATTCCTGAAGTGTGTTTAGCACTTTCCAGCTTAGAAGGCATGTCCACACCCACTGTTTCACTGAAATCTCAAGACAATCCTGTCAATAGGTGTTATCATTCCTATTCTATTGATAAGGACACTGAGACACAGAGGTAGTTCAACCAAGGCCATTAGCACTAGTAAGTGATGGAGCTAAGACCAGAATCATTGAGTCTGGCTTCAAGTCCTAGACTTTTTTTTAAAAAGATTTTATTTATTTACTTGTTTGTTGGTTTGTTTAGAGATAGCGAGAGAGCACGACTGGGCGAAAGGTAGAAGGAGAGGGAGAAGCAGACTCCCCACTGAGCAGGGATCGGGAATGGGACTCGATCCCTGGACCCTAGGATCATGACCTGAGCTGAAGACAGCCGCTTCACCGACCGAGCCACCCATGTGTCCCCTCAAGTCCTAGCTTTTTCTAGTATTTCACAACGGCCTCCCTGTTCCTAGCAGATCCTGACTAGACCTGGAGCACTTGTCCATGCTGCTTGTGCACAAATTCTTCCAGCCATAGTAGCCGCTCAGTGAGAACAGGCACGGAGTCACAGGTGCTTCTTTGGATCACTCTGGCATCCAGCTCAAGACCAAAGGAGAAGGAGATTCTCGCAAATGAATGAAACAGTTGCTGATGGTCCATAGAAAGGCAAACTGTAAGAACGCACTATAGAACAAGACTCTGAAGGAGCCAGCTACCAGGAAGAAGTGAGGACAGTGCAGGTAGGCCAGGCAGAGAAAGCTCTCCTCTCTCTGCGAGGGGGCTCACCTCCTCCTCCTGCTGTTTGAGCTCGGCCTGAACCTGATTTGATGATCCAGACTTCACAGTAGGGGAGCAATGAGCAATAAAGAGGAGACACACGTTGGCAGCCTCCCAAAATTCCAGCATGGAGACCTATGGGTGACCCTCCGACAGAGAGAGTAAGGAGGAAAAGAGAATCTCAGGGTTGTCAGGACCATGTCTGGCACACCTTAAACACCCAGTAAACATTTGTGATTCAGTGAATGGGGAGCAAGAGAGAAAGGCTAACGGGGATAAGGGCAGCTGTATGAGACAAAAACCAGCGGCATGGGAAATCTCCGAAGTCTTTCTGCCTACACGGGGAGTCTGGGGGTGGGCGTGGGCTGCCTATGGACTCTAGACCCATGTTTGGGCTTCCTTACCTGGTATCATTTCCCAGTACTTGTCCACGTTGGCCATTCTTCTCTGAAAACACCTCATCCTATCTTATTATGGGTGTATTGCCCTACCCCCAAAGAGAATGGAAACTATGAGTCTTCACTTGGAGAGACTCTATGGATAATTAGTTTCTCAGAAAAGCATCTTTCTTTATTGTCTGAATAGAAGGATGTATGAAACGTTAGACATGTTTCTGTCCAATGCTTATAGTCTGGCTTCTTTATGGTCTTAGAAGTATCATCTTTGGCAGTATTTTTGTAGATACAGCTAATGAGCTCTTCCTTCTAGAAAATTCTCTTTAACAGCAGGTCATTCTCCTGGCCAACACAATATGTGTTGTTTGCTAATGATTGCTAAAGATTTTTCTTTTATCACTAACCCCCATCAACAAAAAGTTTCAGCAGTCACCCAGAATATATGCATTTCTGTGTAAATTATATCCATATATTCCAGCCCTAGTATTATAGGCATTAAAAAAACCATTTCTGCAAAACAGGCAATAAGGAATTAAGAGAGAAAATACTTTCTTCCTGTACCCAAAAGAGTCCAGTGACTTCCTCGGGTGCCCACAACCACTTTGGAGACCACTGGTTTACACAAGATGGCACCCACTGCACCCAAAGTAAATTTAACAAAGAAGCACTTTTGTTTTCTTGGGTAGCTCCTGTGTTCCAAACCAGTGCTCAAATACCTCACTCTAAAGGGTTCCACTCCATCTTGTAAGGGTTAAAAAAATAACAACATGCCACACTTCATATCAGTCAAAGCTTTTTTGCCACAGAAGCAGTTTTAGGGAGAAATTGTCATCTAGCCCCACAGTTATGCAAATGTGATAGTTATTTTTGACACTGGTAAATAATAGTTCTGTATGCAGAGACACTGTTTTCTTACCTTATCATGCAAGGTCTCAAGTCATAATTTAGATGTTTGTAAGTGATTAGCATTTTGGGGCGATGGCAAGTAATTTGTGCAGTGTTTCCCATCTATCTCCTACCTCGAAAAGGTGATTAGCACTTTGGGGGTTGGGGGGGAAGACATGTGTGACAAATTGCTTCTCTGATCAAGGCAAATCAAGCTGTCTGATGGGATGATTGGCTGACATATATATACAAGCCATAGCCTGGGTTGTCCCGTGTTCACATTAGAACCAACAAAGGCTGTCTTTATCAGACATGTAGCTGACTTCTCTTGAGGTGGTGTGAAGAGTGAGGGGTTTACTACCCCTCAAAATAGTATTACTACAAATTTTTTGATGCGGAACAAAAATAGAATGAAAATATGCATGTGATGTTGGTAATAATACAACAAGCATAGTACTGTGATAAAAATCTTGAGAAAACCGCAAGACAGCATTTCCAGCCCACTCTAAAAATAGCTAATTGAGAAAGATTCCTTTATGCTAATGCTCTTAATTGCCCGGGCATCTTTATAGAGAAGTCAGTTAGTTACTGGCTAGTACTTTGAGAGTCTTAATAGCCAAAACCAGGAGCCCAGTTAAATAATATCACAGCGGGAACGCTGGTGCCTTCCTGCAAGGCTGTACTGAAGTCTTTTGGGCTAATTAGTGAATCACAGCCATCATGCAAATGAGCACCTCCTGATTGGCAACAGCTTATATCTTTCTCTACCCCCCATGCAAATGAGGCCAACCGCATGGTTGTTTGTAGTCCGATGCAGAATGAGAGAGGGATAAAATTTTAGAGCCAATCTCTTTCAGAGATCACATGGTTGAACTTCCCAGTTTATTAGATAAGGAAACCGGGTCTTCAGAGATTAGGATTCTTGCCTTGCATTCCTTAGTTAGCTAGTGATGAAGCCAAGCTTCATTCCAGGCTTCTTTTTTTTTTTTTTTTTTTTTTTTAATTTCCCAAAGTCTCTTCTTTCCCTCCTCTTTTTTATTTTCTCTTGTAGACTTGGAGATTTTGCACACACAAACCCATGAAGATTCTATTACACAAACAGGGAGACTGAGGTTGATGGCATATAGTAACCCCAGATCAAGGTTTGAAGGCACCCAAGGACCGCTGGGCTCACTGTCCATCATGTGAAGCTTGAGCCTTTGCTCACGGGAAGACTCCTGCATCTTCCAGCACCAGCGGGAAAGGATATGAACATGACTTTCATGAGCCCTTGAAACGCCTTCCCCACGTTACTTAGGAAATCCCTGAGGTTTTTCTTTTTTTGCCCTAGAGGTCTAAGCTGAGGACCCGTGGCTTCGGCCATAACAAATTTGTGTTACGAAGCCTGTACGCTTCGGAATTCTTGGAGCTGTCCTTTTCTTTCCTTTGTTTTCCTTTTCTTTCTCTTTTTCTTTTTTTTTTTTTTTCCTTTTCCAATTCCTTTGTAATCATCTCAAAGCCAAGTGCTCATTTCCACTAGAACTTTAAACATTGTGCCTTTATGTAGCACAGCTTTTAATTTTCCTCCCTAACAGAAGTGATTGTTTATGTTGTAAATGCCACATTAGTCTCCGTGAACTGGAGATGGAATTGATTTTCATTTCAGAGATTTCACAGCTTGCCCCAGAACTTTATGCTTGATTGCCAATGCTCAGAAATGCATGGGCTTCGGAGAGTTTCAGAAATGATGTGTGTAACATGGCATATAAAAATGTGAGAATTGGAGCTGCGTTTTTTGGGGGGGTGGGGGAGACAGCCCCTTGCATCTCCGTAGCTGCATCTGGCCAGACACTCACAGTATCCAGTGCCTTGAGTATCAGGGACACCCTCAAGAAACAGACTTTAGTCCCAAGTCAGCTCATCCACAGTACAACCAACTTTCCCTGCCAGAAGGCTCTGGGAGATGTATCCCTTCTTTCAGGAAGCACCTGCCCAGAACTGCTCAGGGAGGGTAGAAGTCAAAGGAGGGGTAGCACGGACCTTGGGAAGCTCAGAATCTAATTGGGGAAAGAAAACACAGGATGCCACCAGCGAATGTGGCAGACACTTGTGGATACACTCCAAACCGAATTCAGAGTGTGCACGGCTCCAAGGAGCAGGAAAGCTACACAGGCTTAAAGGGACTGGAGGTGGTACGGAAGGCAGATGTCAGACTGACCCAGAGGAGAGGTTTTATTTTTATTTCTTCTCCCCTGCTACTTACAGAGCCGCAGCCCCCTCTTCCTTGGGGAGACAGTTGCATTTAACTGCTGAAGCCAACGTGACAGATGGTTCCACTCTCTTCCAGGGAAGTGAGATCATGCCAGAGGCGTTCCGTGGGCCTGGACCCATGCTACTTCTGGCTTGGTCTTGGTCAGCTGTTGTCCTGCCCATCCACAGGGTACCGCTTCCCAGGGGTCTGCCATAATTTCCTGGGAAGCCCCTTCCTCTTCGTGAGCTCTTCCAAATCTGGAGTTTTTAGAACTCAGTTGACAGTCAATACAACGTAGTTCAGACTCAGACATCCGCTGTCATTCTGTTGACCATGTATGGCATTTGACAGACCATTCCGGAGGGTTTGCGTTTAAGGATGGGACGGGCAGAATAACATCTCAGCGGCACACAATTTACATAGAGGAGCTGGGGATGGCGTAGGCTGCTAGAATATCAAGGGAATCTTATTTTGAATGATTACCATCATTGTTATTGTGAACATTTCTACTTAATTATGTCTAGCTCCATCAAGCTATAAATATGTATATATTAATGTTAACAATATGAGCTTTATTGGCCGAAGACATAATCGGTGATTAAAACAGAAATCTCCGGACGTCTAAAACTGCTACCCTAAATTTATGATAGAGCATAAAAGAGCCCCAATTCCATTGTTAGTCCATTAACAAGACTTTTATATATATATATATATATATATATATATATATCAAGATAACAACTGAATACGATTTAATATTCCCCAGCGGGTCTCCCAGATTGGGTGGTGGGGTCGTTAAGGCGGTGGGTAGTGCTATTTCTCTCTCTCTCTGCCTGTCTGTCCATCTGTCTGTCTGTCTGTCTGTCTCTCTGCAAATGGCAGATGGCAAGGACACATGCAGGGTAGGAGTGAGGGAGTGGGGAAAACTGCAAATAAGTGGTGTGGAGAAGAGTTACTTGAAGCTGTCAGGGAGAGATATTTTGACAGGGAGAGCTGGGATTAGGGCCTGCCAGGGGGATGCTCAGGACCAAAGAGGGTGGAGTTGTGAGTTGGGGGTAGGGTGGGAGGAGGGGGAGGGGAAGGGGTGTCAGTATGCAGACCTTTTCCAGTACAGACCGTTTTCTTCTCCTTAGCTGTTTTTTGTGTTGTTTGGTTCCCCCCCGCCAACTTTCTGGTGTGTTTCTCTTTTAAACAGAGTGGGGAGAGGAGGTGGTTTTATCAAGCCAAGTTCTCATTTTGCATCAGAGAACAGTATTGATTTTTCTACCCATGACTGCTGAAAATTAGAATTTCTTCATGAAGCTGGGTTCTTTTCTTGTCATGTTCCTTATCTTTTTAAATATGATTACCTGCACTTCAGGGCTTCATGGCTAAAATCATAATGAACTTCCCCACCCACTGCAGCGCCGGGGACTAAGAGGGACTGCCTGAGGCCCATGGTTGTGGCTGTAAGAGGGCCCGGCTAGGGCCTGGTGCTGGGAGAAAATCTTTTCCCTCGGGTTACTTAAGGCCCTATCTTTGGGCCACAGGCTTATTGACTTACTACTAATTTTCTTGTCAAGCTAATTCTTCCAATCAAGATTTAAAACAAACTAGGAGGGTACTAAAGTGCTGGAGATTAAAGCTTAATGCTTTTTTTTTTCTTTTTTTTTATTTGATTAAGATACTCTTATCTGTGTTCTCCCGGCCCAATTTAAACTTGGCACAAACCTTCCTTAAAGGGCCAGGCTTGTTTCAAGCAAACACGATTCCTTCGCATCTGCCTCTCCTGCTGTGTATTTGCTCACTAGGAAGAAGATACAGATTATTCCCACTGCATCAACTTTTAGGCAGCTGCTCAGTGCAATTTTCTTCAGTGTCTTGCCAAGGAAAAAGAGACCAGTCATTTCCTAAGTGGTGATTTGAGGTGACCTGTATTTTAGGAAACTGTTGGATTCGCCATCAGCTCTCTCCTACCAACCTGTAGACCCAAAGCCTTTAACAGAGAACTGCACTGGGAGGGGAGGCTACTGAAAAGGGGGAGATAATTTAGGAAGAACATAGCACAGTCACCTGACACCACGAAATGCCCAGACTCACCAGGACTTTCTAAGGGGATTTTTTCATTTATTTCTGATCCCCATGCTCTGCTTCTCAAAGGATGTTGATCCCCTTCATCGGGATCTGGTAAAGACGTTATCTACTAGATAGCTCATAAACCGAGTAGACAGCGCCCCTCCCCTTCTGAAATGCTCTGTGCATGCTTATGGGCACCATCAAAAGAAAGCTCTCCAAGCAAACAGCCAGCCTGACTATGTGGTCTGAGTTGAAGACTAGAAACAGGCGAACAGAGAGCATAAAGTTAAAGAGGTAGGTCCCGGGGATGCTGGTTTCAGCACTGAACATCTTTATTTCCCATCAAGTTTTCTTTTAATCTTTGCTTTCTATTAAAAGTCTTCTCAAAGCTAATGCAATAAATTTAGATCTGTAGCCAGATGCAAAGCAAAACTTTTGGCAGGGAATACTCTATCAAAAGACATTGCAAATGAAATATGCTCTCCCTTGGGGATTATTCTACAGTTTAATTTAATTTGATATTTCAAATTAAATTAATTCAAATGGTTATGCAGTTTCCAGGGAAAACAGACTTCATTTATGATGTTCTGCCACCAAATTGTTTAGCAGCCTTCATATATCTTACATTGTTAACGAAGAAAGATAAATAGTGACAAGGTAGGCTCTTACCCTCATTTCTCAGTCCCAGCCTTAAGAAGAATACAAGCAAATCCTCCAACACCGCGTACTCCCTTATGGGGCGGCATAAATATTTATTAAGACCATTATAGTTAAGACTAATACTATCTGTGGACCCTGCTATCTAATCATTCCTGAGCATGTAATGAAAACGCATAGAGCCTCATGAGAGGAACAGATGTGACGATTCCCATTTGATGACCAAGAGACAGGTGGTGGAGGGATTTGCCCAGCCTCATACAGGGAACTGGGAGGAGAGGCAGAAGCTCAGATCCAGGGCCCAGGTTCTCAACCCTCTGCTTTATCAGGCTATGCTCCTAGTTTGTACCTCCTCGGTAGGTCTTCATATAATCTGAACTGGGTCTGCGCTGTCCAAGAAATTAGAATATCGAGTCATTACTGAGTAAATGAAATCAGTGTAGACATTCCATCTGGGGAGATGGGGAGAAGACTTATGTCCCACAGTTGTCTTTTAATTACTTTTATTTTTAAAATGATCATACGGTAAAATTGCCTTTTTTTTTTTCAGTTATCTTCCTCCCCACTCCCCCCCCACCACACACACACACACACACACACACACACACAATGTAAGCTAACACCATCCTTTTGCAAGTGTGGATAGCCAGGAGGGGGACCCAATGTCCCCGTTGTTCAGGATGGAGGTTTTGGCTCCCTGGGATAACTGAAAGACCTTCCTGTATGGTTCTGGAAAGTCTAGCTCGCTGAGGGCCAGAGAAGGCACAAACCCTCTGAAGTAGCAAGTGGTGCTTTGTTCTCTGATACTGGGTCACTTTAATTTGAGAGGCCTTCTCTGGTAGCGGCAGTAGGCAAGCAAACGTTTACCAACATGTTATACCTCCGGGAACTTTTTTGCCTGTTTTCTTCTTTCTTTTATAGAGCAGGTTTACTGGACGTACACTGTTCCTTGGGTCCACTGATGTCATGTCCCTAAGCCCTCATGTCCATATTGACTGGAGGAAGGCAGAACCTTTGGTGGAGAGTTTAAATCTTGGCTACAGCCTTCATACCCACTGGCCACATGGAAACGTCAAGGCTTTTCTGCTAACACAGAATTTAATATCATCACAAGAGACTTGGGAAGAGCCCAGAAAGCTAGATATACTGCAGTTCATTGCTACATTCCTCAACAAAGGATGCATGTTTTAGAGAAAGAAGGGGGTTTATCTAGACCAAGATCTCCTCACTGCCTCCAGCAAAGCCTTTCCAGCCCCATTTCCTCCTAAAACCCACAAAGAAACATGTAGAACCAATTGCTCTTTTTCATAATCTCCCCTTTGAAAGAGTTCTCCTCCAGGGGTAGAGCCAGGAGAATCCATGGCTTTCAATTTCTTTGTCAGAAGAAATGGAATTTGCATTCCTTTGACATGTGAACCTTTGGGGGGGAGGGCAGGGGAAATATTAATCATTAGAACAATGATGTTGCTTTACACAATGGATGCTTGTAATTTGTACCTAAACTTGAAAGGGTTCGGTGTTCTACAGTTCCGTGTCCGTTTCCAGGTACAACACCCGGTGGGTTTATTCTTCTGTAAGGATAATGCTATTATGCAATCATTATTATTAGCACAGTAATGATCATGTTAATTCTACAGCTACATAATTAACTCACCAACCAGTTAGCGCCTAGGATCTCTTAAACTTCACAAGTGCCTAACTAATCCTGACAATTTGTAATCATTTCAGTTCTTAGGAGAGGAATCTACGGAATCCTGAAGCCAGGAGGCTCCTAAAGACCGTCACTAGTTCCATGGCTATACCCTTAGCCAGATACTTAGCTTCAGAGAATTAATAAGGGCTACAATGTCTTAAATACCTACCATGAGCCTAGGAAATGTTTAAATACAGTATCTGTTTCCATCTTCCCAACCCAGTGATTTCTCTCTTTTTTTTTTTTTTCTTTTTTGCAAAAGAAGAAATGGAACCACAAAGATATAAAGTAACGTTTGCAAGGTCACATCACCGTCTCGGCAGAGCTGGGATTTGACACTAGCTCTTTCTTGCTCTCAGACTCCCATTCTGACTATAGCACTCACCCACATGGGCTTACAGATAAATGCTAATTGACAAGTATGGACTTTTGTCTCTTCTTTTTCTATTCATCCTCTTTCACTTTACTATTTCAAGTTATTTCCTCTCTGGCTTTCTTATTATATTCAGACAAACACTGGGATTTAGCACTAAGTTCTCGCTCTTTCTTTTCCCTTTTTCACTCAATGAAAACGTTCATTGAGAATTAACTTGCAGTGGGTATTGTAATAATTACTGTGCACAGCTTTTTAACCCATGGTCCCTCCTGCCCCCCCCAAGATCTCACATTCCAAAATGATTGTAACTCTCTTATCAAAGGGCTGATTGTGTAGAAAACGGTCTCTCTCTGTGACAAATACTAAACGAATCAAATTTATTTAGCCAGCGGAAGAGAGACTCGAAGAGTGTTTTTAAAACAGCTTTCAAGTTCATAACAGAGATATTGAAAACTTCCCAGCTGTTCTCCATCGCCAGCAAGAATAGAACAGAAGGAAAAGTGGTTCGCTCAAAGCAATAGACATTCTGATTATGTATAAGAATTTTCTGACTGTGAAATATTGTTAGACAAGGAGGAAGTTTACTGAGGTGGTTGTCCTTGAAGACCTTTCAGAGTTAGACGGTGGATTATTCAAGGAGTGGATTGAGTGAGCTGAGTAGAAGGGTCATCTGGTCTGAGTCCCGGGGGTCCACGGAACACATTCAGGCAGCTCGTCTACACCGTCCACATGAAGGGGAAGTTCACCAATATTTTGGTAAAGTCTACGGCAGAGACAGAAGATAAAATATGTTTTGTCTAAATGATCCAAATTGATTTCCCCGTCCAAATCACATGTATACACCTCCATGTGGAGAAACTAGACAAGATCATTTTAAGATAACAAACTTAATTGGGTTTATAAAAATCTATAAATGTTTTTAGCTCCTTAGAGATAGGAACCATGTAAATGAGAGCGGTCTCTAGAGTGATAGCCATTGAGTATTTGATTAGAACACTTGGGAAAATGGAAAGAGATAAGCCTCACTCTCCAAGGACCTGGGTTCTAATTCTTGCACCACCACTTGTTTCCTTATCCAGTTCATATGATATGTCTGAGCCTCCTCTTCCTTATCGAGAAAGTGAAAAACATTATACGTACTTCCTTATAGGGGGAGAGGGAGGTCAAATAAGGTCGTGTTTGTAGATTACCCAGCAGAGGGGTGCCTGGGTGGTTCATCTGGTTAAGCCTCCAGTTTGGTTAAGGCTCAGGTCTCATGGGTTACGAGATCAAGCCCCGTGTCAGGTTCTGGGCTCAGTGAGCAGTCAGCTTGGGATTTTCTCTCTCTCTCCCTCTGCCCCTCCCCTCAGTCATGCTTGCTCACATGTGCATGCTCTCTTTCTTTCCCTTTCAAAATAAATAAATAAATCCTTAAAGAATCAATCAAACACCTAGCAGAGTGTTTGCCAATATAGGTTGGTTTTTTCCCTGCAAAATGTTCCCTGGAACTTCCATTCTGGCTTGGGCTGATGACTCTGGTCCAGCCCAGGAGCCCTCTCAAAGGCCTAGCTGTTTACGTTCACTGGCAAGTTCATACCACATTCCTAAAGCTCTTTCAGCCAAATCTCTCTGATCTGGGCCCTTGTTTCCGAAGACGGTAGGATAGGAGGGCCTCTGCCCAGCTAACCTCACTTGATGCTCAGTGCGGACTTTGGGCACTTATGCATTTGAGCATCAAGCACTGACACAGCCCGTGTGTCATAATAGAGAGCATTTTCATGGCCCCTCCAAGGCATAGGACTGTGTTCAATGGGGCAGATCCTGAGAAGGTCACCCCATAGTGGAAGTGCTGAGTTGGATAGGAAAACACCCAAGTTCTGGCCCCAGGGTTACCAGGGGGATCTTGAGCAGGTCATTCCACTGCTCTGTGCCTAAGTACCAACAAGCCTTTATTCCAAGCCTACTGTGCGCCAAGGACCGATTGATTACATCCATTTCAATCTCCACGGTAAGCCCCATGGTGGAAAGTACAACCCTCATTTTTACAAATGAGAAACTGAGGCCCAGCAAAGTTGGGAAGTTTAACCAAGGACCTTGGACAGCTCATAAACACATGAGTAGATATTAGGACCCAAGACACATGACACTGAAATGCTCTCACACTCTGCTAAATAGCCCTGACTCAGTTTCCTCATGTAGAAAATGAGGGTGGACTCATATGAGACGTGAGAGTCTCATATGGCCCAGATGGCTGATGAATATCATTCTAGACTCCTTCCCAGCCTCAGCAGCCAGCCTGAGCACATTAAGGGTGGAGTTATGGAAATGATCACAATGATTTCCATCTCTCTTTCTCCCCTTCCCCCCAACCCAGCTTCCGCTTAATTTGTCTCCCTTCCCCTATAAAGACTTTTTGGGAGTTCTCTTTTATTTCCTTCTTGGGGAAATAATTGTTGATTTTTTTTTTCTTTTTTAAGGAAAGACTTTCTGGTGGCAGGGGGAGAATTAAAACAGTACTTTTTGAAGAAGTCACATGAAAAATGATCTTATTTCCTTTGGAGATGCTCTTTTAATAGAATTATGAGCCATCTGCTCTCCTCCTCTTCCCTTGTACCATCTTCCTGGTTTTCAACCCCTGGTGTCCCCCTGAGAAAACTGGCAGGGCTGGGTGGGGGAGCGTGGGGGGCTGGGGGCCAAGCCATTCCCATCACGCATCAAAGAATGGGCTACTTGCACAAGGCTAGCAGTGGATGCCGTTTAGCAAAGGTGTAGGAAGTCTCAGCCAAGCATAAAGACCAACAAATGTTCTAGGGATTAGCAGATAAGTCGTATCAGGAGAGAGCGAGAGAGCCAAATTTATATAGTTGAGAAAGGATCTGGCTCTGAGGGAACACAATCATGGTCTATAAATACCTCCATGAAAACAGTATAAATGAAGTAAGGGAATTAATCACCGGCTCCAAAGCCGGGAGGGCAAGGTGCAGTGGCCCCCGGCGTTGCTCGGGAGATGGAAAGCACAACAGTAGAAAGTTCAGAGCTTAGGGAAGCAACTGGGCACAGGCCCCGGGCTCTCCAAGGGAGGTGGCCGCGCTCCACGAAGCCTGGGGACTGGAGTAGAGGAGATTAAATGCTAATAGCAGCACAAGTCCAAGGAGGCCCAGGAAGGCTAGATGGAGGTCAAACAAGATGACCTAAGCGGCTCTCCCACCTATGATTCAATGAACTGAGGAGTAATTACTTGCTCTTGCAAATTGCTTGGTAAATACACTGAGTAAATCAAAGCAGCCCATTTCAGCAGCAGAGGAGCGGGGGATGAGCAACCCGAGGCTGCAGACTCCGCAGAGACCCCAAGCAGAGCTGGGTTCTGTGCCTTAGTTGTCCGTGACGTCGGCTGGTGCACCTGCCCCGGGCTGAACTCACATTTCTTAACATGGACAGTAGCTTCCCTTGTCCAATGGCGGGTGCCCAACCAAGGGCCAAACCGCCACAGCTTCCCCCACCCCACCCCCCTTCTGGAAGAATCTCCCACCTGCACCTGCCTCCCAGTGGCACTGCCTTCCTGCCATACCCTCTCCCTTCAGCAATATTAATGGCGCCTGCCTAAGTACTCGGGGCCTCCCCTCCACGGGGCCCGTTTAAAGATGGACTGAAACGCCTGCTGGGAATAATTCTGCCCGTAGGCAAGCTCAAGAATTATTGATGAAATAACCTTTGGGGGCCTGAGTCTGGGGTTTTGCAGATGCAATGGCAAGATTATTGTTTAAGTGGGGACTTGATCAGGCGGTGACCTAGAAAACAGTTAGTTCCTTTATTGCTTTCGCAGCTTCTTGGGGCTAACGCTATCTTCTGCCACGGACGCCAGGGCAGCTTATCGGAAAAGGAAGTGAGGGGAAGTAGGCCTTGAGACCCTGAGTTTGTCTGCATGCCCAAAAGTCCAGAAAGTACCAAGGCAGCGTCTCGCCCCAGGAGGAGAGGGTCCCGGGGACCTCCCTGGAGTTACCAGGCCTGGAGTGGCATAAAAGAGCTCAGCGTTGCAGTGACTTGCTGTTTTTGCCTTAAAAGCTCAAGCTCATCAGACTCGAGGAGCAGATCAGTCAATGACGGGGAAGTAGTTGTTAATGGAGGAGCCCTTCACGGGGGCCACAGTGCTCGGCACAGTTCTGTTGTAGACTGAGAAAGAGGAGGGCAGAAAATCATCTGGGAAAGCCGCATCTGTGGCCAGAGGGACAGGGCAGGAGGGCAACACCTCGCTCTAGTGTAGGCTTCCAGCTGACCACGAGGATCTAAGAGGCAAAGGCCACTTGGGAACCTTCTGTAAAAAACAGCTCAGCAGCACATAGAACGGGGTGCAGGGGTCCTTTCTCTACTCTCTGCACATATCCATTCTCTCACCCCTACTCATTCCTTCCCTCGATGTTAAATGGGCACCTATCCCATGCCAGATACTTTGCCAGGTGTGGAGATTCCAAAATCAATAACACAGGCTCTAGTTTCAAGGAGCTTGAGGGAGATGCACCTCTTGGTCATACAAGGTACTAACACTACAATAGAGGATATCAAAAGCCTTCCTAGTGAGCACTGCAGAAAGCCCTGCTTTGCAGAGAGGTAACTTGTGAACAGGCCTTTGAAGGAATTGTAGGAGTTTTCCAGTTGGAGAAGGGCAATCCAGATTGTGGACAATGAGACTGCACAACTTAATCTGGGAATGGTAAATGGTCCAGCATAACTGGGATGCGGAATGCCTACTGGGGAAGGGTGTGAGATAACAAAGCTTCCAGGACCAAGGTCTAGAAAGATGCTGGATTCTGACCCAAGAGTTCTGTTGCCATTATTTGAGTGACTCCTCACAATGCTCTAAAGTGTCAAATGGGTCTCTTAGCAAGTCTAAAGGGACTCTTAGCAAGTCTAAAGGGACTTGCTAAGAGTCCCTGCGTGTGGGGACAGATTAGGGAGGTGAGGTCTGCTAGCCTGGGATAAAGTCACCCCCCCCCCCAAGCTCTGTGTCAGCTGGATGGGCTGGGAGGTTTGAGATTCTAGAATGCTGCAAGGATTCCAGTCATTTTATCAAAGGCAGTCAGTGACACGGGAAGGACACAGGACATGAGCATGGCTGTTTCAGAATTTACCCTGGTGGCAACACAGACACACAAGAGCAGGACAGGCGCTGAAGGCAGAGAAACACCACCGCTCCGTGGTGTGTGCGAACTGTCCACCTTGGAGCCACCTGAGGTCCTCACCCAGACCCAGCGAACCAGCCCCTCAGACTGGAGGGGCTGGAGGATATGATTGTAATTAGCTCCCCGGGTGATTCCTAAGCGCAATGGGGATTGGGGACAATGCCTTGGGAAGCGATTGCAAAAGCCCAAAATACTCCAGGTGAGAAACAACAAGGACCTGATCATGGTGACGTAGAAGGAGGCAGGTCCAAACTTTCGGCACAGTTCTCAGGGTGTGGTTGGGTGAGGGAGAGAGAGAGGTCCAAGATCACTTGGAGGTTCCCCCTTGGGTGACTAGTTGGCCGGTAATGGTGATGCACAGAGGATAGAGTTTAATTTTTTAAAAATCTTTTGTTGTAGCTGGAAGTTACACCAGAGGAGAAATCTGGTAAGTCATTTGAAACTCCAGTGTGGAGCTTACAGGACGGGAGGTAGATCACAGCCAGAGATACGAATTTGGGAGTCTTGACATATGCCCCCCACTGCTGTATAAAGTCAGTCCCGATGCACGAGGCACTTCGTCGGCACTTCCGTAACACCTTGTAGAGCATATCACACCGCACTGTATCTGTTTTATGAAGATGATCCTCCACTAAACCACATGCTGATTAAGGGCAAGGACCCGTCATTCATGTTCATATCCCCAAATAAGCAGTGCCGTGCCTGGCACATATGAGGGTCTTTTTTTAAAAAAAATGCCAAACAAATGCAAGAGAACAGAGAATGTAGGCAAACTTGAAAGAAGTTCTGAGGACCTAATCTCAGGGACCAGCAACATTGACAGGGTGGGTAGAAGAAGACAAAACTGCAACAAAGCCTGACAAAGAGGGGCCGGAGTGGGAGAAGGAAAAGCAAAGGAGAATTAGGACAAGGAGAGGAGAGGGAAACCCTACAGGAATGGCAGGGTGGCTGACAGCATCAGTGGCTACAAAGGAGCCCAACAGAGCTCTGGCTGGTCCTGGTGGCCTCTGATGGTGTCCCTTTCAGGAGTGAGGCTGGGGCTGGTACCAAGATCATCAGCATCCAACACCAGGCCTGGCCTCCAGAACTTTTGGATGGTTCTTTGCTTGCATATACAAGCAAATTCTGCATCATAGGGGTGAGTGCCAAAGCCAGGGAGACCCACTCTGTGTCAAGCAATGAGGGGCCGGAAGAATCCAGAGGGCCCCTGCGGGCTCAGCTTTCACTCCAGCCTCCCATCGCAGGGGAGTTCACTGCTTAGACCACCTGAGGCTACCTGGGTCCTTTTTTCTCATCTGCTCAAGCTCCAGTAAGCTTGTTCTCATACAGGTCTTGGGGATTTGGGGGGAGAAACAAAGAACCCCGGGAATGGCCATGGCAGGTGTACCAAGTATTTGCTGTAATGCAATCAGTTGTCTGGGTGTTCTGTTTTGTCCTGTTTTATTTTTCTTTTCTTTTCTCTTTTCTCACATTGGTCATGTTTCACTGGACTCAGCTCATGTGATCACACTGTAAAATTCCACTTTGTCTTTTTTTTTTTTTTTCAGATGTCAATAAGTGAGCCAAATGCTGTTTTTAATGAGCTAGGAAATTGTTCAGGCTTCTCTCTCTCTATCTCTCTCTCTCTTTTTTTTTTTTTCCTTTTGAATTGCTATAGGGTATACCTAAAAGCTTCAGTTGGAGGCCCGCAATTTCAGAGTGCTTTTCTTTAGGCAAAAGAGGCCATCCTGTATCACAGGGATATCACTGCTGCTCAAATTCAAAGAGTCTGGAGGAACCAGGATACAGGGCTTGGGAAGTGGGAGGGTGATGTTGGGGGAGGATCCCTGAGAGCCTCTCAGGGGGATGGTCAGAGTCAGGGTGAATGTCAGGGATGACAGAGGTGCCCACTAGTCACCAGGGGTCTCCCCCTTGAAACTGGACCCTCTAGCCCGAATATTTAGCTGCCCAGTGGACATTCCCACAAGGATGGATTCTACCACCTCAACCAAGTAGGTCTCAAACAGGGTCAATTACCTCCCACAAGAAACTTTTTTCAACCTTCATTTCATGTCTACTATGTGGCAGACGTGATTTTAGGTGTTGGGGTCACAGCAGGCAACGAGACAGACATGGTACCTGCCTCCTAAAGCCTATATGCTAGAATGCAGGAAGAGCATATTGGAAATGTTGTTGACATGGTCGTGAGTGTCATAGATAATAATAGTAAGAGTAAGGTTTATGGAGTCCTTACCATCTACAAACACTATGGCCAGTACCGTGGGTCATAGGACAGGGAGACCTGGCTTTGTCTGGGGGGGTCAAGAAAGGCTCTGAGTCTTTCTCTCAGCCACATTTAATGGCCCCTTTGGCCCCAATAATCTTCCAGATACACACACTGGACACTAAGTTTTCTGCCTCTTCTCATACCTTCCCCTCTAGTATGTCTCCAAGGCGTGATGCTACTTCTGTCACCTTCCCCCTGCCCTTCTAGCTCTGCAGACTGTCACCTACCCCTGGAATATTACAACAGCCCTCCCACCCCAGCCTCCCTGCCTCCAGCCTCCTTTCCATCTTCTCTGATCTGCCTATCTCCAGATAAACTTTCCAGAAAGGCTGCTCCCTGATCAACATCTCAGTCACTTACTCAACAAATATTTATCAAAACCTTTGCCCTCCTAAACCCCCAAAAAATCAGTTTGTGTGTTTCAAAAGAGAAACCCATGCCAAGTGTGTCCCTTCCCTAAAGAAAAGCCAGCCTCCTTAGCCTGGCACTCAAGACCCTCCCTGCCAGGCCAGCTTCCCAGGTTCATCTTCACAACTGGCCTCTTCCCCCATTTCCCCCAGCCCAACTTCTGCCTTCCTTAGCCCCTCTCCATGTCGAAATCCTACCCATCATGAGGACCCCCACCAAACGTCACCTCCCCCACGGAGGCCACATGTGCCTGTCTACGTGTGTCTCACCCTCTCCTATGCATAACCCCCACACACTCCCGAGGGCCCTGCACATCCTCGTGCGTACCTGCCCCTGGGGAGCCTTGGCTTTGCTCAGGAACCGTGCTGAGCAACTCAGCCCAATTATCTCTTATCACAACCCTCTTAGGAAGATGGCGCCACGACTACATCCCCACACTACAGATGAGTTAAAGAGGTCAGGGGAATCGCATACATAAGGTCACACTGCTAATAAGTGGCAAAGTAATGATTCAGACCCAATTTGGACCAAATCCCATGTATGTGATACCGCACTGCCATTCACCAGGCAAGAACTCTTCTTTGAACAGTTATGGACCCCAGTTGCCTTGTATAGCGCATTGCATGCGGTGCACACTGACAGTTAAATTCCCAGGACTGAACACAGGGCCCAGAACGTCTCCTGCACGCGCAGTAAACACCTGCAAATGCATGAATGAAACAGTTACTGGGCACCACAACAAACTTCCCGAACCACAACAGGGAAAGTGGGACCTAACTGGCTCTAGGTTAACAAATAATCTGGGTGATTCTTCTTTCCTTTTCTTTTTTTTTCTTTAAGATTTTAATTATTTATTTGTCGGAGAGAGAGCAGAAGCACTGAGAGTCGCAGGCAGAACAGGCAGAGCAGGCAGGGGGAGAAGCTGGCTCCCAGCTGACCAAGGAGCCTGATGTGGGACTCAATCCTAGGACCCTGGGATCATGACCTGAGCCGAAGGCAGACGCTTAACCAACTGAGCCACCCAGGTGTCCCAGTCCAGGTGATTCTTATGCTACCAGCCAACACCTGTCCACAGAAGGATATGAAAAAATGGATACAGCCACCCTGATTTATGAAAAGGGAAACTGAGGCCCACAGGAATGAATTGAGCCCAAGGTTAGCAGCCTGCCTCCCCTCCCCAAGCAATCACTGTGGCTGGGCCTTGCACAGTCAGCCTGGCCCTAAGATAAGATAATACCAGTGAGCAAAAAACAAGCCCCTCTCTCCATCTATCCTGGCTCTTAAAGGGATCTTAAATTGGTTTTCCTGACTCTTTCCTCCGAGGAGGTCCTTCTTGAGGACCTCATCTTCAATAAGCTGAGCGGGGGACAGACTCCGAGCGGCTGACCTAGAAACTCCAAACCACAGCAAATCAAGTCTTTGACCCAAAAGTACCTTGTTACTGGGTTTTGATTCATGCAGATCCATCATCTTTGGGATCTACTTCTTGCCTCTTCAGAGAGGAGCCATGTTGCCAGGCAACCAGTGTGGCAGGGATGTGGCAAAGCTATTGATCGATAAAGTTCTGCCTGTGTAACCTCTCCCTGCAGCTGCGCTGGGCCTCGCTGGTTCTCGAACTCACTTGTGTGATCATTTTGGAGCCGCTGGGTGATGTATTCAAAAAAAATAAGTTTGGAATTAGACATGCTTTACCCCACATACTGGTTGCATGATCTTGACGGATCACTTGCTCTCTCTGTTCCTTGGCTTTGTCATCCCTTATTGTGAGAGAAGACGAATGGGAAACCCCTGATTGCTTCCAGTTCTGACATCTGTATCCTGGGTTCCATGACCTTGGCTGTGAGCTGCTGCTGTGATCCAAGTTTAGCCTGATGAAGACATTCGGTTCTGTTTCGTGTTAGCTACTCTATGTTAACAGTCCAGCCCACCGAGGCATGAAAATAAATTAGAGAGGCTAGGATGTATTATCTTTTCGTGGAAACCCCCTCCTCCCAACCCCCAGTTTTGCCTTGCTAATAAAACTCCCTTGCACACAGACAGACAGCCCAGCCCGACTCACTGGGAAATCCTCGAGAAATGTCGTCCATATGTTTTTAAGTCATTTACACTGAACCCATCATAATATTGTTCTTTGAAGATCCATTTACATTTGTTCTAAAGGCTTATTTTAAAGCTTATGCAAATGAACTAGATTAAGGTTGCATTCTGGAAGCCGTAGCTGGAGAATGGGAAGTTCAGTTTCAGGCTTGGTGTAAATAGAGTTTCACATGTGTTCTAAATAATTCTCCCCTCTTAGCCCACATGTGACCGGAGGTTCTCTGTGAGTGAAATGCTAATTGAGGGCAGTTAGGAGTAATGGAAAGAGCAAGGGAATGGCAGCCTTTTCTTCCCCCTTCACTAGCCTTATGGCTTTGCGTGAGTCACCCAGATGTCCTCGGTTTCTAATTCTTCTATGGGACCCACACGGGAACTCCATGGTTCCCTGGTAGCAGCAGCATTAGAATTCGCTGAGGACCAGATGCTGGACATCTGAGTCTCCAAGAGTGAAGACCCAAGGGTCTGGGTTTTTCACGTGCTCCCCAAGTAGTTCTGATGTGTACCCAGGCGTTTGATAATCTGATCTCTCCTCCCTACCAACAAGATTCTACAACGGGTTGCCAAAATATCCCCTTATCCCTACCTGGGTCTTAAACTCTCCCAGGTGCTAACCATTCCCATTCACCCCGCTCATATGGCCTCTGTTTGGACTCCCAGAAGTTTGCTTTTGAAGAATCGTGATGCCCTTATTGAATTCTGGTTAGATGTAAGAAACCCATCACTTCTCCCCCTCAACACACTCTGATGGGGAACCTGAAGCTGGGAGCCCAGTATCTGGCTGCATTACAGGCCCCTGGAAGACTCATCACACTTGCCCTATGGAAGTTAGTGGGCCAACAGGTGAACAAACAATACTGTGTCTGTGAACTTAAACATGTATTAACATCCATATGCACATGTAAGTGTTGGCTGAGTAGCTTCTGGGGGACCTGGATTAGAACTTGAATCTGTGCTCCAAAGGGCTGGCAAAAGTGGAGATGAGGAGAAGACACAGCGCAAGGTCAGAAACTAGGGAAGAAAGAGCCCTCTGCCTAACAACAAACGCCTTGTCTTTGACCTGAATTGCCTCCTCCTGCTGTTGAGAAGAGAGGTTGGCTTGCGTTACATAATGTTTGGGGGTGGTTTTCCATTGAGTGCCTGCAGAAATGAGCTCCTGGTGGTGAAATCTTCTCCCTGGTCTGCCACTTCCCCTCTTCTCATAGCCCCAAAGTAAGCACTGTCTGGTAATATTTCCAAGAGCCTTGTCACTTGTTATACCATGGGGTACACTCATGGAACAATGTATATCTTCTGCTCAATGAGTCTGGTTTTTTCCAAGGACCATGACCTCATTTTCATGTAAATCTAACAAGAGTTACCTTCTCTGCTCCCAACAAGAAAAGGATCTGTCTGAGCCTGGTGAGGAAGAATTAGGAATTGGTCTTTCATTTCTGTCCCCTACCCCTACCCCCTTCCTCACTTCCCCACTCCATCAAGGCACCATGCACCCCTCTACCAGCTCCTCCATCTTGGTGTCTCAGTCAGGCTTCAGAGTAGGGTCTCATTCGTCGTTTCTTCCAAGATTAGAGAGGATGCTGGCACAGAGCAATGCTTTGTCCACAGGAATAAATCGCAAATATAAGCAAAGGGCTTGCCAGATACATGAGAGATTTATAAGGGAGAGTATCTCGTGTCGCGCCCATGTCAGATCGTGGTATGACCGCTGAAGGCTAGTCAGGGATCTCCAGATGGGCTGTTCTCCAGACAACTTGCAGATGATTGCAGTGCCCAGAGTAGAGTGAACACTATCTCCATTGAATCTAGCGATAGACCACTTAGTTTCTTTCAGTCCAATTTTTAAAACCATATTTTACATCTCTGCTTCAGTTCCGTGCCATCTGCATTTTCTCCCATTAATCACATAGAACTCCCCACTGTAGCTTTCATAACCTGCTCAAAATGAATGTGGAGAGAAAACATAATTAGATGCCACTTTTTAAAAATAATACCTTGAAAACAGAGCCACGACTTAAATAAAATAGGAGGGAGGGAGGAAAAAAAATCACACACACACACACACACACACACACAGTTTGAACTAATGGGCAAAATTACCTCAGGTTAAGTTGGATTTTAAATCAGTTTCTTCTTTCTCCCTTTCCTTCTCTGCCCCCTCCCCTCCCGCGAGTCCTGACAAACATAGAGTTCAGCTGGATGGATGATTAGATTTCCCCGTCCGTGCTGAAACAATGAAATATTTCTATAATATTAAACCCGTCAAACTGATCAAAGTGCAGTGTCAAAATTCTAAGTGCTCCTTCTTGCCCAATCCCCTCAGCTCTGGCAAAATGGAGCACTTTTTATTTGCTGGCCCTCAACTCCCTGAGGTTTTTAAAATCTGACACATGCTACCTGATTTGCAGGAGGTTTTTTGCTATGTTCCTACTGTAGGTGTTTTCCAGCATGGGAGCCAGAGGAAGGAATTGTTGGTGCGGGCTGTGTCGCCTACCAGTCCCCTGGCAACCCCCAAACGCCCCTGAATGTTGCTCGCTTCTCCTTCTCAGCCCCACCTGAAATGCAGACACCACCAGGACGCCATCCTACACCTGAGCCAGGTGACAAAACCTCAAGAACAGAGCCTTAGCTGGCATAATAAGACCCAGGTAGGGGTCCCAGCGGCGCCACCCAGCACCCTGACCGACGGCCCCAGTACTACTCTGGAGTTGCTCGGTGCCTCAAAGTCTCAGCTGCTGTCTCCCTAAAACCAGAGTATCTCAGGGATGGCCCTCAGCCCATCCCACAAGGCTGTTTAAGCAGAGGAAGAGAAGAAAGTGATTTATGGAGAAGCCCATAACTACACCAATATAAGGTCCATTTAACATTATTATGAGGATCACCTGATGCCCTGCGGGCAAGTCAACAGGTGGGCAGATCACAGAGTAGGCAATTGACCTTGGTCAATTGTACGTGGGATCCACGTATGGAGGGAGCATGGGACGCTGGGAAGAGCCCCACTTTGGAGCCATCCCAGGCTGGAGTGGAGTTTCTGTTCTGCCACTTGCTGGCTCTGTGGCCATGAACGAGTTCCTTGGTCTTTCCGAACCATGCTTCCCTTTGTATGATGTAGATAACACGTACCTGCCATTCGAGATGGCTGAGGTGTCAGGAGAGTCAGACGAAACCTAGAGCCAAGCACCTGAAAGACAGTGGGCATTCAGCAAATGACAGCTTCATCACGGAGCATATTTTGTTTACGAGACACTGACTGGAAGAAAGAAGAGACAGGAGACGCCGCTCTGCCTTTAAGGGGCTTCTTGTCTGACACCAGATCAGGCCTAGGGGATGAGGGGGGCAGGTGAGGGAGTCCTTTTCTTCTCTTTCTTCAAAAACTTTTTTTCTGAGGTAACCACTTCACGAAAGCCGCCGAGAACCACTTTCTGAGTGGTTGCTGCTTTTGTTGTTGCTTTTATGTGGGGTTTTGTTTGTTTGTTTCTTTGGTCTTTTCGGCCCTCTGTTCCTGAGACCTGCTAAGGCTGAAGTAGGAAAGGACATTTCTGGGATGGAAAAAAGGAGGGAAGGAGCCAAAAATGGGATGGTCACAGTGACTTCATTTCTTAACAAATGGGAAACAAGCTCAAGAAGTCCAGATTAAGTGCTGTTAATTACCACCCAGCAAATACTGAGCCACAATGTTGCAGGCCTAGGAAGAAAAAGAAAAAAAGAAAAAAAGGACACTAGGGCTGAATGTTAACTACGGGGTTCCGTTAGCAAATCCTATGTCACATTCATGCGGCACTGAGCAAGCCGAGGTAGGCATGGGCACACCAGGCACGGTCTGGCCCGAAGCTTCTGGAAAGGCTGCTTCCAGCTGCTGCCTCTGTCTGGAATCCTGGGTGAGGAGGGCAAGAGAACGTGCCCTGCCCAAGGGACAGGCAAAGGACCAAATAAAGTGGGTTGAATAGGGTGGGCTGATGGCTGCTCCTGGAGGCTTCTTGCCTCGGGATGAAAGACACTCCTGGTTTTGTTCCTGGGCTTGGCTGTGGACCTTGCACACTTTGTAACTAGCCTTAGGAAGCCTTAGGTCTACCTGTGTTTTTTAAGTCCCCTGCCCTGATCCTTGCATACCGAACCTTCCTGCCACTCACCCTGTCCACGGATGCCATCATATGTTGGAAGACTCAGCGGGGGGAAGCACTGATGGGTCCCATGTGTCATTTCTGTGCTAAGTATGCATGTCGGTGTCCCATTCTGCTCACCATCAGTGTGATTGCCATGGTTATACCAGGAGGGCAACTGAGACTTAGAGATGCAGAGAATTTGCCCAGGTCCTTCGCCAGGATCTGCATGTGACCGAGAAGCTCCTATTCTTCCTATCTGCCTACTGCCCCTCTCCTAGACCCCAGGACTATGGGGGCTGCTTGGGTGGCAACGCACGGGGACAGGGTCATGAGATACCACTAAGCCTTTGCTCTGCCCACTGCGTCCTTAGTGCCCTGTCCTGAAAGCCGGTGGCTGGCGCTCTGCCCTGAGGGTGTCCTGCTTCCCTCTGGCGTCCCAGGGCCCCAGTCCCATGAGCTGACGGCCACCACACCTCGAAAGCAGCCCCGGGCTTAGGAGGACGCACTCATTCTCCCCCTTGGCAAGCACTTCCCACTCCGCGCTTCCAGATCCCACCGAACCCACGTGAGAAAATTGCTAAGCGGAGCAAAGTGGGATTCTTACTACTTGAGAAAACTTGATTCTTATTTTGTTTTTCTGAATTCTAAATAAGGGCACTGTTCCGGAGGATAATGTTTTCTGATGTAACAAATTGTTGGCTCCTTAGATAGTTAGATAATGCCTTTCCATACCCCACTGACAGCCAGGGTAGGGCACGCCCTTGGAGCTCTTGCTCCTGGAGAGCACAGGGTAGCAGAAGGGAGAAGTCTGGTGGTTCCCAGGGACGCTGTCGCAGTGACGTAAGCATGATCTTTGACCCTACCCTCACTGAAGAGCCCATCTCAATTTTCCTGTCAGTCAGGAGGTTGGTGTGGATCGGGGTTTCTCAGTCTCGACATTTCTGACATTTCAGGTAGGCTGCTCCATTGTTGTGGGGGGCTGTCCTCGGTACTGTGGGGTGTCGGGCGGCATCACTGGCCTCTCCCCGTTAGACCCCCATAATATAGTCCCCCCCCCTCCACCTAGTTGTGATGACCAAAAATACCTTCAGACACTGTCAGATGTCCCCTGGGGAACAAAATCATGTCTCACCTGAGAACCAGCCCATGATCTCCAAGAGTCCTTCCAGCTCTCAAGTTCTTGCTTTAGAAGGTGATAGAAACACTCAAAAGAGCTTCGATTAGGTTGCTTGACAAGAGATGGAAACCCATCTCCAATCCCAGCTCTAGCATTTACATTTGACCTTCTTAAAACTGGTCAGATTACTTCACTTCTCCGAGGCTCAGTGTGCTTATCTGCAAAATGGAGACGATGTAGTTCCTATTTCATAGGACTGATTAGATGATTAAGTGAGAAAATGTATGTAGGACTTTTGGCACGTACTGTATTGCCCCATAAATGGTGCTATGATTGTTAGGATTATGACTGAAAGTAAAGCAGACCATCTGCTTTCTCCATACAGTCCCTCTTGTGACCAGATTCACATAAATGCAGGGTAACCAGCCAGCAGTGAGAACTACGTGTGGAGAGAAATTAATAATACGTATTGAACATCTACTGTGTGGTCAGCACCGTGCTAGGCAGTTTCCTCCAAATTCTCCAACTAAATCAGGGATCGACATCATGGAGGGCTAATGAATGGAGGGAAGCTAATGGACGTACCCATACATCTACCAAATGTACGGTTCATCTACCAAATGTATGGTTCACCTACCAAACATAATAGTTCAGGGTCTGGAGCTATTAGGGTGTTTATTTTGTACCTTCATCATCAGGAGTGATTCCTTTCACTTTCTTCGTTAAATTACGATCATCCCCTCATCTGTGACCCATGACAAATGCCGTAGATGAGAAAGGACAAAATGGAGAAGTAATTTTTTGCTGGATTTATTCACTCATAACGCATTCATGTCTGCTCTTTGGTTTGATTCTGCCCAAAGGGCAATTTACTTTTGTTCGTACAGAAAGAGCCAAGGAAATAATATCTGTCCTTAAATCTGAGTTACGGGTTTCGATTTCCTCTTCTCTGGTTTCCCGTCTTCCGGGGCCTGACAGCTGTCTGGTACCCTCCAAAGCCACCTTCTCCAGCAAGCCCCCGTTGCTGAGAGCACATCCCTGGTCTGGCCTGCCCCTCAGGGAGGTTCTTCTCCTCAGCAGAAGTGTTGCTCTGTCTCTGAGTCCCAAAAAAGAGTGGGCGGAGGGGGTTGGAAACGGGGCCTGGGGAAGCTCTCCCTTTCTTTCTTCCTGGTTGGTCAGCCCTTGGGTCTCCCTTGCTCCGGGGTCCCCGCGATGCTCCCCTGTCCTGCTCTTTTCCTTGTCTTTGCTGTTATTCACTTCCTGGCCCTGCACAGCGACTTCAGGTCCAAGCTCAGACGCAACCGTGTTATGACATGCCCGCTGAGTGTCAGTTCCATGTCTCATCCAGCCTTCCCAGCAACCCATGTTACAGAGTCTACAGAGAGGTCGAGGGTACCCCTCAAAGTGACCAAAGGGGTCGGGAAGGAGCTGCTGCATCCCTCCCAACTCCAAGTTCCAACACGGGTCCCTCTGTCCAGCAGCAGCCAACCACAGCTCCAACGGGAAAATCCATTCTTTCCGAGGATGGAGAAACATCCCTTGCGGAGCCCCGATGCTGCAGATGCCCAGATTGCTCCAAGCACTGCCCCTGATAGGCGCCCGCAGCAGAGCTGACCAGACGAAAACGCCATGCCAGCCACAAACTCCACCCGAGCGTTCACACCCCTGTGTCTTTGAGCCATTCATTGCCCCTTGGCTTCAATCAGCATCCTTGTCCCCAACCCCCCTTCCCTTCCATCTGGTGGACTCCTAGTCTTCCTCCAGGATCGGTTCAGAGATCATGTCTTCAGTGACAACTTCCCCGACATCCCCATCCGTCTCCCCGCCCGTGCAGCCTCAGGGCTCGGCTCACGTTGCTATACGACAGGCAGCACGCCCGTCTTCCTTGTCACTTTCAGGAACTCCCGGCACGTGAAACTACTAAATAAAGATTTTTTAAATGAATGAATGGTGGACAGAAAGATGGGGGAAACCTTGAAGCGAATTAAGGAAAACAGTAGTGGAAGTATTTGTTTAGAACTGGGTCGTAGGAGCACAGAATTTATTCCAGGAAAGCCTGGGAAGAGGGGTAGAGGGGAGCCTACTTCTTGTCTCCCACAGACTGATTTCCTGTGCTGTGGTGCTTCTCCAACTTCAGTGTGTGCGCACATCCCCTCGGGATCTTGTTAAAATGCAGATTCTGAGTCCCTGGTGCTGGGCCAGGGCTCCCAGGTGAGCCCGAGCTGCCAGACTACACTTGGGAAACTTCTGGGCTTGGTCCCACCTGGTCTGAAGTTGCTGGCCTGTGACCGCGAGCTCCCAGCAGGGCCTGAACACCTCAGCATCCCTGTGCCAGCTTGGTAAAACAGCCGTCTGCTGGTTTATTTATTCCCTCCCATTATCACCAGGGGAAGAGGATCTGAAGACATGCCACATCTTGTTTACAGCGAGCCTCAGAAAAGTTAAAAGTGCAAGTTAAAAAAAAAAAAAAAGCATCTACAGCCCCTTAGAATCACACATATCAGGGAAAAAATGGGCTAAAGGAAATTCATAAAATATTAAATGACACTGTGTCAAGACACAGATAGGGGCAGAACAGTAATTAAAGTAAACAGCACATCAAAACTCTGGCTAAAGCCGTTATTTAAATTGAAAGTAAATGTAGGAACTGATCATGTAGTCTTGTATAAATGTGTTTCCAAGAGCCTTTTAAGAATATTAATGATTATGGAAGAATAATAGCTGAATATCAATGATCATTTTTACAGCAAGTGACAGCTCAGAGGAAAAAGAAAAGAATCAGGATCCTTCAGAGGATACAAGCTGGTTTGATCTTCCCAGCACATTGTGTCCCTCCAGGGGACAGAGGGAGGAGGATTAAGGTGTCGCAAACTGATGATGCCGCTTTCCTGCAGGTGTGAGGGACGGGAAGCCACTTGGACAGGGTGCATTGTCCATGACCGTGGTCCTCCCTCTCGTCTAAGACCCTGCTGAGCTCTGTGTGCATGGCCCCCCGGGTCTTCACCCTCTCTAAAAGTACTTCCCCACCTTGCTTTAAAGTTTCTGAAGAGTTCAGCAAACCAAAGCCAGAAGTGAGACTGGAAGGTACCGGAGCTGACTTTTCCACGAAGGTCCTGGAAAGTAGAGCTCTGGATGGTAAGGTGTTTCTCCTACGTCAGAGCTAAAGGGCTCCGTGTGTCTCCAGATGCCACCAGAGCCCAGGGTTCATGTCTTCACCACTCAGGCTGGGGTCCGGTCCTCCTCCTTTGACGGAATACAAGGGGTAGGCAAAATGTCTGGGGTTCCTAATAAAACACTTACACACCGCTGTTGACCTTTGGCTCAGCCTCATGTTAACGTCTGATGGGCTTGGATTTCTGGTGAGATGAGGGGCTCCCCACTGCTGCCTTTTCTCCCGAGAGCCCCCTGAGCAAAATCTCCTAGTGGGTAGCATCTAGACATTCCAAGTTTATTTTCCTTAAAGAATCCCCTGTCTCCTCTCCTCTGTTCTCCCAGATGGCAGCCAGCCCAGAAGTGGGGTCCTGGTTTTGGTCCCTGCTTCCCAGGGCAACTCCAGCCCAGGAATCAGAGGGAAATGCTCACTCTTCATCATCTTTCTGTCTCTGGCGCCAGCCTTCCAGAGACTTGTGGGGCGTTGGATTAGCCATTGTTATGAAGCTGCTTAGGCCTGACTTGCTAAGTAGAAAACATAGTCTCACCCAACCGACCAGAGAACTCCACAGAGTTTTGAGGCCAAGCCCAGCTAACCCCAAAGCATTGCTTGGCTTTCCTCTGTGTGCTAATGTTTTCTCAGTGTGATCTCATGAGGAGGAGTATCTACTCCAGGATTTGGGCGTCCATGCCTCGCTGGACTCAACATAATAGTGAATTAAATTATTGAATTATTATCAACCATAAAATCATTTTATTATTAATAAGAGTTTCATATGATTACTACACGATGCTAGCCATTGTTTGTGGCAGTCCTTCCCAGATTTCCAGCACTGAGTGCCATTCCTGTAGGAATGAATCCTCTGTCTCCTAACAGAGCAGCTTGTCGAAGCTTGAGGACAGGGAGGCGAGGAGGCGAGATTAATGAGATCCCCCCCATTCTTGATGCTCCCTGGAAACCTGCCTCCGAGCAGCTAGCAAGGCCCCTCTCTTCATGATTTCATTCAATTCTGGCAGCCACTTCTTTCTCTCCTCCCTGCTGGGGGCTCAGTCCTCAGTTGCTCCCTCAAAGACTTGCCTTCATCAAAGTAGCTACTGTTGCCAGCATCTTTCTTTCATAGGCCTTTTTGTTCTTCGCTTTTGATCCGGCATATGCTGGGGGGCCGGGCTTTTGTCTTTCAGCTTGTGAATAAATGCAAGCGATTAGGGAGGCAGCAACAGCCAAGCAGGATTCACTTCTTGCTCTTCTCTGTCTGAGGTTGGGGGCTGGGAGCGTCAGGGAGCTCAGGACATACCAGTGGCCTCCTTGGAGCAATCAAGTCTGATGAGCAAAACATAGATTGGGAAGTCCGAAGCCCTAAGTGTCAGGCATGGTCTTTCCATGTGTCTTTCCATGTATGTGAAGGGCAGCCAAGTCTGCTTCCTGTCCCCATTCACTCACCAGGCACAGTGCAGGGCGCTGGGTCTCAGGGAAGACTAAGTCACCTCAAGAAGACAGCAGAAGAGTGAGGGGTCGCCATCAGAATTCATCCAAGCTGTGGTGGAGAGGACACCCAGCTGAGTCTCGAGTTACAAGTCAGCAATGGCCAAGTACCAGCAGTGGGTACGGCGGACTGGGTGCTGGGACAGGGTCATGGGAGACGTGAGCAAAGTCCTCAGGGCAAGAGAGAACTGGCTTTACTCAGAGACCAGCATGTTGTCTGGTTTCGCTGGAACAGGGCTGGGAGAGAAATGGGAAGATGGGGCTCAAAAGGGGGTAGGCAGGGGCCAGACCCCAGAGAGTTTTCAGACCATGCTGAGAAGTTGGGAAATGAAGCCATGCAGACAGATTTGCTCGTCAATTGAGAATTCTCTTGGCAGGCAATGGTGAGAGTGGCCTGAAGGGGGGATCTGATGGTGGAGAGTCCAGGTGGGAAAATGGAGCATAGTCTCAGCCAGAGGTTCTTTGGCTCTGCACCGTTGACATCTTGGACTGCGAGCTCTTGGTCTCGGGGGCCATCCCATGCGCTTTAAGAAGCTCTTCAACTCCCTGGCCTACACGCTTTCAATATCAGTAGCAACCACTCAGTCTCGACAATCAAAAATGTCTCTCCTAATTTGCTTTGTACCGAGACCAGAAATCTGCACTGAAACAAACACCTCATCTGATGTTTGAAGGTCATCAGGTTTGAAGAGCTGAAAGTGAGTGGATGGCATAACTTTGGCAAAATCCAATGTGAATGTGAAAGCGATCATAACCCATTTGCATCAGATGCCCTCGAGACAAAAATATATGCCGGTGTATCAATGGTCGGGTACTATTTGTACGTATATAGGTTTCAAGATACATGGACACACCTTGGGATAGACCAGGTAATTATGTTATAAACCAAATATAGCTGTGTCATGTCTACCCAAAATGATCAATTTTGTCTTAGAAATGATAACATATAGTTTTTTATGTGGGCAATAATAACGCAAGTCCATTTGGCTATTCAATTTGTTCCTTTTTTTTTAATATATTATTTGTTTATTTGACAGAGAGCTAGAGAGAGAGCACAAGTAAGCAGAGCAGCAGGGAGAGAGGGAGAGAGAGAAGCAGGCTCTCCGCTGAGCAGGGAGCCCGATGCGGGGCTCGATCCCAGGACCCTGGAATCATGACCCGAGCCGAAGGCAGCCACTTAATCAACTGAGCCACCCGGGCGCCCTATTCAATCTATTCTTAATATAAATAAAAAATATATTACTTAAAATTTAAAAAAAAAAAATAAAACACGAAAAGGCCGGGGCTCCTGGGGTCTCAGTGGGTTAAGCATCTCACTCTTGATTTCAGCTCAGGTCATGATCTCAGGGTTGTGAGATCAAGCCTCACATCGGGCTCCACACTGACCATGTTGCCTACTTAAGATTCTCTCTCCCTCTGCCCCTCCCCACCTTCCTCTCTTAAAATTTAAAAAAAAAAAAAAATGTCTCCAGATGTTGCCAAATATCCCCAATGATGAGCCAAAAGAATCACTTACCTAAGCCAACATGGCAAGATCCTGAACTGGGGTGTGAGCATAGACACGTGAGGATGGGCAGAGACTGGAGGCACACTTAGGAGTCAGGCTGGGAGGGTAGCTAACTAGATGTGTGGGATGGGGGAAGGACTGAGGCCAGGAGGACCTCAGGTTTGGAGTGACAACTAGGGCCCGTTGGCGGTGCATGGGGACGGTGGAAAGCAGAGGTGGATCCGACCTGGTGGAGAAGGTAATTAGGTCATGGAGGCTTATCACTCTTGAGGGACTGTGGGTCCCCCCGGGTGGGAGGATCCAGAAGCAGCTGGCTCCGCGGTGCTGAGGGGCAGAGCCGGGGTGAGAGACAGATCTGAAATTCTCAGTGGCTGATGAGACTACCCTCAGGAGGGGCGTTCTGGGCAAGAAGAGGGCCCAGGACAGTCAGGACAAGCCACTGAGAAGAAATGGTCAGAGAAACTGATGAAAAATCAGGAGGACAGTGTCCCAGGAAGAAGACAAGAGAAGGGTATTTTCAGAGGAGAGCCGTCACAGAGCCAAATGTCATAGAAATGTCAAGGAAGGCATGGGCAGAAAAGTGCCCATCAGATACCTCAAAGGATTGTTTTGGGAGCAGATGAGCTTTTGAATGTGAAAGACCTGGAAAAGGTTAAAAGCACTAGACAAATATGACATGCTATTAGCAGTTATTAGGTTTCCCTCCCTAACCGGGAGCTCCTGGTGCTTCTGGCCACAGTGATCTCCCATCAAATAGCAGGTGTGTCCCCCCAGGTCCACACTGCTGACTCTGGCAGGCCCACACCCACCTGTGGGCTCCCCACCATCTCTGCAGCAAAATGCCAGGGAGCAGGCCCCTGTCTTCCTGTCGGCTCCATTGTTTACCAGGAGAATCCCTGGACAGACTCAGGTGAGCAGCAAAAAGCAAAAAAACAAAAACAAAAAAAGCAAAAAGTGTGTGGACCCGCTCCTTCCCTCCAGTGGCTCTGTGAGGGCTCTGAAACCTGGCGATATCGCAGAACTGCCCAGATCTCGACTTTCCATCTCTCCTGCACTCTGTGCCTGAAACGACGCTCCCTGGACTTCACTTCCTCCTTCTCTCTTTCCATACCTTGTCTGTGAGGTACCATCTCCCTCCTCTAAAACAATTAGATGTGTTGGTAAGCCAGAAGGAAGGAATTCTTACGTGTCTTAGAAGTCGGTTTCCGTACTCTTTCAGGCCGTTTCTTCCTGGGCACCACTCTGACCCACTCATCAGGCTTAACCAGCATGTGTGCCTGCCCCAGAGCCGTGTGGCTGGGCATCGCCTCAGCCACTGAGGAACGTACTGCCCAGCCCACACACCTCTCCTCCCGCCCCTCGGGCTCTGCCCTGAAGACAGACAGCACCCGAGGAGCGGGGTAGTTTCTGTGAGATGCACAGAGCTCAGGCACCAGCCCCGTGCGCATTATCTCAGGAGAGTAGAGAGGCCACGGAATCAGCACAGAAGGCGGGGGGACTGCGGGTGCGGAATCTTTTGTCCCAGGGGACCACGTTACTTACTAGACAGGTCTGCCCCCTCAACCCTTACCAGCCTTCACTCCATTGGAGGTACTCCTGGCTTCCTCTGCCTCCCTTCCCCACCCTGGATAAAGTCAGTGTGGTCCCGGGCTTTTGGGATCCTACACTGGCATCACTGAACCCTGGAAACCAGTAACTGCGTGCAGCAGGTGGCCAGCAATTTAACATAGATCATTTCAGCCTAGGGAGCAGGCGCCACTGAGCTCCGTATGGCCAGGCAGGATGCCCAGCACTGGGAATAACGGAGTAAGTAAGACATACCCTGCCCCTTTAGGGGGCTGCATTCCAGTGAGAAAATGCCTCCCCGGACACCTCCTTTTAATAGGGGGGTAAGCATGACACATACAATGAAAGCATGCATGGGGTGCTACAGGACCATGTCCATTCAACGAACAACTACATACCCATTCTGTAGAGGGGAAAACTGAGGCTCAGGGGCTTCCCATGACTCACCCAAGGTCACAAAGCTCTTCAGAGGTCCTCCGACCCTGCACCTCTGTGTGTATTTTCAGGGGGCTGGCTTCCCTGTTGGGGTGACCACAGCTCCTATGCATGGCCCTGCCCTGCAGCCTCATTATCCCACCACGCCCAGCCCCTGTGATTCTGGCCACATCTGTGAGTCTGATATGCCCAGCGACAGACTGCCTCTGTCTTACTGTCGTGTGGAATGTGCTGGGAGGCTCCCAGGTGGCTCTGTCCTGCTTCTTCCAGAGCTGCTGCATGTGGGGTCTCCGGGGGGACTGCTCACAGCTGGGGCAGCCCTGCTCTAAGTTAGTCACTTCCCTCGGGTTCTCCTCATCCCTGGACTCTGGGGACCCAAGGCTTCAAACCAGCTTTGTGCTGCCTGCAGATGTCTTCACCTGGGTCTGTGTCAGATGAGTCCCCCAGACACAGCTGTGACCCACCCCACTACCCACCCACCCCCCCATCCCCACCATTGGAAGTCACAAGTTTGGCCGTTTGCCCTCACACAGACCATTAGTGTTTCAGTAGCCATTGTGGAAATGCATCGAGCAAAGTCAAATCTGATTTTCTTTGAGAGGAAAATCAAATTCTACACTTTGTGAGGCAGACTGGGAGATTAGAATAGGGAGGACCAGAAAAATACAGCTCACCCAGGGTGGAGTGGCCAGATGGAGGGGCAGGGCAGAGGGGAAGGGCCGCCGGGCAGGGTCGGGCACTCCCTGAGGAGTTCTCAGCCTTCTGGCCTCCAAGTCAACACAGAAGCCAGCTCCTCCAAATTTACACTCAGCACTGAGCCAAGGGACTACTGTCCATGGACTTGTTTAATTTTAAGATCTGTCAACTCTGTGGCCTCTCTCCTAAGGCTGAGGCCACCAAAGAGGCAAAACCCCATGTTTCCACTTAGAAGTGCAGAACACTTTCTTAGCGGAAAGGGAAGTGAGGAAGAAGGGAGGGGGCATCTGAGCCAGGCCTTGAAGGATGAGTAGGAGTTTTCCAGGAGGAAAATAGAATGGTGGTGTTCCTAGCACAGGAATATATAAACAAAGGCATGGAGGCCCAGAACATGTGGCAAGTTCAGACATGGGGGGGAACCCGATGCGAAGTTTCACTGGGAGAAGGGAATTGATAAGGGTGGGGGGAAAGGCTGGAAAGGTGGACTATAGGCGCTCTTAAAAAAGACATCCTGAGAAGCTGCGATCTGCCATGAGGCCAAAATTTATAGCCAGAGAAGCCCTCAAGGAAACACAAGGAAATTTCTGAGGGAAAATTCTAGAAACCATGTCAGAGATCTTCCCTTGACTTCTGAGGGATTTTAGCCTTAAATGGATCCCCTGAAATCACTGAATGAATTTTAAGAAACTTAACTTAGTTGTCAGACTGGGTTCAGTGGAGCCTGAGGGCTCCAAGAAGGCCTCCGAGACCACCCCATTAGGCAGACACCACGACATGGGCCTTCGACTGTTGAGTCAACCACTGTCCACTTTTGAGAGATTACCCTCAAACCCGCATCTCTTTGAACCTCGGTGATTTCATGTGTAGAACAGAAATGAAAATACCTGTCACGACCACCTAGCCCACTGCCTGACACAAAGTGTAGTCGTTGGAAATATTTATCATATGTATGATTCATTGACTTGTTGACCTGTGATAAAGAGGAGTACAGGAAAGCCGTTATTATGGTTATTCAGACTCTAGTAAGAACTCTGGGGACATAAGCAGGGGTTGGTCTTTCTTTCCCAACTCAGCCTTTGAAAGGCGTCTCATTGGAATTCAAAAGGGGAAAAGCCTTAAGAAGGGAGGCAGCTAAAACATACACCTGGATGCAGTTTTGGCCTGATGTGTCTACGGAGCAGCTGGAGAGACCTCTCCAGCCCTCAAGGAGAGAAAGGTTGTGCTCCAGCTGGAAATTCATGGAGCCCACCTATCTCACCAGCAGCCCCTCCCAGATGGTGCTTGGATCTTTGGAGAGGGCTGATAGGGAGTGACACGGCTCAGAACCTCCAGGGTTTCCGTCTGCTGGCTCACTCACTCTGCATCTTGTCCAGAAGAGGAATGAGCTCTGACAGGACGTCTGCCTGGACATGCGCACTGTGTGCAAACTGGACCTGGGGGTGCCTGTCTTGTGAGGATCTCAGTGGATCACGGCCCAAGTGTCCAAGGTGTAGAGAGAAGGAACTCATGTCAAGGAGACAGAAACAGGAAATCTTACACAGGAACAGGTCTTCCCCCGGCGATGGCACAAGACACCTTCCTCTGAGGGGTAAGATGGGGGTGACTCTCTTCCCCTCATTATCTCTTAGGTCTCTCCCTCGGGCCAGTCAGGGTATGTGTGGTATCTCTGACTAGCCTCGGCGAGGGCCTTGATTTTGACAAAGAACCAGGAGAGCCACAAAGGCTCAAAAGACAGCTTCAGCATTCTGTTTCCATCACGTGTAGCCGGGAAGCTGCCTCCACGTCCTCTGATCACCACGGAGTTTCCTGAAAGCCATCAGATCGTCAGGCTAGCTTTTTGCAGCTGTGTTCTAGAATAGATGAAAACACACAGGGACCCTTGACAGGGGAGACAGCAGGGATGGTTTTTACCATCTTGTTTCCCTTGAGGAAGCTGCGATCACCCCTCAATTTGTAGATGAGGGAACGGAGGCCGAGCCAAGTCAGGGACACCCCCGCAGCCCAAGTGCCTGAGTGCCAGGATGGGAGACGCAGTCTGTCTGGACTCCGTGTTCTTTTCCAAACCACCGTGCAGCTCCTCATTCAGTCGGCCCCTAAAGCACTGGGGCTTCCTGCCAGAGCTGCTCTCACTTCACGGCCCCACCCTTCCAGCTCAGCTGGTGCCTGATGTGCTTCTTTCTTAGCAATCCCATTCTCTTTCCTCTGTCGGGCATGGGAAGTCAACCCTCTCCCAGAGCTGCTTCCAGCCTCTGCCCTTCTTAGGGGTCAGATCAGACACCCCAGCACTCCTCTGCCTTCTTCCAGCTGCTCCCCGGCTCCTGGTCCCCTCCCTGCCCCCCTTCCCATTTTTCCAAGTGTCTTCCTCAACCCTAGCCCTCCAGTGTCATCTCCATACCTAGCAGGGCTGACCACAAGCCAGCCACTTCCTCCCTGATTCAGGTGATCATGCCTGGTTTGTCCAGGGCGGTCCTGGTTTGTGCTTATCATCCTGACACACTTATTAAAAACTCCCCATTCGCCAAAAGTGTCTCTGCTGACATGACGGGTGTCTTCACTCAGGCTGGACAGGAGAGGGAGCATGAATATAACCCCCTTGGATCTAAATTGAAAATAATTATCAGGTCTTCCCCACTTTTTATCCATCTAAGGTTCTCATTTCCTGATACGTATCCTGAAATCTAGCACATTTCCTTGGGGTCTGATTTTTAACTACTGTGGTAATATCCTTCTTGGGGGGATTTGGGGCGTTGGTGGCATGGAGAACTTGGTATCATCAGGGAGCCCCTGCCAACATCAAGACCTTGATGTCAAGATCAAGATCAATGTCAAGATCTTGTCCCATCTTGCTGTCGTGCCCCCTTCTGCGGGCAGACAGCACTGTGCTAGGTACCGGACAAGGCGAGACTCTAGAGTCGCGCTGAGTAAATTAAATTAAATTAAATTCATCCCCTCTCTACCTTCAATGTGCCTGCCGTTGGGCATCTCCGACTCTGAGCACTAGGGACACGGTCATGGCCAAAACAGATAGAGCTCCGGCCTCCTAGCAAGCGGGGAGAGAAAAATCCACAAATAAATCTATGATGTCAGGTAATGAATGGTAAGATCAAGAGAGAAAGACAAGACAAAGTAAAAGAGATGGCAGGCAGAAAAGAAGTAACAAGGACCAAGGTCCTGAGAAGAGAGCCTGCTTGATGTGTTTGAGACAGAGCAAGAAGGTTAGCACAGTTGAGGCCTAGGAAGTCAAGAGGAGATGCACGAGCTGAGATCAGAGAGGGAAGGGGGCCAGACGTTGACCCTGAGCCACTGAACGGTTTAAACACAGAAGCAACAGGATTCTGTTTACCCTGCACAAGGATGGGTCTGGCCCCTGGGCCCAGGAAACTGGAGGGACAAGAATAGAAGCAAGTCACCTCTTAGGAGCTAATGCTCTCTTCCAGGTGCAAGGTGATGCCATCTAGGAGCAGGAGGCAGCAGAAGGGATGCTGGGGAAAATAGTCACTTTCTGGGTAAAAGAGTAGATGGGAACCATTAGGGAGAGAGAGCCAGCAAGGATGACCTGGAAGGTTGTAGCTGAGCAACAGGGAAAACAAAGTTGCCATCTACTGAGATAGGGATCGGGGAGGGGGCAGGATGTAAAGGGGGCAGGCTGGGAAGCAGGAGGCGGTTTTGGTTGGCTAACATTTTAGATGCCCATGAGACATCCAGAGGGAAATGTCAAACAAGGGGAGAGTTTTCAGCAGGCGGAAGGGGTTGAAAGCCATAGAGCTGAATGAGCTCATGGAGGGAGTGCGTTTGGACAACCCGGAAAGCTCTGAGGTCCTCCCACATTTGGGAGTAAGAGCGATGGCGAAGAGCCAATGCTCCTACTGTGAGATCAGAAAGGACCCCAAAGAGATCGCTCTCCCCAAAGAGATCGCTCTCCCAGAGGCTAAAAAAAGAAAGCATTCAAGTGGGAAGGGCTGATCAACCATGTCAGCCCAAGAGTTGACCATTGGATCTGGCAGTAACCTTGAAAAGCGCTGTCTCCATGGGGTGCTGGGAGCAAACTCTGAGTGAGTGGGTTCAAGAGAGGATGGATGAAGGGGGATGTGAGGCAGCGAGAGACAGCGCTTTTGAATTCTGTAAAAGAGAACACAGAGAAACGAGCTGTAGCAGGAGGGAAACCAGGGTCAAGGGAGGTGTCTCCATTTTTAAAACTTAGATATTACAGCATTTTTGTAAGAAGATGATTGAACAGAGAAAGGGAAATGATGGCACTGGAGGGAAAGGGGACACCTATTTGGATCAATGTCCTTCGATAGGGTAGAGGGGCTGGGTTTCAGCAGCAAAGTGGAGGGAGGGTTTGGCTCAGGGGCAGAATGACTGAGTGACTGATGTCCCTCTGGGATCCACCAGTCATGGTGGGGAGGGGGAGGTGGGGGTGGACTCTGGCCAGGGTGGTGTTTCCAGAGCCCAGAAGCCCCGGTGAACTTGGCAAGTCACTTATTGTCTAATTATCAGCTTCCTTGTCTTAAAATGCTCACCTCCGATGACGTTTGGGAAGAGTGAATCAAATATATGCAGGGCACAGTGCCTGTCCCATTATAGGGGTTCAGTAAAGGCCAGGTTCCTTCTACCTGCCCTCCTCTGATTTGCCCTCCAGCATGTCTCTGGGGACCTCCGAGTCATCTTGAGAACGCTGGATGGCCTTTCTGCTTCCAGGGGAGCTGAAAGCAGGAGCAGCCATGAGCTGTAGTTACCCCAGACACCCCTCCCCTACGTCCCTCTCAGTGGATTCTTACCTGCGAGTTTGAGGAGTTATTCTGCTGTGGGTATTTTTCATTTCTGAGCAGCCGGGTTCTATAACCCTCACCTGTTCGATGCTAGAAAGAGCTACTGCCCACTGAGTAGAAACCCAGCCAGGAGCCCCTGCCCCTCCCCCCCACCTCCCACCCCATGGCCATCGTGCAGGACAGGTGGGTGTCCGGCCGGAAGTTCAGACCGGCCTGGACTCAGGCAGCCTTGACAGAAGAGAGGCCCAGACCCAGGATGCTCCCCTTCTCTTAGCCTAAGCTCTGCAGGGCTCCCCAGCCCAGGTAGGAGCTCCGTGAATCCTTGACCCAGAAAGACTGGATTCTTGTCACGAGGAAAGGGTCATTCCAGCTCCCATCCACGAACTTCCCAAGGAAAAAATGTAAAGTTCTGTCAAAACAGGTTAGTATATTAGCAATCACGGCTCACTACCATCTGTATTTGTTCCATTTGAGGCGTTTGTGATGGTTAGCCACATTAATTATTTCGCTGCTCAAGTCCCTTCTAATTTCTGAACGCTGTTATTTCTAAGAAAGATGGAAATTAAATATGCCGCACATCAGCACAGGGTGGCATTACAGCATGCTATTAAGTTTGGAGGCTGAAGCTTGGCGGAAAGTAACTTTGCTATTTGTAATCACAATAAAGTGTTTTATATTGTGACTCAAAACGAAGAGCAGTGTGGATGGAAATGGATTTCTTGGTTGCACAGTTACCTGAAGTCCCGCGAGGGGCAGGGGCCAGAGGCTGGGGTGGGTGGGCAACCCGAAGACTGAGATGAACAGGGATGGAGGGGAAGGTGGACTGGACAGAGGTCCCCAAGTCTGACCACACCGCCGACCCACTCAAGGGAGGTTTTTAAAAGGACCAGTTTCCAGAGAGAACTCCCAGAGACTCCAGGTTCGATAGGTCTAGGGTGAGGGGTAGCCAACGATGAGAACATTCTGCCACCTGTGGTTCTGTCCCAGCTTCTGGAGCCCCTGTAAGAGAATTTACAGAAGGGTGTGAAGAGCAGGTGTACGCCAGAGGACAGTGACGACTTCCGGAGGGCTTTGGTTACAAACCGTGTTCACCGATCCATTGTTTCCCTGGACAGCATGACAGCCTGGGAAGGGAGCTTTCATTATGACCATTAGCAGCACAAAACAAGACATGTCTTCCCTTCCTCCTAACTCCCACCCCCACTGCCCCCACAAAAAGACACCGTTTAGTTAAACAACTAAAATGCCAAGAGGGCAATCTTGAAGGTGATGTCCAACATGGAGATCCACAGTGAGCAAAGACAACTCTTTGTCAAAAGCAACATTGAGACTCCCGGCTGACTGGGGTTTGGTGAGATCAAAGGCTTCTTTGAGATCCCTTCCTGCTCGAACCTATACTCATCCTCTCACTTGTTCATTCATTTATTAAAAATGTGCTGCACTGCTAGGATGCCAGCCCTGGGCCAGCAGGGTGGAATGAAACAGACAGGCCTTTGCCCTCCAAGGGAGACAGACAGACAGAACCAGAGGAGACAGACAAGACCGTGAGTACAAGTTGAGCAGAAGAAGCAAAGCAGATACTGATTGAGAATTAACGGGTAAATCCCATTTAGATGGAGTCCAGGATAAAGTGAAAATCAGCTGATATGAATCAGATATGAATCAGCTTTCTCAACTGGTGCCGCACCCCCTCCACCACCCCCAACCCCCGCTCAGCCAAAGGCAAGCTAGCAAGTAACTTCTTGGCCTGACTTGGCTATTTTTTACATCAACTGGGTTCCAGTTTCTGCTGGGAAGATGGCTCCCCCTGGTGGTTGGAGGCCTAAATCATTACGTGCTACTGTACAGTATAGGAATGAATGTCGTCCTGTGCTTTGGTCCAGAGCCCAGAGATCCAGAAAAACAGGAGCTAGGCTGTTCCCCTGAGATGGGGCCAATTTTGAATCATCTTAAACGTCCTTTATTCCTGAGTTTGAATCCACACCGTCCTACTTCCTCAGTGTTGTGATTTGGGGACAAAGATACTTAAATTCTCTGAGTCCCCGGTTCCTCACCTATGAAAAGGATGATGATAGCACCAGTGTCAGGGCATCAGGGTAAGGATTAAATAAGATAACTAAATGACACCTCCATGTGTGGCACCGAGCAGGTCTGTAGATGTTAGCTGCTTTGTTCTTCTTAGCTTGAGATTTTCTACATCTTTCTTCCAGCTCCTTCCTGTCCCCTTTTCTCTCCCTGTGTCTTATTCCCAAATTCTCATCCTGCCCTTTCTTTCTTCTTTCCATGCTCCTTCCCCTGGGTTCCTCCTTCTTTCCCTCCTGTCTCCCTCCCTTCCCTCCCTTTCCCCATCTCCTTTCCTCTCTCTGCTTCTTTCCTGTCACCTCCCATCCCTGCCCTCCCCTCTCCCCCACGCCACTCCTCACCCCCACCACATCTTCCCGGCTCCTCATGCCCGACCTCTTGCCAGGACACCTAAGAACGAACACCGGGCTTGTTGAGGGTCCGGCCGAAGATAAATTGCATTCCGTGCTGAGGCAGAGAGGAGCCATTTTTCTGTTAGTCAATAACATAGCAGATTGCTCTTGTGTTCTTCAAAGGAGCACCAAGAGCTTTTCTGCGCACTTCACACAGCAACACTAGTCCCTCTGCCACCGTGTTCATCTTCGATGAGGTCCCAGAACACTCCATGTCCCCTCACTCTTTGAAAGGCTCTCTGATGGCCGCTGCTCTGGCTTCCTCCTCCTCTCCTCCCTGCTCCCTCCCTTTTTCTCACCGCATCTCACATCTCTCTTTTGCACCATCTCACGTGCTCCCTGTCCCTTCCCTCTTGTTTTTTATTTACAAAATGGCCCGCCTTCCCCTCTATTCCCAAACTGCATTTGCTCAAGCAGCCTGCAATAGCTCTTCCCTGTCACTGTAAAAAGCTTTTTCATCTCCATTTGGAGCCATTTGCCCCGATCATTTCTCTCTTCAAGATCACACTGATGAGCCCATGTGGTCTATAGCTGTCAACAATTCCCAGGAAAGGAGAGCACTTACTTAAAACTCGTATTTTAATTTGGGGACCCGTCAGGGGCTGGCCAGCACAGCACGGAAGCCCTAGCAACTTGCCCAGGCTGGCCAAAAGCGCACTGAGACCTTCAGGAAGGAAACTGAAAAACACAGAATGGCTGACTTTCTTTCCAAGACAGATGGATGGGGGAAGTAAGCCAAGATTGCTTTTCTCAAGTGATTCTTTCTCTGCACAGTTTTCTTTAAGGAGGAAGGAAACAGAATCATCAGATGACAAAACAGAAACTCCATCAGTTGTCTGGACATTTTTCCTGGTTAGAAGGGCAGTAGCCTTCCACACAGAGCCAAGTGCCAGGAGTGGAGGGTCCCCAGCGATGCAGTAACACAGAAAGGTTGTTTGTGAGTTTAGAATTAAAAAAAAAAAAAAAATTAAGCCCAGTTCTTCATCCTGTGGCTTACTTGAGGCCTAAGAGAGGGGGAAAAAAAAAAAAATCAGACAAGTAAAACTCTGCAAAGTATCCAGAAGACCTCCTTTCTCTACAGCAGAACTTGGTTCATAAGCCTTCCTGCACACCTTGGGGCGGCTGAGGGTCCCGTCATCTCATTGGGTCCCCCTCAAAGTAGATGCTGAAACAAGGACTCAAATGTGCATAGTTTGTTTGGGGAGCCATCCCAGGAAACACAGATCTGGGGCGGTGAGCAAGAAAGGGAAGAAAAGGAGCCAGCGAAGGGTTCTTGTCAAGTCAAATACCACCGTGTAAGGTGACGTGGAAACTGGGCTCTTCATCCCCCCACAAGCCCCCTATCCATCGTTTGTGGAGGCTGTTTCTAAGGCAGTCACTGCCCAGCATCTCCCACTTGCCTGGTACATGGACTGAGCTAGTTCCCGCAGCTGGGAATGATGTCCCCCTCTGCCGGCCCCCCGAGGAGTCACACGTGTTCGCACAGGTGTCTTCTGCCTGTAGAGCTGAGTGCGAGGGGGAAGGTGGGCTGCACTCCAGTCATATCAGTGCTAGGCCTGTGCTCTAGGCCAGAGGGGCAGCAAGCTTTTTCTTATTATAAAGGGCTAGAGTGCAAATATTTTAGACTTTGCCACCAGAAGCTCTTTGTAGCAATTTCAGTTGACCTTTGAACAACGCAGGTTTGAACCACGCAGGTCCACACGTACAGGGATTTTTTTTTTTTCCTATAAAGGAGTACAGACTGTGAATGTGTGATCCCTTTCATATGATTTTCTTAATAACATTTTCTTTCTCCAGCTGACTCTGTTGTAAGAATACAGTTTGCAATATAACATACAAAATGTGGGTTAACCCACTGTTTGTGTTAGGGGTTGACTTCTGATCGGCGGTAGGTTATGAGTAGTTCAAGTCTGGGGACAATCAAAAGATATACATGGAGTTTTGATGACATGGTGGGGGTCAGCACCCCTACACCTGACGTTGTTCAGGTCGTACTCAATCCTGCCCCTGTAGGAAGGGAGGAACATAAGGCAAGGAAGGTGTCTGGGGTACAAGACCAGGGCTAGAGCTGGACTAGGGGGAGTCCTCCTTATATGGTGCACTCCAGGCACCTCCCTTTCCTGAAACTAGTCTTAGCTTGACAGTGTGAAAAAGCAGCTACACCCAGTGTGTACCCAGATGGATAAGTCTGTGTTCCTGGTTTTGACAAAACCAGCAGAGAGCTGTCTCCACTGAGAGGCCATGGTCGGCCCACCCCGGCTGTAGCCAGACTGGCCATTAAAGTCTTCCAAGCACCATGCTTCCTCCTGCCCGCCCTTTCCTCGTGCTGCTCCCTGTCCCACCCACCACCTCACCTCAAGGAAGCCTCCTCCCACGCCCTTGGCCAGAACCCGTCCTCCCCTGGGCCCACACACACTTCTACTCTCCTTCAGAACATTTCTAACAGTGGTGATTGCATAATTAGTTGTGTAATTAGTTGTCTAATGTCTGTCTCCCTCCCCACAATGTAAGCCCCGTCAGTTCCCAAGGCTTGTTAAGTTTGCGTCCTCACCAATCTGGAGCCTTTCCCATCCTCGCTGCCTTTGCCAGTCGCGCCCTGGGTGAGGCCTGCAGTGTTTCTCCCCAGGACTCCGCAGAGCTTCCTGACTGACCCCTAGATGTGTCGCTTCTCAGCTTGAAAGCATCCAGTGCTCCCCTGTGCCTTGTGAGAGCGTCCGAACTTGTAGGAACCCATTCAATCCTCATGCCTCTGCCAACCTCAGCCAACTCCCCTTGCTTCCGCTATGCTGGTCTACCAGTTGTCCGTGACTTTCTACATGCGAATGCCTCCCTTCCCATGCTTCTCAACATCCGGGCAGGCACTGGGCTTCCCTGAGAGACCTTTTGTCCTCACCCACTCAAGACACACACCCCAGCCTTGTTTAACTTCCAGCACCGCCCCAGCCCCTATACTTACCTGATTTTTGTTTCTTGCACTGCATTACAATTGACTGTTTATCTGACTGTGACTTTTTTCAGACTCTAAAGTCCCTGAGGCCGGGAGCCAAGAACCTAGAACCCAGCACCCAGCCCCTAGCACCATGCCAGAGCTTAGGAGACAGTGAGTGAGTGTCTGGTGAATGACCAAAAACCCTCGGAATACCTAAACTGTGGTTTCTCTCCAGATGAATGGCAAAACTATCTGAGTGACCTCTGACCACCTGTTAGTCTGTGGGAGGAACAAGGATGGAAAAAAGGGGGCCTTGGCTGAAAAGCAGCTCCCTCTCCATCTGCTTCTTTTCTCTACTATTTTTTTCGGCGGGGGGTGGGGGGTGGGCGGGCAGCTCGCTGGTTGTCACCAGCTTCAGAAAGCCACAGTCCCAAGCGTGAAGACAGCCTGCTGCCCTCCGCTCCTTCCCACAAGCCCCACACAATGACTGGATAGAAGCAGTGGCTCCTGATGTCCTGGGTACAGGCTGTCGTGTCCAGGCCCTCATGTGTGTCCTGGCTTCAGGATGGAGACGCCAGCACCAGGAGAATAAGGGTAGCAACCTTGGGCCTCCATTTCACCTTCTCCCGCATCCCTAGGAAACAGAGGGGACAGGCTGGCATTGGACTGCACTCCATGAGCTGGAGAAGAGGGACAGGCAGCAGGAAGGGCTCCCTGGCTCCAAGAGGTCCTGGCCATCTACTGTCATAAAAGCAGGCAGACGGAGGGGACTCTGAGGGACTCGTTCCCTCAGCCCTTTCCTTACTCAGCACGGCCCCCCTCAGGAATGGCTTCGGTGAGGACAGCCCTGGCTGTCTTGTCCACCGTGTGCGGACGCACGCACTTGCACACACTCATGTACACACTCCGCCCCACACCCCCTTATCTGCAGCGTACATTTCCCCCTCCAGGCTCCCAGCAGCCAGTTGTACTGTCACTTTTGTGATTGCAGATAATTCACATTCAAACAAACTCTGACTCACCAGAGACACAGAAAGAAAATGCTCGTGAGAGTAGGAACACTGCAGCTCACTGTTTGCTTTCCCCTTGCCGAGCATCTTTTATATCCGGAGAGGACCATAGGGATAGGGGATTGGCTGGCGACAGTGAAAGCCAGGGACCACTGCACTAAGGAGCAGTAGGTCAGTGCCACTAGGAAGTAGGCTTCTTGGACCCCAAGGTCTCATATCCCTGGAGTATCACGTTCTCAGACATGTCATTGCTTTCTACGATGAGGTGCTCTGTGGCTGGCTGTGTGGCAGACTGCCTGGAGAGGTGGGCCAGGTGGGAGGGTGGCTCTATGGCTTAAAGAAGATCTGGCCTTTGCCAACAAAGCATCATGAGGCAATGCAGACTATACTGGAAAATCCCCACCTTACTTAATCAGACCTCTTAGCCCATCCCCACTAAATCTGAATCTCTGTGGGACTAGACAGGAGTGAAGTCTTCCTTTGGTTTTTATCCTTACAGCAAACACAATACTCGTTTTGCTAACCATGTGGGAACCGTTGATTTAGTAAGTTAGTTCAAGAATTCTCCATAAGGGGCGTCTGGGTGGCTCAGTCGGTTAAGCGTCTGCCTTCAGCTCACGTCATGAGCTCAGGGTCCTGGGATTGAGCCCCGAATCGATCCCTCTCCCTCCGCCTCTCCCGCTGCTAGTGTGCTCTCTGTCTCTCTCTCTCAAATAAGTAAAGTCTTTCAAAAATAAAAATAAAAAGAATTCTTAAATTCAGGTGGTTCCTGGCTCGTGCATCAGGCGGGATGGACCATTCCGTCCTAACTCCACCCTCGGCCACCCACTTGGTGAAAAGATGGAGCAGGGTCTTTTCTCTAAGGTTGTAAAAGCGCTCCACGGTAACTCGGGGTTCACGTTTGAAACCAGAATGCGAGAAACCTGTGTGTTTGGCCATTCGATGGTTAATTTGCTAAGTATAGACTACTCTCTTGAGGGAAGGTGAACTCAACCAGTTTCTCACCGTGCAAAAGCACTGTCCCGAGGAGGGGATTACCTGGAACCCAGGGCTCCCAAACCCGTTCCCCCACATGGATCTTCCCCACAGAATTCTCTCTCCCCCCTCGCACCCCGCTCACTGTGAAGAGACCCAGCAGGTTGAGACTGTTGTCATGCATTCATTAAAGCCTCGTTAATTATTAAAATGGTATTTAGTGGGGTTTAGCAACTCTGAAATAAGATTTCATGTTTGTGCCAGTTGTTGAACTTGGGTAATTCTGTTCTTAATAATCGATTGTGAACTGTTTGACTTGGAATCACTTTTCTTATTAAACCCAAACCAAACCTTTATTTGAGATACTTAATTATAAGTGAGACTAATTTGCTTCCCCTCAGGGCACCAGGGGACTCTTGAGTCCACACTAGGACGAGGGAATCCCGTGTCTGAGGACAGAGAAGGGTGCCGTCCCTGGGAGATCGGGAAGGGGATGGTTATTCCGTAGAACGCCATTTGAAGAAAGAGTCCCCCAAGCTCCCATCTGCGTCCACATTAACTGGAGCTTTAAGGACGGCAGCGTTCTCGTCTCATTCGGATGTCAGCACGCTGGGGAAGGGCATTTGAATGATATCGAGCTGTCTCGGGAAGTTAGGGCTGGCTCCCCATTTGGGTACTTCTGGGACCGTGCTGACTATAAAGATGAGAGGGCGGAGGTTCTAAATTTTGGTGGAAAGAACAAGGAGCTGTTCCTCCTTTTCTCAGCTCTGTGAAGTCTGGTATTTCTGCCCCATGAACTCGGTGAGCGTGCCTTCCTGGACAAGGCACTGCTCCCAAACCCCATCTGACGGTCAGGGCTCTGTTCCTCCGGACAGGTCTGGGGTCTTGCCCATGCCAGCCCTCCTGCTGGGGAACGCAGCAGAGCACAGCGGGATGAGCGCAGCCTTCCCGGGGAGGAGCGTGGGGTTCAGCCCCCAGAGCTGGTGCTCGCTCTCTGTGTCTCCAAGAGATATTTGCTATCCCCGCTCTGAGCTTTGGATCCCACAGCTCTGAAAGGACTGCCACAGTTCCTACTTTGTGGGTGCTTGTGAGGATTAAAGCTAGTGAATGTGAAATGCTCGTAGAGTCGCGCGGCGCTCGGCGTAGAGAAGATGCTCAGTAAAGCTACCTCTTATTTTCAATCCCTCCCTTCGTGCCCCATCGCCCCCCTTCCCCTACTTCAGCCAGAGCCTGCTTGGTCTCCTGTATTCGTTTGCTGGGGCTGCCCTACCAAAGCACCACAGACCAGGTGGCTTCAACAAGAGAAATTTTTTCTCTCACGGTTCTGGAGGCTAGAAGTCTGAGGTTGGTTTCTTCTGGGGTCTCCTCCTTGGCTTGAAGATGGCCATCCTTTCCCTGTGTCTTCACATGGTCTTCCCTCTGTATGCGTCTCTGTCCTCTTCTTATAAGGACACCAGTCGGATTGGATCTGAACCCTCCCTAATGACCTCATTTTAACATAATCGCCTCTTTAAAGAGTCTGTCTCCACATACAGTCACATTCTGAGGCACGAGAGCTTAGGACTTCGACGCATCAATTCTGGGGAACGAAGTCAGTCCATAACAGCTCCTCCCGTCACCACAACCACTCGTTGTCTGGACTTTACCCAGTTACGGGTGAACTCTGCCTTTTCTGCTTGATGCCTTTCCGCCATTGAGCCTGTCCCTCCATCCCCTACTCCTCCTGGAGAAGAGATAGGCCTGATTGCAACCAAGTTCCACTTGGGATAGAGTACGGGTAAGGCCAAATAGTCCAATCAGAGCCGTGTTTTGGGGAGAGTTCTGCATGCCGGGAACAGACATGGAATTACTCTAATAATTTCTTGGTCCTTTTGCTTAAGGAGAATAAAACACATTTCATAAGGTTGCTGACAGTATTAAATAAGCAAAGAGTGTAACACAGTGCCCAGTGCAATGTAGGCATTCAAACATCTCTGTCCTTCTCTCTTGACTGGGAGGGATAGGCTGGACACAGTGTTAAAGCCAGATCCATCTGGCCATGAAGACACAGGCTGTACCGCGCGGTGGGGGACAAAAACTACTGGATTAACAGGGATCAGGGCAATCGCAGTGGGATAAAGAAGAAGAAACATTCAAGAGATACCTGAAGGAGAAACACTGAATACAGGGGGTGTTTGGATAGAAGGAAGGGAGAATGAAAAAGAAAGCGAGAGATCATAGTTGATCCCACGGTCTTAGACCTGGCTTAGTGGGAATGGTGTCTTTAGCAGAAAGCTGGAGAGTGGAGGCCGGGGGTGTTGATAAAGTCCATGGAGGTCATGCTGAAGGTGAAGGTGAGATCTTGGAGGCAGTGGGGAAATGGGGGAGGAGGTCTGGAGCCATCCATTGAGCTTGCCACTCTTGGCTCATCTGTCCTGGGTGCCTCTCCTGGACCTTGAACCTCACGCCTTCCCAACTGGAGGAGGCCCCAGCTGGGAACTGCCACTTGTTAATTAAGCTCTTGTTACTGATGGTGATGACTCGGGTCTTGTGTGCCCTGGGCCAGGGTTTGAGACCTGAGATCAAGGACTTCCATTTCCAGTCCTCCCCTCCGGTGATTCTCTTTCAAAAGAAAATAGGGTCTTCACAGCTGAATTACAGATCTGATTTCCCATTTTCCAAGAGGAAAACAAATAGAATTCCTAAGCAGGAGTGCTTTTCTCTCTAAATACCCTTGGTGAGTAGGACATTGTTATTCCAATATTGTTTATTTCAGACTTTCCAGGCCTTCTCAGATGCTTGACTTCACATACTCATTTTGCCTGCTTTAGTGGCAATTTAACATTGTAAACTGCCAGGAAGAAAAGGGAAGCAGCACAGGCAGATGAGTTTTCAGGCAGCATGAATATTTTCTGACTCCCTGGCCAGGGATTTCTTGCGCGTGTGAAAAGTCAGCGGAAGAGCGAGACAGTTTATTTCTTGATCATCAGTGACACACGGGTACTTTAAGACCTGTGGCAATCATCACCTTATTTGGGAACACCTACAAGAGGCCCATCCATCTCCTGGTTTACTTTCCACTTACCCAACCAGGCTACCCCATGTGATATTGCAGGCGAGGGAACAGGCAAGAGAATGAATGAGTACGGATGGGCCCTGAAAAGAGAACTATTTCCCCAGAGGAGGCAAGGAGAGGGTGGTGTTGGCTCAGGCTTGGAAGGGTTCCAGGAAAGCAAGAAGAGCTAATCACGGGGACCAAGAGGAAGAGCTTAAGAGCAACGACTGAGAGGCATTTCTCTACTCGGGGAGAAATGATCCAGGGACGGGAAGCCTATCTAAAGTGCTGTAAGGAGCCTGTGGAAGAAAATAATGGGTTAGAATAGAATGAAATGGAAGCATTATATGTGGGGCTGGCAACAAAGGCCAAGGACCTTTGACACTGGCTCCAAGAGCAAACTGCAGTCCTGGAGGACATGCAGGCTGGAAGACCTGAGAAGCAGGCTCAGGGTGCCGGCCATAAGCAGAGAGATCCAGGGAACCAAACAGAGATCCCAGAAAGAGACTCAAATGTCTGAGTGGGGAGATAGCATATGAGAAAGGGGTATAGCAAAGCAGTGGGGAGGAAGTTCAATTAATAAATGCTGTTGGGCAACTAGCTAGATAATTGGGAGAAAAAAAGATTAAATGGGATCCCTTTCTCGCTCCTTATACCAAAACAAATTCCACCTGGATGAAAGATAGATAAATACAACCACAAAATGTATCATGGGTGCCCGTGTGTGTTTGTATACAAAGTCAGAGGCGAAAAACTCATCTGTGAAGACAATATCTGTAATAGAAATGATGAAGGACTAATTTCTTTCGTTTTGTTATCTGAGAGTTCTTAAAATGCAATAAAGGAGAGAGTTCTTGGGAGCCAGTAGAGACACTGGGCAAAGGACAGTCACCCCCCCCCAAAAAAAAAAAAGCTAATAAACATATCAAAAGACATATCACTTCAGTCATCATTGAAGAAAAGCAAACTAAAACACGGTTGATTTCTTTTTTAATCTGTCAGACAAGAAAAGATTAAAAATTTGATTATATCCCCACACCCTTGTGGACAAGGGTGTAGAGTATCTGGCTCCTTCATACATTTGTGGTGGAAATAAAAAATGTGGTAGGGCCCCTTTGGAGGATGAGTTGGCAATATCTATTCAAATTTTAAATTCACACATCATTTAATAAGAATTTTATTTTTAGGAATTTAACCTGGAGAAATCTATTGATACATGTACACAAATACACAATTATCGGAAGGCCATTACTCTGTCCCTACAAGGAAGTAGGTACAACATAAAAGCCTTTCTTACAACATGAGTTTTATAAAATTATGGTACAGCTGTTCAGTGGGTTAGTAGGTGGTCATTAAAATTAATAAAATCAGTTGACACATTTCAGTTTTCTATTTCTATGTAACAAGCCACCCCGCAACATAGTTGCTTAAAACAAAAGCCACTATTGGCTATTGTTCATGACTCTGTGGCACATCTGGGTTCTGTCTGGTGGTTCGTTTGCTCTGTCTGGTATCACCTGGGGAGCTGCCCTCATATGAAGGCTCGACTGGGCTGGAAGACTCAAACGGGTCACACAGGTGGCTGGCAATTGGTACTCACTATGTCTCGAGCTCACTGGGTGCTGTTGGCCGACTGCCTCAGTTCTCCTCCTTGGGTCTCTCCGTGTGATGTGGGCTTCTCACAGCATGGCTGCCAGATTCCGAGAGGAAGCGCCACAAACACCCAAAAGCAGAAATAGCAGATCTCTTGAGGTTATGTCTCAGAAGTGACACAACATCGCTTTCTCTGCCTTCTGTAGAGGAAGTGGCAAAATCTTTGGGGCCAATGGTAATCCTCCGTGGTGTATTTTCCACTTATCCACACACACATGAATCTATCCATCTACCCACCTACCTATCTATGTATACCTGCAGATACATAGACATAGGTAACATTTCTAGAATGATACACAAGAAACTGGTGATAATTTTGGCATCCATGGAAAAGGACGGACTTGTTCGTACGGTTGTATTCTTCATATGCACACATATCTTTTTGGATTAAAAAAACAACTTTTTTTTTTAAACCAAACCCATTTATTGACCCAAGCATGGGTCAAAGCATGACCCAAACTATGTTCAGTGGCTAAGCTATCAGTTTACTATCTGCTTAGGAAGTTTAGCGCCAAAATACCTCCTGCTCTGATGGTGTGGCTTTATCTTCCAAGGACTTTGGTGATTTTTTGTAGAGGCAGAAACCTGGCCAGCCACAGAAGTTGGAGACTTTTGTCCAAACAACATGGTTTGAGGAAGATAATACTGTTTCCCTGTGGGTGATGGCCTATTGTGAACCGCAGGCATCTTCTTTCTGAGGGACCCCTGGCTTGTTTTGTCACGAATTTTAATTGGTTTCTGTAGTAAGCTTTGGGACTGGTGTAGGTGGTGGGGCCAAATGTGCCTTGCTAATGCAGACGTCCAGATAATCATGGAAGCCCAGGTCTCAAGAAGGACTCAGATTTCCCTTCTTTGCCCTAACTTGTGTGAAACCAAGACATCTTAAATAAAATGCTGTCTGTGTATCAAGAGTAAGCCCGATGCACACGCATGCATATGAGTGTGGATGGAACAGTATCCTGGAAGAAAATTGGAGAACCATGACCCCAAAGCTGAAGGTTGTATTCTGCTGAGATCTCTGAGCCAGGGCTTCTCAGGAGGAAGACCTTGAGCCCCACTCAGCTTCGATGAGCCCCTGCAGTCCTTTCCAGGGCTCCACTCTGATAGTGCTCATTCCTTCCTTTCTGCCCCCCCCACCTCTACCCTCCACTGCCTCCCACCCACACACCTCTGCCTAGCTCTTGTTCTGTGCTCATTTGGTTCGGCAGTTAAATGGACATACGTGTTCAGTTTTCTGGGTCTCCAAGCCAAGGAGCAGGTTCTAAGTGACACATATAAAGTGTGCACATATGTGACTATAGAGTCATATCTACTGTGTGTGTGTGCACATGTGTGTGTAGGGGGGTGTGCATATGAAGGGAGAATGAGTCTGGTGGCATTCTCTCTGGAAAAACAGGCCGGGCAGTTTTGGAGAATTGGTCCAAACAATCTGAAGGCTCCATTTCTCCTTCATTTTGGGGAAAGGCAGGGGGAGCAAAGAACCCATATGCTCCAAGCCCAGCCACTGCAACACTGGTCCCCGAGTAAGATTCATGATCCACGTTAGGGGAGGAATCCCAAGACAAGGATGATGGGAGAAGAATTCTGCCACATTCAGCAAGAGCATCCCTCCCTTCTTCCTTCCCTTGGAGAAACAGGGTTCTGAGGTAGGGGTCCTGGACGTCAAATGGCCCAGGCCCTGGAGTCCTAGCTCCATGCTGCCCCTTAGTCTCTTTGGCATAGAGGATGAAGATCAAGAGCAATGGTCTAGGGAATCAGCTGGTCTTGGGTTCAGATTACAGCTCCATCACTCCCTATCTGACTAACCTGAGACAGGTTCTCTAATCTATCTGGCCTCAGTTTTCTCATCTATAATTTGGAGGAAGGTAATAACAATACCTACCTTACAGGGTGTGAGGGAAGGTAAAATTTAAAGAGCTCCATACAGAGCCTGACACAAAACAGGTAAAGGACGCTCATGTTGCCGCAGCTGCTGCTGACAATGATTTTGTTTGTTCCTCACAAGAACCCTGTGAGCAAAGATTTGCATAGTACAGCTCTCTGAGGCTCCATTCTTCCACAGTCTATGCAACTGGCAACGATTAGCCTTGAGCAATGCACAGCCTGCCCAACCATCCATGGCGGCCTGGCCTGTGAGGTACACCAGACAAGGTAAACATGCAGGAAGTGTCACAACTAGAATGAATCCAGGCTTCCTAGCCTAAAGAGGCTCATCAAGAGGGAAAGCAGCAATTGTCCATCAGGTGCTGCAGCCAGAATAAAAGACTGCAGGTGTCACCAGCCTTCAATGAGCAAGGCAGACCTGGGCCTCATTTCCTCCTCCAGGCTGTCACCTCCTGGGGACAGATTGGGCACAGGTGGCACCCAGTTCCATCAGCCCCCTTCAGGGTACACCATGCTCCCTATGAGATGGCGCACACAGGCTGCTGAGCGCCCGGGGTCTACATTTATAAGTCACACAGAGACACAAAGGGCACATCAAGGGCCCTGTCTCTTCCCCAGGGCAGGACAGGGCAGGGAATCTTACAGGCTTCTACAACACAAGTGTTTTCCATCTGGCAGCCCACAGGTGTTTTGTTTTGCTCCGCTTTGTTCTGGAAAGTGTCCACTGTAGGGCTGTACTGGGAGACCTCTCAGCGCTGGGGCCCCTGCTTGTTCCTGCTCCCCGATGCCAGCCTGTCAGCCGTCTGGGCACTGAGTAATGTGGTGACACCCACCACACTGGACTTCACCTGAAGGTGCGACATACACAATAATGATAATAGTAATCATAATGTCATACACTTGTGAATTCCTGTGCACCTTTCAAGGAGATCTCGCTTGCCTTAATTTGTTTTCAGTACAAGTACAAGCTTGTATAAATACCTGTAGCTACCATCAGTAGGCTATAGTGTGCATGACAAGCCCCACACTCCACATCTCCCATGCGTTATCATTTCATTCTCACAACAGATCTATGAGGCAGGGATTATTCTCCCCCATTTTACAGATGAGGGTCTCGATGGGAAACAGGAACCTGGGCAGGCATTGCCAAGGTCATGTAGGAGGTCAGCAGCAGAGCCCAGATTCAGAGTCAGGGATCTGTGGCTCCAAGCCCACTATCTCAGTCATCATGCTCTATTTGTAAGTTAAATAGGGAGATGTGTTATGACCTTGTTATAAAGAAAGGAATTGAGGCCTGACAAATGTTACAGAACTTGCTCAAGGCAACACAACAAGTTGATGACACATCTAGAACCCAGGACCTGGCCAACATTGACCTCGACTAGTCTAAGGGTCTCCACAAAATAAATGAAAAGCAAGAACAGAAAAAACACCAAGGAATCTTTTGTGGCCCCTTCATAGACTGTTTGCCTACCCTCATTTTTTTTTTATTATTCTATGTTAGTCTCTATACAGTACATCATTACTTTTTGATGTAGTGTTCCATGATTCATTGTTTTCGTATAATATCCAGTGCTCCATGCAACCTGTACCCTCCCTAATACCCATCACCAGGCTCACCCATCTCCCCCACACTCCTCCCCTCTAAAACCCTCAGTTTGATTCCCAGAGTCCATAGTCTCATGGTTCATCTCCCTGTCTGATTACCCCCTTCATTCTTCCCTTTCTTCTCCTAATGTCCTCCATGCTGTTCCTCACGTTCCACAAGTAAGTGAAACCATATGATAATTGACTCTCTCTGCTTGATTTATTTCACTTAGCATAATCTCCTCTAGTTCCATCCATGTTGATACAAAAGTTGGGTTTTCATCCTTTCTGATGGCTGAGTAATACTCCATTGTATACAGAGACCACATCTTCTTTATCCACTTGTCTGTGGAAGGGCATCTCAGCTCCCTCCACAGTTTGGCTGTTGTGGACATGGCTGCTATGAACATTGGGGTACATTTGGCCCTTCTTTTCACTACTTCTGTATCTATGGGGTAAATACCCAGTAGTGCAATTGCTGGGTCATAGGGTAGCTCTATTTTTAATTTTTTGAGGAATCCTTATAGTGCAGGCCAGCAAAGGATTTGTCCACACTCTCCCAGGGAGGATGGAGTGTGGCTGCTCCCCAGGCTGGGAGCGGACTCCAGGACTCTTGTGGGAGCTGCCTCGAGGCGAGCAGGTGGGGTACCAGTGTATCTCCCCTGCCTTGTGCCTTTCCATCTCTCTCCTCTTGCAAAGGGAGTTCTGTGGTCCTCTGCTCCCCTTTGCTCGTTAGCACGCTGTAAGACTTCCTACGCACAGCAGGAGGGAAGCTACTTTGAAAGGTACCCAACCTAATGACTTTCCGAAGAGTCTCCATTTCACCATGATGGGCTGGCTGCAGGATGACAGGTTGCAAGCTCAAAGCCACCAAGGAGAAAGGGCCATTGATTCAGAGCGTTTGTACCCCGCTGCCTCCCTGCAGCTTCTCTTGGACGTCCTTCTGCAGCGGTGGGAACACATCCCCGTCTCTCCCACCATACCACAGAGCCCAGTGGGCTCCGTGTTTCGGCATGTCTTGTTATGTGGCGGTGGGTACAGTAACTCCTCCTTAGTGACATCAGCTCATCTAGGAATTCATCACTGGGGCGGGGGGAGGGGGGTCCTCACGCATGCAAACACACATACACACCGATACTTTTGTGCAGTTCATTTGTTATGAAAGAGACTGTTTTACTGAGAAATGAACGTCGGTGTTGGGAAGTGACTGAAATACATTGAGATAATTTCTTTTTAGCGACTTTGTTCAAATGGCCCTTTCATGACAATACCGTGTGGTTTTTGCAAAGAGACACCGACATATGCCCAGTCTTTCAAAAGCTATTTTGGGATGAATGGACTACTGGGCTGCTTTGTGGGTTCTTGTTAAATGAAATGAATCTGGTGGCCTTAATTCTGGGCTTTGTCTACACGGCCGGACACAAAGCGAGGAGTTGCTGGAAGGGCTGAGACAGGAGCTGGGTTTGAAGGGACGGAGCTCATTAGCCTGACACTGCCGAGGAAGGTGCGCCCATGAACGTCCTGCTTGTAAAGAAGATCTCGGGGTGATATTAGCCCACCACAAATTTAGGCCTGTTGGACATCATGGGGCAGGGAGGAGGGTTGCAGAAGAAAAGATTTAATGCATTGAACAGTGAGGTTAACCTCACAGACAGACTATATCTGGCCCCCACGGGCACCCAGCTGCTCCTTGGGACCAACTCCCCAGCCCTCTGAGAAAGGCACCCACTAGTTTCCCTCGGGACAAGGTCCAGCCAGGGAGGGATTCATCATGGCAAGAGGGCTAGCACAGCCCAGTCTCACCCAGAGGCAGGAATCAGTAGAAGGAGATTATGGTACACATAGTACAGTGTGATAACCTCAACTAGCTTTCCAGCCCTGCTGCTCAGGGACGTGATGCCGGGTGTTTAGGGAAAAAGGGGTCATGTGGAAGGGAGAGTAAGCTAAAGAAAGAGTGTAAGGAACTCAGGAGACAAGGTCACTCTGGTAGGTGGCCTCACGGCACATCTGCACAAGTGGTAGGAGGGTGGTGTTTCCCCCTCGGGAGTATAAGCAATTCCAAGCTTATGTGAGATACTCTGCTGAGCCCTGGAGCTGGAAGAGAAGGGTTTGAAGGGATCCTGTTGGTAACCTGTGTTCCTTACTCAGAACCACGAAAGGTGGGCTTGCGACCCTGCATGGGCAACTGACAATGGGATGGGCGGGGAGCTAGGAAGTTTGAACAGAAGAAGGAAACTTGGAGCCGGTTTTCGAGGATATATAGGAGCTAGGAAGGAAGAGGGGAAGCAGAGGGAATCCTGACAAAAGGGAGCATGGACAAAATATCGGGGGCAAGAAAGAGCGAGGCAGCAGCAAAGAGCGGGAGGTGGCATTCTTTCCCAGCACTGCTGGAAAGGCAGCAGCCTTGGAGGGATGCTCCCCAGCCTTTCACATCCAAGATTTCTTTTGATTCTCCAAACACCCCTGGGGGTATTAGCCCCATTCTACAGATGGATCATGAGCTTGGGCATGCACACAACTCATTAGCTGCAGTGCTAACGCGAAGAGTGGAGGGGAGGGAGCTGCATCCAATCCAAACCGTCTCCTCCCACCAGAGTGGGCGCAAAGGGAGTGTGAGAGCCAGGGGAAGCAAGGAGGAGGAGGGAATGAGCCAAGCTACCATTTTCATCAATCCTAAAAAGAAACAATCTCCATCTTATTTGAGATCAATGGCTCCGACTTATCAAACGTAATTTATAAACTCTGTTCTCTGAGACCCTAGAAGCTGTGAGGTGGACAGGGAATATGAGATGTCCCCGCACCTGTCCTTCTGCCCTGAACCATCCTGAACAGTCCCAAGGGCCTCGCAGGGAAGTGTTTCTTATCAGTGTAGCAATCACCCTGCTTGTGTCCGTGGTAGCACTGTTCCTGTCATCCAGACTCAAAGGCTTGGAAATCAGATGTGACCACTGCCTTCCTCCTGCATCCTCAGAGTCACAACAGTGAATGTTTCATACTGTTTCGCATATCCATGACTACCATGCTGCTCTAGACCTTTAATTCATCAACTGTGTCCACTTCTCTGGACACAGTTTGTCCCTTTCCCCAGTGTCATTCCCCCCCCATGTGACACCAGGTGATCATGTAATCATGATCTAAGACAAAACTTTGGCCCCTTCACTTCCCCCTTCAAAATCATCGTAGCGTGACGTAATTGCTCAGTAAACATTGCGTGAATGAAATGCACTTAGTGCGTCTACAAGGCCTGACCAGTAACATGCAAATCCCTTTATCAGCCTGCAGAGCCTCCTACAACATGGTCTCAAGCTACTTTTCAGCCTTATCTTCACATATAGGCTCACTCTGGCCCACTCCACAGAAAATTGAGCCATTGTTCTGTCCATAAAGAGCTTGTACATTTATACTCTATTTTGATTGTGGCTGGTCCTCAAACAAGAAATCCCCTTCCCACTACCCTTGCCCACTCTCTGTGGCCAAGTACACGCCATCTATCAAGACTCTGGTGGGATACTCCTTTATAAGCTATAGAAGGTCGGACCTAAAAGACGTGTTTAAGAAAAAAGGAGAGAAGCACATTAACTTACCTCCCAGGTCACAAAGTCACTTCAGTTCTCTAAATCTCATTCGTATTCATCTGTTTTTTTTTCTTGTAAAAATTATATTTTTTCATTTATTTGACAGAGAGAGAGATCACAAGTAGATAGAGAGGCAGGCAGAGAGAGAGGGAGAAGCAGGCTCCCTGCTGAGTAGAGAGCCCGATGCAGGGCTCGATCCCAGGACTCTGAGATCATGACCTGAGCCGAAGGCAGAGACCTAACCCGCTGAGCCACCCAGGCGCCCTTGTATTCATCTGTTAAAAAAAAAAAAAAAGAAAGTGGTATGGACTGCCCTTATCCCACAAAATTGTCAGGAGGATCAAATGAGATCATGTATGTGAAAGTATTAGGCAAATGATTATCTGGAGTTAAACAGTAATAATTACAATGTATATATTACAGTGATTGGTATACATACATTTTTCTCTCCCTGATAAGTTCAAGATCTGCATGAATACAGTAACCACAAGGCACATGTGGCCAGGGAGCCCTGGAAATGTGGCTGCTCCAATCTGAGATGTGCTGCAAATAGAAACACACTGACCAGACTTCAACGACTCACTACCAAAAAAAAAAAAAAAAAAGTCAAATATCCAATTAATAATCTAATCAGTAACCTTTATCACACATTGAATTAATATTTTGGATATATTAGCTTAAATGAAGCATACTATTGAAATAAACGCCACAATCTCTTTTTGCATTTAACATGGCTACCAGGAAATTTCAAATTCTATACATAACTCTCGTTAGATTTCTTTGGGACATCCCTGCCCTAGAGAATTGGAAGCGTGTTGTATTTTGCCCTATAGCCCCTTGCGGGAATACCGTCCCTATTTGTCCGATGGATTATGATGTGAGTACACTCTTTTTTCATCCACGCGGGAACGCTCGGGTGGAGGAATGGAGGTGATGTTGGATTGTGTGGGGACGAGCAGGGTGCAGGGCTCTGGTTCTGCCATCACCTCCGAAGCCTGCAGCAACGATAGGTCACTTCCCATGGGCACCCACAGCCACCGCCCCACCTCTCAGCGCTCAGAAGACACAGGGTACTAGCCTCACTTTCCCTTTTTCCTGGCCACCCGCTCCATGATTAGGGACTGCTTATCGGCAGGGGTGGGGAGGTGAGTTAGGGTGGGATCTTTCACTTGAAAGCGAAACTCACCTATGACTCACCTGCAGGGACCTGCCGTCCAAAGGAGTAGCTCCTGAGATCACAGCCCCCACGGTTCCCTTCCAACGCAAGGGAAACCGGAAGCCCTTTCCCTCCTGCGTGTAAAGAGGCAGTGACTCGGGCGGGATACCTGGAGCCTTTCCTACTGGGGTCCATCACAAGGCCACCTGTCTTCTATGGGACACACTGCCAAGAGCAGGGACAGAAGCCAAATGCAGTTGGAATCACTCAGACACTGGGCGGGGGCACTGGGAAGCCCTCCCCACACCTGTGTTGCTGAGCCGCCGAGGGCCACGGACACTCCCAGCCCCTCCCAGCCCCTCCCTACTCACCTCTCCCCTTCCCTTTGGATTCCCCTTCTTCCTCAGGCAGCAGAACCTTTGACACCAGAGACACAGGAAAGGGATAGTCCCGAGCAGAGGATTTGGCTGCCGTCAGGACACAGGGACCAACGTGTGTCTCCAGGAGGGAGAATCACCACCAGCCCCCTCGTGGCCGCAGCGCATGATGACCGGTCCTCTCTCCGGGGCTGACCACCAAGACGGGCCGGCAGACGACAACACCCAAGTTGGGGGGACCGTGGGGCCCTGCCTTTTTCTGACTTCGTAATAGCATTTGTAGAGATTATACGACTTTTTAAAATAGAGTCTTAGCAGGCCTAGGAGAGGGATTTGTCTCTCCTGAGTGTCTTTTCTTCAGGATATGTGTCAGAAGAATTCTTAAATCTTCAAAAAACCTTCATCTCTCCATGAGATGAGAACGTGGTAGCAGTAAGGCACAGTAAAAAACCTGCTGATAGACAGATGGAATGGTGTAATTATACGCAGGAGGGAGAGAGGGAGCGTTTGCTGAAATTATTAGTGTGGGCAGACAATTAGAGGCTTTTCCAGAAGATTACACTTTTCCCTCCCATCTGCGCTCCATTTAGGAGTTTTTACATTCACAATGCTATTTCCTCCTCAGCTGTGCCATTTGCCATTTTGCCCAAATTATTATTGTGCTTGACTTTGCGTTTGCTCAGACTTCCCCAGCATCCCGTCTCCGCTTCTTGGCACATGCCGGCGCTCGGAGCCTGCTCCCACTCTCCTCCTCATCCTTCCCATCTCTTTTCCCTCCGCCCTCCCCTCCACCTCCTACTCCTGCCCCCAAAGGAGACTTGAAAATGTCTACCAGGACTATGGCTGCTTTTCGGAGGCTGAGCGGGACGTGATCTGCCGTAAAATTAGAGAAGGTGATCAAAGTGATCTATAGCACCGCGTTCTGTCCCCCTGGGACCCGCTCCGAAGCCATCGATGAGCCCCCAGGAAATTGTTCAACTTGGATGAACATTTAGAATCTGTGGTTTGGACCAGGAGGAAGGAACCAGCGTTGTCTTTCCACCCAGTTCTGCCTGAGTTCAGGTCACTGGGTATGGTCCACATCTTCCAATTTCTTGTGGGTGCCCGGATCTAGAACCCAGCACCTCATTCGTACTCCCTGTTCATTTATTCATTCACTCAACACAAAGGCATTGAGCATCTATTGTGTCTTAGTCTCAGGACTTAAACTTGGGGGACGGGGGGTAGAAGAGAACCAACATTTACTCCGTGGCTGCTCCCAGTGAGGTCCAGCAAAAGGCTCTTTGGCAAGTGGGAATCATTGTCTTCACATTCCAGATGGGAAAAGACATTCTATGAGGTTGAGTTGGCTGCCCAAGTCAGAGGCAGAGTGCCATGGCCTGGATCTCTGACTCCAAGGCTAGTGATCTCAACTGTATACCTTCGGTCCCAGGAAAACAGACGAAGTCCCTGCCTTCTAGTGGCCCTGTCATCGGCTGGATAAGCAATCAGAGGAACATGGCAGTAGTAAATACGGAGGGCCACGAGCCAGGGGAACGAAGGTCTGCAGAAGCCAGGAGGAAGAAGTGACTGAGCATTTACAAGGAGCCCGATGGGAACATGCCAGAATAGCAGCCTGAACGTTGAGTAGAAGCTGGCCAGGGCGAGAAGCAAGGAAGGGGCCCTGTGGTCCAAGAGGCCAACAGGTATGGAAGGCTGGTGATTGAAAGGAAGGAGCCAATACTTCTCTTTAATGTATTTTTTTGTCCAGCCTTTTTCCCATTCTTTATACCATTTTATCTCCCAGCAACCCTCAGGTAGCCAAGACCGTCTCCACTAATGTAGATGAAGAAACAGAGGCAGAGGATGGGTGAGTAACTTCCTTAGAGAGGAAGTGGCCCCACAGATCCACAGAATGATCCCTGGGCAGACGGTGGGACTCTAGTCTAGCTCCTGATCTGTCTCCAGAGGGCTGAGGTGTTTTTGGGTAGTGGAGTATATTCAATGTGGCCAACACAGTGCAGGCAGATCGCGTGCTTCTGAGGCAGGAAGAGAGCCTGATGTCAGCTCACCGAGGGTGTTTTGAACAATGCGATGGGTTGGGCTCACCCCATGGCGATTGCACAGCCCCGTAATGGGGTATGGTGTGGTGGTGGTGTGGTGTGCTGGTTGGCAGCGTCTGGCGGTGGATGGAGGGTGGCCGGGAGGGAGAACGAGCCTGGAGGAGGGGACAATCCGTTAGAAGGTGAGTCCAGGGGTCAAGGGAAGAGGTGAAGTGCCTGGGGTAAGGCTGTGGAGGCAGAGGCAAGATTGGGTATCTGATGGGAGGCTGGACATGACGGAGTAGCAGAGGTTGAGGACCACTAGGAAGTTACAGCCTAAGGAACTGGATGGACAGTGTTGCCGTGAACCAAGCAAGGGGTTCAAGGAGGAAGAGCAGGTTCAGGAAGAAAGGGGAGAAGAATAAATTAATCAAGAAGGAAACTTGAAGCCATCAAGGCTTTCTTCGTCAATTCGTCAGAGGAGGCAGCAGTGCCAAAGAATTGGGAATGCTCCCATGAAGTGTAGATAATCTCAAGCCATTCCACTAAAAATAAATTAGAAAATAAAGTTTTTCAGGTGACTCCACATCTGGCCACCCGCTTTCATGTCTCCATGGGAGACGAAGGATTCTCCCTCTTGCATCTCTGCCCTAGATCCCCCTTTGCAGGACTGCGGAGGCCCCAGAGATGTGGGAATCCACAGACAGGCAGGCCCACGGAGACACACAGACAGACGGAACCCACACTGAGTGGGGGGCAGGGACCTTTGTTTCCCTGGCTCGTCAGAATTCCGGAAGATGAGGGGAGGTCAACACTGCAGGCTAGTAAAGAACTCAGGGACAGGGGAACCCAGTGGCTTCAGAGGGGCTTCCTGAGCCTGGAGAGATGGGGGTGCATTGATGAGAGATACAGACGGTGAAGCCTTGGGAAATGTGAGAGCGACTGATGCCAGCTTTACCAGCCAAACGGAATTCAGGCTGCCACGTGACTAAGAGACTTGGGGAGTGGAGGGTGGCAAAGCTAATCCCAGTGGATTCTGGGGTCTCTTCAACAGTACAGGCACAACAGCAAGCCCTGAGCCAGGATTCAGAAAAGCCGATTGCACTTCTGACTCAGCCACTGGCTTGGTGATCTTGGACAGGTCCCTTTTTCTCTCCGATCCCTCTGGCATTTTATAAATCTGTGATTCCTCTGATCACACAGATAAGAGCAACCCCCAAAATTATCCATGAATAGAGTCAGGGCCAGCACGCTTTTTCCATAAAGGGTCAGATAGGAAGTATTTCTGGCTCTGTGGGCTATCCGAGCTCATTCAGCGAGTCGTCTCTGCCTTCGTAGTGAAAAAGCCACCAAAGACAGAATGCAAACAAGTGGGCTTGGCTGTGTTCCAAAACAGCTTTATTTACCAAAACAGACAGCGGCCAGATTTGGCCATTGTTTGCCGACCCCCAACATAGAGCATTCTGGGCGCAGGGACCCTTGCAATCTTCCAATCAGAGCAAAGGAGTGAGGGAGACGTCATTCCTTGCGTGGCGCGTGGTGCACAAGCCCCGGAGATGAGGTTAGGTCTGTCTCTTCCAGCTGTCCTTAGAAGGGGGCTTCACAGTTCCTGAAGACCGACCGATACTACGTAAGTCCTTCCACATGCACAAAATATCTGCATCCTCATTGTTAATGACAAGTCTGGGGCACCTGGGTGGCTCAGTCAGTTAAGCCTCCTGACTCTTGATTTCGGCTCAGGTCATGATCTCAGGGGTTGGGAGATGTAGGCATTGGGGTCTGCAATTCACCACGCAGTCTGCTTGTCCCTCTCCCTCCCTATCCACTCCTCCCCTGACTTGCTTGCTCCCCCACCACCCTCTCTCTCAAATAAATAACCAAATAAAATCGTAAAAAAAAAAAAACAGCCCTCTATTTGTAACCCCTTTCAGAGATTTAAAAAATAAAAAGTGGCTCATAGAGATTAGGCAACTGTCCTAAGATCACACTACTTAGGGTAGAACCCAGATAAAACTTCAGACTCAGAAAGGCATAGCACCATTCATGATCCAAAGAAGCCTACTCTTCTTTGTTTGAAGGTCTGGTCCTGGCCCCCAAACCTGCCCCTCAGAGCAGCTTTCCCTGCACCCACTCAGAGCTGACTCGGCCCAGGCAATCATTCTCCACACTTTTCCTTGCTTCCTCGGCAGTATTTTCCATCCCCACTTCTGAATGTCATGGAGCGTGATGCTGACACAATCAGGCAGAATCCCCAGTCCAGACAGCCCCACAGCCAGGGGAGACACAGATCCAGCACACGCGTGCTGGGATACACTGGAAAAGTGCAATTCACTTTAAATAGATTCCCATAAATAAGCAATAAAACAGGAACAGCCATTTGCAGTGAGCATTTCCAGGGTTTGATGAGCTAGGAGTTTGGATGGGGTGGGGGGGGTTGGGGGGACAAAGAGTCTTTTTCATTATTTCCCCATCCCTGCAATTTTCTTTTACTGCCTGATGACTTTGAAGGGGTGGGGAGATGAACGTGGCCCCGTAGGGATGGAGCCAGAGCTCCCATCTCCTGCTGCAGTCTGCCAAGTTCAACTTCCCGATTGTCCGAGGGTTTCTTCGTGAGCTAGGCCTCTGTCCTTCTACCTCTTTGACCTGCCTTGGCCTGCCTCCCTCCACCGACAGCTTCCAAGTGTCCTGGGAGATGAGGTGAGCAGACAAGGTTGGGGTCCCGGGGAGGGGCAAGAACTAGGAGGCTGATTCCAGAGAATCTGAGTTTTATAAAGGTGTATCTAGAAGGTAGGTGCAGGGGGTACAGCCCAGGCCAGGGTATGGTCAGAAATGTCTTCATTTCCTTTCTCTTTTTCTCTGATGTCAGACATGATTCCTTCGCTAGGAGGTGACCTGCCTCAGTTTACACTAATGTGGCAAGCTACAGAGACTGTCAGTGGTAGACAGTCCTTTTTGGAAGCTCACCTGACTTAGAATGCTGTACTCTAGCTGTGAGTGTGTGTGTGTGCGCGCGCATGTGTCCATGCATGATATCACACACTTGTGTGTTCACTCTGTTTGGAACCATGTCCCATACCACAAGTACATGCTTCTACAGCATTCCAGCATAGTGTCTTTTTTCTTGTTGACTTTTCAAGCATTCTTCCTCTCCTGACAGGAAGTTTCTACCTTATGACTCCCCGCAATCCACCCAGCCTGAACCTGTATTTAGAGCAGAGCCTGCTGACAACCTCCTTTGACTTTGCTCCTCATTCTGAGTCCCTGTCATGCTTAAAACCAAAGAATCCGCTCTATCCAAGATCTGATGTTCTCCTCGTATCCAGCTGTTCTTTCCATTCCCCCAAAGTCACTGCCCTTCTGAGGACTCTCTTGTGGGCGTGGCATTCAGTGAGGCTCTCTCAACAGCCATGCTGCCGACCCATGTTACAGATGGGGCACACGACGTAACTTTTGGTTTTCTGTTACCATTTATCATTCTCATGTTGTTTTGTGTGTGTTCGTCTGCTAAGCTGTCTGGATAGGATAACTACACACATTCATACAGACATTTCTTCATCATCTGTCTGTATCGGTAGTATTGGTTAGCTATGGCTGTGTAAGAAATAAGACCAAACTTGAGGGCTGAAAACTAGTAAGCATTTCTTATTACTCATCTAGCTGTGTGTCAGCTGGGCAGCTTTGTTAACCTGGGCTGGGATCAGCTAAATGGAGCTGGACCAGTCACATGTTTTTTATTAACCTATAGGGTCATCTTGGGTGGCCACACTCACATGTCTGGTGGTGGTGTGGCTGTTGGCAGCGGTGACAGGACCATATATCTGGCATCGTCCAGCAGGTTATCACAGGCCTGGGCACGCAGGGGCAGCAGGGCTCCGAGGGGGTGCGGGGAAGCATGAGACCTCAGCTCAGAACTAGACATCCCCATTTCCAGCACATTCTGTTGGCCACAGCAAGTCACGAGACTGGTTCAGATCCAAGGAATGAGAAATGGTGGAAACGGCAGTAAAGTCACATTGCAAAGGGTGTGGATTCAGGGAGAAGGGGAGAATTGTCTGCCATGCCCACTATTGGACATATACATAACATAAACCAGGTCAAATCCAAAAATTGGTTCCATTGTAGCTATACCCATTTATGTGTTCTCATCATCCTGTGTACACAGCTCTGATCTCTTCCAAGTTTGGCCATGGTGTGGTCATCTCGGGACCCAGCTCAAGGGGGGTAGGTCTTTGTTACTGCCAAATACGTAATCCAATTGAATAGATCATCTATTGTTTAATGAGTCACCCCATGAATTCATAGGATGACAGTAAATAAAATATGAATCCAGTAAGTTTCATTACCTCTTTTAATAACCAATAAACAAGCATTCACATCTTCTTCACTCAAAGAAGGCGAATCTTGCCCAGAGAGCAGAGAAGGGACATAGGTGGGACTGTAGCTTATGGTCTCTGGCCAGTCTGTCTCCTGTGTGCTCAGACTGCTTAATTATGTGCTCCAAGGTTTTCCTCCCTCCAGATTCGGGGCGTCTGGGAGCTTTTCATCTGTGGCCTCACCCCCTTTCATCGTATCAGTGACTTGTGTCGAGACACAAAAGAACTAAATGCAACCACTGACCACATACTCTCATCTTTTGTCCGTGAATGACTCTTTTTATTTCTTTCTTTTTCTTAAAAAAAGATTTTATTTATTTATTTGACAGAGAGAGATCACAAGTAGGCAGAGAGGCAGGCAGAGAGAGAGGAAGGGAAGCAGGCTTCCTGCTGAGCAGAGAGCCCGATGCGGGACTCAATCCCAGGACCCTGGGATCATGACCTGAGCTGAAGGCAGTGGCTTAACCCACTGAGCCACCCAGGCGCCCCAATTTTATTTCTTTCTTAATTTATGTGTTTGTCCTTATTTATGTATTTGTGACTTATGTATTTTGATTTTGTTTTTGTTTTTGTTTTTGCTTTTGTTTTGGTAGAGGGACAAGGTCAATATGTTGGAATTCTCCATAATAATTTTTTTTTTCAAATGTTGAACTGAACCAGAGATTTTTCTCTTGAACATTTGGCAGTAATTTAACAAGTGCTTATAGAGATAGCTCCTGCCTTTTCTTTTCCTTGTAGTAAAAAAGTATAACATGAAACTTACCATCTTGGCCATTTTTAAGTGCCCAGTTCAGTAGTGTTAAGTCCGTTCACATTGCTGTGAAACAGAGCTCCAGAACTTTGTCCTCTCACAGTCTGAAAGTTTATACCCATTAAGTAACAACTCCTCATTTCTCCTAGCCCCAGCTTCAGCTAACCACCACTCTACTTTCTGTTTCTATGATCAGGACTACTTTAGATATTTCATATAAGTGGAATCATGCAGTGTTTGTCTTTGGGTGATGGGCTTATGTCACTTAGCAGAAGGTCCTCCAGGTTCATTCGTGGTTCGTTCGTGGTGTAGCTTTTGTCAGAATTTCCTTCCTTCTTAAGGCTGAAAAGCATCGCATTGTACATATCTCTCACATTGGTTTATTCATTCATCTGAAGGTAGATATTTGGGGTGTCCACACCCCTTGGCTGTTGTGAATACTGCTGCTAGGAACATGCATGTGTCCCTACTTTCCAATGTCTTGGATACATACCCAGAAGTGAGACTGCTGAATCGTATGGTAGTTCTATTTTTAATTTTTTAAGGAAACTCCGTCCTGTTTTCCATAGCAGCTGCATCATTTTACATTCCCACTAGCACTGCGCAAGACTTCCAATTTCTCCACATCCTTGCCAGCACTTGTATTTTCTGATTTTTTGATAGTAGCCCTCCTAATGAGTGTGAGATGATAGCTCATTACTGTTTCATTTGCATTTCTCTGATAATTAGTGACTTTGAACAGCTTTTCATATGCTGGTTGGCTGTTTGTATCTTGGAGAAGTATTCAAGTATTCAAGTTCTTGGCCCATATTTTATTTGGACTCTTTGATTTTTGTTTTTGTTTTTGTTGTTGCATTTGTGTATTTTTAAGTACTTTGATAAATGTCCCTTCACTCACCAACAAACAAGAAAACAAGAGTATTGACCTCAGTCTGTATTGTATCCCCATCTTCCTCTGCCCAGAGCAATGAAGTGCTGTCTTGAATCTTGTGTTTGTTACTGCCTTGCTTTCCTTTTCTTTTTTTCAAATGAAGTTTTATTATAGCTACATATTTTCTTTAAAAAAATAATATTTTGGCTTGGATTGATTTTAACCTTATATAAAAAGTAGCATGCAATATTTATTATTTGGGGGCTTGCTTTTTTTTTTTTTTCACTCAAATTCTATTACTAAGACTAACCCGTATTGTTGCACGTGGCTATTGCTCATTCGTGCTGGCTGAGGTTTACTGTTGTATAACACACCCGCGCTACAGTACATTTATCCATTCTCCTGTCGGAGTACATGTGTATGGATTCTAGGGTTTTGCTGTTCATGAATAGTGCTGTTATGCACATTTTTGTCCATATCTACTGGTGGACATGCGCGCGAGCTGCCCTTGTGTATTTTTCTAAGAGCGAGATTGCTGGGTTGTAAGGTATTTGTTCAACTTCACAAGACAATACCAAACTGTTCCCCAGGTAGCTGCATGATTTCACACTCCCACCAGCAATGTGCAAAAGGTTCTGTAGATCCACACTCTATCAACACTTGATATTGTCCACCTGCTTAATTTCTGACAGTCAAATGAGTGAGGAAGGTATCTCATTTGCCCTCGATACACATTTCCCTGATCATTAATGAGGCTGAACATCCCTTCATATGTTTATTGGCCATATGTGTTTCTTTAATCAAATTAAGAACTTCTGTTCATCAAGACACTGTGAAGAAAGTGAAAAACAAGTTACAAAGCAAGGCGAGGTATTTGCCACACACATAGCTGACTAAGATCTAGTGTGAAGAATATAGACAAGAAGAGACAACTCACTCCGAAGAAAATGGGCCAAAGAAATGACAGGCATTTTGCAGAAAATCCTCCTGGTTATTATTATTAACTCTAAAGATGTGTTTGGATCCATAACAGCAGCTAGTCAGAGAGTGGAGTTTTCTCACATCAAATGGAAACTTTCTTTAGTGTAGAAGCAACTTTCCAAGGCCTTGTCCTTAGCTAGTTCAGAGATGAGTCAGAAAAGCCTGCTACTTTCTCCCTTGCCGGCTAGAGAAATCATCTGAGTCCAGAAAAGGTGTTCACAGGGACAAAAGCTCAAAGCTGAGATACTCTCCATATTGGTTTCCTGGGGACAGTCAGGCCTTAGAAAACCCTAAAACTCAAGGTGTGAAATCACCATCCTTCCCAAAGAGAATTGCTCAACACTTACCCATCAGGAACCTTCCAGAGCATTTCCAGGGAAAGTACAGAATCTTCCCTTCACTATTAATGCACTGAGGAAGGGAGGACCATTTCTCTTCCTCTAAAACTGCTCTCAGGGGACGTCTGGGTGGCTCAGTCGGTTAAGCATCTGCCTTCAGCTTAGGTCGTGATCCCAGGTTCCTGGGATCCAGTCCCTCAACAGGCTCCTTGCTCAGCGGGAAGCCCGCTTCTCCCTCTGCCTGCCACTCCCCCTGCTTGTGCACTCTCTCTTTCTCTCTCTCTCTGACAAATAAATGAATAAAATCTTTTAAAAATGTTTTTAAAATAATAAAACCTCTCTCAGACTAATGACCAAAAAAATTATTTGTATAGAACCAATTTCTCTCCAACATTCCTTGGAGCCAAAGAAATGGTTAAATATCTAGGCTTTGAAGGACTTCCCTGCTGGGATGTGAGTTTCTGGTGGAAAGTAAAGAGAAGGACTGTAAGAGGGCAGCAAATAAATGAATTAAAGGCAACAGACACTAGCTGTCAATCATCTTCAACATGGGCTGCACGGCCGATAAAGCCCACAGAGGTCCATTCTGGAGTACAGCTGAGGCTTCCTTCCCAGGCCGGCCCCCATGCTCTGGGAGGGACATGGAGAAGGAAGGTCCAAGTTCTAGGAAAGCATGAGGCAGAGAGATAAATAGGGACTGAAATGAGAGTCGTCTCTCATGTCCCTGCTTCTGTTTCACTAGCCAGCCTCCAAACGTGTTGCTTGCCATTTGCGGTTAATAGCAAATGTCTTCCCATATTTATTCACTTACCTGTCAGGGGTACATATTCCCTGTGCAGCAGTGTGATATCTGAATAGCAGATTATGCCTTCGGTGCTAACCTGTCAGTCCCAGGATATCCTCCGCGGAGAGCCAGGCAGCCACGGGAAAGTGACAGGCAGACAGGTAGCTAGTTGCACTGACTTGAAGAAAACTAACTAAAAGCCGGACCCTTGCAGTGGAAACTACCAGAGGAACTGGCTAACAAGACGTCCTTTCCAATTTCCCAGCTGGGTTTGGATGGGATCATTAGATGTGTCTACACTGGGGAGTGCCAAGGTAAGACAGAGCTAGGTGATAAGACGGGCAGCTAGAAAGTCTGAAGGCTTCTCTTCAGAACGGAGGAAACATCCTGTTTGGAGCAGGGAGGAGCTGGAGTGGCCGAGGTTGTGATCACCTTGGAGGTGAGGGTGTTAGATGACAGGTCAGCGGCGTGGGGTCCCTAAATTCCCAGGTGGCACATGTGAGTCGGACTGACTCTCCTCATCCTCTGGGCGACCTGTTCTTCCACATCTAGATGAAGCAAATTCCTATCCCATCTTCTAATCTCAAAGGCCACCAGCAGAACATACTGGCTCGTTTGGAAATCATCTTTCATAACCATTCCAGGATTCTTTCCAGTTGCTAAAGCAGCTAATCCCAGGTTGTTGACATGTCCAGCAGGACCATGGGTCAGTCTATCACCTGGTGAAGATGGGGTGCTTCACGCCGAATACATCATTACAACTCATTCCCTCCCTCTCTCTCTCTCTCTCTCTCTCTCTCACACACACACACACACACACACACACGTCACTTCTACATAGCTTCTTTATAGCCAGCCAAACAAAAATAAGACCAAAAATAGGAAAAAAAAATTCTCCTGTCCAACCTTTTTTTCTTCCCCCTTTATTCCTTCCACATCACCTTCCTACTCCTCGTTGGGGCCTAGAGAGTTCTGGGTAGCTAGTGTTTGATGTTATTAAGCAAAAATTTCTTGTGACAGCCGCCATGTCACCTTGTAGTCTTTTGGCATTGACAGAGACAAGAACAGAGCTTATAAAATGCACACATTTCCTTCCTTACAGGAAACTGGGACAACAACAGAGCCTTATAAAATACACACTGTCCTCCTTGCCGAAATCTGCTGCTGTGTACTAAAAGCAAGAAACAACAATTCCTTCCTGTATTGTTTAATTATGAGCTGACGCAGCCAAGATAAAGGCCCAACCAATCGAGGGCTCCGAAACACCAGTCATTCTCTGAGGAAAGCTGAGGTTTACTCTCTCCTATTATATTTGTTATGATTTTAGTTTGTTCAGCGGTAAATGCAATATTGACATTTAGAAACTCTAGAAAAAAAAAAAAAAGAAAGAAAGAAAAAGGCAACCAAAACATTTGCTAGCTTCAAATATTTGAGCAGTTTCCAACCGGAGGCCATGGGTTTTTCTCAGTTTTTAATTTTAGTTCCCTCACTGCGCCCCCTCCCCAACATTTCCACAGAGGCATATCTTCCAGTCAACAATGTATTTGCAATCGATATCTTTTCTGTAAAGCATGCATGCAATCATGTTCTAAATGGAAAAGGAAGGTTATTGAGTGTACTCATTGAGATCATCTGACTGTGGCCAGAGCTAGGCGAGGAGTTAGTCAGACAATGGAAACCGGACAGTGGGGAGAAGGATGCTCTCTGAATTACTAATTGACAGTGTTGGCAATCATGCTGAACCCTCCAGCTCCATCCATCTTAAAGCCCAAATTATTTTAGGTTTCTTGATATTGACATACTGGCAGAGGCAGGGAGTTGTTCTTAAAGAAGGAGTGCATCTCCTTCCCCTTAACATTTTCATAAATAGAATTATTTATCTCTCCAATCTAACTAGTGCCCAAGATACCCTTTATAGGCATTGAACCCTTTCTTTCAGTTTTCTATATAGTTTCTTTTCTTTTTGGATGTGTGGGAGGACTTCTTCTCTGCCACCAGTGGCATCTGTGACTCCGGGCTGGGTCTCTTCAAAGTCACCGCGTCATTACACTGCTTCTATCTCTGCCCACCATTATCCATGGACTTCTACCACTCTCTCTCTAGACTGTGAATGTTCTGGAATAGAGAGGCCTTGTGGCATTCATCTAGGTATCTCCAATATCCAAAACAATGTCTGACATGGAGGAACAATGTAAATTTATTGAATTAAGAAATGAAAAAAATGCGTGAATGAATCAATCAATCAATTAACTGAACATGTCAGAGATGGTAGCAGGAGAATATTCTGGTAAACTGGAAAATCTGCTTAGAGCTAATAGAGAATTCTCTCTCACACATACCCCTACCCATCGCCACCACTATGTTGTTTCCAGAACGGGCAACTCCAAAGGGCTGGAGGAATTCCTAGGAGGCTTGCTCTGTATTCTTGTCATTTTCCCACATGAAAGCTTCCAATGAGGTGAGACCACCTTGTTTCTAAGGTTTAATGGTTCAAAAATTAAAATATTTTATAACTAACTTTGAACTAGGTGAATAGGGTGTTGTTATGTATAAGAGGCAGTGAGAATTCTTTCCTCTCTGGGCCAGACAGAAGGGGATTTTTAAATGAAATATGGCACCTGAATCAGGATGACTCTGGCAACAAAGCCAGGAGAGAAAATAATGACAAGCTTATTGCCTGGCACAAAGCAGGGCTCAGCAAATGTTCGAGGTAATGTTGTATAAATTAATCAGCTCCTTTTTGTGGCATGCTTCCTTCATGTACCCATTCATGGACTTGAGCCCTCTTAGGCATGTCCTGAAGTTAGGCACATTCTAACTACATCCGCAGCTTCGTCCCTTGCCTCTCGTGTCCTTGACTCCCATGGCCAGTCACACTCGTGACTTGCAACTCCAGGAATGCTATGCCCTCCTGGGTCTTCATGCTTTTGTATGCAGGACTTCCCTTTGTCAGTGTGACCATTCTCCTATTATCGTCTCCTCAATAGCTCGTACTTACCTTTCAAATTTAGCTTAGGGTCACAAGCCAGGAAACTGTCCCTCACCCATGCTCCTCCTTCTCCAGTGCCCCACCACCCCACCGTTGTCATAGCAGCCAGCTGTCTCCCACAAACACTCAGCACACAGGACTGATGCCCTTTGTATACCTTCCATTCTGTTGGTTCATAAGGTTCATGAGAGTAAGCTGATGTTTTCTGTCTCTGTAGCCCAGCACCAAGCACAATGCCTAGAATGGTCCGTAGGTGGTTACTAATGAATGAATACATAGATGGATTAATGAAAGAAGGCTAACCACTGAAAGAAGGCTGGAGGTAACCTTGAAGAATCTACACAGTGAACAGAAATCTGCCTCTAGACATGAGCTGTGAGTCCGAAAAACATGAGCAGATAGATGGGATGGAGGGCGAGAAGCTCAAAGTGAACAAGAAGGTAGAGACCCCTGCCAACAAGCAGGACCAGAGAGAAAGGAGAAGTTTATGGTGTCGGAGGCTGCCTGAGGCGGGCTTTACTCAAACCACTGGGATAGTGGCCACGGAGCCAGAGCAGAGAATCTACCCCCCACCCCCTCCGCCGGGGTCTAGAAAGCATGAGAATGAGATATCTCATGGAAGGGAAGTAGAGGCGGAGTGACACCAGATGAGTGAGGCTTTCCCATGAGGACTGGGTTCAGCACTGATGGAGTCCAAGCTGCTGTGTGGAGAGCTAGCATGAAGGAAGAGGCTCCAGGAGCCCCTCACTCAGGCGAGTTCACCATCCCATCCTGAGGGGTGCAGAGTGGCTCTGGAAACTGAATGTGTGAGCAAGGACTCTGAACAGCCAAGATGCTGCTAATAGTGGGGAAACATTCACGGTTGTCATAAGCAAGAGATGAGATGGAAATGACATGTCACAGCATTTTAATTTAGCCTTTGTATTTTAGAATGTTTTAATTAAGGTTTATCTGTTACCATTATGACTGTAATCCTGAGAAGGGCCAAGTCTGCCCAGGCATGGGGAAGAGAGGAGGAAAATACGTCATAATTAAAATAATTATTAATTTAATCTCATTAAGTAGAGATTACTAATTATTGTTGCTATTTTTATGCATGGCGGGGACAGACCCCTCCGTGAACATGTCTCATCAGTTTGCGTGGAGGTGGAGTGCGGCGATGCCTGGGAGATCCTTTCTCTGAGAAGGTGGCTACCCCGTCTCCTTCCCATAGAGTTTCTCCCCGCAGATATCCTTTGATAACTGCTGCACAAAATCCATACCATGTTGGGTTTGAGAGAGAGGTTCTATGTTTGGGTGTGTGCCCACCACCCTGTCCTTCACTCCCCTGTGCCTAGCTAGACGCTCCTTCCTCTGCTCTCAGGACCCTCTGTGGCCACCTCGCCATCTTCACTGCTCTGGACTTGCTTGCAGATCCCGTTCCCCTAGCAGGCTGGGAGCCCCTTGAAGAGATGTGCTGTGCGCTTTGTCTTTGCATCTCCTCCAACATCTCTTACCATCCCAAAATCTGCAGGGAAGCTGGGTCTAATATTGTTTCAAAATTGGAAGAAAGGAGAAAGGAGGAAAGGAAATGCGGTAGGGGAATGGGTGATAAGATAAAAGGCAAAGAAACCTGTCCTACTGAGTGAGGCTCCTTAGTGACCTGGACCAGCAAATTCTCCATCTTCCCAAGGGCCCATCCGCCCTGGACCCAGCACCCACACCACACACATATACACGCACACACACACGTAACCTCCTAGAGCTTTCCATTCCTCATAGGTGTAAATGACTAATGAGTATCAAAGCCAAGTGATTAGGTGGCCTTTACAAGCTTCAGTAACTACCAGCATAACTATAAGTCACTCTGGCATCCTAAATGCCTGCTTGGAAAATGTAAACAAAAGAGGAGACCTACCCAAAGGAATGAATTTCATTGTAAAATATGTTTTTTGTATTTAACCTTCTTGCAAGTCAAGTGAGACTTACGTGGATTCGAGGGTTCTAAACCCAATTCCAACATGTGGGGTGGAGGGGATTTCCTACACTTCAACTCGATTCTGACACTGTCTACCTGGAGACAGCTTCAGATTCCGCAGGTTAAGGCCTGGGTCCCGTGAGACTGCCCCCACTTCAAGATGCCAATCATAAGTAGCAGGTCCCCAGGTGACCCACAAGCTCTGTCTGACTTGGCTACAAATCAGAAGTCCCCACGACGCCCTCCTTGGGTTCTGTTAATTTGCTTGAGTGGCTCAAAGAACTCGGGAAAATGCTTACTCATGTTTGCCCATTTTTTAATGGCCGCGATAAAGGATATAGATGAAGGCTAGAGGAATAGGGACAAGGGCAAGGTCTGGGAGGGTCCCAAACACAGGAGCTTCTGTGCCTGTGGAGGTGCATCAGCTTCCTGGGATGGACATGTTCACCAACCTGGATGCTCTCCAAACCCCAAGCCATTGGGATTCTACTGGGGCTCCATCACGTACGCATGGCAAACCATTAACTCCAATCTTCCTCTCTTCTCTCTTCTTTAGAGAATGGGGGGGCAAGGCTGAAAATTCCAGTCTTCCAGTGATTAGCCCCCATCCAGGAGCCCACCCAGAGTCACCTCATTAGAACAAAGGACACTCTTATCACTTATGAAGTTAGGAGGGTTTCAGGAGCTCTGGGGAGTTCCTGTGCCAGGAACCGTGGGCAGAGACCAATACATTTTTTTTCTGTTTTCTTATAAGGATATTCATCAAAATAATGAAGGGACACAACTAGCCAGATGAAGTCATAGAATAATGGATACAATTTACACTGATGGTTTCTCTGATATTCCTCAGAGCCCTGAGGTTTCATTGGAAGTACCTTAGAACCACTGCTGCAGGGGAGGGTGGTGGGAGCTGGTGTAACCAGTACGTCTTGCTTTCACTGCTTTATATAACAGTTCTTTGTTTAGATCTAATTTGTGAAAAGAGTTCTGCTGTGTAAAAAGCAGATCTAATCCCTTTCTGCCTTTTAGAGCAGAGGAAACAGGTCCTGAAGCTCAGAGGTCCCCCGGCCGGCCGGTGACAGAGGCGGGCACAGAGGGCACATCAGAGACTCCAGCCGTGGCTCTTTCCTCCTCACCACACCCCTTTCCCTCCCCTCTGACCTGCACAGTGAGTGTCCTGTTCCCGGGCTCTGAGGAGCCCTGCCTGATGTGGGTGGCCCACAGACCAGGCGTGAGGTTCAGCTCAGCCTCAGGCTGTCAGTGAGCATGCTGCTCCCCCATTGATCGCCTTCAGAAAGTCCCAGAGCCAGACCCCCGGCTCTAGTTCCCAGGACCCTGGAAGGACCCTGGAAGGACCCTGGAGGCCACAGCCCCCCACAGCTCCTGCAAGGGGCCAGGCAGGAATTACCTCTCGCCCCCGACAGACTGATGACAGACCCGCTTCTCTGGGTCCTGGCCTGTGTTTCAAGAATACATCTTGTTTCTACTCTGTAAGCAAGTTTACCTCCTGAGAGAAAGGAGGCTGCCCGTCGCGCTGAATGGGGCCTAATTGGCTACTTTCCCTGCTCGCAGACAAAATGGAAAAGGGGCTGATATCAGCATACTTATTTTCGGCTCCCGTGCTTTTAGCTCCCCATTCCTGAGGTCTCTGGGGTCCCTGTGCTCCGCAGCTGACACCCTAGCTAATCACTAACGTTTGAACACTGACTGTGTATCAGGCAAGTGGCTAAGAGAATCACACGTCGTCTTCCCAGCCCCTCCATACGAGAGGTACCCTTGTGCTTCCCATTCTGCAGAGAAGACACGGAGGCTTGAGAGGTCCAGTGACCTCCAAAGTCAGAGATGCTCTAAGTCAAAGGCAATGGACACTCCAAACTCACAGCTCCTAGTGAGGCCCAGGAGACCCTCCTGGTGTCAGGTGTTCTGTTGCATTTACTCACAAACCTTCATCCCAGACAAACATTCCCATGCTGCCATTTCTACCTCCCAGATCCAGTTTATGCCCTTGAAAGTAGCTCTGGGAACTCTTGTCACCACCATCTGTCCCCGTTTGGGGAGGCCAGAAAATTTGCCTCACAGTACCCCTACCATACAGCCAGAAGGGCTTGACGTGGATTCTTAGCTCTAAAAATATCTCCTAGAAAGGTATCTGAAATTCTATCAGGAGTTCTTTTTTTCTTTATAATCTTAAACATTGATCCCTCCTGCAGTATTTTCTTAAAATACCAATACCCCTAAAGGGTAACATAGTGACTTCACAGCAATCGTAGGCTGAATTAATAGACCAGATTTCCTGTCCCCTCTGCAAAGGCTGACCAAGGAGTTCACCACTCCGAGATCTTTGCTCATCTCTGGAAAAGGGACCTTATGCCCTCTCATTTCATTCTTGGGGCAACCCCGGGAGGGAATATTATGATCACAGTTTACAGATGAGGACAGTGTCATTCAAAGAGGATACAGTTCTTCTCATTGTCACTCCTTCCAGGCTGGAAAGAAGAGAAAGTGACCGTGGGGCTTGGGGGGAGGGAACACATTCCAGAAAGGCTTCAGGAATGGGCATACGTGACTTTCGTGAGCCCTGAGGACCCACCGGCCTGGGCACGGAAGTGGACACACACTCCACACTAGTTTTAGGACATCTACTCTTCTTTTCACACAGGTCCTGTAGATGACTTTTTCAGTGGTTAGGGGTGGGAGGACTATTTGATGGCTTTGCATCAAGTAATAGATAACACAGAGCTTTGAATCCAGAAATGACTATGAAGATTTAGTCCAATCTCGACATCTGACCTCCTGATTCCCAAACTAATATTTTCTTTCTTCCTGCTAGGTTATGGGATGTTTGAAATCTCATGTGTAAGAAAAAAAAACCTTCTGAAAAATCTTTCTGTTACATGATTTCATTTTTTTTTTTAAGGTATATTTGATTTGCTTGCCATGTACTTCTTGTCTCTCAGGACCCGGGATTCTGAAAGACAGATTTGTCAGGAATACTGATCCAATATTATTAGCTTTGCAGTGCCCTGAAACAGAAGGGAACGTGAGGGGGATTAACACGAAAAGAAACTCAATAAGGAAATGCTGACTGAACACCTACTGTGTGTGAGACATCCTGGGAACTCCAGTGACAATAATCTGCAAAGCTCAACGTTTGAGTCCAGGTCATATGGCCAGTCTGGGGTGTCTGTGTGTCTGTGTGTCTGTGTGTGTGTGTGTGCATGCACACATGTGCACATACGTTTCCATGGGTACGCACGTGAGCAAGTTCTTGCCCCCGCTCAGTTCTCCACTTTCCCATGGTGAACTGAAATGAATAAATCCCCATAAACTGCTTCCCTCACGAACAACCTTAGAAATAAGTTCTATTTACAAATATTTCATCAGCCCACCTACCTCAAAGCCCTCTGCTCCCCTGAAGACTGTAGAATAACGTGAATGAAACTCAGAATGAGTTCCTTCTACTGGGCATCAATCATAACCGTCCTGGGCAGGTAGCTATGCTGTCTGGGGCAAGGCTACTCTTGGAGCTGTTAGGGAACGTCTGTAAATTCTGGATGCAAAAATCCACGGCTTTGGGGCCTGGACCCTAGATAGCCAGTCTAGAGAAGGAGGGGACAAGGGGTACCTTTGTCAAGCTCCTGACATGATTCCTTGCATTTTTACCACCTAGGAGAGCGCTCCAAGTCCCTTTAGTCATTGCTGCAGGAAAACGTTTTGACATGAACTCTCATACATCATGACAGAGGTTAGTTACCAAAATGCACACATTTGCCTTAGCCAGTTTCATTTACTACCCTTTAAATTATTTCTCAGCCTTGCAAATCTTGCTGTGACAGACAGAGTGAGGGGGGGAACCACTAAGTGTTCATTTTTCATATAATATATTCCAATCCTGTTAGGTCGTCCTGCTGAAGGTAATATTTCTGGCATTCATTTAATGAAATTGACATTGATGAATGGTTAATTATACAAATTACATTCTTATTAAATCCCCTAGAATCAGTGCCTTAAAATTTCCTAGCTATGGGCTTCTTATGGTTGATATCCTTTTTTTTCTTTTGCTCTGAGTATGTCCTCTGTTGGCTGCTATAAGATTCATTCTGCATATTTTTCCCTCCTTTAAGAAACTTTGAAAAGCATTAAAAATCCCCTAGTTAAGGCAATTACTGTAGATAAGTTAATCTGCATGGGATGTTTAAACCCCAGTTCTTGCATATGTTTATTGGGATTGCTTCCATTCTCTAGACAGTTTCTGCCCTAGGGGTGGGAGGAAGGAGGGGAAAACCACCTCCTGCTCAATAAAGGTCTGATGGCTGCGAGGGGGAGAAGCTCGGCTGTGTGGCCAACTCCCTCCTTTGGCTGCTGGCTCTCTCTATGGATCTGATAGAAGAGTTGATGTTGGTAGGCTATCGGGAGAGGATCGCTAAGTGGTCCCTAGCAGGCTAAGTATCACCGGACGACACCTGTTACCCAGTAGCAGCCCGTGTTTTGCCTTTTCGTTGGGGAATGGAAGGATGAATCCTATTCGTTAAGCAAACATTTTTTTCTGTCACCCTGAGTGGTCACAGAGGCAGCAGATTCTCACTGAGCATCAGCCGGCAAGGAGTAGACACCTCAGGGAACTGGGAACCATCTCAGGTAATTCACGTGTTTTTTGGGGGAAAATTCTTGTTGAAGAACAGCTGCAAACTTGGGATTGTTTCCTCCCAAGTAGGAGAGGCAACAGGAGAACCAGACCCAGTTTGCAAAACCATCTCGGTCTTCCTTGGTGCTCCTGCCATGGTGGGAGTGGCTTCCTGCTCTGGACCCACAAGCTGCAAGGGGAGCCTCTGATGGGCTCCATGGGCTCCGCGGGGTCTTGAGTGTTCCTCTGGACATTTTCCTCCTCACACCCCTGTCACTCTCGGACTGTCATTGGCTGGGGCAGGTTAAGGCTAAGTTGACTAATTTCAACCTGTAAACAAATATGGCGCGTTTGGACTCTCTGTGGTAGGCTGCAACAGGTCCAGTCACCACTGAGACTGAAGTGCACCTCATTTCAGAGGGTCAGGAGGACAGACCTCGTGATGGATGCTTAGAGTCAGCCAAACTCTAAGCTACACTCATCCCCACACACCAGGGCTCCAGGGAATGATCTATGAGGTGATACAGTACAGCTGACCATTGAACAACGATGCAGGGGTAGGGGGCCATTAGGGACGCCAACTCCCCATGTGGTTGGAAATCTGTGTATACCTTTTGATGTCCCCAAAACATCGCTACTCATAGCCTACTTCAATCAGGAGTCTTCTTGAGAACACAGTTAATTAACACATATTTTGTACTATATATGGACTCTACCCTGTGTTACAGTAATCGAGAGAAAGGAAAATGTTTGTAAGAAAAATCGTAAGGGAGAGAAAATGCATTTATACTGCTGGACCGTCAACAATCCACATATAAGTGGACCCGCGCGCTTCACACCCACGATGTTCAAGGGTCAACTGTCTAATGGTTAAGAGTACTAACTCTTGGGTTCAAATCCAGACTCTGCTATTTCCTGGCTGTGTGACCTTCATACACTTAAACCCAAGTGTGCTCATTTACAAAATGGAGGCTATAATAGCTCCTGCTTTGGAGGGCTGTTGTAAAGCTTCAAAATGAACATAAAGCACTTATCAAAGGCATCCACGTGGGGCTCAATAAGTGAGAGTCTTTTATATTATTTAGGAATGTTTTTCAACTACAAGGAACACAATGCCCTTCTGACTATGGTTTAAACCATAGGGACATACATTGTTTGCTTAACAAAAAGTCCAGAGGTAGATGGTCTCACAGTTGGTCTACCGGCTGAGAAATGTAATCCAGAGCCCAGGCTCCCTCTGTTTCCCTATTATACCATCCATAGCCTGTCACTTATTTTTTTTAAGACATTCTATTTTTTAAATAAAACTTACTTTTTAGGACAGTTTTAGACTCACAGAAAAATTAAGTGGAAGGTACAGAGATTTCTCATATCCTCCCCCACCCCACCCCCCAGACATGCGCTCCCTCTCCTGTTAGCAACACCCGCACGCCACCTTTCCATCCTCATACTTACAATATGGCTGCCCAAGTTCCAAGCATCACATCCACATTCAGTGCAGGAAGAAGGAGGAAGGAGAAACTCCAGCAAACTCTCACAACAAGCCTTTCCATTTTTTAAGAAAGCAAACTGTCTTCCCTAGAAGTCCCCTAGCAGATTTCTCCTTCTATCTCATGGGTCAGAACTTGTAAGGAGCAGGAAGCTGGGAGTGGCTTCTGAGTAGCTCTACCATTAGGATCACCTCATTCTGCCTCACAGATTGTCTTAGTAAGCGAGGCTAGGCGTGGCCATCTTGCTGCTGATTCAAGGGCGCATGGCCACCTCCACTGATAGCCCCTCTCCATGCAGGTTTTGGCACTCTCCTGACAGAAGCACAGGAATGGGTAAGACCTGGTGAAGGGCGTCAGGGTCCTTTTCTGCTCAAGTTCATTTACTTCCTTAGAAGCAGCTCTCACTGGAGCTGCAGGGGATCTGACTCTACCATGCTGACCCAGGACAATACGCCTTTCCCCACTTACTCTCTCGGCCTCCGAATCCGTGCCCGTCCGTGCTGGAGTCAGTCTGTGCCATCCCATATTACTAGTTTTTTAATTGTACATCACAGCGGGGGTTGGGGGGGGAGATGGGAGATATTAATCAGGTGCTGTAAGCTCAGCGAGTGATTGTAATAAATAGACTATTAAGTTAACCAAGTTTTCGGCTTCACTAGTGAAAGCTGCCATCTATCTTGTGTGGTTTTCCGCATGCTTCATTACCACATATAACCATACTGAAAAAAATATGCCTTATCCTTTATAATGAGATGATACGTTCCCTGCAGTGGGTGTAGCAGACCTCGGATTCCAAAGCTCCACCTAGCTGGAGCCTGCAGACGGGTGTCTAGCTGTGTCCCAGGGCCTGGCAGCCAAGGCGGAGGCCAGGGCCAGGGCTTGGGGGTGACCACAGCCTGAGCCATCTGGTCTGGAACATTCCCAAGGCACCGGGGTTCCTGCGGGCTCAGACTCCTGCCACACTCCCTCCCCATCAGGGAGAAGCAGTTAAAGGAGGGGAGTTCACTCCAGCCCATGGGGAAACATCCTGTTGTTGCTGAAATTGTCCTCATGCTGCTCTGGCCCAGCAGCTTCCATGGGACTTGGTGGAGGAGAGCCCACGCACGCAGGCTGCTGTGGGTTGCCCGTGTTCTCTCTCCCATGCCGTCCCTGCTGCAGCACTTAGCAACGCCGTGAATGTTTGCAGGCAGACAGAGCCCGATGCCCATCTGGCGTGACTGCTCCCGGTGTCAGGGCCTTTGGCAAGGCAGTTAATCCCTTTAACCTCAGCTCTCTCCTCAGTAAAATGGGGTTGATAAGGCTGCCTTCTGGGAGAGGTGGAAGGAACTAGATGAGAGCACAGAAAAGCACCCAGCACTGTTGCTTAATGCCTGTATCCTCCCCCCAGAGTGAAGATTGGAGTTCTCAGATGGGATGATGAAATCCTTAAAAATGACAGTAAATTACATAGTGTGTGGTTCCGTTCCTATGAAATGTTCAGAACAGGGAAGTCTACAGAAACAGAAAGTAGATGAGTGACTGCCCATGTCTGGGGAGACAGGGGTGGAAGCTAAGTCTAAAAGGAGAGGAAAGGGGCTCCTGGGTGGTTCTGTCGGTTAAGCGTGTGACTCTTGATCTCAGCTCAGGTCATGATCTCGGGGTCCTGGGATTGAGCCCCATGTCAGGCTCTGTGCTCAGCGCAGTGTCTGCTTGAGATCCTCCCTCTCCCTCTGCCCCCGCACCACTCATGCTCTCTCTCTCAAATAAATACAATATTTTTAATTAATTAATCAATCAATTAATTAAAAGGATAGGAAGGTAATAGCTAAAGGGAGCAGGATATCTTTTGGGGGGTGATGAAAATGTTCTAAAATTGACTGTGGTGATGGTCCCACAAACCTGCAAACACACTAACCCCCCCCAAATGGAAGATTTCAAACGGGTGAATCGTACGGTATGAGAACTATATCTCAATGCAACTATTAAAAAAACAAAACCATCAGTGCTCATCAAAATAAAATGTTTATAGGAGCAAAAATGGCACCCCGTAGTGGCATGGGCGGGGATGGGTTGCATGTGACCTTGAGTGATCTCCCTGATCTAGACAGGCCAACGCAGGTGCCTCAAGTCCACATGCTCAGAGTCTAAGGCCAGTGCAGGGCATCCTGGAGGTGAGAACGCAGGAGACTCAGAGACTCAGGAGCCTATCTTTAGAGGAACACCCAGCACCTTCTCCAACCCCCACCAAAAAAAACAAAGAACAACCCCCACAAAATACCATGTCTGCAGCCGCTGGTTTGAGAAACAGCAGTCTTAAGGTCATTCTCCAGAGCCAGCCCGGCAGCCCCGGGGATTGTGAGAAGCCCCCCTCAGGAGGGCGTTCCCATGACTGAAACAAGGATGGATGTGACAGAATTCTCTCCGGGATATTAGCAGGACTTCTCAGTCTCCTCCCTTCTAGAGATCTCCTACCTGTGCCTGACCCTTCAAAGCTGAGCTCCCTACAGTCCTGTGCTTCCTTCCGAGGTGGCTGCCCCCTTGCCAGGATGCCCACTACCACCCTGACACTGATAACACCCCCATTTGTATCTCCGGGAGGTCTCTCTCCAGAGCTCTGGATCCAAATGGCCAAATGGTCCCAGGCCATTCTACCCGGATGTCCCCGAACCATCCCACACCCAGTATGCCCCAAACCAAACTCATCATGCTCTCTCTTTCCCTCCCTCAGACTTCCTGATCCTACTGGGTTCCTCCTTCTGGGCATTCACCTCATGGTGCGTTCAAGTTCTCAAACCGGAAGCATGGAGTGATCTCCAGTGCCTTCCTCATATGTGTGTCCTCTTCCGCCGGCTACATCTCTTCCTCTTCTCTGCCTGGATGACTGCTGTGGCCTCCAGGCTGCAAATCTCTCTCACTAATCCATTACCCATACAGCTGCTGAAGTGATCATTTCCCCACTTCAAATGGCTTCCCGTTGCCTACAGAATAAAGTTCAAACTCCTATGCATGGCTTACTAAACCTTTCATGAACTGACCCCGTGCGCTCATCCCTTTTTACTCCCTGCCTCCGCCATGACCAGCTCCCAGTCAGCCAGCAAGCAGGCTCTTTGTTCCTGGGAGTGACAAAGACAGACAGTAGACATGGGGATGCCCCCCACCACATGCTGGTGATTGACCCCTTTGTCCCCACCACCCCCAACTGGAGGGAAAACTGTCTAATACTGCTGCCTGCGGGCTTCAATCCTATGAGAGCAAACTTCTCTCTCTATAACCTACTCCATCCTTCACCCCCGTGTGAAAGCACACGTAAGCCAATGCTAAATGTTTTCTATTGTAGCCTTAGTCCAAAATTGTGGGCTTTTTAAAATATAGAATTGAGCCTTAATTAGTAATATTCCGAGTGTATAATCACAGAGCAAAGCAAAGAAGGCCCAGCCCATTAGGTCAAACATGCTGAGTGCTGTGGAAGGCAGAAATCCATTTCTAAAGACATGAACAGTAGCTGGAAACATAAAAGGTCAGATCATTGGCTCAGTTGGACTTGATTATATGAGATTAGTGTGTAGATAAAGGCCCCAAAACTGGGATGGTGTGTTTAAGAGATAAATGAAATCAGCAGGAGAGAGGTGGTGCTAGTGTCATTTCCCTCCGAGGATCTAAGGGGCCAGCGGGAATGAGCAGACTATAAGCTCAGAGGTGAGGGCCTTCCACAGACACTGAACTTGGAAGTGACCCAATAGAGCCTCTTGACCTGAGGTAGACCCCCTCATCTGTTTTCTGGTGAACATACCCTGCACCCCTTCAACTTGTCTCCTACTTTTTTGCAGGCAGAAATTAAACTCACTCTGCCATCTCCTCGAGCTACCCAATGCTATCAACATGAATAACATGATTCCATGGCTGCCCAGGCTGCGGCACTAGAGGAAAGGTTCAGAGAAGGCCAATCAGCTTCATAGAATCCATCAACTGTGAAAGTCTCTCAAGCAGAAGTTAAAATTCTTAGCCCCCACGCACAGACCCTGCCCTCCTTCCCCACTAGCCTGTTGGAATCCCCTCACTGCAAAATTTGAAAGAGACATGAAAAGAATATTTTCCTTTTGTGGGACCTCAAGCAGTACAAGGCCTTGCGTAATGTCATTATCAGTTTCTTAAATGGGATGAGGAAAGAGGATGGGTACTGAGCCACAACGTCTGGATTCTAGCAGGAAAGGGACAGACTGTTGGAAGCTCTACCTCCCTAAGTACACCAAGCACCAGCCCTCCTCTTACTGTTGACAACCTGAACTTGTTCAAGCCTGTCCTTGGTGACACTGCTTTGTCCAGACACCTCAGTATGGAATCGGGACTTTCCAGAACAAGGCCAGGCACGTAGCAGGTGCTCAGCGAGGACTTGTAAAGGCTGTGAAGTCCTGGGCAGAGATCCCTTAGTATGCCTGTGAAATCCCTTCTCCCTTCGATGCAAACGGGGGATACATCTCACATGAAGATAGAAGATCTAGTCTTTGTAGTTCTTTCTAAGCTACAGAATTCCCAAAATATTGCTCAGAAAATAACTGCCTCCCTCCTTTTTTTCCTATAACATTCCACCAGAGCCAGACTGTTTCCAGTGCAGGGCCAAGCACTGAAGCATTGTAGCTTTAAAGTCCTGCCATGCAAGACTCTCCTTTAACATGTGAGGACATGGAGACCCAAAAAAAGTGAAGGGGCTCATACAAGAACACACAGTTCATGGCAGAGTCATGACCAAAGTAGCTTCATTCTCAGAGAAGCTTTCGAATAGATGACCCCTACTGGTCTATACTAAGCTCTGTTATCCCTCAACCCTTCCACTTGTTGATTCAGGAAAAAACACTAAATATGGAGGGAGGACCATCTGTCCTGGTGTTTAGAGCTTCTTGAAATGCATCTATGAGGGGCACCTGGGTGGCTCAGTCGGTTAAGCATCTGCCTTCAGCTCCGGTCATGATCCCCAAGTCCTGGGATCGAGTCTCACCTCCAGCTCCCTGCTCATCGGGGAGGCTGCTTCTTCCCTACCCCTCGGACCCTCCACTCCCCTCTGCTTCTGCTCTCATGCGCACACACACTTTCTCTCTCTCAAACAAATAAATAAAACCTTTAGAAAATAAATAAATAAATGCTTCTATGAGCAGAGCAAGGTTTGATAAATTTCCCAGCGGAGGAAAAGCCTACAGACTCCAACCTAGAATTGTTCTTGGATTAGGAGAATATTCCAAAAATTCCTCACCGTTCTGCTCCAGGAATCTCACATAAGGCACATGTGTGATGAGTGAGGCCCTGGGCTCCCATTCGTTCCTCCTTCTCCCGTCCCTGTGCCAGCCCTGATTGTGGCAACGAGTGAAAACACAGATGAATTTTGGAAACAAATTAAGGAGCAATTATGAATTCCTTGCCTTTAGATGCTTCCCTTTTCCCCTCGGGTCCCAAGAATTAACATAAATTCCTTGGTCAGGAGAAGCTATCAAAATACTATCCATCTGGATCTAATTTCCAGAGCTGCCGGGCTACAGAGTGACCAGAGTTAAAGGTCTGTTCATAAATTTCCCTCCCGGTGCTGCCTGCCTGAGCCCAAACTCTACCCGCAATCCGCCTGCCCTGACCAGATAACAGATGGGACTGGCTCTGATTCTGCACACGCAGCACAGCTCCCTCGCTGACCAAATTCTCTCTCTGCCCTTCCAAGCCAAATATGGCCCTGTTACCTTGAACTTCATTTGTCTGGGTCGTCTCCTTCCCTGCATGTCTTTGCAGGTATGGCTGCCCAGTTAGCTGAATACAACCAAATGCCCATTGTCTAGATCTGTTCCTCCATTGGCTATCTGAGCCCTCGACTGCACTCTTTCTTCCTGGCTCTAGCTACACATTGTTGGGAGGATGGGGGGGATAGTATTTCTGTATGTAATGCTGTCCCCAGAGAGTGACAAGGGCGAGAAGTGGAGGAAACTCAATCCTCTTTATTATATATACTACTTTCTATAGTTTAAGGGAAGATTACTAAAAATAGGCTAAAAAATTGTTGAGATTCAAGAAAAGGTTAACACAAAACAATTAGGATACAAGATAGGGAGTCAGTTAGTTGGTTAACTAGTTAGTCAGGTGCTTGATTAATTTGGTTAGGTGACAAGTAAGGGAGGAACTCATTACTATAGATATAAGAAATACTCTACCAGCTATCCAGCTAAATAGCAAATTCCCTAAGTATTCTTAGGGTTGTTTTTATTATCTTTGTATCCTCTATCTCTGTGCCTAGAACCAAGGATGAATTAAGGATGAGATATATATATATCTGTTATACCACACCACCGTTACAGTATCATGCACAATAGTTTCATTGCCTTAAAAAAAATTCCCTGTGATTCATCTGTTCAATCCGCTCCCCTGTCCAAGCCCCTGGTACCATTTGTCTGTTTCCTTTCTCTATAGTTTTGCTTTTTCCAGTGCCAAATAAATGAAATCATACTGCATATAGATTTTTCAGATTGGCTTCTTCCACTTAGTGATACGTATCTAAGATTCTTCCATATTGTGGCCTGATAACACCTCTCTTTATATTGCCAAAGAGCATTCCACTGTATGGATTTACCCAAGTTTGTTTATCTCCTCATCTACAGGGGGACATCTGGGTTGTTTCCAGTTTTAAATTGTTATCAATGAACTTGCTATAAGCATTCACACGTTGTCCTGTGCAGATAAGTTTTCAAATCAGTTGGGTAAATACCCAGAGGTGCAATTCCTTGATCCTATGATAAAAGTATATGTAGCTTTGTAAGAAACTCCCAGACTGTCTTCCAAAGTGGCCGTGCCATTTTGTATTTCTGCCAGCAATGAATGAGAGTTCTTGTTGCTCCACATCTTTGCATTGTCTTGTCAGCTTTTTCAATTGTAGCCATTCCAATAAGTGTGTAGAGTATCTCATTGTATTTTTAATTTGCATTTCCATAATAACAGATGATACTGAGTATCTTTGCATATGCTTACTTGCCATCTGTATGTATTCTGTAGTGAAGTCTGTTCAGATCTTTTGCCCATTTTTTTTTAATTGGGCTGTTTGTTTTCTTACTGATAAGTTTTAAGAGGTTTTTATCTGATAATGTGATTTGTCAATATGTTCTCCCAGTCAGTGACATGTCTTTTCAATTTCTTAAGGGCATCTTTAGCAGAGCAAAGGTTTTTAAGTTTAATAAAAATCACCTTTTTTTCTGTTTGCATCTAAACACTCATCACCAAACCCCAGGGCACATAGATTTCCTGCTCTGTTTTCTTTCAAAAGTTGTATAGTTCATACTTTACAGTTAGGTCTGTGTCCCATTTTGAGTTAATTTTTATGTAGGATGTAAGACTTATGTGTAGGTTCTTTTTTTGTATAAAATTGTTCTGGAACTATTTATTGAAAAGCCTGTCCTTTCTTCTTTGAATTATCTTTGTGCCTTTGTGAAGAAATCAGTTGAACATATTTGTGTGGGTCTATTTCTGGTCTATTTGTCTATTCTTTCCACCCTTCTATTTGTCTATTCTTTTACCAACACCATGCTGTCCTGATTAGCGTAGCTTTATAGTAAGTCTAGAAATTGAGTAGTGTGAGTCTTCCAAGTTTGTTCTTCCTTTTTAGTATTGTGGAGACTATTCTTAGTCCTTTGCCTTTCTATACAAATTTTATATTCCGTTTGTCTCTATCTACAAAACAGCTTACTGGGATATTTATTGGAATTGTTTTGAACTTATAGATTAAGCTGGGAAGAATTAGCATCTTAATGACACTAACTCTTCCAATCCACAAACATGGAATGTCTCTTTATTATTTAGATCTTCTTTGATTTCTCTCATCAGTTTTATAGTCTTCCAGTTAAAGATCCTATACCTATTTTGTTAGGTTTATACCTAATTTTGTCTGTCTGGTGTTTTTTCTCTCTCCCTTTCTTCCTTTCTCCCTTCCTTCCTTCCTCCTTCCTTCCTTCCTTTCTATCTTTCTTTCTTCCTTCCTTTCTTTCTTTTCTATTATGAATTGTCGTTGTTTTCCTTTCAAATTCTTATTGTTTGTTCCTGGTATATAGGAAAGAAGTTGACTCTTCTTTTGTTTTCACCAAAGGCACAAATTTTTATTTCCTTTCATTAAACTGTTGATTACATTCCATAAAAGTTAAACTGTAGTCTTCAAGAGTCGGCCAAAGTAGGCAGAATGCCATGGTTCTGACTTCCTATTGAAAGCAGTTAACTTTCACGTGCTCACTTTATATTCTGCAAACTTGCTGTTCTTGCTTATTAATTCCAGGTTTTTTTAATATATATATGATTCACAGTTTTAAACAAAGACAATTGCATCCTCTGTAAATAAAGACAATTCATTTCTTCCTTCCTGAGCTGTATACTTCTTCGTTTACTTGTCTTATTACACTAGCGAAACTTCCAAAGCCATGTTGAATAGAAGTGGTGAGTAGGCAGAAGCAGTCTTTCACTATTAAGTATAGTATGAGCTCCAAGTTTTTCCTACACTCCCTTTGTTAAAGTTATGGTAGTCTCTTCTATCCCTAGTTTTTTTATAGCTTTTATTATGAGTGGACATTGAATTTGGTCAAATACTGTTTCATTTTTAGAAGATCACTGTAGCTGCTGTGCAAGACATGAAATTTTAGGGAGCAAGAAAAGAAGCAGAGAGATTGGTTGGGAAGACCAATACTGGGAAGACCAATCTCTTCCCTCACGAGAGTTGATGGTGGCTTGAACTGCAATGTTGGCAGTAGAGGGAAGGAAACAGATTCTAGATGTATTCTGGATCAAGAGCCAATAGGACTTGCTGGCATGTTGAATGTGGTGGGAGAAGGAAAGGGAAGAATCAAGATGCTTGAGCAGTTGAGTGGATGGTATTGCCATGTACCAAGATGCCAAAGACTTGAGGGGGAGAGGGTAAAAGTCTTTTCGGACATGTTACAGTTTTCAATAAATAATTAGACCTCCCAAGAAGGATTCAAAATGGCAGATGAATGTATAAACCTGGAGCTCAGAGGATAGGTGTATGCTGGATTTACAGTTTTAAAAATAATTTATATATCAGGGATATGAAACCCTAGGATTTCATGCAATTACCTTGGGAGGAAAAACATTAAGTGGAGAAGAAGGGAAAACCCACAGCTGAGTTTTCCTGGAGTCCTCCAAAGTTTGCTGCCGGTTGTGTAATCTGAGTCACAGGAGGGCTTGAATGACTCAACCACAGACTTAGTAAGTATTCAGTGTGTGCTGCTGAAACCTATAGTCGTATGCTGGAAAAGATGGAGTAATTCCAGACCAGGAGTTAACAATCTCACCATCCACAATTAACAGAGGAGTCCTTAAATACACATAGCTAATGTAAGAATTAACAAAAGACACAGAAAGATGGGGGAATATGCTAGTGGGTTAAAAAAAGATGGGGTTCAACAGAGGAGGTGGTCCAAGATCTGAAAGCTAAAGGAGAGGCAAGGCCCTGAGAAGGGGAAAGACCTCATAAGTGTTTGAAAGGACCTAGGGGACACCTTATCTCAGGGCCAGGACACTAGATCTAGAGGGTCCTTTTACTTTCATCTGTATAATGGGTCTATTAACTTCCCATAGTCGTCAAAAAAGGAAAAGCCTGGGGCACCTGGGTGGCTCGGTTGGTTATGCATCTGCCATCAGATCAGGTCATGATCTCAGAGTCCTGGGATCGAGCCCCCACATCAGGCTCTTTGCTCTGCAGGGAGTTTGCTTCTCCCTCTCTCTGCTCATGCTCTCTCTCTCTCTCTCCCTCTCATCTCTCTCAAATAAATTTTTTAAAAATCTTAAAAAAAAAAAAAAAAGGAAATCCTGCCAAAACAAGTAAGAGAAAGATCCACATGGCCATATAGGAGAAGATAAAGAACAAAGAGCCTGTACATTGGGGTGATGAAACATTTCTAGTTAGGTCCCTACCAGAAAACTTTTTGCAGGAGTAGAGATGGAAAGTCCTAACAGGGGAATAAAATCTCAAGACATCCCTGGCAACCGCTCCCCGCACAACCCTTCTTCATCTAGAACCTTCTTGGTCTCTGTGGACGCAACCTCAACCATGGGCAAGAAGGAAAGGGGGAAACTTTCCTTAACTCTACAATAACCCACGTCCACAGGAATAGATTTTTAGCGGCACTCTCAGGGCTAGGGGTTTAAAATGGAGCTGAAAGTTATTAACAACCCCGGTGAGTCACCTGGGGGAATTAAATTTTTAAAAAATGAATGGCCTGCCAACGGCTCTTTATAGATTTGAGTCTGCAAATGGCACATTGCTCTCTGACTCTCCGCCATAATGAAAACCAAGAAGGGGTCCTTCTGTCATCCTGGGGAGTCGGGAGGAAACTAATGAGGAAGAGCAGGAGGAAAGGCCTCCAAACTACCAGTTGACATGGCTTTTTTTCCCTCTGGAGAGGTTCCCCCAGCTTGGACAACCAGTCAGACTATGGGAGAGGGAAAAGCAGTCTGGGGAGAGGAGAGCTCAACCTCTTTCCGTAGCCAAGAGTTCTGCTATCCACCCTTCCTGAGGTGCTGAAATTGCTCAGAGACAAGATTGCTGACATCCGGGATCCCTAAGGAGTGTGACCCGATAGTCCTAGAGAATAGAAGCTACAGGGTTCCTCTCCAGGATGTAAGGATGCCAGGATTTTAACTGCTTTGTCTCAACATCGGGAAACACCAACATCCTCCGACCAGCAGGACTTTTGTGAGACATTCTCAGGGTCACTGCACCTGCCCAAAGTGAGGAGGTTTCCCTAAATATCCTCATCCTGGGGGTGCGGGGGTGGCTCAGTCGGTTAAGCAGCTGCCTTCAGCACAGGTCGCTATCCCAGGGTCCTGAGATCGAGCCCCACATTGGACTCCCTGCTCAGCGGGGAGCCTGCTTCTCCCTTTCTCTCTCTCCCTCTGTGCATTCGCTCACTCTTTCTCTCTGTGTCAAATAAATAAAATCTTAAAAGTATAAATATACTCAGGCTGGGTTGTTCTCTGAAATAAATGCCCCCCACACACTCACACATGCACACTCACGCTCTTCTCAGAAATGTCAGTTGCGAATACGCTAAACGAGGCCCCCGGGAGGAGTCTTGGGATCCAGGGAGGACGTCCCGCCATACAGCTGAGCCCGCTTGAGCAGAGATTCTGTTTGGGAACAGGAGCCTGCTTGCTGGGTCTGTCCCAGCAAAGGAGAAGTCATTATAGCCATGGTCCCTCTGGGGAAAGCAGGTTCTCATGAAGCCGCCCTTCCCTATTCTCCCCTAATCTTCCTGCCACCTCGCTTCAGGCATTGAAAATTCATCCTTTAAAAACCTGCTGCTTTCCGGGCAATTCCCATCTGCAAAACTCCGTTAAACACATAAGCTACAACTATGTGCAAACAATGGAGCTCTCTCTATAGCCACATTATTGCTCTCCCAGCAGCCAATTCTAGGCAGGCAGTTTGGATCCGAAATGTTTGTCAGGCAACTTAATATCCAGCCCTGTGCATACAGTACTTCTGAAAGATATTTGCAACTCGAAATTGTTTGTCTAGAATTCAAGGGAATAGAAATGGACTTTTGCTGTGATTGAATTCATTAGAGGCACATTCTCTGATTTTTTTTTTTAATTTCCTCTAACTCTCGACTTTCAAAAAGTTATTTCCCTAAGCTGTTCCATCATGGAGTGGCTGGAGCCTTTTTCTTCTTTATTTTTTGTTGTGGTGGTGGTGGTGGTGATTGTTTTAATCCAAAGCGGTATCTTTCTGTGAAATAAATTGGACCAAAAGATGCAGAGTTGACAAATCAAATTGCCTTGTTCAACAGGCTGCTCACTGACAGCAACAGCATTTCTTAGGATTGATGTCAGGGATCAGAGTCCTGTAGGACTGCGGTGGGACCCTGAGCCTGAGGCTATCGGTCAGGACCTCTCCCTCCCCAGGAATTTTTCAACAGATGTTTTCACATCGCAGACCCAAAATGTACATGCCCACACCAGCACGGCCCATTGAGCATCACATAACCTCAGTGACTGGCTCCTTTATTTATTTATTTTTTTATCCATCTGATGAGAGACCTCACAGTCAATACAAATAAAAATGGGAAAAGTAAAAACTCACCAGAGAGAAGAGAGCCACATTCAGCCCTAAGTGTTCATATCTCGCAGCAAGAAAATAAGCCAAGTCGGTAAAGAGACTGGATAACCAGGCAGCACAAATCACTGATATTGCTTTCCTTGTGCCATGGAAGTGAGAAAAATGTTTCTTCATTGTTTCTAAGTGAAGGAAATGGGTTATTGTCCAATAAGCCGTGCTGTAACTTTCTGCTTGTTAGATTTGTCCCACCTTGGTAAACCCCTGGAAGGCTCAGCAGCCCCCAGAGCGCTAATGACCGCCGGCCCACTATTTCTCAGCAGCTGGTTATGTGGTAGGTGGGTTGCATGCTCACCTCCCTTCCCCCCTTCCCCTGTCTCTAGAGCACGTCCTTGCTCACTCTCACCCATGCAGGAAGAGGAGCTGGTGCCCGGACAGGAGGTGAGACCAAAGGCTGTTAGCAGGATGGGGAGGAGGAAGACAGGGAGCTAACCTTGACTGATTTGCCAGGAAGCCTGGGATCCTAGGAATCTGCATTCTTCCTGGTTCACCAGACTCCTACGGCACTTCCTGTTTTCTCATGTCTGTGAAACCGACAGGCCAAAGGACAGTTGGTTCGGAACCACGGGTGCAAACCAGAATCTCCTAAGTAGTTCTTTGAAAACAAAAACGTCCAGATCATACCTCCAAGGATTCTAATAACAGCCATAAAGACAATAGGAGCTTGTACTTACATAGCCTATGTAGAAACTATTCTAAATTCATATAAATTGCCTCATGTAATCTTCATAACAGCCCTGGATGGTAGGTTCTGTTTTACAAACAAAGAAATAGATGCATACAGAATTTTAAGAACTCTTCCCAGGGTCACATGACTGGTTAGGGTTGGAGGTGGGTCCCAAACCCATGTATATTTCCAGACTCTGTGTTCCTTATTACTAGGGCTTGATCACTAAAATATCTCCTGAAAGGCATGCCTGGCTGAGAGTTACCATACTAAAATTTTTTAAATATTCTCAGAGTCTCAAGAAACACGTGTGACACAAACAGGTTGCGTCCTCCCACAAACGCCATTTGCAGACTGCATTAGCTGTGTTGGCGCTTTCTTGTTAATGCACCTCAGTCGGTTTGTCAGTAACAGCGATGACACCTGCCTCAGACGGGGGCAGAGAAGTGTATAAGAATTCAACAGAATTTGACGAGCAGCTACCAGGGGCATCTTAAACCCTGTCAGTTAACATGGAGGATACATGCTGAATAGAACACAATCTCTTCTCGTGGGGTGCAGGGAATGAAGACACACCCCCAAAGAGTCATAAGGTCATCAAAGACACATTGAAGGTTACGGAAACCTAGAGTAAGGTCACAGTTGATTCTTCCCAGAGGGCACAGGGTGACAGCTTTCCCGCTGGCCCCCAAAGGACGAGCCCCAGGATTTGTGGGTGAAGCCAGGAGGGCATTATTGTCTAAGAACAGAGAGTGTTCATGTACTAGGAAGCAGTTTTCGTGTGGCTGAAGCTAAGGGTAAAAAAGGATGCCATGCCATTCAACAAAGTGTCACTGAACTGACCTTTGAGGGATCTGGAACAGGTGCATCTGTTTCCAAGATAACCCACAACTCAGGGAGCGCCAGTGAGCACCTCCAAGCAATGAGCAGCATTGGGGGTGTCAAAAGGGTACAGTAAAACTATCAGACATGGGGATACTCTGGATAGCTCTGATACAGAAATGACCCCAAGAGGGTGAGGCCTGAGCTCCTTGAACCTTTTGGCATCCCAGCCCCAGCAGAAGACCTGCTGATTTCCCTCACTCTGGGATGTCTGCGGCCGATTCTCCTTTACAGCAGGCAGGGGGACCTGGTGCAGCTCATGTCAAGGCTGAAAAGTGACGTCCATTCCATGAGCTCTCACTGTGCTTGACCCCATACCTCTGCAAGCCTCCTCTTTCATTCATTTCCTGACTATCCCACCGGACAAGGTTGGGTTCTGTGGGGTCCTCTCTGGGCTTTGCCCGCTGTGTATATTAAGTGCTGGGGACGAGGATAATAACATTGGGAAAACCAGAAGTGGCCTCAGTATTAGTGTACAACCTAAGCTCTCCCTGATCCTCAGAGTGGTGATAGAGGGGGGAAGGTGCATTACGGATATTCCCACTCAACTTGCTCTAAACAGCTCCAGTATTAATGGAAATTTTAATGAAAAACTAAGCCTTGATTAGGTTGCCATGCAGAATTCCCACATAGGCAGAGTCTGGTTAATTTCCCCTGTGCCGGGGGCAGAGGCTCAAATGCACACACAGACACACGCACGTACGTACACACACAAATCTCTCAGCAAATTCCCTCCAATCTCCAGGCCAGTGACACTCGTGTTTTCTTCTGCCAGCCTGCTCCAGAGTTTTATACGGGGCCGTGGGGACTCTCCCATGTTTATAATCAGAGAGGCTCAGAGGTCAGAAATTGCCAGAGAGTGCCAAAGGGAGGGTTCAAGTCCTCTCTGCCTCCTCTAGCTGCTCAGACTGGATCTGCAGCTAGTTACAGGGAGCAGTATGTTCAGAAGTGGAAATGCAAGAGGCTAGGGGCTGTGCCTCTCCCATGCTGGGCAGCCTGGGGCTCCCCACTCCCTTGGGAACCCGCTAATTGTACAACTTCCAAAAAAGAACACAGAGGCATCCACTCCCCTGAGAGTTTTTAATTATGACAAGCAACTCCGTCTATCCTTGTGTAGTGGAAACCAGCACCTCCCTAGGGAGAACCAGGAATTGTAGGAGAGAAGCAGTCAGTGGTTTTGTCTTGTGAGAGCCAGCGGAGATCGGGAAACCTCCCCCACAGCAGGTCCCTCCTCCAGGTCCCCATCCATGGCATGGGAAGACGCACTGGCGCTCTTCCCGCCGCTCCTTCCTGGGCCAACCCTGCTCATTCAAGCCTCTCTGCCGAGGAGAGGTCGGCAAAAGGAGAGCAGATCCCTGGCTCCTGTTCTGAGGAGAAATAAATGATCAAGAAGAGAGATGAAACAAAGAAATAAGGAAGAAAGAACCAGAAAAAGTCAGCTGCTCCACTCTGGATGGCTAAAGCCCCTCCCGCCAAGAACCCATGGGAAGCGGAGATGACACCGGGGGTCTCCATCTTCCTGCCCTTACAGGGCTTCCCGTTCCGTCACATGGTCTGCTTTGCTTTAATTTCTAACATCCTTCTCCAGGGGCCTGCCCGATTTCCTGGGTTCCCAGATGGTCAAGAAGTCACTTTCACTTGGTAGGGTCCTGGGCTGTCGGTCAGAGCTGTGCGTTGTTTTGTCATATGAGTCCCAGATGCTACTGTCCACCAGTTGCCTGACTCCTCTGTGATGGGTACGGGAACACTTCAGTCGCTATGAGGCGGTAACACTTTCCAGGGGGTGAAGTGAGCACAGCTTTCACCTTTCAGACCCTGGCTGCCAAAAACTCTTCAGGGAAAGTCAACCCTCTTTCTCTCCTCTCAATAGGCTTTTGGCTCTCTTTCTGTGTTTCTCTCTTTCCCTCTTCCCTTCCCATCTGCCCTTCTGCCCCCCCACTGCCGTTTATTTCCCGGCATCCTGTAAAGATGAAGAGTGCAAGTTCAAAGGCTGGGTTTGATGCTCAGCTTTGTGAAGTGAACCAGGCCCTCCCAGTTCACCGGTATCACAGTAGAGCCTCTAGCTCAGACTTTCTCATCCTGCTGGCACATAGAATCTTCTAGGTATTTTTTAAAAATTATCCTCATTGGGGTTCCCCCTCAGACCAATTAAATCAGAATCTTCGGAGGTAGAGCCTGGGTATCTGTATTTTTGTGCTCCCCCAGAGGATCCTGTGTACCCAATGGAGAAAACCACAATGTCTAGGCTGTTGACAGACAGCAGCCCCCTCTACGGTAATCTTCCCAGCACACAACCTCTGGTTCTGATAGAGGGCAGGTATAGGGGCTGGAAAAAATAGTCAGCAGAGCCTCGGGCTACCAGGGGACCTACTGAAAAGACCCTTTGGGTCCAGACTAACCCCAGACATGAGCTTTCTGACCCTCCTGAGTAATGTATCACCTCCTTCAATTACCTGTCAGCCCAGGTGATTCGTTCCCAGTTATTATTTGGGACGGAACACAGAACTATAAAAGTTGTAGGGGACTTCTCTCATTCTTCTTGCAAAAAGCAGCTCGTGAGCCTGTCTGACAATAGTATCTGTTCTCTTTGTGATAAACACCATACAACCAAACAATACTTATCAGAAACCCACAGGAGGCATGACCCACTGCTAGTTGCTATTTATTCTAAGAGACAGCGTCTGTGCCATTTGGGAGTTTATGTCATAAGAAAAATGACACCATCCAAAACACAGTTACCCAGAAGGCAGTTACAACTTTGTGCTGTCTTTTGTCTTTTGTCTTTTTTCTTAGTGTGTTTTGGTTTTGAGATCTAGTTGGGGTATTTCACCAAGGTATTAAATGACAGAAGAGCATGTCTATGGCCCGTAAACATTGGTGGTTTCTTTAGAGTCTGGGTTTCTATAGCGGCTTAATACTTCCACGCCTTTTGTCTGGTCTCCAATGATCTCCCCGCTAGCCTCTATCTCATCCTTGCTATGCAAAAGTCAAAACAAAAGCAGAGTCGTTTGCCAAGCTCCCATCCCCTGTAGCTTCCTGGATGGTGTTAATACCCAGTCCAGGGAAAACCATATTGCATCTTCTGTTGGTTCTGGGAATGGCTTCATCCTTTACTAACCAAGCCTCATCTTTGTCAGAGTCAGTGCATGTTCTAGCTGTGGGACAGTTTTATGGTTTCCTGCCTTCGTAATCCATGTAACACGCTGAGCAAGATTGCTTTCTCTGGCCGGGTCGTCCTTAAAAGTTAGCTCCTCCTCCCGTGGGCATTCACCTGACGTTTCCAGCCATTTATTTGGCATTCTCAAGGAACCCTTCTCATCCAGGCAATGGGTTCCCCTCTTGGAAACAGTCCAAGACACACAGTCAGTTCTCAATTAGCCATGCTAATGGACATGAGCAGTGGTGCAGATAATCTAAAATAGCAGATTATCTGGAAATCACTTTTATTGGCTTTGGAATAAAGGTAGTGATGCAGTACACGGAAGTGTGCGTGTATTAGTGTGTGTTCCAGCAGTATCACATTTTCTGTGGATTGTCTGTTTCATAGGCACCAGAGTTTGCATTCTGTGAGGTAACATCATTGGAAAGTGGGAGTAAATATCCCAACTATTTCAAGAGTGACGGAGGAAAGCCAACATAGAGTTAAAAATGGGCCCTGCGGTATTTACAGAGGCAATGAAGACAGCCGCGGACCTCTGTTTCAGCAGTTTTGGGGCACTGCAAGGCTTGTTCCATCCCACCAGGGACCCCACTTGGCGTTGCATGCCCCCTGGGAGGTGGCTCGTGCCCACAGTCTGCCCCAGGGACACGGCTGTCAGGAGAACCTCCAAGCCACAATCTCTCTAGAGGCTGCAAAGTTGCCCCTGCTTCTTGGCCACACTCAACTTGTACTGCTACCCCCTTAACACACGAAGAAGGGGTGAGATGTGGCAGCCGTCAGGTGTTCCTGCAGAGCAGGCATCTCACAACCTCCAGACTTTCTTGGAAGTTGATTGCAAGCTCTTGAGGGCGGTCTTGAAAGGAAACACTTGGTGGAAAGTGGTTCTCAAACTTTATCGAGCATAAGATTCACCAAAGGAGCTTGTTTTAGCTGTGAACACCTGGGCCCTAATCACAGACATTCTAGTTCAAATGTCCCGGGTAGGTCCTTTGCTTTGCATTGCTCTCAGATGTGCCAGCTTTGGGGAGCTATCCTTTGAGAACCTTTGTTTAGAGAACCATTCTGACTGCTTCGGATCTGATGTCAGGCAGTGGCTTAAGTGGAGATGAACACTGGCCTTTTCAGGGCCGTTTCCTCCCCAAACTACTCTGTCTGGGCTCAATTCTAATTTATGATGAACCAGTAGGGGCTGTAGATGGACAGGGGCTGGGGGGTAGAGTCTTCATCAGGTGGGCTTAGCAGAGGGTACAGACACTTGGGCCAGGGTACGTTCTTCCCAGCCTGGCCATGCCCAGAAATGCATGACCCACCCGTTTCTTAGATGACACAAAATAATAATAATAGCTACTGTTTACTGAGCACTTACTAGGTGGCCAGCGTTATTGTAAGTGTTCCACATGAATTTTCTGATAGAATTCTCTTAAATCCTATGAGGTGTTATTCTCATTTTGGGAGGCCCTGTGGAGAAGCTATCTCAGCCTGTGTAGAGCCAATTTTAAAATAAGAAGGAAAAATAAATAAATAAATAAACCCAGCATGTTTGAGATTCTTGAAGAAAAGACAGCATGTAAATCAACTAATTATTATTAACATTCATGACTATATCCTTGCAGGCAAAAGGGGGGGAAAATTATTATTTTCTGTAGTTTTCAAGGAGATGGTTCAGACTAGAGCAATTAGTTAACTAATTGACCAGTTGAAATGGTTTTCTGTGATCCTCTCGATTTTGGCCCACTGGCCTACTCTCCCTGTGAAATATAAGGGTAGGTCAATCCAACAGCTGTGACCAACGGCCTAAAATGAGGTTGTCGCTCCAGACAATTTCCCATGGCCCAAGATCAGAGTAGACAGAATAATAGTAAGTCCAGTTGTTTATGTGATCATTAGTTTTTAAAAAATAAGCAGTAAGATTCGCGGCCACCTAAAGGATCCTACTCCTGCTAGATTAACCAAATGTTGTCAGGCTTCAGGCAGAATCAGGCAGGGTCTAGTAAAAGAGAAGCAAATGGAATAGGGCCTAGAGGCAACAAGAAGAGAAAGCTGTTGACAGGGAAGCCCTAAAGAAAAAGAAAAGATCTTAACGAGATGCAAATCCCATTCAGGAAAACTGTCCAAGTCAGTAATTAAAGCACATCAGAAATGTAGGTCTGGCGAGGTATAAGAGATCAATAGGTTAAATACTTGATGTTGTTTAATCAGATACTTAGCACAGATCAAATATTACCTTATTGAGGTTATTAGGCTAAATGAGGGTACTGTGGTGGTGAGCATTCATTACCGAGATGCCAATGGATCATGAAAATAGCAAGGTACAATCCTGAGTCACCTCCAGCCCCAAGATGAGGAATAAGGAGACCAGAAAGCTTGCAGAGGACAAAGCTGGTATCTGTGTTTTTCTTTGGGAGTAGCTTAGGAAATTGGGATTATGAGTTTCCCCCAGAGAATTAAAGTGCCAAGTCCTGAAATGTGTAAAAATAATGATTTCCTTGAAGCTGGGTATACCTACTGATATGCAAAAGTGAAGTAGGGAGCCACATTATTCAGAACCATGGAAAGTTCCCTCATTCTTGTAAGACCATTCCCTCTTTTTCTGTGTATTTCCGTAACAGACGTGGCTGAGTTGAGGGGATTAAAGCTGCAAATCTTAAAAAATACTTCCTTGGGAAGGGATCACATGGTAAAAGGAGCCGACTCAACTCTTCCTGGACTGGGAGAGCTGAGACTGAGTCACAGGGACCGGTGACCCTTGGGCTTCAGCAGTGCCCATCTTCTCCACCAAACGACTGGGTATCCAGAGGGAGATCTTCATGGATTGATCATTAATTGTGTTCTGCCAACTTTGCTGGCCTCGATCTGGTCAAAAGCCCACTCAGACTCCTTTCTGGGGTGGAGACAGACTGTCTCTGTATTATTGTCCCCATCCTCTTATCTCACCTCATTCCCAACGCATCTGCAGACCCTGGGTTTCTATAGTTCTTGGCCCCGCTCTGGGTGAGAACAGGAAAAAGGCTCTACTCCTTCTCTTCCAAGAAAAGCACATCTTTGGGCATCAATTCCACCAACAGTTACCTGGCAAACCTGTGTCCTGCCTCACCTGGAGGCTTCTGATCCATTTCTCTGTGTGTTGATACGCTTGGTTCACTTTTAAAACAGGCTAACTAGCTGGATGTTAGGCTGAGCTCTACTTTTTGGGGAAACAATCCACCGGCAGTTTTCTGACTGGGCCCTTCAGAGCTTTGGGGTTCCCAAAAGGTCCAAAGTGCCTCTACAGACAATCACTGGGGAGGCTGAGCAGGCAGCGCCCAGGACCTATCCGCTACCAGCCACCCACTGGTTTATATCTCACTTAGACCAATTTTAGATGTTGAGATTCCGTGTAAAATCTCATCGGAAAAATAATCTACTACTTGAGATAAAAAGGTTTGAAGTCATTATTCAAGCTTTTCTAGAGACTTCAATGATAATATCTTTTACTCTGTTCCCTCCCCAAAACATAATAAAATAACAATAATAATAATTATTGAAGGCTTATTATTTGCCAAGAGTTTTCAGTACATCGTCTTATTAAAACTTCTTTTGCAAATGAAAACACTTTATTCTACAAATGAAGAAGCACAGAGACTATGGTTAAGGTAATAGCCCAAGATCTCACAGATATCAATGACAGGAACAGCAGGCATCTTTCTGACGTCAGAGTACAAGCTGTGTAGCCCTGCCTGAGCCCACTCACATTCAAACACTGCTCCTGCTGTGTCTCCACTTCCAGAGATATCTCCAGTTTTTGACTCCTTGGCAGAGCATAAAAAACAGACAGTTTCCTGGTCCAGTGAACTTACAGGATTCTCATTTCCACCCACTTCTGGAGAGTTCTATTTAACTTCAAACATCTCCTCTCACCCCTTCCCACCCATCTTCAAGGGTCATAGTGTTTTATTATGAAGACATCCTAGTCACCAACAGTATCAGGAACAAAAAGAATAAGAGAAAGTTAATTTTATCCTCAAAATCCAAACAAGGGCTAATGTCTGTGTTTGCTGGTGCTACTACTGTTGGCCAATTTTAACAGAGTGGGTGGGATTCCTATCATATTATTGCCACACAGAGACCTGAGCCCAGACAAACCTAAGAAGCCGAGACCACCAGGACTCCCCCACCATTCTGCAACCCACTGACATGTCTGGGGCACAGGCTTCATGGATCTCTCCAGGGTAGACCAGCACACCCTACTCCCAAGAGCACAAGAGTGCTATGAAAATTATACAGCCACTCTTCTCAGAGTGGCTTCTGGTCCCCAGAGTGATATAGTAGCTTCTTTTCCTGGGTAGGGAATGAAACAACTTGACAGGATGAGGGAAAGCATTTGAGTTGACAAGTGAAGTGATTTTTTAACCTTCCAAATTCAGTTGTTTGTGGGGGGAGTGCAAGGGTGAAGGAGAGAAGAGGCAGGCGTGAAGGCTTCAGCAAGTCAGACTTTGCAGGGGAGCAAAGAAGGCATTTGTCAGAGCAGAGAGCTGTGTAAACCCACCGAGAATTCAAGCAGTTAGCACCTTGGCGGGGCCCTGCCTTTGCAAGCTGTGACCTAATTTTGAGAGATGCTGCTCATATTGTTTTCCAGATAAAAGCAAGCAACAGCAAAAGCTCTCCGGGATGAGGCTTTGACATCAGGAAAAATCATCCTGACTCAAATGACTAATCCCCCTCTTTGCCCTCTTCCCATACTCCAACCCTGCACCCTTCCCTCCCAAATCTTTGGCAGAACTGCCAGATCCCAAGTCATCAACACAAAGACGGACGGATGCGTGCCATCACCACATGTCTGCTGGGGGTGAGAACCATGGTTAGCACGGTCTTGGCCAGTGGGTGAGCTGGAAACATTTCTCGGGACCTTCTCCCATCCCAATTAAAATCCAGCCATTTAGCCGCCTTTTTCAAAAGGCCAGGAAAGAGCAAAGGGTTATCTCTGGGGTCCATGGATGGCCCTCTGCAAACCTCTGTCCTTTTACATAACAGGACAGTAATAACATGTAGGGAGAGGAGGCAAAAGCTCTGAAGAAGCAAATCCTTGGGCACTCGGGTGGTTCAGTGGGTTAAGCCGCTGCCTTTGACTCAGGTCATGATCTCAGGGTCCTGGGATGGAGCCCCGCATCAGGCTCTCTGCTCAGCGGGGAGCCTGCTTCCTCCTCTCTCTCTGCCTGCCTCTCTGCCTACTTGTGATTCTCTCTGTCAAATAAATAAATAAAATCTTAAAAAAAAAAAAAGGAGCAAATCCTTAAAACACTCAAGGTGTGAAATAAAATCGAAAGGGCTAAAGCAGAGTGGAAGGCAAAGGGTGGAGAGATTCTCCTGAAGTTCAAGCGTCAAGAGTCTGTGCTTCTGAGGGGCTCAGACCTCCCACGATGTCAGGCTCTGTGGCTGTCCAGTTGGAGGGACGTGGTCCAAGGTAATACCCCTCCCCAGACAGAAGTAGAAGGGCGAGTGGGGCCCTCATGTGCTTAGGTGGGGCAAGAGAAGGGCATCCCTCCAAAGCAGTGGGGCCTCCTAGATTCTCCAAGCTCCTCTTCATCTTTAAGTTACTATAAGACAGTCTCTTCTCAGTGGATGTTCCTTTCTTTCTCAGAGGTCTGCCCGGAAAGACCCATCCTCTAACCATCTTTAACATTTTAGAGACAAATATGCAGAGATCGGAAAAAAGGGCACGTCCCTCCCTCAAAGTTCCTTTCAGTTTATATATGCTGGCTTCACCTACCTAGGATTAGTTCCTCCTCTTAGCTCTGAAGTGGTAACAATCTTGGATGCTAAGGAGAAAACATCCTTCGGCAGCTTTGAGTGAAACCATCAAGGGACCCCAGTAGAAAAGGTGCCCCACTCTCCACCCCCTGCCAGGGGTCCTAACCATGAGCCTCACTCAGCAGCCTAATGAAACTGAATACAGAGATCTGAAGATGAAGAGATTCTCCGAGGAGAAACTAATAAGTCCTAGTTGCCCTGGGAACCAGAAGCCCATGATAGGAAGATTCAAGAATGTTAAACTCTAGAATGGGGAGTTATGGTCTCCCTGTGACTGAGGTTGAGATGTGTGCAGGGCTTTGGGCCTGGTGTGGCAGGTAATAAACATATGGGGCCCTTACCCTGAAGGAGGTTCCTCTATGGGGAGACATTGTGGGATCTCCCCCGGGACCCCCTTATGGGCATGTAAAAGAGTCTTTTCAACTACCATTTTCAGTGGACTGATTGTGACTACAGCAGAACAAAGGAGTCATTTTCCATTGGATAGCATAAGAGATGAGACAAACGGGGTGCCTGGGTGGCTCAGTGGGTTAAGTCTCTGCCTTTGACTCAGGTCATGATCTCAAGGTCCTGGGATCGAGCCCGCATCAGGCTCTCTGCTCAGCAGGGAGCCTGCTTCCTCCTCTCTCTCTGCCTGCCTCTCTGCCTACTTGTGATCTCTGTCTGTCAAATAAATAAATAAAATCTTAAAAAGAGAGAGAGAGAGATGAAACAAACATCAAAGGCATCCCTGCCCTGACTACTTCCCATTTCCGTGTCTCATCAAGCACCGCCCCCCCAAGTCGGTGAACCTGAGGATCGGGCCTTGGTCTTACCACACCTCGCCCAGCTTCTCCCACTGATCAGATGGGCTCTGCTCATGGCCCTGGATGGCGACGTGTCACCCTGCCTGCTGCTGGGACAGAGCTGGGCCTCAGCCTCCAAGTGATCTAGCAAAGGGCTCTGTTGTGTCCGTTGGAGACCCACACACCCCTGGGGTTGCTTTCTGCCCAGCGCTCTCCAGCCTTTGCATGGCACTTTGCATCTGTCAGAGCAGTTTTGTATCCATTTCCCTCCTTGAATTTCATGGCACTCCTGTGAGCTGTCATTATCTCCATCTTCCAGGAAGAAATGAGGCACAAGAGAGCGACACCTAGTCACTGATGGAGGCTAGGAGCTTGGCTTCCTGGCTGGGTGCAGCTGGGGCCCCTTCTGTCACCCTGGCCCCATCCACCCTTCCATGAGCACTCCACATCCCTCTTCCTTCGTGGACCAAGGCCCCAGGGCTGTCACCTCTGCTGGACCAGAGAAAGCTTACTGCATCTCTCAGTTGCCTGGTTATTCAATCACTCTCTTGTTTACTTAAATTCTCAGGTGTGCACATATATCCTTTCCAAGAAAATTATAAACAAGGTGTCTGGCATGAGCTTTATTACACCTGCTCTCTTTCTCCCCTCCCCCAACAAAACCCAATTAAGAATGTAGAAGACATTTAACAAATACCACTGCTAGATACATGAATGAATGACTTTTTTAATCAAATATAAATTAAACTGGTGTCTCATCCAAAGCAGAACTTCTTTTTGCCATTAATCCCTGTAGAGCTTCTTCTGATGGCAGGAGGAGACCCGCGAGGTAGCCGGTCCTTCTGTTGCTGTTCCACAGACGTGGACTTTGGGGAGGGAAATCGAAATGCCTCTTACCTGGTGGATTGCCCATGGAGTGAAAATTTTGGGATTTCAATTTTTGAGAAATGTGCAATTGGAGAAAATTAAGATTTGGAAAAAAAAAAAAAAGAACTATTCTAAGTTCCCCCATTTGGAGTCATAATAATAGGGGTCAGCTTCATGGGATTATAGGAACAGCTTGGCTCTTTGGGAGCCATGGATGAGGCTGTATGGTATAAGGACCCCATGCAGGGCTTCAGAGTCAGAGATCCCTAGAGTTCCAGCCCCACTGTGTCCTGATCAAATGGATGACTTTGGCCAAGTAAATTACATGACCTCTCGTCCTCACTCCCCTGACTTGTGAAATAGAGGCCATGAGAGCGTCCGCACATAGGGCGGCAGAAGGATGGAATGATATAAGGCATGTAAAGTGCATAACATGGTGCCTGACATTTACATGGTGCCCAACGTATGGTATTGATTGTGACTATGGCCACAGATCCCTGAGGAAGTGTGATCCAGGCCCCCTATACCGCCTTGGTTCCTCCTTATGTCCTAAGGAAAGAAGTTTCCTGCCCATCAACCTTCAGAGACTCTAGCCCCTGGTCATCGGTCAGAGGGTGTCAATTCCACATAAAGAACCAAAAGTCCTTAAAAATACTGAGGCCCCAGTGAGGCCCCAATCTGAACAAGTCCATCTTCCCATTCTGAGGAACTGAAATCCCAGCTTCCCAGTGGCCCCCAGAAGCTTCCGTTCTTCCTACAGGATTTCTCCAGACAGATCAGATGCCACACACGCCCGCCCTCCCCCTGGCCCAGAGTTAATAAGGCCTTGCTGTTCGAACAAGGTCGACTTTCTCTTTCTGCTTCATTCTCCCGATGGCACAATGACTTCCTCCACCCTCTTTGAAATATCTGAACTCAAAAACGTTAATTAGGGACTTCCTATGACTTTATGGAGGTGTCATGATTAGACCTATTATTACCACCCCAAATGGGGAAATTGAACATCTACTGCTTTATGAACTCTTTATCACAATTAATGCTACCTCCAAAGCTTCCCATTTATTGGGTTCTCCGGTATAATCATTCCTTATATGTGCTTCAGGACCTTGTACAAGTACAAATAATTTAAACTAATTAGCTTATTATAAAAAAGGAATGAAAACAAATGGCACATGAATGAATTGTGAGGTTTCATATGGAATTAATATCTCCCTAATACCCACAAATTTGGTAAATTCATTATACATCTATAATCAAACCTGATGATTCCTCTAGATAATTCAGAAGTAATTATGCATGAACCGCTGCCACTTATTTTAAAGCGCTACCAAAATAAGAGATTTATCCTCAAGATCCCGTTAGGCTCCAAGATAACTAGCACAAACCTGACATGTCCTGTCAGAAGAAGGCATTAGAAATTACGTTGCCTTTGCCTCCCCATGATACCTCCCCTGACATCTGTAAAAACAGCACAAGCCTGAGGAACATTCCCTGATTGAAACATGGAGCTGAGCCTTCTCTGGGATTTGTCTGTGAGCTTTGGGGAGGATCAGAGAGGGATCCCCTGTGGGAAGAGCCAGCAAGACCCAGGGAAACCTCACCCAGTGTACATGATCACCAATTCCCAAGGGCTATCCTTAGTCTAGTGGAGGGGTCCTGTGGCAAGGGACCATTTTGTCCTTGCAACACGGATTCCAGCTCTTTTCCAGCAGCACCTGTAGGAAAGTCAGGGCCATGATTTTAGCAGGCTCATTCAACCTGGCCAAGTGAAATTTCCCCCCCTCTCAGCTACCATAGCTTTTGATTTCTAGCTCTCTGAAAATATAACTCACTCTTTATTTTCAGATACAGCTCCTATTTGATCAGATGTTTCTTCAAGACTTTGACAGTGATATTTATTACCTATACTTACTATACATATGTATGTATGTATGTATCTATATATAACAAATATTTATGTAACATTTGTGTGTCAGACATTGATATACCGGGAAATAAAACTGACAAGTATCTAAGTCTTCATGGAATTGACATTCTAGGGGAGGAGACAAAACGATAACAAATAAGTAAGATAAATAATATATCAGATGGGAATGAGCACTATAGAGAAAAATAAGGCAGGGAAAGGGATATGGGAACAGGGATACATTGCAAGAGTGTGGTGCTAATTTTAAAGAAGGTGGTCAGTTCCTGAGAAACTGATGACTGATGTCCCGAGGAAGTGAGGAACTGAACAATGTGGATAATGAATGGCAGCTCGTCTCAGACAGAAAGAACAGCAAGTACAAAGGCCCTGAGGCAGGAGTAGGACTGCCATGTTTGAGGAACAACAGAGAGGCCAGAGTAACCAGAGCAGAACACCAAAGGAAGAGTAGGGGATGAAGTTAAAGAGGGAAACAGACCACAGAGGGTGCTGGAAATCAAGAAAAGGTTTTTCACTTTTACCCTGAGATGAGAAACCTCTGGACACTTTTTAACAGAGAAATGACGCCATCAGAATTGGGTTTTTTTTTAATGATGAATTGATTTTTTTTATTAACATATAATGTATTATTTGCCCCAGGGGTACAGGTCTGTGAATCGTGGGACTTGGTTTTAAAGCATCGCTCAGACTGTTTTTTAGGGAAGAGAGTATCAGGAGGCAAGGGTAGAACCGAGAAGACCAATTAGGATGCTCTGACAATTTAGGTGCACGATTTTCCTAACTTGACCCAGTATATAGCAGTGAGGGGGGTGAAAAGGACCAGGTTCTGAGTTTACTTTGAGGGAAGAGCCAACAGGATTTGCTGACAGATCAGATTTTTTTTTTTTCCATAAATGTTTCAGCTCCCGAAAGAGTCCCTTAAACCCAGAAGGGGCCTGGTAAATGTTTGCAGAATGAGTGGAGTAAACATGTGCATAAATGAAGTATTCAAGTAAGTTGGGCCTCACTTAGAGGGTTGGGGTTGAATTTGATTAGAGGAAAAAGAGCATACCTCATACAACTGAGTCTCTCTCCGGGGGCTGAGTTTCCTTACCTAGTAGAAACTCATTAAATATTTCTTGAATCAGTGAATACATGAGTTAATTAAAATAGATGTGCAAGACCCAGGACTTTGTTCTAACTTCCAAATGAAACCCCAGCAGACAGGCCCTGGGTCTGGGGGATTTTCTTTCTCTAGCCCCCATCAGACTTGCAGGGGTAAGTCTGGGTTCCATAATTATTGCACAATGGTGCCGAGGCTGAGGTCCCCATTGGACCCACGCAGAAAAGTGTCTAAAGTTATCATCTGACCTCCTGTTTGTCAGTGGTGGGAAGATGAGAAATGCTTCTAAGTGCTTAAATGTCATCATCATTACTAAGTTGCTGTAGGAATAAAAATTCAGTTTATACAATTGAGGATCATTAAACCCTCTTCTGAATCTGATGCCAAAATTGAAATAATTGGCTCGCCGATGGTACAACATGGAATATAACTACAGCGGCTGGTAGGAAATGTGTTGTTCCAACATGAAGAATGGAGTGGGAACTTGGGTAGCTAGACTGGTTGGGTTGGCAGGGTGTTGCTGTGTTGCGATCACCATCGACAGCATGGATCATGATTAAAAATACTTGGAGTGTGAATTTAGAGTTACAGGAAAATAAATGGATGTTGCAATTAAGCAAGTGTTTTAGGTCCATTGGATTTCTCAAGGCATGGCTAAATCCTGTTTGGGGAGGTCAACGGCAGATCAGACATACTGATACGAGGCCCGGGGAAGGTCTTCAATGAGAGCAAAATAAATAACGGAAATAATAGATGGAGCTCCAGTCCAAGAACAAAGATGTGTTTTAAATGAAAATCATTACTCACGGATGCTGGGGCTCAAACGTAGAGAGATCCAGTGCTGACTCTGAGGTATGGGGAGACCCACTGGGTGACGACCGTATCACTCACCTGCAGATGGTAATGCTGACCTGGGGAGGTGGAGGTGGGGGGGCGGGTTAATTAGCTGCTGGTTGTAAAGCATTATTGCTTTGCTGAGTATTATTATTTTAATAAAAGAGGCTCATGAAAACGTCTCTGGTGGTAAGTCATGAGGAATCATTTTGAGGACAAGAGTCCTCATACATCATCCTGAGTGCCACCCATGTATTTGAGTATCAACAAAAAATTTACTGTTTAAACATAAATCTCTGGAAGAAGTTGAAGTTAATTAAAAAGGTTTAACAGCATATGCATTAGTATTAGTCCTGGCCCTCTTTAGCATGGAAGGAAGGGAAGGAAATAAAACAAGGTATGTGAGGAAGCAGTCAATGTAGGCATTTAATTAAATGCGGTCCGAAGCATAGGCAAAGACACCTCCTTATCTGCCATTCAGGGCAAGGAGAGAGAATGGGAGGCAGGGAATGTTCCCTGAAGAGCTATTCATGTTTTTAATTAACAAAGGCTCTGAGAGTCCTTCCTATATTCTTTTCTTTAGAAACCCAGAATTTCACCTTGTGCCATGATGCTTTCTGTTCGGGTGTGGGAGGCCCCTGGCTAAGCCCCGTAGCCCAGGTTAAGCGCATAGTTTCTGATTTATGCCCAACAGTTACTCATGGATTGGTTCATCCACGCCACAAATATTTGTAGAGCTCTCTGCAGGATGCTCGGAGCCCTGTTGACTGAGGGGGGTGCCCAGGTGGTGGCCTCTGTCTTGCAGTGGCTGACCATAGAGCGAGAAAGACTGGCTTATCAGCCAGCCCTACCACGTGGCAAATACTAGGAGACAGACATGTATTCAGGATCTGGCGACCATAGATGAGAATGTTTCAGGCCCATGTAAAAACTAAATCCTTCAGGGCACCTGGGTAGCTCAGCCAGTTAAGCATCTGTCTTCAGCTCAAGTCGTGATCTCAGGGTCCTGGGATCGAGCTCCCTGTTAGTCTCCCTGCTTAGCAGGGAGCCTGCTTTCCCTCTCGCTCTGCCCCTCTCCTTCACCAATGCTTTCTCTCTCTCTCTCTCTCTCTCTGTCTTTCTCTCTCTATCTATCTCAAATAAATAAATAAATAAATAAAAGCTTTAAAAAAAAAAAAAAACCTAAACTAAACTAAATGCTTTAATTGGCCCAAGCCTATGACCACAGGAAACCAACCTGGGGATGTTTTGCCGCTTTTGACTTCTCGTAACATCAGAGTGTGGTGCCTCCATCTTCTGGTCCCACTATCATTCCTATTTTCTCCTCCATAACTTCCCGGCTGCACCCCTCCTGTACAACCTTCAGAATCTGCCCTGTTCATTCCACTTCTGTTCATTTCTTCTCTCTCCCACTGTTTGGAGTGCTCTTCTCCCTTTGGTTCCTACCCCTCCCTCAAGGTTTACCCCAAGTCCACCACTTCCATGACGTGTATCTTGACTCTCCTGGGCTAGAACCTGCCTCGTAAGCTTTGGAACATTTGTTTATCAAGTGGTCTGGTCAAAGGCACCAGACTCAAGCCATATGTGGCCAGTACCACACAGTGTAGCACTTAACATATTTAATGCTTTTACGGTCTACTGATAATTACTTGTTGATAGATGTCCTTTGGTCCTTCAACTCAGGCTTTAACTCTTTGAAGCATGCAGAAGGAAATCAATAAATTCATCCTAAATATTGTTTTCCCCAGAACCACTTCAATTTAAGCTTTTTGCTTCAATAATTCCATCCATTGTACCATCTCTCCATCCTTCTTACCTCAACTATAGGTGTTCTGGAAATGACCAAAACTTCCTCAAGGATGTGAGTGGCAGTCTCTTCACCCTCCGCTTTCTGTCATCTCATCTTTTCATTCAGTGACTTCCAGTCCTCCCAAATTCTTGACTCCTTCAATTTCAAGCCCTCTTCACTCCAATGACCTCTGTCTCTACCCCTTCTGCATCTTGAAACTCACAACTCAGAGCTTCTAAACATTCAGATTTTCAATTGTCAAATCTCCCTCTATCGTCACCCATTTTCTCACTCCCTCTTGACCTGCTATCTGGTTTTCCCTTGGTCTTCAGTCATTTTACCCACTTCCCTCCCTGGCTTTCCTCAGTCGAAGCCCAGTGATCACACATTTTACCTGTACTGTGGTGAACACTCTAGAACCGCTCATCTTTTCATCCTACCTACTTGGTTCCCAGTCCTCTATTCTTAGGATCCTTTGGATCCACACAAGTCTAGCATGTCACTCCCATAAACTGAGAGTGGTTTTAGCCACTTCTCAATCACACCCTTCCTCACCCCTAAGAGAATGTCTTCACATTCTTACCTCCATTTGTAAACTGTGGCCTGGAATTCAGGAACGATAGGTAGGTAGGTAGGTAGGTAGATAGATAGATAGATCGATCGGTCAATCGATCTAGCTATATATTGAAATTCTGTACTTGGGTTTTCTACAAGATTCCTACTTCACTGTAGCACCTAGGTGGCTCAGTCAATTAGTTAAGTGTCTGCCTTTGTCTCAGGATCATGATCTCAGGGTCCTGGGATCAAGCCCTGTGTCGGGTTCCCTGCTCAGTGGGGAGTCTTCTTCTCCCTCTGCCTCTACTCCTCCCCCCAGCTTGTGCACTCGCTCTCGCTCTCGCTCTCTCTCACTCTGCTCTTTCTCTCTCAAATAAATAAATAAAATTTTTAAAAAGTTTCCTAATTCACTGTCTAGAACATAGTTTATCTTCATCCAAAACTCTTGCTTCTTCTGTGTTCACAAACTGTAGTTGGCATCACGGCCTTCTAACTGATCTCTCCCTAAATGCTCAGGGTCAACTCTGATTCTCCCTCTCCTTCACTCTCTACATCCCACAGGTCACCAGCAGCTGTTGATTCTGTTTCCTTTTCCTTCATTTTTACTACCACTAGTTTTGTCAAGATCCTCATTTAAGCTCACTGAGATTATTGTTACCTCCAAACTCATCTCCCGTCTCCAATTAATCTCTAGTATAATCCTACTCTTTAATTGCCACATTGAACTTCCTAAAACAGGGCCAATCCTTTCACTAACGATTCACGGTCGCCTGAGGATCAAGCACATACTTTCTGGCATAGCAATCAAGACTTGCCCCAGTATAGCCTCCACCCATATCTTCAGTCTTCTTACTTGCCTCTCCAGGAAGAGCAACCCACTCAGTCTCACGTCAGTGCTCATGCTGTTCGCTCTGTCTGAAATAGCTTTCATCTACACCTGTCAGGATTTTCTTCATCCTTCAAGACCATCTCAAATATTGTCCCTCCCAACTGTGGACCTCTCTGCTATGTTTCCCTAACATTTCTTTATTTGTGATTCAATGAATAGTTACCAATTATCTACTATATGGGAAGACATTTAATATTTATTACTTTATTTAATCCTCACACTAACCCTATGAGATAGGTATCGTGAATGTTCCTGTTATATAAGTAAGAAAATTGAAGTCAAGTGAGTTTAAATTTCCTGCCCAAGGGGCGCCTGGGTGGCTCAGTGGGTTAAAGCCTCTTCCTTCGGCTCAGGTCATGATCCCAGGGTTCTGGGATAGAGCCCCACATCGGGCTCTCTGCTCAGCAGGGAGCCTGTTTCCTCCTCTCTCTCTGCCTGCCTCTCTGCCTACTTGTGATCTCTGTCTGTCAAATAAATAAATAAAATCTTTAAAAAAAAAAATTTCCTGCCCAATATCATAGAGTTTGTAACTGGCAGAGCCAGTTTGAAAACCTAATGCCTGTGCTCTTCACCTTAGCGTAGAGCTACTCCTCCTTTAGTACTCTCTGCCTTGCCTTGGATGGAAAAGAAAGAGGGAAAGCAGGAAGGAAGGGAGGGAGGAGAGAGAAGAGGCAGGGAGGGAGGGATGCCCAAATGCCTTTTTACTCCTCTAGATTATAGGGTCTTTGAACTCAGAACCATGCTTAGTTCACCTTTGAATTCTTCACTTAGAGCATGACACAGAGGAGATGTTTATACCTAATAAATGATGGATGTACTGCTTAGAATTTTTCACGTACTAAATCATAAGCCTGGAAGGGACATAAAGACACTATGTCATCCATCCCCTGTCTCAGAAAGACTGTAACCATGCTGCTTTTTGGTCCCATCCTACCACCTTCTGTGTCATCACTCCCTAAAACTCCAATACATCCATAACTACCTTTCCTGTCTGGTGCTCTTGACTTTTTGAGCCTTCTTGTGTGCTTATGGCCTATTCCCAAATGTTAGCTTGGAGATAGTAGTCACCCAAGGAAGTCAGACCTCTTCTTCTTAGACTGAGAGATTGCTTGGAAAAGGCAGAGGAGAGGGAGGGAATAGGAATAGGAGGGCAGAGTTCACATTCTGTGCGTTTAGCTCAAGCTGGGCCACATGGTGGGTGATCTGCTCTCACAGAGAGCCAATTTCATCCTCCTCTGTTCCCTGTTGGAGTCCTAAAGCAAACTCAGTGTTGTCTCCCAGGAATGCTTTGCTTGGATGGGCAGAGCCACAGTATCTATAGGGAGGCTTGGCACAAACAGAGCCTCTTGCTGGTGTCAGAAGAGGTAACAGTGAGAACTAATCACCAACCCCAGGGAGAACGGCATAGGGAGGGTTTTGAAGTTGGTACTAGAAAGCAGGGAAGTATCTGTCAAAATCTGTTCCTTGACGTGCTAACAAGATTGCTGGCACTCCCTCTGCTCCCATGGGCTATGGAGATCTTCCCTTTCCGAAAGGGCCTTTGACTGTCCGTGAATGGCCCAGCAGCTTCCCGCTGAGACCTGGGCTTTATCTGAAGCATCCAAGGACATCTGCACATTTTGCAGGGAGACTTTTCCCCACTGGACACCTTTTGTGTGATAGAGAGAGGGCCCTTTCAGGGCTGTCACTCAGAATTGCAGAACTGACATTCTAGCCCTAAAAGAGAGTGGAAGCTGGGGATATGCAAGTCCAAGCAAGGGGACTTGTGAGGAGAAGTTCAGTGAGCAGTGCATGGTTCTATATAGAATTGGACTTACTCTGAGTTCTAAAATATCATGTAAATTAATATTTAAATGGCATCCATGATTTAAATATGGTAGACATTCTGGATATTGGAGTTAGGAGAGAGGGAGGGGAAAGAAGAAGACAAAGAGAGACAGAGAGAAAGAGATCTTAGTTATATAGTAGGAAAATAGGGTTAGCTGCAAGGATGGGGTGGATCATCATGCAGACCCAATCTTCCCATAAGAAGCTAAAAGGCCCTTGTTGAGTATAATCTTGGTGAGATATATCCCCCTGGCTAGAACGTTCTTTGCTTGCAGTCTAGATGGGAATAGCAATTTCCTAATTTCCTACTGTAACTAGTAAAAAGTATACTTTACCTCAGACTTTTGTGACCAAAACTTGTAAAACTCCACATGAGACCCTGAATCCTGTTCTGATGAGAGAATAACTTTGTAGCCACCAAGAGGGTCTTCTGAGGCAAGGTCTGGAGTAGATGTCCTGCTCAACCCAGAACCATGAAGAGATTATAGCAGTAATCTGACAAGAATAATCGTAGCTTGGACCAGGTGGTAGTAGAGGAAGTAGTGAGAGGTGGTCGGTCTATGTGTGTATTTTGAGACAACGGTCTGTGTTGACACATTGGACATGGGTATGAAAGAGAAGAGTTGACGACCACACCAAGGTTTCTGGCCTGAGAAACTGCAATGACAAAACCACCATCTGAAAGATGAAGAAGGCTCTGAGAGGGGCAGGTCTGTGGGAGAACATCAATTCTCTTTGGGACGTGTGAAATTTGAGGTGCCCACTAGACATCCAAGTGGAGATGGGGAGTAGGCAGTTGGAAATGGGAGTCAGGTTAAGGGGAGCAGTCCAGGCTGTGGATATAAATGTGAGAGACATCAGAGCCAAGTTGGTGTTTAAAGCTATGAGACTGAATAGAGGCCAAGAGAAGCAATCGAAGGACGGAGCCTGGGGACTGCACTGTGAAGGTCAAGGGGAGGAGAAGCCAGCAAGGAAGACAGGTCTGTGACCTAGAAAAAATGACCAGAGTAAGGAACTCAGAAATATTTTTTCATACTTGCCTCTCTCATGGGCTACTCCTCACATAGTTAGGCAGAGTCCTAAATAAAAAGTTCCCCATGGTGCTCCCTGAGATTCAGAATGAGCCTATGTGAAATAGCACCATGAGAGGGTGTACCTTTAAGACTAAGTTGTGTGGTTCAGGCCAAGCGCTATGGAGTGTATTTATCTGACTGCTGGACTTTTCTTAGCCATACTTTTCAGGTGCAGACGGCCCAGGAGGAAAAGCTGACTTAATTCAGAGGCCAAATTCTTCCCTCAGATCTATGCATGTAATATATGCAGGGAGCAGATTGGAATGCTTTTGATTTTGCTAATCTGAACTGACAGTCTGTTTGCTAGTTCCAGATGAGGACGACTCTGTGTGTGTGTGTGTGTGTGTGTGTGTGTGTGTGTGTGTGTGGTGTTCAGTTAGTTTTAAGAAGCCTTCTTTCCCACACCAAAGTGGGACCCTAGAACCCCCACCTCTCCACTGTCCATGGCTATTCCTCAGGGTGGCCCAAGCCAGTCTCCACTCTACAAATGATAGGAGCTCACAGGGACTCCTGAGCTGCTGAAGGGAAGTGATGGTCTCAGAAAATCATAGAGTTTCTCTGCCTTATTTTTTTTAGTAGAGTGCAAGGAAAAATAAAACAGTAATGGCTTGGGAAGGTGGGAGATTAATTGTCTTCTCTGGGCACGTTCATTTCATATTCATTGTCACAGTACTGATCGTAATGAACCTATTTAGTATTCATGCAGATGTCACATCAAGTTCCTCCATAGATGTTTTACTGTAATTTAGCATAAGTTAATGGATATCTATATTAAAGTGTTCCCAATTAAGCAAGCGGCCTTTCTATTCTACAGGCCAGATTGGATTGGATGGCCATGAAGTGTAAGCAAACTAAGCCTTCTCAGATCCCAGCCTCAGAGGTCAAACCTGAAATGAGTTTAGCTCCTTCTTGTGTCTATTCCACAGGAATCCTAGTGGCTCAAAAATAACTTTGTAATTGACTGATCCAGACAGATGAGTTGGAAAGTGGTTGATTGATGGGCCCAATATATTTGAACAAAATCAACACTGGGGAGAATACTAATTGCTCAAGGCAGGCGAGCTAGCACAGCGGACATGAGAATAGAGTCAGGATTAGCTGATCACATCTCCAGCTTGCAGAACCCTGAGACTTGCCGGCAACTGTCCTGGGATGCAATTGGTGGTGGTTTAGCATCTGCCTCCTGCACTCTTCTGGATTAGAAGCTGCCACGTTGGAAATGGTTTATTGAGCTCAGTGGAGGTTACTTTTCAAGGCTTAAGGGATTGGGCTCCATTAAAAAAAAAATACAAACAACTTTTAAATTAGGTTTGGTCCAGCAAAGGAATTATTTTTCCTTCATGCTTACCCAGAAGTGGAAAAAGAAAAGGTCCAAAAAATTCAAACAGAAATACAAATAGCTACTAGACTTTCATTGGAGATAGAACTGATTCAGTCAATACATAAGGTTTCTTTTTTTAAAATGTTATCAAAAGGTCAGAGCCAGTGGCCTTTGAAGGCAAATCTCATCTGACAGAGGTGGCCCTCCAGAGCTTTAGTCTCCAGATCCATTAGCACTGAAGTGTTGCCTTTGACTGGGCTTCAGGATGGTGGGGGGCTGGCCAAGCCCCAAAGAAACCGCAGATTTGAACAACACAGCCCAGGACTGAAAGACACCAGCAGGACAAATGGAGATTCCTCTCCTATTACTTGAGAATCGTGATTCCCTCCAACAAAAAAAATCATTAAACTGCATTGTTCCGGGCCCTGGGGATACGTAGTGAGCAAAACAGAGCTTATATATTCTAGAAAAGGAGATGGGTAATAAATCAATATCCAAACACTGTGCCTTCTGTCACTAGGGCTGTGGGAGACTGGATGATGTTTCAGGAACCACCTGGCTCTTCTCTTGTACAGCAGTCCCTACACACACACGCACACACACACACGCACACACACCAGCAGCCTACTCACCAAGGTTCCTACACTGAGTGAATTTCAAGCCCTCAGCCTAGGCTTCCACTCATCACGGTGGATCCGTGACCACAACTGGGCACCAAATGATTGTGGTGATGAGAAAGTATAGGATAAGTGAGGGGGAAATGAGGAAGAAGGACTTATCCACAGAATAGATCTCTCTCCAGTTCATCTACAACAACATGGCTTCCCCTCACCTGAGTACCTCCACTTTTTGCTAACATTGCCATATAGCCATACAGTAATCATTTGTCTTGTGTAGATGCTGTGAGCCCATGTCAGACCCACGATAGAATATAGAACAACTCTCATAGTTTTAAACTTAGTTGAAAAGGAGGGTTGGGGAAACATGAGAGTCTCTGGCTCTCCTGAGGAGATGGACTTTAGTCACAAGCAGAAGACAGATAAGGTTTTCCAACAAGAGGTGATGGAATGAAAGAGGAAAGTGGTGGTACTTTGGATTCTTCAAGAATAAGTAAGGTGTTTCTATTCCAATCTCTCTGGCATGTTTTAGGAAAATGTTGTCAAGAGGAAGTGATATTATCTCAATGTTCTGAGTTCTGTGATTCTGAGAAGTCAATGCTGAATTCCAAAGCAAAGTCAGTTATCATTCCTGTTCTGATCTCCCCATTCGTTACAATTCTCCCCACACACTGGAGCAAGTATAGACTTTATAAAGATTCTGGACCTTATTGATCCTGGTACCACACATGTGCTAGGGAACGGGGACTCTCCCAGGCTAAATTCTCTTCATTCCTCAATTTTATTTCAAGTGTCCCCTTCCTCAGAGAAGCCATCCCTCCCTCTCTACCCACTGACTCAGATGTCTCTCCTCATGCTCCCAGTGCACTCATAACATGTGTCACAGTCTGCAGTGATCATTGATTTACTTGTCAGTCTTCCCAGCTACCATCTGTGTGTCCCCAAAGCCCAGTGCTAAACTTGGCAAATTGTAGACACTCTGTAAATATTTATTGAATATATGGATGGGTGGATGGGTGGTTGGATGGGTGGATGGGTGGATGGATGGATGGACAGATGTTGGAACCACTGATTATTAGTGTTTGCTAAGGAAACTCCTTCTCTGCCTTTTTATCCTTTTTTTAAGTGATCCCACTCACAGGTAGCCAGCCCTAGAGAAAGAAAGAGGTCCCCATTCTCCAAGTAGGATTTTGTCAGCCCAGACATCACTAAGCCATATTTTTATCGGGATTTAGACATGACTTTTTTTTTCTTTCTTCTAACACTAAGAACTGAAATAAACCCCCATTGGTGGCATTTGCAAGAGGACAAGCTAGCTAAGTGTGCCTGCTGGGTTCCAGGTAAACAAGTAGGCAGAGATTTGAACAAGAGGTTAGAGAAGAGAAGGGAGGAGGCTAACAGAGACTGACCCATTGTGCTAAGGAGGAAGTGGTATCTGCAGTGGGAACATGAGGCCATGGGCCAGAAGAGGCTAAGACAGTCTTAGCAAAGGCATTCTGAACATGCAAAAGAGAGCAGAGAGCAGAGGGTGGTTCACCATGATTCACTAATGCTGCTACTGCTAATTACTGAAATTTCCCAGTTACTCTGAAATCAGCCCATATGGAAATCAAAACAGCACATCCATGAGGAAGCTCTGTTTTCCACTCCTAAAAATAGGTCCAGCTAAAAATCCTGCTTTAGGCTGGATCTAGGTTATCCAGAGTATAATGAGGAGATGAGAGTGATGCTGTAAGGGATGAAGAGTAGGGTCTGAGTCCTCTTAGAGCAAAGGCAAGCCCCCCACCTTTACCCCCTCCCTTAAGCAGGCTTCTGGAGGAATGAGAAAAGGAAGGAGGGAGGTGACCTAGTATTTACCAAGTACCTACCCTCCTAGGTTAGTTCACATGTCATCTCTTTTTTTCCTCAACAATGCAATGGGAAAGGTGTACATGTAGTGCACATCATTCTCAATGTATTGATGAGGACATGGACTCAATGACATTAAGCAACTTGCCTAAGGTCACCAGTCAGTGGTTAAGCCATGATTTAAATCCAAGCCCAAGTTATTTGGACTCTCACTGTGTGTTATCGCCATACTTCCCAACTTTTGGGAGGCACAAAGAGCTCAGCCCATCAGGCCAAGACCATAACCAGCAGCAAAAAATAAAGGATCCTTGGCAGGTACTAAGAGCACTTATAAGAGAGTACTGGTAAGGGAACACCGGTAAGGGGTGTAGAAGCACAGCAGGCAGAAATTCTGGGTCTGGGATGCCAACACAAAAGACCAGAAGCCAATAGAAGAACCAAAGGACAGTGAGATCTGGGAGGCAGGATGAGGACGCTCAACATTCTGCAATGTGAGCCCAATATTAAGGCAGAGCTTCCACACATCCCATGGCTTCATACACCTCCTTTCTGGGGCCAATCCCAAGATCTGGGCAGTACTGAGCCTTCAAGAGAACAAACAGAGTAAGGGAGAAAGAGAAAGACAACTCATTTATAGGACACATGGGTGCTGTTTACATGCCTTCTCATTTTAATCTTCCTTCTGATTTTAATAGGTATTTTCTCCATATTCTGCAAAGATAATTAGCTCAAGAATAATGGTAATAATAATGGTCCACATTTATTGAGTACTTAGTACAGGCCATGCCCTATGTATGTCTGTATATCTCTATGCCATAACTCTATGGATATCTAAAGATATCCAAATTTTTCAAAAAATTTGGAGTTTCATGTGATTTTCCCAAGGCCATAAAAATAATAAGTAGCAGAGCTGAAATTCCTATGTCTGCCACACGAGGGGGGCTGGCTTTTGAGAGCAGACTTTGACTCAAGGTATTTGAGCCTAATGGGAGACACATCACTTCCTATAATGACCCCTCTCACAAACTTCAGGCCTGTTGGTCCCTCCTGTGACTTAAAAATGTGCAAGTTATTCTCCAGAATTCTTCACTGTGTTCACATTCTTTATCGTTCTCTTTGGAGATGAGAAACAAAGGAGGATATCTCACAGAAGGGCAGGACCTCTCTTTTGCACCTCATGCCTGGGCCCCACTCTGCTCCTTATAAGGTGCTTTTCATACCCATTGGCTCTGCAGACTCTCCCAACAACCTTCTGTGATGGGTAGAGCAGGTGTTTTTATCTACATGTTACAGTGAGGAAGCAGAATCCCCAAGAGGTTTCACAACCTGACCAAATATCCAGTTGGTGTCAAAGCCATGTCTCAAATCCTAGGTCTATCTGACTCCTGACCCAGAATCTCTGCTCTCTGTGATCTGGCAGGGAGGCCAATCCCCAGGGATACACAATGACCAGCTGAGAATACATCCCAGCCTCTAGCTTTCTCTACCCTCCTCCCCCCACCCCCAGTCTCATCTCTTCCAGCTGTCTGTTGCACCAAACCTCTGGTCACTATTTATCCTTCCAGCCCCACTCTCCTATGGCTATTAAAACCACCCAACACCCCAATCCCTTTTTAAAAAAACATTTTATTTATTTATGTATTTATTTATTTAAGAGAGAGAGAGAGAGCACGAGTGGTGGGGAGGGACAGAGGAAGAAGGAGAAGCAAACACCCTACTGAGCAGGAAGCCTAACACAGGGCTCCATCCCAGAACCTTGAGATCATGACCTGAGCCAAAGGCAGATGTTTACCCAGCTGAGCCACCCAGGTGCCCCCCCAATCCCTTTTAGTGAGGAAGCTTCTCTAACCCTAAAGTAATTCTCAAGTCCAACCTCTGTGGGTGAAGGGAGGAAAAAACTGGAGATAGTGATTTGCTCTGGACTTCTAGACAGGGATAGGCCCCTTTCTTTGAGATTTAGAGCTTCTTTTAAGGTAAGGAAAAGTGTTCTTTGTGCTTATTCTCAAATCTAGCATTTTTATGATAGGTTTTAGAATAAGTAGCCCAAAACCTGGAAACGTCCCCACTTCTTAACTAAATGTAGCAACTATAACTAGGGGCTGCATGAGGAAATGTGCTGGCTTTATTTCCTGAGTGCATAGATCCTCTCCCCTTTGCTCCTCATAGCAAAATGAGCCCCACTTGTGAACTAGAGAGGCAAGACACATAATGGAAAGAACACTATCAAGGGTCACCATAACCAGGAGGGGCCAAACCTGTAGCGCACGGCTGAGGGTGGCTTTTTTGGGAAATCTGATTCTTTCCTGAATAGAGAGCACATGGTCCCAGCTGGCTGGAAATGTGATGTGAGGAGGGCTGAATAAGGAAAAACTTTGACCCACCAAATTTGATTGGCAGGAACTTTGATTCCTACCAGGTTTATCCAGGGCAAGGCTAACCAGAGATGCCTGGTTCCCTTTAGTACTTTTCTGAGAAGAAAGGCAAACTTTAAAACCTTGGGGCCCAAGGGTCAAGCCTCATTTTGTCCATGAAGTCCCCCAGCCTCTCTCATTCAAGCGGTCCTTCCTCTCAACTCCACAGAGTTGCTCTACCTACCCATTAGACCCACCCTCTGAGATGATCATCTGCTTCACCTTGATTAGACCCACAGTTGTCCCAGGCATAGATACTCACCCAGATACTCACCCAGAGAGGCCATCAACTATGATGAGTATCGACTTTGGAGTAAAGACTCTTGGCTCTGTCCCTGCCCAGCTATAGAACAAGGAGAGAAAAAAGGACCTTCCTTATTCCATTATTGTAAAGACTAAATGGAGTAATTCATGTCAAGTGCTTATCACAGAGTCTGATACAAAGTTTGTGCTCAGCGGGGAGCTCTCACCACTCAGTAAGGGAAGGTAAGTCAGGTCCAATCCTGCCAGCTGACAGAGCAACATAAGCAACACACACAGTCCGCATGCAAATAGACCTTCTACACTGGATCATTCCAGAAAAAGAGACTGTTTTCCCTTTGAATGTGAGCTTTGGAGCTCCAGATCACTAAACTAGACCTTGAAAGCAAGAGAGAGGGGTTCTCCTCTGGCCAGGTCTCATTCACATGGAATAGATTGTACTTCCCAACAAGATGGAAGAAGGCTAGAAATGGTGTCTGAATAATGTTCTTGCTGTTCTTGCTGCAGGAACATGACAGAACCATGAGAAACAAATCTCTGCTGGATATGCCCATTCTTTCTGTCCTTTCTATATCTACACTATAGATAAGTTGTCAGCACCCCAGTCCTACTTAAATAAATATATTTGCTGGTACGAAAATGTGAACTGAGAGATGATTAAAAAGAAGACAAGATAGTGTCTAAACCGAAATTTAACAGCTAAAGAGTGATTTAAACACACACACACCATTTAGATCCCAGTAGCACAGAGAAAGAAGGACCAATGGAGATTCGTAAGTGTATTCCTCACGCCTAACCATGCAGTTGGGAGCTGTCCAAGGTTCTGACAACATAGCCTGCATAGCCTGAGTGCCTGGAGCACCTGGAAGCAGAAATGAGTACTATGTTTTCCAGAACTGGCCAGCTAGAGACAGAAGCTAGACTCAGATATATTGAGAAGGAATACAAAATAAGAAAACACAAATAATCCTACCTTTGGCAAGTTGCCACAACACTGCAACAGTCACCTCCCTGCCTAGTGTGTGCCCAGGTCAGCTCACATTTGTCGTGAAGAGCTAAGCTGTAATGCACTGCCCCTGAGTGGACATACAAGGGACTTGGGAGAAATGGAAAGTGAGGAAGAAGTACACGTAAGAAGGCCTTACAAGGGCACCTGGGTGGCTCAGTGGGTTAAGCCGCTGCCTTCGGCTCAGGTCATGATCTCAGGGTCCTGGGATCAAGCCCCACATCGGGCTCTCTGCTCAGCGGGGAGCCTGCTTCCCTCTCTCTCTCTCTCTCTCTCTCTGCCTGCCTCTCCCATCTACTTGTGATCTCTCTCTGTCAAATAAATAAATAAAATATTAAAAAAAAAAAAAGAAGGCCTTACAAGATCTTCCACCAGTTTGACCAAGGGGCCAGGACACGGTGCTCGCCCCTGTCTCCTGGGACCTGCTCACTACATTACTTCCTCCACAAACCCACTTTGTAAGCAGGACAGAAAAGCAGCAGAACAGGGAAAGGCACTGGGAGCATGGGGAGGGTGAGCAAGAAAGGATGCAGATAAGAAAGTAAATGCTCAGTGCTGGGAGTAGGGAGAGGGGAGGGTAAGAAGGTAATCTGTGTTATTGCCAATGTGTCAGTCACAATTACTCACTAGCGAGAGAAGTAATAAAGTTACATTATTCACACATTTCGTGGAACAAGCTATTCAATGCTGCCTTCCTCCCAGCCAAATATTGTGATAATTTTAGAGATCATAACTTAATTGAACAATGAATTAATAATCTCACGTGTGGACATTTTCCTTTTGTGTGTATGAACCAAAAAGCCTAAAGTTTTCTTCCCATTCTCTGGGCCACACAGAGTCAGTGAAGCAAGACACACAAAAATTTCTCATTTCAGGGAGAGACCCATGGGGCAATTCTTTCTTTGTCTGAGATTTCTTTAGCCCATAATATGAGCACAGGTGAGAGAAATCCAGTTAAATATCCACAAGACATTGCTTGGTATCAGTGGTTCTCAAAGTGTGTGGTCCCTAGACCAGCAGCAGTAGCGCCTGGGAACTTGTTAGGAATGCAATTCTTGGGGCAGCTGGGTGGCTCAGTTGGTTAAGCATCCAGCTCTTGATTTTGGTCAAGTCTTGGTGTCAGGATCATGAGCAAACTCTGCATCAGGTTTTGTGCTGGTTTTGTGCTTGAGAGTCTCTCTCTTCTTCTCTTTCTGCTCCTCCCCCAACTCTCTTTCCCTCTCTAAAGAAGAAAAAAAAAAAGAAGGAAAGTAAGAAAAGAAATGCAGATTATTGGGCCTCCCGGACCTCCTGAATAAAAAAACTCTGGGATGGAACCCAGAAATCTGTAATAGCCTTCTAGGTAATTCCAGCGCCTAGTCGGATGTCAGAAGCGCTGCTTTATATAGTCTTGTTGGCCTAGAACCCAGGAAGGAGGGGTTCCTGGGAGTCTAGGAAGCCAACCCTTCCTCCAGATGGTTCAAAATCAGAACATGATGAAGAAGAAATCAAGACCCAGACCATAAGACCAGGAGTCAGTAATCAAGGTTTTCACCCATGATCCCTGACTTGGGAAAAACTATAAACCTCACTGAGCCTGTTCCTCTGCAAATAAGGATAATAATTCTTGCCTCTTTGCAAGACAGTTGTGGGGATAAAATGAGCTAATGGGTTTGAAAGTGCTGTGAAAACTACAAAGTGCTACACAAAAGTAAGGGATTGTTATTATGTCAATACAGGGAAAGCCTGTGACAGCGTGACATGCACTCCCTTCAGCTACGGATGCAAATCATCTCAGGGCGAAGTGGATCCACCTGCACCTGCCCACCCCCACTTCTCTCTCAAAGCTTCTCTCCTCATCTCTCTCAAGTCTCTTTGTGCGCACACAATTATACCTTCTCTGGGCTGAGCCAATGGCAGTGTGGCTTAGGGAATAAGGAGGGATAGAATCAGCCCAGTATATTTACTTGTACACAGGAGCAATTTCACATTGTCAACGAGTACAAACATCATGCTGAGGTTTGAAAGGACAAGTTCCACTGTCAGACTATATGCTTCAAACCCTGCTTCCAACCCTCACCAGCAAGCCACTCCTGACTCCCTTTCCAACTGTGTAAAATGGCATTAAGAAAAGAACATACGTGATACAGATAGGTGAGGATTCAACAAGATGATATTCACAAGTTCAGGCACCTAGAGGTTGTTCCATAGCAGCAAAAAAAAAAAAAAAAAAAGTGAATAAGCAGATGAGTGAATATTGCCCACTGAAGCATGGTGGGCAGAAAGAAAGGTTCACTCCGTATTTTCGTGTGGACACATCAAGGAGAAAGTGTGTCTCTCTCCCTGTCATCAGGGAAGCCCGCTTGGGTGGCATGGAGTCGAAAAAGGTATGTTGAGGGATGAACAGACCCTAGTACAACTGGTCACAGTATCAGGTCAGGGAGAGGCTCAACTTGTTGGGCCACTGTGAATGGTAGTGGTAACTTGAGTCCAGGACCTGCGGGGTTGAGAATACCAACCCACACCCCTGGGCAAAAGGTTCAGTCAGGAGTCAAAATTGAGCCCCTTGATTGAGGGCAGGGCATGCTCCTAAAAGTTCAAGGCTCTGGAATGAGGCAAATAGTCAGCTAAACCGAGATCAGAAACCTCCTCAGGGGCTGGCCCAGAGCAAGGTAGGGAGGTAAGCCATCCCTGGACGAGAAGAATTCTGGAAGCCTGGCTAAGAGGCTTTATCTCAATGGAGTCTTTCCTACCCCGAGGTCAATGCCCTTACTCACTTCCCCACAAAATCCTTGAAAATGGAGTGAAAGAGGGAGATATTCTAACCAATTGCTAGAATGCCTGCTTCAGCTCTTGGCTAAATATTTGTAAGCCAGAGTATGCTCCTCAAATTCTTGTCAAGTCACTCAACTGTGGTGACCTTATCTATAAATAAGAATAGCACCATAGCCTGCATAAAACATTCTGGGGAAGAATGAATCCCATTTCCACCGACCTCACTCCACACACACACACACACACACACACACACACACACACACACAGGGCTTCTCCTCTTCACTACAATGGCCTTTGGATAAGTTCGAGGAACAATCACTGGGTCCTGGGAAGAAAACTCGCTAGCATTTTTCCAAACCCAACTCATCTATCTCTCTGGAAATAGGGCCCTTTATCACCAACAAGACTTGGCGTTCTGTTACACATCAAAACTGACATCCCAGGAACAAGCTGAAGCCAACATGTACCTCTAACCTTGTGTCCAGTGAAAAGGAGTGGCCTGGAAAAGAAGTGATTCTGTCAGGATCCTGGCAGAAAGCAAATGACACATGTGAATTGGGTAATCTGGAGAGAGTTTAAGAAAGGAATTGTTTCCAAGCTTGTGCTCAGGGAGTACACAAAGAAGGACAGAGGACTCTGGGGCTAGAAGGAAAGGCAGCCCATACCACCCCGTGCCTATAAGGTTGAGGGGAGAGAGTGATTAATGGAATCAAGAAGGAGAGCATCTCACAGGGTAACCACCTTAACAAGAAACTGTGGACTTCAGTCAAGAGGGAGACCAGCCCTTGTTGATCCCACAGGGACAGATCCGGGGAAACCAATAGTCTAGCCTCATTGTCTTGCCTCCCTCCGATGTCCTGCCAAGGACTCCTCATGGGCTAGACTCAATCCACAGCCTCTAGCAAGGAATTACACTGATGCAGTCCACACAGTTGGGATTCCCAGGGCACAGGGCAGGGTATGTGAATGGGGAGAAGCAAACAGAAGGTATTTTCCACCCCAGGGAAAGCGATAAAAGCCTTTTTCTCACAGCTGTTTTGTTCCCCACTCCATTTAGCCTTTTGGAAAGCAAAGTATCACAAGAGGCCCAAGAAACACCCCTTTGGCCCGGAAGCCCCTCAGCTGGTCCCTCGGCCCTCTCCCCAGAGCTTCATCCCAGGAAGCTCATGAGGCTGGCAGCTGCCACTTATTCATGAGCCGCTTGGATCCCCACTGTGCTTCCTGGGGCACAGACATCTGCTTGGCTCCAGCCAGCAGTGTGCTCCTGGTCTGCCTCCACCCACGTGCGCATGGTCTCTGTCAAACCAAGCCCACACTGTGGGCCCACACGAAAGAAGAACGCTAAAACCCACAGAGAACAACACTGTCAAAAGAAATATGAGACACACTCCTTTTGTACCGGCCTGATCCAGGAGCAAGAAATGTGCACCCTTTGGGGACAAATGGGAAGAAAGGAGAAAACTAAAGTGACAGAGGCATTTTAATTAAAATCTTTAGCTTGCATTCATGGCCAGTCATTCCCAGCTCCCTGTAAATGCTCATTATCAAAGATTGACACATTTTGTAGGTTGGGTGCCTCTGTAGGTTGCCTCCATGCTACAACAAGACACTTTCACAACATCCTCTGTTGTTCAGACTTTACCCAGGACAGACCTGGGAGCAAGGAGCATGGGAGCAAGGAGCCAGGGCTGGGGACAGGGGACTGGCACCAGATTACAGTCTGGACTCAGGGAATTCAAAGTCTAGGGGAAGATGGAAACTCAGTATCACCTTTCCTGTATAGGAGGAAAGGATGTCAATCGAGGGTCTATTTTCTGGTAGGGACAGACAAGAGGAAACATAGGCACTGCCCTAAGAGAAACATAAATTAGACCTTAGAAGGAGATCTATAGAAAGGTCAACAGTAGAACAAATCGTTGAAAAAAAATTGTGAAATCACCCACCATTGTTTATGAGAGCTGCAAGAATGAGGTCAACAGCCATTGATCAGCTGCCTACTATGTGCTTTCAGGGTACAGAGCCTAGACATGTGCTCAAAATCCAGGGTAGGGGTGGCTAAGTATGTCCACGCAGTCACTGGAAGGTGGGCTACATAACCACAAAGCGCAGGGTAGCACTCCAGCAGCAGCAGGAGAGCATTTCCTTCTGGGATCTTCTCACATCCCTTGTCATGGAGAAGGTGAGGGTGGAGGGGTCTCCAAGGAGGGGGAGGGTTTGGCAGGATTCAAGAGGGAGAGCAAGGACTTGGTACTATGAGTGATGGAATGATGCAGGCAGGAGGCCCTGGAAAGTCAGGTGAGGTATGTTCAGAGAAATCCATAGGGTTGATTTTGCCTGAGCAAAGAATGCTCCCAGATATCCCCAAATTAGAACCATGCTTTGGACTTATTATTTCATAGTTTTTAGGGTTTATATCCTTCAGAATATCTATTTTCTCATTAGAGCCTCTCAGCAAGCCTACACGTTGGTTGGGCTGGGATCATCCCCATTTTTTGAATGAGAAGACTGAGCTTTGTCTCATCCATTCATTCAGTCTGGCATAACAATTTACCATAGATTATGCAGGTCCTGGAGGTTGGAATTCCGAGATTAGGGTACCAGCATGATTGGATTCTCGATGAGGACCCTCCCTCTTCCTAGTTACGTCTTTATGAGACCTTTCCTTCTTGTGTGTAGAGAGAGATCTTGTTTCCTCCTCTTCTGAGAAGGGCTTTAATCCCAACATAGAGAGCTCCACTTCATGACCTTAACGAAAGGTCTCCCCTGCAAACCTGCACCTCTAATACGACACTACATTGAGGGATAGAGCTGCAACATATGGAAATAGGGGGGACACCTAGCCCTGCTAGGTGATGGGAGAGACAGACTGAGGATCTAGGCCTCCCAATTCCTGGCCTAGCCAAGTGACGACACTGCCACCCTCCTATGCTATCATACAGCAAGGGAAGGAGAAGACCAGGGTACTCTGAGCTGTAACCTCCACTGGGCCCTGTGAGTTCTCTCTGAGCATCTGACATCCCTCTAAGCCTGCCAACACCCCCCCACAAAGAACATCCCTCTCCCTCAGCCCTGCTGTCCATGCTATCTCCCTTCTCTCGAGCTAATGAAGCAGCAGGCCCCACGCAGGGTCCCAGTGACAGCTGCTAGAAGCTTGTTTACTGAAGCCAACCACTGGACCTGACAAGACGTGTTAATTAGGAGATGATGTGTCGTGGTAGGACGCATGGGCCACATGGCAGCTGGATGGGCAACGTCAGCCACCATGGAACCAGGGAGGCTGCCATGACCTTCTTAATTAAGGAGAAGCTCGGCCCCCTCACCAGGTGACAGCCCCAGACTGGGTGAAGACCGTACCACTGTTTGTCCCAGCAAGGGCCACCCTGAAGCCTGCCCAGCAATAAGGTTTGGCTAGAGGGCTCCCTGGGGGAACAGAGGTGAGCTAACAGAGCTGCTACGTGGCTTTCAAGTTCCTCCCCAACCTGGCCTGCATCTGCTTCTCCTTCCACATAGGCCCCAGCAATTCCAGGCATCATGCGATCACCTTTCCCAAACAGACACTTTCACGCTTCCAGGAACTCATTCAGTTCCCTAGGCCTGAAATTCCTTTCTCTCTACCCCCTTCTATTGAAATAACATATCAGTTAAAATTTCAGTTTCAATGCTCCCTTCTTATAAAAGCTTTGCCTCACCCCTCCCTCTACACGTATGCACATAGGCACACATGCATACGCACACACACACCCCTTCCTTTGAGGGTGGGTTCAATATTTCACTATTCCTTAGTTGTTCTTATCAACAGGCTAGCATGCACCTGTATGGCCACTTCTTACAATACCAAATATTTTTATACTGACTGGTAAAGAGTGACTATTCTACACCCTCTCACCCAACATGCTTCTACTATTCCCAGACCTTCCTGGAAGACGCCCCCCACTGTCCAGCACCTAAAGAGCTATGCTTGCCAAAAGGCCTTCTCTTTGATTGGTCAATGCACACACCGTGCAATGTCTGGATATTTGCTCATCAGTCTGGTGTCTATCAAAGTAGGGTGTGCTATTTCCTCCATTAGAACGTCTGCCTCTGTTCCCCTAGGGGTTGATGGTTGCACGTTAAGCCTAGGCCCATTGTTTTCAAAGAACTTGGTAGAGAGAGGGCACAGCCCCCAAGCCCTCCCATATGATATGGAGTTGAAGCACTGCTTTTCTGCTTCTCAGTCTCAATCCCACGAGAGCCCATCTTGGACCTAGGACTACAGAAAGGACTACAAAACTACAGAGAGGGCCAACATGTGCACCCTAAACCTACTGATAGTTCCTGACCCAAAAGCTTTCTATTCCAATATACGTTCCCCAAGTCATTGAATAAGGACACAGAATATACCTACTATGTGCCAAGAAGTGGAATACTGCAATGAGAAAGGCGCAACCCTCATCACAGAAATTCACACTGTAGTAGAAGTAGATAAGAAAACATAAATACAGCCCAGCAAGAAAGCTGTTATAATGAAGATAGAATAAAGGATAAGCTGTGTTTTGTGGGTTCTCAGAAGAGGAGCTGCTCCTCACTACACAGAAAACGCAGGGTAGTTCTTTTTTTTTTTTTTTTAAGATTTTATTTATTTGAGAGAGAGAGCATGAGCAGAGGGGAGGAGCAGGGGGAGAAGGAGAAGCAGGCTCCCCATTGAGCAGGGAACCCCATGCAGGGCTCAATCCCAGGACTCCAGGATCATGACCTGAGCCAAAGGCAGATGTTTAACTGACTGAGCCACCCAGGCATCTGAGGCAGGGTGGTTCCCAGGGGCAGGATGCAACTGGCTCTTTTTAAGGATGGATGAGAGTTTCCCAGGTTGCAGATGGGGGTAAGCCACAGAAGACAGAATTTCATGTATAAAATATGCAGCGGTTAAGAGGGGCATAGAATGGTTGGCAATGTCCAGGGTGGCTGGGAACAGGAGAAGGAGGACGTCAAACTGAAGACAGGTGATGTTGTGAGGATCATGCCAAGGAGTTTACCCTGTCAGCAGAGAGGGGCTGATGGAGGTCTTGATGGCAGAAGTGACAAGATCAGAATTGTCTTGTAGCCAGATAATGTGAGTGGCAGGATGGAGACTGAATTGGAATGTTAGGAAGGATGGAGCAACCGGCAGAATTTGACTGAAATGGGTTTTGTTTATAATTGATTTCTTACGATCACCAACCCTAAGGTTTTTACAGAGCTGTTTTGGAAGGAAATGTCACTTACTTCAGGTCATACTCATGTTCATATCCAAACAGTTTTCAGAGATCCTATCTAAAGGTGACTGGGAATAGACCTGGACTCTAGCCCAGTCTATGACTGTCTCACTGTGTGACCTTGAGCAAGAAAATTAACCTCTCTGAATGTGATCACTCGAATCGTGCATGGAAGTAGTCGTATGCTCAGATCGAGCAGGGCACAGGGTAGGAGGTGTTATCAGAGGACCCACTCCTGCAGGAGCAGAGGAGTTCCACTTCATTATGATCAGGGACAAGTAGTGTTTCTGGTCGAAGGAGGGAGGGGAGAATTTACCCAATTCTCTGCAACAGGGTAGGGTCTGCCTTCCCAGGGCCTGGGCAGCTTTCATGATAAGAGTGTAGGTTGCCATTGCTTCCTAATTATCAGTGACTTTTGGGCTGTAAAGTCCAAGGTCCTTGGAGTCCTTGACCTCTGCTTTGACCACCACCACCCTGCCCCACCCCAGTGCCCACCATCCTTAACTTGGCAGGTGAGAATTCTACCACTGAACCATCCATGCCCATCCTCAACTTGTCCAAGGTCTTGAAAGAGGGCAGGCTACCTCCCCAAGCCCAGGGTCAGCATCCGAGGGCCCCTTCCAGCAGCCCCGCCCTCACGGTTGGCCTCAAGTCAAGCATCTTGAGGTCGCCCCACATTACATCATGACAGATATTATTGATGCTTGGGAATTACTCAGCCCTTTGAAAAATCACAGCCACAATATTTGTCTCCATTAACATCCATGGCAGCATTTCAGTGAATCAATAGGACACTTAATGCTGAATTACATGACATGCCCAGGCAGCCTGCCTCTGTGGAGTATAATCTGTCAGGTGAATAACAGGAGAGAGCATTCCAAGCCCACTGTGAAGGCACCCAGACTGGGAAAGGGAGACCCGGGTTTTTACACCAGTATAAACATGCATTTGTTTACCTGCTAGAAATGAACCACAAATGCTTGGGCTTTCCAATTACAATTGCCTTTTGAGCACCTGATGGTGCTTTCCTTGTCTTTCTGCTGTAAGTGATTCATGCTTCGTGGTCTAAGACAGACCTGGGGTTTTGTTTTTCTCCTAGTGGAAATCAGAAGAGAAGAAAAGAATAATTTGTTTAGTGAGAATAACAGATGATCCCAGCTGTACAAACTTATCACCATTCTCTGACCCTCCTATCTTTCATTCTGGCTTTTTCCCTTCACAGGTCCTTGTCCTTCACTCCTATTGATTTGACCCAAAATGCCATTTTCCTTGTTAGGAGCCTGACCTGTCCTCCAGGGATCTCAAAGCTTTAAATCAACATCCATCACTAGCGAGGATGGTCCTTCCTCTAACCAGGCCACAGGTGAAAAAGCAGTCACTGTAGATTAAAAAAAATACAAAAAAAAACAACAAAACAAAACAAAACAAAACAAAAAAAACCTAGTTCCTCTATTCTTCTCCTGTGAGCTTCTGCCTCTGATTCTGACCAGTATAAGCATTATTTACTGGATTCAGACAGCTTCTCACTACTAATTTCTGAATGGACTGAAATATCTACCTACCAGCCCTTCTGAATGGGGAGTGTGTGTGGGGGGGGTGCAGGTAGGGGTTCAACCCACACCCAAATACATGGAAAAGGACACTACTGGTTGGTTTGTTCTTTTTCTTGAGGACCTAGAATTTCACCCTATGTCTTTGTCTTCCAGCCTGACTTTTAGTCAGTGAGCTACCCCTTACCTCCTTTAGCTGCTCTGTTATTTTAAGAAAGCAAGAGGGGATGCCTTGCATGCCACTCAGCTCTGACCCCAGGTACCCTCTCTTTCCTTGTTGGCCCATCTTCCAAGGCCCCTTTTACCTAACTTGTCACTCTTGGCTAATTTCTCTTCCTTCTTCATCATTCAAGATTCACACAGATGCTTTTCTGATTATTCCACTGGCTGTAAATTCTCATCAGCACATCAAGCAGTCAACATCAAAAAAATACCAACATAGTCCCTTCCTTCAAAGACCTTGGAATTCCAGCGAAGGAGTAACGACCTGAGAAAAGCACATTTGGAGGGGATGCCCATGGAGATGCCAGAGAACTAAGAGCCCCCATCCCCGCCCCCGCCCTTGATCCATTTGTTCATAATCCAGACCATTTCCTGCTCCTGTGCCACTCCCCAGGGGGTTTGGCTCAGACACCATTAACAAGGGATGTGATTTCTGGTGAGGCAGACCATGCATGAGCAGAGGCCCTTGGCTTCCCTTTAAATGACATGTTGGTATGTCTTTCTCCCTGGTGGGTACGTTGAGGAGAGGGAGAGAGGAAGAAAACTGTCCTGCCAGCTGGTTTTGGCATGTTGCTGTAAACAGAAGACTTCCTGTTTCTGTTACCTTACCTCTAAAACGGAACCAAAGGTTGTCATTAGTGGGTAATACTTTGTAAACTACATACATGATATCAATGCAATTCATTAAGAGCCTGGATGCCGGACATCCAGTTGCCTAGGTCTGAATTCTGGATCCACTACCCCCTTAGTTGTACGAACTTGTATCAAATCCTTGCACTCTCGGTGCCTCTGTTTCCTCCTTGTAAAATGAGATGAGACCCAAATATCATCTGCCTTATGAGATCCGTGGTAAAGATTAAAAGAATAAATATAGATAAATTATTTAGAACAGTGTCTAGCTTATAGTCAGCACTATAAAAAGTGTGGCTGTTGCGATTACTTCCCGCTTTCAGAATTTGAGGTCCTGGGAATCAGGAAGGTAGCCTCCCCTCTAGTGTCATGAAGGCGCCGACTTCATTGCATTGGTTCCTGATGGGAGTGTGTGACACTTCGCTGTGATCGTGGGGGCCTCTCATTGCTGTCCTGCAGAGGATGATCTGTAGCCGTCCTCTCTCCAGGGAGATCAGTAGCTTCATCACTCTGGGGCCAGAACCAGCTCCTCTGCTCCCACCTGCAGCAAATCTTTGGTCCACAAAATGGGTACTCAAATTTCAGCATGTGATACAATTTGTTGCCATTGTTGCCATTTTTAACAGCATTGAGAAGGCCCCTTTCAGAAGAAGAGTAATTAAAACAGTATCCACAGGTGGTAACTTTCTTTAAGAACACCAGGTTCTCTTCTGGAGGGTTTAGCCTATGAAAAATTACTGTCTGCAAAGTACCTTGAAGATGCAGTACGAGCTACAAACCCCAAAGAGATTAGCAACTAGAGCAAAAGAGTGACATAAATGCAATCCCGGATATCGTCTCTAATCTGCAACCAGGTCCAGTCCCCACACCCGCCAGCACCCAGCCAGTGCCCAGTCAGCATACAGACAGTACCTCAGAGCTGCCCATTCCAGAAATAACACAACTGACAGTCCCAGGCACTACAAACTACTTCCCTCCCCTCCAGCCCCCCAAGTTTGTCAGTGAAAAATGTGAGCATTTTTCACCCATGCTGGACAAGATAATTATCTTCATAAGGTCTGAGAAACAGGATGATGTATCTCATTTTATATAGCACATTAAGGTTAGAATTTAGTGCAAGGCAGTAAGACAAATCTAAAAATATAAAGTAATATAGTAAAATCAATAGGGATTATTAGGAGCGAAGTGTTCTATCTGAAGCGATAAAGCCTTGGAAATGCAAGAAAACAATGTTCTGGTAAAACTATAACAAATGACTATGATTTAATCACTTGGCAAATAACTTGGTATTTTGATGGGTTTTATAGTTTCACGGTGTAAAAAAAAAAATGCACGTTAGGGATTCATCCAACATGGTTCTAACAAAGAGCGTATCCAAGAGTAGTATCATTTTGGCAATTTATGCTTTTAAATAATAGTATATTATTTCCTACGTAGATCTTTTTAAGCCTCTCACATGCTTTTAAGATTTCACTTGCCATTAGGCTATCATTCTGAAGATTCAAGTCTTTGAGCCCAGGAAATTCTATTATTCACTACTTTCTCCCACTTCATAGAACAGGCAGGCTCGGAAATTCCTAGAAGAATGTGATTTTCCTAATGCTTTTTCCTTTAGCTGGCTACTAATTCCAAATGTTGGTTTACAAACTAGGAAGCCATTTTATTTGAAGTTCCCATCCCCTATTTAAATAACCTAAATCAAAAGGGGCTCTTCCCCTCCCCCACTCAGAGCTATCCTGAAGAGTCAAATGAAGATTCAACTCTTGATTTAAGTAGCTACATCTTGGCAGTAATTAACATGTACATCAAATACTTTTTTTTCCATTTGATATGATATGATACTAGAATTTAAACCCTGATGAAGGTGCCAAAATTAACAGCAATGGGAAATGAATAATAATTCTTCCAAGATGACTTTGCCCTTTGCATGAGCTCACATTCAAGCCCTCTACCAGACTCTGTGCTCCATTCTTAAGAAATCTCCAAGCCAGGCACACAGGTCAGTTCCAAAGATCTAGGAGTCCAGGAAAAACAAAACCAAAAATAAAACCTCGGCCCTACATCCATCACTCTGTATCTTCTCAATCTGTTCCTTGGACACCGACTTCGTCGCTAGTCTCTTCTCTAGGAAAAAAGCAGAGCTTGTTTTCTCTGGGTTTGGATGATTTATAAGAAGCTAGAGAAGGAATTTAAAGTGGGGTGTGAGGCAGGAAGAAGAAACCAAGAGACCTGTAAAGGCATTTGAAACAGGCAGGAGGAGAGTGAGTGTGGGACTAGAGGAGAGGCTAATTGTAGTTCCTCCTTTGTGTAACAATCCCTTGATTTAACTTTCTAAAGCAGGGGTTCTCTGTGTTTGAGGGTGTTCAAAACTTGAGGCATGAATGAAAGCTATGGCCTCTCTTCCCAGAAATGCATCCATCACACACATGAGTGTGCATATACATACAGTGTCAGGTACGGGGTGTGTGGATCTCTCCACGGGACTCCAGAAGTCCCACGTGAAGAACAGCTGTCCCTTAAAGATCTGGCCTACTACTCTTCATCAGCAGATGTCCATGGAACTAACGATCCCTCTGAATCCTGGCCTGGTCAAATGTGTGTTTGATCCTGGGTACCACATTTCTTTTTTAAGATTTTATGTATTTATTTGACAGACAGAGATCACAAGTAGGCAGAGAGGCAGGCGGGCTGAGCAGAAAGCCTGATTCAGGGCTCGATCCCAGGACCCTGAGATCATGACCTGAGCTGGAGGCAGAGGTTTAACCCACCGAGCCACCCAGGTGCCCTCCCCGGGTACCACATTTTTAAAAGGATGTGGACAAACAGGAGACTGGTGAATGAGGAATGATCAAGACGGTGGTGAGTCTGGAATCCAAGCACCAACTGAAATACCAGAGGAAGTAGAGAGCTGGAAGGAAGTATGATGGCTGATAAAAATTTCAAGAGCCTTGTTTGGATTTTTGTTTTAGTTTGATATAGGAGTCATTACTAGAGAAGCCACATTTGGTCAGTAGGAGAAGGAATAATCTCCCAATGACTAGCAGTGCCTCTTTGCAATCCAGTCTTCACAGGGCATCTTCCTAAATTATGAAGCAGATCTGTCCCTTTCCCATTCAGACCCACCCAATGGCTTCCCACCACTTAGGATAGAAGCCCAAGTCTTCACTAAGGCGGGGCTGGGGGCGGAGCCTAGATGCGTGGCCCCGGCCTTCCTCTCCAAGCTCCTCTCCTCCCTTCCTCCTCCTGCTTGACTTCTGTCCAGGCAGCTCAGGCTCACCTCACAGCCTTGCCATGTCCTGTTTCCTCTGCTTCCGATGCTCTTCCCTAGACATTGGGAGGATGGAGCCTTCTCAGCTGACTGGTCACCTCTGCAACAAGGCCTTCCCTAACCCTTCAGTCTAAAGTGGTCCCCGTGCCCAGGCTCCCTCTGCGGCTTGTTCCATCACTTCCAGTGCAATTTGTCACCGCCTGAAACCCTAGTTTGTTTACCTTTGAAATGTCTCATACTTGCTCCCCCAAGTAGAAATCAAGATCTATGAGAGCCGGGCCCTTCCCTGGCTCGCTGGCTTCCAGAATAGAGGCTGACACATAGTAGGCATTTATGAAATACTCCTTGGGTGGTCAAATGAGTGCTCAGACAGTGACACTTCTGCCCCATGGGGTAATTAATGAGTCTTCCACCAGGAGAGGTGGGCAAACCAACTCACGGCCCTTCTTGGGGACGCTCTGGGAAGGCTCCTGGCTCTGCATAGACACGTCAAGGTGAATGCTAGTTTTTCGTTCTGAGGTTTGCATATTTCACAGCCTCACGCCACCGACTGGTAAAAGCATGTCAGACAGACCTGGGTTTAAGCCTGGGTTTTGCCGCTTAGACATGGTGGACTCTACTCAGGTCAGTTCATCCCTCTGGATTTCAGAACTTCTCCTCTAAAAACGGGGAATGAAAATACCTGTCTTGCAGGGTTATAAGGCATATTTAAGAAGATACCATGTGTAATATACCTAACACAGCACCGCACGTCGAGTGGGGACCCCATAATGGTAGAGCAAGTTGTGCGTCGTCATTTGCACGACAATCCCTCAACATTTGATAAGAAGGTCGATTTGTGGGCAATAGTCAAGCTAGAAGAACTTTTATTTTTTTATTTTTTTTTAAATATTTTATTTATTTATTTGACAGAAATCACAAGTAGGCAGAGAGGCAGGCACAGAGAGAGGGGGAGGCAGGTTCCCTGCTGAGCAGAGAGCCCGATTCGGGGCTTGATCCCAGGACCCTGGGATCATGACCTGAGCTGAAGGCAGAGGCTTTAACCCACTGAGCCACCCAGGCACCCCAAGCTAGAAGAACTTTTAGAGGATGTCTTAATTTCCCAAGAAAATAATATGCCACTGCAAATTCTTTTTGAAAGCACGTAAGTGTAAGTTCTAAAAAACAGAAATCAGCTTACCCATGCCCTAGACAAAGCTCTGGACTTCTCTGCAGTAAATCTGAGTCTCCTCCTTCTTAGCCCCCTCCCTCAGAGTTAAATGAGAGAAGGGGCTGTTGTCCTTGAAGGACCTACGTCTAATTCCGTGGCATGCCCGCCCACCAAATCTGGGTCTGTTTGGTGATGAGAGCAACTTTCCAGCCTGCAGGTGCCCCCCAAATTCTCCTATCCTTCGAGTCCAAAGTATGGCCTCAGCCTGGCTGGGCTCGGCGGACCTCCTCCTGGAGCTCCCTTGGAAGATCCACTAGGCTCCTGGCCAGCGAGAGCCTCCACAGAAAACACCCTCCCAAATCCCCCAGCTTCAGTCCAGGCTGCCTTGAGTGGATCTCGTCTGGAAGAAAGTATGATATAGTGAAATAAACACAAGGGTTTAAGTCATGTTTAGGTAAGACTCTCACTCTAGTTCCTGATTTAATCTTCAAACCGCTCTGGGCCTCAATTTTGTCATCCATAAAATGGCAGTCCTATCACGTACCCCATCCATTTGTGATCGGCAGTAAATGGGACAGTGCATTTTAGGCGCCCGGTTCTCCTGTGTTCACTGCCTTCCATGTCCTTACCTCCTCATCACCACCACTCCTGGCCCTCTGGAGAAGGGGTTGTCTGGGACTCCTCTCTGCCTAGCCAATCTAACATGAGGGTCTCCACTGTATCTAACAAATTCCCTTTCTACATGAGGCTGATGTTGGCCGTGCAAAAGAAGAAGGCCACAACCTTTAAAGTAGCACACATCATGTGAAGGAGTCCCCCATTCCAGCAGCTCTTCCTCCCTCTTTCTCTCCCTCCTTTCCCCTTGCCCTGTGCTAGCCCCTCTCCCACCCATTCTCCCAAGCCTCCATCTCCCGTAGCTTTCAACTCATTGACAGTGCCATCTGAGGGATATCGTGTCTGTGCCTTTGGCTATGCCATCACTTTGATGCAACACTCCCTTGGAGCACTCCCTCCTTCATCAGCCGCCCCCACCCTCTGCCTTGTACCCTGAGCCACATGGCGATGCAATCACCGTGGCCTTGTGAAATGAACAGACACAAACACGAAATCTCACAGCCAGAGCAGTCCTGCATCTTCCCCCCACACACACCCTGCCTCCACTCCCCACTCTGTCCCATCGCCAGGTGCACATGAAGGAGTTTGCTCCCCTGACTTGTGACCACGGGGCTTGTTAAGGCAGGTGGCTAGAGGGGGACAGGATACCCGTTACCCGAAGATGACCACAGCTGCCACGGGAGCAGTTTCACAGGGGACCAGAGATAGTGAGGTTCTGCCTCTGGACCAGACCAACACCTTGCTTGCTGGAGGGGCCAGGGTAGGGGCCAATGGGAGCAATAGGCCCAGAAGACCTAGGATTTTAAAATCTGCCCAGCTCCTGGAGCTGTCATCATCTGGGCCCATTCTAACTCCATCCATATTCAGCCACGGCAGATCAGATCACCCAAATAGTCAGATACCTTCAATCCTAATCCATCCAGGGCTGGGGAGCCCTCCACCTGCACAGACAGCCCCCTCTGCATCCAGGCAGGAAGGGTACCCCATCAGTTAGGAGCACAGGCTTTAAGTCAGACAGGTTCGAATTCACAGCCCACCTCCGCTACATGCTAGCTGTGATTTTGCACATTACTTAGTCTCCCTGGTTAGGAACCTCCAGCTTTCTGAACTGCAGAGTGGGGTAGTAAATATACCCACCTCTTAAAGCATTGGAAGTGTCAAAGGAAATAAGCAAGAAAAGTGTTTTGCAGAAGTGGACATTAATGATGATCATGGAAATGAAAATAAACACTTGTTGAGGATTATGCCAGGAACTGAATTAGGTACTGGGAACACAGAGATGAAAAAGATACAGTCTCGAGCTGGAGACAATGGTCATAAGAGCAGGTGACGGGGAATATGGGAGCACAGCTCTATATTACAACAATCTTTCCTTGTAATGCAACAGAATCCGTTTCCCAGCCCTGCACTCCCTGCCCCAAGTTCAGCCCCCTGGAGCATCGAAAATCACTCCGATCCCTCTTCCACATGACAGCCTCTCAGCCTCTTGAAGACCGCAAATCATGTCCTCAGAAGCCCCCGCTTTTCCTGGCTAAACAGTCCCGGTTCCACTCTAAAAGTAATAAGCCTGCCTTATCTTTCTACATGCCTTTCTCCGAGGAACAAAAGGTATTTTAGCAGCCACGGCTCATCCATCTGCTCAGCACCACGGGCCCACAAAGAAAGGAAGATTCACCTGCCCCAACCCAGACCTGATACCGAAAGAAATTCAATTCCATTCGGGATCCCTCTGGGGCTCCCAGCTCAGAATCACGAGCCAGTGACTGTGGCCCACTTGCTGTGAGCTCACCTCACCAACCGTGATGGGTGAGGCACCACTGCCCAACTCCTAGCATCGGGCATCCAGAAATCCAGGCGAAACGTTGAGAGCCTCTGAACCAGGGGTTCTCAGTGCTGGCTTCCGGATAGAATCCCCTGAGAAGTGTTCCATAGAGACAACAATGTCCAGGCCCATTCACCCACCCACAAGAAATTCTGATTTAATTGATCTAAGGGCCCGAGTATCAAAAGAGTCTTCAGAGCTCCCCCAGGGTATCATAATACACAGCCAAGATGAAAAACCCATCCGTCTAGCTCACCGATTCCTTTTGCACTTGCAAAAATAACCCAAAGAACAGAAGGGAGCTGTCCAAGGTCACAAAACTAGTTAGAGGGCAAAGTGGGATTAGAAGTTGAGGCTCTTGCCTTACAATCTGGCATCTTTTTCACTAGGCTATCTGGAGGTTAACATCCTGACTTCAAACTAGAATCCCAGGTGTGTGCCATCAGATGTTATAGACAAATAGATCATTGGATCTAGCTCTTTCAACCCCTAAGCCCCCCGTGTTATCCCCTCTTCTCTTCCTAGGTCTGCCTTACTCTTCCCTCACCGCCTTACCCCAGTCTTAAAACGCGGCATCAGAAATGCCATCCTCAAAGAGAGAGCTCTCTTCAGTTTTCAGCCACAAGAATTACACAGGAAAGAACCACATTGTAAATCAAGAACCAAAAGCAATTCTTAAAACCAAATTAAGGTCCTGAACATTCAGCAATGCCTCTTTGGAAATCAAGGCACTGCCCTGCTAGATAAAGGCTACAGAGGGAGAGGGGGAGGGGAAGGAATGGTATTAAAACTCCAGAAATATAATCTGAAATAAATAAGTGATATTTTCTGGCCAAGGTAATGCAAGGGTTTTAGTTCCCAATGTGATGGAGCTACTTTACATTTTAATAAATGCACATTGAGAAAATAATATTATTGCTCTGATATTGGGAGATTATTTGTGAACATAAAATATTAGAACTTGTCAGGAAGGCATTTATTTTCTTTTTCCTTCTTTCTCTACTGCAATATTCTTTCACCTAATAGAAGATGATTGCAAAAATAATTATATCAAACAGTGGCCAACACACACAAAATAAATCGGAAAAAATGAAGGTTATCTGGCATGAGATTGCAAACAGGAGAAGGGGAAGCAAGTGTCGGAGCAGGGAGGATAATTATACATCAATCAGATGATTAGAGAGTGGGTGGAAAAAATTAAGGAGACTGATTGGTTGCTGAATGTTCCGATCCCAGATGGAAATCAGAACATGGATCGGAACTCATTAGTCAAATTATCCATTTCCTATATTCATGTGGAAAAGCCAAAAATGCGGATGGAGTTCTGTGTTTGAGAAAATAATCTAACCTTGAAATGCTGTCATGTGTGAGCCTGTAGTCACAGAACACTGGAATCAGTAACAAATTTCTGATGTTTCTTAGACTTCTGGAATTATGTCTCCATGTACATACATGAAAAGGGATTCCGTGGCTTTTAATGTATTTCTAAAAGAGCCACTTATCAAAAATAAGTAAAAAGTAAAAAAAATGAAGAACCACTAAACTGGTCTATCCCCTTCATTTAAAAAATTAAAATAAATAAATAAAATTATTCCCAGAAAACAGTTTGGCATTTCCGCCAAAAAGTTAAATGTGAAGGTAACCATGTGACCCAGCAATTACACTCCTGAGTGTATATCCAAAAGAAATGAAAACCTTTGTTCATGGGAAAACTCTACACAAATATTCGCAGCAGCTTGATTCGTGGTAGCCAAAAAGTAGGAACTCAAGTGTCTATCTCATGATGAGCAGATGAGCAAGATGTGGTCTATGCATATAATGGAACACTATTCAGCCATGAAAAGGAATGGCATATTGACACTACAATATGGATGAGTCTTGAAACCCTTATGTTCACCGACAGAAGGCTGTCACAAAAAAGCCACATACTGTATGATCCCATTTCTACAAAAATGTCCAACATAGTCAAATCCATAAAGACAGAATGTAGATTAGTGGTTACCCACCGTGGGGTAGGAACTGGGAGCGATTGCTAATGGTTATAGGGTTATTTTTAATGTGAGGAAAATATTCCGGAATTAGCTAATGGCAATGGTTGCAAAATGTTGTAAATATATTTAAAACCCACGGGTCCATACATTTTAAAAGGGCGAATTTTATGTTATGTGAACTATATCTCATTTTTTAAATGAGCATACTAAAAAAAAAAGAACTATCTGCAATAATATACTCCCACGTTCACCAGACAGTAGCCGAGCCAGCTAATAAGGGAGCATAGTGAGAGCCAGTATAAGATAGAGGAAATTAATCCAAATTAATGTCACATGTATTTATTCATTCAAAGATTGATGGAACCCTTATTATATGCCTGGTGGGCCACGGTGCCAGTGCCACCATAGTGAATACAGAGACATACACTTGCTCTCTTGGACTGACATTCCAGTGGGGGGAGACAGTACATCAAATACACAACAGCTGTGTGATTATAATAGCAATGAGAGAAGTGAAGGCAAACCACAGGTGAAATGAGAATGTATGACGGGGCCTGAGTCTGGGGGGCCTTCCTGGAGGAGGTGGCACTGAGTGGGGGTAGGTCAGGCATGTTAAGGAACCGAAGAGCCATGTGGCCACAGGCACCAGAGAAGGACAGAGGGGCATGGTGAGTTCTAGAGAGGCAACAGGGGCTTGCAGGCAAGTTAAGGACTTGGGTCTTCAGCTGAAGCTGAGGTCAGTCTGAGGTGTGATCCGTCCCCAGAGCATCCAACTGGCTGATCTTCAGAGAATGGTGGAGGAGAGGCAGCTCCGATGCATGTGCTGACAGCATGGGAGGCCACCATGGTCATGTCGTCAAAAAAGCAGTCCAGGGACAAAGTGTACCCAACGTGCGTACAGCCCAGCCTGGAAAGCAGCCAAGTGTGAGATACTTAGGGGAAGGACACAGGAGGGTAAATCTGTGCTAATTCTACAACATCTGGACTTGGGCACGTTGTTCTGTCTGCCCCTGCTTCAAGAGAACTAGGGGAGCCAGAGAATGAGCAGGTGAGAATAAAGACAGCGAGGGGAGGCACAGGAAGATGGCCTGCTGTCCTCAGAATCAGGTTTGAAGAGACATAGCTGAAAGGGAGAGCGGCTTCCGTGTGTGCTCAGCAAGGATAGGCACAGAGCGAACACAGCTGGTGGAATCAATCACACAGAGAACCACCCTTGAAGTTTGCAAGAAGTCTAAACCTAAAAAAAAAAAAAAAAAGGAGTCTAAACCTACAAAAGCCATTATCCCTCAGAGGTGTTAGAAGCTGAACATGTCAACAGGTTATAAAAGGAAAATAATGGAGAAGGTTTCCATGATGCTGATAACAGCAGCCAGCGTTCTGTGAGCCTTGGGACCCAAGAACTGGGCTAAGTATGGGATATGTGCTACCTCATTTAATTTTCCCCTGACTCTTTGAGGGAGGCTGTCTTGTTATTGCCACCTCTCAGACCAGGCCATTTGGACTTCAGTTAACGCACATCCCCAAGTTCACAGGGCTAGGAAGACGTGGAGCCAGACCTTCCCACGGGCAGTTCCCACCCCCATCCCCACCCCTCCCACCCCTGCACTCAGCCCTCAGGCAGCCCTCCATCACACGTTGTCCAAGGCTCTCAGACATGTCTGGGTTCCTCCTGAATCTGATTCGGTGGCCCAAAGTGCCAGCCTTCAAATCCCTGCCCAGATCAGGCTGTGAAGTCCAAGAACATCTTGGGCTCTGTGAGAGGCTGATATTCTCTGCTCTCTAAGGGTGAAGGTCCTTCCATGCCTACAAGAGGCAGGGAGCTGCTCACTGAGGCAGCTTCAAATGGCCATGAAGGAAAGGGCTCCAAGAGAGATAGAGAGCCCTCTGGGTGACCTCAGGGACAGCTGCTTCCTCGTCCTCTTTGTCCCGTCTGCAGTCTGGCCACTTCCACACTCTGGTTAGCTCCATCGTCTCCTGTGTGATGGTAACACAAGAGACTTATATTGATTGGGGGGATGGCTTTATGGCCCACAGGGCATCACCAATATCCTTTCCTAGTGAGTAGATGGAGGTCAGGGAAGGGAAGGAAAAAATTCCTCCCCACCCTTAAGGTCTTCCAGCTGGACTAGGAATTAAATCTGCATGAGACAGATGAACAGGAGGGGGGAAAAAAAAAAACCGACGTTTTATTATGTGCACTTGGAGGCCCATTACCAAATTGAGAGAAAGAAATGTCTAAGATGGGTAATTTTTGCACATTTTAGACAGAGAGGCAATGCATTAATAAGGAATTTATAGGATAAGGAATACAGGTGTTTGGGCTGAGGTAGTAGATTAGTAAAAAGTAACAAGGTTGGGGCGCCTGGGTGGCTCGGTTGGTTAAGCCTCCCACTCGTGATTTCGGTTCAAGTCATAATCTCCAGGCTGGTCCGGGGATGGAGCCCCAGCGTCAGGCTCCAGGATCGGCAGGGCATCTGCTTCTCACTCTCTCACTCTCCCTCTGCCCCTCCCCCGCTAAAATAAATAAATAAATAAATAAATAAACAAACAAATAAATAAATAATTTTTAAGTAACAAGGTTATTTTTGCAGGTTTTTTTTGTTTGCTTTTTTTTTTTTTTTTTACTTTAAAGTCATTATCTCGTGATAAGGATGTCTTTTTTTACTTCTTAGTATAGGAAGGCTATTTTCACATGGGAGATTTGTTTCCTGCTTTCTGGGGGCCCGAGGAGGGTCTGAGCGTCCTTGTCCCAGTGTTCTCTTAAGTGAACTTTCATTTAAAATAATCAGCATGGCAAAGTGGAACATTTTGGGAGCCTGCCCTTGACCCTTACGTCAGTACCTCATCTCACCAAACTTACTCTGTTTTCCCAGACGTGTCCCTTTTGTCCTCGAGCCCAAAGGTCCATATGTTGACATGAAGTGTCACTCAGGAAACTGCTTAACAAGACCCCCTTACAGATGGGACATGGAAATACCCCTCACCCTCTTGCCAGCGTTCTGATGCTCTTCTGAAGTGGGAGGCAGGGTTGTATAAATGTTTAAGAGCACAGGTTGTAGAGTGAAGCCTTTGCAGCCGAATGAAGGCATGACGTTGGGCCAGGTTACGTCCCTCCCAGAGCCGTCAGCATCTTCATCTATAAAACAGAAATTCTAATAGCATCTGCCAACCACGCTAGATTCTGAAAATTCGCCAAAACTACCTCCATAAAAATCTTCTCTCGATGTCTGTCACGTAGTAATATTTAGTTAATGTTAGCTGCTATTATTAGTAATGATTCACAGAAAATGGTCACAATAAGAGGGAGTTGGAACAGTGGTTCTCAGTCTTGGCTACGTATTAGAATCACCTGCAGAGCTTCTAAAATTCTCATTGGGCGTTAACCCCACACCAATTAAATGGAATCTCGGTGAGAGGAGCCGTTGTCAGTACTTGTCAAAGCTCTCGACAATTCCAACAGGCAGCCCAAGTTGAGAACCTCTGGAACAGGCTAACCCAGATTCCACTTCCTCCCAGCTGCACCGGGCCGGACTTAACACCGGTGAGTCTACCTCGAGGTCCCCCCAGCGGAGCTAGACAGGAGGCTACCACCTGAATGTCAGCACCTTCTGACACATCCACTACCCCTCTCTCCACGCATCTGCCTTGCAGGGAGCCACTCTTGGCCTCAAAGTCACTTCCGGTAGGATGAGAAGGAAACCTTCCTCACCCATCTCCCAAGGCAAGGTAGGAGCTGGTCAGCTAGCCATGCTGTCACACTCAGGATAGACTAAAGGAAATCCTAAGTAAGAGATGCTATGTAAATATGCAACAAACTCAGCCCCCGCCCCGGGGAGGACACCCATGAGCCCTCCTGGCCAAGGGCTAAACTGAGACATAAAGGAAGCCTCCCCTTTCCCCCCAGCCTCCCTCCTGGGGTCCCAAACTCAGTGGGAGTGATGCGCACCCAGGTGGGTGGAGGGTCCTCAGTTTAGCACAATTAAATGTAGAGTTAGCATTGGAACTTAGCCCTGTCTCCATGGGAGATTTTTCCTGTTCTCCTATAATACTAACTGCGTTTCTCATCCCATAATGGACCTGCTGGCCTGAGTGTTTCCTCTGCATACCCCAGCAGTGATCTTTCGTTTATCCGGGGCTCGGATCATCCTTAGCCTGGCTGGAGAGCGGCTAGGCCTGCACCCGCTCCTGCCCCAGGCTTTGGTCTCTCCACTGGGCCTCCCCCACTGCCCTATCCCAGCACAAGAAGCACACTCCATGCACCATTGCAGCTAGACCCCAGGAAACTGCAAATCACATGCACTAGTTACCAGCTTGCAAAGGCTCCCAGCGTGTCCCCTCCAGGCCCGAGTTCCCTCTACCACCCAGGACCACCAAGGCCTTAGGCAGGGAGGGTTAAGTAGGATCCAGGAGGCTGTGTGGATGGATTGTTCAAGGTGACTACTAGCTCAGAAAAAAAGTAGCGGCGATGAAAAAGGCCGTTCTGGGGAGGGGAGAGGTGTGTTCCTAGAACACCTGGCGGGGGAACGCACTCTAGTAAAGCCAGAGGCGCACCGCCCACCGACAGAGGAAGGGCACCGGGGGCTAAACGCCGTGGAAAAGCAAGGTTAGTGAATTTAATGAGGTGATCTTAGGCAGCTTAATTCCGCTGGATAGCCCGGGGCTAGAGGAGGAGCCCTGCACAGGAAGTCAGAAGTGAAGGCTATGCTAATTAGATTTCACAAATGCCTTTGTTATTCAGCCTGCCGGGTCGTGGGCGGGGCGGGGGGGTTGTTCCGGAGACACCACTCCCCACCCCCTGCAATTGCTTCCCACCTTTCTCTCCCACCTGACGGATCAGCCCCGCCCACCCCCACCCCGCCCCCATCCCGTGTTCCTGGAAGTGGTGACCCGCTCAGACTCCTTGGAGCCTCCCGGCCCCGTGGGGTGGTCTGAATGGTGTGGATGGAGCAGAGGCACCCAGCCTTCTCTCCTGCTTGGTGAGACACTGGCCTGGCAGGCAAAGGGGGTGGCAGGAAAGGCTCGGGAGAGATCTCAGTGGCTCATCCTTGTTGCGGCGCTGGGGGTCTCTTTCCCCAGCAGTGGCTTTTGTCCTGACGTGAGTGATGACCTTAACTGTCTTCCTGCCCCTGTTGGTTGCAAGCCCTGGAGGGCAGCACCCCTCTCCCTTCACCTCTGCACCTAGCAGGGCTAGGACTCAAAGAGGAAGAGGTCTGGAAGGGACAGGAGGGATAACCTCTCCGAGGGACTCAGACCCCTAATTATGCAAGTCATAGAAGACTCAGTTTCTCCATCTGGAAAATGGCTAATCGCAGAAGCCCCTCAGGGAAGAACACGAACTCACACTCTTGCGGGAGTGAAGCCTTGCTTTGACCTGGCTGCTTGAGTGTCACTCCTCCAAAGACAGGGGGAAGCCACTTAATGCCTGCATGATAATAACAGGGAGCAATTAATAATGACAATGGTAGTCTTCTGAACCCAGGGGGCTGCTTATCTGCAGGTGTGCGATCCCGAGCCGACTTCCTGCTCCCGAGGGACAGCCCCACCTATGGAGAGGCTGCTCCCTCCAGTGGAAGGCGACGATTATGGTCAGCAAACTCCCACATCTCAGCCTCCCCCTCTGATCTGGCCTTGGGCTCCTTCTCTCCCAGCTGACGGTTCAGGGTCACATCAGAAAACAGTGGGGGCCATCACACACTCACTGGGTGTGACACTAAAATGTGGTAAAGCTGGTTGACTCCCCCCGCCCCCACCAGCCCAGCCTTGGTTTCCTTTCCTGTAAAAGGAGGAGATGGGCCAGTCTCAGCCTGAACCCCTTCCTGGCCCGCCTCCCCACCCCAATGATGGTCTCTTCAGGGAGGTGTCGGCTACCCCTAAGCCCAGGACAATCCTGTGGCTGGCTCACGGCTGCCCAGGAGAGGCTCTTGGAAGCACACTCCGGGCTCTTACACAGCCCTGGAATGACAGACTGTGTGGCACGCAGTTCTCCAACTGCTTACTTCTGCCAGAATTACCTGCCCGCTGTGTGGGTCTGAGCTCCCTCCTCCCACCACACTCAGGGTCTCCCCGCCCCTGAGTCCCGCCCTTCTTCGCAAGGTCTAAGCATTTAGAGGGGGAGAAACAGTGCAGAGGAAAGCAAGCCTGTTGATGCGCGGCAGCTCAGGGAAGCTTTAAGGCCTCTGCAGAGCTGGAGGAGAATGTCCCCAGAATGTTAAACATGCCCCTTGGGTTCCCTCCCCTTGCTGCCCACCTTGAATCAAGTCACTGGGCTTGGGAACTCAGTCTGGAGTTCTCTGGTCCCAGCTCTGCAGCGGCCTCACCCTACTCCCCCACACTTGAATGTCTAGGGTCTCAGCCTTGATCCGCTCTGTCACATGGAGGGACACTTAGGATGTGGCCCGGTGACTACACTAGGGAGGTGAGGTGGGGAAGGTGGTATTCAGAGAGCCCGGACTCTCCTTCCCGTGGCCCTGGGAAAAGAGCAATGATAATAAGAATCATTCCTAAAGTGTTGGGGCGCCTGGGTAGCTCGGTCTATTAGGCTTCCGACTCTTGATTTTGGCTCAGGTCATAATCTCAGGGTCGTGGGATCGAGCCCCGCATGGGCTCTGCACTGGGCATGGAGCCTGCTTGAGATTCTCTCTCTCCCCCTGCCCCTCCCCAGATTGCTTGCACGCTCTCTCTCCGTCTCTCTCCCACAAACAAATTAATTAATCTTTAAAAAAATTCCCAGAGTTTCGTTAGAATGTCCCAGGCCTGTTCTAGGGGATTTACACATCTAACTTATTCAATCCCCACAACAACCCTAGAAGATGGGTATTACTTCTTCCCTGCATTTTACAGACTGGGAGAAATGGGGACACAGAAGGGGAAAGTAACTTGTCTAATATCACAGAGCTGGTAAAGGATAGAGCCGAAATCTGAACCCCAGGGAGACTGGCTACAGAGCCCACAGCCCAGAGCTGTTCCTTCTTAAAAATAATATTTTACAATTCGTGTTGCTGTATCTGCCTTGAGTGCTTCAGATGCTAGACACACTGTGCTAAGAACTCGACCCACGCCAAACCAGGGAACGCTCCCAACAGTCCAGTGGGGCAAACGCTGTCCTTGCCTCCATTCCGCAGCTGAAGCAGTGCAGGCTCAGAGAAGCTGAACATCGAGCCCAAAGTCACACAGATGTGAACAGTCGACTGGGGTGCCTTCTCAGGTTGGCCTGAGTTCACAGCCTGAGTCCACTTGGCAACTTTGGCCCCCGATGCTCTTCCATGTTCCCCTCCAAAGGGCACGCAGTCCCAGTGTCTGCTTTCCCTGAGCCAAAGGATGGATGCAAGCTTCTCTGGTGGCTCCCTTCTGCCCGCTTATTTCTGATTTGACCCTGGAGGAAAGGAGCAGGGAGAGGAAATGCTCTGCTTAACTCCCAGGGAGGACTCTGTCCTCCTGCTGGCCCACACCTTAGCTCTTCTCTAATGTATCCCATGCCCCCTCCACAGCTCCCCTCCTTCCCCCGGCTCCCAGCATGCCTGCTTCCCCGGGCAGGGATGCACAACTCCAGGGCCAGCACAACAGATATGTATGGCCAAGAATGGTGATGTATCTATTAAGTGAAAGCGACAACTTTCATTAACCCAAGTAGACATTATTAAAACGTGCTGGTTGTCTCCGGGAAAGGAAGCGCCTGGCTCAGGCTGGAGCAGAGCCCCTGCTCATGTGCTGCAAGCTGCTGAGTGTGGGCCGGGCCTCCCTCTGGCACCCTGCGTCTCATCCATCATTTCCCATGAAGCGAGCCCCATCCTAAGCCCCGCCACATCACTCCCCTGACAGCACTCGACTCATGACTTCGCCCTCTGGCATCCCTCTGAATCAGGAATCCTAGGCCCAGGTGGTCCAAGGCCTGGAGCCCAGGGCCGCTCAGTGACTCACCCTGTCTGCACCTGCGGAGCTGCCCGCTGGGGCGCTGATGGACTCCATTAAGTGCAACACCCAAAACCTGAACGGAATGCCAGCTGTGGCCAAGGGGGCACCACTGGAGATGTGGCTTGATGGGGTCCTACCTTCCAGGGCCACTGGGGTCAGCGACTAGGTAGAGTTATATCTCCGGGGACCCCGGTCGGGGCAGTTGGGAGCCCAAGGGATGTCAGAGAGGCCAGAGGATGGAAGGGTGGGAGACAGGACTATTGGGGCAGGACCACCCCTGCCTGCTGTTGTGACCGCGGGCCTTGGCTGAGGTCAGAGAAGCAGCAGTAGTAATCACATCAACCACTGCAATTTACAAAGCGCTTTTACATAGAACCTTCTCGTTCACTCCTCCTAAGTCCTGCTGTGAGGAAGCTAGCATCAGCCTGCTTTCCCCTTTGTACAGGTGATGAGAGGAGGCTCCAAGAGGTCGAGTCACATAAGGGAGGTTGATGAGTGGCAGCTCGCGGCGGAGTGCCTGGGCCTCCGACCCTGCGTCTGGTGCTGTCTCCAGACTTCGGCTCATCTCGCAGTTCTTTTATTAAATTCCAAACCCTGATGCTGGTGAAGTTGAGACGTTCTTGTTTGGAGCCCCCCCCCCATTCTGTGCAACCCCACACCCATGCCCAGGTGCACAGCAGGCCCAAGCGATGTTCTGTGCGCACCTGCTGGCTGGCCCCTTACGGTGGCGTGTCGGACCTGTGGCCGCAGAGGAGGGCAGGAGTCTGGGCTGGCCCATGAGTGATGGCGGCACCCCCCCCCCCTCCTCCTTATCTGTACAGGGAATTCCTCGTGAGCCTGTGGAGGAGACTGGACAAATCCTCTGGTACAGGCCGGGCACACAGTAGGTGTTCAACTGAAAGGGCGTGTGATGTTCTTCTGAAGAACAGCGAAACCACGCACCCAGACAGATGCTTACCCAGTACTTACATACAGCTCCGCCTTCGTCCCAGGTGAGGATCAGCATGTCCCCTACTTTCACAGGTGGCCTCTGTGCCTGCTCCCCTGCCTGTGCTCACCCTCGCCACCTCTGTGTCTTTGTTTGGGGATCAGAAGTACAGTTGTCATCATCCCGGACACCCAGAGGAGACAGAGCAAGGACGGGGGCTGTAGCTCAGTCACCTCTTACCTCCATGGCCTGACATCTTGCCAGATGTGATGGATTATCAACAAATATTAATGGATGGATAGAAGGGAGGGAAGGGGTAGGGAGGGAAAAGGCCAAACAAACAAAAAACTGAGTGGGTGATAAAAAATCATGACAGTCTTTGGCCAAGTGGCCATCTCAACAGATTCCTGCTCCTCGGCAAGGCAGGGCTGTGCGGCTGGTCTCGGGGCCAGCGGGAGGAGGGGTGTCCATTCACGGGACATGGGTAGGAGCCCTGTGTTGGGGGACCGCAGGACCTATCCCTACTCTCTGGCCTGTAGCTCTCTTCTCTTCCCTTTAGGAGCCTGGCCATTCCAGAGCCGCCAGCCCCCCAGGACCCAGAGAGGTGACAGCCCCAGCTCACCTGCCAGGCTGTGGCTGCCCCCAGGGGCTCGGATTGCCCAGACCCTGTGTCCTCCCCTCCCATCATATCTGTGGATGGATGGGGGCCATCTGAGGAGATCTCTGTACCTTCCTCTCACCTCCTGTGTCCCTCTCTGCTTCGGCAAGACCCCCTGGGCTCAGCACACATCACCACTTGGCCCTAGCAACCCTCCTCCCCATGACCTCTCCTTCCCTAGGCTCCAGGGCGGTTACTGCTCCCTTTTTCATCAGGAATGAGGGCTCTCCCCACAGGGGAGGAAAGTATTTCTCTCCAAACCAGCTGCTATGAGACAATGCCAGGAAGGAGCGGGAGCTGGCAGAAGCCCCCCCACCTGCCTGCCCCTCGGATTCAGAGTGAAATTATTGCTTTAATCAAAATACTAAGCTAAACAGGGAGCCCCAGTCTCTTTACCTTGGCACGGGGGCTCAGCAGCTCTGGAAACCTGTAGAGGATTCTCAAGATGATAGCTTAGCCAATGCAAAATGGGTCCCTTCTCGGAATGCAGCCAGAACCCCCTCCCCTGCTGGGTGGCCTGGATGAGGTTCCTTAGAGAAAGTATCTCATACTGGTCCCTATGCCCCACCCAGTCAAACCTTCAATAATCATTTACTGGGACCCCTGCAGACATGGCTGAGTGAGAAAGGCCTGCCCTGCTCTGGACCTTTTTACCTTGGGTTGACCTTCACCCTGGCGTTAAACGTTCCCAGAGCAGCTGCTGAGAAGCTCAATGAACAGCCCCAGTCAGAACAGAAAACTCAAGGTAACTGAGTTGATTAAGGTTGTCATTCCAGGGTACAAGTGAGGGTCACAAGCTGGAACCCAGCCCCAGTGCCTGAGGCCCAAAGCTAAGATGAAGCTTGCACCCTGATCATCATACAGGCGTCTATGTGCCTCAGTCCCTCCTTTCTGCAAGGCAACTGGGAGAGAATGAAGAGATCAGAGGCACTGAGGAAAAGTACCTGGATATGGGTCTCTGTTCCATCACATACAAGCTGTGTGACCTGAGGCAAAGAGCTTGACCTCTCTGAACCCATCCCTCATCTGTCTGTTGAGGATATTTTCACTGGCTGGTTGTGAGGATCAATGAGATAACGTATGTGGACTTGCTCTATAATCCACGAGGCACTTGACAAAGGCAAGTTTGCAATTACGGCACCAGCGGCCCAGGCCGAAAAGTACAGAGGGCCGGGGGCCAGGCCTGGGGAGAGGAGTTGGAAGGAAAACCCCATGCACCACAAGCTCTGTAACCCTAAAAAGCTCCAAGGGCAAAGGTCTCCACCTGAGCGGCCTCTGACGGTGGACACACAATGAGCTCTTCTTCAGAGGCTCAGCAAAAGGCACAAAAACGCTGCCTTCCCCAGACTGACCTCTTGGCCACCGCTCTGGGGGAAGGACTTTGTTTTGTGAAAAGGGAGGGCAGCCATCCTTCATCTCGGTAAACAAACTCAGCCATTCCATTAGCTCCTGCGAGGTGTTGACCTTGCAACAGGAAAAGGCCGCCACCCCACTGTGCGTGTCCTTGCTCCTTGCGCAAGTCCCCGGGAGAATCAAAGGGACAGTCTCCAGGAACCTTGTTTCATCTCAGGCGCTCCCAGGATCCCTTGTCTTCTGAAACTCCTGCTGGCCAGCATTCGTGGCTCCTGCCACAGTGTCCACTTTAAGGTCCTTGAAGGGGGTGGGGGGCAGATGCCGAGGAAGGAGGGAGGGGCATGAGAGGGAAGGCACCGGCTTTTATTGGGCACCTTACTGTATGCCAGGTTGGATGGGAAGAAAGAGCGCAGACAAGGGTTCCTGGGTGGCTCCGTCAGTTAAGCATCTGTCTTCTGCCCGGGTCATGGTCTCAGGGTCCTGGGATCAAGCCCTGCATTCAGCCCCCCCACTCAGCAGAGAACCTGCTGCTCCCCTTGCTTATGCGCTCTCGCTCTCTCTCTCTCTCTCTCTCTCTCTCGCTGTTAAATAAATAAATAAAATCTTTTTAGGAGAGAAAGAGAGAGAGAACGCAGACAGAGAAAGGGAGCTGGGCTCAGCCGCGCTTTGGGGGAAGGTGCTGGCCACGCCCTGGGGAGGCCTTGCTCGCCATTCTTTTCTCCGAATTGGGTTGCCTTTGGAGGGGAGCTAGGCCTAAGGGAACAGGACTCCATAAAGGGAGCACAGCGTAGAAGTTGTGATTTGGGGATTAGCAGGGGGTGAGTGAAGCGGCCAACAGGTGGGAGTTCGCGTGGCATCACGGGTGACAGAGAAAACTGGACACGCAGGGGCAGCCCAGGCCAGGTGGGGAGGCAGGGAACACACCAGGTTCCCTGGTGCCACAGGGAGAGGGACTGGCTGAGTAGTGAAGGAGAAGGCTTCTGTTTACAGCCATCTATCTCCCATAATTAGCCATTTAGGAAGAAAATAGCCTTCAAATTCAAAGGTAAATTGACTTACATTGGGATAATAATGTTTGATTGAGCACAGGAAGTTCATCTTTAGAGTATGAGAGCAAACAAATTGCTTTTCTTCCCTGATGCTGGGGAAGAGAAAAGAGGAGCTTGCAGGCGATCCTGGAGCTGCGTGCCCATGGCCTCGGGTCATTAGCAGGCTCGGGCTCAGCCACCAGACTCAAGGTGGGCTCCACTCAGTCCCTGCCGGTTGATTCCTGATCCTTGTTTTAGAGAGTTTTTAAATTATACTGCATCTCATTGATGCAGCAATCAGTTATTATTGTCAAGAAGAGCATGAAGAGACATAAATTCCCTCCCTTAGATAGAGATCGGTTCATAAATACATTTCTTTATTGCTTCCTAGATTGGAGAAATTGCTTGGATTTGGCTTCCTCGAACGTGAGGGTGGCGCTGGGGGCTGCTGAGGGGCTTAGGTTTTGCTTCTGATGAAAGTTGTGAAGCCCTGCGTGATTTCCTCTGGAAGGCACTGCCTTCCGAGCTTCCTGGACTAGGGGGCAGGTGGAGGGGAGGGGGAGGGAAGAGGGAACACAGCAATAATTAAAATATAACGTGATATGTGTTGTGATAGAAATACGACCGGATGTGGGACTCAGATAGGGAACAGCCGCTCTCACCGGAGAAGTCAGGCAATTCTTTCGCAGAGGAGGAAAGTTTGAGTTGAGCTTTGAAAGCTAAAGTACAGAAGTGAATTATCAGAGATGCACAGAGACCCCCACGGCCTCCTTGGTCAAGCCTCTTCTGGCACTTCGAATTCTGACAGAAATTCAGATTTTACTTAGGTTACTAATAGAAACCAAGAATCACCTCCGTAGAGCTTTATCTCAGCTACGTCTTTCTTCCATTTATTCTGATAATGTATTTTTGGAATAGGGGTGGAGAGACTCGGGCAGTCATAGATTTGAGCGTGTGTGTGTGCGTGCGCACGCGCGCGTGCACATGCAAGCACAAATCTATCAGCTAGGTGGCTCATGGATGTGGAGGGTTTAAGTTCTTGAGTCTGAATATAAAGGAGCAAATTGAAGCAGACATTTTTAAAGTTAAGAAGGAACTGTGTTGGGGCACCTGGGTGGCTCAGTGGGTTAAGCCTCTGCCTTCGGCTCAGGTCATGATCTCAGGGTCCTGGGATCAAGCCCTGCATGGGGCTCTCTGCTCAGCAGGGAGTCTGCTTCCCCACCCCCCCGGCACACCTGCCCACCTGCCTCTCTGCCCACTTGTGATCTCTCTCTCTCTGTGCCAAATAAATAAATAATCTTAAAAAAAAAAAAAAAAGAAGGAACTGTGTTAGTTATCTACAACTGTGTAACAAATGACCCCAGAACTAGCTGCTTAAGACCAAACACATTTATCATCTCAAAATCTCTTTGGGTCAGGAATGTGGGTGTGGCTCAGCTGGGTCCCCAGCTCGGACCTTAGTCGCTCACGGGGCGGGGGTCGCTCGGGAGCGCCCACACGTAGTGGTCGGCTGGCTTCTGTTCCTTGCAGGCTATTGGATTGGGGGCTTCAGCTCCTCACTGGATGTGGGCCAAAAGCCACACCCACCCCCATTCTTGCCACATGGGTCTCTCCAATGTGGCAACTTTCTTCTTCAAAGTCAGCAGCCCAGAAGACAGGAGTTAGAGTGTGGGTGCCAACAAGACCGAATTCAGAAGTCACAGGTTTTGGTACCTTAATTCCAGATGTAACACCTCATCACTCCGGATTTTCTAGTCACTAGAAACAAGACAGGAGGTCCAACCCATGCTCCAGGGAGGGGAGTACACACACACACACACACACACACACACAGACACTCACACACTCACACGTATACACACATGTGTTTGAAAACCAGGAGAGAGATCACAGGGAAGCCGCCAATCACCGGACCTTGGCCATCAAGCCAAATCCCCCAAAAGTAACCCAATGGAAACCCAGCTGAGAACCGAAGCCAGGCTCAGAGCTCTGGCTCTCTCCCCAGAGGCCCCCACCCCAACCACAGAGAAGGTCGCATATCAGAAGGATGGTCAGCAGAGGGCACTAGAGTGGGAGGTGTCCTAGAGGAGCGGACCCAGAACTTAGCTACCCAACAACTTTCAGAAGTCCCCTTGCAGATGCTCGTGATGACCCCTGGACTCCTCTCGGGGCATGACAGGCTCCTAGAGGTTTTCATTTGAAGGAAAAGCCGAGGGGGCCCCAGTGTGTCTCTGCAGGCGCCTGTGTGCCTGACCCAGCTCCAGCCAGATGCTGGGAGAGGAAGGGCAAAGCAGAGAGCCACCCGGGGGTCAGGGGAACAAACAGCCCAAGAAGAGCGGTCACCTCTCCACTTCAAGAGTTAAAGGCAACAGAGAAGAAGAAGAAAAGAGTCAGGGGCCGAAATCGCAGGCACAGTCAAGAGCATGCCTGCCTCAGAGAGAGTCCGCTGGGGGCCAAGACAGCGCCGGGAACAATGCAGTGGAGGCAGCCAAAGCAGCCAGAAAGCCCCGGAAATAGGGTGCCCAGACTCCTGCTCTATGACATCTTCATAGATTAATAAGGCTTTTGAGGATTTCCAGAAATGTTTCTATGACTCAGAGCCTAAGAGGGGCCAATGTGGGGCTCTTTGAAGCCTCCTTTTCAGCAGCTTGAAACAGCAGCCGTCTCTGCACCCAGCAAGGAGGGGCAAGGCCCAGGCGAGCCAGGGAAAACTATTGTGTCTCTAGAAAATGGGAGCCCACAAGGGGACTTTCTAACAGCCCTGAGCAAGCCATTGAAGTAGGAAGGCAGGCACATGCCTTAGTCCAGGAACAATTATCCGGCCCAACAATGGCAGGGAAGCAGCCACGGCTTGGATGCAAAAACCACCTGATCTGCGGACTGAGGTGGAGGGCATTCTCAAAAGCCCTTTGAGGAGGCCCTAGAAGGCAGAGATAACGTCTAAGAGGCAAAACAAGAATTATTGTTCCCATTGCGGAGAGAAGGAAACCAAAGCTCAAAGACATTTAATGATTTACCCAAAGTCTGTTGGCAATAAATGGGAGAGTGGGTGGTCATTCTCTAACAGTTTGGAATTCCCTCGTTAGCAACAGAGATCCAGAGTGCCAGCGGCGGAAAGAAGCAAGGGGTTAACTCTTCTTTCACATAACACGAAGTCTATAGGTAGGCCGGCAGCCCATCCTGATCACGGGCTTCCATGCTCAGATTGTCATACCTCATGGTCACAAAATGGCTGCTGAAGCCCCCAAGGCGTCAGCTCCACATTTCAGGCAGGAAGAAGATGAGGAAAGAGCCAAAGCTGTGCACCCTCCCAGGGGAACCTGCCATTGTTAAAGAAGCCCACCCAATAGTTTCTGGTTTTATCTCAGAAGCCACCTTTCACTTTTTGAGGGAGGCTAGGAATTCATATTTTGTTAGCTTACTTACATTCCCACCTTAACAATACAAGGATTTTGAGAGCAAACAAATGGAAGAATGTATATTACATAGGCAAACAGTACTTTTTGCCACAAGATTCAGATTTCCTAAATTTAAACCCAAAGTCTTCCCACTCTTTAGACTGCCTATGACAAGCGTGGACAGAATGGCCCAAACTATTGTCCACTACCCTGTACCCTGGCCTAACACAGAGCCCCTGGCCACACTGAAATATCCAGCATCCAGGGGCCCTGCTGCCCACGCATCGGCACCGAGCCAAGGGCCCCAGGAAAACATTATTTCAACTGCTCAATCTTGAGTCCCGTTCACTACCAACCTGCCCAAATCATGTCTCCAGCAGGTGCTGTCTGCTTTGCTAGGATACACACTGAGCCTCTATGTCTCTTAGGGCTTCATAGAACCAGCCATGGACCTTAGCTTTTATTGTAGGAATATGATGGGATACTGAAGGGGAATTCAGTGGGGGGTGTGCTCCATTCCAGACACAACAGTGTTTCCCAGGGATACAGTGTTGGTCAAGTTCTGTTTTAAAAAAAAAACAGTACATGCGGGACTCAAAACAGCAGGACAGTCAGGTACGTACTTGTGTTAATTTCCCCGAGATCAGAAACAAGTGCCCATATCCTGCCCCACTCATACCACATCAGGAAACACAAGGGTCCCATTTTTCACTGGTGCAGAAAAGAACCCCAAAACCAGCCGCGGGGGGAGGTACTTGAGAGAGCAGAGTGGAGCCACTTGCCCTTTGAGACCAAAATAGTTGGGAGCTCCAAAAGGAAACTGTGAAACCGATGACAGAGCAGCGTGACGGGCCATCCTCTCCACCAGCTTCCTGTTGCCCCATTTCCAGATTTCTTCCTGTGACATTTCAAGTTACAAGGCTCCCATCTCAGAACTTTGACTTTGAATGTCTTTTCATATTGGCCTTAAAGAAGATGGTGTCATCAGTGACCTTTTTAAAAGACCACGGGGGCTTAATTAAAAACTAAACTTGGCCACTTAATTCAGACGATCCTGTCGAGTCCTCAGCACTGAAGGGAACTCGGGCTTGTCAGCTTGCGGCCAGCGGGCTGCTGGCGTTGCCCTTCGGTGTCCCCGCAACCCAGCGCTCCGGGCAGGTGCTGGCCCGGGGCCCCAAGACCACCGATGCTGCTCTTGGCAAGAAAGCCCAGGGGCTCTGCGGAGAGTGGAGGAGCCCATCAGGGAGACCGAGGCATCTGTGCAGGAAAGGCTGTCAAAGGAAAAGAATGGGGACCACCTGGGATTCTGGGGACGGTGATTCTAGAGCGAGGGAATTTCTCCTATGACCTTGCTTCCCTCTGAGTGACACCGTGGAGCCACTGGGACGGGCGTAATGACACCATCCTTCTCCCTCCTCCTGTTTTAATGATCCTCGTCATGGACATTACATGGGTCCTGGGGGCTACAGCGCGGGCTCTGCCTCCCTCTCCCAGCCCCCATCACCAGAGGTCGTCAAACTCATCCAGAAGACCAGACCGGAGGATTATTTCCATTCTTTATTAGTGGTGGCTTTCAGTCCCCCTTCTCAAAAGAGGAGAGCAGGGCTCGAGGTGCAGATGTCAGCCGTGAAGAGTTTCATGCTCCCCACCTGGGGTCTCCAGAGCCAGTCTGGACAGGTAGCTCACTCCAGCTCCACACTCTGCCCCAAGTGGGCGTTCACCCCTTCCCGACCCCTCCTCTCTGCTCAACTTTGTTAAGAGCCCCTGAAAGAGAAGAGGAGGAGGTTGATGAAGTACGTCTTGAGGGCTCTCCGGCCTGTCGGCCCAGGGACCCTGTCACCAATGCCCCCAGCTGCGGGGAAATGATGCTGCCAGTAGCCAAGGGGAAATCTGCATCCACGGTCAGTGCCGTCTGAGGAAGGAGGCTGCGTTCATAACAATCAGGAAGACCCTGCTGGGCCCAAGGTCACAGGCAACTGCAAAGTGGCTTTTTCCAGGAGGTGCCGCTGGCACTGAGGAAGGAGAAATGCATGACAGGAGGCTTGCAGAACTCCTGAACACAAGTTCCTCCTCCGTGCCCTCAGGATTTTGTATATCTGTAGGACAGTGCCTTTTTCAATGTTCTTGAATAGGAGCCACGCCCAGACAGAGAAGGGAATTGGCCAGGAGTGTGCATTGGAAATCAGAGAATTTTAGAGTTGGCAGAGGTCTTAGAGAGTTTCTACTGCTGTGCCTTTGTACCCTTGAAGGTCCCACTCATCAGGCCTCTGAGGCCCAGGGTGTTAAATGACTGGCCTGGGGGTTCCAACAGTGGTTAGCCCCCCTGCGAGGTAAGAAAGGAGTTGCTCCCCACCATCCCCCCTCCCCAACACATGCCCGCCCCACCCAGAACCAAGCCCTGCCCTTCACCGCCATCCGGGATTTCTACCAGCTCCTTCATCCTTCCCAGCCCATGCCTCTGCTTTCCTCCTTCTGCGGGTAAATGAGTCCCGAGGCCTCCTGAAGATCACTGCTAGACAGGCCCTATGGCCAATGTGGGGGATGAGGTCTTAAGAGTGGAAGGGAGGGAGCTAAGCGATCTTTCCGTTCCCTATTGAGGTAGAAAGGAGAGGAGACCGGAGGCTCTGCCAATGCAAAGTGGTTTGGCAGTCAGTCGGCAAAGATCCACCCATCCAGGGAGCACCGCTGAGCGAAGAACGGGCCTGGCCTGGCCCCCTGTGGGAGGACTGTCAGATTGCCTTGCCCGATGTGCTGAGTACCAGGGCAATAATGGCCACAGTCAGTGGGTTAATGTGCAAAAGTTCCTGGAGAGGTGGTAGGAGAAGACGGACTTCCCAGCTTTGAGGGCAAAGGAAAGGGGAGCCACAGGTCCTCTTGAGAATCTTCTGGAAGCTATGACAGCTCTGAACGCCCTCCTTCCTTAGACATTGTGTGCATATTCACTCTAGGGAATTGCATACCGCCCTACAATGCACACTTCACCCCAGTGGAGGGCACTGTTCTAGATTGTTCCACACAGACAGGGCCAAGTGGTCCTGAGAAAGCTACCAGCAGCAGGCCAGTGAGTTGGCTGATCCATCAGCAGGCAGTGGGGCCACCCCAAACCCGGAGGGGATGTGGCACGCTGGCCAGGGCAGGCCTGCCCACTGCGCCCACTTAGCACGCTGCCCTGTGCCCACAGTGAGCTCACAGGAGCGAGGTTGGGGTCTGGGGACCGGATGACAAGCCCGCTGGCCGCTGTCAGCCAGAGAGAGCTAGTGGCATGGAAATTCAGCGCCCCTGCAGGCTCCCGATAACAGTGCTAAATAAAGGTAATTTTCGAGTTCCCAGTTAATAATGGCTGAGCACACGAGCAGTGACTGAAGAGTCAGTCAATTACTGGGCGAACTGTTGGGGCCCCACTCCAGGAGTCACCTGGCCCGTGGTCTGCGTCCACATAAGGATGACCAGAAAACAGCGTCTTGGCTCCATGGGAAGCCAAACCCACAACATATGTTTCTCCAAAGCTGAGGTATTTTTTTCCTATTGAAGAGCCATTCAGATAAGCCCCGTGTCTGCAGAAAGGGTATGTTCCATGGGCTTCCAGCTGAGAAGCTCTTTATGCAAGCCTGCTCAGGACCTCCTCTTCTCTAGCCCCTCCCCAGCCCCAGCCTGCTCCAGGCCGCTCTGCCCTCTGCTTCCCTGAAACAGACCTACTCCCCACTAGCGGAGATGCTTTCTCTTGGCCCCCTTCCCTGGACCCCCCCCCCCCGCCCCGCCACCGCACCGCACACACACACACATATACCCCATTTCCTAACTGTGTGACTTTGGACTTTGATCAATCTTGGTTGTCTCACCCACATAAAGGAAATGAGGTTTACAATAACCATTGGAAAAATACCTACAACAGGGCCGGAGACATCACAGGCACCCAGTGTACTTAAGTCCCCATACAAAGGGTCCAGCAGAAGATTCTGGAATTTTATTTCATGGCCCACTGGAGGCTGTGACCAAGCCTTTAGCTCTGTCTCAGAGACTTATCTCGGAAGGATCCAATGACAAGAAGCCCCCAGCCCCAGCACTGCAGGCCCCCAGGATGTCAGGGCCCTGAGGGGTGGCCTGGGCTGCTTGGAGTCCTGAAATAGTGAGCTGTGTGACCATGGGCTAGACGCAAAACCTCTCTGAGCTTCCATGCCCTCATCATAAGGGAAGTCTCCACCCACCTAGTTACCCTCAAGCATTACCATGAGGAGCCGTGGGAGCATCTTCCAGGATAGCAGAAGCACCTGGGGGTTGTACGCCCAAACTATGTCACTGCCAGAACACGTGAGACGTCACCCTGGGATTTATGCCTTTAGGTTAAGCGCTTCTTTTGTTAAGTATTTATACCCTTAGGTTAGGGCTGGTTCCAAGCCTCAAGCCAATGGTTCGACTTTAACACCTTAATACCACATTAATGGATTGGATCACTTTCTAATGCGGCAAGTTCTCAGGGGGTTGGGGGCGAAATGAGACCCACTGGACAGATAAACTGTGGTGAGGGAAGGAGGAAGAGAAGGAAGGGAGACCTGGGTGGGGTGCCCAGCAAGACAGGGTCCTAGGAAGTCTGAGCTCCTGGATATCAAGGTGGGTGAGGGAACGAGGCAGAAACAAAGCCAGGAAAATGAGAGGGTAACACAGACAGCTTTGGTTCCTTCCCAGCTTTCCTGGGGCTGTTTCCTACATCACTTCATCCCTCTTCTTATACCCCATATCCCTCTTCATATACCCCCACTTGCCAGGAATGGTCAGGGACTCGCCGTTACCAGGTCAGAGAGCTTCCTACGCTCTTCCCCCTCATCCTAGACAAGCTGGCGCGCTCCTCTCCCCACCCAGGAGGACAGAGACTATTGTCTGTGTCCCCAGCCTCCTTGAGCCGGGGACAGCAGCCCCCACGGGCACCACTCAGGCCCTAATTACACCCTCCATCACTTTCCCACTGAGGCCGAAATGGGGACAGATCGCTCACCAGGCAGTGGCAGTGACCTTCACAGATCGTTTCACCTCCATTCAGCCCCCTCCTTGCCTGAGACCATGTTCCCTTTCATCTGGAGCCTTCACCGAAAGCCGGAGCAGAGCCAAGTGCAGCCATTGGAGACACAACCTGTGGGGTCGTGGAGGCGGTGGTGGGATTCAGCCCTTGGCCGCACAAGAGGGCGACAAGAACAGGCTTGCCCACCGTGGCTCATTTCTGGAAGACCTGGACCCTTAGGACTGGCAGAAAAGGCTAATAGTTACCAACCTTGGGACTTGGGGACCCCCCCCAAAAAAAGTCAGTGCCCTCTTTGACTGCATTCTTTGCAAAACGACGTTCCAAACAGGGAGGCGATGTCCCCCTGAGCTTAGCTTCGTCGGGCTGCATCTGGAGTCTCGCGGTCAGTTCTAGAAGTTCTGTTTGAAAAGGGGTATTAACGAAACAGAGAACACCAGGGCGGTTTAGGAAAAGAACTGTGCCAGAGGAGGAAGAGGCAGGACGTACAATGGTTAAGAACACGGGATCTCCAGAGTCTGCTGCCTGGGTTCACATCTGAGACTCTGCTAAGCTGGTATTTGTATTCGTCTCCGTCTTTGCGTTAATCTGGGTGCCCAGAGGATACGCGCTGGTGCAGCTGGGCCCTGGTTGGTATTCAGAGGGTGAGGTCCCGTTCCTAAGGACGAGACATGGCAGAAAGGGGGGAGCTCAGGTGGTAAATGAAACAGGCGGCAGCGGGGGCACCTCGACGGGCCCAGCCCAGACCTGGTGGGGCAAGGATGCTAGCACGGTGAGGCCAGGTGGCAGGACACAGCAGGGTGAGGTACAAGGCATACTCGTGGAAACTGAGGCCGGGAGGTAGGGAGCCGCACCCGCCTCCTACAGGGAGTGTCAGCAGCACCACACAGGCCCCAGGGCCCTGAGACGTGCTCCAGGTTCAGAAACATGGGCGTTCTTACCCCCGCACTGCCACTTAAGGAGCCGTGTGCCCGAGTGCACAGGACTCCACTTCCCTGAATTTGTTTCATTTGCAAACAGCGGTAGCTGCTTCCCAGGGCAGGAAGAAGGAGAAAGCACTGAGCAAGACCAGCCCCCAGACCCAGAAGGAATACCAGCTGCCTCTCCGTGCTGCTTATCAGTTTTCCAAGGACGCTGAGCCCTCAGCCATAGAGCCGGTGCCAGCCCTGCCTGCAGGGAGGTGGGCGGATGACTGGCCGCCATAGCCCTGCTCCCTTGGCTGAGAGTGATGATCGTCATGGACAAAGCGGCCAGAGCCCAGGTTGTAGAAGATTCAGAGGGTGGCTGCGCCCCATTTCAGGGAGTCGCTTTTCTTCCCCTCCCTGCAGACGCAGAGATAGCCCAGACTCCTCCAACTCTGGAGGCTTTGGAGAGCCCTTCATCTGCCATCCCGTTATTTGTTGTCCCTGTTGTCATGAAGCACAGAAGAGAAATATTGTCTCCAGCCAGAGCCGCAGGAGGCAGACACCTCGAGAGGCAGCGGCTCAGGGCTGCCGTAATTGCTCTGATTGGAGCATTTTGTCAGGTTGCTGGGACGGACCTGGGCTGCGCGGCAAGTTGCCGGTGCCCAGGAGTTCCGGGAAGATCCTGGGGGCTTGTGGCTCCCTTGAAGAATAGGTGCTGGGTTCCACGCGCCAAATTGCTATTATTTCTCTCTCCCTGCAGCAAGCTCCCTGCTGGGGTGACGGATGCCCTCCATTTTCCCCGGGTCTCCCACCGTCTCCCCGACCTCACCTCAGCTGCTCTCAGGAGACAGAATTGTAGCCTTGCGCATAAATCCATCCACTGGACACATATTTCTGGAGCGTCTATTAACCGCCAGGCTGTGTTCTAGGTGCTTCGGGACTATCGGGGGGCGGGAGGGGATAAAAGTCCCCTGAACTAGGGGGAACAGACCCTGAATAAAATCATAATACAGATGTTAGGGCACCTGCATGGCTCAGTTGGTTGGGCATCTTCCTTCGGCTTGGGTCATGATCCCAAGGTCCTGGGATGGAGGCCCGTGTCGGGCTGCCTGCTCGGTGGGGAGCCTGCTTCTCCCTTTCTCTCTGCCTGCCGCTCCTCCTGCTTGTGCTCTCTCTCTCTGTCAAATATTTTTTTTTAAATCTTAAAAAAAAAAAGTTAGTTTTACAGAATGCTTCAGTGCGAGTCTTAGGGGAGGAGAGTGGGCGGAGCAAGGTAGGCAGGACTGGGAGTGCCTGGGGCCAGGGCAGGCTTTTGGATTCCAAGGGAAACAAACGGTCCCTGAAGGCTTCTCTCCATCCCCTCCCTGCCGAGGGCCCCCTAACAAGGTTCCACCAAACCACTCCAGGGGGTTGTTTTATTTTAGCGAAGGAAACCCCAGCCTGCCCCAGATTCCTGTTCCCACCCCCCCACTCCAGCCCGTGCAGCCCTTCCAGGTGCCCAGCATTGTGAAAGTCACTTTTTTTTTCTTATCCTTTCAAAGATTCATCCACTTATTTTAGAGAGGGAGTGCACAGCTGAACAGGGGGAGGAGCAGAGGGAGACGGAGACAGACGGAGACAAGCAGACTCCTGCTGAGCGGGGAGCCCCAGGAGGAGCTCTATCCCAAGACCCTGGGTTCACAACCTGAGCCAAAACCAAGAGCCAGATGCTCAATTGACTGAGCCACCCAGGTGTCCCCGCAAGTCACTTTTAACACGGAACATCCCATTTCTTCCTCTCCCCAAGGATACACATGGCCAAGTACACTTATTCCCATTCTGGATACTGGGGCTCTGGGAGGCTGAGTAATGAAAGCCAAGGTTGCACGGTTTTAGTAAGTGTGGCTAAGAGTCTAGTCTAGTAAGTGCTAGAGCTGGAACTTGGCCAGGACTTTGGCTTCCCTATCTGGACTCTGGGCCATGATATGGTGTTGCCCTCACATCTCTGATCACAGTCCACCCGAAACCATCCCATGAGCCAGGAATGATAAAGCCCATTTTGCTCGTGGAAAAACCAAGATTCACAGAGTGTAAGTAACTTGCCACAAGTCACACAGCTACCAAATGGCAGAGCCTGGACCCCCTCCCAGAGATGCCTCTTGGGCCAGTGCTCTCTCCCCGTGCCCCAGATCGCACATTTTCCCAGGTCAGCTTCTCCTTCCTTCTCAAAGCCCTCCAAAGACAGACCTCAGCCCCTCTGTGCACCCAGTCCCTGGCTTTCCTTCACTCGTTGATCCCTTGCAGTCAGTCACCCCCCATGAACAGGAACAAGAAGAGAGAAGATAGACGCCAGTGAGGATTGTGCTCAACTATTTCACTTAAGTTATAATCATTCCTAATCTAAATTTGCAGGAATGTATTACACAGGCTAATCATTCACACATATTGTACTGCGGTTTCAATTTAGGGGAAAGTAAAAGCCATTCAGGAGGCAGAAGTATGTTAAATGAACAACTCCCAGATTACCGTCCTTCAGTTAGATAAAGCACAGCAGGGGTAGGGGTCTTGGGGTTTGAGGTTGGCTCTTTTCTTCCCCCCTGGGCTCTCTTTTTGTTTTGGTTTTTGGCTTTTGTTTTTTGATTCAGGGATCGGTGCTCTCTACTCTGGTTTGGGTGCATTTCTGGCTCCTCCTTCACATACAGTTAAAGGCTGAGGAGTCCAAGACCTTCCAGGCTATAGGTTGGCGTGAGGGAGTGGCGGTGGTTTGGGGACGTGTTGGTTCCGTGGACTCATGCCTGATGGAGGAGACACATACTTGGGGTCTACAACCGGTTCCGGCTGACCTCTCAGCCTGCTGCCCACTGCTCCCTCTCCAACTCCACTCCAGCCCATACTGAGCACGCCGTCCCCCAAGCACAGCATGCTCTTCCGACTTCAGCATTTGGACGTGCTGTCTCCTCAGCCTGGAATCCTCTCCGGCCCCATCTTCATCAGCTGGCTTCCTGATTGTCCCCCAGGTTTCAGCTGTGATGTCCTGTCCCCTGTGAATCTTCCCTAAGAAGCACCGTGCCCAGTTAGCGACCCTCCCTGCACATCATCAGGACATCCTAGACGCACCACACTGTGTTATCATTGTCTGCTGACCTGTCTCTCCCGCTAAACTCCCCACTCCTTGCGGGCACGGACTCGGGCTTGTTTACAGGTGTGTCCCTCCACCTAGCCATAGCAGGTGCTCAATAAATATTCCCTGGATGATTCAACAACCCAAGCATTCCCCCACCGATTTGCCTTCCTCCCAACACTTTCAGAACCTTTGCCACATACCTGCTTCCAGACCACATTGCGAGCTAGCTAGGTGTTCTTGTCTGACCCAGTGGCCCCAAGGAGCTCCAGCAGGTCAAGGTTCCACGTCACTTGTAATGGGGCGCACCACTTTGTAATAGCTATCTCAGGACGGACAGGTGGTGACACCGAAATCCTCACGGCCCAGAAGAGGTGAGGAGGCTTGCTGCGCCATCCTTCAGATCCAAGCCATCCTTGGATCTGAAGCCAAGGACCCGAGTTCAGTCGCAGGTCCCCTGCGTGGATCGCGTGACTCTGAACAGGTTGTCTACTCAATCTCTCCGAGCCTTAGTTTGAGATTGATCAACTGAAGGCTACCTCTCTCTGAACACTGTTATAAAGACCGAATGACAAGTAGAGCGTGAGGGGAGTTATGCACTTTGAGGTGGCCATGTCCATTTGAGCAGAGAAGCCACAAGACACCCCACCCCACCCCCTGCTACCTCTCAATCATGCTTAACCAGGGGGCTGCTCAGCAAGACAACTTTGTACTTGACTGTGAGTGTCCAGCCCCGCTTGGATTACCTCGTTACCTAGTTACTCTGTAATGATTTAGTCCTGGAACATGGCGGCATTAAGCAGTGTGATTCTTATTGATTCTGGCCCTGTGTCCCCCATGAACAAGGACACGTGAAGAGTAGCCTCTATAATTCAAGATCCTCAGGTGCCTTTTGGGGGCCAAACGTCTTGCTGTGTTTTCCCGGACGTGTACGGTAATCTGAGCTCATCCTTCACATCCCGCCTTGGAAATGCAGCCACGTCAGGGGAGGGATGCTGAGGCTGAGAACTCTCCGATAGTTTGTTTTTAAAGAGAGGAAGTAAAGAATAATGTTCGTGTTCCAAGCTGCTGAGGGAATTAGGAAGGCAGACGGCCATTACTCAGGTTGGAATCCTGCCAGGGTTTATGATATCATTTTTATTTGCCAAGAAAAACACCTCCTTCGTATCTCTCAGGCAGTGAAGGGAAGCCAAAGCCCAACCCCAAACACGTTCTGTGCGGAAGGTTTAAGACACACAGACGGGGCTTAATGATAACGGTGGCCATTTACATTTATGGAGTGCCTTTTAGCTCAATGGACCCCCAGGGTTTGACAAACATCATGGACAGATGAACAGACAGGCGCAAAGTGCTGCGCAGTTCCCTTCGCACCCACATTTCTTCCAGGAGGCCTCCCCGGAGCCCTCTTTGCCATTTGGCATGAAGGTGGAAACTCCGGCACTTTCCTATCCAGGTCTCTGCTTCCAAACGCTATTAAGAAAACGGGATAAAAGTACCTCCTGTTGATAACATTCCACACACTCTCGTGGTAAAGGTTAATTCCTTTCCAGGGTGTTCCAGAGAGCTACACAAATGAATCCGAAGTTGTCTGATAGCTGATGTTGTTGACTTGAAGGGCCATTATTGGGCTTCTGGCCCGTTGCTTGGGAGGCATGAATGCTGGTGGCTTCCGGCCTTCAACTTGAATGATGTCAGGGCGGGGCAGCTCTTCCAGGTCTTCCTGAATCCACCCTCGCCGCCCCCATCCAGGTTCAGCCCAGTGAGACGGAGGGAGAGGGGCTGGTAGGGCTGACAGCCCTTATTCCGGGCACCCTGGCACTAGAGGACAGTTGAACCCATGTGGTGAACTTGGAAAAGGGATCTCTGCTCCACTCAGCCAGCCTGGACAGCAAGACTGGGCCAAGCTTACAGGAGCCACAGAAATGTGTGCAAAATGGCTTTTCAGACCAAGGGCCATGGAATGGGAAGGAAGAAGGGGGGTTGTCTAAGAATCCAGGAGCACGAGGAACAGCTGTCAGAAAGGGTGAGGCTTGACAGGTGCTGGGGACAGGCAGGGATGGAGGACGCGGATAGGGGTTGGCAGACGATGTAGGGCTATTACACAGAGTCTACATCTGGATAGCAAGAGATGGGAACCCCAACACCCTGCTTCTTGGCCACCAGCCAGGACCACCCTCTCTCCAGGAGCTGGGCCGGGCTCCCGGGGCTCATGGGGGTTATTTACTTCCCTCATTGACCACCCAGCCTGCACCTGCAGTCACGTGCTGGGTGCCCTGATCGCCACTGACGGGTGTTTCTCCGATTTCGCCCATGAGGACGGCTTCGTGACAGATCCATCATCTCGTTTTCCTGGAGGTCCTGAGGGGCAGCCACCAGACTGCACACGCTGAATGTCAGCTCCATTAAGCTAACACATTCGTGTCGCTGCAAAACCCTATTTACACATAATAAACATGGGGATAGACACCACGGAGGAAATAATACGGTATTGATTAAAACAATGGCCGGTAATGCCTTCTTGGAGGCTGCAGTCACCAGCGGCCTCCTTAGAGGCCCCTCTCGCTGGCTGAGTGTCCCTCTACCTGGCCGCCGCAGGTTCTCGTTCTCCAAACCAGGAAGACAGACCTCTGCCTGGGGCATGGAGAAATGAGCAGATGCCCCTTTGAACGGAGCCCTCGCGGTGTGCCAGGCCCCGTGCTAAGGGCTTGATCTCGTTTTACCCCCCAGAGCAGCCCTTGGCAGGGGGTGGTGTCAGTATTTCCATTTTACAAAGACAGGAGCAGAACAGAGCAGAGCTCAGCGTTTTGCCTAGGGTTGCTCCACAGACCACGGATTTGAAGCTAGGTCAGTTGAACTGCATAGCACGTGCTATATTCATTATGCTAGACTCCTTTGTGCATTCGTTCTGCAGCTATATGTGTAAAGATATAGCGAGAGAGAGAGCGAGCCATGGCCAGGAGGCCAGGCCTTAGGGGCTGGGACTCCGGACAAGACTTACCCCTGATTGGTAGAGGGTGGCCAGTACGCAGCTCAACGTTGGCCACAATCCCAGCTCTCCTCTGCTAGGAAGGAGGCCTGCAATGTAATCAGTCCGGAGGTTTCAGAGTCTCCGAAATGAACAACCTCATTTTGGAAAGATAGAACTGCTGGCAAGCCTAGAGCAGGAATTTATTTTCCCTAGGAGGCAGGCAACCCCTCGGTTCTGAAGGAGTCCTCCCCAGCTGAGGACAGCAGGAGGGTCTGTGACCACAGACCGGTATGTCCGATGGAGGAAGCTCCGGTCACACACAGGAGGGGAAGGGCCGGGGCAGCAGGCCAGGTGGCTCAGGGTAATTTTGCATGAGGACAAGGAGCTGGTAGAGGCCGACCCCCAAGTATCCGGTCAGTAAGGAGCAGCCGGTCTCTGATCTGTCATTTACTGGTTGTGTGACTTTGGGCAGCCACGTAAGCCGTCTGAGCCTCGTACCAAAACTAAGGAGAATCCTACTTCTGTGTCAGTGTGGTGAGGACTCCGTAGGAAAATGAGTGACGGCGGGGAGCACTGACCTGTTGCGCAGCCGGCACTCAGTAATATCTCTGTCTGAGGGCAGAAGGGAATTCTCGGTGACCCGCCTTTTCTGTCCTCGAGGGACTGCAGGCCTGCAGAAGTCCAGAGACCTCTGTGTTCCATTCAGCTCTCACCCCTCGGGGAGACCTAGAGCGGAGGAGGCCTGCCGTGACTCAGCCGTCCCCGCTGAGTCCAGACTAGGAAGGTAAATGGGCAGATTTTGCATCTGCTGAAATCCTTGCTCTGCCGGTTCGCTTTCTCCCGCTGTAGCTGAGGATTTCTACTAAAGCCTCCAACCGTGTCTGGATTATTTCTTCCGGCAGCATTAGGGGAGGGCGTTCTGATCCCCACTCTCACAAAACCCTGAAGGCAGAACACAAGCCGAGCTTAGCAAGGCTGGGAAAAGCGGTCACAGGTGCTGTTGGAGAAACCCAGGCCGCGTAGCAAAAAGCCCATCCTCGGAGAAGGCAGTCATGCGGAAGAGGGCCCCAGGTCCGATCGAAACAGAGAGGCCCCTGAGAGTTCAGGGCCAAATAAAGGGGAGGAGCCTGGCTCTGAAATCTGGCAGGTGTGGGCTCCAAGCCCTCTGCCACTTAGCGGTGTGACTTTGGGCTGGGCGCTGGACTCCCAAGGCTCTCTGTTTCCCGTCTGGGCAAGGACACTGAATACCTACCCCATGTAACCAGGGAGCCAGGAGGCCAGGTCTGGTCTGTTACAGGGACTCAGTAAGAGTCCCCTTTCCATCCTCCTTCTCTCTTGGGGGGCATCTTTCCCTTCCTTGTCAGAACACCAGAGGCTATCCAGGTGCAGTGTCTTACTCTGGTTCTGAGACCTGATCCTGACTCCAGTGGAGACTCCTAGATCAGGCCACGGCCAGGGCAGACAGAGGGTCCCTCAAACCTGAAAAGTCTGAGGCTGGTTCTTCCTTCTTGGACCCAGAGAGGAAGACAGAGCAGAGCAGTCCCGGGTCACACACGGCCCTGCTTGGCCAGGGAGCACAGAACCCATGCCAACCACCTTGCCTACGGGAGACTCGTGGGAAGCCAGTGCCTGAATGCCTGGAGCCACATGGAGCTTGAGGTAGGCAAGCTGGAGACTCCATCGCAAGTAGACAGGAAATTCCGGCTCCATCCTCCACATCCACAACCCTCCACAGTATGCCTCAGCCTCCCCTTCCAGATTTTCCTGTGCAGATGCCGCCTGGCTGCCCCAATCCATGCTCCCCCTTGCCCGTTCCCACCCTGAATCTTCAACCCTCCTTGAATTCCTCCCACCTCGAATGCTCTCCCCTGTCTCCTAACTGGTCCCCAGCATCTCATGCAGCCCAGTTCTAGTCTCATCTCCTCCATGAAGCCCTCCCTGGCCAGACCAGCACAGTGACCATCGGTTTCCCTTTGGGTGTGCATCCTGTGTCCCCGCTGTTGGGGCCCCTGGAGAGCTGAAATGAGCCCCGTACATCAGTATACATTCTATTCTCAGCTTTTACTCAATGTCCGGCCCCGTCCAGGTGGACTATTTTTAAAGACCTCGAGATCCAGGGAGACAGGCAGACAGATGAGTGGGACAGGTAACCTTAACAGAGGTATAAAGCTATGGGGGAGCAGAGAGGGGGGCTGGGGACCCAAGTTACCAGCAGTGGGAACCCGCAAGGATCATCCAGACCAGACGTTGAGAAAGACACAAAGGCCGACCCGCTCAGGGAATCGTCCCCATGGGGCCAATGTTGCGTGGGCTTCTGTGCGTGTCCCCTTGTTTCCTCCGTCCCTGTCCTTCATGCTCCCTCTCGCCAGTTCTCCCCTCTCGTGGCTTCCTGCTTCGACTGGTGCCGTGTATGATTCATGAGAGAAGTTACTAGTTAAAGGAGAGAGTGGGTCCCAGAGACCCCGAGTGCGCGGCCGAGCAGAGGCGCAGTAGAAATCTAATAAGTAGATCAGAGGGATAAAAGCTGAGACAACAAGCAGGAGGGTTTAAGGAAATGAGGATCTTCAGTCCATAGTACCCGAGGAGGTCATAATTGACAGAGCAGCCTGAGCTCCCCAGGCCCCCGCATGGAATTTAAGAAATTGGATTTTATACTCACCTGTGTTTGGGAACTAACTACCCTCTCAAGTGATAAACTCCAAGGGCTCTTGGTGGAAATCACTAGAACACACTGCCATCGTCTGTTTAGTCTCTACCTGTTCATCTTCCGGAGCCATGGAAAGCTTGCGGGCACCTTGGCTAGTTCTGGTGTTAGACCTTCTGGCTACTGCTTCATAAAGTCGGCCTGTGCTGGGGGCAGAGCCCGGGCTTCAGGCTTGATCCAGACCCAGCAGTCATGTGGCCTCAGACAGTCATGCCACTTGGCTACTCTCCCCAAAGGCTAGGGTAGAGTTTGGAATGCAGGAGGGATGCCCAGTTTCTAGGATACTGGTCTCCAGGTAGGTCTCCCCCCTCCAGGGTCTTGCACTCACGGTGGTCCAAAGATACCCGGATCTTCCCTTGCAGAGACCCGTGTTCCCCGGATCCTGCCCTCTGCCATCGACCCGACTGAGTGCAGAAGTCCAGAGACTGAATTTCTCTCCCGTGACATTTTGATGAATTTAGACCCAAACTCACTTGGCTTATTGATCCTAGAGAAAATGTTCATCCTTTAAAGACCACCCAACTGCATACTTAATCCATGTGCCACACACCTGGTCGATAAGAAACGCCACCAAGACAAACACAGAGCTGAAGCCTTTACTGAAAGAGGACTTGGTGACATTAGAGTCCTCTCTTCTTTCCACTCCAGCAGAGCTCCCCCGCCATGGAGGCAAGTGTCCCCCCACATCCCCCCGTCCCCCCCAGTCTGAGTGGTGGTCTACAGGAAAGCCGTGGGTTCTCAGCCCACTCCACTGCCAATGACATGCTATGGGACGGCGAGCCAGCCCGTTGGCCTCTCTGTGCCTCAGTTTTCCCATCTGAGAAATAGGAGATGGGCAGCTCCCTCACCACTTCTATATGGAATGAACAGCATCACCGTGTGGAACGGCGCCCAGCACAGTGTAGCTGCTCAGCAAACACGACTCCCCATGCTTTGTTTTACAATCCCAGCACAGAGACCCTAATCTGTGGCTCTGAAGTCTTCGCCCCTCAGCTAATCAAAAAAGGCCCTCTGGGTGGGCCTCCAGACAGAAAGCACCAGGGAAGAGAGGAGGCAAGTCAGCACACCCCCATGAGCGTGTGCGCCCACACTCAGCGGCGCCGCGCAGGGCCTGACGCGCACCGCCAGCCCTGCCGAGGCTCCGATGACAGCATTCTGCAGACGGAGAGGCTGAAGCCCGGTGACTTGTCCAAGTGATGTGACACTTTCTCCCACTAACTGATGTGTAAGGGAAAGGAACTAAATAGATGCTGTCTAAAACAGAAGCTCAGGAAAGCGAAAATTGTCTGTCTTGTTCACACGGTATCCATAGCAACCGGAACCCACTCGTAGGGGGAGCTCTCAGCAAATACAGGGTGAGTGACAGAGCTCGTGAATGATGGAGAGAAAAAAATCCAAGAAGGAAACCTGAATGACTTGATGCTTAACCACATAAGGCTGACCCACCTCAGAGGCTGACTTATGGCATGTTTCTGGAAGACAGAAAAAGGGCCGATGAGAGCAGAAGCTATACAGATTTCGGTTCTCAAATCCCCAGATGAACTCGCGGACCTGAGGCCTCGTGTCGGCCCCCAAGGTCTGGAAGGGAACTAAGGTGCCAGATCAGTTGGCGACCTGTCAGACAGAAGGCTAGACTGACCCGTTTTTTTTGGTCACTCATCCAACATAAGCATGTATTGATTGCCTGCTGTATACCAGGCTCTGTGCTAGGTAGGAGAGTCGCAAGGATTTGTTGAGCTGGTCCCCGTCTCACAGTCATGAGCGTGGAGCAAAGGATAATAAGCCATCATCTCATCCGTAGAAAGTCTCATAACAAAGGGATGTGCGAAGCATGGGGGTCCAGGAGAGGGAGTGCCCACCTGCAGGGATGGATGGAAGAAGGAGTGGAGAGAGGGTTTCCTTAGAGGGTCTTGAACTAAGGATGACATGAGGTGTTTGAGGGCAGTGCAAGAATCCCCAGCTCGCAGGAACAGAATGGGAATCAGCAGGGCACGTCCTCAGACCCATTCAGCATGACCAGCCTGCGGTAGGGCAGAGGGCCGGTCAGGAAACGAGCCTGGGGAGGAAGGCAGGCAATCATCCCTGCCACCCAGGGTGCTCCCAGGATGGGAAAGGCAAGGACGCAGCTCTGCGGCAGGTGGCCCTGGGGAAATGACTTCACTCCTCTGAGTGACCGGTTCCTCCTCCGCACAAGGGGGAATGGGGTGATTTCTAAGTTCCCTTCCAGTTCTAACATTCTATGACATTTCTGACTAATGCACAAGGTCAAATATGTACACAAGACCAGAGGCATAAGAAAATACCCCAAGAAACGTGGGTTAATCTAGTGCAAACAGTATAAGAACCGAATAGGCTAGCTAACGCGGGCCGTGCTGGAAATACCTGTGGACTTGTCCTTCCCGGCCACACATCCTGGCTTCCAGAGCCCTGGGTCATGCCCAGCACAAACGGAAAGGGAGCGTTCCCAGCTGAGCCCCCGGGAAGCCTGGCCCTGCACGAACGCAGTACCCCCAGTTGGCATTACAGAAAGGAGCTCTGGAGAGAGACCCCTCACCTTTGTGTGGTGCCAGGGTCTGAAATTAGAATTTCACCTCATCCCACAGAGCTCCCAATGCTTGGAGGAAAAAAATGCATTTGTAAAAATTAGCAGGAGCTCTGGTCACCAAGGAAGGGGACATCTCAGACCCAGCCAATCATAAAGCTTGGGGAATCTTCACGATCTTCTGGGGAGACCCTATTCGTTTGGTTGGGGGAGCATTGGTCCCTTTGGGAATACCAGAAAGCCACAGTTGTCTCCTACAAGAATGTCTACACTCAATTTTGTGTGCATATTCAGAAGGACATAAGAAGACCCGATGGAGGCCCCTAGAATTCCCCTCCCCACCAGACATCAGGTTAAGTCTCCTGCCCTAGTTCAAGCTCTCTGTTTTGCAAATGAGGAAACTGAGTCCCAGAAAGAGCAGGTGACTCACCCAAGATCACCCAGTGAATGGGAGCAGAGGCAGGTTCCCAGGAAATTCAGGCCAGCGTCTACCCCAAACAGGGAGGCAGGCAGCAGGACCCAGGATCCCTGGTGTGTGACATGGAGCTTGGTCCCTGCAGATGCCACGGCTGCACTCGAGCAGGGAGTACAGAAAAGAGGGACAACCAGGCTCTGGTGGCTGGTCCCCAGGGCTTGTGCTGCCTCCCCGGCTGTGGGCCGTGGCAGCCAGCCTTCCCTGTGGAGGAGGGACCTGGGTGTCGGTGTGCTGACTCAGCAGCTTCTGAGCCGTCATTCCATTCACCACATGGAATGTTCCTCGGGGAACACTGTGGGGGTGGGGGATGGTTCCTCACAGGACACACCCTCAGAGCTGCCCAACTTCTCACCTCCACAGTGTGAGCAGATCTGTATCTGTGAGAGGTAACATCCTGTACCTGGGGACAGGGGGCGGGAACCAGGATCGAAGAGAACTCAGACCAGATTCAGGTCTCGGTTCTGCGGCTCTAGAAATGACCTGCCGTGGGCAAAGGATTCAACCTTCCTGAGCCCTGTTGTCGTCCACTATAAAACCGGGGTCTTTATAATAATAAACCATGTTGTTATTTTTCTGACTTTTGTTTGTTGGGCACTTAAAATATGTACAGCCTTTGTCGAATATGTGTGGACTGGTCATAGGAACACACCTGTCCTTACCTTCCCCTCCAGCTTCCTGACCAGGTATCCCCAGTCCTCACCATATAGCTCATTAGTCTCCATTTCACAGACTGAGGAAATGAAGGCAGTCACCTCTGATCAGAAGGTCACAGAACTAGGAGCGCCTGGGTGGCTCATTCGATTAAATGTCCTACTCTTGGTTTCAGCTCAGGTCATGATCTCAGAGTCGGGCTCTAGGCTTAGCAGAGTCTGCTTGAGATTCAATATCTCTCCCTCTGCTTCTGCCCCTCCCCTCGCACGCACGCGCGCTCTCTCTCTCTCTCTCTCAAATAAATAAATAAATGATCTTTAAAAAAAAAAAATCACACTACTGTGTGGGAAATCCCAAGAGCTATAGGCCCAGTGGTCCCAGCTTCCTGGGCTGGCTTTTCTCAGCCTCAGGAGCTGGGGGAGGACCCGGCTATCCCGTCCAAACCCTGTAAGCCAGGACAGCTGTGGACATTCTACTCCTCTGACCCTGCACTTTAAAGACTGTTCTTGTGTTAGACCAGGGTCCCTCATGGTGTCCTCCAACCAGAGAACCATCTCCAGACCAACAGAAGATATAAATCCTTCCATAGCTCAGGCCTGGGCCACCAGCCCCCATCACGTGGCTATGACAGCCTCTGTGGTCAGGACAGAACCCGAGTCAAGGTCGCTCACAGTTTCTTGCAGGCGAACAGGTCATAGACACACATGGCCTGCCTCTTCCCACATTTGCTGAAACCTGTGAGTTCCCTGGCTCCGATACGGACCAGGAGTGGTCAGTGTGGACTCAGGTCTGTTGTGGTTGCTCCCGTCCCTGCTCTGAGAGGTATGAAGTGGCCCACGGATGATCCAGCCAGCAGGCCGGTGGGGGCAGGTAGGCAAGGCAGGAGGTGATCAGTGGCGGTGAGTACCATTTTCCCCTCAGAGGAGATTTATCTAAGATGTCAGCTGCAGTCTGGAATTCCTTCTCATTCTCTCACTATAATAAGGGAGTGTTTGTGCTCGTTCTCTCTCTCTCTCTCGTGCTGTCCCAGCCATCCTCATCCTTGGCTCTGGTGGGGCTGCCCAGCTGGAGGGCCCCGAACGCCTCCCCTCCCCGGGACTCTGCGGTGGCTGTGTAGGGTTTGTGCCATCCCCAGCATGCCTGAGAGCAGTCAGCCTCCCACTGGGATGGCCTTGTGCAGAGTAAACTTTCATGTTCTTATTAAGTGATGGCTGGTGGTTCAGAATCTCCCCTGCATCTGTTTGGTCTTGATTCCTAATCAAAGCTCAGGCTCTCCTTTTCCCCCTCGTGCTGAAAGATTGGCGTTCAAGAGAAGAAAGGTGCTCTGATGTCCGCTGCTGGGCTCCCAGCTGGGATGTGGGGCCCCGAGGAAGATGGGGAGGCTGGGTTTTACCCCAAAGTCTTGGTTCAAATCCCAGTTTGGCCATGACCAGCTGGATGACTTCAGGCATGTCTCAAACCTCTCTGATCCTCGATGCCCCCGTCCAGGAATGTCTCATGTCCTGCGGGGTTCAAAGAGAACATGTATCTGGCATGGAAGGACTTGAAAGCCCTGTGGGGGTGTTAGCCGCTGATATCTGGACACGACTGCATCATCCGACCGTGTTTCCAGTCCCTTAAGGGCAAAGGGCTTCCATGGAGCCTTCTGGAATTCGCAGACCTTCCATAAGGCATCTTGAGCAAGAACAAGGAGGTAGAGCCAGGATGTGGCACTCCCCCTAACCCTCTCCCAGAGGCATCCCCCAGAGACGGCTCACCCCTCCCTGCCCTCCTCACACCAAGCAGGAGAGACTGCATTTGCACACTCTGATTTTCCAAGGCAAAAGAGACCCGTGGTGCAAGGGCCTCCATGTAGCCACATGGATAGCTAGATAAATAATTACTAAATAAATAAATAAATAAAAATAAACAAAGAAAGCCTCAAATGAGCTTGAATTGCTACCGTGCTGAGAGGTAACTGGCAGATTCAATTTAATTATAAGATACAAAGTTGTAATGGGGTGTGTGAGGCTCAAGGAGGATTTCAATAATAGGAGGACAGCAGGGGCTCTGTTGCCTTCTCCGCTGGCTCTTTTCCTAACCCCACCACCTCCTCCCCTCCCTTGCCCTGTGGGTTGGGGCAGCGGTGGGAAGATCAGGGCTGCCCCGGAGGCCGAGGTCCACCCCAGCCCCAGGATTTGCCTCCTCTCTAGCCTCAGCGCCCACGACCACCCCAGGTAGCAGGCCCGGGGCCGGGCCTCAATCAGGACACCCGGGGAGGAGGCCCAGAGCCTCGAGGGGCTCCATGCTCCCAGCCCTGCCTTCTCCTGCCCCCGTGAAGATGTGCAGTTTCCAGAAGACACAGCCCCTGCTCTAAGGCAAGGCGTAGTCACCGGACTGTGAAACGACAACTGTGATTTATTTGACTGGGAGCAAAAGCATGCCATCCCCTGGTCTCCCTCCTGTTCAGCTTTCTACCCAGAAAGTGGAGGGGACATTCCCCAACCCACTGAGGCTTAGCTGGCCCCCTTCCAGCCCCAGGACCCTATAGTCAGAGAGCGTGTGCTCTCTCTCTCTCTCTGTCATACCAACCCAGCTGCCCACCTCTGCCCTGGGGTGGGGGTGGGGGGCTGCCATGTTGGAGGGCCCTATATTCCACACACTCCCCCGACTCCCAGGACATTGTTGCCCTCTTCTGCCCCCTTCCCTTTTGCCAGTGAAAGCAGATATCTGCCTCCAGGCCCCCATCCTCGCTCTTTTCAGCAGGACGTGGGCCAGGGGGCAGAGGCTGGCCATTCCTATCTGACTGTACTGATCAATGCCTGAAGGCCAGCTTATGGCCCTTATGGGATTCTCTTGGTTAATCTTCAGTATTTATGATTTTATTGGGGCCACAAATGGGTGACAAAGAGGTTTGCAAACTCATAAGTAAACAGCAGTCGCTCTCCATGCTTCTCTTCCTTGACCCCACCTCCCTGTCTCCCCGGGGGGCAAGCCATCCTTTCCCAGGCATGGACTCTTCAGGAGCCTAGTTCCCACAAGGACGTCTCAGCAATGCCGATGACTCCATTGCCCAGCACCCTCTGAACACACATGGTCCCTTTCTTCCCACCAGGGTCTCTCCCAGTCACCTAGGCTGTGTGCTCAGCATCCAGACGACATCCCAGCAAAACGACACAGCCTGGGCTCTGGGATCAAATGAGCCTAGATTTTGTCCCCGGCTCCAGCACTTCCCCGCTGTGTGACTTCAGCTAAATTACTCAACGTCCCTGAGCCTCACCTGTACAATGGGGCTAATAATCCCTCTCACGAGGAATCTGTAGGAAGGTTAAGTCCAAATATAAATTTTATATTCAAAGCAGTTTATTGGGCCTCTAACTTCCCAAAAATCTGGGGCCTCAACAGAAATGCAGGAGATGGGGAGTGGGTGTGCGGGGTAAGGGTCGACTTGGAAGGATTCCTTATGGCCCTTGATCCTAGTCCTTTGGGGACTCCATTGGTCCTAAAAGAGAAAAGAGATGACCTCTTTCTGCCTGGCCTCCTAGCTGTGATTGACTGGCTACACCATCCTGAGCCTCCCTAGGGGACGGACATACAGCTGTCAAGTATCTGGTCCCATTCAAACCTTACTCACCAGTTCCAACTTTCTCTTAGGAAAGGTCTAAAAGCCTTGCAGGCATATGGCCTTCAGCAGTCCCCGTTCCTCATGGGATAAGTAGAGTGATGACAGGCCAGGGGGAGGAATGGCCTTCATGATCCTGTTTCTCTGTCATATTCCCTCACAGAGCAATTAACCCCCTGGGATCAGACATCTTAAACCAGAGATGGCTGAGGTAATCTTGTCCATGTGATAAAACTGTTTCCATCAAATTCTTCAACCAACCTTATTAAACTCTCCCTGATCGCTGCACCTCTCACAAAGATATCATACCAGTCATCCAAAGAACCTCACTCATAATCAGGTTTACTACTGGTTTTGACGCTTACCAGCTCTATGACCCTGAGCGAGTTATTGAATCTTTTGGATTACCCGTTTCACGTTTTATCCAATAGGAATAATAATATTTATAATATTATAATATTTATAATATTATATATATAATATTATATATATTATAATATAATATAATTTTTATAATTGAAGATAATGCATGCGGAGTGCCTAACCCAGAGACTAATCAATCATAAGCAATCGGTCAATGGCAATTTTAATTGTAATGGTGAGTTAAGTGAGTTTAGCCCCAGATGATACCAAAGAGGGATAAGGCCAGGCTGCATCCAGCCCCCAGGGGGTGGGGTAGCCTATGTCCAGATTCCAAGGTACACGGGGGTGTGGGAGAGCCTGCCAACCGTGGGGCCTGGACCAATGACCAAGTGGCCCAGCGGAAGGCCACGTTCTGAGTCCGTTGGCGGCCACATTGAAATTCCAAATGATGAAGAGTTGGGAGAAAGACCCCAAGCAGCGTCTGAGGGTAGAAGATGAGCCCAGCATTTCATGAAAAGAAAGATGACAAGAGCCAGGCAATGTCTCAGAGAGCCAGCCTGCTGGGATGGGACTCAGCCCGTGGAGAGCATATCTCCCAGAGAACTGAGAACAGAGCATGGCAAGGTGCTCCAGGCATGCCATCAGGCAGACAGGTGGACTCAAGCTTCACCCCTCAGTAGCTTCAGGACCCTCAGTCAACACCTCGGCGCTCTAAAATGTCCATTTCTTTATAAAGAAAGAGAAGAATAAAAACACCTGTCTTTACAAGGTCCGTGTGAAGGGGAAACAAGATGAGAAAAGTAAAATGCCCATTGCTGTTCAGTTAATGGCTGATGTGTCCTGACCACAACGGACAGAGTAAGGCCAGTGTTGCAGGAATCTGGGGAAGCCAGAGGAGTGATGACCACGTGGGCCCCGGACTGAGAGCGGGCATGTGACATCTGGGGCCAGCGGCAACATGGACAATCATGAGCCCCACAGCTGGTGGTGAGGAGTTGCTGATAGACTGCCTGCCTTGGCCATCCTGTGGATAGCGCCATGCTGGCCTGTAAATGGAGGGCGAGGGCGGACGAAGGGCTTCCCCAGTGTCAGTTTCTGCTGGTTGGTGGCTGAGGCTGTGCACTCCTTACCCTCAGGTGTCTGAGGGAGCTGTTGTCCCTGCAGGAGCTAGCAAAGATGGGCCTGTCGTCACCAAGACTCTCTGGAATTATCACAACGATCGTTAACCCTTCCTAAAGGAGGGTTAGCCACTTGAGCTTTTCATGTAATTCATTATATATTTTAAAAACTTAAGACTGTAGCTGTTTCAGGTTTCTCTTACAAGGATTTAATTGGGATGTAATAGCATAGTTAATTAAATACAAATCAATAATTTAAAACAACTAATTGATACTTAATATGAATGGGGGATAAACTTAGTCCTAATATAATTAACTCCAATAGGTAATTAAATAGCCATTATATCTTTACAACAATGTAAAGTTTATAGTTCTTTAATAAACTTTGAGTTAGCAAGCAATGAGAGTCAAAAATTATGAAACAGGTATTACTGGGCTATTAAACATTTATTACTTGTCCTGGAGGGCCAGAGCTAGTCACTAGTCAGGATTAATAAACCTTTGCTATTCCTCTCTTCAGGCCTTTTACCAGAGAGGTTGATCAGAAAACTGGGATCTCCGTGTGATTTATGGATATCATTATTGCCTGGGACGTGAGCTATGATGCTGCAAACAGGATGAAACAGAATTGAAGCAGAAAGCAGGAGTTTAGTGGAGCATAAGGAATAACACAGAGGACATTAGGAGAAGGAGAGGAAAAGCAAATTGGGGGAAATCGGAGGGGGAGATGAACCACGAGAGACTATGGGCTCTGAGAAACAAACTGAGGGTTTTAGAGGGGAGGGGAGTGGGGAGTGGGTGAGCCTGGTGGTGGGTATTAAGGAGGGCACGGATTGTGTGGAGCACTGGGTGTGGTGCATGAACAATGAATCTTGGAACACTGCATCAAAAACTAATGATGGGTTTTATGGTGACTAACATAACACAGTAAAAAAAAAATTATTTTTTTAATTTAAAAAGAAAAAAAAAAAAAAAGGCAAGAGTTTAGCAGAATCAAAGTGAGGACTTTCCAAACGTGACACTCTGGCATCCTGGGATCGGCCAGGCATCCCGGCAGGACTTTTGGTGGCCCATCGCCCATGAGTCAGGCCATCGGGGCAGACACCCAACAAAGGCAGACCCCCAGAGAAATCTCCAGCCTTTGTGGTCCTGGGGGTGGGGATCACCCCAAGCCCCGCAACTCCTTTGCCCCCTTGGGGCCCCTGCCACGACTCAGGCCGTGCACGTGGAAATAACTCGCATGCTGCTCGTGACCCTTTGTTTTCCCAAAGTCCTGTGTTTGATTTTTGTTCACCTCTCCATAAGGATGTGCCTTGCATATTCAACCAGACTGTGATCTCGCTGTGCCGGGAGGCTGGCCTTCCGTGCCTTTGCCTTGCACGTGGGAGCATGTTGATGGGCGACTCTGGGTCAGATATCCTACTGGTCACCCTTTGTTAATACACGCTGACTGGGCAGGGCTGGTACGGACACTGTGGGAGCCTCTACCCATCCTAACCCACTGCTTTTTATGTCGTTTGGTACATAACGGATTGGTCTACAGACCAAGACATCTGCCCTCGAGGACAGAAAGGCGGATTACGAATGTATTTCTTCAGATCTAAACTCCTGCTCACACAGGCCTCCGGGACCCCCCTCACTCGGGAATCCCATCACCTCAAACACGACAAGTCCAAAAAATGCGCCATTTTCACCTCGCGCCCAAACTGGCTGCCTTAGTCTGTTACTTCTGACCCAGACACCACCTTTCCCCGTTCTGCCCGACTAAATCCACCGTGGTCGTCGGACCCCTTCCTCTGCTGGAGCCACTCTGTCACTCAGGCCATTGTCCCTTTCCCAGAACGTCTCTCAGATCCATCCCTGTGTCTCCATCCCCGGCCGCTTAGCCTTGCGGCTCACCCACCTGGCTGGCCTTCCTGACGCGCTTCCTCTTCCGGCCCCTCAGCGAGTGTCTACCCTACGAGCCTCCAGAGGAGGCTGCCTGGAGATTCTTTCTGTCTCCTTGGATGAGTCTTCCCTTTAAAGAAGGGGGAGGATAAGCATGACGGTCCCTACCCCCCAATCCGATATTTCGTTTCTGTTTCCTGCACTCGCCCTTATCAGCTACTTGATCCTAGGCACCCTTCCCCCAAGTGCCTCTGATTTCCATATGAACCATGAGCAGAGGGTCTTATTCTCCGCGTCCACATTTTAGAAATGAGAACATTAAGGCGCAGAGAAGCCCTGAGCGTTGCTCCCTCTGGCGTGTGGGAGCCAGGCTCCAGGCAGGACTGACGGTTTCAAAACATACGTGGCCTCCCGGTGACTCCAGCCAGGTCCAGCTGACGCCTTCTCCATATGGTCTCGGGAACCATCTGGCGAGCTATTTGCGCCCCCCCCACCCCCACTGCTCTCCTGTGTTGAGGTGGCAGGGAGATAGAGGCTCTGAAGGTCCCCCTGAGAAAGCTCAGGGTCCTTGCACTGGCTCTCTGACCTCAGGCTGTCTTCCGAGAGCGGGGACAGGGAGCAGATGTCAGTCCGTCACCGCGCACCAGGAGGATGGCAGGCGTCGAACAAATGCGGTCCCTCGTCTGGGCTCACCCCCGCCCCTCCGCCGTCTGCATCCGTGCTAAAACCATCTTTATAAGATGCGAGTCTGGCCTGTGGGTTCCTTCTGAGGTCTGTGAGGGAAGAATCTGTTCCAGATCTCTCTCTTGGCTTGTCGACAGTCATCTTCGTGTTCATATGGCATCCTCCCTCTGTGTGTGTATGTGTCCGTCTGCCTCCAAATTTCCCCTTTTATGAGGACACCAGTCACATTGGCTTCAGGCCCCCTAGTGGCCATTTTAACTGGATTATCTGTGCCACATCCTTACCTTCAAACAAAGTCGCCTCCTGTGGTAAAAGAGAGCCACAGTCCAGGCCAGAACCCCAGCCCAGCCAGGACCAGCGACCTGTGTCCTGTATTGTTTTGATCCACAGCCTTGGCAGCCCTGGGACCCCAGACCTTACCCTGAGACCTAAGCTAGAAATCAGACCTGGATTCTAATCTGAGCATTGTTATCCGCTTTGACCTTGAACTGTCCTTTTACTTCTCAGAGCCTCGGTCTCTGCAACCAAAATGGAGGAAATAGACCATTCTTCCTCGCCTACTTCACAGAGCTACTGTTAGCCTCTAATAAGGTAGTGAATATGACAGCATCGTGAAAAACCAACCATCCCGTAAATGTGAAGTAATAGCACTGTATCATTGTTATTACTACTAAGAATAAAGAAATCCTAAAGCTAGAAAAAGGCCCATCTTCACCCTGTGAAACTGAAGGAAAACGGTTCCATTTATAAAGACGTCCCATTTTACTCCTCTCAGAGGAAATCTCACGTTTCCGAGACTTCTCTTCCAATGAATTACAACTTTCATACACTCGGCAAACACCCTCACCTAACTTACTCCATTGTGCCACGTCTCAGCCCACCTGATTTGTTCTGACCTGGGGGAGGGGAGAGCGGGTCATTAACCCAAGAGTCAGTGGTTGGCCCTTTCATTCAATCCGAAGACTGTCCCTGAGCTCCCGCCAGGTGCCAGGCACTGTGCTCCGGATCAGGAACTCAGAGCTGGAAACAGCAGAGTCCTGACCCTTCTGTGGCTCAGTCTAGACGCCTGGAGTTCCTGGGGTGCATACCCTTCTCCCCAAGAAACATGTGCTTTCCCCATAAATGTTTCCTTTCATGCTAGTATTTCTTAAGCCTTTGCTCTCCCCAGCCCCTCTGCAGGTGACCCTGGACTCCTTTGCTATTAACTTTCCTTGTAAGCCAGGATGGTTTGATTCACGTTCATCATTTTCCATGGGTGCCTTTGGTGCATCTGGTGCTTCTGCTACTGGTAGGTGCTTTGCCAAAGGCTGCAGCCCCAAGGTCTCCAGGGAGAAAACCCTGATATCTTGCTGTTAAAATGGGCATCTATGATCTGACTCCACCTTCGGTCCCAGTGCCATGTGACAAGGACGAAGGCAGTCTGGCGCCTGGTCTAGCTCACAGAGTGAAAGATTCCTGTTTTTTGTATCACATTCGGCCATCTCTCCTCTAAGAGCCTGGTTAGTCCGGTGAGGTAGAGTTGCCCCAAGACACAGTGCTTGCTTCCTGCTTCCCCCTGGCCCTGTCTTTGCTCGGTGCCTTTGACAACACACCGTCTCCCCACCTGGGCTCCCACAGTCTCCTCCCCGCCCCCACTTCAGCCCTGTTGGCCTGCTTCCTCATGCGCACCCAGTGACCTCCAATTTAGCTCTACAAATCTCTACAAAGAACATCCCAAGCTTTCACATGTGGATAGATGTCTAATTCTCACTCCACTAATTCTCCAACCTGCTCATTCTTGCAAAGAACCCAGTGGCTTCTCCCCACTTCTCAGTAAGGACTCCATCGGAGAGCACTCTCCCTCAGTACATGTCGGCAGTGTGCTTATTAACGCCTTGTAATACAGCTGCCTAAATAATTAAGACTAACCCACACGTGTCAAATTAAATGAGCCAGATACATTGAGAAATTGCTCATCCTCCATTTCTTTTATTAATCAGGTTTCTAAAAAATTCTTTTCCTGCTCATTTGCAAAAATCAAACATGGTCGGTGAGACTCTTATAATGACTGTACATATGGACTCTGTCCTCGGACAATGCATTATGTGACTAAGGGTAGGTTGAGTTGGGGTGGTAGAGACAGCCAACACAGATGATCTGGATTCAACTGGGTCCACCACGCTCTCTAAATCTCTAGGAGAATTATGCCCCCTCCATTTCCTTGAAAGCTTAGGCGGGCGGTCTAGCAAAACCAACAGGAATGTTTGGCCTAAATCCATCTAACATCTTCTGCCCCACTACCTGAACCCACCCCGTGTTCCCCTGGGCTCGATGTAGGAACCCCAGCTCCTTTTCTCATTAGGAATCCCTGCTCATGTGCTTTATATGGGCATAAGAAGTCAATGGAAATATAATAAGAGCTGTAAGCAGTTGTATGTTCTGGCAATGAACAATGCCCGTGCGATTATAATGGGCTGGTTGACTCTGCCTGTCGTCAGCTCGTCGAGGCTTCTCTACAGTCTCAGAGTCTTGGGCAAGAGGCTATTGTTCGCGGGAGCTCAGCTCGCCTCCTCACAGCTTGTACTTCCGTCGGCCCCCTCCTGGCAGGCTGCATTCCTGTCTCTTGAAGGTGGTTGTTAGAAAGAATCCACAAATATAGTAAGTAAACATCAAAGGGGCTTTGATCCGCAGGGCCCTCGACAGAGCAGGAGCCCTTGAAGAAAGGGCCAAGGCCTTGGATGAGGGAACTTAACATCGTCAATTTGGGCGCGGGAGATGTAAAGCTGTTTGAAGTGAGGTTGGCTTGGCCCTGCCTTCAGACGAGCTCGCGTGGAAGGGACGGAAGAGAAGTGAGCGCCTTTGGAAAAGGCACGCTCAGATCTGCTTCTCTGCTCTTTACTGATAGTTAATAAACCCCTTTAAAGAATTGGGAGATCAAAGCTAGCAACCTCCCAAGGCCATGGCATTCTGCCACCGCCCGCCATGCTTTGTTTTTCTCTAGGGCAAGAGCCCCTAAGCTTGACTTATATGTTTCTCATGGGCCCTTTCATCCTGCAAACCATGGAGGGTAGACCTGGGTGACAAGAGGTGGATGGAGAGGTAGGGAGGGGGAAATGAGCCCACCCTGTCTAAGCTCCAACAGCCTAGATACTACCTGGCCCGGGCTCCGAGAAACACCCAGTGTCACGAGAGAAGTTGCTATGACACACCACTCAGTGGGACCCTCCTTCCCTGTGGGACCCATGGAGGGAGCCCCTGGGTGCCCAGAAAGTGTGGCAAGCCCTGGGAGGGAGTGCAGTCACATGCCCTTTCCAGAAATCCTACCCCTTTTCCATTCGCCTCAGCAGCGGTTGCATTTGTAGGAGTCCTAAGCAAAGCGGAGGGGGTGAGGAGTTTTAAATAATCCTGGGATGTCATTTAGCATCTTTGAATTTGGGATTTCTCACTTGCATAGTATGAAGAGCAATAACCTGTCTGCCGACCTCAGGGGGTACCATGGGGGTCAAAAGAGGAATTTGGTGTAGAATGGCTTCAAACTCCATAAGGTGCTTAAGATAAACCAGGGTTTAGAAGATGAATACCAGCCTTCTTCTGAGGCAGACGTAACTCCAGTCCAACACCCATGCCCAAGGGGCACCCATTTATCCAATAGCATGAAAAAAAGAAAAAGTCTCTTGCTTTTGCTACTTAGAATTATTGTTCCACCTTGCTTTTCCCTGTTGTGTCAAAGTCCTGTGGGACCGGAATCTACACCTTGCGTCTCTTAGCCATCCCAACCCCTGTGCTCCATGCTCAACCAAGTCCACGCTTCATAAGCCCTTGAAGACAGCACTGCCTTGTTCCTGAATATGAGATTGTCCAGGAATCCCCAGACCCAGAAACTCATTCTCTCCCAAAAAGTAGACTCCTCTACCTCCATTTTTGTGTCTTCTTCCAAATTCGCCCAACCACTTCTTCATTCCTCCAAACTACGCTCTTCTGTGTCTGCTTGCATTGCTCCATCTTGGTCACCACTCGCTGGATTCTGCCTCTCCTTTGGCAGACCTGACCACAGTCCCAGCATGAGGTGGACAAAGTCCCCAAGCCTGGGATCTATAGAACCTCACTAACCTATAGAGAAGTGGTTATGAGCGTGGACTCTGGAGCCATACTGCCTAGATTCAAACTCCTGGTTTGCCACCAGCTAGCTCTTCCAACTAAGGCTGTCTACTTAATACATCTGTAAATGGGGATGATATAAAATAGAGATAATACTGGTATACAGCTCACAGGGTTATTGCGGGAATCAAATGAGGAATTATCGGCTTAATAGGATGCCCAGATCATAGCAAGTGCTATATAAATGTTATATAAGTAGCCCTGTTTATGAGGGCAGCAGCTTCATAACCCCCGAAAAGGGGCCTTCACTGATACAGGATCCATTCCCCGCTCATTCACCTGTGCTTTTCTTCCAGAGCTGGGCCTCCAGAAGAGAGGATGCTGTCTGGTGCTGGGCTACATGGCCAAGGACAAGTTTCGAAGAATGAATGAAGGTCAGTGAGAACCTGCCCACCCTTCTGGGGGTAATGAGGAGTTGCCCTGCAACTCTGGTCCCGGGAAGAAGAACCTGGGACAGTGGACAGAGCTGTTTAATTTCCATGAAACTCTTTATATAGAAATGTGGGGAAGAGTACCTAATGCCTGAAATACTGTATGCTGATTCCTTAGCACTTTTTCTCATGCTGTCTTCCAACCCCATCTGTGTCCTCTACTTCTCTTTCTCTCTCTTCCCTACCTTTGCTCCCCAACCACTCACCCAGCACAATTAAATCTGCTTCTATTATCTTTTTTAATCCAGACCTCTCTACCTTTCTCTTCTATCATTCACATTTTTTGAATGCCTATTGAATAAACAGCCCCTTACAGGACACTTGGGAAAATACTGAAGAATAAGGCAGGGTTTTTATTTTCAAAGAACTTACAATGGGAAATCTGCCCTCTTTCCCAACTCCACTGGCCCTACTTCTCCTTTCTTACTCATGGCCCATTCTGCCTTCCTCTTGCTCTGGGTCTTTCCTCTGGGGCTTGACTGGGTCACAGAAGGCGACAGAAAGGTACTGACATTGATATGGAGGCTGGGAAGTAAACGGAATGCTGTCACTTGTGGACCTGTTATAATAAAGAGCCAATCCCCTCATCCCCAACCATCTGTCTCCGTGCAGCTAATAACCCTCTCCATCAGATGCCACTAGACTGTCAGGACTCAAAAGTAGAGAAACAATGGCTGGGGATGCCATTTATTCATTAAAGTCAAACAAATGAAGCCCTGGCTCCCCACCAGCACAGCTTGCCAGGAGCTGGGCCCCTCCCCTCCCAAGGCCTGATCCCCTGTACCCTCATTGCCATTCCAGGCATGGAGGAGGCAGCTCACCTGTATCACCACTATCCCCAAAGTTATACCAAAGTTCTGATGCCCTCTTCCCATTCCTCCTCAGCTGGCTCGTCTCCCACCCCACAGTCCATGACACCAGCACACCCACGGGCTCCCCAGACCTCACACCTTGCCAGCTGTAGGTTTGTGGCCAGCACCCATCAGGTGGCAATTCGACAAGAGCCAGGCCAACACAACTAAGCGTAAGGAGTAGCCCCTCCTGCATTTTGCAACCCGTCTGTGTGAGAAGGCAGCAGCCTCAAGAAGGCACTTCTCATTTGTAGGAGCCCCCTGGCTGAGCACAGCCAGGCTTAGGGGCTGCACTGTCTGCATCCTGCCAGGTGGTCTTCCTCCCTGACTTTTCTCTTGCTCAGCCTACCTCCTCCCTTCTCAGCATCACCTGGGTGAGAGGGCTAAGCAGTAACTTCTAATTTGTACGAATTGACAGGGCACCTCTGTCCGTGGTGCTGAATAGACACATTCTCTTGCTGGCGTTGCTCATTAGAGAAGCTGAAAATGAGGTTCACGGGGATCGGGGAAGCCAAAACGTCAGGAGCTGGGCTGGATTTGCAACCTCAAGCTCCAAGTGTCTGACCCAGAAGAAGGACACCGACTGCAGATCCTCAGGCCTAAAAAAGAATCCCATCGCAAGGCTGATGAACACGATTTAACAACCCTGCTCCAACCACTTTCACAGGTGGCTAGGGAGGGGTATAGTAGTCCGCTCAGGCTGCCTTAACAAAATACCTCAGACTGGATGGCTTAAACAACAGAACTTTATTTTCTCACGGTTCTAAAGACTGGAAGCCTAAGATCAAGGTAGCAGCATGGTCAGGTTCTAGTGAGAGATCCCTTCTTGGCTCGCAAATGGCCGCCTTCTCACCGTGTCCTCACCTGGCAGAGAGAGAGAGAGCAAGATCTCTGGTGTCTCTTCTTATAAGGACACTCATCCTATCAGATCAGGGCTCTACCCTTATGACTCCCTTTAACCTTCATTACTTTTGTAAAGACCCTATCTTGTAATATAGTCATGTTGGGTGTTAGGGGCTTTAACATAGAAATGGGGCCTCAGTGCATTTGCCATAGCAGAAAGTTGTAATGGTAATACTGAATGAGAGATTCAGAAAATGGTAGGAAAAAGAAATTTAAGATTAAGTAGAGTAGATACTGTTTAAGTAAAGAGGGAAGGAAGGGAGTCAGGGGAGGGGGACTATAGTAGGACTTGGAACTAAGACCAGGATCTGATTACTTCTGAAGACAGTTAGCTTTGCTTTCTACAACAACTTAACTAAGATGGCATTGTAAAGAGGTTTTCCTGTTAAAATGGGAAGATACTGAGATGCCTGCTTGGCTCAGTGGGTTAAGCCTCTGCCTTCGGCTCAGGTCATGATCTTAGGGTCCTGGGATCAAGTCCCACATCGGGCTCTCTGCTCGTTGGGGAGTCTGCTTCCCCTCTCTCTCTGCCTACTTGTGATCTCTCTCTCTCTCTCTCTGTCAAATAAATAAATAAACATCTTTAAAAAATAAAATAAAATGGGAAGATACCAAAACAATGCCCATTCTCTCCGAACCCCTTCTCCAAACACATGCAATCCAAACAAATGTGTTATTCTTTTCAGCTGACTGTGGTCAACTTGATTAAGAATAAGTGATTTCCAGGTGCCTTAGCCCCTGCCAAAATCCTTCCCTAAGGGTAGACCCATTAAGAATAAAGCAAAGTATTCAGAAAGAGGGAGGGAATGGAGGCATTGGCCAAGGCCAAGGGGTAACAGAGCAGCTAACTCCCCACCCCAGCCTCCCTCTTTGCCTGTGGCTGTCACACTTCCCAGCTGCCCCAACACCAAGATTCATGCATAAGAACACAACCAGACACCCAGGAGCTGCTGCTGGGTAAACAAGGAGACAAAGAGATAGCAAGCAAGCTAAACCATGGCAGACGATGTGTTTACAAATCTCAGCTAGCAAACAGGAGACCAGATAGGAGGTGGGTGAGACAGAGGGGCAGAAGGAGAGATGCTTATGGAGAACGGAAAGGACCTGCAGGGGTGGGGAATGCTCCTCTGCCCCCACTCCAGTGTCTTGTGACCCCAAGTGCCCCCATCATATATGTGTTGCTCTCTCTAAAACTCATAAGCCCAAACTCCAGACTGTCTGCAGAGAAGAAGAGGTATCAGTGAGCATGAGGAGCTGTTTTATGGCTTATAATTATCTTGTACCATACTCAAAATAATTATAATTTCCACATATTAATAATTGAACTGGAATAGCAGCCATGACATAGATCAAGAAACAGAAATGTCTGTCCATGCTGCACTATACACCTAGGTATAAATTGAACAATTGGTAAAATAGTAAAAAATAATTTTCTCCCAGATTCTGGAATTAGTGAGATATTGGAACAATTAGCTGCTTCTTCCATTAAAGATAAGGTGGTAGCCATTATATTTCCAATTTAGAATAAATATAAAAGACTGATTGTTCTGTATAAAAGCATATTTGTTCTGTTTAACAGTGTCTAATCGGGTGTCTGTCACCTGAGGAGAAGTGGTTCCCTATTTCACCTGTTTTCTTGTTAAGTTGGTGTATTTTTATTTCCCTCCTCCTCCTCCCACCCCCTACTCCTCGCTACATTCAAAATAATAATAATAATAATAATAATAACAGCTTGAGAAGGAGCAAGAGAAAAAATAATGAATGAACAGGAGTTTTTATGGATCTGGGGTTTATCATAAGCTAGAGTAATCACAATCGGCGCTGTTAAACTTCACAAAGCAATAAAAAGAAAACACTATTCAAAGGTCATTTAAGGAGGCATGTGTAGTCAATGAGAGGTTTGCTCTATTCAGGAGCTCGTAATAGCTTCTAGGGTAGAATCCGCAGCATTGCAGGAATAGAGGTGGTGGGTAATGTGTGCGTATTTGCGTGTGTGAATGTCTGTGTGTGCGTGTGTGTGTGTGTGTGTGTTCTCCTGTTTGGATTCAACACATCTGAGGCATCAAATGGAGACACAAACAAAAATCAATGAAGGGCAGACGAAAGAAGAAGAAGTCAAGACAGATCAGGCATAAGAATATCTGGCGTGTTTGACATAATTGTCTCCATGTAATGAAGTACGCGGTGCTTTAAAAAGGAACTGCTGGGAGGAGACCATTTATTTATTCATCAAAAGTTCATTGAATACCTACCATAAAAATTATCCCAATTTTCATAACAAATGCTAGACAGTGTTCTAAGCTCTGGAGCTTTCAAAGTAAATAAGACCTAATCCCTGCCCTCGAGGAGCTCACAATTAAAGCACATGCGTACGTCTCCGTGCTACTGTCACCTCCACAGAGAAACCCTGCCTGATCGCCTTACCTGAATTAGATACCCCTCTTCCCACACCATGATACACCATCGCGGCAGCCAGCTTATTTATTGTATGGCAGTTACTCTAACTGGTGATCATTGATGAGACTGTCTGTCCCATCAGGAAGGTGAAGACGCTGCTCCCTCCTTTCCTCACCTATCCCTGGGCATGAGCCCGATGTCTCACACGTAAAGGGTAGTCCATCAACTTTAACTTATGTAGTTAATTAGTGCCCTGAGTGCACAACAGAGGAATGCACAAAGCCATCCACAGGTGCAAGGTGGGTCTTGGGCAAAAGAACCATCAGGTAGCGTAAACCGACGTGGAGACTTGCACACAATGAGTGTCCCCATCTCCAGCAGTTCCTTAAGTCCTACCTCTCAGCTTCCCCTCTATTCTGGTACAATAGCGCCTTCCTCGAGGCCAGGACCCAAGCAGGTCAGCAGAGGGAATGTCCCCGCAGGCGGGTCTCCCTCCTTTCCACACTACCTCTCCTTCCTCACCCCGTCTACTGCTGGGCCACCTTCTTGAGGCATCTCCAGACAGATATGTCCCACCAGATCTACCAGGGAGCTGTTTCCACTGTTTCCTCATCCTACCCACCCATTCCCCCCCTCACACACACACACCCTTATATTCCCATCCCTTTTCCTGGCTCTTCTCAATTACCCAGTTTTCCTGGAGCTCCCAGAACCACTCACCTTCTCCATGCACACTGCTTGCCCGGGGCTGATCTTATTCACAGGGGGAATAGAAAGCTCTCACATGGTATCTGGTGAGGGGGTCTGCCTGCCCCTTGAAAAGCTTAGTACTCCTCTATGTTAGAACTTAAAGCCTAGCAGTTACAGTACAATCTGCCAACTCAGGGAGGCCCAGGATCGATGAATGACTTGCCTCAGGTCAATAGGAAGCAGCCAGAAAGAGCTGGTGATGGTCCGGGAATTGTGGTCCCAGAAGAGCCAGGGCCACACTTCCAGGTGTCCTGACATCTGGTCCAGTGCTCTTGGAATTCTGAAAGAGGAGGCTCAGACCATGAACAGAAGGGAAGCCGGTAACACTTCACCTTGGTTTGGTTTGCAGAGCAAATGCAGAGCAAGCGGAAGGGGCTTGGGGAAGAGGGGGCAGGACACAGAAGTCTCTGGTGGTGTGAGGCCTGGAGTGAGAGAACTAGGTCAGGGAAGATCATGTCTCAGGAACCCGAAAATTCTGTTAGCCCCTATGTCAAGAAGGGGAAATGAGGAAGAGGAAGTTGAATTTGAGCAGAAGGAGGGAGCCCTGGCCTCCCTCCCTGCTAGCTTTCTGAGGCCGAAGTGCGCCTGCGTGGGAGGCTCTCCTGTCTGCCCAGAGGGGTGCCCTCTCGGGCCACACATCTGGAGGGGCGGCAGCTTTCCCGGACCTTCCGCATCGCGGCTCAGAGAAGGGAAAGCAGAAATGCCTGCCAGCGCAGTGGTTTTCATTTTCCCAGGAAGAAACAAATCCAAGTGATTAGTCAAGGCAGCTTCAGCTCACTGGAGACCTCTGGGTCTCCTGGGGAGGGGCTCCAGCGTCCAGGAAGGAGAAAGTGGAATCCACAGCTGGCAGGCCCCCTAGAGGCTCTTGCATGCTATGCCCTGCAGCTCCTGGGCAGCTCCACCCTCCCAGTCCAAACTCTGCGCATAGACCTCCATCACAGTGCCTGTCCTCCCGTCTCACCCATGTGCCGGAGGCAGAGCTCTGGGAGGGTGGGACCCAGGCACCTGCTCCTGGATCTCTTGTTGATGGCATGGAGTCTATCCTTTCTTTCTGCACCCCTGTTCCCCAATCCACAGAAATGAGTAAAAAGGCCCCAATTTCTTACCTCTCCCCCACAGAGTTGATAAGAGAAAGAGGTGCCCCACCAGTGTAGTGGAAGGAACACCTAAAGGTAAGGGGCCAGCTCTGTGACCTTGGTCACGTCCCTGAATATCCAGATGTCAACCTTCTTGTGGATGAAATTCAAATAATGTTGGATACAATCATCTGTAAGCCTTTAAAATGTGATGATTCCAAAATCTAACTTGGCTCGGGGCATCCAAGTGTTGCAGTTGGTTGGGTATCTGGCTCTTGATTTCGGCTCAGGTCATGATCCTGGGTCCTGGGATATCCTCAGGTCCTGGGATAGAGCCCTGTGTCGAGCTCCATGCTCAGTGAGGAGCCCGCTTGAGGATCTCTCTCCCTCTCCCTCTCCCTCTGCCCCTCCCCGCAGTTACGCACTCACACACGCGTGTGCTCTCTCTCTCTAAAATAAATGGACGGGTAAATCTTTTTTTTAATCCTATCTCGGCTTTAAACACCCTGCCCACACCCTATTCTCACCACTCATCCCCTAATTTTAAATGCTTTGGTCACCAAAGGAACCAGTACCGGGAAATTGACTGACTGGCTTTGCTTAGGAGCCTTACGGGGAAGGCAGATCTGTGTTTCTTCTTCCTGTCTGCCCTCTGAGAGTGAGGTCAGGCCCGTGTCAGCTGTTCCCTGGGTGGCAGTGAGGGGGTCGAGCAGACCTAGGGGACATGCTGTGCTTTTTAAGGAGCAGAGGAGAAGCAGGACCCTGGCCCAGGGTCCTCGGCTGCCTCATCCGAGCAGGGGTCCGATGACCTGCGAGCCCCTACCACTCTGACAGCAGCAGCCATAGCAGCCTGGCTTACACTAAGGGCTTACAATTTCCAGAGACCATTCTTTCACTGCCTGCAAGAGCCCCCAGGATGTTAGCTAATACTGTCATTTTGTTAGTTGGGGCTTTTGGGTGCATTTTTTCTTATTTCATTTTTCTTACTGATGTGTTTCCTTCCACTGGGGCTGCAAAGCTGGTTATTTGTATAATGTCCCTGTTTATTATTTATGACAAGACGCAGATTTCCAGGGCACTTTATGATTGTTATTTAATTCACTTGGTGTCTTGAAAGAGGGGACCCGCCATTTCCATTCTCCTTCTACGATCTGATAGAGAATTCCAGTGTTTCCCAGGCCCCATTCCTCCAGCCACCATTCCTACTGGGAAACCTGCTTATTTAAGGCAAGCTGGGGTCCCATAGGCCACAGACCCTGCCAAGCTCCTTTTCAAACTTCCTTTTCTCTCCTACCCATATCCAGTCCTCAGTAAGACCTAGAAACGTCACCTCCCAAATATCTCTTGAATCCATCCACCTTGTCCATCTCACAGGCATGGCCCTTGTCCCCACAACCTCTCTTCCTCACTGGATTACAGAAGTGCTCTCCTTACTGGTTCCGTGCATCCATCATGCCCCTGCCTTCCCTCACAGTTCATTTTCCACCTTCAGCCAGAACAATATTCAAAATGCAAGTCTAATGTCACAGTCTTCTTGAAAATAGTTCAATGGCTTCGTGTTGCTTTTAGGAAAAATACCAAAATCCCTGGCATGTTTTATGAGTCTGTACATGATTTGGTTCCTATCTACCTCTTTGGCCTCATCTTGCCCCCTTAACACCATACCCCAGACACATCAGTCTTCTTTCAGCTCCTCAAACAGGAATGCTCCCATCCGCCCCAGGACCTTTGTCTATACTGGTCCCTCGTAGCTCAGTCTGCACATACAAGTTCATATTGCTATTTTTCAATTAATACTTGCCTTGCCTACTAATCTGTAAGCTCTGTTGGGTCTCCAGGATATCCCAGGACCCTAGCATAATGTTTACACAGAGTAGACATTGAAAGAAGAGCGAGCAAAGTGACCTTCTCTGCCTCTGGTCAGTGGCTCCCAAGATGCTGGGACTGGGTGATCTGAGAACCAGGGACCCCTAGAAGAAACCTTACAGATCACATGGGGACGAGGAAACGGAGACCCAGAAAAGTCATGTGACTTGTCCCAATTATCACAGCCTGTGAGCCACACAGCCAAGACTCGAACCCAGGCTTCTGACCCAAGGGGCCATCCTCTTTCCTCTTGACCATGCTAAGTTCTTGAAGTCTGGGAGAGACAGGGTTGAGTGGATCAATCAGGGAAGTCTGCCCACTGAACATGTGTTGAGGCTATGTTCTGAAAGAGATGAGAAGCAAAGAGAAAAGGAAGGGGAGGGGCTTCTTTGATCTAGACGTGCCTTATACAGAGTAAAGCCATTGCCCCCTATGAGCCCAGGACTGTGCCAGACATAGGAGCCTCAGGGAGGCAGGACACAGCTCTGTCCTCAAGAACTTTTGCCCTCCACTGGGAGGGGACCAGATATATTTCATACCAAGTTAATTTTGTGGTTGTTTTGATTCTGTTTCTCCTTTTAACATTGTGGTGAGTATGCTTAATGGTTAATTACTGTAGCTTGGGAGTCAGAGAAATCTAGATTCAAATCAAGTATAGGCTGAGCCGGTTTAGAACCATATCATCAAAGGTCCTCGAGGCCAGAAAGGACCAGAGGTCATCTGGTCCACACCCTCTTCTAATGGCTCAATATCCCCACCATGAACCAATGCATGTGAACCCTTCTGAGTACGGCGGTAACATGTACTCACTTCCTCACCAACCATGCATCCCACACTCAGTCTGTGCCTCGCACAGTGCCAGGGCGCCCTTGACCTGTAGGGACACAGCACCTGCCCCCAGGGTTATCACAGCCATTAAAATACAATGTCATAATTGCTGTAACCAGCTATGCCCAGGAGCTAGGGGAGCAGATACAGGGAATCCAATCCAACTATGGGCTAAGTGAGTAGGGCCCAGGAGTGCCCCCATAACTGTTTTTATGAAGCCATTGCAACCTATGCTTGTACCCCTGCAAAAATAGAAAACTTGCTATCTACAAAGGCCATGGGCAGCTCCTCAGCCAGGCTCTCAAGGTCTTAAATATAACACCCCTGCAACCCCATGTGTCTACAGCTTTATTGTCCAAATGCACTGATGTCCGTGGGACCCAAGGACTTAGGTGGCAGCCACTGGCAGAATCCTGGGGTCTCCCTCTATGCCTGCTGTGTCCTGAGGAGGCTTCCTTTCTTCTCTCTGCCTCCCTACCCGCCCCCCATCCTCAGTGAGCCTCAAAAGCTTCACCGCTGGACCGGGAGACCCTCCCTTCTCCCCCTCCCCAGGGAGAAGGAGTCTGAATAAATGAGCGTGTTTAATGGCCTGCGGTGCCATAAAGTTTTTAGAGATGTGTGCTGGAATGAGCAGGTTCAGGCTGAGATGAATTATCCACGGCTTTTATCAAAGGAGAGTCAATAAAAACCTGAAGGAGCTTGCCCCATCTCCATAGAGTGGCCCATGTCACATCACTGGGTCCCGCGTTCTGGAAATAATAATCGGACAGACGTATTTTTCCCCCCCGTTCCATCTGCTTTCTTCCCTACGCCTTCCCTTCTCAAATGTATTAGTTTCTATGGAAACTGTGTTGTTACTGGTATGGGAGGAGTTTAATGACATTCAGAAGTACCAAATCAAGTCCATTTATATAATGGTTTGAAATACACATAATGGCCTATGGAATATAGGACACGGTGACAGTTTCAGTAACTGCGTACAGAGTGTGGGATAAATAGAGCAATGTAATACTCCCCACCTCCAAGTCAAATGTGCCAGGAATAACCACTATTCTTCATACTAAAGAACAGCACTTCTCGACCATTATTCCTGAAAGGATCTCAAACCCTACACCAAGCTGTTCTCCTCTCACTGAGGAAGGACATTGGCTGATCATTGGTCCTCTGCACCCAGAGCTTTGACCAGAGTCCGCCGGAGCAGGTAGAGAGGAGAGAAATGGACCTCAAAGAAGAAAGGAAGGGAGCAGCCATTCTGCCCCAGGCTCTTGGGGAGGGGGGAGTGTGGGGGGAGGGGAGGGTCTCCACCCCAACCAGCCTGCCGGACCACATTCCTCCTGCATCTGTTTATAGGACTAGTCTCTGTCCGACTCAGAGATTGACCAGGCACCTACTGTGTGCCTCGTGCTGTGAAAGACACGAAGATGAACGACACGAAGATGAACGACACATCCAGGATGCCCTCATCTTCGCTCAGCTTCAGCCAGCAGCCGACCCTAAGCAAGGTCTTGCGTGTCATGGTCTGTCTGGGAGGCAGAGGGACCCTTGGCTCAAGAGAAAGACCTCAGGTTGCAGATAACCGGAGATGAGGAGTTAGCCTTCGGGCCCTGAAGTGGGCAGGCCTCGGGGACACAGAGAGGGAGGGAGGCCACTGACGAGTCAGCTCAGCTCTCAGAGAATTTTGAGTCCAGTGGGAAGACAGGCACAGAAGACACCAGCAGAAGGCAGGGTGATGGGAGAGCTACAAATGTACCGGGGATATGTTCGTGGAGCACAGAGGTGGGGCAAGCCATTTCTTCTGCCTGGAGTAACACTGGGGGAACCCCGAGAATCCAGGAGAAGGGTGGGGAGCTAAGCTGCTAAGACACAGGGCTAGGGAGGCATTTCCACACACTGACATCAGTCACCCTCATGGCATCACAAGTTAGGTGTGTTAACTCCATTTTGAGAGTAAAGAGGCTCAGAAAGATGAAGTCATCTACCTAAAGGCACCCAGCTATGACCTGGTAAAACAAAGACCCAGTCCAGGTCTGCCCTGCCTGGGGGAGCTTTGTGAATTTGGGGGATGAGGGTGGGGTGACTCCCTCTTTCACCAGCAAGGGCAGACCTGATTGAGCTCCTGTTGTGGATCCATATAGACCTCCCCCCGCCCATGGCCACCAACCACTCTCTCCCACATCTCCCCACCTTGCGCTGCTCACGGACCCCCGGTCAGCCAGCAAGGCGCCCCCTGATCCTGCCCCAGATTGATAGAGACTAATATGGAGTGAATTATCTAGAATTCACACCCTGGGGGTACAGGAAGGAGGAGAGGAAGTCTGGGGAGGGGGTGTGTCAGTTCCGGTGGCCCCACAGGCATGTTTTTTCTACCCTGTCTCCAGCCTCTTCTCTCCCAGCCCTGCTCTAAAGCCCATTGGTCCAGAAAGAGGACGAGGGACCCAGCATACACCTTTCCCTAAAGCAGCATTTCTACAGCGGGATAATAGGTTTTCGGTGAAATAGAACCGCAGCGGGTAAATAACAGTGGGAGAAGCTGGGTTAGCCCTCACTGAACAGGTCTGTCCTATAGAATGTCTCAGAGATTCTAATATGCCAAAGGGCGTGGTGAGCCACCAAGAGGGGTGTATGGTTCAGAGTCTCCCCAACTTATTTGACTACAAAACATGCTTTAGGACTAATGTTCCCTGGAATCCATTTTGAGGAATGATGGTTTAAGGCCCAGATCCACCACCAACATGTGTGAGTTTTGTCAAATAAGAGTAACTCAAGCCTGCCTATGAGAAACAGTAAAATAGCTGGTGGCGGGGGCGGGGGGGGCTTTAGAAACTGTAAAACAATAGAAATAAGATGGTGCTGTTATTTACATGAGACAAACACATTGCTTCCCAAAGAACATTGCATTAGAAGTCAAACAAAAATAAATAAGTAAATAAACGTCTTTAAAAATAAGTTTGGTTCCTGACTAGGTATATGACCTCGACCTTGACCTCACTTGACCTATATTTTTTTCATCTGCAAAATGGGTATACTTGGTGCCAAGGCTCTTTCCCCTGTGCGGATATTGCAAAGAGAAGCTATGCATGATGATTGTGCTAGTGCTTTGAGAAAGCATAAAGTACCGTAAAATGCAAGGCATTATTATTAGTGTTCCAGGCTAAAACCCTCAATTCAGTCCCGTTTTGCTGAGATCAAAACAGGAGGAGTACTAGGAGAAGGGACCGGCTAGTGGGAGAAATAACAATGACTAATAATTTTCATCCATATGTATGATGTTAGGAGCCTTGTATGAGCATGTCGCTGAGGGGAGAAAATGAATATTTCATGAGTAAACACTAACTGTAGTATTAAGATGAAATGGACAGAAAGGCCCCGGCTTAGCTCTGCCACCAGGTTCAGCGAGGAAGGTCAGTACGGGCTCTGTGGTCAGGCTCCAGGGAGCGGTGCTTCCTTCCAGGCGGGAGGGAATAGCTCAGCCTCCCAGTGGAGATGGAGCGCTGTCTGTCCCCGGTGACTGGTGGAGATAGTCCTGCCCCGGGAGACAGAAGAGCCAATGACCACACATAAAGCACCTGAGCGGCCTTGGGCAAGTTACCATAGCCGTGTCCACACTAGAAAACAGGGGTAATAAGATCAGCCTTGCACGGCCGTGAGGTCTCAGTCCAAGCCCAGCTGTTTGGAAGAGGGCTTTGTAGCGCACACGGGTGGGAAGTGTCATTACTCATTTATTCGCTCAACGGACGTTTATTGAACATCTACTAAGTGCCAGTCACTGCTGTGGCCACTCATTTGTTATTCGCTGTGTGCCAAACACCCTGTGCATCATTTCATACACATCACCTCCTGTGATCTTCACTACCGTCCTGAGAGAAATGAAGAAATGAGACTCAGGAAACATAAAGAACTCGCCCCAAGCCAGATGGCTAGTAAATGGCATGGTCCAGAGCTGTAAGAAGCCAAAACCCTTTATTCTACACTAAATGCCCCATCCTTGTCCATGGTACTTGTGCAGAGCCGGTGGGGAACCCTGCTTCCAATGCCAGCCAGCTCTGCTCTGGTCCGTCCATGCTTTGTGCTTTCTAACACCGGGGCTGGTTTCTCACCCGAAGGAGAAAACTTCTCAGTCCCCTCTTTTCACTCTCTAGGATACCTTCCCTTTGTTTTCTGTCCCCACACTCTCCCCCCGACCTCCGTCTGATCGTCTGTCCTCCATGATACAGTCACCCTGGGGGTTTTCACATCCAGCCCTGTCCAACAGGACATTTTCCTCCAAGACCCTGGGCAGCCTGTAACTCTTGGGTGGTGTGAACATCGAACACCTCCCACCCCTGTAATACCCTTAGAAGATAGAGGCATCAGATGGGGCAGTACCGGGGTTAAACCCAGCCAAATCTTCCCCAGCCCTCTCTGCCCACCACGCAGCGCACAACCATCTCCGCAAATCTCTTCCCTACAGGGCAGTTTCGTGTTATCTTGGCTCATTCTTTCTCCAGAGATGAAGAGATTGTTTTAAACCCGCCGCCCACCAGCTCTGCTCCTGGCTTCCAATGCCATTAAGTTTCATTATAACAAATAAACACCACAATGACATTTATAAGTTACCACTGAGCACAGAAGCACAAATATGAAGCAGATAAACTGCATTTGATCCAAATAATTACTGCAGGCAATATTGGGCTTAGTCTGAGCTGGCAGCCGGGTACCGAGTAATTTATTAGATTGCGTAAGGCAATGTTGCACGTTGAGTTTTTCATTATTGTGTCTCTTCCCCTCTCCGTGGTCTAAATAGGTTAGAGAGTTTAGACAGTGCCGTGGCCAAACAAAGACAGACTTTGCTCAAGCAGATTAAGGCTGGGAATTACAGCCAAGTGTCCGGGAATGTCTGCTTCCCAACCAACACGGCACTTGAGAGAGAAGAGAGGGTTTCGGATTATCTTGATCCTGCCAGCCAAGGACGGTTCCCTGTGTGTGCTCCCCACCCACTGGCCCGGAAACAGAAGGAGGCCCCACGAGGGAGTACGTGCAAGGATGGATGGAGCTCCCAGGACTCCGAGCCTGGGTTCCTGCCGTGTGCCTTTGTGCTCAGCCAAAGACCATCTCTACCACAAGGCCCTCCGTAGCTCCGGGCAGTCTCAGACCCCAGTCCCAGACCTCTCCTGCAATAAATAAAGGGAAGGAAGCAGTGTGCCCGCCAACTCTGCAAAACAAAGCAGTGAGAGCTGGCTACCGGCAGCCACCTCCCTGCCAAGCCCAAACTCATAAAGTTTGATTCAAGGGGTTACAATCCCTCCCATTCAGAGTCCCTCCTGCCCCATTCCCCCAGCCTTAGTAAATTACCCAATAAGCAGCAAGGACCTGTAGTTATTGTGCAGTTAAATGGTATTTGCCCAGTAAATCCTGAGCAGGGTACTAACGGTGATATACAGTAACTAATTACGGACATGAATTCTCTCCCCAAGACACCAAGTGTTACCAAATATTGTTGCGTTTAAGGGAGGAGGCTTGAAAGCTGCTCTGTTTCCCTCCAGTGAAGCCGGGAGTAACTCTTCTATTAGAGTAGCTGTCTGCACATCTAGTGGCACTTCTGGATAGAGATAGAGACGTCCCGGGAGCCGGGCCCGAGTGGGGCCTGGAGAAAGCTCCCATTCGCTGCCCACCCCACCCCACCCCCGGTCCCATGCCCCCTGCGGAAGTCTCCCTCCAGCCACTAGCTGGTCCTTTTTGGACAATGGATGAGAGGTTCAGCACTAGGGTGGCTGTTGCAAAGGCGCAAGACCCCAGCCGGGCAGGGAATGGAAGTCATTATTCCCCCAGCCTGGGACCGAGCGAGAAGGCTATTGGGACTTTGCAAAAAGCTTCTGAATGGGGATGCAGCAGGGGAAGATTAAAAAATGCTTGAGCCTCTGCCAAGCTGTGGACAACTCTTGCCCTAAATTTTTGTTCTTGGACCTGCTCTCAGCCCCAGGGGTGCCTGGGGGCATCAGAAGTTTCTCTGGCTGACAGGGATCTGCAGGTGGGGCAGAGCCTGTGCCCAAGGCAAGAAGTGGGTGTCCTGTCAGGCTCCTCTCTGTTTTTGGAGCACAGCTGGGGGCAGCTGGAGGACACAGTAGCCAGTCTCTGTTTTCTGAAGAGGAAACCACGAAGCTCAAACACGCTCTGGGCTTACCGGGTACTAATGGAGTAAACCAAGATTCAGAAATAGAGTCTGCCTGCTCCAATGCACACCGTGACCTTGGACAGGTTACTTAACCTCTCCAAGCTTCTGTTTCCCAATCCCAAAAATAGAAGATATCCTCTCTATCTCTCAGTACCGTTGATGTGATAATGGCTAGCTTTGGAGTTCCCCCTGCTTTAAGGGGGTCCCCTGAGAAGCCAGTTCCATCCTTCCCGCCACTAGCTCGTCTTCTGAGATGGGCTCAGTGACCCAATGTAAGCCTCTTAGAAGCTAAGAAAAACCCTCAGCCCATCCTGGGTGCTTCCCCCCAGCATATAGTCTCTCTCCTTCCTCTCAGGGTGATGGTAGCACAAAATGTCTCCTTTACCAACACGTCCACTTTCAAACAATCAGACAGTCACAGTAATGGCAAGTTTATTTGGTTTGGTTTGGTTGTTTGGTTAGCGGCTGCATTTTCAGGGTTGGAGAAGGTGATCTGAGCCCTTGCCAGGGTCACAGTCAGGTGGCGGCAGGCTGGGTTGGGAGATGTATGTTTGCTGTGGGACATCGAGCCAACCGCTGCGATGAGTCTTGGCATTCAAGTCTTCACATCAGGACGGATATTAGAACCTCCTCCACGGGGTGTCGTGCGGGTAGAAGAAGCAAAATAATATACACGAAGTTCTTCATGGAGTATAAAGTGCATGCAAGACTTAGCTGTGGTTAATCCCCTTAACCAACCCGAAGAACGAGACCCATAGTCCCAGGGCAGTGTGAAGAATCACTTTTTTAATTAGGACACATATATAGTCAACTCTCAATTATCTGTTGGCAAATTGTCCCCATGCCTGACAAACTCTATCACCAAGATTGCTTAATGAAGTCCTCTGTTAACATTTCACAGCTTCTTATTTTGCTCTTATTTGCATGAATCTGGGAGGGAATGAAAGTCCTCTAAAGGCGAAACCTGCTGGTATCCCTGTCCCCACCCAGGGGAAGGTGTCGAGCTGTGAACATGGGGAGCTGGGGAGGGTGGAGGGTGGCCCGCCTCCAGCTGTCAGCCAGGACCAGAGGCGATGTTCTGTGCCCGGCCGAGTCAGCAGCAGCGAGGAGCTCCATCACTGGCTTTGGTTTTGTTTTGTTGAGTATTAAAAATTCCCAGAACATGAAACGCATCCACATTCAAACGTGAATACCGAAATGCATTCTGGAGTTGAAAAGGCATGTTACTTAGTACTATTCATTATTTTGCACTGTCCTTCACTTTGGATTACTCACACCCTTGCTTCCTCTCCATTAGCGAACATAATTACGAGTTGGTTGTCTTTGGGCTCCAAGAAGGGAGAAATGTGGGACATGGTGATCTACTCCCTGTTGGGAACGACTCCAGAAGCCATGAGATGGTTTCTCTATAAATACCATGTCTGGGGTGCTGTCCCCGACACAGGGCTGGTGAGTGGTACAGAAGCCGCTCATTTCAAGACCAGACTGCCATATCCACACGGGGCACCTGGCGCCCAGGCCCGCTTTGGGATCTGTCTATGGGAAGCAGCCACCCTGCTCCTCATGGAACACTTGGAAACCATCGAAACTGCACAGGACCTTCTGATACCTTGAGCATTTCACAGCGGGACCTTGGGGTCCCCTGCACAGTAGCCCACTGGCTGGAGAGGCCCCTCAAGCTTCACCTAGCCTGCCCCCAACCACCTCACACCCTGGCATTCCATATGGGATTCCACTGGCATAGGATTGCATGCACTGGGAAAAAAAAATTAGTGACAACCACTGACTTCATCCAACGACCTCAGGGAGTGGCGAAGGAAACATGGTGCGCCTAGAAGGAAATGGCAGCTGGACCAAGTCCACAGAAAAACAAGTTCCCCCATGGGGTGCCTGGGTGGCTCAGTGGGTTAAAACCTCTGCCTTCGGCTCAGGTCATGATTCCAGGGTCCTGGGATCGAGCCCTGCATCGGGCTTTCTACTCAGCAGGGAGCCTGCTTCCTCTCTCTTTCTCTGCTTGCCTCTCTGCCTACCTGTGATCTCTCTCTGTCAAATAAATAAATAAAATCTTAAAAAAAAAAAAAAACAAGTTCCCCCAAACCAGAAAGAACCCAGTTCCCCCAGGCATCCCACGGTGCCTCCCAAATGGGCACCTAAACCCACCTGTGGCCGGATTGCCCCTGGGAGTTGTAGAATGCAGACTCCTGGGCCTAGCTCAGACCCTCCATCTCAGAATTTCTGGCTGGGAGCCCAGGAAAGTGTATTTTTAGCAAGTTCCTCGTGTGACTCTTTTTTTTTTTTTTAAGATTTTACTTACTTATTTCACAGAGACAGAGATCACAAGTAGGCAGAGGCAGGCAGAGAGAGAGGGGGAAGCAGTCTCCCTACCGAGCAGAGAGCCCGATGTGGGGCTCAATCCCAGGACCCTGAGATCACGACCTGGAGCCAAAGGCAGGCGCTTAACCCACTGAGACACCCAGGCGCCCCATCTCGGGTGATTCTTATGCATGTGAGCGTTTTAGCACACTTTCCCGCTGGCAAGGTCTATACCAGGATAAAATGATTATTTTAATATGCTTGTTTAAAAAAAAAAAAAAACCTTGAGGGTTAGGGCATGGATCTTCCTCAAACAGACCAAATATCCTTGAGAAATTTGCCTTTACCTCCTCGTCGCTCAGTTGTATTCTTCTCAGCTGTGGGTTCTCCCCACCCAAAAATAAGACTTTGGATAAAGCAGAACAAAGAACCTTAGGGCTGAAAGGGAGGGACCTAACAGATTGAGTCTAGACTCTGCATTGTACACACGGGGAGTCCTGGAGAAGGGAAGAGTCAGGTCCGAGGGCACCCAGGTCAGAGGTGGCAGAAGGAACACCAATTGTGTTGCCCGCCCCCCCCCCAGCACGCCTCCCCTCCTGACACAGAAACAGTCCCCCAGGTCACCTATCACCCCTTCCTGCTGGCCAGGGAGAGGGGACCTTGATGCCTCCATCCTTCTCATCTCCTCTCAACCCCTACCAGTTCTATCTCCAAGTGGGTCCCAAATCCACTTTCTTCTTTCCACGGATGCGGCTTTAGCCTGAGCCCCAATGACAGCAAAATCTTCCTGATCAGTCTTCCCGTCTTCAGATTATCCTCTTTCGCCCACCTTCCTCACTGTCCCCGCTGTGATCTTCCCCAAAACTCAGATCTGAGCATGTGGGTCAAACCCTTTGATGATTTCTCATTAAGTGCGAACTTAGCGTGCACTCGGGGGCCGACACACTCAGGCCTACCATGATTCCCTAGCAATGCGCCCTACTGAACACATCCGCACGCCCACGTGCCGTGCATCTGTTCCTGCCTGGTTCCTAGCAACGGTGGCCGGGTCCACCTTTTGGGTGTGGGTGCCCAGGGCGAGGACACAGCTTCCTGTGTCCTTCCAGTAACTCTTAGAAAAGGGAACAGAGGGGCATCTGGGTGGTTCAGGTCATGATCCCAGGGTCCTGGGATCCAGTCCTGCAGCTAGCTCATTGCTCAGCAAGGAACCTGCTTCTCCCTTTCCCTCTGCCTTTCCCCTGCTTGTGCTCTCTTCTCTCTCTCTGTCAAATATATAAATAAAATCTTAAAAAAAAAAAGAAGAAGAAGAAGGAAGGAAGGAAGGAGGGAGGGAGGAAAGAGAACAGAGATGCTGGACACTATGGAGTTAGCCAATCCACGGCCCTGCCTCCCAATGGTTCCCACCCTGATCCTCTCTAAGAAGGTAACCATATAAGCTATGTCTGCCCACAGCCAATATCCACACTTCCTTTCAGACCCTAATGATTTAGCTCTCTCCTGCTCTTCAGCATCTCCTTCTCTCTCTCCTACTGCTCCTTGCCTTTCCCCAACAAGGGTTCAGGGAGTACATATTCCTGAACACACAAGAGCCTGAGGCTCAGAGACAGAAAGGGGCTTTGCCTGGGCCCCATGGCCAGCTCGCAGCAGGCCTGAGATTGCATCCTGGCTCCTAGCCTTCGTGGGCTGCCGGAGTGTCTCCCAACTCTCCTCCATCACGTCCCCCACCATTGTCACCAAACCCTGCACTGCTCTGCCCTTCCCATCTCGGTCAGACTCAGGGAGGACCACAGGCAGGGATGGATGGGCTCCTTCCCAGGTTTGATGCGCCAGTATTTCCAGAAGCACTTATCAGTACCCTCTTGGCATCCAGAGCTTGGCTGAATGGATGGAGGATTACCTCCGCCTCGCTCTCTAATGAGGACAGTGCAGGTTCTGGCCCGGGCCACGGGCTGATCATCAGTAGACGAAGGATTTATAGTGACTTTGGAGTCACCCTGCCTCGGCCAGCCCCATTGCTCTTCATTAAAGCCCCACACTGTCCAGGACAACCTTGGCGGAGTGTGTATCCGGGGGAGAGGTGTGTGAGACCAGGAGAGTCACAGGTTACCTGGGTGCCCCCAGCTCAGACAAGACACAAAGATGGGAAAACGTGCCCTCGGAATTCCTGCCCCACATCCAGCCCCGGGGAGGAGCAGTCTGGCTTTCCTGTGTAAGCCCAAACAAAACTCCAGAGCAATTTCTGGAATGTCGGTCATCTCAGCAAGCTGCTCCTCACCTGTGTATCAGAATCAAGTTGCTAGTGGCTGCAGATGGTAATGTGGAGGGTGAATGTGTCTTCAGGTCTCTCTCCCGGCAGAGGGTCTAGCAGAAACAATGGACCAACAGCCCCTCTTCCACCCCACCCCCATGCCCTGCTTTTCTGGCTTCTCTGTTGGTGTTTCCAGTCCCAATCCAAAGGAAGAAGATGGGGTTAGATGACCTCTGGCCATCCCAATAGGGCTCTAAGCTTGTGCAGACCTCGGCGGTGGTTAACTGTGCCACCCAAGACAGCGCTCCCGATCTGTCCAGCCTGGAGCAACCCTGTCCCTCTTAGGTGGGCACATCAGCATCAGTGACTTCCCCTATTTGGAGATGAATTCCCAAGTCAGCCCCAGACGAGAGGACATATTGCAGAACCACCTCTCCTACTACCTGAGATATGAATGCTCATAAGTTATTCATACCAGCTTTCTCCAGACCCATGAAGCCAACTACCCCCAGGATACCTTCTCCTGGGGATTTGGGGCCCCTCTCCATCAGCGTATTTCCAACCCCTCCTGAGGGCGTACAGGGCTCCACACACTTTACACGAAATGCCCCGTGTCATTCTCACAAACAACCCAGCAAGCACTGATTACTGTCCTGGTGGGGAAAGTCAGGTGCAAAGGGCCTGGGGAATGTGCCCAGGGGCCACACGGCCGTAATGGCAGAGCCAGAGATCCAGCCGAGATCACGTGGCCTCAGCTCTTGCTGCTGGAGTATGTTCTGACCTCCATGTGCTACTTACGCTATTTCCCATCTCCGGGAACATTCCCTCTTTGCCCTCCTATCCGTTAGCCTCGAGGGCACGTCAGAAGCCAACCCTTCTGGGACTCCTTCCCTCATTCCCTCAGAAGGAAGCATCCTTCTTCCTTGGGACTTTCTTTATACTTCACTTTGGGCCCTGGTTGTGTGATGCCAGTAATTCTGGTTCCTTGTGAGCCTATTTGTCTCCTCCAGACTCTACTCCTTGTCCCAGAAAATAGATCCGTCTCTCGTCTGCCTCCCCACACCCGGCCAGGGGTCCTGGAAGTGCTGGGGGAGACCTGCTCCTGCCCATGGCTGGCACCATTGCTGGTATTCGCTCACTCTCCAGAAACATCAGTTGTCTTCGTCATTCTGCTCGGGCACAAGCACAGTCCCATCACCCCCAGCTCCCGCTCCCCTGAGTAGGTCATGACAAGACATTCTCCCAAAACTCATTCTTCTGCATTAGGAGCTGGTCCTGGGCTGAGCAGCAGGAAAATGGCAGAAGTCCAGTCTTGGGTTTCTGGTGTGACCTGAGTCGTCCTGCCCTGGCCCCGTCCCACCCTGCCGGGCGTCTTCTGGTGTCAGCTAGGGGCAGGAGCCAGCTCCTTCCTCCCCCTCCCTGGCTGCCATCTGCTTGCTTCTCGGGAGCAGGGTAGCTTTCCTTAATCTCATAAGACGCAATCTGCGTCCTCCGGGCTGGGGAAAAGCTGGCAGTAAATATCCGCGTACAAGCATTCTTAAAGCCTTCCCCAGCTCGTCACTCATAACAGAGGTGACGGCAACACTCTGTTCTGCATGGCTGACCAGGAAGCTTCGGGAGATGGACGTGGGCTGGGGTCGTGGCGACGGCAGAGCTACCGGGGGGCCCTACAGGCTCCCTCTCACCCTTGAGACCCACGGGAAGGAGCCGATTCTAATCGGTGCAACTTCCCATTTCCAAAGCCTTCTGGGATCCCTCATGCCAGGTGCTCTGTGGCCCCACTTTTTTTTTTTTTTAAGATTTATTTATTTTAGAGAGAGGGGAAATGGAGGGGGACTGATGGGGAAGAGGGAGAGAGAGAGAGAGAATCTCAAGCAGACTCTGCACCCAGCTTGGAGTCAGAGGCAGGGCTGGATCTCATGACCCTGAGATCACGGCCAGAGCTAAAACCAAGAGGTGGACGCTTAACCGGCCACGCCACTCAGGTGCCGCAGAGTGTGGCCCGATTTTTAGTGGTCTTGGGCTCAGGAAAGATTCATGGATGGTGATGAAAATAAGAACAACCCTTTGGGAAACACCTCTGTGTACCGGGATCATTGACATATGAGTCCTCTCCCCACGGCTGTGCGAGGTAGGTGTGTCACTCCCATTTCAGATAAGGGTGAGGAACGTGCCAGGTCATACTGCTAGTGACGGGGCCGGAGGTCCAGCCCAGGCCTGCCTGACCCTGTGTGCTTTCCATTCTCCAAGATCCAGGTCCTGGCAGGTACTCAGAGCAGGTCTTTCAGCGCACTCGTCACTCATGCCTTCGCTTGCGTGTTTTTCCTAACCCAGAATGACATCTCTCCTCCGTCGCATTCCCCATATCATGATTCCTCCTCCATGAAACCTCTAGGTTTCCTCCCTCCAGCCCTCCTGCTTGCAACAGGCCTTTCTCAAACCCAGAAAGAACTTTATGTGACCTCTTGATGAGACTGAGCCCTTTCTCCCTTGTAGCTTAGTGACTCACAGTCAAACGTGGCCATCTGCACACTCTCAATAAGTTTTGCTCAATGTCCTGGGAGTTGAAGCAGGCAGAGTTTCAGCTGGGCTGCCCCGCGCTCTGGCACAGGGGTGGTGGTGGGTGCGTCCCCAGGGCACGAGACAAGTCCTCCCTCTGCCTGCTCCTGGACCACTGGGCATCCCCAGGGCATCACTCAACCTTTTGGGGGCCCTGTGCCCTTATCAGCTCTCTCCCCCTCTGAAGGAGCAGGACAAGGGTGACTGTGTACATGGGTTTGCAAAGCACTTAGAAGCCTGGCAAGCATTCCAGGCGGCCTAGTTCCTGTGCAGGAATGGCTGGGATTAACCCTCAGGGCCGTGGTCTCCGGCCCTCAACCTGCTGCTAGAGCAAAGCCTTGGCCAAAGAGCCCTGTCCTGGGGTCGGGGGGGGAGAAGGCATACCCGCGTGCCAGCCCTGGACCGCCTTGGATCTGAACCCTGAGCATAGATAGAAAGAGAATGATGTCAGGGACAAAGAGACATCAGCACCCTGCCCCCACATCATGCTCCAGGGAGGTTTGCACTGGGCCTTCTCTTTTCAGCTACTCTAACCCCAGATCTCATGCCGTTGGCACCAACCCATGCTGATCCTGTGTGTGTATTTCTGCTAGCCCCCCGCCACGGAACCACCTGAGCACCTGATCAGTGACTAGGGGAGAGGCACAAACACCTACATCCACAGGGGTGACAACAGACTCGGGACACTCAAGTACTAGAAGGTGTCCCCGAAAGATTGGGGCTGACAATTATGAGTGGCAGGGGTGGGGGACCTGAGCCTGCCCTTAAGGACCCTGACCACCAAGCACATGGGTCCACTAGGTCCTCCTCCTGCTTGTTTTTTTTTTTTTGAAGATTTTTAGTTATATATTTGACAGACAGAGATCACAAGTAGGCAGAGAGGCAGGCAGAGAGAGAGTGGGGGAAGCAGGCTCCCTGCTGAGCAGAGAGCCCAATGTGAGGCTTGATCCCAGGACCCTGAAATCATGACCCGAGCCGAAGGCAGAGGCCTTAACCCACTAAGCCACCCAGGCGCCCCCTCTTCCTGCTTGTTAAACACACACACACACACACACAGTCTCTCTCTCTCTCATGCACACACACACACTCACACACACAGTCTCTCTCTCTCTCATGCATGCACACACACTCACACACCCAGTCTCTCTCTCATGCACACACACACTCACACACACAGTCTCTCTCTCATGCACACACACAGTCTCTCTCTCATGCACGCACACACACTCACACACACAATCTCTCTCTCATGCACACACACACTCACACACACAGTCTCTCTCATGCACGCGCACACACACAGTCTCTCTCTCATGCACACACACACTCACACACACAGTCTCTCTCTCTCTCATGCACACACACACACTCGCACACACAGTCTCTCTCTCTCTCATGCACACACACTCACACACACCCACACACACAGTCTCTCTCTCTCTCTCTCTCATGCAAACACACTCACACACACGCACGCGTACACCACAGTGGCCAGGTCCCCAGAGCACTGTTCTAAAACCATCACTCTCGGTGATTTGGCCCTTATAACCTCGGTCTTCCATTAAAAAAAAAAAAAAAATGCCTCTTCCCTCCCCAGGAAATAATCAGGAATTGAGAGGTGATCTTAGATCAGGGGTCAGAGGTGTGTGAGCTCAGAGGGAATCATGGGGTCCTCGGCATTTTAAATATTTTACTGGAAGACGGTGGGGACCTCCCAGAGCCAGATGGTGATGGTTCATTCCGTGCTAATGTGTCCTGCAAGTCCCCAGAAGAGTCTAAGGTGAGGGCCACGTGGCCAGGCCTGGGAGGGGGTGGCCTCTTCAGGGAGCCTGCTGGGCGGATGGAGATGAAGGAGGAAGGAGGGAGGAGGGACGCAGGGCAGAGGGGCTGCTTTCAAGAAAGCAGCCTGGAGAAGTCATGAGGAGAGAGGCAGCTGGGCTGCACTGCTCCCGAGAGGAGAGCAGAGGGAAACAGCTGGCAAGAAGACCGAGGACCAGGCAGACAGGGTAGCAGGAGTGGAGGACTCCCAGCTGTGCTGCTGCGGGAGGTGGAGGGTGGGAAGGATACAGGAAGCTCTGTCCCAGGACTGGAGCCCAGAAGCTTCCAGAGCTTCGTCCCCGCCCCTCTCTAGCCCAGGCTGCACCTGCACCTGTCCTTTTCAGCGCTGAAGAGCCCTCCTGCCACCTGCCACTCCCGCCCCCACACCTCCTCCCGCCTGCCAATCACCAGCCATCCTGACTCAGAGCCCGCAGCGCTGGCTACACCGATGGTTCATCAGGCTGGGGCTCCTCAGAGCCGCCCCCCTTCCCAGCCACATACGGCCCCTGCTTCCTGCAGCTTGAGGAGAAGGCGCCCAAAGGCCGCACCTGCTAAGCACTCCTGCGTCCAGCCTCCTCTCCTCACCTGCTGAGCAGGTTGGGCAGGTGGAGGGGGGAGATCTCCGCACTGGGGGCCTTCAGAGCTGACTCTGAGCCCCACTGAGCCACTGCAGAACCTCGAGGCTGGCATTTCTCCGCTCTGAGCTCAGTGGGGAGAACCACCTCCCTCCCGACTTCAGAGTTGTCAAGGCCCAGGTGGAGAGCTGGGAACACGCCCTCTTGCCCTGCAAAGTCCACGGCAGCGTGGGCATGTAGGGAGCCTGCAGGCTGCGGACAGTCACCTCACGGGCTCTCCAGTGGCCCCTGGAGCCTCCTGTTCCACAGGGCACCTCCCTTCCTGGGATGGTGAACAGGAAAGTGTGCCTGCAGCACCCCTGGGACCCCATCCCACTCAGTCTAACCCACCAAGTGTGTTTCCATCCAGGCCCTCCCTGAGAGTCTCCCTAGACTTTGCAGTCCTGGCCAAGGGCAAGGGAGAGTGTGGTCTCAGGCGGGTTCTGTGCATTCCCAGAAGCCAAGGACCGTGTAGCCAAGGACCCCAGGAGGCAGCTCAGGAACAGGACTGCTGGGCCTGATGTCCACCCCCCCCCCACACCACTCAGTGCCCTGGGACCCTGGGACAGACTCATCCTCGCAGGGGTCTGATGGGGCACCTGTCACACAGGACTGACTGTGAAAAGCATTTGGTCAAGTAACCCACGTAAAGCTCTAAACGCTACGTGCAATGAAAGTTACCTATTATTAATTCTACAACAATAAAGTATTATTTGTGATATATAGCTAGTTCTATATATTCATATAACAACACAGCTATATAGGTAATGACTATTTAGACAATACCCATAATTATTATACCTCTTTTCGTTCCTACTCCCCACGGTGGCCAGTACTGGACTGCGCCCTGAACCCTAGCTCAGTGTTGTTGACCAGCAGCTGGCAGGGGCCATGTACACTTTGAGAAAAGAACCAAGAAACTGCTTTTCACTCCAAAGATCCCCTGATTCTCTTTAGATGGTCTGAGGACCATGGGTTGGTGGGGTTAAATAGAGGGAGTCCTGGTTTGTGGATAAAAATCTGAGTCTAAGGGCGCCTGGGTGGCTCAGCGGGTTAAGCCTCTGCCTTCAGCTCAGGTCATGGTCTCAGGGTCCAGGGATCGAGCCCCGCATCGGGCTCTCTGCTCAGCAGGGAGCCTGCTTCTCCCTCTCTCTCTGCCTGCCTCTCTGCCTGCTTGTGATCTCTCTCTGTCAAATAAATAAATTAAAAAAAAAAATCCGAGTCTAGACCCTTAATTCAATAACCAATATGGGATAGTGACAAGAAAACAGCGTTTGCAACCGGAGACATTTGAGTCTATTGTACCTGTGGGTACAATACACACCACTGTGTGACCTTAAGTTACACTTGGGCTAACTGGGTGACCTTGAGCCTGTCACTTTATTTCTGGGAGCTCAGCTCATCTGTGAAATGTGGTAGTAACACCTGATTAACACTGTAGTTCTATTCAGACTTGGTTAAAGTGGGTCTTCCATGAATAACCCAGTTATTTTTATCCGATAAAGCCTGACTCCTCAAGACTCTGACCCTTTGCCTTCATTTCTCACCTCGTTCCTATGTGGTGTGCTCGGCACAATATCTCCCTAATCAGTAGTTTAAAACATAAAAACAGTTTTGCTTCGTGACCGCAGATCTCAGGGGACAAACAGAGTAGGTCACAAGTCAAGTTTATTCAGCCACAAGGTCACAAGTCAAGTTTATTCAGTGAGTATGCACTAGATCAGGTGCCGAGAATATAAGACGAAAAAGACGGCCGTGGTTCCTGCCCTCAGTTTACCCTCTATTTCTCACTTACCTTTGTTCCTTTGGCATCTAATATATAGTAAATGCTCAATAAAGGTTTGAAGAAATGAAGGGGGGGGGAAGATAAGGAGCAAAAGTGGGGAGGAGGGTAGAAGAGAGAAGTCAGTCACCCCTTGGTGACCGGAAGTGCCTAGAGGCACAGGCAAAGCTCTTGGAGGACAACTTGGCATTCAGTGAGGTCGGGGCTGGTTAGGGAGCCCGGAGAGAGGGGCGATTCCACAACGGTGGGACGTCAGTAACATGGGACATGTAACGCGAAGGAACGGCTGCTGAGCACCCGGGGAGAAGGCTGTCGAATTTTGGAGAAGCTCATCAGATGCTGTCTTGCAGAGCGTGGAGAGCCATGGACTACGCATCCCTTGCAAAAGGAGAGAGTGCACGAGGAAAGCGGTGGTTTAGGAAGAAGAGTCAGGGTTGGACCCAAAGGCATTCGCAGGCTGTCGAAAGAACCTAGGCAGAGGTGGGGAGGGCCCAGACTTCGGGTTGCAGAGGTGGGAATGGAGGAGGAAAGGGTGGGTCTGAGAGGTGCTCTGGAGGAGGGGCTGGGCCACACTTGGTGATGGAGACAGACTGAAAATAAAGGAGGAAAGGGAGGTCGCACTGACTGCCAGGCTTTGCAGCAGGAGAACGTCAGTGGGCACAATGGGAAACTGAAGCGGAGAACTCGGGATGGACGGCTCGAGGTGTGCGAGTGGGCACAGCACACACTCTGTGTCCCGAGAAGAGTTGTGTGGGTGTGTGGTTGTACAGACGTTCACTCCTGGAGGGAAGGACCACGTCATACCCATCTGTTCCCCACAGCACAGGGCAAGATGGCAGGTCGCAGTCAACAGTGTTCTCAAGGAGCTTCCTGTCAACCTACCTTAATGCCTAGGGGGTTCTAGAAAAGATCCTGGGCTCACTCACTTCCTGGGAGCAGGAAAGACAGGGAAAAGAAACCAGCTGTGAGGGAACAGATGAGAGCATTTTCTGGCCAAGAAACTATACCTGCGGACGCACGCTGTGTTCCTAGGGCCTCTGAAGCCCGAAGGAGAAGACTCAAGGTGTGTCCTCTGGGTGAAAAGACAGCGTGCCCGACCCTCCACCGCCCCTCCTCCCACAGCAGAGTGACTTTTATCGACTCTAGACAGTGACCCTCAGCTTGTGATTCTATTTGAAAAAGCGTCTCATTGATTTGAAAGAAAAAGTATTTCTAGTGGCATGTATTTAATGCACAGAAATTAAAATCAGATTGAAAAAGAAATTGTCAGAGCACCCATCATCCCCTCCCCAAAAAAATGGGTAATGTCATTTGGGTGGTTTTGTTGAGACTGTCCAGTGTTATCTCTCTCTGCTCCCCGCAACCCCAACCCAACCCAAGAGACATTCTTTCCATAGAAAAGCCTGAAGGGGTCCAAAAAGACCCAATGTGGGAGCCGAAAGCTCTCTGAAGCCTGCTGGGATGGATCGGACCATCCTCCCCCTCCCCCTCTCCACACCCCGCCCCCCTCCCCTGTCCCTTCAGGCTGCTCTCTGTGGGCTCAGGGCTTACTGGGGGGATCTCATGGTTGCCCCAATGCCTGGCCCTGAGACACGGTCCAGAGTGAGCTAGTGAGCTCTCTCTGTCCTCCTCCACAGAGGATCTTGGCTTTCCTGCACCAACCAGGGCTCACCCCCCACCAACACGCGGCAACCGCAACCCCTCGGGATGCTCCCTGTACCTCAGCTCTCTGTTACCTTCACCCACATCTGAGGAAGCGGTACTGGGGGTGGGCGGAGGAGGGAACACCTCCCGCAGCAGGGTCCACACCACTGGCTTGCAGCCTTCTCGTTACCGCTGACAACCTGCTAATTCTCTCTGATAACACAATCTTTGACAGCCATTGCGGCTGTCTTGACACTGTCCTTGCAAGAAAGATTTTGAGATAAAAGAAGGAGTTGTGAAATCATCATTGAGCTGGGAGAAAAGAGCCTCAGAAAGGAGTGCCCCCCACAGCTTTCTCCCTCCCCCTGTCTTCCCTCCCCTCCCCTCCTCCTTGCCCTCTTTCCCTTCCCGGCCCCTTCTTCCAGCCTCTCCGGCACCCTCCTCACATCCCTCCATCCTCTGGCTCCTTCTCCAGAACCCCCCCACCCCACTTTTCCTTTCTCTTCTCTCTCCTCCTCCTCCTTCTCCCTCTCTTGTTTTGGTGCCAGAAACAGTCTAATTACAACAGAGAACTTGAAGAGCCTGAGAGGAAAAAAATAAATAAATTAACCCACCACAGATAACTGATTAAAATGTCCTATGAAATCTAATTTGTAAAGCTCAAATCAGAATAAAAAGTGTTACTCCCACAATTCAGGGCCAATTTGATTTTTAATGAGACCCCTCAGAGACCCAGCCAAAATCTCATCAGGCTGCAACCGCGGCTACCTTCCCACCTGCCACAGGCTCTCTGAGGCGCCCCCCACGTCTGCTCCTGGGGACCCCCACCACCAGGCCTGCCATTCTGGCCCACTTCCCTCAGCTTCTTTATATGTCCACCACTCCCTTCTTCGGGCCACCTGCTGCTGAGAGCATGGCCTTACCCATGGTCTTACCCAGGTCTGAGCCTGGGCCATTGTGTCCCCAGGATGGGCAACAGCTAGTTTCCAGGACCTCTGTGGCCGTCCCTGACTCTCCCTTGTTGCAGGAAGAAGAGGCCGGGGCAGCAGCCTGTCCACCAGGACCCCCTTCCTGAGCTGTGTGTCTCTAGCTGCCGGGCAGGGTGTGGGAAAGAATGTGGGCTTAGAAGTCACAGAGAAACCCCCTTACCCCCCGCTGCCTGGTCAGACCCCAGCTCCACCACTCATTAGCTGTGTGATCTTGCATTGGTTGCTTTGCCTCTCTGGTCCTGTTTTCCTTGCTGTAACATCGGGCTATTTCTGCCTTGACATGTCACTAAACAGGTTATAGAAGGGAGGGCACGTGAAGCACTTTCTGCTGTGGGCCAGGGGTTCTGTAAATGTCAGTGTCCTCTTGTCCGTGCACCTGCGGCTTCCCAGGGACCCCGGATCACCCCCAGCCCATTCCTCAGCTTCCCCTCCAGAACCAGCGGATTTGGGCACTGCACAACTCAGTAGGGGAAAATACAGTCTATAGAGACAGAAAGTCTTATATTTTTAGCCCTTGTCTTGCCACTAGACACTTTGGGGATAATTTAGCCAACATCCAAGCCCCTGCAAACTGCACTGGGTAATGTCCTGCGGTTACGACCACTGCAAAGCTAAAGGTAGTGCATACGCGAGACTGGCTCGGTCACGATCAAGCACGGCCCCTCTTAGTATTTGCCACTTCCTTGGGCCCCATTTCCTCCTCCAGAAAGTGGGGATCAAAACAGTACCTACCTCATAGGTTGTTATGAGGGTGAAAAGGTTAATGAGCTAATATTTTTAAATCTTAGAACAGTGGCCGAGACGTGATACATACCGGGGGTGTGTCTGGGTCACACCGATGAGCGGGCTGGCTTGGATGGCTCGGGGCCATCTCGCTCCCAGGGGTGCATGGGAGAGCTTGGGGTCACACCCGTGACCTTCTCCCAGGTGGTAGGGAAGCCGGAGCTGGGGCTGCCACCAGAAAAATAGGGGCAAAGCAGATACCCCTGCACTTGCTGGGCCACACTATACCAGCCTGGGAACCACCAAAACAATAATGTTTTCCCTGAATTCTTGGGTTTTTAACCAAAGCGCTCTACTCCCTGTCCCCAATTTGCCTTCTTGAGGCACACCGCCACAGGATGCCCGCTGCTGGAGGGCTCTCTCCTGCTTCTGCTCTGTAGTGGGAGGAGGGGCAAGCCAGCAGCAGCAAGTGGAAAGTGGCAGAGCCAGTCCCAAGGGCGGCGGGCTCGGCCTCTTTGGGGGCTGGAGGAGGCTGGGTCACTATGTGTGTGTACTAAGGACTGATGAATGGGGCGGCTGAGCTTCGAGCCAGCTGCTAGAAGCAGGGAATTAAGCTGGGGGCAGATAGGAAGCTGTTGCTGGGCCCCAGGCGGGAAGTAAGATTCAGGGGCCTGGGGGGCATTGGGGGTGCTTCTCCCCTGGGCCAGCCTCTGCTCTGCTTCTTAACTGGGGAAGCCTCCAGACACTGCTCCCTGCGGGTAACTGACCACTGTGCTTGTTTCCTTCCCAGGCCAAGTGTACTCCTTCAGCCAGCAACCCCAGGACCAGGCCGTGGTGTCAGGCCAGCCAGTGACTCTGCTGTGCGCCATTCCCGAATACGATGGCTTTGTCCTGTGGATCAAAGACGGCTTGGCTCTGGGTGTGGGCAGGGACCTCTCAAGTGAGTACCCCCAGACCTCCCCAGGAAGGCCTGGACCCCTTCCCTGCCTGACCCAGCTACCCTCCTCAGGAACCCCACCTTCATCGGCATTTGGAGATTAAATCTCCAGATTTCACTGTGCATCCCCCCTGGGGCAGAGTCAAGGTGGGCTAGCTCTGGGTCCAGGACCCATAGGACTCTGAGAGCCCTTCCAACCACCGGTAATGAATTATCCATAAACCCTCAAATCCGGTGGCCAAACCCGAACAGGGTGGCCCTGAGGGATCTCTTCAAGAAAGTCAAACACAATTCAGGTAAAGTCAGATGCCTACAAGAAACGTGTTCCCTTTTCTTGGCCCAGAATGTATCCCCCACTTAAGTCATCGCCTGGTTCTTCCCGGGTTTCCATCCACTAAAGGGAGCCAAAGAAATTGAACTCTCACAGAGGAACCAAGTTGGTTTTACGGGTTACCGTGGGAGGGAAGAAAAGAAAAGGAGCCCACCCAGGCTGGTTTTGAGCAAGGATGTCCCAGTAGGCTCCCGTCACTTGCAGCTGAGCTCCCCCAGTTGGCGCGACGTCCTCTCATCTGTTAACCGTGGTGAATGTCAGCCCTTAAGCTCATACAGATGTCTTTCTGATCCATCCTCTCCCCGGAGAGACAAAAGAATAGACTCAGCCACCCGGTCACTCACCCATCAGCAAATATTATTCTCCCCTGGGGAGGTGGGCATGCGACTGCTCTCGAGGCTTAGCATAACCTGGAAAATTCGGGATCCAGGTGTCCCCGCCATTGGGGAATGGCTGAGGGTAGAAGAGGAGAAAAAATATATATGTATGTATTCAACTGAGAAGTCTCTTTGCTTCTCTCATGGTGTATAGCTGTAAGAAAATAAAAATCGAAGTGCACTCAGGAACATGATGGTTGGGAAATTAATATTTTAAAATGTGAGTTATGTCTTGCCAAAAATGTATATTGAAACATTATAGCCATGGTCAATAGCATCCCCGGGTTTGAGTGCTCCAGCCCCGCTGAGCATGGATAAAATACACAATAATATCTCCAAAATATACTGTGCTGCCATAAAATTTAAGTATTATGGGAACCAGCCAATTTCAGGGGCTCTGAACTTCCTTACCCTAGAGAAACTGGGGGAATGATCTCACCCTCCCAAAAGAGCATCACTCAAGCTCTGCGTGGCTTTGAGCTTGGACCAGGATCTTTGCTAGCTAAGGAGGTGCTCTGGGTTCCTGGTCAGTGGTTTGCAGCCTCCAGGCAGGGACTGGGGTCTTTTCTGGGTTGGTGGCCAAGAGGAAGCCCCAGGTCACCATGGATGTTCATCACCACACGGATAACTGACCCTGTGGCATCCAATTCCATGAATGGCTTTCTTGGATCAGGATTGGGTCCTACTAATTACTGAGGGACAACGGGGTTCTGATTAATTGGGGTCTGTTTGCTCTCTGACTTGACCTCACTTATATAAAGAAGGTTGTCTGTCTCCTTGCAAAGCCACCGAACTCAAATTCCTAGGAAAGTGTTTTCTGTTTGATCACCGATCCCCAAAAAAGCGTCAGGAAGATAATGACAGAAACTCACATGCTCCATAAATACTGTTTGCTTACCTAACAAGAAAGAGGAAAAGGTCCCGATTTCACTCAGCAGGTATTCACACAGCACTCGATAATGGCACAGGTTTCCCCTTGGGGAAACTGAGGCCCAGAATTGTTAAGACTCTAACCTGCCACAGTTCTATCCTCTTTTGTTTTACCTTTATCCTTTTCTGTGTGACCCGGCTCAGCTGACCAGGAATCATGCCCTCACTGAAGACCTACCTACCCGTCTTTCTGTTCACCAAGGCTGGAAAACACTTTCAAAGGAAATGATTTATAAATGCATGCCCTCAGATTGATAGAACATTCTTCTTCTGAGAAGCCCAAATGATTCTCAGACATTATGTCATAAATTACAATGATCCACAGGGAGAAAAGAGGATTCCCCCCTTTATTTGACAGGTAAATGAAGTCACAGTTGAGAAAGAAATTGATTCAAACATACAACCAATCCCAATGTGTGGGACCCTGGGGGAGGGGAGAATTCTGTTAGGGATCCTAACACCCAAAAATCCTGGCACCCTGCATGTTCTCGCCTCTAAAGCAGGGACCCTTTTGGCTATCCCAACTCACCGTCATTTTTCTTTAAACCAGCATTTACAGACTCTACTCTCTGCCACTCACGTAACATGAATCGTCCCACTTAATCTTCACCGTGACTCTATAAGATACTGATATTGTCCCCATTTTGCTGATGAGGAGACGGACGCACGAAGAAGTTCAAGTAACATGCCCAAGACAACAGAGCTAGGAAGGGACAGACTGGGCATTTGAACCCGGGCACTGAGACTGTAGAACCCAGACTCCCAATAATTTTGCATCCTCTGAGCATAGCTATGAGTCATGATCCTATGGAAGGAGCTAGAACTTGCTCAGAATCAATGCCTCTGGGCCTGTGTTTTCCAAAGATCCTGCCAGTCCATGGGACAGCATTGCAGCTCGTTGCCTAATTAGGCGAATACAAACAAACCCATCACTGATGTTTTCAGCAGCTCATGAGAGCAAAATTCCTGCTGCTGATAGCTTGCAAGACAACAAAAACACAAGCTCCAGCCAAGATGCCTGCAGGAGACCAGGGACTAATCAAGGACAGCGGGATCCAGAGGCTGGGCTGGAAGGGCTGGGGGCGGACAGCCGGCTACATTGAGGGCAGCAGCGGGGAGAGGGCTGGGCAGGAACCCGTTTCCAGCCCCTCGTCCTGGTCCTGGGGAGAGCCAGCTTAACTTACCTGGGCTTCTTCCCAAAGCCCAGCAGAGGGCAGGAAGGACGGGCAGGAGGGGAGGTGGTACTCTCGGGGCTACAGCCGTCTGCCTTGTGAGCACCTTGGGCTGGGCCAGAACAGCTGTGCCAGGCGAGGCTGTTTGCACGATGGGGACGATGCTAGCCATGAAGACGTGAGCCTGAAGGGCTCAGCTGCACAGGAAGCCCCCATACTGCATACTGGGAAGGATCACAGCTGTCTTCCGGACAAGGGATGTGTGCCAGTGGCCCCTGTACTGCTCACCTGTGGGGACGCCTGCTCCACCGCTGCAAGACCCTTAGCTTACGATGTGAGGGAACTTAGAGCTCCGATATTCCATCTAGAATAGAAAGCTGCTCTGCTGTGTCCCTGACTGTGCTTGCATGCAGCTACTGATGGGGATCTCACTACCACCTCTGGCACCCTATCCCTGCTGGACCTTTCAAATTATATTAAGAATATTCTAAAGTATTTCCCCACATTAATTCTGTCACTGGTGCTAGCTCTGTCCTTGGGAACTCCTTGAACATATCTAACCTGCACTTACAGACGGGAAGCATTTGGAGAGCTATTCCATGTCCCTCTGTCTCTCTGTTTCTGTCTCTCTCTCTTTTTCTCACTGGCTTAAGCCCTAATCTTATTCTAAAAGTTCGGATAGACCAACCCCTTCTTCCTACAGCACATTTCTGAGAACTCACACTGTCCTGGGGAAGGTCTTTTAGAAAGAGGAGATGTTTGTAGCTGCTGAAGGGTGTGTGGGCCTCTGAGGAAAGAAGGGAAGAGAACAGGGAGGAAGGTCTCTGTAAGAGGCTGGTGGATGGTGGGGAGGAAAGGAGACAGAGCTCAGGTAAGGGGACGATGGGAAAGAGATCCTTCTGGAAGAAACTAAGGAGGTCTCGGGCCCAAGGGCCAGGACAGGGGATCTGCCCAGCCTGCCCAGCCACGACTTCTGTCAGTATTTACATTCACCCTCCACAGCAGCAGGAAAGTTGATTAATGATTTATAATTCTCAAATTTTTATTTATCCATTATTCATCACCAGTAGTATAAGGGCCCTACATTCCTAAGTGTCCTGAGTGCCTCATAGTCAGTGCTTAATCAGGCCCTGGGGTCTGAGGTGGGGAGGAGAAGTGACCAGAATAGGGCCCCTTCGGGTTCAAGGTGGCCAGAGGATGCCGGGCACTGTTCAGGTTTGCCTCGATTTCTACTTCCTGCCCATTCTGAACTAACCCCCCCCCCCAAAGTCATTCTTGCTTCTTTTCCAGAGATTTCTGTTTTCTTCTGTCTCTTTCTTACTCTGTCTGCTGAGAACTGCAGCCTGGGTCTCTCTGTCTCTCTGTGTGTCTCCTTATCAAAATGCATGTCTGCTTGGTAAACCACAGCGCTGAGCACACTGCTTACCAGAGTACCCACCCTGCTGTGTCTTCCCACACTCAGCATTTCCATCTCTGCTCTCTCCGTCCTCTCCCATCACAGCCTCTCCAATATTCCTAAACCTACACGCACACACACGCTGCCCAATACCCAGAGAAAGCTCTTTTTTTGTGCTCCTCACGCCGAGGTCAGGGCCCTGAGCGGTCACCTGCCATGCCAGCCTCCAAGCCCAGCCCCAGCTCGCAAGTCCCACTGTGGTGCCTGTTTGGCAGGAACGCCCCCCCGTGGCCCCGCCCCCCTGACATGCGCACTGTGTCCACAGGCTACCCACAGTACCTGGTGGTAGGGAACCACCTGTCCGGGGAGCATCACCTGAAGATCCTGCGGGCAGAGCTCCAAGATGACGCCGTGTACGAGTGCCAGGCCATCCAGGCCGCCATACGGTCTCGCCCCGCACGCCTCACCGTCCTGGGTAAGAGCTGTTGCCGCGCGGGTCGGGGAGGCAGGGGCGAGGATGCTCCGGGAAGCACCGTGCGCTCGCTTCCAGAAGGGCCTCCACACTGGGCGAAGCCTAAAGCGGTTCCGGCGGCTGCTGCCCCACTGCGTCAGGACCCACTTCCCCTGCTAAAAGGGGAAAGTGAAAGTTCCTGCCCTGGGAATCGGAGGGTACTGCTAAGCAACCTGTGACCCTGTCCAACCCCAGCGGGTTTGACTCCAGCTTAAGGTGCTAAAAGGGGCTCTAAATGCCTATTTATTCCATGAGGAAGCGTGTTCTGCACGCGTGGTGGTTGTCAGGCCGGGTGCTAGGCAGTGGAGATATGGAGGAGAGTATGACACATCCTCGATTCCGTTCCGTCTCCAACTAGGTGCTAACAAAGCATGATTTCAGCACTCCTAGGGACCACTGCTGCACCTGTTCCTTCCCCATGCTCCGCCGCTCCCTGGGAGCCCCGGCTCTCTGCTAGAGAGCTGACTGCCTACATCATTCCTAGGAAAATTCATTTTAGGCCCTTATGCCAAACCAGACCTTCGCCCCTTGGCCTTTCTTCCTCTTGGCTTCCCAGGGGCCCAGTGGCCCTAAGACACCCTCCCTGGGAGGTCTCCACTCCTCCACTCAGGCAGACCCACCTGAGGACGAGGGAGTGAGCTCGGCTCCTCTTAAAGGGCCTCCTTCCAACTTTGAGGTCATGCCCTGTCAGCTCCCTTCCAGCCAGCTGCTACTGCGGACCAGGCCCCTGAGAACCGAGCCGTACACAGAAGGCATAAGGGCAGACATGTGCGTGCACTGTAGAAACCCTCTCAAAGCCCTTCCACTTATGCTACCCCGGCTATTGGGACGCAAGACAGTGGGACAGGGATTGTTGGCCTGGATGAGAAAACTGAGGCTCAGAGATGCCAACGGCCCCAGGGTTCTCCCGGCTAGGGCTCTGGTACCAGCGCACTGCCTCCTGGGTGAGGCTCCGCCAGTCCCACAAAGGACGGGACCCAGGCAGCGGAGAGGGGAGCCTGCCTGCCTCTTGGCAGGTGCTGTGAGGCTCCGACCACAGGGTCAGCAGCTGGGGTCCTGCCTCCTTGCCTGGAGGATAAGGCACGTGGTTGCTCCTGATGAAATATTTAAGAGCGTGTCAGGTTATCTTCAGATGGACACGGCAACACGCGGGCACGTTATGCCAAGCACGGCAGGAAGCCCAGGCGGACCACTTACCAAGCTCGGGGCTTGGATTCTTGAGACTTAACTCTGGGCCGACCCCAGAACCTCCCCCTGGCCCCAGGGTCTCCTCTAGCCTGTGATTAAGGAAAGAGAAAAGCAACCGGGTCCGGCGGGGTAAATACGCTGGGACAGCTCAGTCCAGAAGGGCCCACAGAAGAGGAATCAGGGATAAGAAAGGGAGAGACAGACTCTTCACGTCTCCCAAGATGGTGGCTAGAACAGAATGGGGGTACAGCATGGTGCAGAGGTGTGGAGAAGCGCAGGAGGATTTAGCATCTAGAATTTTTCTGATTTTTGAGTATTGTGCAATGCGGGAACAGATTTGGGCATCTCCAGAGATGAACCCGTTCCCCATCCTCAGAATAATCCGCCTTCTGCTGCCTTGCTCCCACTGTAGAGGGTACCAAAGAATGCTAAGTTGAGAGGGACCTAAGCACTGCCCTCTCCTAACTTCACGCAGGACCTAGACTAGATGCACACACAGCTCGTCGTCAAGTTCTCATCCTGCTTGCTGTCTGAACTCTGCCTGTCGCACCCAACCATTCACAGCCTGCCTCCTCTCCCCTCTCACGGAGGTCACCAAGCTCAAAGTAGTCCAAATGTTGTACAGATGAGGAAATTGAGACTCCGAGAGCAAAGCCACTCATGGCTTAATGACCACTCAAAATAGACCCCAGATTTTCTAACTCCAGACCAATGCTGTCTGCATCCCTAAATGCCACCACAGTCTGCTTGGTCTAGTTGCTTAAGGGCCGGGCTGCAGAGAGCAGGGCCACAGAGTCTCACCTGGACAGACTCAGTTTCGTGTTGGGTCACATCTCAAAGTCTCCGCCATCTCCGTCTCCTGTGTCCAGACCTGGCGCAGAGCCGGTTGACATGGGGAATATGCTTTACAAGTCTGGAAGGCAGTTGAACAGGGGGAAGGGGGACCTTCTAGGGGACCCTGGCAGCTAGGCTGTGGGATTCCTGAGAGCTGGAAAAGGAGCCTGAGAAGGCATTTGTCCAGCAGCCTTTCCTAAAGTCTCCACCAACCCCACTCTTCCTAACAAACTAACCCCAGGCAAGAAAGAGCTGGCCCAGACTCTGCCTCCAGCCCCTCCTGATCACCCTGGTCCCACCCCCTGAGCTGGTCCAGCAGGTGTCCACCCCCACTTTCGCAGGTCCAGCCGACCTCCGCCAGAGGCACCCAGCCCAACTGAGTTTCTTTATGGTGCACAGCCCCACCTACTGCCCTGGAGAGAGGCCCTGTGTGCAGAAGCTGACCCAGACTTCTGGAAGGGGAGCCCTGGTCTGCTCACTGTGCTGCATAGACAGAGCAGCAGAGCGAAGAGGGGCGTTGCTACCCCGGGCAGCCAGCTTCCCAAACAAGACCCCATCTGTTTTGCTGTGACATCTCAGCCTGGGAAAATGTCCCAGCCAGTTCCCCAAGGGAGGGGCTGCCTTCCCTGTGTTCCAGGAATGAGAGAGCTTCCTAATTTAGTCTGTATTTGCCTGAGATAGATTTTTAATTAAATAAAGTAAGAGCCTGATTAGAACCTGCGGAAGATGTGAGAGCAGAATCAGATGGCATTCCAACAAAATTGCAAAGCAAACACTTTGGCTGGAACAGAGGGAGACCCGTGGGGGTCTTCCATCAAAACACCAAGTGAGGAGGGCAAATACGAGACATTATATGGCCAACAGATGTGCATTGTTAAAATATGCATCTGCCGGGAGCCTGCCTGGAGAAACCAGAGGGCCAGCTCACAGAGCCCATAGTGCTCCGGGGAGGTCATGGGGACCCAGCCCCAGCAGCCAAGCCTAGAATTGCAGACGCATTAATTAGCCTTGTGTTTCCAGCTCCCAGATGCAATCAGGCCAGGAGCAACTTAGAGCTGAGCATTTGCTACCCTGGGGGGCGGAGGGAGGGAGCTAAAGGACCAGGAGAGCAAGAAGGGGAAGGGGCAGAGCCAGGCAAAGATTCCGGGACACCCCCCACCCCTACCCGTCCAGGTTAACGGCCAGGCTGCATTCCCTCTGTGGTCCAGGGGGCCCATGCCTTGACTTGGGCCAGGCTGAGAAAGGCATTTTTCCACCTGCAGAACATCTTAAGAATCATGGCAGCCCAGAGCAGCAGACTTGGAGGCAACAGTCATGGTCCTACCATTAACCAGCTCTGTGATCTTGGCCCTGATACTCCACCTCTCTGGGTCTCAGTTTCCTCATCTGTAACATGAAGGTGATGATAAATAAGATGGTCACTAGGCACTGAAGGGCTCCCAAAACGCTGTGAACTCTACAATACGGGGTCCAGCTTGCCGCACCAAGTAGTTGAGGAAAATGGCCCTATCTCCCACCAGAACCAGAATTCACGAGGGAGACTGAGGCACAGAAAGTAACAGAGTGTTTTGTGCAGCCTCTTACTTTGAGTCTGGAGAGGGGAACCTCTCAAAGTCCTGCCCAGCCCTGGGATTCTGGACTTGGCTATGCGTGTTAACCCCAGAGTCCTCCTTCTGTCTGCAGCTTCCGTGCCTTCCGAGCCATGTCTGTGGGGATTCCGCTTAACGGGACATCCTGGGACCCCCGTGCACGTGTGCGGAGCCAGCGTTAGCAGGAAGAGTCAGGGGCTGGGAGCAGAACCCCTACAGAGCTCACTCATTGCGTGCCCTTGGGTGAGGCCCTTAGGGCTCCTGTGGGGACTCTGGTTCAACTCTCTGACCAGCACTTAATATAGGGCAAGTCCTCAACATAGGGTAGGGTTTGTTTGGTTTTTGTTTTGTTTTGTTTTTAATAAATGAGTTAGTGAATGAATGGCATTTCTCATTCCTCATCTATGAAATGGGGATAATAAAAATCAAATCTCCCAAAACTGGTGTGAGCACCAAACTAACACACACACACACACACACACGCTAAAGTGTCACACACTCTGCAGTTACAGTCACACACACGCACATGCAGACTGCGTCCTCCTCCCACTGGCGGGAACCCCAGGGTTGACAAATACCTCTACGGCCCCAGGGCCGGAGCCTTAAGGACGATACTGCATTCGATCTTGCTAACTGCCTGAAAATTTGAGAAGCAAGGAATTGGAGGACCTAGATCAGGGAGGAAATGGAAGCTAAGGTTTTGATCAATGAATATTTCCTGAACACCTACTAGGTGCCCCGCACTGAGCTCGACAAGTGAGGTTCACGGGTCAGTGAAAGGGAACACCAGCCCTGCCTTGGTGAGCCTGAGTCCTGGCAGAGAGAGCCGGTCAATCCATAGTAAACAGGTTAAACAAATGAATTGTGAGGGTCAGAAGTGGATGGTAATGACCCCTGGGGACACAGAGAAAGAAGAGCAGGGTGGGGGGGACAGGAAGTAGGCAGGGGAAGATGGCGGGTAGCGGGTTAATTATTAAAAAGGGTGTTTCCCCAGTCTTCCTCCCATTCCCCTTATCTTCCTGGCCCGTTCTAATATTAACTCTGCTGTCTTGTGGCTCCCATTGGAAACAAAGCTTTCTAAATCAACATGAATTATTTAATGATGGAGACTAAGTCAATTCAAATAAAGAGGGTGTCTTTAAAATTATGTCAAGCTCCAGACACTGAGGAGGCAAACACGGAGACGGTCCAGAAGGGTCCCTGAGTTTCCAGAGCCATGATACCCGCCCCCGCATCTCTCCACCAGAGCAGCTGGGGGGCCCGGGTTCCCTAAATGCCTGGCGCTGGCAGCAGCCCCCAATTCCTGACCCGCTCATCCTCTGTGTAGGTGTGTCCAGAGAGCGGCAGTGAACAACTTGGGTCATCCAGCAAGGGAAGGCAGAGCTGAAACACAGCCCGAGAGCACCGGCTTCTCTGGCTCTTCCAGAAACGGGTGGCAAGAAACCCAGCCACAGTCTCCATGTCAGTAAGGGACAGACCGAGCTGTTCTTCGGGGGTGAAGAGGCCCCCCCCACAGAACAAAGCCCAAGTCCCCCCCCTTTTAATTCATCTCCTTTCCCTCCAGCCCCTGCTCCAGCACCCCTTTGCTCCAGCTCACAGTTCCTTCCAATGCCCACACTTACGTGCCTTCACACCTGTGTGTTGCTGCCTGGAAGGTCCTTCCTTCCTTTCTTCCCTTGGCCGACTCTTGCTCCCCTGTCAGGAACCATCTTGGACATCACCTCCTCCAGGAAGCCTTCCCTGAATGCCACATGGCCTGGCTTTCCCATTCTGTGCTCCCTTAGCCCTCCGTCTGCACCTCAGTCACAACACTCAACTCACGATCTTGAGAGTAACCGTTTCCCTGTCTGTCTCCCCCAGTGGGTCTCTCGCCATCCTGCCCAGGACAGCCTGCAGGCACATACTGGGTGCTCAGGAATGCTCATCATAGAACTGTAGCAACCAGGCTTGGGGCAAACAAGAGGGAGTTCCCCCTCGCCGCGGGGTACGGTGCCTGGCAGACACTGAGACCCACGGCTGTGTCATATTGTGCGTGTTGTGTTTTGTCGTGTCGCGTTGTGTTGTGTTTAGAGGGGCAACGCGGCTTCGGGGTAACAGCCCAGACTCTGAAGGCCAGACGGCCTATCCTGGAAACCTAGCTGTGTCGCTTTATCCATGCCTTGACCTTGGACGAGTCCCCTGCCCTCTGTGCCCCGGTTTCTTCATATGTAAAATGGGGTGATAGTCCTCCCTGCCCTCTTAGGGTTGTAGAGAGGATTTAACAGGATAATTGATGTAAGACATTGCTCAAAACAGCGCCCGGTAAGAGGCAAGCCACAGAAGAGACTGCCGTTATTATCATACTCGTGGTGGGGGTTATTATTATTTTTGCCATGCTCAGAAGCACCGACAAGCAGCCCTTCCTTCCTGGGGGGCCAGGAAGGGGGCCCTGAAGAAGCTTTGCCATCCAGCACGCAAGGCAGAAAGACGCGAATCCTGTGGACCTCTCCCGGGCTCGCACGCCTGGGAAGACAAGCAGAATTGATTTCCTTATCTCCTGATTAAGCTTGTTTTTCTGGGCCCCGGCCTGGTCTTAGGTGCTGTATCTCATTTGTGCTGTGTGTCTGCTTCCTGCCACATTCATTACCCTGCAATCACCCCCAAATAGGGGCAGCAAACAAGCCAGAGAGGGGAGAGAGGAGCAAAGGCAGCGTCCTTATCTCCTGAAGTTCCAGATGGGAGCCGAGGTCTGAGCTATTATCCCCCTCAGCCCAACCCCCGAGCCCCCGCCCCTGACACCAGCTCCTTCCCACTCCCTTCCTGCCACTCTGCCCTTACTGGGGGCCCAGGGACAGAAGCAGAGTCTCCTCCTCCATGTCTCTTGGGGCACCATGTGCCCCTCTTGGTTTAATTTGCCTCCTGGTTTAACTCTGTGCTTACCTGCTTGGGCAGGTTATAAGGTGAGCGTGGTCTGAGGGCATTGAATTACCTTAAGGTGACCAATAGTCCCTGTCTTCTAAATTACATTATAATATAATATAATAATATTTATTTTAATTAACTTATTTATTTTATTATTATATAATGATATTAATATTATTAATGATATTAATTATATTAATATACTAATAAAGTATCATTGTGTGATTATATTTATATTATTATATTATATTATATTGAGGGTAGTTAGCCATATGACCTCCCTGAGTAGCTGCCCAGAGCAGTAGTCGGTGGCATGTGGAGGTTGGGCAGGGCAGGAGGCAGTGATGGAGGGTCTCTCTGGAGGCTCCTGTAACCACTGGGTCAAGTACATTGACTTCAGAGCTGGGCCCTCCCTCCTGCTGCCGCCCCCCCCCCCACAGTCTCCCTGATTCTCTAATCTTCCATGGAAAGGAATGCTGCCCCCCTTCCCCGCCACCACCAGCCTGACTCCCCATCTACCTGTTCTTCATTTCAACCTCAGTGTCAGAACAAATTGCAAGGCCCTAAAGGGCTTGGGGGTCCATCAGGGATGGAGGCAAACTCAGTGCTTCCCTTTCGGGCTGTGTGTAGTGGGGGAGGGCAGGCAGGAAGTGGGGAGACCTGATGCCAGAAACACCCATGCCTGCCTTACCCTCCCTAGACCCAGCCAATGAGAAAAGAGCTAATCAGCCTATTTAAATGGTCTCGCTGCAGAAGCCCAATACTCTGCCTTGGACTGGAGGCAGCGTCCCCAGTGGCCAACCCACGGCCAGGCCCTCCTCTCTGCCTTCCAGCATCTCTTGCTTTCAACAGCAGCACAAGGGAAGGCAGGGAGGTTCTGTAGGAGCCCACTGGATCTGCTGCACAGGCAAGGCGCTCCGCCTCCAGCTCCCTGCCCCCACCACCCCGTACGGAGTTCTGCTGACCCCTCGGGGGTCCCCATCACTACATGTCTGAGGCTCCCCAAACAGCCCCATGTCCCCGAAGGGTGCCACCATCATACCCCGAGCACTGTCACGCCTCCGGGTCTAAGCAGGACAAGGGCCCCCACCTGGAGGTTGGGGGGGCAACATCATTGTCCCAGGTCTGCCACCGACATGGCAGGCCCAGGTCTTTGCCCTTGAGACCTGGGATAGTGATGCGTAACCATCTCTGGACCCTCTGTCTCTCTCTGTCTGATAAAATCAGAAGCAGGGAAGAGGAAGTGCAAGTCCACGCCTCGGTCCGGCTGTGATTTGCCTTCATTTGATGGTAGTTTGGGGGTCGGGTCTGAGGGGCACTGTTCCCATTGTTGCCTGGCTCTGAGGAGCAAGGATAATATGTTCTTCCACTGCTTTAACCAAGCGTGACCCTGGGAGACGCTGAGCAGTCTTCACTGCTCAGCAAAGGGGAGCGTGAGCTAGACTGTGGAGGGCTGCAAAACGACCTTGATCTCCTGGCATCGGCCATTTGCCGTGGAACCAGCAGCTGCATGGGAGAGGAGAGCCACCTTCCTGTAACTTCCAGGCTGCAGCTGCCCTCAGGGGGGCCCTCACCTACTTTGCCATCAGGGGGCTGCTTCCTCTGCCTTGGGCATGGCTCCCGCATGTCCCCGCAGGCCCGAAAAAGCACAGGCAAGAGCCGGCTTATGTCCGGGGGCCTTGCAGGAGTCCTGTCAGGAAACCCAGCTGGCCACATACGAGGCTCCCTGCTCGTGCATCAACCGTAGGCACACACAGACACCTCACCTCAAGGACAAATGCACGGTGTGCATGCACACACACACACACACACACTCAATTCTAAGCATGGCCGAATCATGGTGGAAAAACACAGGGACCCTCGGTCAAGAGAATCTGTCACTGTTGGGAAATGAACAAATCTTAGTAACTCAACAAAAGCACTGACCGTCCCCTCCCAGTCAGGCCCAGAAATGAACAGAGCAGGTGGGGCATGAGAGACCCAGCGTGAGACCCCGCTTTTCTACTGATTCCCCGTAATGAGAAACCAAGTGCAGTGAGAATGGGTCACAGAGACCCAGAGGGAGGGCCAGGGCCAGCAGGGTCCCACCCAGGAAGGAATCGCCTCTCTCACGACTCCAGCCTCTGGGGCACCATGGGTGTCCCGCCCAGGACGGTGGCCCAAGCCAGCCCTGGGGGAGGCCAGACCTGCTGAGCTGGGCAGGGAGACTCCAGGGGTAAAAATAGCTCGCCACTTCTCCGCTTCAGCCTCAGCCCGGGCCTGAGACGAGGGTTTCATGGCAAATTATGGATTTAAAACTAGCAATGAATCTCCATTACAGCATGAAATGAGAAAGGAAAGCACCACCAAATGAAAGCCTTCCCCGCGGCAGCCAGTGGGGCAGGGTAGGGGTGGAGTTTCAGCAGGGAGGTTCCAGATGAAGTCACTTGCACAAAGCACACCCACAGAAGCGGTGGCAGAAAGAGGGTCCCGGGAGATGGGGCAGAGGCCGGAGCCCCTGAGGAGACCCCTGCTGTCCCAGGTCATCGGAGGACACCTACGTGGCAGGGGTGTCACTTCTCTCCAGAGCAAAGATGCATGGCTATCTCAGGAGGGGGAACAGCCAGAGCTTTGTTAGTTTGGGGCTGTGTTGGGGTGCGACCCAGCTGGGAGGTCTGGCCAGAGAGGGGCATTTTGGGAACCCTGGCCCACTGCCTGGTAGTCCTCCCCTTAAGATAATGGACCATCAGGATACAGGTCTCCTTCCAGCCCCAGGGAATTCCAGGAGCCCCCTTTGAACCGTCACATTGTCCCAGGGCCCCCAGCATCAGGGAGGGGCCTGCACAAGGAACCGAAGGCTTCCTGACAGCCCCCCCACACCCTGTTTCCCAGATACGCCTGGGGAGCCAGGGTCTCTGGACCCACAGCATCCGTTTTCCATCCCATTAAGTCTCATTATCAGAGGACTGCCTGCTGCTTGTTTCCCCCTCGCTCCAGGCCTCGTCATGATTCTGTCCAGTCAGAGGGTGTTTTCCTAAGTGGGAGTGTGCTAGGCGCCCAGAAACCCATGCAGGTGCTTCCGTTTTACCAAAGTAAGTACCTGAGCCCCGCAGCCCAAGAAGGCTGGCTTCCAAAAGAGTGTCACGTTTTCACAAGTCGATCAGGTGTTTGTAAATGTTTATGGAAAGGAGGAACTTTCCATGTGTAAATATGTCAGGAACCGTGTTAGCGGCTGAAGAATCACCCGGTGCCTGCCAGGAACACCATAGCAGCCTGGAGGGGCGGGGGTGGGAAGCAAGAAGCAGAAGGGCAAGCCCATGGCCACACAGCCATCCCGCTGGAAGAGCTGCACCTCCCAGACACACCTCTTCCTTCCTGCTCTGCTCGCTCCCTGTCTCTCCTCACAAAGAGATGGACACACACTCGTTCCCTAGGATGATGGAAAGAACTCATCTTGCAAATGGCTAGGAGACGAGAGGAGAGGGGAGGGGAGGGGAGGAAAGGAAATAGACTAGAGCCTGAACAATACATGGGAAGGAAAACGCATCTTCTCGGACTGGGAAAGTTGGGCTCTAACAAAGGGGCACCTGGGAAGACCCTGGCTCTCTTCCAGCCCTGGCCCCAAATACCAAGTTGGCCTGGGCAATGGTTCTCCTGAAGACTGAAACCTAACCTTGATTTAGAGAATCAGAACTGGAGGGAATCCACCAAACAAGGCTTCTTCACTTCATTTTTTCAGCACGGGTCTGGGCACTTTCCATGTGTCAGATACTGTTCTAGGCACCAGAAATATACATCAGTGTGTGGCCCGATAGATTATGAACAGAGCAAAATCTCCTGCCTTTGTGGAACATATTTTCCTGCAGAGGGAATTAGACAATAAACAATAAACATTGCAAGAATGTTATAGTCTGTTAGAAGGCGGTAAGTGCTCTTAAAGTAGAGCAGAGTATAAGGAGTTGGGTTTCTTAAGAGAGGACAAGTTGAGCAGACAGGGGGGACCTCCCAGGGGAGCTGAACTTTTTTTCATCTTCCCATTTATTTTTTAATAAATGAGAAAGAGGGGGGAAGCAGGCTTCCTGCTGAGCAGAGAGCCCAATGCAGGACTAGGTCCCAGGACCCTGAGATCATGACCCAAGCTAAAGGCAGAGGCTTAACCCACTGAGCCACCCAGGTGCCCTTTTAACAGCTTTCTTGAGGTATAATTTACATACCATTAAGTTCAACCATTTTAAGTGTATAGTTCAATGATTTTTAGTAAATGAAGGGAGTTGGGTGGCCAGCACCCAATATTAATATGAGGCCATTTCCATCACCCTAAAAAGATCGCTTGTCGATCTCCGTCCCACCCTCAGTCCGAGGAACCACTGATCCTCCTTCTGTCTCTATGGACTTGCCTTTTCTGGACATTTCATGTAAATAGATCCATACAATATGTGATCTTCCCATCTGGCTCCTTTCACTCAGCATAGTACTTTTGAGATTGGCTTATGTGGTTGCATGTACCCATAGTTCATTTCTTTCTGTTGCTTTTTATTGATAAATACTTTGTTTATCCATTCATAACTTGATGGACATTTGGATGGTTCCAGTTTTCAGGCTATCGTGAATAATGCTGCTAAGAACATTCATATACAAGTCTATGTGTGGGTATATGTTTTCATTTTTCTGGGAGGGGGAAAGAGAGCAGGGGAAGGGACAGAGAGAGAGAATCTTTAAGCAGATTCCCTGCTGAGCACGGACCCCCCCCCCAAGGGGGGGCTTGATTTCACGACCCTGAGATCATAACCTGAGCCAAAATCAAGAGTCGGCCACGTAACTGAGCCACCCAGGTGCCCTGTTTTCATTTTTCTTGGGTCAGTTCCTAGGAGTAGAACAACTAGCTCATGTAGAAAGCTTATGCCTAACTTTTTTAAAAAGTGTCAAACTCTTTACCAAAGTGGCTGCATCATTTATTTCATTCTGACCAACAATTTATGAGCATTCCAGTTTCTGTATATCCTCATCAATACCCGTTACCAGTTAGCTCTTTATTATGGTAATTCTGGAAAGTTTCAGGTGGTATCCCATCGTGGTTTTGATTCCCTTCCTTTTTTTTTTTAATTTTTTTAAGATTTTATTTATTATTTGACAGAGAGAGAGAGAGATCACAAGTAGGCAGAGAGGCAGGCGGTGGGGGCGGGAAGCAGGCTCCCCACGGAGCAGAGAGCCTGATCCGGGGCTCGATCCCAGGACCCTGAGATCATGACCTGAGCCAAAGGCAGAAGCTTAACCCACTGAGCCACCCAGGTGCCCCTTGATTCCCTTCTAATGACTCCCGATGTTGAGCATCTTGTGATGTGATCAATTGATATTATCAATTTCTTTAAGATTTATTTATTTATTTTAGAGAGGGAGAGAGAGCACATGCACGAGTGGGAGAGGGGCAGAGGGAGAGAGAGAATTTTAAGCAGACTCCATGCCCAGTGTGGATCCCTATGTGGGGCTCAATCCCATGACCCTGAGATCATGATCTGAGCCAAAACCAGGATTCGGACACTCAACCAACTGAGCCACCCAGGTGCCCAATAATTACGATTTTTATTGTTCAGTGAAATGTCTATTCAGAACTTTTGCCCATTTTTACATTGGATCATTTGTCTTATTATTATCACGTTAAAAGAGTTCTTTATGTATTCTGGGTACAAGACTTTTACCAGATATGAAATCTGCACATGTTTTCTTCCAGTTTGTGGTTTCTCTCTTCGTTTTCCTAAAGGGGCATTTTGAAGCACAAAAGCTTCTAATTTTAATCAAATCTAATTTCACAGTTTTTTTGTTCTGTTTGAACTGTGCCTGGTGGCATAGTTGGTTAAGTGACCAACTTTTGGTTTTGGCTCAGCTCACGATCTCAGGGTTGTGAGGTTGAACCTCGAATTTGGCTCCATGCTCAGAGGGGAGTCTGCTTAAGACCCTTTCTCCCTCTGCCCCTCCTCCTGGGCTCACTTTCTCTCAATCTCTCAAATAAATACATCTTTTATATTATATCTAAGAACTTTGTCTAACCCAAGGGCACGAAGATTTACTCCTATATTTTCTTCTACAAGTTCTAGAATTTTGGCTCTGAGATTTAGTCTGTGATTCATTTTGCGTTAATTTCTCTGTCATTTGTGAAATAAGGACTTAAATTCATCATTTTTGCATTCAGCTATCCAGTTGTCCCAGCATCATTTGAAGAAAAAGCCTGTCATTTCCTCCACTGAAGTGCCTTAACGTCTTCATCAAGTAGCAACTGACCAAAAATGTAAGGGTTTATTTCCAGGCTCTCAGTTCTAATACATTGGCCTATGAGATTCTTCTTTATGCCAGTACTATGGTGGCTTAATTACTATAGTTTTCTAGCAAGTTTTGAAATCAGGAAAAGCAACTCCAATTTTATTCTTTTTCAAAATGGTTTTAGCTAATTTAGCTCTCTTGCATTTCCATATAAATCCTAGGATCAGCTGATCAAAATGGTTGCTGAAATTTTGATAGGAATTGTGTTGGAGGAGAACTGTCATCTTCACAATACTGAGCCCTCTAATCCATGAACACGTGACGTCTCTCCATGTGTTTAGATCATTAATTTTTGTAGTTTTTAGCGCATGTGTTGTTCTTGTATTCAGTTCATTCCCTAGCATTTTATTCTTTGTGATGCTGCTGTAAATAAAATGATTTTCTTAATTTACTTTTCAGATAATCTGTTGCCAATGCACAGAAAAACAATTGACATCTGTGTATGGGTCTCAGATCCTGTAACCTTGCTGTAACCACGTTTTTAGATTTTAATGGTTTTTGTGAATTCCTTAAGATTTTCTGCATATAGGATTATCTTGTCTGAGAGTAAAGATAGTTTTACTTTGTTTCCAATCTGATGCCTTTTTTCCCTTGTTGAGTTGACTAGAACTTCCAGCATGAAGTGAATAGAAGTGGTAAGAAAAATATCCTGGATTTACTTCCAGTCTCTTTCATCATAAAGTATGTGATCTATAAATTCCACATGGATGCACTATATCAAGTTGAGGAAGTTTCCGTCTGTTCCTGCTTTGTTAAGAGCTTTCACCGTGAATGATAGTGGGTTTTATGAAATGCTCTTACCACATCTCTTGTGATGATCGTGTGGTTTTTGCTCTTTATTCTATTAATGTGGTATATTATATTAATTGATTTTCAGATATCAAACCAACCTTGCATTCTCAGGATAAATTTCAGTCATGGTGTATAATCTTTTTCATATGTTACTGGCTTCAGTTTGTTCATTTTTGTTGAGGTCTTTTCATCTATGGTCATGATGGACAGTGGTCTGTGGTTCTCTTTTCTTGTGATCTCTTTGTCTGGCTTTAACATCAGGACAATGCTGGTCTTGTAGAATGAATTGGGAAGTGTTCCTTCCTCCTCTATATTCCGGAACATTTTGTGAAGGATTGATAGTATCTCTTCTTTACATATTTGATAAGATTTATCATTTCTTTACTTGATATAGCTCTACTCAGGTTTTCCATTTTGGAGGTGGATTTTTTTTTTTTTAAGATTTTATTTATTCACACAAGAAAGAGAGTGTGTGCATGCAAGAGCAGTTGGGGGGATGCAGATGGAGAGGGAGAAACAGACTCTCCACTGGGCAGGGAACCTCAACACGATGCTCGATCCCAGGACCCTGAGATCATGACCTGAACCAAAGGCAGACACTTAAATGACTGAGCCACCCAGGTGCCCCTAGAAGGTAGCTTTTAAAACAAAGACTTGAAGAGGTGAATGTGTTGGCTGTGAATCTTGAAATAAAATCCCTACATTAGGGGCGCCTGGGTGGCTCAGTGGGTTAAGCCGCTGCCTTCGGCTCAGGTCATGATCTCAGGGTCCTGGGATCGAGTCCCGTATCGGGCTCTCTGCTTGGCAGGGAGCCTACTTCTCTCTCTCTCTCTCTCTCTGCCTGCCTCTCTGTCTGCTTGTGATCTCTCTCTGTCAAATAAATAAATAAAATCTTTAAAAAAAAAAAAAATCCCTACATTACCTGAAAAAGCAGTCATTGAAGGGTTCTAAATAGAGGAGTGGATGATCCAAGTTCCATTTTTTTTTTAAGATTTTTATTTATTTATTTGACAGAGAGAGAGAGAGACAGTGAAAGAGAAAACACAAGCAGGGGGAGTGAGAGAGGGAGAAGCAGGCTTCCCGCTGAGCAGAGAGCCCAAAGTGGGGCTTGATCCCAGGTTTCTGGGATCACGGCCTGAGCTGAAGGTAGACAGTTAACAGGCAGCCCTCCAAGTTCCTTCTTTAAAAGGATCACCATGGCTGCTGGATTGAGTACAAACTACAAGAGGACGGGGAAGGAGACCAGTTAAGTGACTCTTGAAGTGATCCAGGTAAAAGGTGAGGAGACTCCGACCAGGATGGTGGCAGTGGAGGTAGTGGACAGCAGGTGGGAGAAAAAGAGAGGAGTCCAGCATGGTGCCAAGGTTTTTGGGGTAGTGCCTTTCATCCCTGTAAACTTGGATGCAAAGACCTGAATGTAGATATGCATTTCTGGGGTGCTGTTTTACATTCTCATAGGAGTCAATCAGTACTCTCCCCAAAGCTTAATAACTAATATAGACCAACTTATTTATTTTTAGGAAACTATGGCCCAGAAGGGTTGAGCTACTTCCCCAAGACCACTCAGCTAGCTAGCTGTGAAGCTTAGACGATCCCAGGTGCTTTTTCCACTGTCTTGGGAGCTTTCGTAGGAGCATGTGTGATCGGACCCCTCCCCACAAGTCTAATGGGACCCACTCTCTCCTGCCTAGGAGCACCTAGGGAAGACGGCCCCTCCTCGACTTCCAGCTTCTAGGCTGCACCTGCCTCTCAGACCAGAGTGGCCCTCCTTGTGCCCACGTCTGTCTTCACTCCCGCCGTCCCCCTTTCCCATTGCCCTTGGCCCATCTGGGGTCCACAGGCTCTGAAACCTCCCCGGGCAGATCTGGGAGAGAGCCTGTCTGCCATCCACAGCTCCCTTGTCCCACAGAGTGGCAGAAGAGCAGCAGCTTATGTGTGGAAGAGAATGAGAGCCCTTGGCTTTTATCTGTGCTGAATCTTATCTAAGGAGGTTCAGGTACCAAGAATGAGAGAGAAAAATAATTAAGGGAAAGGCAGGTGAAACGTTGACTTTATTATTACTTAAGTGCTGCAAAGCTTTTAGTTCTTGTTTTTATACCAATGACACCCAGTGAGGGGGAATCAGCTTGGCCCACTATCTGAGCCACACACCCGCTCACGCCACTTCCTGGCCGCCTATAAATCACATTCAATGGCTTCCATTGGCAAGACAGAGGAAATAATTAAGGCGAAGGTGGCTGAAATGTTGATGTTATTACTGTAAAGCAACAGCCTCTTTAGTTTCTACACCAACGAAATGCAACCAAGGGAAATCAGTTTTCACGATTACCTTTCGGAGATGCAAATCCAAGAGCCTGAACCCAGGCTCGAAGGAGGCGGGTACCAAACCAGGAAACATTTCCAAGTCTGTGGCAGTCTCTCGGGGGCTTTTAAGCCCACAATTTACCTTTTGACTGCATCCTATTTTCTCTCAAATCCTTTATTTCCCACTTATTTATTGACTAGAGACACAGTACCAAAAGGAAAACGAGAGAGAGAGAGAGAGAGATTCTCCAACTGCTGGTCTTAAAAAATCCATCGCAGGAAATGGTTCTCTGGAGGGAGGATTTCAGCACTGGCTGTGAACCAGTGCTTAATTGAATCTCTTTACTCCAAGGTATGTCCACCTGGAGGGATGGCTTCTTTGGAATGCCACTAGACAGAGGACCTGCCCCATCTTATCCTGCCCCAACAGGGGGATGGAAGTGGCTGGGGGGGCTGTGGGCAGCGCTCCCAGGACAGACCCCTGGGCCTTGCACACATGACCGTCTGGGACTCTGCCTTCCCTGTAGACACATTTTCCAACAAAGTGTGTCAACCGCAAACCCTATGCAAGGGGTAGCGTGGGGTTTGCCAAGGAATGAGGGACTATCGAGTGGACAGAGGCTGTAGAAATCCCTGAGCCCAGGTTTGCGAGAGGCAGCTGGCAACGGGCAGGCCACATAGTCACACAGACATGTCTGCTTCGCTCCCAGAGTATCTTTAGAGGTTTCTAAATCCGTTGCCAGCATGTAAGATTCTGAAGGGTTTTGTATTAAAAATTCACATTTCTGGCTTCTGTTGCAAAGATCTGGCAGTATCAAGGCCATTTGCCTGCTGGGCAACAGCAATGGAGGGGCGGTTCCCCTGAGCGCAGTGTGGCTCCCGGGTCCCCGCTCACTGTTGCTCATCTCCGCCACTCGCTGCATCCACCTGATACTGAAATCCGCCGTCTCTGGTCTCATCGAGCCCCATCGTGGACTCCCAGCGTGCACCTGGCCTGAAGCAGGATGAGGAGGGGGGTAGGCAGAAGGCCAGCAGCATCCAGTCATCCCAGCCAAGTTACCGAAGGCAGGCTTGCAGGAGGGTTTTAGGTGAGGTTTGGAGCATGAGTGGAATTTGAACAAATTAATCAGTTTGTCATAGATGAGTGGACAGTGTGTTCCTTCCCGGCTAACAGCGGCTCTAGGGTGACACGAGCCCAGAACTGGTGACCAGGCTGTCTCCTGCCACTCACCTCCTGGTATGAAAACGCTCCTTAGGGAGCGTGACATTTAAACGGGACCCGTGACAGGCGGGAGCGGGAGGATCCGTTTAGCAGGTAGTGAATTAAGTAACATTAGGCTCTCCTTTCCGATGTGGTGGGGGAGGGGCGTGTCCTTTATTAATCTAGTATTTTAGTTAATAGAGAGTTATTATCCCATCCTACCCACATCAGCCCCGAAATAATATAAGAATGCATTAAAAATAGATCCCATTTTCCTACTGGAACCAATAGGAGTCTCTGGCAGAACTTGTGGCCAGCCTCATTTGACACAAAATAGCCTTTGGTTCTAGGCTCTTCGTGCTGCCCATGTGCTGAGGTCCCACTGGAGGCTCTAGACCTGCTGTCTGATGCAGCAGCTGCTTACCACAGGTGGCTACTTGATTTTAATTTCAAGTTAATTAAGATCAAATAAAACTAAAAATATAGCTCTGCAATCACACTAACCTCACTTCCAGCGCTCAGTCGCCACATGTAGGTTTGAGAAAGCTGGTTTAAACAGGACGCAGGCATTCCTGGATCCTCTCACCAAATTCCATCTCATCATCCTCCAGCAACCCAGCAGCACCCACTGTAGAGGCAGGTTCAAAGGCCCGGACCTAGAAATGTCAAGGTCAGCTTCCCGGAAGCGCCAGCATTAATATCGTAATGCGGTCTCTGAGTGGAAGCTTCCCGGCTCCTTTATTCAGCAAATCTTTATTAAATTCCTACTCTCTGTAAAAGTGTCAGAGACAAAGGGGAGATGCAGAAATAGTAAACCATCCTCTGTACCCTCAAGGAGTTTATAGCCACAGGACAGAGAAAACACCTAAGCCACTTACTGTCATATGAGGCAGAATGAAAAAAGTATTTGAATATGTAAGCAAAATACAGAGAAAGTGTTCGTTTCAATGGAGAAGATCTGGGAAGGCTTCACAAGAGAAGCAGCTCCTGAAATCTTCCTGGATAGAATCAGTAGGATTTTAGTAGGAGGAGGATGAAAAAAAATCATCATAATAACACAAGCAAAAGCACAGAGACGTCAAAAACAGCACACTCTGAATGGAGAGCCGGGGTTCAGGGATGACTGGAGTGGATGAGGAAGGAACGGAGTGGGTGAGAAGTGTAATGGGAGGCGGCGCTCCATAAAAAAGGGACTTGAGCCGTGCCAGAGAGTTTGAACCTTGGTTATGAGCAGTGGAAACCATTGTAAGCGTTTGACGAAGTTTATCTCCTGACCTGAAGACCCCTGAAAAAGAGCCATATGGCATATGGGGCATGGGTCTGAAGGCAGGAAAGTGCCCGCGTGTTAGATCCTGGTTAACAGAAGGAAGGACAACCAGGAGTTTGCCGAAGCACTTGCTAGAGACAAGAAAGGGCAAATGCTGGGGCAGGGGTGCTGTAGTGGGGTTGGAGAGTCCCTCCCCCCGATTTTTGTTCGCCTAGGGACTCCTAGGGAACACCTTGAATGCCATTCAACTCAACATTGATTCTAGCAACAAATATCCCATGGTGACTCAGCATATTATTCTTGAATAATCCAGAAGTTTCCATGTCTTGGGGTCCTGAGCCATTTTGTAATTGGTATTTGCTGAAGGCCTACGGTGGGCAGCTCAGCTGGGGAAGGGACCACCAGCAGAGACACAGGTGGCCCCCGGAGCCCGGTGACCTGAGTGCCTGCTTCGCCCCCACAGACCCACCCACCTCCTGTGCCTTAGCCATGCCCATACTCACTAGCAGGTCAGAGGATGAAAATCACGGGTGCGAGGTCACCTGCTCCCCACGAACGCCTTCCCCCTGTATCTGTGGCACTCAGCATGCCCCAGAGACTATTAGCACCTCTCTGGGAATATTTAACTGAAAACAATTTCTAGTTGGGATCTGTTATAATTACTAATTAGATCTGATTATAATTATCTCTCGCTGCCATCCCTTACCTTGACACACAGGATAGCACAAGGCCTGGCGACAATTAGCTGTGAGTCTTTCCTGATACACTGGCTGATTACGAACACAATTGCAGGGTCGGGGGGAAGAGCCTGGCTTATTAAGGGAGGCTGCTGTTTACCAAGGAATGTTGTGATCAAATTAGATTAAAATTAATGAGGGGGAAACTCAGAGTGCAGAAATGTGCATTTTTTCCCTCAACTATCTCCTTTTTGTCTCGGCTGATGACATCATTTGGGGGAAGAAGCTGACTCCTTTGTGTCAGGGTCCCCTTTTTTCCTCCACCTGGGCTTTTGGGGCTTCTGGCCACCGCGTCCCCTGCCCCCTCCCACTCATCAGCCCAGTCCAGCTCGGAGGGAGGCACGGGATCTGATGAACAGACTTTCGGCAAATCTGTCCCTTGAACTCTCTGAGCCTCAGTGTCCTCATCTGTAAAACGGGGAAACACTTACCTGTGAGCCAGCCACCTGCCCCAGTTACCTGCAGGGCTCTGGGGATTGGGAAGTTCTGGGGGCCCCACAGGGTTCCATGGCTAGGGCTTAGTCATCTGCGAATCTCTGGGCTCAGGCCCAGGCTTAGGGCAGAGAAAGTGCTGATAACCGAACCTCCCCCATCCCTCGCCAGTGCAGGAGCCTCCCTGCCCCCAAGAGCAGCAGGCCCCACGTGGGAAGAGAAGACAGATGAGCTGCCTTGTCCCTGGGCACTCACACAGGTGCGGTCAGCCTGGCTTCCTCTCTGGCTGAACAAGTGGGGGAACTTCTCCATCAGAGGGGTCCACCGCGAAGAAAGTAAGCAGGAAAGCCAGCTGTGCTGCCTGGACCAAGTCAACTTCGGGCTCTGGGCTGGGGCATCCTCCTCCATAAAGAGCGTTCTAGACAACCAGAGCTGATTCTGCAAAGCAGAGGCAAGCCGGAACAGCTCTCCAGGGCCCACGCGGTGCGCCGTCATGGGCTCAGTCTGGTGGCGGTGGGCTTGGGCACCAGGGAGACCTGTGTGATTTGTCTGACCCACCCTTGATATGCTACCTCCTGGTGAGAGACAGCAGAGAGGTGGGGCAACAGGAAAGGGCCCTTGTCAGTCATTTCGGTGAAGAGGGGCCTCGCACACTCGCACGCATGCATGCACACACAAGCACACGCACCACCGAACGGGCTCTTAAGCCCAGGCACATGCAAAGTGCATTCCCTATATAAAGTATGTTAATTTATGCAGCCGCTCTGCGAAGTATTTGACCTGCAGGCTGAAAGGATTCTCAGAGGGATCCAGGAGTACATTTTCCTCTGCCATTACCTGCCACCTTCAAGAGTGGGTCCCCTCTCTTCCCTCCGCTGCTTGGTTCCTTGCCCGCAGGTCCCTCCCACCCTCCTTCAAGAAGCAGTTCTGGGTGATTGTAGTTCCTGGGGGTCCAGAGAGAAGTTTCTGGGACTTAGGATCTGGGTCTGTCCCTGTTGGCTGAGCCCTGCTTCCCCAGCCCTGACTCGCAGCCCAGCACAGTTAGCACTGAGTCTTCACGTTTGCCTCCCACCCCAACTTTTCTGCGGGCTTCTGTTCAGCATTCTGAGCTCGTGAAAAAAAAAAAAGCCAGACTTAGCCCTCAAAGCTTTGCAATCTACCCTGAACTAAACCTCCTTTTCCAAGAATCCCTAACTCTACCCTGCTTCCTGGAGGTCTTCCTTCCTGTTGCCTCCATCGCACCCACCCCTCCCTCCAAACTTGGCCAAAGACTTGGATTCCCATGTAGTTGAGAAATGAGCTGGCGAGGAGGCATGGTGTGGTAGAGAAGACACTGGACTTACAGTCAAATTTCTAGGCCCTGGTCTTGCGTGCCCTTGTCGAAATCACTTAGCCTCTCTGACCCTCAGTGTCTTCTTCTGTAAGAATTAAGAATACCCGCCCTAGCAGTGTTCTTGGCTATCAGTAAAGAGAAAGATGAGTATGTATAGGAAAGCCTGTTACGAACAGCACAGTGCCTCACGATGTTTGGAGCACAGGTTCCTTTGAGAATCGGCCTGCCCTTTCTGCAAAATGTGTTCCGGTTGTCTGTTGCTGTGTAACAAATCAGCCTGCACTCAAGGGCTTTAAATAGCAGTAATCATTTATTAGCTCTCACCGTTTCTGCAGGTCAAGAAGCTAACACCAGCTCAGCAAGATGGCTCTGGCTCAGGGTGTCTCATTGCAATCAGACGTAGGAGGGGCGGAGGGGCTAGGGTCACATCAAAGTCTTCTCTCCTCTCCTCAGGCATCTCTCTCCATCTGCGTGTGGTCTCTCCGCGTGGCCTCTCCTCACGGTGGCTTCGGGGTAGTGAACCTCCTGCCTGAATGCTTAGGGCTCCAGAGTGCCTGCCCCACCTCCACTGGCCAATGCCGGAAAGTGTTCTGTTGCCCCCTGGGGCGCCCAGAGCAGAGTGAGGCCTCAGCCCACATGCCCTGTGGTTAGCCATCTGCACGTGGGAACCCCTACCCTTCCCCTCTCGCTGACACACAGCCTGCCTTGCGGGCTCCCTCCAGCCCCGGGGGCCTGTGGCCAGAGTCCACGCGTGGCCTTTTCTGACACCGCCCCCACCTTGTGTGGCTTTGCTCTCTGTCTGGGGGCACAAGGCGGGTGCCCGGGCAGCCGACAGCTTTCCTGCCTCCGCTAAGCTCTGGGGAGCCAGGGATTTTAAGACCAGCGACAGGAGGTCCGTTTGCCAGGCTCCTGCATCCAAATGGGGCTTTGACAGACTCTGGCCAGGCTGGCATCTGCCTCATGGCACTCCAGAGTCTCCAACTCCAGCAAACTCAGAGACTGAGCACACTCCGAATACTGGACCAAGGACTGTCAGAGCGGAAAAGGCCTTGGGGACCCGCCGGTGCAGAACCAGAGGCCCTGGGCGGGAAGGGTCTGACTTAGGGTCCACCTTCCTCCAGCCTCAGCTCCCCCTCCTGCACGCCTCCAGCTCACTCCTCTTCTCCCAGCACTTGGCACACATGTGACTGTCTCTCACCTTCTCTTGCTTCCTTCCTAGTCCCCTCTCAACACCCCCACCCTGCATGCTGCATAGGCCTGGCAGGCTTAGCCATCCCTGGGCTCCCCAGTGTGGTCTAGGTCCCTCCCAGGTTCCCAGGTACCCTGCATCTCCCCATGTCAGTCCCGGCACTGTGTGGGTCCCTCCCCGCACCTGGACTCTATGTCCCCTGTGGTCAGGGACCAGGGGTCCTTACTGTCTGCACCCGGCACCTTGCAAAGGCCCCACAGAGAGCAGCACTCAGTAAAGTTGGTGGAACAAATGAATGACCACCAAGGTCACCAGCAAGCTCGGGCAGCTTGACCTCCACCAGCAACCGTCCACTGCATGCAGGAGCTCAAAGCCCACTCCAGTTGCTGGAGAAACACCTGGAGGACTAGCCAGGTAGGGTTTCCGCTGCGCCCCAGCTGCATTCCCAGCAAGCAGAGCCCTCCCTTCCCACCTCCAACAGATCAATTCATCGTTGAGCCCCAGTTTTCTCATCTGATAAACGGACATAATAACTGCCTATCGAAAAAGGCTGTTAGGGGGCGCCTGGGTGGTTCAGTCATTGGGCAGCTGCCTTCGGCTCAGGACCTGATCCCAAGGTTCTGGGATCGAGTCCCACATCGAGCTCCCTGCTCAGTATGGAGCCTGCTTTTCCCTCTGCCTGCCGCTCTGCCTACTTGTGCTCTCTCTCTCTGCCAAGTAAATAAATAAAAAATAAAAATAAAAAGGCTGTTAGGAAAATCCGGTGAGCGCTCCGTGTCGACGTGTCTTACAGACTGTGAGCTTTGGAAGGGAAGTTAGAAGCCGTTGCTCTGACCCAGTGGTGGGCCGGAGGGGGCTTGTACTGCCCGTGAGAGCCAGAGGTGCCTTCTCTTCCCGACTCTGCCAGCAGCTGCATGTTGGTAACTTGAAATTGGCTATCGCGGGAGCGTTCGAGCCATAGGCGTCACCGAAAACCGCCATCAGGGTTTTGTTTGGTGTCGCATTGTGTTTGAAGAGCCGCCTTCCTGGCACGCCATTGCTCTAGTCCCTCCCCTGATGTCATCTGAGACCTTGGGCAAGTCATTGTACCTTCTGGGCTCTCCGTTTCCCTGGCTGTAAAATAGAAACAAGTCTCGCTGGCTGTCCCCACGATTCAGAAAGACCGTTTGAGATGAATGGAAACACCCTGGGCTCTCTAGCAAAACCAGGCTGGAGAACTCCCAAGTGTGAGCCATCGTTCCCTGTGATTAATGGCCTTTACTATAATCACCCTTCATCATAAAGTAAACCAGAGCAGTGACTAAGCAGTGACTCACACCTGGAACCGTGCCCAGACTGGAGACACTAGGGATTGGTTCAGCAACCTCCCAGGGAGCCGGCCGGGCCAGGGGCTCTGGCAGGGCTCTCACGAATCAGGCCACAGGGCCACCCTGCAGAACCAGCACGACAAGGCTGGGCCCCAGGGGCCCAAGCTATGACGCACGCTCTGCCCTTACCTCACAGGTGGCCTCAGTCTTCTCACTCGAACCCTGGGAGCCTCCAGGGATTGCCAAGGAGATGGAATAAGGTCCTGCATGGGAATGTGTAAGGTGCTCACCTCCCAAAAAGTAGGGACCACAGGGTGCAGAGGGGGCCTTCAACCAGAGCACGGGAGCTGCCCATGGCCTGGATGGGCCCATGGATGGAATGGAGTCCATCCACCCATATGCAGATGGGAGAGCTGTGTCTCCCAGTATGCAGCTAGTAGCTGTTCATAGGAAGTGCCTACAGCGTGCCCTTGCTATTCTAGGCACTGCAGATACAATAGTGAACAAAAACGGAAAAAGTCACTGCCTCTGCCTGTGGAGGGAGACAGATGGTAAACAAACAGTTCTGTAATGTCCTGAGTGCCATAAAACAACACAAAAGCAGGGTAAGGAGGTGGAGAGCGGTGGGGCAGAGATGTTATTTTTCTGGAAAACGAGGGAGGGCCTCTTTGAGTAAGTAACACATAACCAAAGATCTGAAGAGAGAGAGAAAATGAGCCAAGCAAACGTTTAGAGAAAGAACATTCCAGATGGGGAGCACAGCAATGCAAAGGCCCTGGGCCAGTTCTTGTGATTTCCCAGAAACAGCAGAGAGGTCTGTGTGGCTGGCTGATGCAGAGTGAATAAAGGAGAGACTGATGGATATTAGGTCAGAGGGATCAAGGGGCCAGATTTTATCGGATCTCGCAGACCACAGTAAGGACTTCAGACTTAACTCTGATTGAGAGAGGGAACCACCAGAAGCTTTGAGCAGAGGTGAAAGCTATGAAAAGGACTTCCCAGCAAGGGCTGTGGGGGCAAGGATGATTGCAGGAACCTGGTTAGGAAGCTGCTGCCAGATCCAGCCGTTAGGTCTTGGTGACCTGCCTAGGAAAACAGCAGCACAAGCGTGAGAAGGAGTGAGATCTGTGCATATTTACATGGTGGAGTCACAGCCAATGGAGTGTGAGAGGCAGAACAAAATCAAGGGCACACTGTAATGTCTGACCTGAGCTGGTAAGAGGTCAGGACTAGCAGAACCCCCATGTCCTGAGCAGAAGGCAAGAGGAACCAGATGTGATCTCTGAGCTCCCCTCCTGCTCCGGGGTCCTCACTGGACACTAATGGGGCCCCTCAGGCAGCTGCCCCTGTCTCCTGCCCTCCACTCAACTTGGGGAACCATAGATCTGAGAGCACACACATAGGGTCGCCTCACTCCTAAGGCACTGCTGTCAGCAAGGTGCCAGGCCCCGAGGGGAAATGCTTGACATGAGCAGTCACACGGGCCTTCAGAGAACCTTCAGGGAGGCGACTTACAAACATACAAGATGATTCCATACGGAAACCTGGCCAGCAAGAATCAGTGGGACAGGGAGAGATGCAGACAGACAGGGAAGGCTTTGGGGAGGAGGCAGAACTTGGATCTGCAGGATGAGCCACTCTGGGGTCGTTCAGTAAAGGTGGGGGGGCCTGGGAGTGGAGGGAGGAGGGGCGTTCCTGTGAAGGACCTGTGGTGGGTCAGAGGGTAAGAGAAGCTAGGGCCAGGTGACAGAGGACCTCAAAGTCAGACTTAGGGTTCAGACTCCATTCTGCAGACAGAAGGAAAGCACTGAGAAGGCAAAGAAAAGCAAGTCTGCAGGCCCACCCCTGAGCTGTCTGCCTTTACCGGCTTCCATTTCCCCAACGGCCTTCCTGCAGTCCCTCCCAGCCCAGCCCTCAGCCCCCAGCCCAGGGTCTGAGCTGATACTGACCTGCCTGGAGGACAGGAGCAAAGGGGGACAAGCCAAGGGTACAGCACTCTTCTGGAATTGGTCAGTGCACAGCCTGGCCAACCTGGCTGAGCCCTACCCCTCCTACGCACTAGCTCAGAGCCTGCGGGAGCCCCTGCTCACCAGCTTCTCCCTGCCCCACCATCCCTGAGGCCCAGAGGCCCCCTGCCCTGATTAAGGTATGTCATTGCACAGAGAACTTGATGGATGGCCTCAGGAATGGCTGCCCATCTCTACCCGTAGGGTCTCTGGAGCCCATCTATCTTCCCTTGGCAGCCTGCTCCCACCCCATTGCTCGTGTCCCCCTAGGACATTTCTAGGCCTGAACATGCCCCAGGTGGGTCCCAAGAGCCTGATGGGTCAGCCTGCATTTTGTCCTTATCAGAGACAGGAAAGGAGGGCAGTTTCCCTCTATGGGGAGGCAGCTAAAGCAAGACCAAGGTTGGGGTAAGGCATGAAATTTAAGAGGCATCAAACAACTCAGGGATCTAGATAACATTTTAAGGTAAAAATTTTCAAACTCCAAATTAACGCTAAAAAAAATCATTAGTTTCTGAATAAAATACCAAAATATTCAATAGAGACCAGATCAGTAACAGCACCAAGCCCAAATCCATCCTGAGCCTAAGGCCAGAGGAGAAATGTGTGCCCCTGTATCCATGATTTTATGTCATTTTTTAATCATTAATTTTATTTTTAGAACATTAAAGTGCTTGAAGAAATACTGAAACGCACATGATTTTCAACCTAAATACTTCATTTACAACAAAAACAGAGTTTGTCATTCTACTCTCCTGGCTCGGGTGGGAGCAAATGTGTCAGTAATAAAATCATCTACTATCTACTTCTCTTTGCTTATTTCATTTTTTTTTTAAATATTTTATTTATTTGACAGAGATCACAAGTAGGCAGAGAGGCAGGCAGAGCTAGAGGAGGAAGCAGGCTCCCTGCAGAGCAGAGCCCAATGCGGGGCTCCATCCCAGGGCCCTGGGATCATGACCTGAGCCAAAGGCAGAGGCTTTAACCCACTGAGTCACCCAGGCGCCCCTGCTTATTTCATTTTCACTTGAGAAAATTGGTGTATTTGATCATTTCTTTCGACGAGGCGGTCACCTTAAATCATTTTAAATGAATCTCAGCTTCATAATCCTGTCTTTATTTAAAATTGTGATATTTTGTTCACCGTGGCTGTCTTTGCATTTGTGTTGATTTTTTAAAAAATTTTTATTCAAATATTATTTATCTCCATGATTGAGGTTTGGGGGTAGGGGGATGCACCGTTACATTTTGTACCTGGCGCTGAGTTGGCACAGAGGTGTTGGACCGTCTACCCCCAGCCTAAACCAGGAAAGTGTCCCAGGGCTGGGGGACGGGGGAGCAGTAGGAATGACCCAGCTCTGGGTCAGGGAGTCATGGCTTTGTGTTTGGGAGGGGCGAGCTGGGGATGGAGAGTGCAAGATACAGATGGCTGAGTCAAGGTGCTATGGGGAAACAATGACCTCAAGTTCAGGTTCCAGCTCACATTCCTGCTGTGTGATGATGGGCAACTCTCTGATTGGTGATGGGTCCTTTCCTCCCGAGTCCAGGAGGGCACCTGAGGCCCGTGCCACCCTACCTGCCTCAGTGGGTCATGGTGAGCTTCCAGAGAAATAACCAAGGGGGAGATGCTCTGGAACATTCCATGGGAATGACCGCCCCTGCTGCTCAGCCAGAGTCCCCAGGGCTAGCCCAAAGGCTTTCTGGTCACTCAGTGCAGCCTCGGAATGTTCCGCCTTATGTCGAACTTCAGGCTTCGGTTGCTGCTCCCTGGCCCATCCTCCTGGAAGACCAGCCTCTTTGTCCTTCCCGAGGGCTCTCATTCAGTCCTACCGCCACTGGCTCCCAGCCAAGGCTCTGGGGCTGCAGCCTGACGTCTCTCCCCCAAGGATCAGAGAGGCAGGGAGGAGATGGGGAATCAGAGCAGGTGAGAAGACATATCTCGCCCCGTGGAGCCCATCTCGAGCCCCCTTCAACATCTTGATAATGCACCATTAATGGCTGTTGAGGCATAGGCCATTTGGAAGAAAAGGCCCTTTCTGAGTCAACTGATCTAAGTTTTGATAGGAAGCTGTAGAAATCGCCTGGTGGTTGTTTCCCCTCCAACAGCAAGAGCCCCACGTCGTCGTAGAGGCGTGTTGCCTGACAGGAAATCAGTAGGCTCGCCCTCCCCTGCGTTTTGCTTCTGTACTCTCGTCCCCTCCCCTCCAAGTAGAAACACCTCTCAGAGAACTGGATAGACAGAGGCTAATTGGGAGCAGGGAAGAAACTGCAGGAAAACTAATGAGCAAGTGTGTAAGTGAACATGAGCTGAGATGGGCTTCACAAAGCCACCAGGTCCATCTCCCTGCCTCATGGTCATGTCCTGCCTCAGGGTCTTGTCTCTGTGTCACACTCAACTCCTCCCTGACCTGGGCTCAGGAGCAGGGGAGTTTGGATAACAAGGCCAGTCCTCTCTCCTCTACCTGTGTCTCTAATGACAGTTCTTCCTGATGTCTAACCTCAGTCCCTCATGCTGCAACTTGAGCTCATCTTCCCCTTTCAGCACAGGAGACTAGACATTGACCGTCCTCCATGTTATCAGTGGCCTCTGCTCCTAGATATCCATCTGTAAGTCATTCTTGCACTTGATAAGTCCTGAGGAATCAGGCCAGCAAGTATGGGGGCCATTTGGCTCATTGAAGATAAGAAACTAAAAGTCTGGATTCTGAAATCATCCTTTCTGAAAAAAACGTATCTGGGCTGCAGCACCCCAAGGGGGAGTAACTTGCTGTTTTGCCTGGAGCACAGCACTCACCTTCTCTGAGCCAGCTCCTTTATCCGTCGAATAAGGGAGCGTAATGGAGTCGGAACAGCTCCTAGGGCCTTCCACGTGACAGCCTCCATCCCACCCACGCTGAGACACCTGGGTCTCTGCTCGGGGGCTGGATGTGAGCAGGTGCTCCTGATAGGGCCTCCTTACCTGCCGTAGACCTTGACAAGAGAGGCAAAGAACACAGGAGCCAAACAGCTGAGCCCCAAGCAGAAAAGGGAACTGTGCGGCAGCCTTCAGCTAGAGCTGTATGGCCTTGAATTAGTTCTCAGCCAGCCTTGTATGATGAGGAAGAGAGGGCTTTCTTCCTCGTCCACCCACCCACACAGAGAAATGGGAGAAGGGAAGAAGTGCCCCCATTCACCCACACTTAAGCAGCCCCACTCAGAGCCTCAGCTCTCACTATAATTCTCATGTCTGCACAGAGCTCTGTTTACAAGCTCACTCATCTTCTCTGGGCCTCCATCACTCTCTGACAATATTTACTGCTGTGCCCACTTTACGGATGTGAACACTGAGGCTTGGAGAGGTGAAACTTGCCCAGGTAAACACAGCGGGAGAGCAGTGGCCCTGAGCCTCAAATCCCATCTTTGGGACTCCGGTTTCACGATGATCTGCAGCCCTCCTTTCTCTCCACTTAGACCTCCTTGAGACTCTGGAGTGGACACAAAATCCAGACAAAGCCCCACCTCCATTCTTTGAGGAGAGACCATGCCCTCCTCCTTTCTAAAACCCCTTCCTCGGGGACTCATCAGACTTTGGCTCACATCATGATCCCAGGGTCCTGGGATTGAGTCCCGCAATGGACTCCCTGCTTAGAGGAGGGTCTGCTTTTCCCTCTGCCTCTGCCTCTCCCCCTAGCTTGTTCTCTCTCTCTCTCTCTTGATCTCTGTCAAATAAATAAATAAAATCTTTAAAAACTAATTTTTTTTTTTAAAGATCCTCCCTGGGAAGGTGGGCTGTGAATTACTCAGCCTTCAGCACCCCCTGTTTCCCAAAGAGCAAATGACCACCTCTGACTCCAGAGGTCCTCCTGTCTGACCTGCCTTTGCCTAGCCTCTTGGAGCCCCCAGCTACCACCTGGCAGCAGATGGATGAGGCAGAACCATTCTTTGGGAGATAGAGGTAGGGGGAGAGAGAGGAGAGGGTTCATAGAATTCCATCTCCCAGCATCAGCCCACCGACCGTTCAGAGTAAGTGGTATTACCTCTCTGTGTTATGATGAGACGCAGGCTCAGAGAACTAATTAAATGACCCAAGACCACACTGCTAGTAACTGGAGAGGCCACAGAGCAGCCCCAGGTCTGACTCCAGACATAGCACGACATCCCCAGCCTGCTGGCATGGTCGCTGAGGTTGTGTCAGTCCCCAGGAACCCCGTGTACCTGTAGAACCCAGTGGCCTGCCTGGTGAGCAAGCAATGGCTGAGGAACGCTGCGTGCGGAGCCCGCCCTGCCAACCTCTCCCAGCGATCGTGTCCAATAAATGCAAATTAGCTCTAATGGGAGTCGGAAATAAACATACTCATAAAGTACAGCTGCCTTTCCTCCCCTCCCCCCAGCACACACACACGCTCACACGCAATGCTTTCCAAAGTCAAATGCAAATGGTATTTTCAATTACATACCAGATTTGGATTATCCACGCCTCTGGCCACAAATGTTAGTGCCCATCACAGGTTGCTGACTGGCTCTAAGACACATCCAATACATTTCACCTCAAACGAGCAATGAAGACATTACCCCATCTACTCCTCAGAGCGGCTAATGGGCTGTTCCTGAGCGACACATTTGCATCTGGACAGATATACGCAGCCCTTACACCACCCCACCACCACCCCCAGACTGCTGTACCGTGACAGTGATGCAGATCTGAGCTGAAACCCATGTATTCTGACTCTGGCTGATCCCAGGACACTCACAGCAACTCAGTGCTGCCCCATCTTTTTATAAAGCAGCCGCTGTGCACCATTGCTAATCAAAGGGGAAGGGGAGCCTGGGGGGAGAGACGGCACAAAGAAGGGAGGCGTTTAAGGATCCAATTGTTGCTATCCTTGAGCAAGGGGTGTGATTGAAGGTGGACAGTGGGGAGTACAGAGGGTAAGAGACTTGTCTGAGGTCTCAGCAGAGCCATGGGATACTAGCTGCCCTGGGTCCCCAACTCAGCGACTCAAATGCCTATAGCCATCTCCAAACAAGCCATCTCCTTATGAGTCCCAAATTGTAGTATCTCCCCAGTCTGGCCCATGAGTCCAACATGGAGTGCCAGTAGGATCATGCAGGACCTTCTGGAACATAGTAGATGCTCAGTACATCATAGTGGTTGTTAGTGTTTTCTAGATCTGCCCCCTCTCAAAAGATCCCCAGGTTTTCCCCGTCCATACCCGCTTCCCTGGGCATCTCTTCTTACTCTTCTTACTCTTCTCTTGTGTATTCAGAGCTCATCTATTGAGGGCCTACTCCATGCAAGCTCTCAGCTGGGACAGGAGGGATGAGGAGGGATATGACAGGGCTGCTCCCCCTCAGGAAGTCACCCCAGCTCGGCTCCTCCACCCAGCCACCCACAAATCCCATGCAGCAAGACCGAAAGGAAAGCTTCCATCTGGCTCAGCCCCACGCCACAGGCTGAGGCACCGAGCGGGACCCTGGGACACACAGACACAAGAATAGTCCCTGTCCTGCCGATGCTCAGTCATAGTCTAGTGAAGTACGGAGGAAGCATTTAGTGAAGGTCTCATAGGTGTCCACGAGTCAGAAAGGAAGGGACAGGGGCACCTGGGTGGCTCAGTGGGTTAAGCCTCTGCCTTCGGCTCAGGTCATGATCTCAGGGTCCTGGGATCAAGCCCCGCATCAGGCACTCTGCTCAGCAGAGAGCCTGCTCCCCCGCCCCGCCACCCTCTCGGCCTGTCTCTCTGCCTACTTGTGATCTCTGTCTGTCAAATAAATAAATAAAATCTTTAAAAAAGGAAAGAAAAGAAAGGAAGGGATGGACTCTCATTCTGGGAAGAGAGAGCAGCCCCTCCTCCCCTCCCCCTAACTCCTAGGGATGTGAAGGCAACTACGCAAAGGGCTAACTCTGGGGAGAGAACCTAGCACAGTGGCAGGCGCCCAGAGATTTGTAACCACTTCTATTGTTAACTGGGATGTTAGTGAAAAGATTAGGAAACTCTGAGGAGCTCCTTCTCCATTCCAGGCAGGTCTGGGCAACCCTCCCACCTCCACCCAGTCTTGTACCCTGTCACAACTTATGTGCCCTGTATGGCATTCTGGGGAGATCTGATAAGGTCATTCAAGGCCACTGTCAGCAGGAAATGCAGGGGCTCTTTCTGTGTTGTTTCTCCTGCATTACATGTAAATATCTGACTTGAGCTTTTTTCCCTCCAGCTTTATTGGGATGTAACTGACATTATATAAACACTTTGTAAATTTAAGATATACAATGTATTGACTTGTATACATTTCATATATTAGGAAATGAGATTATTACCACTGCATTAGCTAACACCTCCAACCCATCACATCCATCATGGCCATTTCTTTTTTTTTTTTTTTTAAGATTTAATTAATTTATTTATTTGACAGAGAGATCACAAGTAGGCAGAGAGGCAGGCAGAGAGGAGGAAGCAGGCTCCCTGCTGAGCAGAGAGCCTGATGCAGGGCTTGATCCCAGGACCCTGGGATCATGACCTGAGCTGAAGGCAGAGGCTTTAACCCACTGAGCCACCCAGGCACCCCGGCCATTTCCTTTTTGTGGCAAGAATATATAAGATCTTCTCTCTTAGCACCATTCAGATACATAATACAGTATTAGTGGTTATCATCAACATACTGTACGTGAGATCCCCAGAAGCTATTAATAACTGGAAGATTGTCCCCTTTGACCAATATCTCCCCATTTCCCTCACCTGCAGCCCCTGGTAACAATCACTCTACTATCTGTTTCTCTGAGTTTGGCTTTTTTAAATTCCACGTGTAGTGATATCCTACAGGATTTGTCTTTCTCTGTCTGACTTATTTCACTTTAGCATAATAACCCTCCAGTTTCATCCATATTTCATCCTGTCAGAAATGGCAGGATTTCCTTCTTTCTCATGGTTAAATAATATTCTACTCTATATAGTTATCTTTTTCCAAATCCAAAACATATGAAGAACTCATACAACTCAATAGAAACAACAACAACAACAACAACAATAATTTTTTTAATGGGCAGAGGACCTGAATAAACAGCTTTCTAAAGAAGACATACGGGGGCGCCTGGGTGGCTCAGTGGGTTGATCGGCTGCCTTGGGTCATGATCCTAGGATCCTGGGATCGAGCCCCGCATCGGGCTCTCTGCTCAGTGGAGAGCCTGTTTCTCCCTCTCCCTCTGCCTGCCACTCTGCCTACTTGTGCTCTCTCTCTGTCAAATAATAAATTAAAAATCTTTAAAGAAGACATACAGAGGCGCCTGGGTGGGTCAGTTGGTTAAGGGGCCAACTCTTGATCTCAGTTCAGGTGTGGATTTCAGGGTCATGAGTTCATACCCCGCATTGGGTTCCATGATGGGTGAGGCGCCTACTTAAAAAAAAAAAGAATACAAATGACCAATGGGCATATGAGAAGGTGTCAACATCACTACTCTTAGGGAAATGAGAACCAAAACCACTGTAGGTATCACCTCACATCAGTTAGAATGGCTGCCATCCAAAAGATAAGAGACAACAAGTATTGACAAGGGTGTGCCCTTTTTCAGACTTAGAGACTTCTGCTTTCTCAAAAACAGGACCCACCTCCCATGGGTACCGTGCCTGCCACGGACTCCATGGTGTACCACCCAGATTCCTTTTCCCCCTTCTAGACCAGAGGACAGGAGGACTCATTCCCCAGCTCCCAGAGTGTCAGAGACAGCCAGCTCTGCTGAGTACCTGTCTGGGGATCACCTGTTGTTAAAGGGAGAGAGCGCCCCCTCCTGTGACCAGCACCTACAGAGTATAAGGCCAACCCGGAAGAGGACAACCCCAAGGGCCATCCCAGAGCCCCAGCTCCTGGAGGGTCTGCTGAGACTTGACAGTGCTACCTTCACCGTTCAGATGGCCCCTCTGGCCAATCTTGCCTCCTTTGCTCCCATCAGGGGCTGGTCCGGAGAAGACTCTACACTACACGTCCTAGCTCTCTATCTCAGAGTGGGCTTGCAGGACCCCAACCCACAACAACCCCTCCCAGCCCCCCACAGGCCACACACAGCCCAATTAATCCGAGCAATGCCCTGGAGTTGCAAAGAGGCGATAGACTCTTCATGTCTTCGTGGTAACATCCCAAAAGATTGCACACGGTCACCCATAAAATGTACCCTCTCTACAGGAAATGAAATGCAGTGCTCACCAACTTCGGAGGAGAGACGTGCTCTCTCTCTCCGTGATAGGAGATTTCAAAAACATCTATAATGCTAAACTGTAGATGAACATGAAAACGCCTTTTTATAATGAATTCTAAAAGCGTTGCCCTTTTTCAGACTTAGAGACTTCTGCTTTTACAAAAACAGTCTCCGATCAGGGGGGAAAAAAAAACCACTTTGACTTTTTCCTCTTAGGACTCTGGCAAATAGCAGATTTGGTAAATTTGCATGAAGCTAAAAGGTACATTTCGTGGTTTTCTGGGATTCCCTGAAATGAATTTTTGTGGCAAGAGACCTAGAGAAAGCACTAGGCTTTTCTCCTGACTTAGCACGCTGCCCTCTTGGCACGCTGCCTCGTTTGCACATTCATCTCTTTGCTGAGCAGGTGGCTTCCACGTCTTGGCTCTGTCTCTTTCGCCCTTTGCCTGTCTCTCCCTATTTGTCCCCCTCCATGGACTTCTCTGTCCCTGTCCCTTCTCATCTCCTCCTCCAGCCTTCCCCTGGTTGCTGCAACCAACAGGGACATGGTACACAGTCACGTTTTCATCATGCCAAAAAGGCATTCCAGATCTCTCGCTTTAAAAGCCAATTATTGGAATTTCTTCTGTTGATTTGGTAAATCCCTTAATGAGGTGACCTTTCCCCTGTGCCCCTCTATCCCTGTAATTACTTCTGAGGCTCTAGGTACTGGGAGGGGAGGTTTCCTGCTGGCCTCATTTCCCTGCTTTGTGAAAGCCACACAACTCCTCAAGGGGGTTGATTTGCCAGATGGGAGCCCGTAGCAAAACCAGCCATATCAGTTCTGCTTTCATTTATGGAACCAACTTGGACACTCCTGAGTCCCATCAGCCTTTTGCTGGCTCAGGATGACTGCCTTGAAGCTGTGGAAGGGACAGGAGGCACAGAGTGACTGCTCATTCATAAACAGCCACACAGCACCAAGGTTAGGACCAGGCCGCCGGACTCACAGGGGCCTGAGCCAGATTCCTGGTTCCCCTACTTGTGAGTTGCGTAACTGTCCCAAGTGAATTGGCCTCTTGCCTCAGTTTCCCCATCTGTACTATAAGGATGCTTGAGGGCCCACAGCATGAGGCTACTGTGATGTTTAAACATGTCATTGGCAGCCCATGCCGCCATGATAGATTTCTCCCTGAGACCCAGCCATGGTGAGCAAGTGAATCCTAAAATCAAGTCAAGGGCAGAACTAGCTGGAGAGTTTGGCCAGACACGGCAAGGCAGCCACAGCCCATGTTTCCTGCAAACACACAGAGAAAGGGGGCTCACCTTGCCCTGGGACCGTCCGCATAGGAGCTGAGCTGAAGAAAAAGCAAGTCCTTTCCTTGGCAGGGTGACCCACATCCCAGGTGCCCAAGGAGGATACACACACCCTGGGCTTGCCTTCCCCTCCTGCCCCTGCCTGGGCCCGGGGGTCCTATGATGCACTCCCCACAGCACACTGTTCCTTTTGCTGCTGCTCTCATGGGACTCCCTTTCCCTAGTGGCTTCTCCCTCCAGCCACCAAAAGGGCTACCTTGTGCCTGTCATGCTGTCTGTCTACTCACTGGTCACACATCAGCCACCATCACGCAGTGCCAGGCACTCCTGGCACACACACACACATACGCACACACGCCTCTCTGCACACGGTGCCTGCTATCTCCTGCCCTCCCCCGCCCCACCAGCCTTCCCTCTCTCTGCTCTTATTACATCCTCGGATTTATTTTTCTGTTCAGTATTAGTGACAAATCCATCTCCATGCAAATAGCCCCTTGCTGATGAGATGGCTCAGACCTTCTTTCAGGGTTTAATTTGAAATAAACAGAAGACTCACCCTTCCCAATTTGAGGGGGGAAACACATGGTTTAGTTTGACTCAGCCCCCACCAGCCTCTGTCTCCCCTGCCCTCACCCCATCATGGTAGCCCCCTCCTCCCTAGACGGTCCCCTGTCCATCCCATCTATCTCCGTGAGGACTTTTGGGCTCTAATCACCTCCTCATCACTGTGATTTCACAGGAGGCAAAGTGCTGGCCATGACATCTAGGAAGGCTGGGGCCGGGGACACAGACCATGTCCAGAACAAGGGATTGAAACAAGCTGTTGCCTGTGCGATAGGCAGCTGTCTGTTTCCACGTGGACTGACATACTGAACAATGACAATGATATCAAGAGCTAGCGGTATGACGTTCTTACCACTGGGCCAAGCTTTGAAACAAGGCACTTGTATTAACTCATTTAATCAGCATGATGGCCCCATGAAACAGATACAATAATATCTATGACATAGACAATATCTCGCAAAGAGAATTAAGTGGTTTGCCTGCAGTCATGCAGCCAAGAGCCAGGAGACAGGAGCCAAGCCAAGTACTCTGCCTCCCTTCTTATCTCCTGCCCATCAGGATCTCTAAGGGAGAGGTGGGCTTTCCAGTGTCCTGAGCCTTTGCGTGTTGCTGGAGTCAGCGGACATCTGAGATGAGCTGGTGCCTCAGTTTCCACATTTCTAATATATGCATAATGATTGTATCTACCTTATGCAGGGTTGTTGTGAGGCCTGGGTGATCACTTCCAAAGTACTGGAAGAGTTTTAGAAGTATTGTTAAGTTCTGGAAGGATTGTAAGTCCTATGTCAATCAGCATCAGCTATTACCCATTATTTTTATTGTTTTCTTTTTACGGTGTCCAAGGTGATGTGCTAGGTGTTGGGGGAGATGCACAAGGCATCAAGACTCCTACTCTGGAGGGGTAGGGAGCCTGAAACAGGTCCCCAGATAAATGTAACACAGAAGGCAGTGATAGCCGGTGTAAAAGGGACGAGCACAGTGCTAGTGAAGAAGGGGAAGTTTGCTTCCGGCACAGCCAGGTCAGGCAAGACACCAGTCAATAAGTACTTTTTTTAACATCTTATTTATTTATTTGAAAGAGAAGGCAAGAGAGAGCCCAAGCCAGGGGAGAGACAGAGGGAGAAGCAGACACCCTGCTGACCAGGAAGCCTCATGTGAATGGGACTCGATCCCAGAACCCTGAGATGCTGATCTGAACCAAAAGCAGGTATTTAACGGACTGAGACACCCAGATGTCCCACCAGTCAACGAGTCCTGACTGAGACATCACTGTGGGCTGGATACTAAACACAGGGATGGAAAAAACCTGATAAGGACCGGCCTCAAGGACCTCACAGCTACTGGGACAACCACAAGCTGTTGGAGGTGGCCTATGGCTCTAGGACAATGAGAGGCAGGTGCTAAGTCGGAGGGGACTTCCTAGAGGAGGTGACAATAACCTGAGCCTTCGAGAATGACCAAGAGTTAACAAGGCAGAAGTGGTCTTTGAGCTGATCGGAGAGAGAGCTTGGGATTCCAGCCAGTTAAAACTCAGAGTAAGGACATTTCTTTCCAGAGGGAAATTCACAAGCAAAAGCATGTCATTCTAAAAGGGCAGACTGTCCTTGCAGAGAGGGGAATGGACCAGTCCATCTAAAGTATGAGAGGAGAAGCTGGAGGGTAGGAGCAAGGCAGACAGTAGGTTACTACTGAGTATATCAGTTAGCTTCCACTGTGTAACAAATCACCCCAAACTTCAGGATTTAGTGAAGTCAGCAGTGGGCGAGCTCAACTGAGATGGCCCACCTGTGCACCACATTGGGTCAGCTGAACCCATACATGCCTTTGTAGCCCATCAGCAGTAGTGGCCTCAGCTTCATGGGCACAGAATATGGGGGGACAGGAGGCAGGAGAAGCCAAGCCAGGCGGAGCAGCTTGGGATTCCCCTGGGGTGGGGGGGCATCGGGGTCTTCACCCAGTGCTTGGCGACCTCTACTTTCCCAAGGGAACAGAGCATCAGACTTCTAAGCCCCAAGCACTCTGCCTATCATCTTTCAAGGGAATGAATCCCGTCTGCTTGGAGAACCAATCATGTGCCCCATCCATACAGGGCTGGATGGTTTCACAAGGGCTCTGCCACACTGCATCTCACTTGATCTTGGCAACTACACAGCCAATCTGGTTTTATTATGGTCCCTATTTTATAGATGAGGAAACTGAAGCCTAGGGAGGCCAAGCAACTTGCCCAGGACCACAAGCTAGTGAATAAAGGACAGAGGATTTGAATCCAATCTGCTTGGCCTTTAAATTAGCCAAACAAGGGGAGATGGACAACTGGGAAAGAGGGACTTATTTCAAGAATTGCAACTCATTCTTATCCACAAGAGGAATTTGAGTCAAAAAGGGGTGAAAAATGAGGCTAGAGATGTTGGCAGGAGTTAAGAAGTTCAGACTTTGTCCAGATGGCGCTAGGGGATCTTTGAATGCTTTATTATTTTTTTTTTTTTTTAGATTTTTATTTATTTATCTGACAGAGAGAGAACACAAGCAAGGGGAGCAGCAGACGGAGAGGGAGAAGCAGGCTTCCCATTGAGCAGGGAAATCGATGCATGGCTCTATCCCAGGACTCTGGGATCATGACCTGAGCTGAAGGCAGACCCTTAGCCAACTGAGCCACCCAGGCACCCTCTTTGAATGATTTCAAATAAAGGAATGTTAGATATTCAGCAAATTGGCAAGTGAATGGATCGGTGAATGGGGTAGATGACCAGACATTTTAAAGATCACTCTGGGACAGTGCGGAGCATGGGGAGAGGGGTGAGGTATTACAATCCAAGGAAGAAACGCTGAGGGGCTGAGGCAGGAAGACTATTGGGAATGGAAAGGGAGAAAGAGATGGGAAAGGTATTTCAGAGCCTTCACAGGGATGGTTAGCAATGCAGGGGTAAAGGAGAGTAGAATCCAGAAAGACGTGCAGATTTCTGGCTTCTCTGATTAAATGGCTGTGCCATTCCCCAAAGTGTGGACAATGCTTTTCGGGGGTTCGTCTGCACACAGATGTTGGCTGAGTCCTCAGGAAAGTGATTTCCTTCTCCATAGACCGTGTGTAGAATGGCACAGGCCGGGCAAGACCAACAATTAAGGGTGGAAAAAAAATGGAAAGTAACATCCAGGAAGGACAGGAGAAATCCAGAAGAGAATCCCATCCCGGAGGCCAGCTTAGGATCTAGCCACTCCCCACCTGGTCTCATTTATCATCATTGTATTCTGTCAACCCAAAGTTATGTGACGTATTCGTTATTGTCCGTCTCTCCACTAGGGCAGGAGCTCTGAACCCCCAGTGCTTCACAGTGGGGCTGGCGCCGAGTGGCTGCTCAGTATAGATTTTCTGAATGAAAGGGGACCTCGCACTGAAAAGCAGTTCTGCAAAAACCCCGACAACCCCAGTCCTGTGTTGACCTTCTGCGGTTCTGCGCTTTGGCCATGAGGTGGCGCATCCCCGGGAGTGAGGAAACGGGAGGCTGGGGTTTCCTGTAGCCCAGAACCTGACGGCAGGGCACAGTGACAGAAGGAAGAAGTGAGTGGGTCTGACCAGCAAAAATCATTCATCTACTCCCTATCCGGCCCTTCCCAAGCACCAACTGCTGGCCAAGCCGATGCCTCTGAGAGCCCTCTGAAATTGGCCTGGGGAGGCGAGCCCACAGGCAAAGGCAGAGCCCCTCCTGCACCCACGTGGGGACAGAGGACCATGATGAGGGCAGGAGGGCTGGTGGTAAGGGCTCTGACTGGTCACTGCAGCTTGCCGGGTAGGTCTGTAGGCTGCCCTGACTCTAGCGGATAATGTTATAGGGTCCAACAAACCAGGATCCAAGTTCCAACCGTATCCCTTGTCTGCTGTGTCGCCTTAGACAAGTGATTTGCCCTCTCTGAACCTGTTTCCTGCTCTGCAATATGGAGGTGCCAATAGTACAGTTTCGAAGGATAATGAGGATAAAACAAGAGAGCCTTTGGCACAGTGTCTTTCACATAGCACCCAAACTAAATATTATCCTTGAAAATTGGACGTAATAACCAATATTTGCAATAGCCTTTGCAAAGCTCTCTCTGCATTCTTCATATCATAAAAGTAACCCTCATAAACGCCCAGCTAGTATCTTTATTACCCCACTTTCCAGATAAGAGGGCAGGGGCTGTCAGATTAGGTAACCTGCCCGCAATCATGCAGCTTGTAAAGTAATAGACTCAACCCAGGTTCAGCTCAGCAAACACAGCCGGGGTGTCCCCTTCGAGGCAGGTGCTAGGCCAGGTGATAGAGATTCAGGGTGGGTGAGGTGGCTGTCTAGGGGACGGACAAACATCTGCAGATCACTTCCATAGACCAGGTTAGCTACTGAGACAGAAGGGTCCCCAGAATGCTACAGGCTCATAGACAAAGCAGGAGATTCCCCAGGGATCGGACAACCCCTTAGTGCAGTCTTGAAGGCTGAGTCAGAGGGAGCCCGGAGAAGACGAGCAATGAGAACTCCAGCATTCCCAGTCAAGTTCAAGAAATGCCCTGGGCAAAGAAACCAACCTGCGGTGGAACATGGTTCATGCTGGGCCCTGACATCAAGCCAAATTTCCAGCAAGCAGCAGGTGGACCTCCTCTCTCTGACTTAAGTCCTAGGAACTCGCAAAGGGAGCGGGGCGCCAACAAAGGGACAGAGTCCCCCTGGGGGCTTTCACTGTCCAATGAGCTCCTCCTTCCAAGCACTCATCAGTTTGTAATTTTTCTAGGAGTCCTCACACACTGTGCATACAAATTATGCGGGGTCTTTTTTTCAGTGCTGATTCTGATTCGGGAGGTCTTGGGGCGGAGCCCAAGGGTCCACGTTTCCAAGCAAGCTCTCAGGTGAATCGGATGCTGTAGGTCCTTCCTGGGCACGTGCTGAGTCGTGAAGCTCTCCCCATTGGCTCCCAGAGGGCGGGCCGTGTTCAGGATGCCTTAACCACTCTGTGCTCTCTGGGGTGACAAGGAAGAGGCTGGATGGAAGTAAGGGAAGGATGAAGGCCAGGGGGCAGACGAGAGGGAAGGAGGGAGTGCTCAGTGTTGGTTGGCCTGCAGGCCCGAAGCTAGAGTCAAGGATGCGCTGAGGAAGGGCAGCCCAGAGGGCCCTGGGGGCCTTCCCTCCGTGGGGTCAGCATTGGCACTCCCAGCATGAACTAAGCCCTCTCTGCATCCCAGCCAGGTCCCTGGGGCCTGGGGCTGAACACTGATGCCTAAAAACAAGGAAAAGCAGCACCAGCAGCCAACCTCCCCCTGCTGTCGTCCAAGTGTCTCTGACCTGTCGCCTCCCCAGCCTGTGAGCCAGAGGAACCGGGCTGGTCTCCCTCTTCCACCAGCAGGAACGGTGCTACCTCAAAAACAGACTGAGAACCACCCCCACTCCCTCCCCCAAGCCCTCCCAGCCCAGGCTGCTCTCTCCAGAAATAGCAGGAAGCGGCCCGTCCCCCAGCGTCACACAACAGTTTCTGCACTGCCGTCCCAGGGAGGGCTAGCAGGCTCCCCCTCTTTGCCAGCCCCCAACAGTCACTCGTCCACCACCCCCAACTCTACCCCCACCACACACACACACACACACACACACAGTAAAAAGTGCTGACCCCAGAAACCAATGCCCATGACAGACCTCTCACCCAGCCATCTTCGGTTTATTTACTCAACAAATGCATGAGCTACTACAGGCCAGGCACTGATCCAGACACGCAAATACGGCAACAACCAAGACAGACAAGGTCTTTCTCTGCTGTCAAGAAGCCTTCTTTGTCATTAGGGGAGACAAACAATAGATGAACCTGGGCATAAAGAAAATAAAGGCGGCGGGTGTGTGTGGGTGGGGGGAGGCTCGCAGAGAAGAATGGTGGGGGGCTCTTCCACAGGGTGTCTGGGCCTCGCTGAGGATGTGACATTTCAGAGACACCCTCCTTGACGGGAAGCAGCCGGCAGGACAAGGATATAAATAGAGATTCCAGGCGGAGGAGAGCCAGGGCCAGTCCTGGGCCGGGGGTGAGCTTGGCGTGTTTGGCAAACAGAAGGGTGGTGGGCAGGGCATGGTGGGTGAGGGGGGTAGAAGGAAGTCAGTTTCAGGGACGGCCCAGGGCTGAAAATGCAGGCAACAGGGAGGAGTCCGAACTATGTTCTAGATAGAGTGTGAGCCGCTGGCAGGGTCGACACAGAGCCAGGCCACAGCGGCATTGGGGTTTCTAATACACCACTTCCGGAGAATGTTGTGTGTGTGAGAGGGAGACCCAGGAGTTCCCTCCAAAGAGCTCAGGGTCAGTGAGGTGCTCTGCCGTGCTGTGGGGGCAGGAAGGTGGCCTGGCTGACCTCCCGCTCTTCTCCAGCAAGACCGTCCATGTCCCTGCTGCTGGCCTTTGTGGGCTGATGTGCCCCATCAGCCGTCTGTGGAAACCAACCCTCTGGGCCAACAAAGCCCCTGAGGAAGCTGGCCAGGGGCCCACCTAGGTGACCCACTGGATTTTGGGGGGAGCCCCCTCAGTGCTGCCCTTGGCCTGGCACCAAGCAAATTTTCCCAGCCTGTTCTGGCAAGGTTGGCCAACCAAGTAAAACAAGACCATGAGTCAAATGAGCTTGACACCGTACGGTCACTGGGTAGGCTTCCAGGGAGCAATTCCAGAACAGGGCAGAAATCCTCAAACTCCCAGCTCCACTCTGCCCTCTGCCCAGCCAGCGTCCTGTGGGAAGGACAGTCAGATGGTCACCCCAGCATACGCTCTGGTCCAGAAGCTCGAGGCCTTCTGATCACGGGACCCCTTCTTAGAGACAGCTGTGGGGCTGAGTGGGCCTTCCTCCGCTTCTCCCTGCAGAATCCTTTATTTCCTAAGAGGGCGTAAGGAACCTTAGTACAGAAAACAGATGAAAGCTTTACCTTTCCGGTGGAACCAGGACGTGCTTCCCGAGTCCATCCCCATCCTTCTCTGCCCTCCCTCGAAGGTAACTTTGGATGACGCTGTGCTCTCTGGCCTCAGCTTCCTCCTCCGTCAATGCGCCACCTGACTTGGTCTCCCTACCTCACCTCGCTGCTCAAGTCCCCTCGCCCCGGGCAGCAGAGCTCAGAGAAAAGTCCTCAAGGGCCCCTTCCCACGCAAGGAGAGATGGGCGCCCGGCATAGCCAGGACCAAGCGCCCCTTTGATCATGGGACAGTCATTTGAGTGATGCGTCCCTTTGGCCAGCGGTGCCCATGGAGCCGGCCCCTGTCTGAGCCCGAGCTGTGGCCTCCCCGGGCTCTCTGTCCAGCTCTGGGGCTCAGCTCTGCCCCGGGTGCCTTCCGGGCTTCCTCGGGCCTCAGTCACCCAACAGTTAATGCATTTCTTCTTGACTGACAATGAGCACAACACCAAAACAGTCAACTATTTTTATCTCCGGATTAATCACAAAAGGCTAACGCTTCCACCTTCCCTGTGATTAAAAATTAGGAGACCAAACTCTATAGTGGTTCAGGATAATAACCAATCCTGTGAGGGCGACGTATGAATAATGCATCTCCAGGCCCCGCGGCTTGGCCTCCCCCCCCACTCCGCTGCCCCACACCCAGCAGCCCCAGCTCCGGGCCAGTCTGAATGGAGAGGTAATGAGTCGCCCGTTCCGTCCGCGCTACAGCTGCCAAGAGCGACTGTTGATTTCTATTCAGCCTCCTGGCCCCCAAACTCCTCCCTCCTCACCCACTCCCACCCCACGCACCCCGGCCCCATCCGCACCCCCTCCTACCCCATCTGGTGTGCAGCGAGGCAAAGGCCAATCAATAATGCATAGCTACATGAATAACCGCATGATAACCACTGATTTAGGAAGATATAATCAGGACCCATTCTGAGGAGGGATGTTCGTGTGTGTGAGCGTGTGTGCGCGCCCGGGTACTCATGAAGCGGGCGTCCCACTCCCCTCTCCCCTCCCCTGCGCTCCCTCTAATCCAATATTCCAAAACACAGGACTCCAACGGCAAGAAGGAAGCTTAGCCCCTCGCTGTATCTGGTTTTTAGAAAGACCTCCTCGGGCTCTATGCTGCGATCAGAGTGGGATAGGCACCTGAGCAAAGGCCTGGGGACAGCTGGTTCTCCAACCTGCTCTCACACTGGAACCCTCCCGAAGCTTGGGGTTCCACCGCCAGAGATTGGAATTTAGTTCGTGGGGTGCGGCCTGCCAATGGGATTTTTTTTTAAATCTCCCCCAGAGTATTGTAATATGCAACCAAGGTTGGAAACCACTGTCTCAGACCCAAGACATGTCGGCGCCAGAAGGAACTGTCCAGATCTCCTGTTGTCCTTTCATCTTTTGTATCTGGTGAAACAAAACCAGAAGGTGGGACCCCGTGCCCCAGTTCACCCCTCCTGATTTAGGGTACTTTCTACAGGACCACACCTTCTGGCTCTTCCCTGGAGAGTCCCAGAGACACGGGGTGGTCCAGTGTTTTTTCTATTCTTGGCACTTGAAATGGTTCTTTCCAATGTCTCTTGCTCTCCAGCTCAGCCTGGAGCGCCTCCATCCCGGACACCTACTGGAGAGAAAGCTGCCCCCACAGAAAAAAGGGGGGCAGGAGCCCCAGCCCCGGCCCTCCCTCCTGGAAGGGGCCCAGCATTGCACAGAGCTAAAATTCCCCTCATCAACAACTGTCACACACACACACACCCCCATTGTGGAAAGCCCTCATTAGCCTCCCTCTTGCTCTCTGGCCACACCAGCACCAAAGAGGCCTCCGGCACTAATGAGGGAGTTTGGGGTGGGCGGGGTAGGGGGTGTGATCCTCATTGTCCAGCCCACAACCAGCATCTGCCTGAGCCCAGAGCCCCCTGGGGAGGCTGGGCAGGGTTGGATGAGGCTCTCTGGGCCAGGATCTCCAGTGGAGTTCTGGGGCTGATAGCATCTTGGAAACCCCAAGGGTTTCTTTTTCCTCAGAAAACAGAAACATGGAAGTTGGCACTCACTGGGCTATAGTTCTGAACTGGGCCTCCTCCGGGCCAGGAAGGAAGGGGGCACAGCCACAAGCTGAAGGGGCTGCTTTGCTGTTTACCTGGCCCCAGAGCCTCCTGGAGTCTCCTGGGTGCCCTAGGAGAGTGGCAGATGAGGGCAGGCCCTGGGAAGGGGAGGGAGGCCAGGCAGGTTGTGGGCTCGGGTCCCTGGGTCAGGACCGGGCCGGCAAAGCTGTTTGACCCTGCTGAGTCCATCTTCCCGGATCCCACAGGGCAGAAGCTTGCACAGGGCCTGGATGGAGGCAAGGACTTTCTCCGGCAACTGGGCAAAGAAGGCCTTTTCTGCTAAGACCCCCATCCGTCAGCACCCGATTTCCCCTCCATCCATTCGCTCAGCAAACATGCAGCTCAGCTCTCCTCAGCCCTCCAGAACTGACTGGCTCAGCCCTTCCCTAGGGGTGGGGTGAGGAAGGTGGAGGAGAAGCCTAAGGACCTCCCAGGGGTTCTCCAGAGAGCCCTTCCCCTTCTGTGGTTTGTCTGTTGGTCCAGGGAGGAGAGGCAGGGAACCACAGAAACCTGAGACCCTCCATGTGTCCCTAAGCACGAACATGAGAAGAGGCTCTGTGACCTTAGGCCAGTCATTAAACTTCTCTGGGCCTCTCCTCCAAGTGATGGTCACCTGTCATCATAAGTGCCCATCCCCCATCCCAGGGCCATCCAGGGGATCAAAGGGGTGACTCCAGTGGTCTTGGCAAACATTATGGAGTGTCAGCCAGCAACTGGGCCCTGTGGTGGGCCAGGTGGGAGATGCAGACGCTGCCATGGACATCTTCCCTACGGCAGCACCCCCATCTCTCGGGAGCCACGAGTCTCCGATCACCCCACTGTGAAATGCAGGAGAAGTGGGGACCAGAGATTCACCCTGACTCTGGGATGAGACAGTTGAAGCCATTCTGGAAGAATCAAGCACTAAGGAGGTGCGAGGGTTGCATAGCCCTCTGAAACACCATCTCAGTCTTACAAGGTTGCCTGCCCCCTGTCCCCTGACACCTGCAAGGGCAAGGAGTGGAGGGGAGCTGCAGGTGTCAGAGGCCCTGGCCTGGGGCCCCGTTCCCCAGCAACCTTGAGCTAGTCACTTAATCCCGCGGAGCCTCAATTTCCAGATCTATGTCATTGGGATAATAATAATGTTTACCTTGCAAGACTGTTGTAAGGATTAAATCAGACGACAGATGTGATTTGTTTTAAAAAAAGAGAGAGAGAAGTTAAAAAGAAAGAAAGTACAGATATTATCTGGGCAGCGGAGCTTTGCCTCCCAATCTGATCTGTGAAACGGAGCTAATGATGCCGGCCCTGTCCCCTCACGGCTCATCGCGAGTGGCGGATGAGATGATGGCATGAACATCGGCTGCAAATAAACATGCCGTGCATATGTCAGGGATTATTGCTGCTGTTGCTATTATTGTTATAATACAAGGGGATTATACATTTTATTAAAGTATGATAATTATTGTTTGTCATCAGCTCCATAAAATCCACCCAGCCCAGCCTGCCAGCCCTGCTGGAGGCGAGCAGGGCCCTCAGTCTGACCTCTCTACTCCTCTCTCCCCCCTCCACCCCTGCAGTGCCACCTGATGACCCGGTCATCCTGGGGGGGCCTGTGATCAGCCTGCGGGCGGGGGACCCCCTCAACCTCACCTGCCACGCAGACAACGCCAAGCCTGCAGCCTCCATCATCTGGTTGCGGAAAGGAGAGGTCATCAATGGGGCCACCTACTCCAAGGTGAGGCCTGGGGGCAACGGGAGGGGCGGGGCCGCGGGGGGGGCCGCGGGGGGAGGGGAGGGGCGGGAGAGCCCCCTTTCCCCAACTCTGCCCCTCTTGCAGTGTGTGTGTGCTTTTTGTCTCCCATTCTTCCTTACCTCTCGTTGTCTTTTTCTCTCTCGCTCTATGTCAATTTTTCCCTCTCATCCTCTGTTTCTATTTATCTGACCTTTTCTGTCTCCTGACTGTGTAACTCTGTCTTCCTCTCTTCTTTCCTGGGGTAATTGCTGGGCTCGGTCAAGACCCTAAGAATAGAATAAGGTCGGAGGAGGAGGCTCAGGGACAGAAGTGGCCAGGGCCTAGGGTTGCTAGATAAAATACAGGACACCCAGTTAAATTTGAATTTCAGTATAAGTATATACCAAAATATTGCATGGGGCATAATTATATGCCATACTTGGACTAAAAAAGTTACTCACTGTATATCTGAAATTCAGATTTAACTGAGTGTGCTGTATTTTTATTTGCTAAATCTGGCCAACTTTCCAGGGCTACGAGGTAAGGCTGTTTAGGTTCTTGCCTGTCCAAGATGCCCGACTGAGGAAATCCAGCCCATAATCCCTCACGATGCCTTGCACCTGCTGTACCTACCTGCAGGGGTGTCTTTCTGTAATTCACACAAGGTACCATGAGCCGGAAATGCCCTGAACTGGCCCCTGTATACTTGGGTCTTTATTTTCTACATTTTATGATGCTTTGACATCCCAAAGCCTTCCTGATGAGGAGGGACTGCCACTCCCAGGCATAGCTAATTTCCTAGAGACGGAAACGCAGCGCAGGGCACACGCCTTTGATATGCAAATAGCCCAGCATCCAGACCCTCGCCACCTCCTTTTAACCAGCTGGGAGTCCGAGGTGCTGGCCTCCTCCAACTCTGAATCCCTAGGGCCTGGATAACTGGAGATCAGTCCTACAGCCCAGAGCTTCTGGAAATGATTCAAACCACCCAATCCCAAAACCTTTGTCCATTCCTTCCCTCAAGAACCGCAACAAAGGCGGGCACCACATTTTCCCCTTGCTCCCCCTGCCTCCGGACCAACCCTGAGGCATCCCCGTGACCCTATGTGGAGCAGGGCTCCCCCTCCTCTTGGGGGCTGTAACAAATGACCTTCAATCTGGCACTCATCCCCTGATCTGCTGGCTTTTTCCTACCTGAATAAAAATAAAATCCCAGGTACAGGTTAAAGCCTCCCCCAACCAAACTCCACTCAAGGAAATTGTAAACAGAATCCCAGACCGCGTTTATATATCATAGAGCCTTTAAAGATGAACAGGACGGTGGAGGATGGCTGGTCCAGCTCCCTTGATCTACAGATAGAAAAGCAAGGCCTGAAAGAGAAGTGACTGCCCTTCTCAGTTGGTGAGTGGCCCCAACCACAGTCTCGTGGCACCCAGGGCTGCGTTCCTTCCTGTGTTTTCTCAGTACAGCCTTAGACAGAGGGACAGCTGCTGCGAGGTTGTGTCCGCCTCCAGGGCCAACCAGCACGCCCAGGCTCTGAAACTGGAGGTCTGGGCCTCCAGAACCCCAGCTCGCCTCTTCCTGTGGCTCTCCTTGGCTTCAGAAAGTGGGGAGATACATGACCCGTTTCCCCACTCCCACCCCACCACCAAGCTCCTTTTCCTGGGTCTTGAAAAAATAAGCAAGGCTTTCATCACCAGTTGGGGCTCTGAGGCCAAAATGACGCTTCTCCGAGGGTATGTCTTTCCTCTCCAAACCTGACTCCCCGCCAAGGAGTCAGCCCCAGGGCTGCTGACAAAGCCCCACCCCGCTCTGGGCCCCCACCCAGATCCTGGTGCCAGAACCCAGGACAAATGCCTTCCCTCCCGCACAAGTCCACCCAGGGGGAAGCTGCTGGTTGAGAAGTAAATCTCTCACTCCTGTCCTGGGCTGGAGCCGCCCTTGTTATGGCCGAGGGAATAAATCATCCAGACAAGGATGAAAAGGAAGGCAAGGGGTATTCCTTCCCATCTGGGCATCTGTCCAGTCCCTTCCTGAAGCTGGGTCAGCCTGCGGCCCCTGCCAAAGTTTCTGTCCTGCAGAGGACACACCCTATGTGGGGAAGAGAAAGGTCAGAGTCACCCTGCTGCGCCCGTCCGGGGGTCACCTTGCCCCAGTGCACTGCATCACCCATGTGGTGAAGGGCCCTGGGAGAGCCTGGAAGGGTGCTACAGCAGGCCAGAGCAAGAGGCCACGCTCGCCCTCTGCACCCCCGTCCCAGCCCAGTTCACACTCCTGCAGACCGATGACCAGCAGGACAGCACCGGGCAGCCAGGGGCCGGGGTTCCAGACCCTGGTCTGTGAATTTCAGGAAAGTCATTCCTTGAGCCTCAATTTCCTCTCCGGTAAAATAAAGGGGTTGGATCAGACACTCTGTAGAAGTAGGGCTTGGGCTTCCATAACAAAATACTACAGACCCATGGCTTAAACAACAGACATCTATCTCTCCCAGCTCCAGAAGCTGGAAAGCCAAGATCAAGGTGCCAGAAAGGAGGGTTGCTGGTGAGCTCTCTCTTCCTGGCAGAGGCACCTTCTCTCTCTGTCCCCATGTGGCCTTTCTTCTGTGTGTGCAGAGAGACAGATCTCTGGTGTCTCCTCCTCTACTTACAAGGACCCTTAAGCACCCTTATGACCTCATTTAACCTTAATTACCTCCTTAAAGGTCATATATCTATATATAGTCACACTGGGGGTCTGGGCTTTACCATGTGAATTTGGGGGGCACACAATTCCGTCCAGAGCAGGTCCCTGCCAGCTCTGACAAACAATAAACCTACGACTCACCTAGCAGTGCTCACGTGGAACCAGCTCTAGGGGCCACCATCCTCTGCTTCCCCCTTCTTCTCCCAGTACTGCAAGCACCAGTCACAGAGGCACTTCTGATGACCCAAAGGCACAGCAGCCCCCGAGGTGTGAGCCGCTGAAACAGAGAGAAACAGAGAGAGGGTGTTAAGAGATCACTCAAATGTGCAAACTGTCAAGCCATGCCCAGGGACCCCAGAACACATTGCCTGGGGTAGCCCTGCTGGCCCCGAGGTCAGAAGCCCTCAGCATTTGTCACCCAGTGCTGGTTAAGCCCAAGGCCCTGGAGCTGGGCAGCCTCACTTTGAAACCAGGCTCCACCCCCTTCCAGCTCTGCCATGGTAGCAAGCTAGCTACCTAACCTTGCGGTGCCTCAGTGTTCTCATCTGTATAGTGGGAGCAAGAACAGTGCCTGCCGCAAAGGATGGCTGGAAGGCTGGAACGAGAAGAGTGCCTTGCTGGAGGGCTCTCTGCCTGGCCCTCACTTGATCCTCTCAGGCTGCAGGGCACACCTTGATCTCCCCTTTCCTAGATGGGAATGTCCGTAAGACTGTAGGGCTCCATCACATATTATGGTAACTTAGTCTCTCTGCTTCAGTTTCCCCAGCTGCAAAACAGGGTGCTGTTAGCCACAGACGCCCATAGAGCTGCTATGAGACTTAAGACGAATGATGTAGAGAAAGCACCTGGTGGGGAGTCAGAGCGCTGGCCAGTTACGTTAGACCCACTTCTCAGACCTCCATCCCAGATCTGCCTCCCCAGGGGTCATCCACCAGCCCTGGTATCAAGGAACCTTCTTTCTGCCGTCCAGCATGTGGCCAGCAGGGGAAAGGTGAGCCAGCAGGACGGAGGACAGCATCACTGAGGATGGCCAGGCCCCTTGCCCTGGGAGGAGAATCAGGAAAAGGAAACACCCTCTGCCCCCCAACCCCTGCCCCCAGCCCAGGCTGTGGCGCCTCTCCTTGAACACGCCGCCACCAACACCTTGGTGGCCAGAGTGCCTGGGGGGGTGCCTGGGACTCCTGGCGGGTGTCTAGCTGCAGAAGCCTGGGAGCTGGTGGCAAGGCCTCTCTCCAAGTACCCCCTTCCTGGACGCCCAGCCGCCTTCCCTGGGCTAGACACCAGAATGGCGATCACGTGGTATTCATCTGGAAAGCCAGCGGCTACACAGACCAGGAGAGACAGGACAGGTTAAGGAAGAGGGGGGAAGCAAGAATGGCCTGAGCCCAGAGAGAAATCTTCCTGGCGAGCCAGCTTCCTGCTCTGTCTGCTACTTCCCCAACAGCTGATGGGCGGCAGATGAGGCCCTGACCCTGATTATGGGGATGGGGGAGCAGGTAGGAAAGTTGCGTAGTCGTAGGATGGCCTGCCTGCCACAACGCCCGGCCCCCCCACCCCATGCCAGTCCTGTATATATCTACGTCGAAGCCCCTTGCTCTCCAGGCCTACAGTTTCAGGCTGCTGCCTACTCAAGGGGCCCTCCACTCACCCACCACCAGGACATGGAGCCTCATTAGGGCCCTGCGCTAAGAGGAACTCTGGAACAATCCCTCTTAAGGCCCTCACTGGGGCCCAGCTCCCTCCAGGGGCCCCTCTCACTCTGTATTCCCTCTAATCAGTCACCCCAGCAGCACCCCCATCTGCTTCTCTTAGGGGCCCAGAGTCTCCACCCAGCACGGCAGCCCCCGGCCTCTTCACCTTCTTTGTGAAGGGCATCCGTCCTCACCCAGGGCACAGGACTGGGGGCCCCAGGGATACAGGGTCTGCAGCCAATGGCATTGTGGTTCTCCACCTTCCCTTACAGCCCTCATTGGAGCCACAGGACAAGAGCCCCTAACGGATCCCCCAGGCAGCTATAAAAAGGGGAAGCAAAGAGATTTAAAAAAAAAATTTTTTTTTAAAAAAGGACACAGCAGGTGAGGGAGGTGAGTGAAGGAGGGAGAAGAGGGAGGCCTTGTTGCCAGGCAATCAGGCCTCACTCCAGGGCTTTCCAGGCTGTTTGCATATCAATTGGCTTCCCAGAATTAGCACCAGGGTTGGGGCACCCACCCCCACTCACCCACACCCCCTCATTCCCTTCAACCTCCGCACAGCATGCCCCGCTCCACCCCGGTCACCTGTGTTTCCCACACAGCCATCTCCAGGCTGCCCGCCTCTCCGTGGAGCCTCTGGGCTCTCCACTGCCCCCTGAGGCCCAGGGGGCCTTGGGAAGAGCCAAGCGGCCTCTGCTGCCCACACTGGACCAGCGCACGCAGGATGCACGCTGTGCCCCCAGCCCTGCCACCCCCCCACCCCCTGCACCACCCCCCTCCCCGCCCGCCGCTCTGGGCCTATTGTTGAATGCCTGGTGCCTGCCCTCGGGGATGGCGCCTGGGGACTAGGGACACAAGAAGCTGCACGGGGCACACAGGGTTTAGAGATGCCTCACACAGCCACAGGGTTAGTCTGGAAAGTTCAGAAGCTGCTCGTGGATGGGACACACACACATAAGCGGAGGGGTGGAAAGCCCACCCACGAAGTCTGCTGCTCCCACACTCACTCCCAGGCACATGCCTCTGATCCGCATCTCCAGACCCTGGTGGGCTGGGCCCTGGTAAAGCCCGAGGAGCTGCCATCTGGGTCACATGAACTGGGCTGGGGACTCTAAGGCCAGCATTTGGCCCCACATTCCTCCACCAAGCTGGAGGAAGGGCTGCCTCAGGCCTTGGAGGCGGTGGCCTCAGAGACAAAGTGACTTGCCATTAATAATCCACTTACCCTCCCCGAGCTGATTTGCATGCTAATGAAGGTTTCTGGAGCAGGAGGTGGGAGGCTGGGGCTCGAGGTGTGTCCCAGGAGCCCAGTTCCGGGAAGGGAAGATGGACCATGGACCGGGTGGAGCTGGGAGAGGAGGGAAAGTGGAAAGCGGGCTGGGACAGGAACCTACAAATGATAGAATGTTCCCCCTGGCCTGGCCTGTGGCTTCAAGGCCCCAAAGTGCAAAGGCTTCATTTGTATGTGAGGAAAGGGAGATAGGGGAGATTTGTGAGAGGGGAATGAAGGAAAAGAAAAAAGAGAAAGAAAAGGAGCGAGGATAAGGAGGGACTGCCGAAGGAAGGGAAAGTAGGTTGAGAAGACAGACGGAGGCCAAGCGCTGGCCGCTGCAGAGCAGACAGGCCACCAGATCAGGGGTGGGGGAGGGGGCAGCTTTACACCTGCGGGTGAGCCTGGGGTCCGATCCCTGGGAGCTGGGGCCCAGGGTGAGATGCTCAGCTTCCCAGGGGAAGCCAGCTGCTGAGGCCCTGCCTTCCCCTTGCTCTCCCCTTGCTTAATGAACACATCTCCCTTTTCTCTAATTAGGTGGAACAAACAACTTGAACCAGAATTTTTATTTCCCAGAAAAGCACATGCCCGGACACAGTAAATATGTCATTAATCATCATTCGGAGGCTCAGGAGCACCCTGGGTGGGGGGAGGAAGGGAAGCAGTCAGAGGGCCTAATTAGGAGCCTGGGCCTCCCTGCTCCCCTCCCACCAGCACCCGGGCAGCCCGCCTCCCTCCCACCAGGCCGGGAGCAGATCAATGGGAGAGGTGCCCGGCAGAGTCAAACTTAATGTAAATGTTCTTGTTAGCACAGTGTAAAAGTAAAGAAAGGGGGATGGGGAAGAGCCATACAGGCCTTCCCCACCTCCTCCCTCCCTCCACCCTACCCCAGGTCTTATTTCCATCCAGGAAATTGTTCTTCTTAGTGCTTGGCTATTTATAGACACGTGAACCAGTACTGTGATAGGGCTTGGCTTGAGGCTCAACCACCCGCCAGCCCCGTGGCCCCCATCCCCACCCACTAGCCCTGTTCTGCTGGCCTCCAGTTTAGCTCCTAGCCCTGAGGCTGAACTGGAGACCCTCAGCCCACTGATGGCCCCGCTCCAGGAACCCCGCTGCCACCCCACTTCCTGGGGAAGGAATGTGCCACGGGAGCCCGCCCAGGCCCAGGTGATTCTAGAACGTGTGACAGAAATAGTCCAGACCCCTGCCTTGCTCCGTGGATCTCTCTGGCATCTCAGAATAATATGGCTTTATCTAAAGCAGGATGCGCTTGTTCTAGACAGAGGCTCAGGGCATGTGCTCCGAGTGCTGGAGGCCACCAGCTTTGCTGACAAGGACCACACAGAGCTGAGGACCCCAAGAGCAGGTTTCAGCAGCTAACATAACTGCTGCTGTTAAGTAACAAAAAATTTGACTAAGTAAAGTTGAAGATCTAATTGGCTTTATTAAATGATTCATGAATCAGGCTGCATCTCATCCAGGAAGTAGAAAGGAGTTCCAAGGAAGTGCACAAAAATGGAAGGTTTTTAAAGGCAGAGATGGGGAGGAGAAAAGGAAATGATGGGCAAAGAATGCCTCCTTTCAGGCAGGGTCCCCCTTAGGGAGAACAGGAGGATGACCTCCCCTGCCAACCAGGAGTTTCCAGGTTGGCTGGTTAAATGTCACATCCAGGGGGCACTGGGGTCAGAAACTGCAGGAGGCTAGCTAGGCATTGGGTCTTGGTTTGCTGATGGAGGGCCCTTAACGCAAGTGACTCCATTTTGGCTGGCTGTCTCCTTCTTAGCACTGCTAAGTAGCTCAGTGAACTTAAAAGTCTGCTGAATCCCTCTCACCGTTCCCCCCTTTAAGTGAAAATCTTACTAACCACCGTCTGGCTCACAGGGAGCAGTGAGGGGAGGGTCACGGCCTCAGGGGTCAACGTCCTCAAATCCCAGCCCTGCCCAGCAAGTTTCTGACTCACTTTGAACTAAGTTTTCTTTTCTATTCAACAGAGCCAGTGCTCCCTTCCTTTCAGGGTCTGGTGAGAACAGTACCGGTACTATCTTAAGGGAGGTTTTGAGGAAGTAAAAGCTATTCATCTATCCTCTGGCTCCGAGCAGGTGGAATGAGACCGCGTCCGCCACCCTTCTCTGGAGGGAGTTAAGAAGCTTCCCAGGATCAAAGGTCTCGGAGTACTGAACTGAGTACTGACTGTTGCCCAACACAGCTCCTCAGCACCTACCTTGCTGGGTCCCCAAGCCGCCAGGGAGGTAGCTGGAAAGGAGCACAGCACGGCCTCACGGCCCCCACTGGAAATGGAAGGCGGGAAACCAAAAGCTTTCAGACTTGCCTTTGTTTCCTAGAGCCGCCCTCACCACGTCCCGCAACCGGTGCCTAGAGCAACCGAAATGTATTGTCCTGCCTCGTGGAGGCCAGAGAGTCTGAAATCAGGGTGTCGGCGGGTTGTGCTCCCTCCAGGGAGAGTCTTCCCTTGTCACCTCCCCTTCTCCTGGCTCCTGGAGTCCCTTGGCTTGTGGCCACATCACTCCCGTCTCTGCCTGTCTTCCCACGACCTTCTTCCTCGTTCCTTCCTGTGTCCTCCCCTCTCCTTCGAAGGACACCAGTCATTGGATTTGCCCTCCCGCACCCCATCCAGGATGATCTTGTCTGGAGATCCTTAACTAATTACGAATTACTTAGCTGATCTCTGAAGACCCTATTTCCAAACCAGATGATGTTGTGACTCTCCAAGATGACATGAATTTGGGGGGGGGCACTCTTCAGCCCAGTATAGGACCCTCTTACTTATCTCACCCCCTACTTGAAGTGTCAGTTTGGTAGAGTTCTGCAGTCCCTCCTGGTCTTGTCTATTTTTTCCTCTGTCACCAGGCCAGCAATGGCATCTGTCCCACCTCCAATTGGTTGGGGTTCTAATGAGGTCAGGAAGTGAAATGATTGGAAAGGTTGGAAGGGTTTACATAGATAAAGGAATGAAATGGTCAGTGTGCCTTGATTCTACGTGCATCCCCCACCCAGCCCTGCCCTTACCCCCATGCCCCAAGCTGCAGCCCTTCGTACAAATGACATCACGGCCTGGGGGGAGGGGGGACAGCACCTCCCCCACTACCGGCTGCACGTGCTGCCTGCAGACCCAGAGGCCCCCCCCAGACACCAGAGGACACCTGCAGGCGGATTTCCTTTGGACTCTACAAGTCCAGGCTTTTCCCACATGGTGGAATAGTTCCTTTGTCCCTCGGCAACCCAGGGCGTGGCCAGGCCAGGGAGCCGTCAGGAACCCCTCAGCTGTCTGCAGACACTTGCACCCTTGGCTGTCTGGGGCCGAGGGCGGCTGCTTCTCCGCTGAGGCTGGGTCACGTCTTCCCCTACCTGCCCAGGCCACCGCAGCCGAGTGACCTGGGGGCTTCTCTCCCTGCTCCCTCAGACCCTGCTGCGAGATGGCAAGCGTGAGAGCATCGTGAGTACCCTCTTCATGTCCCCGGGTGACGTGGAGAACGGGCAGACCATCGTATGCCGAGCCACCAACAAAGCCATCCCGGGAGGGAAGGAGACTTCGGTCACCATCGACATCCAGCGTGAGTACTGACTCAGCCCACGCAGGGGGCCAGGCCTGCGGCAGCACACCGCCCCCCCCCACCGCCCACCTCTGGCACTCCCTGCCCGGAACACAGGTCGGGGGGAAGAGCCAGGCCTGGGCAAGCAGCTCACCAGAGCCGGCACCAGAGCCGGCACCACAGCCTGCGAGGTGTCTGAAGACAGGAAATGGGTCCGACGGCTCCCCGGACTGGCCCAGGTTGCGTTTGTGAGCGCCCCGAGGGCTCGTCCTTCTTATTGTCACACGAAGTCACGACATCAGATGAGAATCTTTGGCCGATGACTTGTTCAGGCCACATTTCCAAACTGTTTCAGGTAGAACTTTCCACATCAATAAATATAAAGCAGGCCCCTAGCTCTGCCTTACCCCGGGGAGCCCTCACACTCCCTTGGCGAGAAAGCCAGGGCAGAGGGCCTGGGGGCAGCAGGGAGCTCGGGGCTCCCCCCACAGCAGCCCATGCCCTACAGAGGGTAGGTACACGGGGGCCCCTCTTACGGAAGGGTTCAAGGAGAGAAGAAGCAGAGTAGTCTTTCAGTCAGCCCGTACTTTCCAGGGACCGTTTCGTCTTTACAGCAACCACTGGAGTAGGTTGCCGGTGGTCCCTCTGTGGGAAGGAGTCACCCCAGGGTCAATCATCCTGCCCAAAGCCACATACCATCAGATGTAGAGAGCCCGGCTTTCTGCAGCCCACGCCATAACCCCTCTTCTACACTTGCACCCAGTAGGTCCTCAGCAGGTGTCGGTTCTCACAGTCAATGTCAATAGCCATGAGGCATTCAATCCCCACCAGCCCCCTATTCCAAAAGTCACCTAAACAGACTCCCAGCGCTTTCCTACAGTCTCCCTCAAGTGCCTGTCGGCCCCAGAGAACAACAACAACAACAACAAGTGCTCAGAAAGGTGGTCCCACAACCTTACTCCCAGCTCCGGACCAGCTTGGGTCTGAGTACCAGCACTCCGAAGTGGACTTTTCTTGCCTTAAATGCCCTTCCCCCTCCAGGGAGCACGATGCCACCGTGTGCTGGGGGACGATGTGGCAGCAGGCTGGACCTGACGGCTGGCATTCATTTCCTCCTTACTACTTTATTCATTCTACATCAAATTCACTTAAACCCCCAGCCTACCAGCCCCGCTCACATGAGGCTTCTGGGTTCTGTGCTCCACGTGGCTCTGTGGGGCTCTGGGGCTGCGTCCGGTGTTCCCAGGGCCTGTCTTGGGAGCCAGCGAGCGGCTGTCCCCAGTCTCTCTAGAACCCTGGCCGCTGCTACCTAGATTCCAGAAGGCAACAGAAACCGTTGTAACCCTGAGACGGGCTTGCTCCACACACCCAGACCCAGCCGCTGAGTCCTTGGAGAAGCTTTATCTTTTCTTTACCATCTTCACGGGCTAGTAACCCCCACTCTCTCACACCCACCAGCTGGAGGCTTCTTTTTCTGTTCCTCATTTACTGAGAGCCAAGAACAGCGGGGCCCTTGCCAGACCTGGGACCAGGGTGATGGGAGGGAGACGCTCACTCTGACGGGCCTCCCTGCCTGGCTGTTCACACCCACCTACTTCTTCTGAGCACCAGCTGTGGGCCCAGCTCTGGACAGGAAGCAAGATGCTCTGGGGATCCAGTGGTCCAGCATCCCAAAAGGCTCCCCGACCCATGGGCAGTGAGGGCCGAAGCTTGTCACACACTTTACTCCGGGGATGCCAGTCCCCTGTCCTTGGACCACATGATGTCCCCAGTTTCCTCTTGCCCTTAGACTGACCGCGATCAGAGCTCTCTCCAGACAGGAGCCCAGTCGGGGAGGAATAAGGGTGGGGGACATGAGACATCCAAGCCTCCCACTGCCAGGCTGCTGGATGGACCCCCCCACAGATCCCCAATCTGGTCAGGAGGCCCACACCAGCTATGGAATCCAGCACAAAAGGAGCCAGCCGGCACCTCCCCATGCCAGCAAGCCTGGGCCCCTGTGGGGTAGGGGGAGACTCAGCAGCAGCCAAGCTCCCCTCTAGGCAGTTATCCATCACACTGGGAGAAGCCCTCCTGTCACCAAGAACACCACCATCCTAACCACACCCCACCAGCTATTCAAAGGCACTCCCCTAATGCTCTCTATGATGACCCATTTACCGGGGCACACGGCTGACAGTCTCCATCAGAGGAGGATACCGGCCTGGCCCAGTCTCCGCATCCTGGCTGGCTCTCTTTCCAAGGACGCCTCTGCCACTCAAGGCGGGAGGCATCGGGCATGAGATCCCAGAGAGGCTGCAGCCCTGGTGCCCCAATTCCTAGGTCAGCCCCATCAGAGGCCAGACAGGGATGTGGTCAAGGCCACAGCATTCCTCCTGCTTGAAATCCCGGCTCTGCCACTTACTGAATGATGCTGGCCTGGTTCTGTAATCACTGTGCCTCAGTTTCTCCCATCTGTGCAAATGACAACGGCCGTCATACAATGGCTGTGAGGATTCAATGAAATCGCTCAGGGATGCTTCCAGCATGGTGCCCGACACAGGCTCAGCTCGCTGCACCTGTCCGTTGTCCCTCCCACACAGAGTTCCCCTCTCAACCCGAATAGGGGAGAGGTCTCCCACCCCTTGCCCCCTCTCCTGAAGGTGTTCCCCTCTGCCTGCCTAGCAAAAGCACACGTTCTCTCTACCACCTTCCCTCTGCCTCCATCCTCCTCCATTTACCCACTTGTTCATTCAGTAAGCGTCCCACTGTTTACTGTGGACACCACAGGCCGGATCAGAGCTGCCTTTGCAAACCTGCTCATTTTCTCAGTCAACCAAGAAGCATCCAAACTCAGCAAAAGCACATTTGTTGTTTGTTTCCCTTGGTCTTTATATGTTACCCAACGGAAGACAAAGCCCCCAGATTGAGTAATGGGAGAGAAAGCTGAACACCCCAAAGTCCCACTACATCTGGACGCTGCATCCAGCTGCCAAGTCGCAAATGAATGTGCCATAAAATCACTGAGTCATGGAGTTTCTCCCTTTCCCACCCCCACTCGCTGTACTGCTTCCCAGAACACACACGCGCGCACACACACGCACACGCAGGTTGCTGATGGAAACACTAACAGACTCTCAGCTCTAACATCTGTTCAATATGATCTCAGTTCCACCGGCGACATCAAAGCCGCCCTCCTGCAAGCAATGCAGCCGACATCACAAGTGGGATTAAAATCGTGTCTAATAGTCGGATATGACATAAACTATTTATACCTCTGGAGCCTGGCAGGCTCCTGAAAATTCATATCCGGCGCATCCAGAGCAGAGGGGGGGACAGAGGGACACAGGGACCTCAGGGTTCGGGGGGGAGGTGCAGATGAGACTGGCAGGTGCACCAGCCTCCTGGGGACCCATTCTCTTGGGGCCCTTCAAGAAAGCTGGGGTACTAAGGATTTAGCCCAGGTTAAGAAGCTGCCAGAGAAGGGCATGCACAGGATAAAGTCAGAATGGCGAGTGGCAGGAAGGGACCCTAACAGGTGTATACTCCATTGCCATGCTCCCCAAGACTCCTCACTCTATAAAGGACACCTGGGTGGGGAGGGTCCTCCTGGAGCTACCCCCCAAGTTCTGTGCCAAGTAGATTCTACGTTCTGTCCAACTGATGCCATGACTTCCTCCAACAAGAGTTGGATTGAGGGACTCTGTTCTTGCTCTCAGTACTGAATTTCACAATGCAAGGCCGTGAGCCAGCCATGCATTTGGCTCTAGATGGCCATCACCAAATTCCTGTGCCTTAGGACAAGTTTCTCCAACATGCAGCGAGATGCACACTCCTCCTTGGGTCTCCACATCTCTAGGGTTGGGGCCATCGGAGCCAGAGGGGGCCCTCGGATGCCCAGTTGAGGCAGCTGACCCTGCAGAGAAAGAGAGCAGGGACCACTGATGAGGGCCCTGGAAGTTGGGGGCCCTCAGCTTGGGGTTGTGAGGGGCGGGGGCAGCCGATGGGCAGCAGCTAGGGAGAAGCTACAAGGTTCTGGGGGTCTTAGCTCTCCACGGGGTGGGAGGAGGAGAGCTCTCATGGCTGGTCCTTGCCACGTGCCTCCCTCCTTGAATTACGCTTTAAAAACAAAGATTGAGATCATTGAAATCCCTGTCACCTCCCTTGTAATTCTCCATGAAATTCTCCACGGCTGCCATAACAGGAGCTCCCAGGACCGTGGTCCGCATCTGGATCTCATGCAGGGAGATCGGGGTCCCCAGAATAGTCCACCAACCTGCTCAGGAACCAGAGTTCTCTCCCCCATGTCTTTCAAGTTCCCTGCAGATACAGGTGCAACCTTGTGGGCCACCTCCCTGGCCCCCGCCGCTGGACCCGGGCACTGTGCAAGGAGGCAAGACCCAGCTTGAGCACCAGCAGGACAAAGAGGGCCTGAGTGGTCCAGGGATCCCAACGCCGGCGTGGGCTGGCCTCGGTTCGTAGCCGGGAGCCTGTGCCTAAGACTCTAGGGTCTCAGAAGCCCACCTGTGGTTTCAAACAGATGCTCAGGCTGGAGCAGCAGGAGTCCTGCTCCCCTCGTGGGGCCCTTCACAGGTGCCCAAGAGGGGTCAGCATGTTTCTCCGTGGTCTCTGAGAAACTGGCTTCTGCTGCTGCTGAAAATGGGCTAGAAGGAACCCCTAGAAAGTCCACGTACCCTCCCACAGTTTGCGTGATCTCGGGTGAGGACTGGCCCGAAGATGTGGCCCGGGACCCTGCCTGAGTGGCGGGGACCAAACTGCCTCCTTACTCAGCTGAGGCTTGTACCCCAGCCGGCCCTATACACCATAATGAGGACGAAGAGCAGGTGCTGGTCTCCTTTCCACCTTCCTATCTCTCTGCATCTCTCTCCTACCTCTGTTCTCTAGTCCTTGATACTGGGTGGTCTCTCTCCCCAACGCCCCGTCTCACGTTCTGTCTGTCTGCTTGGTCTCCTCCAGTCTTTTTGCTTTTAGTCTGAAATCTCTGTCTGCTTCTATGTTTCTGTGCACATGTCCATCTCTCTGTGTGTCTCTCTCTAGCTCCCTGCTCTCTGCTTCTCTCTTTTTCTTATTCCTCTGCATTTCTCAATCTCTCTCTGTCTCTGTCCATGTCTCTCTCCCTGTCTCTCTTCTATAAAGGTGTCGTCTGCCTGCCTCCCTCCCTTCTGTCTCTATGTCTGTTTCCAGTTCCCCTCTCCTTCCCCTCCACCTCTCCCTCCTCTCTTCCCTCTCCCTCTCCTTTCCCTCCCACTTGCCTCTCTCCCTCCCTCCCTCTCTTCCTGTCTCCTCCACCTCCCACCGTTTTGCACTTCAGAGCCTGCCTTCTCATCCTGTTGCAGGAGAAAGACTTGCCCAGCCTTGGGAGCTGAGGGCTGGGTGACACCAGTCGCGGCCCAGCAGAGATGATCAGGCTGATGAAAGGGTGTAAATGCCACTTTCAAGTTAACAGACGCACCAGAACCTTTACACAAACAGATATGAAACAGACATTTCAAAGACCAAAAAAAAAAAAAAATGTGTATTTAAATGGGGCTTAGAGTCCACGCTCCCCCTTGTGCCCCCTGAACCCTCTTTTCCCACCTTTCTTGTCAAGTGTTTTGTTCTCGCTAAAGGCTGGAAGATGGGCAGCATGTGTCTGGGGACCCAGGAAGCCATGCCTCCTGTCTGGTTGTTCATTTAAACACCAGGCCTTGAATCCACATGGGGATCCCTGACCCCCCACCAGGGCAGCTGAAGCAGACACCCCCAGGGATTAAGGGAGCCCCCTGCTGAGACCCCCAACTTTTGGGGGACGACCAGGGTGGTGGCTGTTCTCAGGGCCCCTCCTGGTAGAATCTCTGGCCTTTACCTTCCCTGTCACCCAGGGGATCTCCTTGCCCCAAAACCATGGGCACAGCACCCCAGTTTGCAAAGGAATCTCTTCTCTCTGCAGACCCCCCACTCGTCAACCTGTCGGTGGAACCACAGCCAGTGCTGGAGGACAACGTTGTCACGTTCCACTGCTCCGCAAAGGCCAACCCGGCTGTCACCCAGTACAGGTAAGAATCCTGCTGATTCTTACAGGGCACCACCTGGCCCCTGGACCCCTCCACACCCGTGCCCATCACACAGGCTATCATTCGTGGCCTTGGGTGCACAGCGCACGGGCTGGGTCACTGGGGGAGCCCAGGATCCTTCTCCCTTCCCCACACACCTATCCATCCATCCCTGGCCAGGGAGAAGTTCCCTTTCCTTCTTGTACATGCAAACACCCCTCCACCGGAAGCAGTGGGCATAACCCCTTCTGTTTGGAGAGTGCTGTTATCCCTTCTTTCTGAAAAATGGCAGAGAGGCTCTGGGTGAGGAAAAAGGTAAAACAACCAGGAAACTCAGTAAGATCAGAACTTAGATCCGCGCCATGGGCTCACCAAACTGCTCACCTGTGCAGGGTAAGATTTCGGAGACAGAGGGCCCTGTCCAGCAGGCACCTCGGATCATGTCCATCCGGGGCCCCCATGCATCCCTGCTCACAACACTGATAAAAGCACCACTGTAGTTTACCCGCTTGTCTCTCCCTGTTGACTGAGCTCCTTGAAGGCAAGAACTGCAATTTAGCAACTTAGGGCCCGCAGCATGGGGCAGAGCATGGGATGGGCAGCGGGAACCTTATAACGCAGGCTGGCTCCCCGGGGCACCTCCCTGCCTGGGCACCCCTGCAGGACGGGATTTCAAGAGACGCAGTGCCCTCAGAGATGCTCAAGGGCAGACAAGGACACTCACCTCCTTTAGATGCCCTGGGGAACTCGCCATGGCCCTAACTCGGAGCTGTCCTTCCCCGCCAGCCCAGACTTGATGGTGGAGCCCAGAGCGTCATCTCCGCCATTGAGATGGGTTATTAAGCTGCAGCGGCCGGTGCCAGGGATGCTAATGGCCCCAGACTAGATCATCAACTGGCCAGTGGGAGTGGAGGACAGGGACGACAAGAGGCAGCACAGCCCAGAGGGCTCGTGAGAGGAAATGGGCCAAAGAGACAGCCAGAGAGAGATTCGGGTTGGACGCAAGGAGGAGCTCCCCGCAGTGCAGATAATTGAACGACACCGGGACACTGGAACCCAAACCCAGGAAAGGCGTGGAATCTTTCTCCTTGAGGACATTTTAAAATAGGATGAAAAGCCATCTGTCGTGTCCCGTGTGACCATTCTCTGGGCCCAAGGCAGGGCAAAGTGCGTTGCAGAAACATGGCCCTGGGGCCCTGCAGGTCCGGGGGGCGGGTTTGGTTTGGCTGAGATCTGGCATCTGTCTGGCATCTGTCTGGAAGTAACTGAAGATGCAGAACACACAGCCTGAGAGAGGCCCTTTCTCGGGGCTTTCTCAGGACACCTGCGGTGACAGGGTCGGCCCCTCTCTGCCGTCGCTGTCGCTCGTGCAGTCTGCTTGCAGTCCCTAAACGCTAGGTCTCAAGTGCCCAGAGACCTCAAATGCCCGTTTCCCTGGGCAGGCCCGGACTCCCACAGGTGCCCTCACTGCTGTCCCAGGAACACCTGTGGGACCCCAGAGACCAGAACACATAACTTCCATGGCTCTTCACTGCCAGGATCCGGGTCATCTGAGGACCCAGTTATGGGAGGGCTGGGCAGCGGGCAGGGCCATGATCGGGGAGCCGGCGCTGTCCCCCACCCCTCCCCTGCCCTCTGACCAGGACAGTGTGAGCCAACACCCCAGCAGCCAGGCTGCCCGCCTGCCTCCTAGAGTCACCCCCCTCTAGAAGCAGAGCACCAGTGATAAATGATGAAGTTCATATCTCCTTCTGGAGGGATCACCATAAAGAAATGTGACAGTAGGGGCGCCTGGGTGGCTTAGGTCATTATCCTGGAGTCCTGGGATCGAGCCCCACATCAGGATCCCTGCTCAGCAGGGAGTCTGCTTCTCCCTCTCCCTCTCCCCCTCCCACCGACTCATGCTCACTCCCTAGCTCTCTCTTTCTCTCAAATAAATAAAACGGAATCTTAAAAAAAAAAAAAAAGAAAAGAAAAGAAATGTGACAATACATTTAAGAACTAATGAATCTAGGTGAAGGGAACGTGACAATTAATTGGCCTATTCTTGCCATGTTTCTCTAATTTCAAAGTGGGGTTTTGTGTTGGGTTTTTTTGTTGTTGTTTTTTTTTTTAACTAAAAAGTTAATAGGGGCCCCTGGGTGGCTCAGTGGGTTAAAGCCTCTGCCTTCGACTCAGGTCATGATCCCAGGGTCCTGGGATCGAGTCCCGCATGGGGCTCCCTGCTCAGCAGGGCGTCTGCTTCCCCCTCTCTCTCTGCCTGCCTCTCTGCCTACTTGTGATCTCTGTCTGTCAAATAAATAAATAAAATCTTTGAAAAAAATAATAAAAATAAACTAAAAAGTTAATAAATAAACAAGCATAGAGCTTGCAGGTTTCCCTCTGCCTTCACCCTACCCTGTAGGCCTCCAGGATCCCAGGTCAGCCCCTGATTACAGAGGGGCCACCGGTGACAGAGGTGTCCGAAGGGGCAGGCCTTCCCGCACAGGCTCACTCTTGGGGCGTGTCACCTGCCCTCATGGCCCTCTGATTAGCAGAAGGGCCTGAAAACACATCACTGTGGACCACATTCCCTTCAGGACCCCAGAGACTTTGAAGAAGGCCTTCTGGCCATTAGGAAAATTTGGGAGAGCGGAGAGAGAGGAGGGCCCCCGTGCCCACCCACACCGGCCCAGCCCCTCGAGGCAGGGCTCAGCCCGCAGGCGGATGGTGATTCTGGACGCCGCGTTGGCCTCCGAGAAGAAAAGCCTTAAACAAATCTCCTTACATAAGTACATTGATTTTTCCCAACTGACTTTGACAAGATTGCAGGGATCTGTGTTTCTTTACTTGCATGTTCATCCTGATTGCTTCTTCCTGTGATGTTCCGAGGCTGTGATCTCAGAAATCAGAGCTGTGCCTCCTCCATCCCAACACCTGGGAGGGGGACATGGGCTGGTGTGGGAGCAGGGGCGATGGACTCAGCTCTCACTTCAGCTGCCCCCAGATCCAGGAGCCGGAGGCGGGCAGACCGGGTCCTGGCACACCAGGAAACGCGTTTTCCCACCTGTTTCTCGGGACTGTCCTCTGAGGCTCTCCGGGAGCCCCCATGTCCCCCTGCGGGTCCCAGGGCAGGGACCACCGCCCAGTGTGAAACTTGGGACTATGTAAGGACAGCCTGTCAGCTGTGACAGCCAGGCCTCCTGATTCTGTGATATAAATAATTAATCCTCTTACATTTGCTCCGGCCAAATTAGACATTGATTGGGAAAAGCTTAATCTGACTCCTTTTCAGAGGGGCTGGGGGTGGTGGGGTGGGAGCAAGAGTGGAGGCGGGGGGGGGGGGGGAGGGTCCAACTGGAAGGAGGAGGTGGAAGGTAAGCCAAAGGAGAGGGAGGAGAGGGAAGGACTGAGAGACCTGGTTTTGCTCTCGGGTCACCCTGGACCCTGTGGCCAGCTGCTGGAAGGGGTGGTTTGAGCTTCTGGAAGGGATCCCTATAGAGGGTTTTATTGGTGTGGGAGAGGAACATAAAGAAAGCGAGGGAAAAGACAGACTGAACAGGACTCAGGGATTCAGTACTTCGGGGACTCGGGACGCCACCAAAAAACTTTGGTTTGGGTTACTAGAGGGCCCAGCCCCCGCAAGCGGCTCCTGCCTGTGACCCTGGGAGAGGAGAGGCTAGGAATTTCTCTTGTTCGGCCTCTAAGGAAGCGACAGGCCCTGGGGGGCTAAGGGCAGCCGCTGCACAGGGGCCCAGGCTGGGACAGCACAGCCCTGCTTGTTCCCCAACTGTCTGGCTGGGCTCCAGGCCTGTGGGAGCCCCAGCACTTCTGAGCTCCTTGGGGTGGAACTCACACCCCCCAGTGACTTTCACCATGAAGGGCCCCATCTTCTCCAAGAACTCCTCCAACGACAGACGAAGACAGCCCATCAGAACCAGCCCTCCTGAGCCCTAACCTCCCTACCCCGAGCCACGAGCAGGAACGGGAGAGCAGGAGGGGCTCACCCTGCCTTCCGCAGCCCCCCTTAGCCTCCCACGCCTGCCCCCACGCTTCATTCAGCGGGGCAGAGGGAGCAGAGGTTGGACGCAGGTCCCCAACTGTGTCTGGGACTGAATTCTCTGCCTCAGGCAGGGGTTGTGCCTGACTGTTAAGTCTGGTCATTAAATTAAAGTTAGAAATTGAAATGATTCATGAATAACTCATAATGGTTTGTTGGGAAGCTCCTTAAGCTCTCAGGGAGCTCTGGTTTGCTCTGTTGTTAAACTATAATTGTTATTATTAATCATGTTCTTAATAATTATGTGATATTAACTCACGATCGTAACCACACGATGCCAGCCTGGGCACTCCATGTGATGCCAAGACACGGCCATCTCTCGGGGCGGGCCGGGAGGGAAGGCAGGAGACGGTCCTCTGAGGCACGAGCTCTGGCTGCAGGACAGAGAGAAAGGGGAGGTGAAGGCAGGGGCCGCAAAGAAGCTGTAGCTACAGGGATTTGTGGTCATGGGGTAAAAATAAGATAAACACCCCGAAATAGGCTTGAAGAGGAGGAGCCCGGTTGGAAGTTCCGTGATTTCAAAAGCAAGTGTTGTCCACAGCGGGGTTAAGCCAGGGGAAGCTATGAACTCTCTCCCAGGGGATCTGTAGGGAAAGGCCCCAGCCTCACACGTGCATGCGCACACACACATGTACACACACACACGTGTGCCCCTGGGAGCTCCTAGCACAGCCTTGCTGATAGCATGCTACCCTGACAAGGACGGGTCCACTGCAGTGATCACCGTCCCAGGGCCAGGACCAAAGCATCCCCTGGGGCTTTTCCATCTCTTGCCTCCAGTGGTACCGATGGGCGGATGAAAGACGTCAGCACAGCCCTCTTCCCGCCCCTCTGACCAGACCAGGACGGATGGCACCGAAAACCTCTGAGGAGTGAAGCCAGGGTGGGAAGCTAGAAGCTGGGCAGGAAAAAGAGCAAGAGCCATCCCTGGGAGGGAAGAGGGGGCACTGGGAAGGGACCCACCCTGGGGACAGGAGTCAGGACAGGAGAGCTTCAAGAGCTGGAGGAGGGACCCTCAGGACCCCTAGCTAACACCCGTCGCACAGCTGTCCATCTTGTCTGGAAATGAAGTCCATCTGTGGGTACGCACCTACGTGCTCATGCCGCTAGTCCTGACCTCCTTCTTTTCCAGCGGCGATCCCAGTGGACAGGGACTGACAGTGGCTTATTCCTGTCCTAGCCAGTCAGATGGGTCAAGCTACTGATTAGTCCACTCCCCCATCTCCAGAATAACCTGCTAGTCACCCGCAGACAAAAGCCCACCACCTCCAACACCGACTCCTCCCCCAGCCCCGGAAGTTACTCCTCTGCAGAGATTCCTGCCCGCCCCCTCCCCGCCCCTGCACTGAGGAGCGGGTGGGGGGCGTGAGGGGGTGCGGGGGGGCTAGCCCTGTGCCACCCCATGCCACGTCCCGCTTTCCAGCTCCTGGAGAGACACACACCCCCCCCCCCCCGCCGGGTGGGAGGAACACCCTTGCCATCGGAGGTCCACAGCAGCTCCCGGGGCCTGTGTTGCAGGTGGGCCAAGCGAGGCCAGATCATTAAGGAAGCATCTGGAGAAGTCTATCGGACCGCCGTGGACTACACGTACTTCTCAGAGCCTGTCTCCTGTGAGGTGACCAACGCCCTGGGCAGCACGAACATCAGCCGCACGGTGGACGTCTACTGTGAGTGCGGCGGGCGGGTGGGCGGAGGCGGGGCGGGGACGGGGCATCCCCAGGCGAGCCGCCCCCCCCCCCGCCCCCGGGGTGTCTCTGCTGGGGCGCAAGCTCACAGTGCTGCCCACTTTAAGCAAAGCTTCTTGGTGGGTTGTTTCCGGCTTCCCTCCACCCTCGACCCTCATAGTAACCCAGGGAGGCAGGGGTTATTATTCCCATTCCTCAGATGCGGGGTGGGAGGCCCAAGGTCACTCGGCAAGTAAGTGGCAGAGGGAGAACCAAGCCAGGCTCCAGAGAATCCCCTTGCCGACAGCAGGCCCTGCCGCCTGCCGTTGGGGACCCGGGTATGCCTCCCTTCTGGCGCCTGGTGGGGAGCTCTGGGGAGCCAGCCCAGCATTGACCCATGGGTTGGATGATTTCACGGTGATAAGCATGAGCTCCTCTACTGGATTTGCAGTTTGAAAAGCACTTTTACAAACTTTCTTATATCTGACCCCTCCCCTTACCCCCAGGGGCCCCAACAGAAAAGTGCGCTTATTCCCTTTTCAAGGGACTAATCCGGGTCTCCGGACCCTGGTTTTCACAGTCTTCGGCTCCTGGAAAGCAGCCAAGCAGTTCTCTGCACACCGTCCCATCACCGCGCCTGTAGTTCCACCACTGCACCCACTCTGGGGACCAAGGTTTGGTCCCCAGGAGGCTCTGGTTCCAGGTGGTGTGCAGTGGGGAGGCGGAGAGAAGCTTCCACTAACACTCACTGACACTTAGCAGGGGCCTGGGGTCAGGCCCAGCTACTTCACGGGGGTTGGAAAAAGGCTGGAAAGGGCTAGAACAGAGCATGACCTGCAGGCTCCAAGGGTGTGGAGAACATGGGGAGAGGCATGGCTTCCTCCAGGCCTTGTCTCAGAGCCCCTGAGAGGACCCTGGACGGGCTCCAGGAGCTGGGCTCCGGACGCACAGGGTAACTGGAATCCAGATCCCCAAGCTGAAGCTCGGAGGAGATAGACAAGGACCTAAAGGCAGACACAGAAAGCTGCCACCACCCAGGATTTCTGGAGCAGGAGGGAGTCCCTTCTGCCTGAGGGCTGGGGTGGGAGCTTCCTGGAAGCAGGACAAAGGATGGGAGATGGGGGCAAATCCCAGCAGAAATGGGGCCAGAGCACTCTTTCCTAGGGCTGTTGCTGCCAGCGGGTGGACCTGCGGAAGGCCAAGCTGGGAAACTGGGGGTCTCTCTTCCTTACTTCCAGAGCTCCCAGCCCACCAAGAGCCCTGTCTCCCCCTTCCTCCCTTCACAGTTGGGCCCAGGATGAGTACAGAGCCCCAATCCCTGCTCGTGGATCTGGGCTCCGATGCCGTCTTCAGCTGTGCCTGGACAGGCAACCCCTCCCTGACCATCGTCTGGATGAAGCGGGGCTCAGGTGTGGTAAGTCCTCAGCTCAGACCCCACAGGGGCCTTGGACCACCGGAACTGCCTCGTGGGGCCCCTCTCACTCTTCGACTGGATGCACTAACCTCCAGTGTAAGCTGAAGGGAGAAGGAGCCCAGAAAGAAGAGAGGGAACCCCAGATACTCACAGGTACCCCCTCAGTACTAAACACACTCAACCATTACAGTTTCGCCCTACCATAAACCTTAGAGGAGAAGCAGATAGTCACAGATGTGCCGGGAGTAAAAAGTCTCTAGAAAGCCTTTTCCACTTTCCCCAAATGGTTATCCTTTAGCTTTTGAGCTAAGTTTCATGGTCTTCCTGTGTTCCTATTTTAAGATAAATGTGTTTTTTAGGGTGTATAAGTTTATCAGACACCCCTCCCCTCAGGAGGAGCAGTGAGAGCTTTGGGAGGGAAGTCAAGGGAGAGGCGGACAGAAACTGGTCTCCGTGTGGCCTGCTATGGGCCGGACACCGCTCTGTCCTGTAAGCAGAGCTGCCTTGCCGTAGAAATAAAGAAAGAACATCAGAGCAGATAAGTAACTGCCCCAGGCCACGTAGGTCATCATGGCCCAAGGCAGGATTCGAACTCAGAGCCAGCTAAGGCCAATGTCTTTGGATCACCCCCAAACTCTATCCCAAAAGGATACTGAAAATGACTCTGAAAAAACAGGTCCAGGCACCCGCAAACAAGATCGCTGGGGGCAGCCTGGTTCAGGTTGGTGGGCAGCCCTGTCTGCGAGACAAAGCCTTCGGGCCCCAGCCAGGGGCGTACCCTCCCCTCTGCCCTTGTTCCCGGCCCTTAGGGCTTCAAGCTGGTGTGTGGCTGTGACTCTCCCCTGGCCAGCTCACGGGACTCACAGCCTCCCACCCCACCCCCACACCTTCCTGCCATGCTGAAGACCGGGTCACTTACAGCAGGCCCGCCTTGCAGCCCTTCTGGCTCTGGGCGACAGAGCCCTGCTCTGCTCTCTGTGTCTGACCCTCCACAATTCTCCCAGGTGCTGAGCAATGAAAAGACCTTGACCCTCAAAACCGTCCGCCAGGAGGATGCTGGGAAGTACGTGTGCCGAGCCGTGGTGCCCCGGGTCGGGGCCGGGGAGCGAGAGGTGACCCTGACGGTCAATGGTAAGACCCCCCGACTCATGCTAAGTGGGGTGAGAGGGAGCAGAGAGGGGCCCAAGGCGTCTTGGTCCTAGGCACTGCCTCAGAGGGACTGTTGCTAGTTCTGGATCTATAGCACTTCTACCCACCTCTTCGAGTCCATGTCAAAGCCCAGCCCTCAGGTGAGGAAGGACCTGGCTAGTTGGGTCCCCTTCCTCCTTCTTTGGTGCTTGGAAGTGCTTAAAAGTGGTAGCTAATTAATTTTACCCTGGCCAAGAGGAGGGCGTCCGAGGATCACTCCACAGCCGACTCAGATAACGCATCCACCCTCTGATCTTGACCTAGGCCTTGAAGGGAATTTAAGGGAGCGTCTCTGGGAGTCTGAGTTGGCCCCTTCCCATTGCGTGACCGCTGCTCAGTCAGAGAGACCTGTCACAATTTCCACAGGACCAAGCATTCAGGGGGTCCTCCTGAGGGCAGATTCTTATCACACACCATAAAACCATTACAGCAGGAGAGGGTTTTCTGACGGCCCCAGAACACAGATGACTGCTAGATGACACGTTTAGGGGACAGAGTGTCAGAACGGCCTGGATGATGCCCTGTAGAAGGTCCCAGAGAAGCTGGGTCCAACCCAGGAAGGCTGCAGCACCTCGATGGAAATCTGGCGTCGCGTCCAGGGTATGGGCTCCCGCTGGGATGGGCAACCAAAGCTGCAGGTTGGAAAGATCGAGAAAAGCTAATGCCAAGCCCCTCCACTGTTTCCAAACTTCCTCCCTCCACTGGGTTTTTGCATTCCCTTTGTGAGCCCCCTGGTCCCACAGAGTCTGCCTCAGGTCAAAGCCCGGAGGCTCTGAGCCGCAGCGGAACCGAGCCCCAGACCCACCTTTGCAGGACCCCTGGGTCCTGGCCCCAGATCAAGGTGCCAGGGAGGGGCTGAGCCATGTTCTAGAAATCAGCGATCCTGGCTTCATCTCCGCCCAAGCTGTCCACAGGCAGCCTCGCCCATTCTCCCCCTTTGCTAGAAAACTAAAACCAGCTTGGTTCTTCCTCAGCCATCCCCCTCCGGGGGCCCCATTAGCCAGCATCCCCCACCCCTCATTGCTCTGTCTGCTTTCTTTTCCTCTCCTTCTCCCCCAGAGTCCTGGCAACCCCAGAGGAAGGGCGAATGTACTCAGAGCCCGGGAGCACTCACAGGCCACCTGTCCTGGGCAGAACCCTGACTCAGGAGTCTTCCTGCCTCCCCCGTGTCCCCAGGATGCCACCAATAAATTGGCACTGCAGGGCTAAAAATAACAGCATCCGATCGCGCCTCCGTATATCCATGGCAACACAGGCTGCAGCCTTTTCCTGCTGCTCTGGTGTCTGACACTGGGCTCAGGCACCGGGACCCATGAAAGCTGTGGCCTCCCCCGACGCCCGCTCTGGGTGCTGGCCCATGACTGTGCCCAGTTCCCATCTGCTGGCCCCGGGACCAGACCAGCGGGATGGGGACCCTCCAGGGTCCCCAGGCCTGAAGCTTTTAAAGGAACATCCCCATTTCTGGGGAAAACAAGACGGACAAAGGAGGGACTGACATTCCATTGTCACTTTAGATGTTCCGGCATTTCCCAGCAGGGATTCAAAGTGGTTTCTTGAGGAGGTTATGCACGCACACCTCAGGGAGGACATTTCTTGGAAGGGACACCCCAGCCTGGCCCTGGCGGCTATGCAGGGTTTGATCTGAACCCCCGCCCAGGGATTGCGTTTATATCCCCTTCCCGCCTCCAATCTTTCCAGCACAGGGTCCCCTAGATCACCAGGAAGAAAAACACCCAAGAGATCAGAGTAAGGCCAGGAAGCTGTTCATTTGTTTCTGCTGAACCAGGGTCATCTCACCCGGATGCAGCGGGATGAATTAAGTGGCCCGGTCGGGAGGGAAGAGCCAATGTGGGAGAGGAAAGAGCTAGAGAACAGGTGGAGTGATGGCGAAGCCCTTTGGAAAAGGGCTTTGGCTGGGCTGAGGGGAGCAGACATTATGAAAGTATCCAAAGTGAGATGGGGTTCTCACAGCACACCGCAGCTGGTGGGCGACTGCTGCATTGCCTTCTGGGGAGTAAACTGGCGTGGGTCTTACCTGGTTTGGCTCAAACCAGGGATCTGCAGGGAGGGGTAGATAAACACCCTCCCGCCACTTTGACTGCCCATCCCCACCTGTACTCTGATTTCTTTTTTCTTCTAAGAAGCCCTTAAACACTTACGCATTTGCCTGATGGCTTTTAGAATGCCCGAGAACCACAGCCCCCCCCCCCCCCCCCCCACCCCGCCTCCAGAGAATTCCTAGTTCCTGGGAGGTGAAGGGGAAAACGTTTTATGGTATCATCACTTTCAGTCGGCAGCAAAGCCAAGTGCCATCCAAGTTCCTCAAACATCAAACCCTCCTGCCTTTTGGCCAAAGGCTTCTTGGAGCACAAATATGTAAGAGAGACACTCGGCTCAGCCCAGGCTCGGAGCCACCCCGGGATGGAAGCCCCTCCCGGAAGGGTCCCCCGCATCGGCCGCACCCAGCTCCAGGCTGTTAGGCGTCCTCAACTCCATAGCAGTCACCTGAGTGTCTCCCAGAACCTCACCCCCTCCCTTGGCTGAGACCTACTCATAGAAATGCAAATCTGTTTTAATTAAGGCGGCTAATAAACAGCAATTATGTTTGCAGCAGTTTTTATTCTGTTCCGAGCATAATTTTTGCCTGTCCTCCAGATCCCTTGCTCGAGCTCTTTCTCCTCCGTTTTCTGCCACCTAAGACCCAGCATTTTCCCTGAGGGATTGGGAAGGAGGCAGGAAGTTCTCCATCCCTACAGCCCTGGCTTCAGCCGCCCCAGCCCCCCCCCCCAGGAGATTAGCTGAGCAAACAGCTGACTTCGCCCCTCGTCCCTCCCATTTTCCCAGCCAGGTGGGCCCTGCGCGGGGAAGACTTGGGTGGGATAAAAGGTAGAACTGGACAGGAGGCGCGCTCTGAGACTGCAGGGGCACTCTCTAGGCTGTGGGATGAGGTAGGTAAGATGGGGACTCCTGGACACAACCATAAACATTTTCTTTTACACACACACACACACACACACTCTGGATGGGATCATGTCCTGATCAGCGTTGGACCCGTGGTCTCACCTGGGCTGTCTCGGTGGCAGGCAAGGCCATGAACTACGGGATCTCCTAAGACAGACGTGAGATGAAGCTTGTGAACATGCCTGGCGCATTCCCCCTAACCAGGGTGATCCCACCCGCCCCCTTGGTAGAGGAACGTGGGCATTTCTTGCTCTTTCCCCCCCTTGCTTTGCCCGGCCCCTGCCGAGGACACCCGGTTTGTTAGGCAAGCGCGCCCTCTCCTGGACACGGAGCAGAATGGCTCAAACGGAACAGCCGGCTAAGGCAGGGCGGCATTAGAGAGACTAAGTAACGTTACTTAGCATCCCTTCCTCCCCGACGCTTCCCCTACTCCCTTCTTAGGTTTCCCGCCTCCTTCATAAAGCTTTCCCCACCTGCCGGGCAGGATGGTTCTCTCTCCTCTGAAGTCGGTTTGCACGTCATGTGTACCGCTCCGCAGTATGAGCACTCACCGCCGTTTTATGATGCTTATTTATGTCTTCTGGGCATTCTGACTTAGAAGTGTTCGCTCCTCAACCCTTGAGAGGTTTACGACTGAACGCTTAATTTCTCTGTGAGCCCCCTGCCTTGCACTTCACCTTACACATCCAGGTCTCCAGTAAGTGTGCGCTGAACGAGGGGGTTCATGGGTCAACTTCTGAACCCCGCCCAAGAAGGGTCCAGCCGGGCACCTGCCTTTTCCTGTTTGCCTGACGTGACGCTATTTCCCCAACAGGACCCCCCATCATCTCCAGCACCCAGACCCAGCACGCCCTGCACGGGGAGAAGGGCCAGATCAAGTGCTTTATCCGGAGCACACCGCCACCAGACCGAATCGTGAGTACTCTGGGGCCCGGAGGGGAGGGCTGGGGCCCTGCCCACTCAGCCAGCAGCCCAGTAGCTCATCTCAGCCTGCCGCCTACGGCCATCAGGCCTCTGAGTTTCCCGTCCTCCACGGGGAACATTTCACCTGCCTGGGCTGTCTGGGAAAGGCATCATGGAGACAGCGGGCTCCCAGGGCCAGTCTGCAGGTGTCTTTAACTCTGCTCTGAGCTCCAGCTGGGCCCCAACAGTAGTAACAGTAATGCTTCCAAGTTTTGCGTCCTAGGAGCAGAGGGGCGAGCGAGGGTAGCAGAAGGGAATGCTAAGTGATTGCTTCCCTTTCCTGGGTTCAAGGCCCATCTTTGGCAAAATCCTAGACAATGTGTGGTTTCTGGTCGCCAACCTCCTTTCTTTGTCCCCCACCCCCCAAGTCCTCCACAGTCCTAATGCTCATGGAGAGCCCTGCCCCATGAACTTACTGAGTTCTCCCCTGCCCCCCAAAAAAGTACCATTCCATTTTTCCCTCCCTTCTGCAAAACTCATCCCTGTCCCCGAAGGGTCGCTAAGAAAACCTGAAGAATTCGCACTTGGGCCCTGCCAGATGTTGTAAAAGCCAGCGTCTTCACCCACGTCTATCTGAAACCAGTGGGAGCCCAGGCATGAAAACAGACAAAGGGGAGCATTTTCTAGCATTAGTGGGATTCAGATACTATTTTTAGTGGCCCCCAATGCCTGGCATAGTCCTGATGGAAGTCTGCCCGAGGGCAGCTCCGTCGGGGAGGATGTAGGGGTTGCGCACTGAGCAACAGGGGTGTGTGCGTACCAGGGACTGGGACGCTGCTCAAAGAGTCATCCTGTAAACTCCAATATGGTTAGGGCATCACTCGTGTTACACACTTTCTCAAGCATTCGGCTCATTCACTATCTGAAAAATTCACACACAATTTACAGGAAGTCATACATAGATCTAATACCTATGAGCCCCCCTTCCCTCTGCCCTTTAATTTTTTTTTCAGTTATAACTGTAACCCATGCCCATCAGAATAACCCGTTCACTCTTGAGCATGTTTGCACGATCTTTTTCTTCATAAAGATCTAACTCTTGGCCCATGGCTCTCAATGAGACAACCTTGCCCTCCCCCTCCCACCGGGGACATTTGGCATCGTCTGGAGACGTTTCTGTTGGTCACAATTTGGACCCCACCAGCATCGAGCAGGTGTTGACCAGGGATGCGGTTGAAATTCCCGTAATGCACGGGACAGCCCTCCAACCAGGAACGTTCCAGTCCTGCATGTCACCAGTGCCAAGTCTGAGGAAACACAGTCTCCTCACCTACCACCTCTGCCTGCAGAGATGGCCACATTCACCCCAACGCTGCGAGCCAGGGCCCGTGTGCCGGCGCTTACACGCTGAGCAGCGCAAAATGGCTCTGACAAGAATTAAGCTCCCAGCCTTATAAACTAAGACAGGTTAAGATGGTCACAAATACACCTCTCGGATCATGCGTTTGTGCGAAGGAGCAAAGCGGCCAAACTAGGCTCAGTCACTCTGGGGCTGGTCTTCTACCCACACCTGCCAGGGCAGCCGAGGGAGAGGCTCCCATCGCTGTCACGGGGTTCCCTGTCTGCCTGGAAGGTGTCCCAGGAAAGAGCCAGAGAAGTCCCCCGTCCGTGGAAGTGCCCTCCGAGGTGGCCCCACCTTCACGTGTGCGTGCATGGGTATGCGCGTGTGTGGCGTGATGCGTGTGTGTTGTGACGTGTGTGCGGACCCCTCTGTGGCCGTGAGCATGGACCCAAGCCTGACAGCATCTGCCCCAGAGCAGGGAGGTGGCAGGGCGGCACTGGCAGAGGGCGGGTGCGAGGGTCTCCTCCTCACTCTGAGCACCTCGGACAGGCCTGGTCCTGGAAGGAGAATGTGCTGGAGTCAGGGACATCGGGGCGCTACACAGTGGAGACGGTCAGCACCGAAGAGGGGGTCATCTCCACACTGACCATCAGCAACATTGTGCGGGCCGACTTCCAGACCATCTACAACTGCACAGCCTGGAACAGCTTTGGCTCTGACACGGAGATCATCCGGCTCAAGGAGCAAGGTGGGGGCCGCCAGGGCCGCCAGGGGATGACGGGACTGGTGCGCCCCCTCCCCAGCTAGACCTCCCCAAGTAGGGCCCCAAGCAAGGTCCTCCAGGGTCCCGAGCCGGCAGAGCCCCACAGAGGCCACAGGTGGGTTGACCAGGACAAGCCACAGAGCAATTCCTAACATGCTCTGTAGCCGTGGTCAGATCACCAGAAGTGGCCCCTGGGGTCCAGCTCCCCCAAAGCCAACATCCTAACCCACACCAGGAAAGGAGAGGTGGGAAAACCTGCTTAGAGTAAGGCTTCTCCAGGACAGTATTTTCAGGAAAGGGTGACCACAGAGCAAGGCAAGCTGATGGCCGTAATGAGCCTTCCAGGATCTTCTAAGGGCCCTGGCTTCTGTGCACTTGGCATTTCCCTAGTGTCCTTGGGGGGGTGTCACCCACTGAGGAGTGTCCTTGCGGGGGTACACTAGGATGAATGTGTTGGGGAGCCTGGCCCAGGCCCGTGAAGACAATAAGTCAGTCCAGTTCCCCAAGCGTCCCCCAGAGGGTGCCCCTGCTAAGCTAAGGGGTAGCCCTTGAGCTGCCTCAACCCCTGGGTCATGGGGGTCAGGTTCAGCTCACCTGCAGTTCCTCCAGGAACATAGAAGACATACGGACCACTGTGCTCTGAAGGGGACGCCAGCCAGAGGGCAGTGCTGGGCCAGAGGGCTCAGAGCTGCCGGGCGGGCGAGGAGGTGGGGGAAGGAAGGCTCATTCCCCCTGCCCCCCACCCTCCCCCCGCCGGCCCCATGACCCCTAGGTACAGACTGCCCAGCTCCTGGTCAGAGAGATGCTGAGAACTCTGGTCTCCGCTTTCAGATCTCACTCAGACCACAGGGTGGGAGCCTCAGAGGGGCACAGAGGGGCGGTTCTGAGATGCTCTCGGAGAGCCAGCAGCACACGGGCAGCACATGGGACCTGAAATGGGCTGCAGACCTTGCCCCTTTGCCGGTCGGAGTGGGGGTGAGAGGGAGGGCGCTCAGTCTACGTCAGACAGAGCAGTCCAGGCTCCTCGGCCCTGGCAGTGTCTGACCCCTACAAGACGAAGACTCACCCACAGACTGTCAGGGCCCAGCAAGAGATTCTGGGCCAAGCCAGACCCCTCGGACCTCAGTGCTACCCTGTGGGTCAGTGTCTCCCTACACCTCTTCACTAATAATGCTGCTTTGCATAATGCTTCGCACATAATCTGCATACTGTCATCTACACATCATCCTAAACCCTCCCGGTCACCCGTTGCTTGCCCTCCATGTCTTCCCCTGAGTGCCCCCACCCCCATGCCCTCCCCTTAGTGTTCTCCCCCCAACCTCTCCAGACACCTCCCCCCTCCAAGCCTTGACTTCTCTCTGGTCCCTACCCCTTCTGGCGTCTCTTCTAAGTCAGTCTGAAGGAACGCCCAGTTCAGTTCAGCTAGCCTGGGTCTGCTGGGTGGTCCCAGAAACATGAGAGAGGAGGGAGCCCCTCATCCCGCTCCCCACCAGGTGGCCGGCCCCAGGCACCCCCCACCCTGGCCAGCCAGGCCCTGGCTGTGGACGCTTGCTTTATTTCCAAACAGGTTCGGAAATGAAGTCGGGAGCCGGGCTGGAAGCAGGTACGGAAGGAGACATGAGAACTCCCCCGGGCTGGGAGGAAGGGACCTCTGGGCTAGCGGGGGAGGGACCCTAAAGGGGTAGGGAGGCCCTGTGCAGGCCACTAACTTTTCTGCCCTTCCCCCACCCCCACCCCCCCACCCATCTCCAGGCCTTAGTGCAGCCAGAGCAGGGAGAGGGACTCCCAGCCAGCTCCGGTCTAGAGAACCTCCCAGCCAGCTCCGGTCTAGAGAACCCAGAGAACTATCTCCTGTCATCACAGCCAGAGCCCACAGGCTACCTGCACCCCCGGACACTGGCTCCACTACCACCCTCTCTGTTCCTCCCATCCTGGCTCTTCGGAAACCCCGGGTCTTCCCCTCTGGGTTCAGGTCGCCCTTGGCCTAGCCTCCCTCTGTTTCCAGGCTCTCCCGACTCTTCCCTCTTCCCAGCATCATCACCAGCTTGGCCATGCTTCCCAGGAAGCCAGGGCCTTCCAGCCCCTGGGCCTGCATAATCCATGCTAATCCATGCTTTCTGCTCCTGCTGCTTCCTCCTCCACCCCACCCCCACCTCCTGCCTGCCTTTCCCCCACTGAAGTGTCCTCCGGCCACTCATCGGACTGAGGCTGCTGGGCAGTGCCTCCCTCCCCAGGGGCTCAGCAGCAAGGGGGTCCTCGGGCTCCCAGGGTTGAGTTGCTCCGTCTTAGGACCCCACACGAGACAACTGCCTCCACTCTCCAAGCAGAAATCCAAAAAAAGAATCAGGACATGGCAAGCCAGACTCCCTGGGGCTGACCAGCGCCCTGAGGAAGATGTGGGGGTCCTCTGCCACAGTGACCCTGAAGGAACTAGGGCTCTCCAGTGCCTGCATCAAGCTCCTTGGGGGGACCACACACCCTCCTTTCTGGGTGGATATGCCCCTTTAAGAGCACCAAAGGGGCACAGGCAAGCTCCCAGAGGCAGGCCAGACAGTTTCGGATTCCTGCGGTTTTCTCCATCGGAGCCACCCCTGGTGCTGGAAGTGGTGTCCCCTTCCTGTCTCCATGTCACCTGTCTGTACACACTCATCGGCAGCTCCTTGACACCTTCTTTCCTGGCTGGGACTCCTCGTGCCTAGTTCCCCTCCTTGGGAGCAGGGGAGGCTGAGCAGGAGGACAGCCCCTTCCTCCAGCCCCTCTCCATTGGAACATCCAGTGGGACAGCCTGCCCAGGCAGCCTCAGCCAGCCCACATAGTGGGCTGCAGAAGGCCTGCCACCCCAGTGGTCCCCCTGTCCCCAGCAGACCCTCTCTCCCTGCCCCGCTTGCCCACTCGAGACAGTTCTCCACATAAGACCGTGTCCTTTAACAAGGGAAGGAAATGTGGCCTCACAGGATGCTGAGTCAGAAGTCACCTTAGATCCTGTCGCCTGGTCCTCTAGGGAGACAGGAGAGACATCAAGGCCTGGAGAGCTTAAGGATCCTCCCACTCTCATCCTTTGGCTTTGAGCTCACTAAGATAAGACTCGAATTTTTCCAAGGAGACCTACTAGGAATCAAGGAGGAACCAAATCGAACCCAAATTAATAAAATTCAAAACCACAGAACCAATGAGCTTCCAAAGCCATTTTCCTTACCTAACAGAATTAAAACCCAAAGACAGAAATCATCTATGTACCAAAGCAAGCTCACGGGCCTGACTGAGGTCCACTGAGGTCAGGTCCCCTTTGTCACTCCTGACTGTTGACACCACCCCAGGCACCTCCCATTTTTAATCCCTGAGTATTCTCCACACTCCCCTTCTCCTGTCCCCTCTCCTGCCACTCTCACAGTGGTCTCAGCCACCAGCAGGCCCATGAAGAGTGCCCTGTTGTCCACATCCAGCCTGGCCGCCACCAATATATGCCCCAGGTGCCTGCTTCTCCTGGGAGGGGGGCACCCACCACCCAGCTGCTCCTCCAGGGGCCAGGGTTGGAGGGGTTCTTCCTCTCTTCCTCGATTTAAAGCAAAAAACAGCAAGGAGAGGCTAATTCACAGCCCAAGACAAAGTCCTAGACATCCCACACTAACAATGTGAGGCAGGTTAGGGGGCAGGGAGCTCAGGCTCTAGAAGGAATTTTCTTCCTACTCAAGGTTCTGACCTCGCTACGTTTCTTATACCCCTCGAGAAACGGGAACAAACACTTGACTAGGGCTGGCTCAGCTTCAAGGCCTTTCCTTGCCATTCACACATCAAAACCCCTGTAACCAACCCGAGGTGGACACGTAAGGATCCCATTTTAGAGATAGGAGAGGTGAGATAAGCTGCTCAGAAAAGGGGCTAGCGTCTGGGCTGTCCGGAGCACGTAAAGTTTGGAGGATGTTGTGTGATGCAACAGACGGAGCTGGAAAGCAAGAGGAGGCCTGCATTTGCCCTGGCCTTCTGCAGCTGTGTGTCCTTGACCAAGTCATGAAACCTCTCTGGACCTCAGTGTTTCCATCTGTAAATGGGAGGCTTGTACCCAGCAGGCCCGTAAGGCCTCCCTGCACCCCAGTTTTCTAATTCTATTCCCAGTGGGCTATTCAGGGCTCCAAATCCTGTGTTCCAGCCCATAGGCAGCCACAGAAGGGCTAGGGCTGTCTGGAAGAGCACACCCGCCCCCCCCAGACCCTCCCCATCCACATCTCCACCAGGCTAGGGCACCAAATAGATAAAGTCAGAAGGGAATGCGGGCTTGGACAGTTGTAGTTCTGGGCCTCTGTCAGGGAGGGCTACCAGGATGCCTGGGGACTGGCGGGGGAGGAGAAGGAGCAGGACAGGGGGTGGGGGGCTCAGAAAAAGAAGCATTTCTCCTTAGAGAGGTGGGGGGAGCTGAGACCCTGACCACCCCGCATCCTTGCACCTTGGGCCTCTGGGAGCTGCTACTCTGATGCCCAGCAGGCCTGTGAGGCCTCAGGCCCAAGAAGCTGGTGGTTCCTGTCCACCCTCCATTCCTGGGAACGGGAAGAGAAGGAGAGCACAAACCAGGCAAACAAGGGAAGTGACCATAGTCGTTTAAAAAACAAACAAACAAACAAACAAACAACCCAGGACTTTCTACTCTCCAGCCACCACGTGATAGACTGTTCTTGGTTTAGTACAGAAGGGAGCTAAATGACACCCCAGCCTTGACCCCCCATTCCCTGTGTCTGCTTGCCTCCCTCTCAGCCCACCACTGCTCCCCTCTTCCCCAGTCCCTCCCACCCCCTCCTCCATCCTGAGTCCCACTGGACCTGACCCCTGTTGGACTCTGCCTGGGGCCCCCCAGGCCCCCCTCAAGGCACTTCCCAGGAGGGCCTGAGTGCAAGAGTCTGGCCCCCCCACCTGGCAAAGGCTTCACCCGAGGAAACTGGGTAAGGCCCTGGTGGGGAGAGTGGGCTGTCCCCGATGTCTCATGGGCTGTGCCTGCTTCTCTCCCACAGAGTCTGTGCCGATGGCCGTCATCATCGGGGTGGCCGTAGGAGCTGGCGTGGCCTTCCTCGTCCTTATGGCAACCATTGTGGCCTTCTGCTGTGCCCGCTCCCAGAGAAGTACGGGAGGGAGACCCGGGATCTCAGGGAGGGGGACAGAGAAAAAGGCCAGGCTTAGACTGCTCCGGAGAGCAAGTAAGCAGGAGTGCCGTGAGCAGGGGACCCTAACCGTGCTGTGAGCTGCTGGGGTAGGGATGGGTCTTGGGTGTCGGCTTACGCGCTGCGCTGTGCGTAGTGTCCGGCATGTAGTGGGCGCTCAGCCGACATGGAACTGAACTGATCTGAACTCGGCCAGCACTGGGGATTGAACACCTACGGCTGGATCCACCCGTAGAGAACTCTGGGAGGGGGTTAGGGGAGAGGTGACTTGATTCTTGCCCTCCAGGTTCTGCTAGTCTAACCAGAAAAGCAGGCCATCTACACGGGGTGCGGGTGCGGGGGGGGGAAGCATTCAAGGAATCCCTTTGTGAAGCCTTTAAAGGTCTGCGGTCACTAGCCACAAAATTCTGGCGTTCCTACCCTCTTGAGGAATCACGGATGCCTGGAGTTTCATCCCGAGTGCCGCTCTGACCTTACGTGTCAAACACAGATGGGCGAAGTATGAAATGAGATGACTGAGTGGAGGAAACCAATGGAGGCACAGGATTCTAGCCCTACCTTTTTCTGTCACGTGTGCCTGGGCAGGCCACAACTATTCTAGGCCTCAGTTTCCCTGTATGTAATAGTAAGGCTGTGCATGATGAGACTTTTAGGAACCCGCTGGCTCTAACCCTCGATGATCCTAAGGCACTACATGAATAACCAGAGGAAGCCGACTCCCTCCTCCACTTGGATCTGTTAGAAGAAAGCGGGGGCGCCTGGGTGGCTCAGTGGGTTAAGCTTCTGCCTTCGGCTCAGGTCATGATCTCAGGGTCCTGAGATCGAGCCCCACATCGGGCCCTCAGCTCAGCAGGGAGCTTGCTTCCCCCTCTCTCTCTCTCTCTGTCTGCCTCTCTGCCTGCTTGTGATCTCTCTCTCTGTCAAATGAATAAAATCTTAAAAAAAAAAAAAAAAGAAAGAAAGAAAGAAAAGAAAAGAAAAAGAAGAAAGCAGGATGTGCCCTGCTAGTTTCCGTCCACTCGAAGCCTGGCAGCCGTGGCTCTCTTGCCCGCCCCCAGTGATGTGGTCTTGGAAACTCCAGCGCCCTCTCGGGGGAAATCAGAGGGAGCACGTTTTAGCAAGAATCTTCCAACAGAGCTCCCCGACTGTAAATCGGCCGCCTCCCCAGAGGCTGTGAAGTCTTCACCACGGAAGCCGTGACCCGAGAGCTGGACTGCCACATGCCGGGGATGTGACTGCTTTGGGTGGGGGGTGGACCCTGGGAACCCGAGACCCCTTGTGACAGTAAGATTAGTGATTCTCCGAATGGAGGCAGAAGAGCCCGGTAGAGTAGGCCACGGAAGACTTCTGGAAGGAGGACAGAAAAGACCTAGCTCTGTAAGGCAGACAAATGGACAAGGGTGGCCGCTCAAGGCAGGGTGGCAGCAGTGGAAGGCCAGCGTGCGCCTAACACGGCCCCCAGAGAAAGAAAGCTAAAGCCCCAACAGCCCACAGCACATCCAGACAGGTGTCCCACTGGGGCAGGGGGTGCGGTGGGGATGACCCGGAAGCTACTACTGAGTTCAGGGGCTGGAGGGTGAGCCCTGGGGACAGCGGTGGGGGCGGGGGTAGGAGTGACACTTCAGGCCCTGACGCCTAAGGATGAGGACTAAACCTGTCATGTGCTTTCCTATTTCACGTCCAGATCTCAAAGGGGTTGTGTCGGCCAAGAATGACATCCGAGTGGAGATTGTCCACAAGGAGCCTGCCTCCGGCCGGGAGGCTGAAGAACATCCCACCATCAAGCAGCTGATGGTGAGAATGCCATCTTATCCCCACCCCATCCTGACCTCTGTGCCTCGAAGGTCCTGGTTCCAGAGGCTTCTTGGCAGCCCGGAAGCTCCCGAGAATTAGAGCATCGCTCAGGATGTGCCCTCCCCCCATAATAGGTCAGGCACCCACTGAACCTTGGGTGCCTCCAAGAGTTCTCGTCTGTCTGCTGCATTGCTCTTGATGTCCTGGAGACTCAAAGCCATCTAAGATGCCGTCCCAGCTTTCAAAAAACCTGTTCAGTAGAGAGACAAGACACGTATAACGTGCCATGATATGTTGTCACTCAGTACATGATTATACTGAACATGCTAGACAGTCCGGACATGTCCTGCCCCTCCCCCTTCTGAGCCCCAAAAGTCTGCAAGAAACACAAGTTCTTCTTCAGAAACCAGAGTGCTTACCAGAAGCAAACTCGTAACTTTTCAGCAAACATAAGCTTGCCCCTCCTCTTCCTGATTCTTGTTCATAGACCATAATCCACCCAGCTTTACAAGAAGGAACCTGGAAAACTGTGCTGAAAATCTCTAGTACAAACTGGGTCATGGTTCAAATACGTAGGAGGAGCAGCAGCAAGCCCGGGGGTGTGGAGCATGGGTCTCTCTGTGCCTCAGTCTCCCCACCTGTGAAGTAGGGATGAAAGTCATAGTGCACAGGGCCATGTTGAATGAGGAAACCCATAAAGGGCTTGAAGCCTGTGGAACATAGTAAGTGCTCAGGAAATGTTGGCCGCTGTGTTGCTGTGAAATCACCCGTCCCTTATCTGTCTCCACTAGATGGTGAGCGAGCTGCCTTGTTCAGCCCCGTGTCCCCAGAGCCTCGCTGGTGGAGGCTCACCAAGGTTATTGAGTTGAACTGACATTTTCCTCCCCGGTCTTTTTCTTTCCAAATCTCATTCTCTGGTCCTTCCAATTGCACTTCAAAAACCTCAAATGTGCACCCTTGCCCCAGTCCCCTTATGACTGCCCTATTGGAGCCTCATCATGGCTCCTTGGACTAGGACCACAGCCTAGTGGTCTCACCACCTTTTTTTTTTTTAAACCACCTTATTCAATCCACCCTCCAGAGTCCCACAGAAAGGGTCCATCTAGAGTGCAAATCATATCCTGTTACTATCCTACTTAATATTCCTCAGTGCCCCACCCCTGTCTACTATAGTCCAACCACCAAGCATGTCATCAGGCCCATCACTGAGAGGCAGCTGCTGGCCTTTCCAACTCCATCTTCCTACTAAATGCACCTACTAAATAGGCCTCCAGACACCCCAAAAACTTGCTGTTCCTGGCTTTTGAGTCTTTTATACCTCGAGGCTTTGTACAGGCTGTTACCACTGCCTGTTGATTTTGCTTGTTGAATTTTACATTCTTCAAGGAGAATCAGCTCAAACGTCACTTCCTCCATAATTGTCCACGTTTGTCCGCCCCCCACACTCCCACTGCTGGCAGAGCTGCACACTTCCTGCTCTCCTCAAACACATTGCACGCTTCTTTTATTGCATTGCTCGGATTAGACGTCAACTCCCCAATTAATTCAGAGTTCCAGAAGGACACGTTCCCAAATCTATGTGTGTCTGTTTCCCCAGGCCAAACACCAGTGTCTAACCCAGGGGAGCAATTAATCTTACAGGCATGGAAGCCAGAGCCTAGATCATGCAAGAAGCAATGGATGTCTCTGTAGATAAGCTTCATCAAGGCTGGTGTGAAGCATCCTGGCCTGTCCTTCTTCCCAAACAGGACCTTGAATTCTCTCCCATTGGGACATCCTGATTGCCTCAGAATGTCTCCACACCCTGCAATCCAAACCTTTGAGAAAGAGTGGGGGTCACTCAGTAGTCAGTTAAGAGGGTGTGCATGGTTGGGCAGGGGGAGGGACTTTGGCAGAGGGACCTGCTGAGAGCCTCCTCTCCCCAACACACGCCCTCCACCCTCTGGCCCCTGTAAAGCCCCAATGTTGATGAGAGGCAGGCTTAGAAGTTGAATCTGGGGGGAAAGCCCTCCGATCCAGGCTGACCCACAGCATTCACCGGAAAATGAAAGAAGCAGTATCAGCGAGGGCGAAACAAAACAAACCCTCTGGCTGATGCCATAAGGCTCCAAAAAGAGACCAAGAAAGTGAGTCACAAGGGAGAAGAAACATCCCAGCTCAGACAGTGGGTGGGAGGCTGTCCTAGATCATGTCATATGCAGAAGTGACACCCGGGAAGCATCTTTGTGCCGCAGGATAAGCGTCACCGTGGTTCTCCAGATTTATGTACCTACCGTGTGCCAAGCATGCGTGATTTTCCACCTTCCGTCTAACTGTTATTTTCATTTTCAGTGATCGAGAGCTATGCCCTTCCATTCATTCCTGCAACACAAACGTAACATTTGTGACAGCACTATGGTCTCTCAGGCACTAGGCTAGGCAGGACAAATCAAATCAGTTACCTGTGATTCCATCCCCAAAGCATTTTGGTCATGACCACAATAGACAAAGTGCTGTGCCAGGCCTGTGGGGACCTAAAGAGAAGCTAGAAGTGATCCTTGCCCCGAGGCTTTTTGGCCTCTGTTAGGAAGATAACGTTTGGCACATCAAAGTCACTGCTATAATAACAGGTATGGCCCCTGTTGGGAGCATCTCACAGGTAGGCCTGCATGGTGGTTCTTTCCTGAGACCTTCACTGAGCCTAGCACTGGGTGATGAGCTGCCCTGCTGGGACCCCAGCCTGTGCCCTCTGAACCCAGAGGTTCCATAACTATTTGTCTACAGACCCAGCTCCCTGTGGTGTACCGCTGTATCTAATGACCCTTGATGTGCCTATGCCTGGCCTGAAATTCAGTAAATGCTCAATGAATGAAATTGACTCCTCCAAGTGAGACCTCTAGAGGGGATGCCCTAGCCCAAGGGAAAAAGCGTGGTCTCAGCAAACTGCCCCTCCCCTCACCCCCCCACCCCGCTCCTCCTGTCTCTCCCTGTCTCTCAGGACAAGTGTCCAGGAACAATGAGGACATCTGGACTCTCCCTCTCACTCCTCTACCTGCCTTCCATAGGCCAGGCAGTGAGAGGAGGGGCGCAGGGGGAGGCACAGACAGCAGGCTTCTTTTGAGTTCATTCCTCTATCTTCTCCTGGACGCTTAGCCCACATCCAGTCCACTGAGCAGCCATTTTTGGGTTGTAGATGGACCGGGGTGAATTCCAACAAGACTCCGTACTGAAGCAGCTGGAGGTTCTCAAAGAAGAGGAGAAGGAGTTTCAGAACCTAAAGGTAAGAAGGTCCAGCTGTGGGATTCTGACTTCAGCTCTGATGCCTAAGCCCCAGATCCAGACAAACAATGACAAGAAACCAGGAGGCCGGAGGTCACCTGGAGCACAGGTGCCTGTTCTCTCCCTGAGATGGGTGGCTCGTCTGCCCCAGGAGAGAGGGAAGGCTGAGGTCTCGCTGTCCTTCTCTCCCACGGCTTCCTTACAAGCACAATTTTTTAAATTAACTATCCCTGTTCTGGACAAAAACAAAAAACCCTTCAAGTTGGCTTCTCAGCAGGCTTTGCACCCCCCGGAACCTAGCGACCCGTCGCCCTTGGAGCGCCCCCTGTCGCATCCCTTCGGGATTTCGCCTCCCCCACAGCCCGTCTCCCCCCCCCCCCCCCCCCCCCCCCCACTCAGCTGCAGGTTCCAGCCACACCGCTGTGTCTCCAGCTGTCCCCTTCCTTCCACCCGTGTCTCCCCAGCCCTCCCTGGGTCGGGGAGGACCGGCTGGGCCAAGAAAGGCCCGGCCGTGGTGGGCGCCAGGCTGTGCCCGCCCGGTGACGCTGCTGTCGCTCCGGCCCCCTTCCAGGACCCCACCAACGGCTACTACAGTGTCAACACCTTCAAGGAGCACCACTCGACCCCCACCATCTCGCTGAGCAGCTGCCAGCCGGACCTGCGCCCCGCTGGTAAGCAGCGCGTGCCCACGGGGATGTCCTTCACCAACATCTACAGCACCCTGAGCGGCCAGGGCCGCCTCTACGACTACGGGCAGAGGTTCGTACTGGGCATGGGCAGCTCGTCCATCGAGCTGTGCGAGCGGGAGTTCCAGCGGGGCTCCCTCAGCGACAGCAGCTCCTTCCTGGACACGCAGTGTGACAGCAGCGTCAGCAGCAGCGGCAAGCAGGACGGCTACGTGCAGTTCGACAAGGCCAGCAAGGCCTCCGCCTCCTCCTCCCACCACTCGCAGTCCTCTTCCCAGAACTCCGACCCCAGCCGACCCCTGCAGCGGCGGATGCAGACTCATGTCTGAGGATCCCAAACCGGGGCTGGGGAGGGCTGCAGGGGCGGGGGGGGTGGGGGTGGGGAACAGGGTCGTGCCACCTGCTGGCTCTCCATTGACTGTGGGTGCGTTGCAGAGGACCCCAGAACCGGCTGCCTCCAGGATAACCCCCCGCCCCCCCGGAGGGCCTCGGCCACCGCCCTGCTCCGAAGCCCTGATCAAGCACAAACCCCGGTCCCCAGCTGCTGCGTGCCAAGCCGGCGGGCGGGGTCGCGTTTCGAGGATGCAGCTGAGTGCTGTGCTGTGCTCTGTGCTGGACACTCCGGTCCCAGCCCTTTCCTGGAGGCCCACCCCCACCCCCACTATAGGCGCTCGAGGCAGCTAGAACTTGGCTTTCATGAAACTGCCGTCCACTCTCCGGCCTCCCCGTGAGCTCTACCCCTTGCTGCCCACAGCCCTCCCCTGTGCCTGTTGCTCCTCCACAGTCCCAGGGAGGGGGGGGTGAAGCGCTTTCCAGCACTGAGCTTCCCCCCCAACCCCCACAGCGACCCCTGCTGCTCAGAGCCCAGACCCTGGATGCTGAGAAGCCAGAAAGGGCCCCGGAGCATCTCTCCCACCACACTGACCATGAGCCCACCCCAATTTGTTAGGTGTTTTGTGTCCATATTCTTGCAGTTCTGTCCTTGGACTTGAGACCTCTGAACTCTGAGGTGGGACTGGCCCCGTCAGGGACAGGTGTCCTGGGAGGGAGAGGGAGAGGCAGGAGGGAACATGGGCGCACCTGGGGAAACTTGCCCACCACTCCCCTCACCAGGCTGTGCAGTTCAGAGGCTCCCCGCCCACCCCTGCTTCCTGTACTGCCTTCCTCCCCTACAGCACAGTCGGAGTCAATATAATAAGTGTGAGAGCTTCCCTGGGCCGGGGTTCTTCCAACTGTCATTGCAGAGAGCGTGTCCTGGAGCACGTAAGGCTTAAGGGGACTAGAGGTCAGGTCCTTAAAATGATGAGACTTGCCTTCTCAGCTGCTGAATCCCCAGGGGCCTAGATCCACACAAGGAACCAGGGTCCTGCCTTCAGTAGGGCTCCACGGGCAAGAGAGAAAGTCCATCTACACATCACCCCCCCCCCACTCACCACCTGAAAATAAATGTTAGGGCCGTTACACCACCATATCCGTTCTGTCCTTTTGTTCCTGCAGAGCCACGGGAAGAGTCAAGAGCTCCGAGTATGATCTGGGAACACAAGGTTCTTTGCCCTCCTTTGATTCAGTTGTCCTAGATAATGAAAGCAGGTGATAGTTCTGGTATTAACCGCACCCACAGGCAGGCTCCCTCCCCAGACGGTGTGCAAAGGCAGGACCCGTGCCAAATACAGCATGGAGGCAACGTGGTCGTACTGGGCTTTGGAGGGGTCATTCTAGGCCTTTCTCTCGGTGATGTTCTGCAAAGGAAGCTCCCTCTGTCAGGGGTTCAGGGCAGGAGGCTCTCTTCAAAGAGCCTATGCCACTGAGCTCCCTAATACTCTGAGCTTTAATTAATGTCCGAATGGCCTTGTTTGTACGGAAGACTCCAGGTAGTGATGGAAGACCAGATGGGATGGACAGATAGGGGCAAGTTAGAATGTTGACAGTGCGGCAGGATCCAAAGGGAGCTTTGGAAAACGCAGAGTGTCCCTAAGGTTGGAGGTCCCTCCTAGGTTAGACCCCTTCTTGTCCAACCTTCCCCAGTAATCCTTCCCCGTCATAGGAACCTGTACTCAAAATCTGTCCTTCTTTCCATATGTACTGATTCCTTGGATGGCCCCAACCACAGATTCTATACATAACCTTCATAACTCCTCCACCCAGAAGAATGTCCTCCTTCTACCATATTTCCTATTGCCTCAAAATTCCCCAGTTCCCTAGATAACTTCCTTTGCAGCCCCCATGCCCAAGAGAGTAGAAACTGATAAGAAATGTAAATGTATATCCCAGTCCACATCCAGCTCCTAGTGCCGTTCTGGCCCCACATGGATGCCGGGATATTGGCCCCTGTACTCTCTAGGTCAACCTTGACAAGGCTGCTTCTTTCCTGTACATGTTTTGCTTCCGCCAGCAAGGAACAAGGGTCTAAGACCATATGCAAGGTGGTATGCTGTGCCAGAAGAGGATGACTCAAAGATTAGTCCATTAATTCCTCCCAGCCTTCCCCACCTCAGAGGAGGGTGACACCTGCCTCCTAATTTTCACCACACCTCCCTTGTCCCTTACCCTTTCCCCCAGTCACATACACATACGTAGTTCTCATAAAAGGGTCTCCACCCATTCTTTCCTGGAATCTCAGGTCATGACAGCATAACCAGAAGATCAAGTGAGAACTCTTGTTCTCCCGTAGAACTGAAGGAGCTCTCTCCCTCTCGAGCTTCAGGCAGTCGGGATAGGGATGTGAACTATCATGGCAGCAAGTAGAGAGCACAGGGGCTGTGCTACCAACACCTGGCCACGCAGAGCCCAACCCCACGAGCTCTCCCCAATGCACGAATCCAGCAAAGAACTGCTGAAGGGATAGGAGGTCCCAAGTAAGATCTTGGCAAAAGAGAAGAACAAAGAGTGGGGGACATTAGCAACATCTGAAGGCTTCTGGAAGGTCGAGGCCTTGAGAAGGAGCCTAGACTGCACTCCATGCCCACCTAGGTTGTCCCCAGCCCTATTTCCTTCTCGCAGAACAGTGAGGGCACAAAAAGCTGGTAAAGGCAAGGGTTAAAAAATGTTTGGAGGCAGAGGGAAGCCCTGGGTTCTCCTGTAGGTGATTTCAAATGAACGAAAATTAGCGCTCTACATTTGTAATCTTTTTTAACCATCATAAAGGATCACCATTTTACAGACGAGGGCATGTGGCTTCAAGAAGCCAGAAGATTTGCCCAAGGTCACAGGACTAACAAGTGGCAAACTTGTTATACACACACGAGCTCCCCTGTAAAATGTCTCCATCCAAAACACAAACTCAAGGCCACTGTCATCCTAGAATATGATGAAAATGGCCAACGGTAAAGGCCACCTGCTGGTTCCCACCCCGGGGTGGGGGTGGGGGAGACAGGCTAAGCAAGGAGAAACCACGGCTCCGTTAGGAAGGGACTGGAGTACTCCACCTCCAGTCCCCAGACGACCTGGAAAGCCCGCACTCCTGGAAAACAAAGCTATTCTGTGTATCCAGTCACCCCCACCACTTCCACCAAGACCAGTATCCAGTTTTCTGATAGCTTTAAAATTCATTATTGGCTCCCAGTCCCTGGATGGGAGCCCGGTTTCTGATTCTCAGGCTCGCTATCAGTCTGGAAAGCCCAGGGTCATTTCCAGTACCTCTTCGACTTTCATGGAACAGGAAGCACTCTCACATGATGAACTAGAATACCACAGCAAATCCGTTTCTGATGAAGATGATTGAAACAAGGGCTCAAAAGTAATAGGCCTCGAAGCTGCCTTTAAGCTTCCGGAGTGGAGAGGACCCGGGGAAAAGAAAATAAACATGAGGCCGTCCTTGGGAGGCTTCTCAGAACAGGAGAAAAGGAGCCAATGGAATTCCATTTCTCACCGCCTGCATGGGAGGCAGTGTAAGGCGTGTGTAAGGCGTGTGCTATTATGGAATTTGAACTGAAATCCCAAGGTACACACCCCAGGTTCCATTAGCTCTGCCCAGGTATCATGTGTGTGGTTTGTGGTTTACAAGGTCACCAGAAAAAAAAAGACCAAGGGGGAGGGGAGGTCCTGCCATTAGTTGATGCTCTAGGAAGCTTCCCCAGCAAATAAACTCTTTATTAAAATTAGAAGTATAAGTAATTTAAATAAAAACGATCTTAATTTGCATAGAGATTTTTATTTAACATACCACTTGCTGTGCCTATTTAGAGACGAAGGACATCTCAGCTAAATCTTAAATTTTACTTCCCTTTTACAAAAAGTCTTATAAAAACCTCTAACCTAAGTTGTTTTTAGGAGCTGTAACTGCACACCAGCCATTTATTTGCAACTTTAACATCAAAATTACCAGCAGTCTTTAAGAATCACTGATAAAGAGCTCTCACTCTGATGGTTACTTCTTGTTAGCAGTAAGGCTCCAATCATCTTTTCCCCAACCCCTTTATGTTTCCGTCTTTCTAACTAGGTCATAAAGTGGGGAAAATGAGAAAATTTTAAGCTAGTCATCTGTCTAAAAATAAAGATTTGTTTCCCTGGATGAATACATTCTTGGTATAAGGAAAGGAGGACTATCCGTTCTGTCTCTCTAACTCCTATTCCTCCTGGGTCCATCTCCCCCTCCGCTCTAACGGCTAAGTCTTTGACATACGCTAAAAGCTTTCATTATCACAGGCCCTGTGGGTTTCTTCACTCCTACACAACCCTCATCTTTAAAAGGCCTTTTGTGAACACATGCCATTCACAAGCGGCATCGTTGAATTGTGACCACATCCCCGCTGCCACTCCATGTCCCCAGAGCCCCTCTCTGGGACAGCCCACCCCCATGGTCAGGACATCCTCAACCCCTGAGCTGGCTGATCAGGGACCCTGAGCTATGCAAAGCTATCTCTTTCCTTTGCTTCTTAACCTTTGGCCCTTGAAAAAAAATATTTTTTTAAGATTTTATTTATCTATTTGTAGGAGAGAGAGAGTGCACAGGCAGGGGGAACAGCAGGCAGAGGGAGTAGCAGGTTCCCCAATGAGCAGGGAACCCAATGTGGGACTTGATCCTAGGACCCTGGGATCATGACCTGAGCCAGAGTCAGATGCCTAACCGACTGAGCCACCCAGGTGTCCCAGGCTTTGGACATATTTTGCAGTGCTAGGAAACCATTCAAATAATGCTCCGTGTTAACTGTCCTGTGTCATGAATCTAATTAATTAATGTTCAAAGACAAGGTAAATGGAGTCTCAGGAAACAGGCCTTCTTTGGAAGAATCTGGGTCTTGATTAACTGGGGCTTCTTCCGAAATCTGTTACCAATTATGCAAGGGTACAAGTGCTACTGAGAAAAGGAGCTGAGTATGGGGATTCATCCTCTTGAAGGTCACTTTCAGTTAGGCAAAGACATTGTCAGGGGGATTAAATTAACAGATACCACTTTCACCCCCCTTTGTAAATTTGACCAGTAGGCCTTGTATTCATTACACTATTGGACATCGCATTTGGGAGAAATACTGAATGAAGGAGGAATTTTCCGATAAGAACCTCCTCTCTTTTAATTTAAAAGTTTCTCTAGCTCTCCTGCCATGTGCGCCCACAGCAGTGGGACAGAAACCTACCGAGAAAAAGAACTGGGTACCATCTCCCTACCAGACTCTTAACTTCTACTTTTGTGTGAGATCCCCCCGGCCTCAGGAGAGAAATACATTTTTAAGCAAGAGAAGATACTCCTTAAGTGTTAAAGTTGGTGATGTGTGTAAATAGTGTTTTAGGAAGCCTCAGAATAATAGATAGTTCTGGAATAGCTTAGTTCAGTAATTCCAACTTCTATCCCCTAGGGTGATTTCAACATCTGAGCCTTCTCTCATTCCCTCCGCCCAGCTCCACCCACCCGGGTCGTGCCGTATTCTTGAGAGAAAGCTGTGTCTCTGCTGAGCGGTGGGTGGGCTTTAAATTGTTGGTCTTCTCCAGGAACCTAATCACCCCCAACAGTCTTTTCCCCAAAAAAACTTTCGTCATACCCTCTGTGCTGACCCTCCTGGACAGGGCTGTGGTCTCGGCCACCTACTCCCACCTTCTCTGTAATCACTTTCATGAAGTGGAGACTTCCAATGCATTTGGGCTCCCCCCACCAAATCTGACACCTAATGAGCTTCGAGGTTCATTTCTCGGACACAAGATCCCCCAAGGGTCTCACTGCCAAAGAACTGGACCAGAAAACAGGCTATTACTACAGACACTCACCATATATCCCTCCCTAGACTTTTAAGCTGGAAAATTTTCCTGGAACCGTGTCTGGGTGCAGAACCATGGAAATGCTCAAAACGAACACATAGTTGTCTGAAGCTATAATTAAGACATCGAAAAGGTCAGAGGGTCTAGAGGAGAGCATCCCAACTCTGAGATTGACCTTGTCAACCTTAGCTTAGGAACCCCTTCTGGAATGCCATCAAAATGGGTCTTGTTGCCCAAGAAAGCACTTTCTCCAAAAACCCCTGAAGGCATCTGACTTCAGCTTGAAAATCACTGCCAGAGAGCAGTTTGAACTCACTGTTCACTGTTAGATTATGCAAAGCCTGCATCTGAGTCATTTTGCCAATGTCGTACTTGTTGTGGGTGATTTGAAGACAAAGACTTTTCTGTATGTTACTCGGTAACTGTGCAAGTATTTTGGCCTTCCAGATGTATCCCTCACCTGTTTCATATGCTTTCCGGGATTTTCCATCACGCAAGGCAGCTTTCCAATCTAATATTTATATCATACTTTATAGTCTGTACAATGTTGTCACAACCATATTCCCATTAGATCCTTAAAACCTCACTGTGACACAGGCACACGTGACACAGATGGAGGAGCAGAGGTGTACTCGGCTAATTACATGATAGGGAGAACCCACGATCGGGCCATCCGTATTTTTTGTGCACTACATCTTGCCGCCTCAAAGACAGAACTGTTTCCGAGCTCAAATTTTTTCATAAGCTAGACAGCCTCTGGGGTAATGCAACTGGATGTACTTATGTCCTCAGAAAGTGTAAATAAAAACCCGAAGTGTCCAAAATTAAGGCCACACCATGTGATGTGAATATAGAATATCATTTATTTAAATGTGCCCCTGAGCTACATAAAAGGCCTGAACTCTGTCTGACCCAGCTAGGCGGTCGCGCTGGGGATCCCTTCACTTCTCCAGGCCTCAGTTTCCCCCTCTGTCCACACTGGATGCAAATCTCTTCCACTCCCTCGCGGTCGAAGACCCTTTCGCCCAGGCCTCTGAGGTGAAGTCAACGTGGGTCAAGTGAAGGAGGCCCAGTCGGAGGCAGAGGAGCCCTGGTTTACACCGGCTGAGCAAACTCGGGCAGAGGGGCGCAGATCCCCCAATCCGACCAGGTCTCCCTCTGCAGCCGTCGCCAGGCCCTGAGCCGGTTGCCAGGGAGGCGCCGGCCTCAGAGGAGGCGGGGCGCTGGGGTGAGTGCCCCAGAGGACTCCAGGGTGGACTGCGGGAGGTCGCCGCCCGTCCCCACCCGGTTCCCACCCTAGCCAGCGCAGCCGCCCTCGCGTCGCCACCGCACGCCGCCCTACAACCCCCTCCCGCAACGCATGCGCACCCGGGCCTCCGCCTCAGCCGCTGGGGGCGGGGCAAGCCCAGCACCGTAGGGGCTCTGCTGCCTGTAGGCCAGCGGGAGGGAAGCGCGCGTGCGCCTAATTAACACCGTTCAAGGACGCCAGGGATTAGGTTGGGCTGTGCGCGCAGACCAGACCCTGGAGTTGAGAGAGGCCAGTGAGCTCATCCTGGAGTCTAGACTGCTGGAGCAGTGATGCTGGATGCTTGTTAAATTTCCAGATTCCTGGGCCGCCTCCCCCGCGGCCTGGATAAGACCCAGGTATGCATTCTTAAATCACCCCCAGATGGTTCTGGTCTAAGTGGCCCTCAATGGCTGGACAACCCTCCTGGCTCGACCACCCTCCTGGCTCAATCAATGTAGGAATCGGAGCATAGACACAGAGAAATGACTGACCCACGGTCGTACAGAATGACATGCCAGAGCCCTGTATCGAACCCGGATGCGTAGACTTGCACTCACATGCTTTCGCATCGTGTTCCCTACTTCCCCTCCTGACTCATTTTCAGGGCACGTTTGTTTAATCAGTACCAGGCAGACAGGGAGGCAGTTCATTCTCACTGGTTGAGCTAACGGAAGAACGACAGTCCCTTTCTCAGAACACCGAAAAACCCCATCCAGCCGCTCCAACAAATCAAAGCTCTACTCCCCGTTCTGACTCTGACATTGGACCAGTACTAAGGCACCCTGCAATGTGCCTTGGGGCTGGGGCACACTGGAGAGAGCTGAGCCCACCCAAAGGAACAATGGCCAGTCTAGATGTGTCTGTCCCCTCCCCACAGACACTCTTATCAATCGTGAAATTCGCTGCATATGGCATCAGAAGCGTAACCCAACAAGAATGTAAAACGCTCCCTCGTCTATATGCATGTGTGTGGAGTTTGGGGGGGCAGGGGTGGGGGGTCTGACCCATCCCTGTGTGCTCGATTCTGGCTCAAGTTTAGGAGTGTTCAGTAATAGGCAGTGGCCCCAGTCCAGGACAGCTGGATCATATGTGCTGACAGCCACTTTCAATGGCCCTGGATGGGGAAATGGACACTCCCTTGCATACCCTCACAAGAAGCTGCTGGGCAGGCATCAGGGATAGGCAGAGCTTAGATCCCTGCACATGTTCACACCCCTGCTGGAGTCAACAGGTTGTCCCCCACTCCCCCCCGCCCCACAACACCCAGGTCAAAGCCTGGGAGACAAAGCTTGCCCCTGTAGAGTGGAGAGGACTAGGGGCTGCAGAGGCTGGGGCCGTTATTTGCTTTCGGACTCCCCCTCTCCCCTAGGGAGAGCACGGTTAGCGGTTAGCAATAGAGGCAATTCTATGCCCAGGGATGGTCCTCAGGACTGTTCTGGGGCCTGAGGATAGGTGTTCGCAAGGCTCCTCCAACGTTCGGCCCAGAAGTGGGTCATCTTCCCCTGCTTCTCCCAGATCTCTGCCCCTCTTTATCTGTCCTGTCCCAGTCTCGCTGTCTCAAAACCTCAAGGCTGCAACTCTTTCCGAGAAAGCCAGGAACACAGCTGTGAGTCCCATTCCCTGTAGGGGAGTTCCAGCTCTCCCTCCTGGCTCCAGATGTAAAGGAACAGCTGTGGGGGTGGAAAGATGCCCAGTTGGCAGCTAAGCAGGGCCTGGGAAGATGGAGAACAAAGCAGGGAGATACAGGCAAATGGCAGGGCTCTCCTAATTCTAGAAACCCAAGGAAAACAGCATTTGTCCCCTGGCCCGGCAACCGGCGGGACAGGCCTTGCCAAATCCCTCAGACATGGCCCAAACCCTGCCCATCCCAATCCTGACAGCCTGGGCCACTGGGCAGGACCTTCTGTAAACTCCATTTTATGATTCCCACTTAATCTGAGAAAGGAAACTTGGCTTCCTTTGTCTTACTCCACCCCTGTCCTCAAACACACACCTCCCAGCATGAGGTTTCAGAAAGGAAGGCCTGGAGGGGGAGAGAGAGGGAGCAGAGAGAGGAGGATGGGTTTCCGCCACTCCCATCTGGCATCCTCCTGCCTCTCCCTACCTTTAGGATGTAAACCAGGATGAAGAATGCCAGGCTGGGTGTCCAGCAGACAGCCCACTCTGGGTGTCACCTGCTTGCCTGCTTCACCAGGGTGACAATGAATGACTTGGCACCAAGCACTGTACCCAGTAATTGTTTCTTGAATGACCGTGGCCTCCTCTGGTCCCACAGGGTCCCAGAGACACTGCTGGTCTTTAACAAGCCTGTCTAGTGCTAGGAGAGGGTGCCCCCTGCCATGACCCACTTGCCCCCATCCATGTCCTCCCCAACCTGAAGGACACAGGGTGTCACAACTGCTCCCATTTTAGGAAAAATAGTTTAATGTTAGGTTTCAAACCTCTTTTCTAGATGAGGGCCCATTCTCTGTGGGACCCCCATCCCAGTGCTTTTCCCATGCCTGCTGGGAGATAGCAGCCCCTCTCCGAAGGGCACCCACCCGCTCCAGACGTCCCTGCCCTCCTGGGAGGCCTACTCTGGGGCTAGGCTTTAGTAGGCCCTGCACTTTTGTGTTTTTATCAAAAGTGGGCAGAACACTGTATTTTGCCCCTTTTTCGACGCCATGGGACCAGCCCGTAGCACATTCCTACCCTTTAATTAAATAGCCCATTAAATAAGCCCCCGGCACTGGTGGAGATGGGGCACCATGGCACAAAGCCCGTGCCTCGGATGGCCTCCAGCCACCCCGGGGCCTCCATCCTGACCAGATCCAGCTGCCTTGAGAGCAGCCAGGGGCACGGCCCTGTCTCAGGCCCGGCCAGTACCAGGACCCCTCTCCACACAGGGGAGGGGGAGTCCAAGCAGGTCACCAGGCACCCCCACAGCCACGGATGGGGTCGTTCAGGCGGCAGAGCGGGCAGACGGGTGGATACAGCTTCCGCCCCAGTCAGAAGAACGTGAGGTTCTTGACTGCTCCGATCTCCAGCATCCGCTTGATGGCCAGGGCCTCCTGGGAGACATTGTGGCCTGACCCCTGTGGAGACAGCCAAGGAAGCAGACTAAGGAACTCCCAGGGACCTCCCCGGCCCAGCACTCTCTGATGCCCCCCACAGCCCCCGCACTTCTAGGAGCTCCCTGCCCCGGGTTGGCTCCCAGAAGGACAACACGACCCGTATGGCCAGATACCGAAGACTTAGGCCAGGAGACCAGGGGTCTGAGTTCCAGTTCTGACCCTCGAGCAGCATCTGAGCCCTTAGCACCACTCTCACCATCCCCCTCCCCAGGGTCCCCAGCTCTGTCCCAGCCAGCTCAGAAGCAGGGGCCGCTCACCACCATGGACTTGAGTGTGATCTGTTCATAGTAGTGAATGGTCTGCTTCCTGTTGTGGGCATCTGGGTAGCCAAAGCCGGCGATATGCACCAGGTCGCAGAGGTGGAGTGCCAGCGTGATGGCCAGCAAGCCGGTGGTGGGCTTCTGAAAGGGTTGTGGGGGGGAGGTATTAGAGGGAGACCTGCATCCTTCCCCGCCTTCTAGGCTAGCACTTCGCAATAGACTTTCACGGAAATGTTCTTCCTCTATGCCGTCTACACTGCAGTCACCAGCCATGTGCAGCTTCTGGGCAGGGGCGCGGGGCTGGTGCAGATGCATGTGAACCGACTCTTTCACTTTATTTAATTGTATACTTAATTTAATTAACTTAAATTTAAATGTAAGTAGCCACAGGTAACTCAGGGACACCAGGCTGGAAGGCCGGCTCAACACACCTCAGGGAGGGCTTGGGCCTCGAGGCAGTGATTCCGCGTTGAGCGTTTTACCCTGCAGAACACGAGTGTGTCCCGTCTTCACAAAAGCACTTGGAGGTGGACACATTTTACAGATGGGGAAACTGAGGCTGACAACTTCATTCAAGGAGTGGAAAGGTTCTGCTCTCTGCCTTGGAAAACCTCACCTCTTTCAGAAAACCTGGGGGGCCCCCACTCACGGGCTGTGTGGCCCTTGATGAGGATGGGCTCTCCCCTTCCGTGAAGTGGGGACAGCAGCACTGTTCCCACCCACCTTATGGGCTGCTCTGCGGGGAGGGGGAGACCTACTTTCTCCATCCCTAATTTGTCCACGGGGATGGGCAACGTGATACCCTAACCTCAACCCTTTTTTTTTTTTTTTTAAGATTTTATTTATTTGTCAGAGAGATAGAGAGAGTACAGGTAGGCAGAGAGGCAGGCAGAGGCAGATGGAGAAGCAGGCTCCCTGTGGAGCAAGGAACCCGATGTGGGACTTGATCCCAGGTCCCTGGGATCATGACCTGAGCTGAAGACAATCGCTTAACCGACTGAGTCACCCAGGCATCCCAAATCTTGCCTTCCTCAGCTCCAACACCCTGCCTTCCTGACCACTTCTGCCGCCCACTCCCATTTATGAACTGCTCCCTGGACCTTGTCAGCCCAGGTTTGCCCCAGTGTCCCTTCTGAGCATTGCCGTCATTTCATCTGTCTCTTCCTGCTGGGGTTTTCCCCTCCTGCTGTTCTGACTACCACTACGTTCTTACCCAGTTCACATGTTTGTTGAACCACATTTCCAGGGCCTGCTAGACCGCTCTGCCTCATCACCGGCTCCTGGAACCCGCCAGACTCCTCTCCCCCTGAATTCCCTATATTAGTTAAGCATGTTACCACCCAGCTAGCTGTCTAAGCTGGAAACCTAGAATTACGAGAACTCTCTCAACTTCACCTGCAAAATAAATGGTGTTGCAGGAGGTCACTAAAATAGCCCCCAGTGATCCTTGGGTGCACGTGGAACCTACCAATCTGAGACGTAGGACATGACATTCAATTGCCCTACAGGTGCCATTGGCCCTAAGATAGAGAGAGCATCCTGGTGGGCTTGACCTCATGAAATGAGCTTTAGCATCTGAGTCTAGAGGTCGGCAGTGGAGGAAGTCAGGGGTGGGATGCACAAGAAGGATTTATCGTGCTGTTGCCGGCTGGAAGGTGGAGGGGGCTCTCTCGAAAGAAACACACACAATCTCTAAGAGCTGAGGGTATCAAGGCTGAAAGCCAGCAAAGGAAACGGGACCTCAGTCCTGGAACCGTAAGGAACTAAATACCTCTGACAAGAAGGACCCTGGAAGTGTGTTCCCCCCACCCCACTCCAGCCTCCAGATAAGAACTCAGCTGTGCCCCGCTGGACCACCGATGGCCAGAACTATGAGTCTATCAGTAGGCAATACCTAAAGCCACTCAACTCTGGTGGTTTTTTAAGCAGCAATGGGAAGCTGCTATATCCAGGGCATGCCTTCCATTTCCCCCTCCCACAGCCAGAAGGTGGGTCCTGGTTCTTCTCTTATCTCCCCGCTCCAGCCTTCGTCCTCTGCCGCACACCCGATCAGGGGCATAAAACGCCTCCTTGCTGTTCCCCTCCACTTCAGTTGTGCTAGAACTCAGTGCTGGAGGAGCTGGTTGGTCTTGCCAAAGGAAGTACCCTTTCTCCAAGTCCCTGCCGGATGGGCCCCATAACCCCTCAAAGGCCCAACTCCAAGACCACCTCCTCTGGTTGGGGGCTGGGGGGACTCCCAGCAGAGGTCTGCCCCTCCTCTCAGCTCCTCCAGCATTGGGAACAACTCCCTACTAGGGCATGCTGCCACTCCCTGTTACAACCTGTATGTTTATTCTGCTAGACTGAGTGTCCTCAGGGCAAGGTGCATATCCTACACCCCAAATGTGCAAACATGAGGCCAGGGACTGAGCAGCCACAAAAGAAGGCATTCAACCTAAGCTGAATCAGAGTAGATATTCAGTGAAGAATAAAATTTTCTGCTGCGAAATTTGGCAAATACAGTGAGCATCCCCTGTGTACCAATCTCCGTGATAGGCATGTTATATAATTGTGTTTTTAAATTCTACAAGGGCCTTAAAAGGTCAGTACGAACACTGAACACCGTCCTCACCACACAGATAAGGCTCCCAGTGGCCAATCTGCTCAAGGCCACAGAGTAAGAAGCAGGACAGCCAAGTCCTGGCGATGTTTACTAGCTATCTCTGACAACTACTATCCCACACGGCCTCTCTAGGGGTTCAGACGGCACGTGTGGAAGTCCTTGGGAAGGTAGGGCTAAAACGCAAACCACAGCTTACAGAACTGTACTGTGACTCCCCAACCTGATACATGGCACGGAAGCAGGGCACGCAAGACAAACGAAGCTCGAGCTCCTTTAATTCACTCTGACGAATCCATTCCAAGATAAGATCACAGATAAAGTGACCTCACAGCCAACTGCAGACATTCTAAAGTCAAGGCCACAGACTGTTCCAGCAACTCCCTAGTTTATAAAAACGCTCCCCTAACTTTCTGCTCAGCAGACATCCTCCCCCAACTCTCCCCGCCCACAGCCAAATACACTGGACTGAATACAGGGGTCTGGGAGCTGTTCAAATGCAACCTCGGGTCTCTGTTGTTACTTTCCCCCCTCTTGGGGTCCTCCAGGGCTTCCGAAGCCTCTAGAAACATCCTGTCCCAGCCTCCAGATTCCCAGCCCACCACCCACCGTCACCCGCACGCACCTGCTTAATCTTGTGCGGCTGCTGCATGGGCAGGCTCAGCAGCTTGTCCGCTGCAATCTCCATGAAGAAAGGGTTGAGAATCCGAACCTGCCTGGGGTTGACGTCCCAGATGAGGGGAGGCTGCTTCCAGAAGCCCTTTCGCACCTGCGGGGCATACGATTGGAAGGGAGAGATGGGGGTGCGCACACGCCTGTTTCTCAAGTCCAGCTGGGCAGTGCTCAGCGGGCAGAGGCCCCCAGGAGTGCAGGGTGAGACGGGAGGGACGTGGAGGCCAGGCCCGCACCCAAGAGGGAAAGGGTGACCAGAGAGGAGTGGGGAGAGGTGGGAGGACCCTACTGGTTGAGCAGGGGGGTGGCCGCAGTGACAAGCTGTGTAGGGTATCGGGTCCAACTACTGCCCACTTCCACCAAACAGGTGGAAGGGGCTTAAGCATGGGGCTGCGTAAACCCTTGGTGAAAATGCTCGATGGGACCAGTGTCAGCATCTGACTAGATGAGAAAAAGACACAGGGGACACCACCCAGAAGGACAGACCTTCTGTTCTAGCCTACCCCTGCCTGGAGAGGACTACTGACCAGCTGCTTTCCTCCCAGGTTTCTCACTGGCACACACATTTTCTGGCAGCTTCCCTGGCCTGGGCAGCCTCAAGCTTGGAGTGCCCACCTCATGCCTGCAGGCTGTCAGACCCTGGCTGCTGTGGTGGCTTCTCAGAAGCCCCACAGAACATGGAGTTCACACCTTCCCCTCCTGGGCTTTCACAGGGCAGACATTGTAGAGCGTGAGGTCCTCAGACAGGCAGGGTCCCGTCTCGGAGCCCCACCCTCTCCCATCCCCCGAGTCCCCGCTCACCCTCTTCTTGTCACTCAGGATGGTCTCAATCCAGTGGAAGTCCATTGCCTTGAAAGCTACCAGGACGAGGAGCGTGTCTGGATTGTTCTCCACTTTGGGGTTGAAGTGGGCGGACTCCGGGTAGAAGAGACGCATGGTGGTCTTGGAGCCCACGTCGCCCTCGTAGCCAGCCACTGGGGCATTGTTCAATCTGAAAGGCCGGGAGGAGGAGGCCCGTCAGCCGGAGGCCCATGGGCCTGTCGACAGTCCCTCCCAAACAGAAGGGACAAGCGCCCAAGCTACAGACCTGATGACCACGTCGTACTTGTTGATGGCGTCCCCCAGCGAGCTGTTGCGAAGCCGGTGCCCGTTCCCCACCACCACGCAGCGGCGACACTTGAGACTGCCGTGGGAGACGGTGATCAGCCCCCAGGGAGACCCCTGTGCCCGTGCTGCTTAACTCCTGATCTGGGTCTGCCTGGGGCCTGGCTCGGGATTCCTTCCCAGGATGCCTCGGCCTCTGATCCCCACGGACCCGGCATCTCCAAGGAGCCCCACTTAGGGTCCTGCTGACTTCCCAGCCCTGGGCTTTCACGGCAGAGGAACTGAGCAGAGAACAGAAGGCGGAGGAGGAGAGGAGGGAAGGCTCCTAGTGGGGACTAATAAGAAATCCCATTTCAAAGCCCCCTCGCCTGCTGCCCAGGTCCGCGTGTCATTAGGGCAATACCCTGCCTGCTCCAGCGCCTGGATGCCCAGGTCCAGTTGCCGTGGACACTGGCGTCCCTGCCTCCCCTGGAGACGGGCAGGCTGGAAAGAAGGGTCAAATTGGCCCCAGGGGAGCAGAGATAGGAAGTCTCGCTGGGAGGTGCTGGCCCATGACTATCTCTGGGAGGCGGAAAGGAGAAGGTGCCCAGACTCGGGGCAAGGACTGTCTCCTTACCTCTGGATGCTCTCTGGGATGGAGTAGCTGGTGATGGCTAGAACCCGGAGGAGCAGGTCTTCTACAAAAAGATGCAGATTGGGAGGGGCCAATGACAACAGCCAGCTTCCCGAAGGCTGCCAGCTCTCCCATCACTGCTCCTCAGAGCCTCTGCTGCCCCCTCCTCCTCTGACCTCAGCATCGGAGCCTGGCTCAGAGCGTGGGCACCGGGACCATGAGCAGCAGAGAGCGAGAAGCAGCGTGGCCGAGGTGAGCCCACCAAGTCCATTCACCCAGCCGCTCTTACCACTCCCCTTGGTCCCGTAGGGCAGCTCATAGGCAGACGGTGTCTTGACCCAGAAATAATCCTTCAGCTGCAGGAAGATGGGCTGATCTCGGGAGTAGCTGCGGAGGTGAATGCAGGGCCGGGATGAGAAAGGGATTAATCTTAAAGAAGCCAGAAGCCAGGGTCAGGTCAGGCCCCTGACTAATATTCTATATGTCATATATAGTAGTATGTAATATTGTATATAATAATTATTATATATCATGTATTAATATAATATTATATATAATTATATATTTTAGTGATATAATTATATGATATTTTATCATATAATGTAATATGTTATATAAACTATATATTTTTATACTTAAATATATTAAATATTTTAATATACAGTAATATATATTCATGGTATATGTTTTTATATTATGTAATATATAAAATTATAATATATAATAACATTATATATAATAAACATATTATTTATAATATATAAAAGTAATGTATAATATATAATATTTGGGGCCCCTGAAACCTCCAACTCAATGTATAAATTATATTAATGGGGCACCTGGGTGGCTTAGTCGTTAAGCACCTGCTTTTGGCTCAGGTCATGATCCTGGGGTCCTGGGATGGAGCCCCCCTGGACCTGCTTCTCCCTCTCCCACTACCCCTGCTTGTGTTCCCTCTCTGGCTGTCTGTCAAATAAATAAAAATCTTTTAAAAATTATATTTATATATTATATAATATTGTATATAATAACATAATTATTCTGTCTTACTATATTGCTTATATATCTGTATGTTCAAGGGCCTCTCCTCCCCTCACGGGTCACCTAACCCATGTCCACTAACGCGTTCCCCTCCATCTACACCAGCACTGAGGCCCCCACCCTCTGAAACTCCCCGCCCACCTCGCCCTATACCCGCCCCACCTCAGCCTTAAGTACTTACTTGCCGAACAGCTTAGAGGCCTTCCTCTCCACTTCTCCCTGGAAGCACGGCTCCTTCTTCTCTGGGATGGGAAAATAAAAACTAGAGACAGAAAAGGGAGGAGGCAGGAGCTCCAGTCAGACCTCTCGGGCCCAGGGGCCAGCGTCCCAGGCAGCCTCCACTTTCTCCCATGACATAGGTCCCCAGGTCCCAGCGAGTGACGCACAGGGTAGAATCCTCTCAACCCAAGTTCACTCAGACCAACTCATGGCAGATCCAGCTCTCCTTTCTCTGAGCAGCTCTGGGGAGGAGTCACAAACCTTGCACCCCGAACCCACTATCTAACCTTCCTGGAAGGATATCGCGCTAAAAGCTGAAGGAAGGGGCCATACCCTCGCCCTTTGAACCCTCCCAGCCCCACTAGGTCGGCCACCCCTGACACTCCATCCCTGAGCCCATTGCTGAGAAGAACCAACGGGAGGACCGGGAAGCTGGACCCAAGCTCCAAGTACCTGTCTTCCCGGGAGATAGAATACCACACCATGACGACCAGGACCAGAGCCAGCATGGCCAGGAGCTTCCAGCCTGCAGGGCACATGCACAGAGGGGCTAGAGGCAGGGACAGGCAGAGACGGCCCCAGGCCACCGACCCTGTTTTGGGCCCCTGCCACCTCCAACTCAAGCAGACCCGGTCCCCAGCCCTCGCCTGGCCGTGGTTTTCCAGCACCGGGCTTGAGCCTGTGTTTCTATGGTCCTTCAAGATGAACAGAGGGCCCCCTGGCCATCTGCCTGTCCCTCCACAGCCCCCAGTGGGTCACAGATGCTGAAGACTGCTTCTGGGGGGCCCATCCTTCAGGGTCGGGGAGCCCTGGGACAACACTCACGGGACTTGCTGATCATGTTTCTCAGCGGGTAGCAGGGTTCCTGGGGAGAGCTGTCATCCCGGCTGCCTCGGGCCACCTAGGAGGTTAGGAGTCACAGGTGTATGGTCAGCTCTGGAAACCTTCTACCTAGAGCCTGGAGGACACAACCGCAGCCTGCCTTTCCTTCTCCAGAAGGCACAGAGCTGCTTCCAGGGTGGCCACCCAGAGAGCAGACATCCTCTAATCCCTTGAAAGCAGCATCTGGGGTACAGGTGGGGAAAGGGAACCCAGATCGCACTCCTCAAAGATGAGGTCCCACGCCAGACAGGCCTGTTCGAGCTTCCCTGGCGTGGTTTCTTGGTCCCCTTCCTCAGTTTGACCTGGGAAGGGCCAGCTCCAGGAGGAAGATGGGAAGTTCTACCCACATTTGCCATGGAAGTGAACTGTATGGGGCTATGATTTGTAATTTAGGCAGTGGACATTTATCATTCTCCGCCATCCAAAGCAGTCCCTTGTCTCTGCTACCACCCACCTCTCTGTCCTCGGTCTCCCACCACTCCAGCCAAACAGATCCACTCTGGCCTGGCGCTGGGGCTGTGGATGGCCCCCCAGTCCTTCTAGATTCTAACTAAATGCAAACAGGGTCCAAGCCCTCATCCTCCCAGCGCTGGGGGGTGGAGGGAGTTCCATGGAGGCAATTGTCTGAATGGGAGTGCGGGGGAGGGCAGGCATTGGTCAGAGAAGATGGGAGACCCTTTGGCATGGCAAGGACAGGGCTCTGGAAGGGGGTCAGCTGCTAAACACACATAAGCAAAGAGGTCCCTACACCCAAACTCAGCCAGGGCCACGCTGCAGAGTCACAGGGGAAACAATTTAGACAGCCTGCACAGAACACCAAGAGGTGCGGGACAGCAGGTGCCATTTCTGTCATCCACTCAGTGTTCCCCACCCCCGTCACCTGAATCAGAAGTTACCCTGGGCCGCTTCCTGCAAACACAGATTCCAGGGCTCCTCCCCGGGTCTGCTAAATCAGAGAGGGCGGGACCTGGGACAGGCATTTTCACAAGCAGCTCAGGTGATCCTTGGGATCGACCGGGGACAGGGACGGAAGCTCCAGCTCTCAGGGAGACCTGGAAAACCTCCAATTATTTCCTCAGGGCAGGAGACAGCATCAGGATGAGAGCTGGTTTTTGTTACTAATCATAAATCAATTATCCTGAACTGTCCTATTATGGAGTCGATGCTCTGCCCCCACGCTCCGCTCTGAGTCCACAAACACCAAAGAATGAGAGTCTTGGCAGGTGGGGGGAGGGGTGTGGAACCAGAGCCAGGCATCCTCAGGAGAGTCAGGAGCACCCATCCCCAAACCCCAGTAGGGATGGAGGATGACCCTATCTAGTGAAGTTCTGGATTTGTAGTTAGGAGACATCAGTGAAAGTCACGGTTCTAGAAGCTTCTCTGACCCCTCCTCCGAAAGTGGCATGCCTTCTTCCTACAGCCGCTGCCAAGTCATTCCTCACCCCGGCACAGTCCAGAGCACTTCTCCTGATCTATACTGAGCCTAGTTACTTCCTTGCTTGCTCTCTGTCTTCCCCACTGGAGTATGAGCTACTTGAGGGTACCAATGCAATCTGATTCCCAGCATCTAGCACACGGCCCAGCACATAGCCAGTGCTCAGGAAGTACTACTGATGAATGGCACATTGGGTTACCTTGGCGGTGGTGGTGGTGGGGGGGTCATTGTCCCTCTCTGACCCTCAGTTTCTTTGGCTGTGAAACTGGGAAGTTAGCCTAAAACATATTTTAAATATATAAATATTGTGTAGAACTATTTATATATTTGTATTATGGAGACGATGTTCTGCCCCCACGCTCCACTCTGAGTACACAAAAAATATATATATTTTGCAGCTCAAAATATATTTATCACATCAGCACCACGGGCATCACTAGGGACCTTATTAGAAATTTATAATCTCAGGGCACCGGGGTGGTTCAGTCAGTTAAGCATCTGACTCTTGGATTTTTGCTCAGGTCATGATCTCAGGGTCATGAGATCGAGCCCACACTCAGTGGGGAGTATGCTGGCGAGTCTCCCTCTCCCCTTCCCCCCTGCTCGTGCTCTCTCTCTCTCTCAAATGGATAAATAAATCTTAAAAAAAAAAAAAAAATGCATGCTCTCCTGCCCCTCCACACTGACAACATGAGGATTTGCACTTGAATAAGATCACCTGAGGAGTCACAGGCACATTCAAGCCTGAGAAACACTGGTTCAGGTGGATGTTTTTGACCTTGACTGAACAGGAGAATCGCCTAGGGTGCTAACATTTTTTAAAAATAAGAAATAGGGGCACCTGGGTGGCTCAGTGGGTTAAAACCTCTGCTTTCGGCTCAGGTCATGATCCCAGGGTCCTGGGATCGAGTCCCACATCGGGCTCTCTGCTCAGCAGGGAGCCTGCTTCCTCCTCTCTCTCTGCCTGCCTCTCTGCCTACTTGTGACCTCTGTCTGTCAAATAAATAAATTAAAAAAAAAAAAAAAAGAATTAAGAGCGTCTGGATCCCACACCTTGGAATTGGGACTTGATGCGTCTGGCCCAGCAGCGGAATCTGCTCGAGCGCCTCCGGGGATTCTAACAAGCCGTGAGAGTTTAGAACCGCAGAGGAGGACAAGGGCGGTGAGGATGTCCGCATGACAGCCAAAGCAGGCCGCTCGGACTTTGAGGTGTGCCTTCTGACTCAGTGGGCGAGGCTGGACACGAATTCTAACCAGCTCCCAGGTGGTGCCCGGCCGCTCCGCGGGGACCACGCTCCGTGCTGCAGAGCTCCACACCAGGACCCTCCCAGCCCTAACACCTCCCGACTTCACGAACCTCACCCTCTCCTCCCTTCCACTCTCTCTCCGTCTTCGTGACCAGGACTCACTCCATTTCCTGGCAGCTCCCTTTGTATCAGTAGGTCATAACACTGCTGGCCTGACTGGCCTAAGGCCAGGACCTGAGGAGTTTAAAAATACAGAGAGGCCTCGGCCCCAGTCTCCAAGATTCTGATTTAATGGGTTAAAGGCAGTGTCCAGGCACTCCTAAGTGAAAAACAAAACAAAACCCAACCCCCCCACACCTCTCTTACAGGGAAGCCAGCACGGACACCAGCACTTCGAGCGAGCTCCACAGTAACTGAAAGATACAGACTCCACCGCCCTCCAGGCCCCACTGGGGTGGTGGAGACCTTTGGCAGCGGGAGGTGAGCACAGCGGACTAGTCGGATCCCAAGCAACACGGCAACTAGCCCCCTTTGACCTCCTCCCCAGAAAGCCTGCCTGGCGATGGACGTCTTGGTTCCCAAACGGTGTTGGTGTGTGAGAAGCAGACAGCTGAGGCTTAAAGTTTGCCCCAAGACCCCCCCACCCCAGTCTGGGGTGTCATCAGCCCAGCCCTCCCCTCCCTGGGCCAAGTCCCGACCAGAGCCCGGCAGCCGCAGACATTCCTGGCGCCCGAGCTTGTCCGGTGGCGGCTACCCCAGGTGGACCCACAGCCTTCTCCCGGCCGTGGGCCGCCCCGCGTTATTGACCAGACCCCTGGGTACGAAAGGACACGGGGAAAGTCACAGGACAGTACCTGGGCCAGAGAGCAGGACTCTGCTCCACTCATGTCCGACATGCAGCAGCTCCTGCCTGCCACCAGCCGCCAGGGTGACCAGCTCCCCCGACACACTAGGCAAAGCTGACCCTGGGGCAGGAAGCCCGCGTGCTCTCAGGTGCTCTGCCAAATAGCGCAGCAGTCCCTCGCTGACCTGAGGCCGCGAGCACGGCCCCGGACCTCGCTGGAGGGCAGAGCCCGGGGCACAGGGTGAAGCATGAAGGCCCCGGAAGGGGCCACTGTGCCTCGGGCTGGGCGGACACTCTCCGCCTCACACACAGCAGGCACCCACCTGCTACGTGAAGCAGGAGGAACGGAATGCGCACCCGCCCAAGGGCACAGCGTGATGCCAGGTCCCTTGGAGCCCTGGGGCCCAGCGAAGGGATACGGTCAACTGTCCCCGAGCAGGGGTCTGGGAAGACCAAGGCGGGGAGAAGCAGAGGCTCGGTTCTTATTGGTTCAGAGACCTTGAGCAAGTCACGTAATCAATGTCACTGTCCCTTTGTTTCTGCAGGGAAAACACTGGAGCTGCCTGCTTGCCCCATCTAGACTCAACCACCCCTCCTGTTCCCTCCAGTGCTTCCACCAGACATCGATCCCTGCTCCCCTCGCCAGGACCTTTCCATCAGGGATCCCCCTTTGCCCTGCTTCTGCCCTCTCTCCTCTTCACTCCTACTAAACAGACTTCGATCTCCACCACCCCCCCAAAAAAACAAAGCCCTCTCTGCTTCCACCTCCTCTTCCGGCCATCCCTGCATGTCCACCTCCGCTGGTCACACTTCTGTATCTGTGCCCTATCCTCTCCGACCCCACCCCGGCTCCCACCTGAATTTTCATGCAGAAATGGCTCCTCCTCCTCCTGAAGCCATCAGCAGCCTCGTGCCAAACCTGAGGAAGTTCTATTTTCTCTGCCTCCTACTCTGAAGGTTTTGATACTGTCGGCCAATGCCTGTGGCTTGAGTCAGGACTCTCCCTGTTTCCCTCTCTCAGTGACAGTCTCTTCTGGCGCCAGTCCCTTTAAGAGCTGGCATTCTCCAGGGATCTGTCCTTGAACCTTTGCTCTCTTGCCTTTTATTACAGGACAAGTTCATTCATTTTCAGATGTCTGCCTGCTGATCCTACCCTGATGAGTCAGACCCTCCCCAGACCCCACCCTCGTGTTTCTGGTTGCCTGTGGCCCTTCCTACCTGCATCTTCCTTAACTCTCCAGTTAACACGTCACCAGCTAGACCGCTTCTCCCACTCTGCCCCATCCACTCCCGTACCCACAGGATCATAAACTCAGTCTTCCAACATCTGCCCCCGCCTCACGCCATCCCCACAAAACAGTTAGTAAGCATGATTGATTCTACCCCATTTCCTCATTCCAACCAGCTCACTGAGCAACTACTGAATGCTTGGCTTTGTGGGAGGCACAGGGGATGTGAGGCTTTACAAAACCCAGCTGAGAGGTGACTGGCTGGTTCAGTTGTAGAGGCAGGAAACTCTTGGCCTCGGGGTTGTGAGCTCGAGCTCCATGTTGGGTGTAGCAGTTACTAACAAAATAAAATAAAGTAAAATAAAATAAAATAAAACCCAGATGCGGCATGAAGGCCACCGGTCTAGAGCCTCAGAAACACTTTATTTTTAAGATTTTATTAATTAATTTGGAAGAGGGAGAGAGAGTGAGAGTGCACAAGCAGGGGAGCGGCAGAGGGAGAGGGAGGAGCAGGCTCTCCATTGAGCCGAGAGCCTGACACGGGACTCGATCCCAGGACCCTGGGATCATGACCTGAGCTGAAGGCAGACGCTGAACAAACTGAGCCACCCAGATGCCCCTCAGAAATGCTTTAGAATACAGTCCTCCATCTCCTGATCTCCTGTCTCCTTGAGACACAACAAGTCTGGATCCCATCCCAATCCATTTGCTTCCTAATTGGTCTCTGTCACATGTCTTTCCTCATTCAACCCCTTTCTTTGGAACTGCCAACAAGGTATGCTTGCAAGAAATAATTTGGAACAAACCACCCTCCTGCCTCAATGGCCCCCATTCCTTAAGTGAAAAGCCAAAGCTCTTTAGTGGCCATCAGAAGCCTTTACCCTCGGGCCCTAGGTGCTGAAGGCACACCTCCCACCCTCTTCCCAAGCACACCGCGGAAGCTGCCTTTCCCCCTCCCCTCTGCCCACCTCTGCAGCAGGATACCCTAAGCCCCTTTCCCCCAAGGACAACCCCACTCCAGCACCAGTCCAAAGGGCTCTTCCTCTGTGAAGTCTTTTACGATATTTCTAAGAACCGATGTTTTTCTTCTCACCAAATATTGTTTATAACTTGCTTCTGGCACTTAACAAGTAATATAATTTCATGTTATATAATTACTGCTTTTCATGTCTCACCCACTATCTACTGACCTGAAACTGGAGGCTCGTTTACACCAAGAGTCTATTAGACCTGGATCACAAGATGCTTTATCCCCTAATACAATTTTATGTTATGTTATGTTTTGTATCTGGCCCATGAGACTATGACCTCTGTGGTCTGGGAGAGTTCTTTGTATTTTCAGACTCTATTATAGGGTTCAGAAGGTAGCTGATGTTTTGTAAACATCTGACACACAAGCAGTCAGATGAGATTAAACACGCATTACATCCCTTATTAATTACTAAAATGTACAGCGCACTTACCCTGTGGGACACCAGGAGGGTCCCCATCCCCTCGCCATTGCTTTGGCGACCAGATAAGTCACTGTTGTGGGGGGTGCACACGGAATGTTTAACAGCATCTTTGACCTCGACCCACCAGATGCCAGCAGGAACCCCAGTGCCCGGCTGTGACAACCAAATTGTCTCCAGACATTACCAAATGCTGAGAACTACTCCGCTAGACATTTTTAAGGGCTGTCCAAGTATGATCTCAACCCTATAAGTTAAGCACGATCATGACCTCCGTTGCAGAAAAAGGGACCCAGGGTTCAAGAAGGGTCAGCTACTTGCCTAGGGAGGTAGAGCTCGTGAGGACAAAGACTGCGACTCTGGCTGCTTGGCTCCAGAGCCCACGTGTCAAGCCCCCGAACCCCTATGGCGTCAACAGATCTCCTATAAGGGAACGAGTCCCTAGACTCCGTGGTCTCTGGAATGTCCAGGGCTGTTCTTCGGAGCAGGTAACGGAACTCGGTCCTCTATCAGATCCAAGTCCTTAGAATGCTTACAACAGCTACAAGCAGCCTCCCGTGCTCCCTCTCAGGCAGCTTCCTCATGGGACACAGTCTCTATCCGATGCCGTGGCCTGGGGCTGCTCGGGAAGCTCTCCAGCATGCTTCCAGTGCATACAACTGTAGCCACGGGATTAGCGCTGCCCTCCATCTGGACACCAGACTTCCAGGAATGCTGGCTAAGGCTGCTCTCACTTATCACATCACATCCCTGGCACGGGACTTGAATCCTTCAGCTGGTCAGCCGGGCCTCCTGGGCCCTAACTCGGGTGGCTACCCTGTCCATCCAAAGAGGACTGTACGTGACACCTGCTTTCCCACATTTCCCCTTAGGAATCTAGGGTCATGTTTCCTCCAAGCTCAGACTCCACGGCTGACATTCCAGAGGACACTCAAGCAGGACGGTGAAGTTAATGCAGCTAATACAATCACTAGGTAAGGCAAGATGGTGACATAGGCCACTGGGTAACCTACTTTAATCTCTCATTCTTGGATGGAGATGGCCAGCTAATGGCAATTCTCCAGGACAGGTCAGTCACTTGCATCACTTCTCAGCTCAAAAATTCTCCATGGCCTCTTGTGGCCAAGAGAGACCGGGGCTCAGTATCTCTTCACTGACTTCTTTATGCACTTTTGCTACCTGCCATTAAAAATCCCGTACACATCCAACGTTTCTGGTCCCCCTCCCCTGCTTGTAAGATTTTCCAGTTGTTTTGTTCGCTGCCCTATCACCCATGTCTAGAAGAGTGACTGGCACACAGTAGGCTCTCAATACAAATTCACTGAATTAATAAATGATCAATTCGTCAGGGACGTCATTGGAACCAGAGAGGAAGAGGCAGTAACAGGAGTCTGAGATTCGCTCTATCCACTCTGGCCCAAGCCCTGGCAGGACACAGCCTTCAGACTTTGCCTTCTCCCCATCACGGAACAGCACAGTGGGACCACAGTGTGCCCGGGGTGGGGTCGGGGGAGCAAGAGGCCTGCCCTGGCCCCAGCAGAGGGCTGAGGAACTGGCCAACGGCCTCAAGGCGCATGAGTGGGCAGATGGGGCAGTCTGTCCGGCCACCCAAGCTTGGAGGGAAAGGGGCCTGGTAGGCTTCCCACGGAAGCACAGAAGCTTCTCTGTTCCCCACCCTTGGGGTCCACAGGCTGCCACCTCCCCCCTGCCATCAGGCACCCCAACCAGCCCAGCCCTGCAGCCTCCTGGATAGAAACACTGTTTTACCCACTTTATCAGCTGTCGGTCACAAGACACCAGAGGGAACCACTTGAAAATCTTACTTCTGGTGTCTGCGCGGGTGGGGTAGAGGCTTTGAATTCCATTGTCTGGGTGAGAAACCTGAAGCTGTGTGACGGGGTAGAGAATCAACCAGGATGGACTCAGAGCTAGGATAAGAAAAGGAAAAATCTGGTGGGGCTGCGGACCTACCCCAGGGGCCCCCCTGCCCCCGCAGGGGCTCTGGGATTTTTAATGGCAGGTAGCAAAAGTGCATAAAGAAGTCAGCTTCCCTCCTCAGACCTCCCACCCAGGAGCCTAGGAATTCGGCCCCAGGGAGCCAAAGCTAAAGGTACTACCAGAGCTGGGGCTTGAACTCAGGTCACCACCAACACGGCCAGTCCCCTCCCTCCTCTGGCCTCCACAGGCCTCTTCTGAAAGCAGAGGACAGCACCAGCCCTGCCCTGTCCCCCACGGTGGCCCCCAGCCAGCGTGGCTCTGGAGTCCTTGCCGTGTGGCTGGTCCACACTGAGGTTTGTTGTAAGGGGGAACCATACACTAGATTTCAAACACTTAGTACAAAAATAAAAAGGAACCATCACCTTAAGAATGATTTATACTGATCACACACTGCGGTAATGTTTTGGCTCTACTGGGTTAAAATAGTAAGATTTATTTCATTTCCTCATTTTTACTCTTTAAAAATGTGGCTAACTTAACATATCTTAAAATTTTATTTTTTTACTTATTTTCAAGATTTTATTTATTTATTTGAAAGAGAGAGAGAGAGAAAACAAGCATTAGGAGCGGCAGAGAGAGAGGGAGAAGCAGGCTTCCCACTGAGCAGCGAGCCCAGCGCAGGGCTGGATCCCAAGACCCCCCAATCATGACCCGAGCTGAAGGCAGACAGTATACCGACTGAGCCACCCAGGCACCCCATAAAATTTTATTTATTTTAAGTAATCTCTACACCCAACGTTGGGCTCAACTCACGACCCTGAGATCAACGGTGGGATGCTCTTCCCACTGAGCCGGCCAGGCGCCGCTAACTTAGCATTTTGTAAGATTTGAAATTACATATGTGGCTTGCAACTGTGGTTCCCACTGCGTTCCTCTCGGACCTCGCTGGACCAGGCCATGTCTGTGATTGCACAGGAAGCACGCGTAGAAACTTAAAGCAGTAGACCTTTCCTGGCCTCCATCTCAGAGAGGCTAACTCAGGGTGTCTGGGATGCCTGCAGAGGGCCCTGGTCATTCTGAGGGACAGCCATAGTGAGCACTGTCCCGAGGTCTCAAGGCGGGGCAGAGCTGGGAAGTCTCCACTCTTCCCTGCATCCTGCCCACTCCTCCCGGGCGGTCAGGGTTCTGAGCATGGAGGCAGAGTTCAAGGGGACATTGTCACCTGGCACCCCAGCCCAATCTCTGCTCTGCCCACACCCAACCTCTTCCTGACCTTGGCAACTTGCCCCAGTGCCTGTGCAGAACCGGCCTCTCGGCTATCCCTCACACACTGCACCTGCCCAGGGCCCATGCAGATGGCCACGTTTGTGCTGGCAAGCAGGTCACAAGGAATGGCCTACTCTGGCCCAGAGCTGTGCCTCGGGGACCGGCCACCAGGACTGAACCCTGCCTCTGCCGCTTAGCACACCTAAGCCTCGGTCTCCCAATCTGGAGGTAAGGAGCCCCTACCACGATTTTCGCTGGGCTGGTTAGCGAGATAATGGAGAAAAGACACACGGGAAATGCTCCGTGAATAGTGACTATTAGCCATATTTCTTTCTCGTGTGCTAAGTGGAATCCAAAAGCTGCAGCTGTCTGGAATGCGGGGTGGTTAAAACATCACTGAAGAAACAGTATGTTTTAGTCAGTCTGTTCCGTGATCAAAAGCAAAGAAATAAACACTGAGCCTTACGCGACACACAAATGAGTATCCACGGGACTGAGAAAGTCCTGGATGACGGCCAGGCCTCCCCGACGCTTCCTAAACACGCCCTCCCCTCCCCAAAGGAAGGTTTTAGCTTGCATGCCCCCTCCACACTCCGAGCCCCATTTGAGAATGGAGACAGGACTGAAGGTCGGGGTGGGGGAGGGGGCTGCAGTCAGTGCCAACAGTGTGACATCTGAGTCCTTGTCTGGGCAGGGGTTGCCTGCAGTGAAAATGGTCGGGATCTGGAATCCCAAGCCTGGACCTCCCTCCCTGGCTTCCCTTGTCCTGGCCACTCTCCCGTGCTGCTCCCAGCACACGGTCCCAGCCTACCCAGCCAGAGGTCTCCTCTCTACCCCCACACTCGCCTCCTTACCCCATCTTATTCCCTTTGTAGCAACGACACCGCTCCATGTCCTGTACTCCTGAATCCGTGCACCCCGAGAAAGCGGAACTCCATGCGGTCCATACCATCTCCAGCCCCAAATTTAATGCCTGTCGCATGGTGGGTCATAGACAAACACGGAAATGAACAGATGTCTAAAATGCATGAGCAGAACAAGTGTGGACAGAAAGTTTCATCAAATGAAAGCATCCCACGCCCTTATTTTGCAAAGACCTGAGCACCCAAGGCGCCAGGGGCTTGCTAGAGGCTCAGCTTGAGAGCCGGCAAAGCCACCAAGCGCCACGTTTTTTGCCAAACACATGTGGCTAAGTGCACAAACAGACCCTTATCACCAAGGCGGCGTGGTTTCTGCAGAAGTCGCTATCACCATCTTTGACTCCCCTGAATCACTACCAGCTTTGGGGGGACGGGACCATCCAATGAGCTGATATCACTCATCAAAAGCTGGGGTGGTCCCAGGGCAGCTCCAGGGCTTGAAGGTGCCCTATTACCCAGGTAAACTCACATCCTCCTTTGTTGTTCCCCAAGAGGGTCTGCCTGAGCCAAAACCCCAGCCACCCCTCCCCAGACCCCTGAGCACCTCTGGCATCCTGGAGGCAGAGGAAAGGGTCCTGGACACAAACCCAAGGTCCAACCCAGCCTCCGCAGTGAGGGTCCAGGCATCCCTGGACAAGGTCCTAGATCTCTCAAGGCCTCAGATTCTTCCTCTGTGAAATGCAGGTCACAAGGGCAAGTTCTGGAATGTGTATGAGCCTTGAAAGCCATCCTGGGATTGGAAGCCTGAAGCTTTAGCTCCGACCAGGCTGACACCGGGCCCTTGGCAAAAGGAAGCTGCAGGGGTTCCTTCCTGGTCCAGCTCTGCCCCAGAGCACGGTAGCTCCTCTCCACGCAAGGTTTCCCCATCCCAGCAAAGGGAGGGGTCCACAACCGCAGCTCCCACCTGCTACAGTAACCATGAACATGCTCTCCTCTCCTGGCTGCTGAGCCCACAGCACACACGACACAGGATGCACACAGCTGCCCAGGGAGAGAGGCAGAGACACTGCCACCCTGACTGGTCCGCACTAAACCCGGGCCCCTTGTACTGGCCAGACCCTAGGTGCACTGCTGGGGTGTGAGAAGCATAGGGTGGGAGAGAGGGAGCAGGCTTCACTGGACAAGCCACTTGAGCTCTCTCTCTGGGTACATCACGTCCTTGAGAAGGTGCCCGGGCCCCTGATCAGTCCCACCTGATGGCCATCCCAAGGGGATCCAGATGGGGCCCCCTCCGCTGGCCAGAACCCCCTTTCCCTAGCAGCTCCAAAAGCAGTAGCCCTCCTCACTTCTTTCCAGAGTGATGTTCCCTCTGCTGGTTGTCCCCTCTCAGGCAGGTGCTCCTCAAGTCCCCACTCGGGGAAAGGGCAGGGCCATGTTCAGTCCTGGGACCTCGAGGGAGGTGAACACTATGCCTGCCAGCTCTGGCCCAAGAAGGGTGGCTCTCAGCACGGCTGTTCCAGATGGAGCAGCAGGGAGACCTCTCTCCCCTGGTGATGTGCACTGCCCTGCAATGGCGGTTCTGCAACGGGGAGGCTTTGGGGTGTCCACAGGGGAGGACCCACTCCTGAATTCCCAGCAGGAGCCTGACAGAGTGAGAGGAAGAGCTGAGAGTGGGGCTCGGGGTGCGCGCATATGCTCAGGGGCGGCAATAGGGCCCCTGGGTGGGGCCCTGGACAAGAATGCAACCCGGAAGAAGAAAAATCAAGACTGCACTTCTGGCCGCAGCCTGTCCCCTGCGAAGGGCGAAGCCAGTAAGACAGGCCCTTTTAAGATTGTTGCACATCGGTGAGACCTTTGAACCGACTCTCCTCCAAGGACATCGTCAGCGATGACGTAAGGGGACGCCTGGCTAGCATTTGAAGTGCTGCTGGGGAAGGTGCTGACCCTTGGGGGGGGTCCCTCGGGGCAGAGCCTAGAGCACAGCCTGTGGGAGCACTGGCTGGAGGGCTGGCTGGCATGATCAGAGGGGACCAACACCTACTTCTGCCCCAGGGCTCTCCCACAGGGTAAATGTGCAGCCAATCTGAATGCCCACAGCCTCACCCACAACCCAGAGCTGGGAGGCCCCAGAAAGACACTCTGAACCCCTCAAGCCCACCCTACTCCTGCCCGCTCGAACCCTCCTGTGTCAAAAACCTACAAGCACATCTCTACAGAAACACACAGCTCTCTGCTCAGAGGCACACCCAGACCCGACATGGAAACACAGAGGAACGTAGTAACCCTACACACTCGTACACAGGAACACACCCCTCGTTCCTTCTCCTCCCCTGCCCATTCCCCCCAACATACAGCTTCTGAGGTCGGCTGGGCCCCCTCGGCCAGGGTGCTCTCCTCCCCCATCCTGCGGCTGAGGGCACTGCCCACCCGGCTTCAACTTCACCTTCAGCTGTGGCCGGTTTGTTTGTCAGGCTACAGGTCCCTGGGGCTCCCAGCCAGGGAGCGGGAGCTTCCAGAGGAGCAGGGAGTGGCTACGCTGGCCCTCTGGGGCCTTCTTTTCACCTCTGAAAGTTGGGTAAAGAGAAACCCTGGACTCCTGGCTCTTAGCCAGGAGAAGCCCAGCTCCCAGCAAGGGAGCCCCACTCCTGTCATGCTCAGAGGTACTGGGGAGGTGGGCACTGGGGCAGAGGGGCTGCAGGGAAGCAGACGGGAGGAAGATTCACAGCCTCGTAAGGATGTCCCCAGAAGGGCTGGGGAGTGTCTCAGGGCAGCCTGGGACCTCAGTCACGCATGGGCCAGAGGCAGCTGGCCCGGGGAAGGGTACCCCCGCCTGGCGCCCTCACTCACCATCCTCCTGGCCTGGCCTCTTTGCACGGACACCTAACCCTGATCCCTCAGAGAGGGACTGTCCTCCTGGCCAACCCCCCTCCCCCTCAAATTGAGGAAACTCCTAGGCCCTCCCCTAGCCACCCCCCTGACCCACTCAGGCCTTCATGTCTCCAGCCCTGAGGCATTAGCAATTTCAGGATCATCCCAGACCTGGGGAAGGTGGTGGGAGGGCAAGGCACAAGCTGCTCAGGGCCTGGGGACTGAGGATTCTAGGGCTCGTTCAACAGGTCTGGGCTTCGCCCACACCTCCTCTCCACGGAGCTATGGCTCAGGTCCTATGGGATACCTCCTGGGCAGACACCCTAAATCTAACTGAGGGCGGTGCCAGGGGTCAAACCAAGTGCCCGAGCACCCCAAATCTGGGGCCTTGCCAGAGCTCCTCCCCTGGTCCTTTGAGGAGTCCTCCCTGTTTTCAGCTTCCAAGAATACAGCCCTGTTACTCCACCACTACCTTGGGACAAGCACTGCCCTCAGGGCTAAACGGGATCCAGAGGCTTTTTTCAAAGAAGCCTGGTGCCAGATAAGGACTCGGGGAAACTGAGGCACAGGGAAGACGCAGACCCTGAGAAAACCCAGGAGACCACGCAGCCACGGGGACCCTGGTCCCACCTGGAGGCCCACAGGTCCTCCTGCCCTCTTCCAAGTGTCTGTTTTCTCCTGCCCGGGAGCTGGCAGAGCAGGGACCTGGGACAAGGTGCCGCCCATCCCCAAGCCTGGCTGGCTCACCTGGCCTTCCCGGCCTGTCAGTCCAGCTGTTCCGGAAAGAGAACATTTTCTTCTCACTGTATTTGGACAGCTGCAGGGATAGTGATGGTGAGAAGAGAATGTTTGATTACTGACAGAGGGGGCAGTGCGGGGACAGGGCCACAGGGCCTCCAATGGGCTGGGCAGAGGGCTGGAGCTGTGGGGAGATCCTGGGCGAGAGGCTAGGGACGGGGAGCTAGGCGGGGGCCTGGAGCAGCCTGACAGGACACAGGGAATGCCTGCCATTAACAAAGAGGGTCGCCAGCGGGGCTTCTGGAGCCGGGCCAGGGGCCTGGAGTAGTGAATGGCAGCCCAAAAGCAGAGAAGAAAATGACTCCCTTCTTTATGAAAGTGCTCAGCTACGGGGCGGGGGCGGGGCAGGGTGGGGGGTTGCCCAGCCCCAAACCCTTCCTTCCAGACAGATCCCTAACCCTTCCTCAGCAGGTCCGGGTCCAGGTCCGGGGCTGGTGGGTGGGGCTCAAGGAGAAGATGAGGCATCAACTGGGCAAAAGTCAGAAGCCCTAGAGATCCAGCTCGTTCCCACTTTCAAAGACGGCAAGTAGAATTGTAGGGTCAAGACACACTGTTTCCTCCTCTCTCCTTCCCAATGGTCTCTCTCTCTCTCTCACTCCCCTTTGCTCTCCTCCCCGTGTCCCTGTCCCCTTTCAGCCATCCTGTCCCGGTGTCTCCCTGTCCCCATCTCCACCTCCTCCTGCCTGCCTCCCCCCAACTCCCCACCCTCGGGTTATGTAAGGGGCCTGAGAACACACAGAGGGAGCTTTGTTGTCAAACCAAATCCATACGGAGCCGGAATCGGCCAACGCAGCTGTTCCCCATTCCCTCCGCCTTGGCAGAGTTGAGACGCTGGGCAGGAAGCCCCCACACGCCTCCATTTTGGGAGGCGGGGGGCAAACGCTGGCCCAAGGGCCCCCAGGCAGCTAAATGGGTGGCCAGAGATCAGTCATCCTTGCGTGGGACTGCAGCAGGGGACCAGCTGGCCCACAAGACAGTACAGAGCCCCGTGCAAAGCCAGGTCACAAAGACCACAGAGAGGAGAACTCTGGGCTAGAAGCAGGCCTGGAAAGGGGGGTGGGGGAAGAGGACACAGACTCCCCCAGGCCCACCTGTATTCTTGTCCACACACAGATGCACGCCCATGCTCTCTTTCTCCTGCACAACCCACGTACACACTCATCCACACACTTACAGCGTGCACACACACACACACCCTCCACGTGGGCTCACCTGAAAGGTGTCTGAGCAGAAATCTCCCTGCTCTGACCAGCCTCCTCCACCCCAGCAGGTCCCTCTGGGGAAAGAGCTGGAGCTCTGGAGAGAGGAGGGGGGAGGGCGGAGGTCAGAAGCCAGAGAAGTTCCACCAGCCCACTCTTCTTGGGAGACCCTCAGGCTCTTGGACCAGGTCCCACCTTCCTGCCCAGGAGGACGTCCAGGGAGGTGGGTGAGGGCCCAGGGAGCAGAGTTTAAGTTTACTTTGAGTTTCCTCTGGGCCGGCACTGTCCCTTCACCAAGCCCAACTGCTGGAAGAACCATCTCATTCGAAAATTCTGGAGCTGCCAACAACAGCAGGTGCTCCTGAACCCCCAGAGCCCAGAAGGGAACCTCCCCGACTGCTGGAAATCCAGCTGCCATGTCAGGACCACTTGGATGTTGAGGCAAGGAGCGTGGGGGACTCCGGAGGACAGAAGGGGAAAGAAGAGGAGTCAGATGGGAAGGGAGGAAGAGGGAAGAACGGAAGGCAGAAAATGATGAGAAAAAGAAAAAAAAAGAGGAAAAAAAGGACCAAGGAGCAGACCAGCGGAGAAGGGGAACAGTGATGTGGGGAGAAGGGCCCACACAGCCCGGGAGGAGGGGCCCCCCCTCCAAGAGCACACTCCCCCCTGCCAGGCCGGGGCTAGCCCCTCCGAGGACAGAGCAGGTCCTAGAGAAGCAGGATGGCAGTGGACATTTCTAGAACGTGTCCTAGCCCACCCAGTCCCCCATTGGCCATGCCCCTGGGGGTAGTAGAGTCCATCCTGGTCTTTGGGGCCTGGATGACGTCAGGACCTCAGAGAAAGGGATGAGATGGGGGCAGGGGGTGGACGGAAGGGCAGAGGGACCCAGGCTCATTCCTGACACCAGCTCCTGCCTGTGGGGAGGGGATGCTCAGGGAGCTTGAACAGCAAGTTACTTTTTTGAGTCTCAGCTCCCTCATTTGCAAAAAGAAACAGTTACAGAGCTGCTACTATGCGGCAGAGAGGCTCCAGATGCTGGGACACCTCAGGGAGGAAGGCAGTTGCGGGTCCTGCCCCGTGGTGACCTCCAAGGCCTCTCCCAACCTGCAAATGTTTACCTCCCTGGGCCTCCCAAACCTGGGAGGGGGGCAGATGCCACGAGACCAACTCACAGACCAGCTGATGGAGCACTAATCACCACCTGACACCGGCCGGAGGTTACAGACCTGGGCGCAGACGAGAGAAGACAAAGGGTGCCATCAGCAGTGAGTGGCTCCCGCCCGGCCGCCTGCCTCTGGCCGCTGGGACCCAACATTGGACACTCTTCAGCATCTGGGCCCTTCCTTGAATCCCAGAAGACACGGGCGGCCTGGTGTTTACAGAGTACAGGATTCCACGCCCTGGGGCATCACTGGAAACACTCTCTCGATCCGAAGTGCGGGCTCCTCAGGGGAGGAACCCGAGTGCCTGAGGCCTGCGAGCTGGGAAAGGGGACAAGCCTGGCACTTCCACCACACCGCCCAGAGCACCCCTCAACCCTAACCCCGTCCCCCATATGGGGCAAGACTGGGACTGAAGGGCAGTGGGTCTCCCCTACCCTGTCCCCATACGTGGCACGAGTGGGACCCAAGGGCACTGGGGCGCCCAGGAGGAGCTGGGCAGTCCAGCAGGCTTCCCAGAGCAGAGCCTCGGGTTGGATGCTGAAGGACACTCACCATTTAGGAAGGAGGTTACCCAGAGTAGCCAAGCCATGGGCAGCACAGGGGAGGGAGACAGATGGAGCAAAGAGGAGATGAGAACACACGCGGCATGCTACTGGGAAAATAAGCCTTAACGGAGTTGAATGGGGGGAGGGTCCCAAATTAAAACTCTTTAAAGTCCAGAAAACCCTCTGTCCTACTTTCACATGAGATTTTATGTGGAAAGCCTTCGAGAAGGCATCGAAGAGCAGCTGTTAGGGTTGAAGCAATAATAGGGGTGAACCCCACCTCCTAAGTGGACACTGGAGTGGGGCTCCAGCCCTAGGGTCACCTCTCTTGGCCCCGAACGGGAGGAGAGGACCAATGAGAGGACAAGAGGGGAGATTAGGACCCGTGTGTGCAAGTACCTCAAGTTTGGGCTGAGGAGGGGAGACAGGAACACGAACAGGACCAGCTGCACCAGGGAGGGGGGCTGGAATGAGGGGCAGGCCCTCCTCAGGGGGCAGCCTCCTATCCATCCCTACCTGTGTCTCCTGCCTGCCTCTCCAGTGCCTAGAGAGGCCCCGGGTTGGGGGGTGGGGTGGGGGGAAGCATGGCAGCGAGCGGGGCCAGGCCAGGCCCTTCTCGGACAGACAGCTCACCTGTCAAAAGGGCAGCTTTCTTCCTTTGCCTCAGGAAAAGCAGGAAGGAAAGCAGGAACACAGTGAAGACAGAGAAAACCCAAGGTACCTCTTCCATACATTTATCAAACAAATATTTACCAAGCACTTACTGTTTGCTATACATCATTCCAACCATGAATATAGCAGTGAGCAAGACAGACAGGTTCCTGGAGCTTACACCAAAATCCTAAAATCTCAGGGGAGAAAATACCTTAAAAGTTTTAAAGCCCGCTGCACACCACCAACATACCCCTCCTAGGCCTGCATCTCCCTGGGACTGTCCCTGTCAAGGTCACGGGTCTATGCTTAAACATCTTTGATGATGGGCAACATGCCCCCTCCACAGGAAGAAGTGCGCTCCCGAAATCTCCAGCGGGCCCCATCAAGGGCCCTGCTGGCCTCCCTCCCCAGCCGGCCTCCACAGAGCCTGAGGCAAGGGAGTCAATAGAGCATCAGAGGCCCTGGGAGAAGGTGCAGGTTTTATTTTATAATGACACAAAATAGAAGGATGCATCTCTAGTTCTGCTCGACCTGGATGAGGTGCAGGTTTTATTTTATAATGACACAAATACAAGGATGCATCTCTAGTTCTGCTCGTCCTGCCCTGCCAATGACCTGGGACCAACAGAAACAAGCGGACCCCATGCTCACCTGTCCAGAGCTCCGGGGTCCCTCAGCCTTTGCTGCTGTGACTGCCCTGCTCGCTTCCCTTCCAGAAGCCTCTGGCAGTGGTCCCCAGGTCCCCAGGGCGTGCCTTCGCTGGCTCCCACTTCCCTCCAGCTGTCCCTTCCAACCAGTCCTCCCTCCCCGAGACCTGAGCCACCTGCAGGAGCAGGGGCAGGAGGGCCGTGGGAGGGGCGCCTGTGGGCGGGCCCAAAGGGAAGCTCACCCCCACCCCCGCCCCTGGGACTGAGAGCGGCTCTCTTGAAAAAGCTTCTCCGGACAGGAGCCAGGCAAGGACGGGTGTCGAGGAGGATCCGGAACAAAGGTGCTCCTGCCTGGCAGGGATCTGGGAATGGCAGACCCTGGACCCTGGGGGCAGCCCCACTGGCCCAGGTCCCCGAGCTCGGACCTGTAGGGCCCCGCCCCTTTCCCACGTGTCGCCACGGTTGGCGGCTGAGGCCTTGCAGCCCTGTGGGCGGCAGCCGGGGAGCCGCATTTCCAAAGGAATAGGAGCCGGGCGGGCGGGCCAGATGGAAGCAATTACCGGGGGGAAAAGAGGGAGAGGTGGGGGCCGGTAGGGCGGCCGTGGAGATGGCCCCGGAGGGCAGAGAGGGAGAGAGAAGAGCCCTGCCCACCTGACCACAGAGGGCTGACAAGCAGGGAGCCTGCACTCTGGGCAGGGGTGCCACGGCGGGCAGGGCGAGGTGTGGGGTTTGGGTAGGCACAAAGAATTCTGGGCTGGGAGTCTGGAGGCGGAGGTTGTGGTCGGCCTTGTCACTAACGCACTGTGGCCTCAAGCAAAGCCCTTCACAGCTCTGAACCTCTTCAGGCACCAAAGGACGGGGAAACGAGTTTGGGGGAGCAGTGGAGAGCTCAAATGCGAAAAGCAGGTTTCCAAAACAGCCCCAGACACAAGTCCCCCGCTCAGCTGCTCAGGAGCTGTGACCTTGGCCAAAGTTTCAACTGCCAGAGCCTCATTTCTTCACAGATAAATGGGCTGAATGAAAGGTGTGTATGAGGCTTACAGGAAGGGATAGAAATAAGCCTCCGGCACATCCTTTTCTTTTGTTTGTTTGTTAAGCGTATGGGCCAGGCTTTTAAGAAGTGCTTGATTGGGTGCCTGGGTGGCTTAGTGGGTTAAGCCTCTGCCTTCAGCTCAGGTCCTGATCTCAGGGTCCTCGGGGGTCCGGAGGGCTCCGGCTCTTTGCTCACCAAGGAACCGGCCTATGGAACCCCTGCCTACGTGTGATGACTGTCAAATAAATAAATAAAATATTTTTTCAAAAAAGAGAGAAGCGCTTGGTTGATACATGGTAAGTACTTGTGTTATTTGCTAAGCCTTTTTTATTGTAAGGACAGGTGTTTACAAATGCTGCTAGGGAAGAGGACACGGGGCAGGCGGTGGACACAAGGAACACGGCTATAGCCCCTGGAACCCACGCCCTCCTGCAGGAGGATTTGGATCAAAGGCAGAAGCAACACCGTGTGGGCCCAGCCCTCTGCAAATGGGACCCCATCCTCTCCAGCCACCCCCAGCCTCCCCATCCCACCCCAGGAAACCAACCAGATCCTGGAGCTCATGACCCACTCGGCTGGGCTGAAGAGGGAAAGTCCACGCAGGAAGGAGGAACCATCCCGCCACACAAGGACAGCTGCCTGTGGGCTTCTGCTGCCCGGCCTCATCACACTCGAGGCCCCGGGAGACACTGAGGGCTTCACCAGGCCTGCACCTGCCCTCAGTCCTAGCAGCAGCCCCTCCTCCCTGCTGGGCAGAAGCCAGGGCCTCAGACTCTGGAGTCATCCCAGCATCTTTCCACAGGGCAGCTCTGCAGGGCTGGGGTGGGCACAGAGAGTGTCAGGAGCTGTCTGTATGTCTCCTGGTCCTAAGCAAGGGGCCAAGACCAGAAGAAAAGCTGCAGTTCTGGACGCTGAAGGCCCTTCTCACCCTGGAAAGCAACTGACCCCCCGCCAGCCGGCTGACAGAGCTCAGCCCCTGCTGGGCTTCGGGGCACGGAGCTGGGGCCCAGGCCTCAACCACTTGCAGCTAGATTCAACCACTTCCTCAGTCTGTAGCATGAAGAGTGACACACGCACACGCACACGCACACGCACACGCACTGGGAATGCGGGAAAGGTCAGGGGTGATTCTGAGGCTGAGGGTGGCCGGCAGCCCACCCAGAGGCCCTCAGAACATGGACGCAGGAGTGCTGAGCCCTTCTGGGAAGGGAGAACCAAAGGGCAGAGAGGAAATAAAGGACCACAGCTTCCCAAATCTACCTACGCTCATCCTTTTCTCAAGGCAACCAGAAGTTTCAGGTCAAGGTCCCACACCCTAAGAAGGAAGCAGGGCCCAGATGGTGGGGGTAAGGGAAGCACCAGCTAGTTGGTGGAGGCAGGGAATATCTCACCACAGGGCAGCTAAGGAGTCAGTGGGTGGGGAGGCGACGGAGATTTCTCTAGAAGTTTTCTGGGCACCCTTCCCTCACTACCCGACTGCCCTGCTCTCCAGAGACCAGGGTCCATCTCCAGGGGCTTGGGAGCGCAGATGAATTCTGGTGCCTGCCTTGATTTCCGTCAGCAGACTTGGCCCTCAGCCTCTGGAATGTTCTGTGACACTGATCTGGAGGGTCCCTTTCAGGAGGCTGGAGCTCTCCCTCCCCTGTGGGCTGTGGAACCATTTTGTATTATTCTAAGGTAGAGCAAGCCCTTCCCCAAGACAGAAGGTGTAAACCATCCTGACAGGAGGAATTCATAGGACCGCTGGGCAGCCTCTCTGAAGTGAGACCCAGAGAAATGTGTCCAGGTAGGGTCCAAGGGGGCACCCAAGGCAGGGTAGAGGCCAGGCCAGCATGGGGTAACTACAGAATGCCCACAGGTGAAGCTGGAACAGAGGAAGGGGGTCCAACTTCTCTGCTCCTGCTGGGGAAGTTAAGCCAGGGAGTGGTGGTGGGGGGGGGGGGGGTTTCCCAGAATTTGTTACAATTCCAGAAAGCATCAGATTCTTGGTTCTACCCAGAAAATTGGATCCTAAAACAGCTGAGAGGGTGGAGGGGGCCACAGAACTCTTTTTCTGAGGAGTGGTGAGCAAGTCACTGCTTTAGATAGAGAAGCTGGAGAGAAGGGAAGGCATCCCGGAAGGCGCAGTGGGCTTCCACGGCCTGGGCCTCAGGAAAGGCGCTCCTGCTGTCCTGAGCAGTAAGCCATGCGTGAGCGACAGATGCCGTCTTAGCCCACAGTCCCGGCAGGCGATCCAAGCAATTCGTAACTTTCCCTTCCTAAATTCTTCCAACTACGCGCCCCTCCTCACTCCCTCAGCTTGGGCTGGGGAGGGGAGAGGGACTGGCCCCAGCTCCTGGCTCTCCTGCAACCGCCTGATGAAATCCAGGGCCCCCTGGACGGCCAAGATCTCCCACCCAGTGCAGCGATGCTGAGGGATGGTCCAGAGAGCCCTCCGTGGAGAGCGGAGCAAAGCAAGGTCCGAGCGCCACCTCCGCTCAGGCCCACTCCTCCCGGCAAAGAGAAAAGACCCCACAAGGTCATTTCCAGGCACCCTCTCCGGAATTAGGGGGCAGCTCCGGAGGGCGAGTAAGAGCGTGGGAGCAGCACTACACTGCTTCCTTCACGCAGGCACCCTTCCGAGCACTTCACACACATCGACGTATTTAAAATCACTCTCGCGAAGGACACGGCCAGGGCCCGGAGGAGGCAGGAACGGAGCGCAGCTCAGCAGAAAGCAGCCTGGGCTTGTGCCTCGTGCAACAACCCGGCGCTCACCAGGCCCGTTCCCAGGGTTCTGGGAAGAAGTCAGCCTGAACTTGGCTTTCTCGCTGTGCCTCCCTCCAGTGGTGGAAAGCACAGGCTTTCAGAAGCCTGTGGGGGTGCCCGCCCGTGGGTGGCCATGAGGTCAGACGAGCACAGCTGAGCACCTGAACATTGCCTACACCCCTCACCCCGCCCCCCCCCCCCCCCCGCCTTCCAGAAGGAGCCCCCTAGCTAAGCAAGGCCTTCAGGACTGGCTCTGTGGAACAGAAGAAGCAGCAGCTGTCCATCAGGCCTCCCATGGCCCAGAGGGAGCGTCCCCCCAAGACTGGAAATGGAGGGGGCAGCTACTGGCAGACATGTTGGCAACTCTGGGCAGACCAGGAGGTGCCTGCGGTAAGGGTCCCAGAGAGGCAGACAGAGAAGCCCAGGGGTCTGGTCGCAGCTGGACCCCACCCTCACCCCAACCCCAACCCTTCCCACTGTCCACCACCCAGGCTGCCTGGAGGCACAGGGGCCTAGGCCCAAAGGCCCCCACCACAGGGACCTGGTATCCCGGGCACCACCTGCCTGCAGCTTGCAACTCCCACCTTTGGGCTCTGCTTGGCGACCTTGCGACTCCTGCACACGGATGGACCCAGCCAAGCCCGTCACCTCTAGCCAAGCCAGCCTACGGATCTCCTGGACTCCGTGGGGGCAGTTGTGCGAGACACCAAGGTTCAGAGGATGCTGATGGTGGGGACGCCTCTTGAGCAGGGGCGCAGGGGTGGGGGCTAGAAACTTTCCGGAGAAGAGGACCATCCCGGTGGCTCACTCCAAGGGAGACGAACACCGGCTTCCCGCGAAAATATGGTCCAGAGAAAGGGATCCCGGGGCTGTGGCCGCCCCACCCCAGCCGGCCCAGCGCTGCGCCCACGTGCCGGGCCGACCACCTCCCCCGGGCCGCAGCGGCGCGGGGCGACGGAGGTGGGGACCAGAGAGCCGGGCCCCCGCGGCGCTCCCGCCCTCCCCCCGGACCCCACGGGGGCCGGCCGCCGCGTACTCACCCTCGCGGGTGGAGCGGGGCGGGGCACGACACTTTCGCGCACAGCTCCGATCCGCTAGGCGCACGGGCTGGCGGCGCGGCGCTGGCGCGGCGGCTTCGCTCGGCCGGGTCCCTGTCCCGGGCGCGGGGCGGGCCTGGGAGCGGGGAAGTCCGCCTGCGGGGAGGCGGGGGCCCCGGCCGGGGCCCGGGCGGGGGGCGGGGAAGGGGCCGGACACGCTTGCGCACACGGCCGGGGAGCCGACTCCGGGGAGCGGGCGGGCAGGCGGAGGAAGGGCGGGGAGGCGGAGGAAGGGCTGGGGCGCTGCCGCGCGCGGGCGGGGCTCCTGCCCGCCGGCCTTGGACTGTGTAGGAGCCGCGGAGGCCCGGGGCCGGGAAGCCTGGGCGCCCGGGGCGGGCGCGGAGGGGCGGAAGGGGAGGCCGGATGGGGTGAGGGTAGAACCCGGGAGGGCGCTGCCTGTGAGTGGCGCCAAGATGGATGTGCCCAGCGCAGCCTCCGCACACTCTCCTGGGAACAATGAGACCCAACAAAGGATTCTTGGCTCTCCCACGTGGTGAACCGCGTCCGTCGCTCGCTCTGCAAAGTGAGGCACGGAAGGGGGAGGGCCTTGTTCCGGGAGCCCACCCCCCCATCCCCGCCCTGGGCCCCGGGGCCAGGTGCCCTAGACCTAGACCTGGGCCTTTCCTCTGCCCTCGTCTGCACCTGCAGCTCCGAGACTGCTCCCTCTGCCGCCCCTCTTTTGCACACCAGTTTTGGCCTTGAGAAAGCTTCTTGGTTTCTGTTCCTTACAGAAGGCGCCAGGCACACTGTCGCCAGGGGAAACCCCATCAGACTCCTGACCCTACTTCCTTGGGCTCAGACATCCCCATCAAGCCTGGAAACGGCGCAGGCCCAGAAACCTAGTCCAGAAGTTACCCCCAGGAAACCCACGGCCCCCCAGGCACTCTCTTTCATAGGTGGATGGTTATTCCATGGGTGAGCGGTTTACTGAGCCCCTGGTGGGTCGCCTAGTGGGAACAGCCTGGTGCTAGAGGCTCCCGCCACTCCCAGGAAAGTCTAAGACCTGGTCCCTGTCTCCCAGGAAGCTTAGGGTCCAGCCCCAGAGAGAATGATCACAATGGACTTCTGTTCAAGAAGAAGGCAAGACAGGAAGTGACTAAGTGTGAGGTGTGAGTAACCGACAGTAAGTGCAAAGGGGATTCAGAGACCTGCCAGCTTCAGGTTCACTTCAGAAGAAACTGGAGGGCTTGTTAGTTGAGAACAGGTAGCTCAGGAGGCTCTGCTGGAACAAAGTGGAGAAGGCTTAGGTGAACAGGGTGACCCTCCAAGTTCTTCCATAGGTGACCGTTTTGTTCTAACTCACACCTTGCGCAGATGGGTTCTTTCTGCATCCCACCCATGTTGAACTGAATGTTTGAATGGTGCCATTGGCTTGATCTGTCAAGCATTCCGCCGGAAAAGACTTAACTGCATTCAGCTCGAGGCCTAAACTAAGCTTAGCTGGGTAGAAAGAAGCCAGTGGCTCAACTCAGTGCCCCGAGCCAGTCACGGGGAAAAAGGGGATATTCCGCACCCCCACCCCCAGTTTCACGGTCAGGAAAACTGGCCCAAAGAGAGTCATCAGGTGCCCAAAGCACCAAGGTGAGTAGTTTGGCCAAGCTGAACCGAGACTCGTCCGGCTTCTAAACTTTGCTGACCCTTTGATGAGCTAGATCTAAACCCAGTCTGCGGTTCAGAAGGGCCAGCTCTCCCTCCTGCGGTCCTGATTCCCAAATCTACCTCTGTCACTGCATTGCTTGAGTTTTCTTACTAAAAAAAAAAAAGAAAAGAAAAGAAAAATCACTATATTTTGTCAAAAGGTATTGTTGGTATTAAACTAGGCAGTGGACAGGAACTTGCTCTGGAAGTTCAATGGCACTATGTAAGTGTGTGTTATGTGATGCAGGCGGCATCCCTTCTCTAGCTTATGGAAGTGGTCAGGTCTCCCCCGCCCCTCGCTGATCCCAGGTTACCCGGTGCCCAGAAGCTAACTGTAATTCTGGCTCCTCCCCTCAGGCCACAGTGTGCTTACTCATGATCTTTCCCCTTCGGGTTTCTTAATGGCACAACCAGATGCTTAGCTAGCTGCCTGGAAGCCATATCATCAGTGGGGCAGGGGAGAAGCAGTTCTGAGGCCTTTTGATCCTGGAGGGGTGGAGGAGGGATGGTCCTGGAGCCATCGGAGCACCATCCAGCTCCTTGCACCCTTACAGGACACAGCAAGAGGTCATATGATGAAACCAGCAGGGGTTTGACAACGCGGGACTGTTCTTCCCAGAAGCTAGCTGTGCCAAGGACAGACAGAACAAGACAACCTGACCAGCAGCACACTGGGTCCTGGTGCCGCTTGGAGCCATGCTGCTTCCGTTCCTTTTTCCTCCACCTCCCTTGACCTCTCTGGCTCTGTCTCCACGGTGGAGGAACTGGGGCAACCAGAGGGGCCACGGGAGCAGAGGGAAGGGGCAGAGGAGCGAGGGGCACCACGGAAGGGGCAGGTGCTTATCAGCCGGGGAAGCTGTGGCCCCCAGAGGCTCCTCCTTGGCAGGCGGTGGGTGTGAGTAGGAGGCCCAGAGCCGCTCGGCAAACGGGCGTCGCAGGCTTCTGGCTCCCGTCCCTCTCATGTGCCACGTTAACTTCCTGCCCACCAGGAGGAGGGAACAGCAAGATGCCGTGTGAGGAAGAAATAAACCCAGTCCAGCATCTCAGACGCTTTTAAAAATAGCAACTCTGGGAGGGTAGTTCAGCTCCTATTTTTATCAGATTTATATGGCCGGACCATAGAGCTGAGCTGTTCCCAGGGTTCTCAATAGCAGGCAGGGGACATCACTGTTGTGTTAGAAACCTGCCGGTAGGCCAGGGCATTCCAGGAACCTTTAGGCTGGACAAGATCCCAAGAAGTCCTTGCGTGCAGCCCTCGCCTCTGCTTGGGGCCAGTCAATTAACCACAGGTAGTTTATCTTTTTTGCCCAAAAGTCACTTGGTTGCTGTGCCCTCCACTGCGTTAATCTAGGATTTCACAGCCCTTCTCATCAGGAAGTTCTTTTAAATATCTAGCCCAAGTATCTCTGGTTACATCCTTTTTGGTCCTTCTCACAGTAGAAAAATCTAGCCCACGTTTACCCTGTGGCAACTACGTCTACAAAAGGCTCTTCTTTAATCCCCACAAAACCCCTCACAGGGAGCACTCTTACCATTGATAAATTGAGAGCAGTTATGGAATTGTCTATTGCCTGCGATCATACCTGGGGAAAGGTGCAGATGCTGTGCCAAAGCCATCAGACCATTTGCCTCCCAGACGTGCACCCTTAGCTCGGACTTTGACTTCATCACAGTCCCAAAGGACGAAGCGGCCCGTGTTCTCATTGTGGACTTGTACGTCATGCTAGAAGCTTGGCTCTAGATCCCAGCGTGCTGAGCCACAGTCCGCCTTGATCACCCAGCCTCTGCTTGTGCAGGCCATTTGGCTAGCAAATGTAGCCTGGAAATTTGCCTTCTCTTTCCATAAGGTCTCCCAGCCCCCTCTGCCTTTTTTGGAAGGCATTCACTGCTTTTGTCATTACTTTGTAATGACTACCTGGGTTCCTCACTAAATCATAAGCTCCATGTGAGCTCTATCTCCAGATTCTAACTTAAAAAAAAAAAATTCGGGGGGCACCTGGGTGGCTCAGTGGGTTAAGCCTCTGCTTTCAGCTCAGGTCATGATCTCAGGGTCCTGGGATGGAGCCCCACACCTAGCTCCCTGCTCAGCAGGAAGTCTGCTTCCCCCCCCCCCTGCCGCCCTGCCTGCCTCTCTGCCTACTTGTGACCTCTCTCTCTCTCTCTCTGTGTGTGTCAAATACATTTTAAAAATCATAAAAAAAATATTCGGGAAGATGTGCAAAACATGTGTACTGAATTGAAACACTTTAAATCAATTCAGTCCCTGCTTATTTTTTAAGTGGCTAAAACATGGTAACTTCAAGTGTGTGTAGATTTCAGAATCCAGTATCATCCACTAATAATAGCGCTAGAACAAACACAGGGTTGCCAACATTTATTTATTTTGCTGGGTGAGGATATTTTAAAAACAACCACCACCAATGACAACCATCTTCTTTAAAAAAGGACATTTTAAGATCATATATACATGCTTGGAATGAAGATTTTGGTCCTTTCTGAGAAGGAAGAGTTGGCCGATCTACATCAGTCTATTCAGAAAGAAAAGAGATACACGAAAGACGTTTTGGATATGGAAGCCTTACAAGAGAAACAATTTCAAGTGTTACTTTGTATGTAAATATTTCTTGATTTGTTTCTCCGTCTGGGACTCTGTGTTTAACAGAGACATGCAGAGTCGAGCTCACATGTCCCTGTTCCAAAATGTTATTTTTCTCCATTTCATGAAGGAATGTTGACAAATCCAGGACACTCAGCAATTTTGCTCTATGAGGAAACTTTTGGGCAAAATGAAAGGAGCCAAGGAACAATAGCAGTCATGCTTCCTTCCTTCTGCAGCCACGACGAGGAGATAGTAGGCCAAGTACGGAGGGGTGACGGCCAGTTGTGGACACGTCCAGGATTTTTCTGGGAAGGGTGACATCTCCCACTGCTCCAGCACAACAGGGACACAGGCACGCACAGGGAAGGCACGGAGTCAAATGCAGAAGGCCTTGGTGGCAGCACACAGGACATGTCATGCTGCCGGAGGGGGCTGGTGTTTGCTAGCTGCTGAAGGTAGGGTCGAGGGACACTGGATCTCACTCAGGAAGCTTTCTTGGGCGGCAGGATGTGTGGTTCTGCAAAGTGACATCAAGAGGAAAGCTAGGGCGTGGGGCGGGGGGGCGGGCCTGGGTGGTGCGGTCAGTTGAACGTCTGACTCTTGGTTTCTGCTCAGATCATGATCGCAGGGTCATGAGATTGAGCCCCGCGTTGGGCTCTGAGCTCAGCGAGGAGTGTACTTGGGCTTCTCTCCCGCTGTCTCTCTGCCCCTCCCGCTCCCTTTCTCACCTCTCTAAAATAAATAAATTAAAATCTTTAAAAAAAAAAAAAAAAAGGAAAGCTAGGACAGAGAGGGGATGGTTCTCACTCTGCATCCCCCTGGACTGAGAAGCAGGAGACCTGGGTTGAATGGAGTTTCTTTACTTGAGGGGAAAGCCTTCGTGGGGTGGCGGGGGGGGGTGACCCAGTTGCTGTGACCTGCTCCAGACCCACGGTGCCTGTGGTGGAGGGGGTGCACTTGGACCCCTGTGGTCCCTGGGAACAGACTCCCTAGAACTGGCAGGAAGTGGCATGCGGTCAGAAAGCTTGGGTCTTCGAGAAGAGGGCCTCTGGGAGTTCAGATGAGGGACTGACCCCTTGACTCGGCCCGTTTCTTGCTGTAGCCGGAGACACCAGGATTCAGGTAAGGTGGGGTTGCCGTGAAGACACGGTCTCACGTGGTGATGAGGGCAGGTCAGTGTATGTCAGACAGGGACTCAGCGGGATCAGTTTCATGGCTCACCACACTTCTGACCAGCCGTTTCCTGGAGGAGAAGCAAACACTCTAGTGGGCAGTGACACTGGCTACCGCAGGGGCCTTTGGGGGCAGGAGGTCAAATTCCTGAGGTCTTCTCTCCCTGAGCAGTCTGCAGCTTGCAGGGCTGTTCTCTGGGCCTTAGTGACTACAGCTTCAGGCGCCAGGGGAGAAGCGATCCTCTTCCCCTGGAAACAGAGTTTGTCCTCAAGGAGGAGCACCTCCCAGCATGGCAAAGGAGCAAAGCTCTTAGAACCTCTCTAGAACAGCTCTAACTACCGTCTCATCCAACGCTCCCCCAACCCACTGAGCTGCACTCAGGGAGTGTACAGGCTGGCGGGTCTTGATCTTCCTGTTCCCAGCGCCGCCTTGCAGTGCTGGTCCATCCAAGAGGTTTGCTAGAAACTTGACGGATGGGTGAGTAAACCTGAGAGGAAGGAGGAGCCTGACAGATCGACCTGGGGAGTCAAGTCTGGGGAGGCACCTTAGTGCCAGGGAGATGGAGACCCTCGGCCCCTGGGAGGTTCCCCAGCGGTCTTATTTTGGGGTCAGGGCTGGCCACCTGCCAGTCTTTTCCAAGCACGTACCGTGTGTGTGAAGCCAGCGGAGAGCCCCACCGGCAGAACCTGATCTTTCAAGAAAAGGTCGCTCCTGGGATTGGGTCCCTCCACTCTGTCTGCAAGGAGGGGCCTCTTGGGTCGGCATCCCCTCCACTCCTCTGCACCCCTCAATTATCTTTGCGACAGTTCTTGTACACGGACTAAACGAGCCGGGGTTCCCGACAAACTGGCCAGACGTTTTGCTGCTTCATCTCCTTCTGGGGAGGAAGGCAGCTGCCCCCCAGTGCCATCCCTCTCCCTGTAACTAGTCCCTTTGGCCTCACTGTCTTATTCCCCATGGGCTATCCTGCCAGACATGCAAGGGGTCAGCTACCCCGCCAAGCACTGTGATCCCACAAGTATGTTCCGTTGGTCTTCCTAGGGGACCTTGTACACCAGCCTGTCCCACATGCCTGTTTTCAGGGTAGCTTCCTGGGTGCTGCCTCTTTTTATTCCTACAGTTTGCTTGGCTGTCTGCCCCAGTAGCCTGGAGGGTAGGAGCTTCGGCTTCCCAACAGCTAAAGCACTGCCTAGCTCCAAAGTCGATCAGTAAGTCAAACCGTACCAGAAAGCAACACCAACACAGGACGCTTCACAGATCCTCATCCCTGTTCTTTCACAAGGGAACAGGCTCGGGACACCTGGGGTCTGGTCCAAGGCTATGGGGTGAATGTCAGCTCCAGGGGGAGACACGTCAATTTGTTCACCATTCAGCAGTCTCCAGGGCAGTGCCTGGCCTGCGATGTACGTTTGATAAGCCTTTGACTCTGAATTGTTGCCTGGTTCTCAGTCCAGGAATTGCAGAACACGGGCCATCCCTACCTTATGCTTCCTTCTTATCACTTAGCAGAACCGAACATCCTGAGAAGGCCTCCCGAGGAAGCACAATCCAGAGGGGCTGAGGGACTAACACGCCAAGGCCAGCCCCTCTCCGCAGTGCGATACCCACACGTCCCCCGTGCTGAAGTGAGTGCCTTATGTGTCCAACTGCATGCCCTCACTTGCGTGCCTATGACGTCACCCTTCCCAGATAGGCCCCCGCTGGCTCCCCAAGGCTACCAGCCTCGCTCTGGAATCCCTTCCTGGCCTGCAGATCCTTTGGCAGAGACCCGTGTCGCTGGTCACACCTCGAAGCCGAGCCCCTCGGAGATTGCATCCCCACCGCAACCCTATCATTTTGCCCTTGACAGGCTGTTTGGTGTTTGGTCTTCCGGCTGCTCTCTGTGAGTTTGTTTTGTCTTCCACCCTAGATAACAACCTCAAGGCCAGGGGCTCACTGACCAAATAACAGAGGCAAACGCAAGCTTTTCTGGGCTTGCATCATCTGATTCCTATTAAAACCCTCCCACTTCCAGGCGGCAGTCCTGCATCCTTGTCAACAAGAAGTTTTATCAGCGGGGTTGCGATCTCCGTTCTGGGGAGGGCAAGAGGAAGCCCTGGCAAAAACACTCTATAGATGACTTCCTGAGAGTTTTTGTATTTGGTTTTTTGGGGGAACTCCTGGACACGGACGCCTCGAAAACCACGAGGAAGATACAGCAAATGGAAAGAAGGAAGGGGAATGTGAGAGCAGAGTAGGAAGGACCAAAGATAGGGAGAGGCACTGCCCGATCCAGGACATGGAAATCACCCAGAATGGTGCTTACTGGGATTTAGAGAAAGCCCTTGGCATATATCGGGGTCAGCAGAAGCCACCACCCCAGACTTGGCTCCTGTCCCAGATATTCCTATCCTGTTCTGACCATGCCACCTGCCTCCCCAGGCATCAGACCACACCAAAGGAGACCAATATTTTATTCACATCCTAGGAATAAGCCAGTACAAAATACATTTTAAAAAAAAAATTCACGTGGTGCTAAAAATCCTGAGCCCCTCCCCAGGTCCCTCCCACCCCCGTCCCTAATCCCACACATCTGTGCTCTTTGCCCGGCAGCCCCTGGGTTGGACTCAGCTTGTCTGGGCCTCCTGCAAGAGCCTGAGCAGGGGGTCATCAGCCCTGAGGGCGAAGGTAAGGGTGCGCCGCTGGTAGTGGTCCGGGTCACACTCCAAGTTCTCGATCACATCCGCTAACAGATGAGCCCGCTCCACGCCTGTGCCGGGGGCCTCGAAGCCCAGAGCTGTGAAGTGCACGTGCAGATGGTAGTAGGAAGGCAGGTAATGCAGGTACACGCGGAGCTGGTCCCCCTTCACCTGGTAGCGCTGCAGGATGGCCTCCTGAGGAGAAAGGGGGTGCAGGAAAGGGGTCACTGTGCTCCCCATAGGCCCTCCTCTGGCCCTGCTCCCTGACTGGACTCTGGACCGCTGACAGAAACCCCCAGACACTCCCTCCCTTAGCTGGCTGCAGGTCCCCATCTTCCACTGTAGGATATCAACAGAAGCAGGTGACAGCAGCAAAGCAGAGGCTTTTCTCCCAAACGAAGGGAGCGGGGGCCTCCATTAAGGTTCCACACGCCAACTTAGATGAAACACTGAAGCTCCTCAAACAGCTGCTGCTGGGACTCTAGGAAGTCCCAGCGCTGAAGAACAGGCCCCAGAGGTCCAAGACTATATGGACTGTCCTCCCTTGCATGCCTGATGCCGACTTAAATCACTGAGGAGGTGGGAGGGGGGCTTACACCCTCTCTTAGCACAGAACAGAGTGAAGTGGGGGGAACAAGGGTGACAGGGATGGGCTGAGCCGAGGCCTGGTGGAAGAGAGAGGAAGGGGGAGGGCACATGGGAAGGGCTGCTAGAAGACCCAGGGAAGGTCTGGCTGGACTCCTGGTGGAAGGAGAAAGCACTGACTTTGACCCTGGCTCCCTCTGTCCACCCCCCACCTTGCTCAGGGGTAGGGCTATTTCTACCAAACCCCCGGTCTGGAGCCTCCAAGGCTTGGCATTAATAGGAGAGTCTGATTTCCACCGCGGGTGAAACCCTGAGCAGGTCAGAGGTGAAGAGAAAAAGATGAGGGCCTCAGTGGGCTCAGAATACAGCCCACAGTCACATCCTGCACTTGGAACTCTGCCTTGGGATCTCTGCAGTGGTGTGAGGCCAAGGCTAGGGCACCTAAAGCCCTTGGGGGGATAAGTACAGCTGGCCTGTCGGGACGAGGCTGCCCGAGCTGCCAGGACAAATGGAAGTGTAGGCCCAGCATTTCCCTGCAAGAAAGACGCCACTCTGCCATCCAGAGGCTGCTTCAGGAGAGAAACGAATTACTCCACAAAGATACAGGCAGCCAGAGAGGCAGTGAAGTGGGCAGGGAGGAGGGAGAAGGGGGGACAGGGTGCGGTGGCAGGACAGCTGGGGTCTAGAGGTCAGCAAAGAGCGGCTCCCGGAAAGCCCTTCCCCCACGCTTGCAGCAGAACCACTGAGAGCAGCTCTCCTGGCCGGGTACCCTGGTGACTGTGGGGCCCCAGCACAGGGGCAGCGACCTTGAATGCCTGAGTGAAGGAAAGACTGGGGACCACCCCACAGGATGGGATTTCGCAGCATCCCACCGACATACTGAGGCCCAGGGAGGTGAGCTGATGAGTCCTGCCCAGGCTTACTCAGGTGGTGGGGGTCAGAATGTCAGGACAAGACCACGACCCAAGATTCTAGACCCTTTTCCCTCGCTTCCAGGGCTCCTCTTTAATTTCATGTGATTCAGCAAATAGTGCCGTACAAAGCACCCCAGGACGCCAGGCGCTACAGAACCCAGGCTCTGGCCTCAGGGCAGAGGAGGAGGGCCGTGTGCACACATCGGAGTCGGGGGCCCATCTGCCCAAGAAACGTGTCTGGCATGACCTGGCTGTCATGATCCTGGGAGAGGAAGGATCCGAGCAGAGCTGCGCAGGAGAAAAGCCCGGAGGCAACAGCGAGAACCCAGGCAGAGAAAAGGCGGCTAAAAGCGGAGCTGGAGGAAGGGCAGGACCAGGGGACAAGGGCCTTGTGAGTCCATCTAAAGAGCATTCCTGGGCGCCTGGGTGGCTCAGCGGGTTAAGCCTCTGCCTTCAGCTCGGGTCATGATCCCAGAGTCCTGGGATTGAGTCCCGTGTCGGGCTCTCTGCTCAGCGGGGAGCCTGCTTCCCCTCCCCTCTCTGTCTCTCTGCCTGCTTGTGATCTCTGTCTCTGTCAAATAAATAAATAAATAAAATCTTAAAAAAATAAATAAATAAATAAATAAATAAATATAAAAATAAAGAGCCTTCCTGGGGTCGTGGGATGGGCATCCAGAGAGAAGCCCTGTTCCCAGATGGACTTCTGCGAAGCATGAAGAAAGTGGCCAGGGAGCACACGGGCACTAGAACAGAATTCATCTGGGTTTCCGTGTGGATCTGGCCGCGATGACTCACCTGGCCCTCCCGGAGGATGTTCCTGAGCAGCGGCAGGTGCTCTGGAGTGAGGTCCCGAAGCGATCGGATGCCGCGGCGATGGCAAATGGCGATCAGGTACAGGTCATCGAGCTGCACAGAGATCGGCAGGGGTCAACCAGGCTCAGCAGCGGACAGAGCCAGGGGAGGCTGCCTATCCTGGAATCCTTCAGGGAAGCCAGGACACACCTGCCCCCAGGCCTGCTGCAGTGCCGGCCACAGACAATCCTGGGGAGCCCACGGCAGAGCCGGTCCCCCGGGGCAATGGGGGCCTCCAAGTGCCTGGGATGAGTGGGATGGTCTAAGGACAGAACTTCTCTTTATTCTTCCTACTCAAGAATATCATATGGGAGTATTTATATTCTCACAGAACTGATGGGGGGAGGGCTAGGAGGAGAAGGTTCAAGAAAATGCCAAGGACAACTCTTTCCCTCCAAGAGTTTATGTGCTAACAGAATGTACCTAAGTAGCTACTACGAGACAAAGTTTTTCAAAAGCACAGGAAGAAAAAGGAAGACTAGCTAGGGTGATCCAGACAGGCTTCCTGGAAGAGGAGGCAGAGAATCCAGGTCTTAAAGAATAGGTAGTGTTTAGAAAAAGGGCATGCAGGTAGAAGGAACAGTGAAAGCGAAGACTCAGAGGGAAGAAAGTACAGAGCATGTGAGGGGGTTGAGGAAGCAACCTGATTTGTGGGGAGTCCAGTGCAGGTGTAGAAGGATTTGAAGGGTGAAAGGGGACCCCAAAGCCAGCTCAGGAATGAACACACCAGAGTGCTAACCCTTTTTCTCTCTTCCCCTATCCCATAGGACTCACACAGGATCCTTCCTGCTGTCTTTCCTGAAAACAGTGCCTGGCCAAAAACCTGGAGGTTGTAACAGTGCAAAGAACCAAAGTCAACAAGGTCTTGCGCCAGAAGGCAAATGCACTCTTCCTCCGCCCAGAAAACCTTCCTGCCCCTCCCGCTCACTCCAGCCCTGACCTGAGCTGATGCTCACATCCATGTGCAAGGCAGGCCCCAGATGCCAGGGCTCCCGGAGTGAGGCACGGGGGAACCCCAGAGCACCCCGCCGGGTAGTCTGAGCTGCTACATTCCTCAAGGGCATGATCCGGGGACCGTGAGTCACCCGACCAAATCCCCGAGGGCCCCAGTTTGAAAACTGAGAAAGAGGATGCCCATATGGAGCCTGCTGTCCAACTGTGCCCCTGCACACCAACACAGTCTCTTCATACCACGGACATTCTTCTCTAACAGTCTGGCCTCTCAGCCTCAGGCCTGCTCCAGACGAGCCCCGTGGGAACCACCCAGAAAATGGCTAAGCTGTGCCTACCTAAGCCGCAGTTTGCTCCCAAGCCCTCTTGAGACTTTCCCTCCTTAGGGCCTGTGCCCAGGAAATTTTCCCTCTCTCTTTCTAGGAGCCCAAGAAGAAGCAGGAAACAAGACTGCCTTAACCTGGGGTGTCTGCATGTCTGCTGGTATCTTCAGCTGTTCTTACGTGCCCCTGTCGCAGACTCAGGTAACAGTAGCACTTGTTTTAGATGACGTCTGCTGACAAATCACAAACACGACATTAAGTCACACCTCTCTGCCCCACGGGCACGGGAGGCGGCATGAAGCTGGCTGCTGGGCATCTGCTCACAGGGTGCATGAGAGGGAAAAGCAACCTATCCTTTGATAGCAAATGTGACCCCCAGATTTTCCACAGGCAGTTCAGGCCCGCAACCCCCACCCTGGGGCCTAGAGAAAGGGTCTGAAGAAAGCTAGACAAGGAGCTGGCAAGGGTCTCAGACTGGTACCCCCGAAGGCGGCCCGCTGATCACTCCGGGTAGACTAGACACTATCAATCTCTTTTTATGAGGCAGGACCGCAGAATCCAAGTAAGAGCTTCCGGGCAAGGGGCAAGATGGAGAGTGGCCGGAGCCCTGGGGAGCCACCTCTCCACCTCGGGAGTGACCCAGAGGAAGAGTTTCTTGGTCTGGGCGTTTTAGACCCAAGAACCTACCTGAGATGAACTGAAAGTACACATTGTGTCCACTGAGGTCGATACGTACACACACACACAATATGCAAAGACTATGACTGGAAGGAGACACAAAGAAATTGTCTAGGTTAAGGGGACAACTTCCAAGCAAGTATTTGTACTACTTGCATTTTTATTGCGCGTCTGTGAGGAGGGAGCAGAAGGCAAGCTGAGGACAGAGCATAGGCTGACACCCCGCAAGCCCCTGCCTCCCTAGGTGGGATCTGTGTCACATTCCTCAGGCATCCCCGCTGCCCTAAAGCCAAGGGAAGGAAAGACAAATGGTTAACGTAGAGAGATTACACTCCTGTGGGACAGGGGTCTCTCTCAGTTTACAAATGTCTTAGTGATTCACAGGAAAAAAGCATTCTTATCAATAAGGTAACTTCTAGAAGGAAACTGCCAACATCTTAACGTTAATGCTTTGCTAGAGGGAAAAACAACCTTAACTCCACAATGGCAAGGCCTCTAATATCTTGTAGGTCCTCTTCAGCTTAGGAAGCTTCTTTTGAAAACCTCTCTTTTTCTTTACTCCCAAGTATACAAACAGCCACCCCTCACAGTCTGGGGCAACAGCTCCTTCTGCCCGTGGATACTGTCCCCATGCTGTAATAACACCACCTTTTTGTACTAAAAACGCTTTAGGAATTCTTTCTTGGTCGTTGGCTCTGGACCTCACCTACATTCCCAAACTACATCACATTTATTAACTAGACCATAAAAAAAAAAAGCAAATAAAAGAATATACACGTGATTTCTTACACGAACTGGGGAAGGGAAGCAAGACTCTCTAGCAGACATTAGGCATTTGACAAATACATGTGAAGTGGACAGATGAGTAGACAGACAGACGGATGGACAAAGAGTCTCTTTAATCGTGGGCCAGCAGCTGCGAGCATATCTTTATGATATACTTTCCTTGGGAGAAACAGCAACAGGAGAGATTCTAGGGTGGCTAGGAAGGCTCCTTCAAGCAAACACCAGAGTACCTCTTTCCTCAGTCCCTTCCTGGTATGAGGACAAAGAACAGAAGTCCAGGTCCGGTCTGTCTCACCTGCTGGCTACACTGGCAAGTTCTAAAGGAGCTGTCCATTTCAGTGTTCTGTCACAAGCCAGGGATTCCAGACAATGAAATACCGCAGCACTGAGAGACAGACGCTAATTAAGCAAAGGTTAAGAACAATTGCACCTGTATGGCCATCAAAGGGAAGTCTGACATTTCATAAGCCTATTCATAAGCCCCAAGGGTGAGCCCTGTGGCTGGGAGCCCTGTGCCCTTCCGGAAGACTTTCCAGTCTTAAAGGGGACAGACAGGCATTTCCACTGGCAGGGCTCGCAGGATGCGGGCCAGCACAAGGTCAAAAGGACGATGCATTTTCTTTAGTTATCTTCTTCAAAGATCTCAGGAGGTAGAGGCAGTTGCCCCTACCTCCTATTCCATCTCCCGTGACCCAGTCTGCGACCCAGGGCCTTCAGGCACAGGGCTGCCCATGGGGAGACAGGACAGATGGGGGCTTACAGAGCTGCACAAAGGCGTCGCCCAGAGCTGTCACTAGCACCCCTATCCTTTGACCTTGTCCCAGCTCCCCAGAACAACTCCAGAGCCAGGCCTTGCCTCCTCCCTCGAGGCCCGTGGTGGGGATAACCTGCAGGGCTGGGGGTGGGGGGAGCAGACACCGGTATGCTGGCAGCCTCCCCACCACTACCCTGCCCTACCAGAGTCAACTCCTTTGTCTTATCGGGCTCGAACAAATCACCACTCAGTGCTACAACTTCTGAAAATTCCCTTCAGATTCCCTACCATCCCTCCAGCCAACTTTAGGAACTCCCAGGAGCCTCTCTTAAGAGGTAGCTGGCAAAAAAAAAAAAAAAAAAAAAAAAAGAGGCAGCTGGCATTCACTTGCCTGGGTGCTTCTGAGCGGAAATCTTGTCCCTTTCCCCTATCCACAGGCCCTCAGCCCCCTTTTTGGGCAGTGAGGGAGCGGCATGGTAGGTCTAGAAATTACCAAATCAAAACAGAGTAAACTACCAATGAGCGCAGTTTAGGACCCAAAGGCAGGCCAGGATGGAGAAAGCAGGAGGGAAGGTGTGCATGGAGATGTGATGGGCAGGACCCTGGAACAATGCCTGTGTGTGAGGGGTCCAGGAAGCAGAAGGGTCCACCCAGGGGCAGCACAGCTCAGATGACTCAAGATCTGAACTGCAAGAGAGTGTCCCTGCTCTCCACTTGCTACCCAGCAATCCCATGTCTGGCTTCCTCGGCCAGGCAGTGGGTGGCCCCTGGCCCACCACAGGCTGAGCCTGGCTTGAGGCCATGCTCCAGGCCATGGTGGGGACAGCACTTCCCACCACACGGTACTCTGCCTGTCGCAGATACCGTCGTTATTAAAATTCCACCCAAACAGGTGGTGGTGCACTATGGCTTTGGTGGTGGGCTGGGGTGGCAGGGGAAAGAAGAGTGAGACAGAGGGAGTCTGCAGAGCACCTGAGAGAAGGTGAGTCAGGTCAGCTCTGCTGGAAACCTGCTCTTTACCAGGATGGAGGTGAGGGGCATGGAGGCGAGGAAATAGAGCTTAGAGGGTCAGGTAGAAGCCCTGGCCACTGGAAGACCCCTCTTAGCCGCAGGTGGTGGAGGGGACCCCTCCCGGACTGGGCGGTGGAGGAGACCCCGCCTGGACTAGGCGGTGGAGGGTGGGTTGGTTGCCATGGTTCCTTCCTATCAGTGCCTCACATCACGGGCCTGCCTGGATCTGCTGGAGTCCAGGGGCGTGGAGAGAATGTAAATAGTCCTCAGGGTTCCAGGTACTCCTGGAAGGGAGAGTGGCGGCCAAGCCACTTGGCTGGCCGAAGAATGGCCTGTGTGGTTATGGATGCAAACATCACCTCTTTCTTCAGCCCCTGGGTGGGAGGAAAGCCAGGAAGAACTTTAAGTGGACACATGAAGGTGTACGTGTTTGTGCCCAGCTCAGGCCTCCACTGTTGGTGAGTTCACACTTGCTCGGAGAGACCTACGTGGGAAAGCAGGGCAGGACGAAGGACCAACAACCTGAAGCAAGTTACGAGAGACCGGAGAGCCCCAGCAAGCTTTTACCTGCTGTTGGTTCCACTTGAGATCGGGGATGAGGACAAAGCCATCGGAGGGATCTGGGTTCTCAAAAACAATCCGGTCGGCTTCCGCCTTCTTATCTAGAATGTTGTACACCCACTGGAAGGAGTGGGGAGAGAGAGGGTTCACACAGCTGCTCTTGACCTCAGGGGAAACACCACAGACCAGCCATCAAGGGCCATTAAGCTCAGGGGGTTCTACACTCCAGCTGCCTTGTCCCCATTGCTCTGCTCTCAGGGGTCCAGAGACTTCCCCTCATGGGCACTGCAGCTTGGACTGGTCCAAGCCCTTTAGGTCCTTCCTGTGGACATGCCATGGACATGCTCACTGGGCCTCACAGGCCTGTTCAGCGTCCATCCCCTCCGTTGCCCCCAGGACTCAGGGATGGCTATCTCCATAGGCCCCTCCCCACTTTATTCAGGACCGCATACAAAGCCGATCACAAGGAGCTCCTTCTGCCAGCAGGGCAGGACAGGCCGAGGGCCCAGACATTAACACGTGTGGGCTTTGCATCCGGCCAGGTGGGACTCTCGCCAGCGGTAGGCTCGGGGCCTCTGGAGCTGCAGCAGTCTCAGCTGACATGGGCCCTGTATGACACAGCAGAAGTGGCTCTACCGGGAGACGGCAGTTACACAGACCTTTCCTGTCAGCGCAGGGCCTCCGGCACCACCCCCACAGACCTTTTTATCAGCTGCTGGCAGTCTTCAGAGAACCCTTCCCTGAGTTCTAGTGTGGATCCCAGGACATCCCTGGGATAGGGTCCTGGTGGCCTCTCTGAAGAAGCCAGCCTGCAGGGAGGTTAAGATAGGAAAGCCCCTGTTCTCACAGGGCTCAAACCTATAGACCTCTTTTCTTCTCCACTTCCCCAGAGCTCTGAGTCAACTCTCAGCTTGAAATTTGAGAAAGGAGCCTGCTAGAGAGCCAGAGACAGGGCAGCGGCTGGGCTGGCCCCCAGGAAGGGCCTCCTAGCTCGCTGAGGGGGTTGATCGGGGGGCCAGGGCACCCACACAACCAGCCAATGGTGGGCTCCTCTGCCCATTCCCAGAAGTTCGGGCACAACTGGGGTCCGCGAAGGCCAGTGGCAGTGGAGGCTGGTCTGGAGTCTGCCCACCTCATCCCGAGTCCACATCCTCGGCTCTCAACTGGCATTTGTAAGGTCAAATGTGACTGTCTGAGACAGAGAAGGGAGGAGAGGGTGCCTGCCTGGGGAGATCCGGGGCTCCCAGACCCCCTGGTAGGGCCCACCCACTACAAAAGAGAAGCCTTCCCAAGAATGCTGGCTGTGCCCTCTTGCTGGGAGTGGGCTAGAGGCCAGTCAGCAGCGGCTTCCTCGGGCCTCAAGGGGCCGTGGCGATGCACAGCCCAGCATGTGGAGACAACCACGGAGGCATTTCCTTTCCCACTGGAAGGCTTGCTGGGAATGTGCTGTAGGAAAAAAAAAGCCAGAACCTGACCCAAAGCACCTCAAAAGTAAAGAAGAGGTAACAGGAGGAGAACACTCTGTGGAGAGCCCTGGAGCGGCCTCCCTGGGGCGCCTGCTTATCTCTTGCCGACAGGTAAGCCACCCCCACTCAGACTGGAAAGCTGTGTGGTAGTCGATAGAGAACAAACTGGTTCTGGAGCCCACCAAAGCTTGGTTTCCTCTCCCACCTCCTCACTAACTAGCTGACACCTTGGGTAAGTGGCGTATTCTCTCTGAGCCTCAGTTTCCCCCTTTGAGGGGGAGAATGATACCTGTATGTCAGGGTGGAGTGGAGTGTACAGGACTGAGAGTACCCAGCACAGCACAGGCCCTGAAGAGTAGAGGCAGGTGCTGGGAAAGCTCCCACGCGAGGGGCCATTGGGCTGCAGCCCTGTGATGACAAGAACGGGCGCTCTGCTGGAGGCCACGCACCGAGAGAGGAGGCAAGCAAAGGTGAGGTGGTGGAGAGCAGCCTACCATGTGCCTGGGCCCAAGGGCCTCCCTGGGACTCCCACTCACATGCACTGGTATCCCCACGTGGCAGGTTAAGGAAAACACAAACACGAGAAGTCCACCCAATACCAGCCCAGAGCCTGGCCCCAGAGCCTACACTCCAGGCCACGTAGGGAAGGCCTCTGGGAGAGCGGGAGGGACGTGCATTCACGTCCAAGGCCCAAGCCAGCAGCCTGGATAAGGGGGAGGGGGGACACCAGGGAAGAGAATTCACACAAATCACAAGGTGGGGTGCATGTAATGGGCAGCGAGCCCATCAGAAAGCCAACCCAGAAGACGCAGCCAGCCCTGGCTTCTGGAACACACCTGGCAGACTTCCTTGAATTAGGTGACACTGGCAATTCCCCTCCCTGGGGATACCTCCCTCCCTGTCCACTCTCCTCCTGCTGAGTGCTCACCCACCTGCTGGCCGCTCTCCTGGCCATCTTTCCCCTGACCACACCTCCACCTGTCTCAGCTCTGCCCTGGCCCCAGCCCCAGCCCCAGCCCCACACATGCACAGCAGCAGCGACCACGCCAGTGCCTGGTGCCTGCTGGGATCCATGGCAGGTATGTGGTCTGTGGCACCCCTCTTGGTCCCCATTGGAACCGCAGTCACATTTTCCAGACAAGGAGCTGGGCTCACAGGTACGGGGCACCCACACTTCTCAGAGATGGCAGAAGTGGAATCCGAATTCTGGGCTGACATGCCACAGCCTGATGACTCACAGGACCGACAGGTTTAGCCTGATGGTCCCCAACGCCTGGGACCCGGACGTCCAATGGCATTGTTTGATGAGCTACAAGCACCTCAGACATGAGGAGCCAAACAGGGTAGTCGGCTAAGAGCGCAGGCGCCGGGGGGATGTGGCCTGGCTGTGAGTCCCATCTCCAAAGTGTCACCGAGAAGATTCAGTGAGGTGATGCACCCCTCCCAGAATGCTGGAACCGTCCCCACACCCAGGGAGTGCTGGCAAGTCCCAAACTAAACTGTCTCCCACATGACCCTCTCCACCGTCCACGGCCCCCGTCCTGGTTGAAGATCCCACGACCTATGCACGACCGCCCACGCGGGACCTGGAGCCACCCCAGACCCTTCGCTTGCCTCTCGGAACCCGCCACCTTCCAGCCCTGCTTCTCAAATCCCCGCTGAAGCCTTCCGCCACTGCCGCGGCCTCGGTCCAGACCCACCTGGGCCCTCATAGCCTTCCTGCTCCCATTCACTGGACACCCCAGCAAGTCTTTAAATCCCATGGAACCCATATGCTGAAAACCTTTTAGGGGACCCTCAGTACCTATGGCAACTGTTCTGAAATCTGACGATCATTAGAAACAGAGATTTAAAAAAAAAATACAGATTTCCCAGCTCCACTCCCTGAGCATTCTGACCTAGGAGATAGGGAGTAGGTCTCCATACTCTGTATTTTTAAAACTCTCCACAGGCAATCCTGATGAGCTGCAAGGGCTGGGAGCTCCTGGTCTTCCGACTAGGTGCACCCGCCTGCTTCTGGCCCCTGCTCACCTTCTCCTATTGTCGCCCGCCCATCCCCCGGGCCTCTGTGCCTCTGCACTTCTCTTCCCTCTGCTTAGAAGGCCCTTCTCCAGCCTGTCCACCCAGCAAACTTCTGTTTGTCCCTGAAAACCCAACTGGACGACCCCTTCCTCTGGGAAGTCCCCGACTCCCTGAGCTAAGCAACCCCCTTCGTGTCACTACCAAACCTCGCATACAAACCACCTGTGGGATAGTATCCCATTATATCACACTCAGACTCCGTATCTGTCACCCCTACAGGACTCTGGGGACATTACAAGTGTTTACCTTGGTGACCCTCCAAAGCCTAGCACATGGCCTGGGACATGCTCAATAAACCTAACGACTGTTGTCTGATGAGCCGAGTGCTTGTAAACGTAACTAGAAATAGTCAAGAAAAAAACACACGAGCGCTTGTGTCGAACAGAATTTGGCAGAGTAGTGGGATTCTGTATTATTTTCCAAGACAACTAGATGGTGGTGTATAAGAAAGTACATATACCACTCACATCAACTTTAAGTGCCTCCTCCTTTGGATCCCATATTTGTGCAATCAGTGCCACAGAACACATATTCCAGGAGCTCCCTCTAGGACCCTGGAGAGCAGCAGCTGTATCTAGGAAGACGGAGATCTAGCTTCTTTCCACTTAGAAGACAGAGGGAGCAAGTGCAAGGACTTAAAAAAAAAAAAAAAATCGAGCCAGCTTGAGCCAGAGGAACTGGTGCAAACACAGCACAGGGGGGGCCAGGGCTACCAGCCAGCGGGGTCATCCCTGGGGGAAAGAGGGCTGTCGGCACACAGGGCCTCCTGTACATCTGCCAACCATCTCCACCCTTGTTTTTCCCAAGCGCAACTGGCCTCTCCGGCAGGGCCCCCACACCCAGGGTTCCTGCCCTCCTTCAGGCCCAGGGGACATGGCTCTGAGTGTCCTGCACATGAGCGGCCACCATCGCTATGACCTGAATTGTGGGGAGAGGAGGGGAGAAGCGCTCAAAGAGAACAAGGGGGAGTGACGGACAGACAGACGGTGAGAGCCAGTGAGTAAGCAAGGCAACGCCCCATCCATCATATTTAATGCTGAGCATTCACTTGGGGCCAATTCCAGGCAGAGGCTCTGGTTGGCACTGGGCCTTGGGCCAAGGAGAAGTTGGGATCTCTGAGCTAAATGGCCTTGTGTCTGGTCTAGTCACAGAAGACGCTGCCAAACCTCACATTAGCCCGAGAGAAGAGGTCTTGCCCTGAGCCGCCAGGGCCATCAGGATCCTGCCCTGTAGGGAGCAAACGCAAGGGGAACGAGCAAATGACGTTTCTACTCTGGGCCTCGACTCCCAGAGGCAGAACTGGGAATAAAAGTCTTGATTGGGGTTAGGGGGCGACCCTGGCATCGGTCCTGACCCATTCACAGACCCAGGTGAGGGCAAAGCCCTTCTGGGATGGTATCAGTGCTGCTGGAGACACAGATTCTTCAAAGGCCTAGAGGCTGCTCCAAGAGGCCCACAGAGCCTCAGTGGCAGGCCCAAGACAGGGGTCAACTCCCTTCCCCGTGAAGCCTTCCCTGACCCTCCTGGATACGAGTGAGCACCTCAGCCCAGAACTCCCTGGGCCCCTCGGTTTCTCCTGTCTCCTGCAGTTACTTCGGCATCTGTGTGTGGACCTCTGCACCGGGAAGGACACGGGCCCCCTGAGGGCAAGTTTTCCACTGTGCCCTCGGCCCAACCCCAAACCTGTGGGACAGTGCCGGCCCCCGAGAGAGCCGGGAGGGAGAGTCAATGGCCACAGGGAGTCCTCCGTGTCTGCACCCCATGGGCCGGTCACCTGGATGCTGAGGGTCTGGGACTCCAGGTGGGGTAAGGTGATGTTCCTGTAATTGCTTCCCGTCTCTCGAACCAGGCGGAGGTCCTGACGCAGGTACTTCTGCAGGTGCTTCTCTGTGGCGGGGTAAACCACAGTCGTCTTCACGTCTGCAATGACAAACACAGCCCGGGGCTGCAAAGTGAGGCGCACTCTCTGCACAGGGGCCCGCCACCGTCTGGTCCCCAGCACAGAGCGGGGACCCCAACCCCGTCTCTGATTTCCTAATGAGAGGAGCCAAAGACAAAGAGGTTACGGTCACCCGGAATCCACCCGGCGCCTCATGCAGGTCAGCTCCTGTGGTAAATCACACTCAGCATCCGGGAGCCACAGGATTTTTGCTGGTGGGTCACTGGGCCCCTTGCCACCCTTCCCCCTCTGTTCTCGGCCTAAGGAATGAAAGCTTTTGGACACTTGTTACGTAGCAAATTTCTTGGTATGTGGCTTTCTGGACCTGAAGCTGAAAATCTGACTTAAAGGTAAGTGGCCTCCCCTCCTGCAAAGCAGAGGGGCACAGCGCAGTGGTTAAAGGCGCTTTAGAGTCCTGGCTCCACCTGTTACTGCCTTGGGACCCTAACCCCTGCCCAGTTACTTAACCTTTCCAAGCCCTGACTTCCCCATCTGTCAGCTGAGGATAATAATAGCTCCTATGTCCCAGAGTTGGGAGGATTAAACAAGTTAATACCTGAGAAGCACAGAGAACAATGTCTGACACAAAGTAAATACAATGTCAGTGCTATTTTTTTTTTAATATTTTATTTATTTGACAGATAGAGATCACAAGTAGGCAGAGAGGCAGGCAGAGAAAGAGAAGAGGAAGCAGGCTCCCCACTGAGCAGAGAGCCCGATGCAGGGCTCAATTCCAGAACCCTGGGATCATGACCTGAGCCGAAGGTAGAGGCTCAACCCACTGAGCCACCCAGGCGCCCCAGTGCTGGCTACTTTTAATCAGCCTGCCTCAACCGTGGCACCACTGCCATTTTGGCCCCGATACTTCTCTGTTAGAGGGGCTGGGCACAGCGGGATATTTAGCAGGATTGCAGGCTTCTAACAGGAGGTTGGTAAAACCCTCTTTCCAGCTGTGACAACCAAAAATGCCTCCAGACAGTGCCAAGTCTCCCCTGGGGGACAAAATTGCCCCTAGTTGAGACCTGCTGTTTTCATCAGCGGGAAATCTTGTAGTCTTCCGAAACAGACTCTAGGCTAGGGTCCCGGTCCAACACCACCTGGTTTGGGTTATATCCTTTCCCTATTTCTAATAACACCTGCTACAACTGTTATCATTTACATGTAGTGCTTCAATATAGATATTAAGGGCAGGAAAGGAAAACAGTATTCTAAAATCAGCCGGGATGTTTCTCAGAAGGCCCATGTCTTCCCTGACTCCCTTATCTTTGATTCAGAGTGCTCTCTGAGGGAAACCAGAGGAAAGCCCAGTGGGCACATTTTAACACTCCAGGGAATTTCCACACTCGCCTGCATACCTGCAGGCCCAGCTAAGAACTACTAACCTTTACTTTCGTACCTGGTCTAAGGATGTAGGTGACTTGAATCCCCATTTCACAGGAGTCAGGACTCACCGGTATCATGTGGCAGAGGTGACACGGGACCTGGGGTCACCTAACCCTAAAGCCGGTGCTCTCCCACCACCTGCCAACTGGCCCCATATTACTCCAACAGCCAGTGGAGAAGGCCTGACATGCTACACCAAGCATATGACTTCTGGTGAGGATCAAAGGTCCTGGTCCATCGGCTCTGGGGGGTGCAAAGCAGCCCAGCGCAAAGACACAGGCTCTGGACCCAAGCTGACATAATGTTCTCCCCTTCCTGTGTGACCTTGGGCATAAAACCTCTCAGAGTCCCAGTTTCCTCATCTGTTAAAGAGTGGTCATAAAATCTGCCCCACAGAGTTGTCATCAACATTAAATAAAACATGTCATCTGGACCACTGGCGGCACTGTTGTCACCCCATTTCCTGGGCATTTCTGGATCTGACCCTGAAAGGGAGGCAGAGGCCTCCTCACAACCCTCAGGGCAGCAGCAAACAGATCTTCACTCCTCACTCCCAACACTCCCTAGGAGCCCTGCTAGCGGTCAAGTACACCCAGATCTCAAGACACAAGAGAATGCCACCAACAGACCGAATGACATCTCCTTAACTCCTGCAGTGGGCTCTAGAGAAATCCCTTATCCAAGAGCAGCTTGGCAGGGAAGAACAGCCTGGGTTCCAATCCGCACTTCGTAGCTACGTGACGGGGACGTCGTTATGGGAAGTCAGCGAGCAGTGGATGGGAAGCCTTTAGAAAGTGTCCCCACACAGAGTAGTGCTCTTCAGATGCTAGCTCACCTTGTTGTGTTTGCGGTTACTCTGGTAGCCCGGGCTGGCAAAGCTGTGAGCGACGGCACTCCCTTGGTATGGGGGAGATGGCCGGGGACAAAGGCAGCGTGCACGTTGGAGAACAGCCCGCCCTGCCGGCCCAGAACACACAGCCCTGGGCTCACGGCCTGGGGCTCCCTGGCTGTTCCAATCAGAAAGCCGCTGGGCCCGCGAGCATGCCCCCGTCTGCCAAGGCTTGTCAAAGACTGCCCAGCCACCCAGGGTGCTGGGAAACAAGGGCCTCCGCAGGCCAGCCCTCTCCTGCCTTCCCTCTCAGCGGCAGGGAAAACACAACGCAGTTTCCAACTGCTCACTTCCTGCCATCTTTCTTCCTTTTCTGAGTAACTCTGGCCTGGATGCCTAAGCCCCGCTGGTGGACCCTGAGCCCCCTCAAAGCCACTTTACCCGCTCGGCGTCCGGTCTCTGTCAGACCACCCCCCAGAAGCCCAGGGCAGGGGCAGGCCGGCCTCACACACTGGCATCAGGGGTAAGGGCTGGCTTCCATGTCCCCCGAGGGGCTGCCACCCCCTCAAACCTGGACCACTCCCCTGGCTTCCTATCATGGCCCACAGAGCCCTCGGCCACCCTGCCCCAGCCCTCTCTCTAAGCTCACTGACCACCATCTCCCCCTGGAGTCTCTGCCAGAGCCACACAGACCTCCTTACAGTCCCACTAACACAGCCCACCTCTAGACCTACAACCAGCTGCTGTCACTGCCAGGCAGGCCTCCTGACCTGAGTCAACGGCAAAGCTCTCCAGAAGCCCAGCTTGAGAAGCTCCCTGGACCACATGCCGCCTGTCTTGCCCGCCCGCGTTTCCTCACTACCTGACAACAGAGTACGGATTTATTGTCTGATTCCCCCATTAGACTGTACCTTCCAGGAGGACAGGGGATTCTCTCTGCCTTTAAAAAGATTTTTAGGGGCACCTGGGTAGCTCAGTCAGTTAAGCACCTGGCTTTGGCTCAGGTCATGATGTCAGGGTCCTGGGATGGAGTCCTGCATTGGGCTCCGCGCTCGACGGGGTCTGCTTCTCCCTCTGCTCCCCACCTCTGCCCGTGAGCGCTCTCTCAAATAAATTAAAAAAAAAAATCTTTTATTTATTTTTTTGACAGAGAAAGACCGAGAAAGAGGGAACACACGCATGGGAAGAGGGAAAAGGAGAAGCAGGCTTCCCGCTGAGCAGGGAGCCCAACGAGGGCTCAATCCCCTGGGATCATGACCTGAGCAGAAGGTAGACGTTTAACGACTGAGCCACCCAGGCGCCCAATTAAAAATCTTTATTTAAAAAAAAAAAGTTCTAAAATCATTTTATCCCCAGCACCCAGAATAGCACTTGGCCTACAGGAGATACTCAATAAACACTGAACAAGTGGATAAATGAAACTGGCCTTCTAGACATCAACACCAGGAAAGGCAATTTTGAGCCAATGTTGAATAAAATCCCTGGATAACAATCAGTATGTTTGTCAATGCGTTTCTCACTGGCAGACGAAAGCAAACACTGGTGTCTACCCAAATGCCAAGTCGAGGTGTTGACCTGCAAGGGAACCTCATGAGAATTCTGGTCAAGTGTCAATGCCCAAAAAATGCTCAAACCACCTGGTAAAAATATGTTGGGGAACAGGTGTCCATATGCAGTCTCAAAAATATCACCCCACACATTACTTATTAATGACAAAGGGACCAGGTGACCCGAGTTAACATCACTCCGAATGGGACACACCGACATCGAGTGCCTCTGGAGGGCTGTGCGGTGCTATCCTGGCCAAAATGCGTGGCCCGAATCTGATCAAGAGGGAGTGTCAGCCAGCCCCAATCCAGGGACATTGTACACAACAAGCGGCTTTACAACCCTTCAAAAGGGTCAAAGTCCGAGAAAACCAAGAAAGACAGAAGGACTGTGCTGGATTAAAGGCCGCTGTAGACTGGCCTGGATCCTGGAGAAGGGAGGGGAGTTCTGCTGGAAAGATGGTATTGGAACAACTGGTAAAATTTAATAATGGTCCCGACCTCACAAACCAGCCTTGTAGAAATGTGAAATTTCTGAAAACTGACCACTTCACTCTGGTTCCTAGGAAACACACACTGAAGCGCTTAGCAGGTATGATGTCTGCCACTTACTTTTCAGTTACAACAGTATAACAAAATATTGTATGTGGAGAGAGAAAAGGCAAATGTGGCAAAATGCCAACAACAGGGCTTTTTCTTTTTAATTTAAGATTTTACCTATTTATTTGTCAGAGGAAAAGAGCAAGCGAGCACAAGCAGGGGGAACAGCAGGCTGAGGGAGAAGCAGGCTCCCCGATGAGCAGGGAGCCCCGATGTGGGGCTCGATCCCAGGGCCCTGAGATCATGACCTAAACTGAAGGCAGATGCTTCACTGACTGAGCCACCCAAGCGTTCCAACAATAGGGCTGTAGGGTTGAAAAAATTTTTTTCAAGATAAAAAGTTAAAGCAAAAAAAAAAAAAGCACTGATAGCCTCTGGATCCTCAGAGCTAACTGCCTACACACACACCAGGCACTGTTCTAAGTCCTATGTGTATATTAACTCATTCGCTCCCCACAACCAATGTGAGGTGGGTATTATGATCCCCGTTTCACAAAGAATCTGTGGCGCCTACGTTCCCACTGCTCTGTCTGGCTCAGGACCAGGCTTCGGCAGTGGTACCATGATGCCAACCCCGTGGGTCAGCAGATGAGGCCTGACGACCTTCCTGGTGCCCTCTGCCAACCTCCACTTAGCAAACTGACTTACGGAGGCCCTCTGTCCAGGGTGAGTAGGACCAGCCACCTTCCCCACCCAGTTTTTCCCTGTGGTTAGAGAAACAACAGGGAATGCAAAAAAGACCCCCCAAAAACAAGAACCCCCCAAAACAAAACACCTTGGAACAATGTCAAACCCCTCAAAAACCCATCTCTCATAATATTCACAATACAATATAGCTGACCCTCAAGCGACAGGGGTTTGAGCTGCATGGGTTCACTTACACAAGATGTTTTTTGATGAAAATGCAATAGGGTACTGGCCTAATGTAAGTGCATATTCGTTATGCTTCTCTTAATAACACTGTTTTCCAGCTTATTTCACTGTAAGAACATAGGAGGGGACGCATATGACATATAAAGTATGTTTTCAACCGCTTGGGCCACTAGCAAGGCTTCTAGGCAACAGGAGGCTGTCAAGTTATGTGTGGATTTTCACCTGCAAGAGGGATTTAGTCTGGGGAGAGCAGGGAGTTTGGGGGGGGGCGTTTAGCGGGAGGAGTTTCAACTGCATGGAGGATCAGCACCCCTAACCCCTATATTGCTCAAGGGACAATTATACATTAAGAGGACTTCCCTGATATTCCTCATAAAGCCTGCCCACCCCTCGTGCTTTCAAGCTTTGTTTTTATTTTTAATTCAAGGCGGGCTGGTGCATACGTTAGAGTCATGTGAAGTTTGGTTTTAAGTTTCCTTTTCCTCCCCACACACCACTTTGAATTCTTCCTGCCATTTCTTTGCTTTTGTACTCCTACAGTTCTAAATCACACATATTTTCCTTTGCTGTTTCCCCTTGACTTTTCACTTTTACTATCACTTATTAACTTCCCATTATGGAAGACAAGGGTTTAGCTTTTTACCGGCACCTGCACACAAGCATTCACACCCCCCGTCCCCCGCCAACCCTGTCCTCACAGTACAACTGCGTTACAGTGGTGGATAAATCAGTATTCACTGTCAGCACTACTAGGACGACTGAAATGTGGTACACTGCTAAATACGAAGACTATTTTTCCTTTTTAGCACAATTTTTGGTACATGGAGTAATTACTCTTTTATTTGCTCACTTTTCTGTAAACCTGTCACTAATTCACCCCCACATACACTTCTGTTTATATAAATTTCCTTTTAATGTTAAAACTCGGGAGGAACACAAGCAACATACCCTCCCGGAGCCTCTGACTCACTCAGCAGGTGCTGCGCAGAGCTGTGCTCTGGGACCTCCGAGGCGCTCTACCGTCGTAGGGGGTGCCTCCCCTACTTTGCTTCCTGAGTCCACTATCTGCTTCTTTCCCGTTTGTATCTTGATTTTACTACAGCAGTGGTTCTCAAATGTCATGGTGCATCAGAACCACCTGACTAAGGACGTCTGTGGTGGGGCCCACCAGTGTGCCTTTTTAAAGCAGTTCCTGTGTGGAGCTGCTGCCACTAGTCCTGGTCCAAGGACCAGACATCAAGGACAACACTTAAACACAAAAGTCAAGTTGCTACCAGAGCTAGGGTACAAGGGAGATCCACTTAGAGACCTGGAACATCTGAGAGGGTCTTTATTCTACTGTCACATGTAATTAGGAGTTTGGCAAAAAGAATTCTATGGTGGAAAGCAAGGACCCTCAAAATCTGAAAGCTCCATGATCTTCTAGATTGTGATGCTGCTGTTGAGAAGTGGGAGGTCATTCTGATCCACAGTCCTTTGTATTGACCTGTTTTCTTGTTGTCCTCAACGTCCCAATCGTGCTGATGGGTCTTGGAGTGGTTCCTACTCATCCCTTGAACTGGGTAACTGCTGAAGCCTTTCAATCTCAGAAATCACGTTCTTCAGTCCTGGGAAACAGTCTTATTTCTTTGGTCATTTTCTTCCCTACTTTCGTCCCTGTCGCTCTGGAACATCTATTGGGATATGCTCTTCCCCTTCCACTTTTCTTTTCTCTCCTGTTTTCTCCTGGCCGCTCTGCTTTTGAGTACGTTTTCTTCAACTTCTCTTCTACTCAAGTTTTTGTTCTGGCTACATATATAATTTCTAAGAGCTGTAAAAAAGTTCCTCATTGAGGGCATCTTAAGCATTTGATAGATTATAATTTATCTCGGACATTAACAACAGTTTTTGCAAATTTCTTCTCCCTACATAGTTTTCATTTCTTCTCAGTTCTTCTCCTTTCCTTCTTGTCTTTATCAATGGACATTACTCAAGTCTGCTTACCCTTGCCTGTCCACTCACTCGTATATGAGGGCAGAGCACCAGAAAGCTGATGGGAAGCTCTGCAGACATAGCTGCATTTACCTGGAGTTTCATCTTAGGATGATTGGGCTGTGCCCTTGCACAACAGAACCCCCAAGACTCTGTCTTCTCGGTTGGGCTGGTCAGATTCTCCAAGCAGGACTCTCCCAGTTTCACCCATGGAGGCGTAAGCCTGGCTGACAGCTGAGAGATGAGGAGGAGAAGCAGCTGGTGCATGACAGGGGAGGGCAAAGGGTGACCTAACACTGCTTGTAAACTTCCACTTAACCTTTGAGCCCCTCCACCGCACCTAGAACCTCTAGACCCTGTTTGACTCTCTCCAGAGGCTGGATCTCTGGGAGGAGTAGCTACCAGCCGTGTGAAGAGGGACAGGATATATGGGGCCTGCCGGCTCAGGTTACCCTCCCACACATCTGCTGGGTCAGTCACTCCTTCCCCTGTCATTTCCTAGCCTTGTCTCCTCTTCCTTCTCTAGCATAATTTTTTGCAATGTAACTCCTTTAATGTCACTGTTAATGAGGGTTTGAGAGGAAGCAGATGGGGGCAAAACACCCCCTTTTAACTGGAAGCCCACAGCCCTACCATTCTATCTCCCTTATAAGGATCTTAAAAAATTTATTATCGAGGGGCCCCTGGGTGGCTCAGTCAGTTAAGCGTCTGCCTTCAGCTCAGGTCATGATCCCTGGGTCCTGGGATTGAGCCCCACATCAGGCTCCCTGCTCAGTGGGGAGCCTGCTTCTCTCTCTGCCTGCTGCTCCCCCAGCTCATGTTCCCTTTCTCTCTCTCAAGCAGATAAATAAAACCTTTAAAAAAGAAATAAAGAAAAAAGAAAAAATGTATTATTGAAGTATAGTTGACATACAATGCTGTGTTAGTTTCAGGTGTACAATATATCGACTTGGCAATTCTATACATTACTCAATGCCCACCCCAAGATAAGTGTAGTCAGCATCTGTCACCACACCACGTGATCCAGTAAATCCACTATTGGATATGTACCCAAAGAAAATGAAAACACAAATTCAAGAAGATATACGCACCCCTCTGTTTACGGCAGCATTATTTACAATAGCCAAGAGATGGAAGCAGCCCAAGTGTCCACTGATTGATGAATGGATAAAGAAGATGTGGTCTGTCTGTACAACAGAATAGTACTCAGCCATCAAAAAGAACTGAGATCTTTCCCCTTGTGACACCGCCAATGGACCTAGATGTTATTGTGCTAAGTGAAATATGTCAGTCACAGAAAGACAAATACCATATGATTTCATTTTTAGGTGGAATCTAAAAACAAAACTAACGACCAAAAAAAACTAAAAGTTTGTTCCAGTTATAAAATAAGTCAGTCATGTAAAGGAAAGGTACAGCCTAGGGAACACAGTTAATAAAACTGCAGGAATGACGTACAATGCTTTCTTTTTCTTCTTATCTGCTTATTGCCACCTGACCTATTTGTTTATTTATGGTTCACCTCCTCCAACTGGACGTAAGCTGCTTGAGAGCACAGACTTTGTTTTATATATCCTGCGCGCACTGCCTAAAATGGCACCTGACACATATTAGGCCCGAACAATATGGTAACAGAACAGAATATATATTATGCCACTTTATTTTTCAAAGAGCATATGCGTATGCACAACTGCCTACACATAAGAACACACAGAAGAAAAGTCTAAAATTCAGGACATGGGCGCCTGGGTGGCTCAGGGGATTGATCTGCCTTCAGCCCCGGTCATGATCTCAGGGTCCTGGGATCAAGTCCCGCATCGGGCTCTCTGCTTGTCAGGGAGCCTGCTTCCTCCTCTCTCTCTGCCTGCCTCTCTGCCTACTTGTGATCTCTCTCTGCCAAATAAGTAAATAAAATCTTAAAAAAATAAAATAAAATTCAGGACATATTCTAAGATGTTGAAAGGTTATCTCTGGGTGGTGGAGTTATATGTAATTGTAACCTTTTTAAAATAACTTTTTGGGGACATTTACTACATTTTCCAAAACATGTGTGGATCACTTATGTAACAATTACATTAAAAGCTGAAAAACAAGTTGCACCTTAAACAAGCCCCAGAGAGGTTAAGTAATTTGCCCAAGTCGACACAGCCAGAAAGGGGTGGAGCTAAGATCTGAACAGCAAGCAATCCGGCTCTTCTATGCAGTATTGATTCCCCAATGCTCCAGTGCCACTGTTTCAGACCTTTCCCTAAGAAACCTGTAGGAGCGGGTTCTCCAAAAAGCAGCCTTATCAGACAGGAGAAACGTGATTGCTCCCAACTGCTCCCAAACACAGGTAAACAGCGTCAGCAAAACCAAAGGGCATAATAAGGTGCCCGAGAGACTGGGCTGCAGACTGGGAGGTCTGGAAATAACATGAGAATGTGCAGAGACCCAATAGCAGGGCTGCACTCCCTGTGCTTCCTGGGGAGGGCTGGGGGTGGGAGCCAGGTCGCACATGTCCTTTGTCTCTGGGGGTACCCTGAGGTACTCATCACCAGGGTACACTGCAGCCAGATGCTGGGCTAGAACAGGCTTTGGTGGGGGCACACACAAAAGGCACACCAAAAGAGGCGATCCCACTTACAATAGGAGACAACGGCTGTTTCAACTTATGTGTGTTGTAACCCCCCCCCCACTGCTCCCCACCAAAGATGCCAGTGCTGGCTCTCAGGGAAGGATGCCTGTGGTGGGGTCCGAGGAGACGGGCCCTGTGGTGGTCTTGCAGCCCTTGTGGGGCTTGGGGGAGCAGGGATGTTTTGGCTGCATGGATGGCCGTACCAATGCATCCCAGATGAACAGATGAACAGTGGCCCTGTACACACATTCCTTCTCTCTGCAGCTCAGGCAGGCAGGCTGGTGTGCCCCTGGCTAGGCCAGCTCTGTCCCGCCTCATAAGATCCTTAGGAATCTCCTGAAAGGCCTTCTCCAAGAAATAAACCCAGCCCCTGTCCTCCACCCAGACACGAGAGCCCAAGTGCTTTCGGACAGGGAGGCAGGGCTAGGTAGAGGAAAAGAGCAGTTGCCTTTCTTGCCCTCTGCCAAAGCTCGCCTAGCCAAATCCCCAGGAAAATGCTGTTGCACATGAAACATGAAAATGCAAACCACAGACAGTCTGCTCTCCTTCCCATACACATGTTCAAACAAGACTGCTTTCCAGCCGTTACTGATGACTTCTACACGATGAGGTAATTTCTATGGCTCAGTCTGTGGCTTTTGCTCTCCCTTCATTATGATCAGCCAGTTTCAACTTATTTGACCCAGATGTGCAGGCTAGGGGAGCTGGAGAGAAGCAACAGCAAAGCATGATCCGCATGTGAAGCCCACCCCACCTCCCACAAGGGCCAAGCAGAGACACCCAGGTGACAGGGCATGACTGGCAGGGTGCACTAGCAAAGAACCTGGGCAGAAGGACTGGCAAGGGAGAGGGGCTACAGGACCTCCTGGGGGACATGCGTTATCTTCCCTCCTCTTGGGGACCTCCCCTGACGAGGTGACCCTCTCCTCAGCCCGGCCTCATGGTGGCCAGAGAGCAGGTGGAGGCTGGAGAGGAGGTGGTCTGTGTTCTGCATCGCAGGGATGCTGGAAGTATTCAAGGGGAGGCCTGAAGAGACTTTCAGATAAAAAATAAACAGGAAAAAATAAAAAAATAAAAAATAAAAAAATAAAAAATAAAAAAAAAATAAACAGGAATAAAGGGCGTGGTCAGGATCCTACTTAGAGGCTTTGGCCGCTCCACAGCAAACCTTCAAACCACTAATTACCTGTCTCCAGGGCAGCTCAGAGATGCTATTAGAGGCAGAGGAGAGGCACATGCTGATTTTAGCCAAGCCCTGGATCTGACAGGCTCCTTCCCTCCTCCTCCTCCTCCTCCTCAGTTCTCTGAGGCCTGGGAGGTAGAGGAGGCACAAACAACAGGACCCGATGGCCCACAAGCAAATTCGGCAACTCTGAATGCTTCTCCAGGGCTACTTGCGGTGGCCTTCGGTTTCATGGTCTCAGAGGTGGTCCGTTAGGAATGGGAAATGCTGCTATACGGTGGCTGTGGGGCTTACAGAACTCCACAAAGTTCCATTTGAACACGACTGAGAACTGGTACGGAATGAGATAATGGAGGTGTGGACGGACAGCCCTGCCCTTAGAGCTGAAAGACCCCTACAGTCCCACACACAGGAAGCAGCTATTCTGGAGTTAAGCAGACCAGTCTACAAAAGCTGTTGTACCAAACACTCAGGAGTTCTAAAACATGGCCCCTCTCACAACTTCCTGCCTAAAGGCACTTCCTTATTTACTCAGAGAGGGGCACAGGGACCCGGTCTCAGCGCAGTACCCATGGACACCGCCACGTTGTGTGTGCTGGTAGGAAGGGGGCAGAAGATCAAAGGTACAGGGTATATCCCCCACAGAGAGGGGCCTTGGACTACCAGAATTTTAGGTTATCACTCACTAAGAAGTCTGGATCAGAAGAACCAGGCTGCCACAGGCTGGCAGCCACAGCCGGAGCCAAGCAATGAAGTGGAACCAGCTATCCTGTGGGTAATCTGCCTTCGCCCACTGGTCCTGAGTAAGCTGACTTTTCTGCTGACTTGAGCCTCAAGACTGCCACAGAGTCTTGGGACCTTGCCCCATCAGGGGGAGACAGAGAACCAGAACACCAGTCTTGTGGTGTTTCTTCATTGCTTCTGAATGCAATGGCTTCTCCTGGCTTCGTGGAAACCATGAGTCTAAACGGAGAATTGAACATGTGGCCTCTGCTCTCAGCTGAAGGGAGAAGATAGGGACACAGAGAAGGCAATGTGCAAGGGTTCCCTGAGCTGAGGTGGCAGGGGAAGAAGAGCATGAGTCAATTAGACCACCAAGAGAAAGGAAGAACTCAGATTCTGTGTAAAGAATTTTACCCAGGAGTTAGGGGCCTTTCCATCTTGAAATGTCTGCTTTTTGTTATTCTACTGTCCCTCTAAGGGGACAAAAGGGGCTTGGTTCCCTGGTGTCAGGAGCTCTGAAGCACCCAGGGAGAAAAGTAGACAGAAATCTGGCATCTTGGGGCACCTTGCTGGCTCAGCTGGTTAAGCACCTGTGTTTGGCTTGGGTCACAATCTCGGGGTCCTGGGATTAAGCCCCATGTCAGGCTCCCCGCTCAGTGGGGAGTCTGCTTCTCCTTTTTCTTCCCGTTCATTGCTGTCGCTCTCTCTCAAACAAATAAATAAAATCTTAAAAAAGAAAAGAAAAGAAAAGAATTCTGTCATCTTTAGGTGGCTTCAAGTGATGAAACCAAAGGAGTAGATTCCTGTGGGTTCAAAGCCCAGCTTATGCCAGGAGCCCACCCTAAAGCTCTGTCCACAGTACTGCCCTCACCCAGAACTCCCCTTCTACATCCCACCCTCCCATCACCAAGTCCAGCCGTCCCAGGGGCCACCGCGTCCCCAGCCATTGGAGGACCTGCACCTGAACACCCTAATCCACCCGCTCCCAGTGTGCACCCCTCCATAGTTCCGTGCTCTCCATTAGTATCTCAGGTCATTTCTGTAGACAGATGTAATTCACCAGAGTTTGGGGTCCACGTATCTTGGGAGAATGCAGTACTTGCTGATGAACTGACAAGCCCCACACAACAAGGGTCATTCAGGCTGTGAGGAAGGAGGCAGAGGCTCTAATCCAAGCTAATCTGATCATCTGCTTCTTTGTTTGGTGATTGGAGGCTAACATCCTAAGAAATATCTACTCAAGCATCAAATAAATACATTCTCAAATAATTCAAAAGTCCAATCCCCAAATCTTTTCATTGAAACATACACTAACAATAGTTGGGTATTTACTATCCCAGTCTTTAATGAGTTTACATATATATGAACATATCTACATAGAGATCTTTTTTCAAGATTTTATTTATTTGAGAAAGAGAGAGAGAGAGAGTGAGTGAGGGTGCGCACACAAGGTGGGAGAAGGGGCAGAGGGAGAAGCAGGCTTCCCACCAAGCAGGGAGCCTGACGTGGGGCTTGATCCCAGGACCCTAGGATCATGACCTGAGCCGAAGCTAGGACCTCAGATGTTTAACCGACCGAACCAGCCAGGCACCCCAAGGTCTTTTTTTTTGTAAGTATAAATGGGCTGATCCTTTATGTGACCTCTGGCCTGACAGTCCATACCTAGCTGGCTCCAAGTACCCAGGCACAGAGGAAGGGAAATGAAGGCTCAACCAAAGGGCACAGAGAACAGCTGTACCAACTGGTTCCATCCAGTGCCACACCCTCATCCCAGGGGTAGGCACTTAACGCCAGATGAAAACAGGAGGCCTGTCCTCCAATGACAGAAAACCATGGACTAGAGCAGTGGTAGGCAAGCTTTTCTGGAAAACGCGACAGTAAATATTTTAGGTGTTGTAGGTGATGCTGTCCCTTTTTCATATTCTTCTTAGTTTTCTTCTGTTTCAAACGACCCGTTAAAAATGTAAAAACCATCCTTGGCTCACAGGCCATATAAAAAGCAGCAGCCCACAAGCTATAGGGGACAGGAGAGTGGGAGGGGTCCAGCATGGGCACGCTCCAGCGTGCCAAACGGCGCCCACCGGGCCTGCTCTCCATCCACACAGCACTGGGCCAGCTACTCATCCGGGACTATTGTGGAAACAGACCTACCAGTGGATGGTGAACAAAGCCCACATCAGCTCACCAGACTAGCAGCCCGCCTCTTCATTTTTAAACACAAATGAGCTAACATTCACCAGACATTAAGAAAAAACCAGCAGCCTGAAAAAGAATGACCAAAATAAACAACCAAAACCAGATCCCAGAGGAAATGAGATCATGGAAGGGTCAGGAGATAATTTTTTAAATAATTCTAATTAGTGTGTTAGAGAAAGTCAATTTGGACCTGTAAAGCAAGAGCAAGATGCTAAGAAAATGAAACAGAGAATCAGAGGGAAGAAAATTAAAAATATGATTGCCAAATTAAAACCTTCACTAGAAAGGTCTGGAAGATAAAGTTGAGACAATCTACTGGACTGTAAAAAGAAAAGAATAGGAAAAAGGAATAGGAAAAGTGGGAGAACAGAAACAATACACAGGATCACTCTAGGAGACTAACATCTAATAGGGTTTTCAGTAAGAGGAAATAAAGGAAACAAAGGGAAGGAAATTATCAAAGAAATAACAGAAAAAATGTAGAGTGAAAGAATGACCTAAGACTTTAAATCAAAAGGGTCCAAAGTACAATGAATGAAAAAAAAAATTCAACCTTGACGCAGCTGTACAATGCTTCAGTACACCTAAGATAAAGAGCATACTAAGATAAGCTTCCAGAGAAGAAAACTAACAAAGCAAGAAGAAAAAAAAGAATGAAAATGAAAAACCAAGTTAACTGTAAGAAAATGAAAATCTATCATCAGATACCTTGTTAACAACAATGGATATCTGAAGTCAATAGATCAGTGTCTTTAATGTTTTGAAGGAAAAGAAATTTAAATTCTGTATTCGGTCAAACCATCAATCAAAAGTGAGGGCAAAATAAAGGATTCTAGGTTTACCTTTCATGTGTTCTTTCTGAGGAAGTACTTAAGACTGTACATTAAGTAAGAGACTAAAACAAAAGAGACATCAAATCCTAAGAACAGTCGATCTAACCCAGAAAAATCTGTGACAGGAAGGCTAAAGTTGAGGGCATACAACAAGCCTAAAGAATCAGCTGTCCAGATTGGAGCAGCTGGAAAGAATGTTCTGGAAACAATATTTCCAGGAAGGAAGGACTTATCATGTAATGAATTATCAAACTAAGTGGCTGGCTAATTTCAAAAACAGAGTAAAGGCTCAGGATTCTTTTAGCCACAATTTAAAAAAAAAAAAAAAAAAAAAGAGGCAACTAGAAATTTTATGAAGGAAAAACGTAAAGTAATGGTTCAAATATGAAGTAAACTAAAAAGCATCATGATCTGAAGAACTGCTGGGATGTGCAAACAGAACAACCTAGATATTCAGATGCATCCTCGTTCCAGGAGTAGGAGGGTCTCAAGCACTGGGCAGGTAGGAGAGGAACCAGAATCCTAGTCCGCTGCTTGAGTGTGTAGCGCGCATTAATCTGGCCACATTAATGTAAGGCTGTTTACTGGTGGGCAGCTCAGAATCTACTTACAGACAAAGCACACAAGACTTGACTACAATCATGGAACAGAACATACCATAAACAATGTGAAATACAAGCGTGGTGGACAGAAGCCAAGAGACAGCAAAGCAAGAGAAGGCTAGAGGCATGGATGGGTATTCTTAACTGACAGAGTGACAGCCTCAAGGAGAGGGATCAAGGGCTAACAGTTGCAGTGTATTTAGGATTCCGAAGGTAATTTTTTTAAAACCCTAAAAATAACAATATAAACAAAAAAATTGGAAGGAGGGCACCTGGGTGGCTCAGTGGGTTGAGCCTCTGTCTTCGGTTGAGGTCATGATCCCAGGGTCCTGGGATCAAGGTCCACACCAGGCTCTCTGCTCAGCAGGGAGCCTGCTTCCCCCTCTCTCTCTGCCTGCCTCTCTGCCTACTTGTGACGTCTCTCTCTGTCAAATAAATAAATAAAATCTTTAAAAAAAAAAATGGAAGGAGGGGAAGAAGGGTGAGAAATGTATAAAAAGGAACTAAACCTGTCCATCTCCACTGTGGGGGACCAAGAAAGTCAAATTGTGACAAATCACGGAGTTGCATTAGCTTATTTTTCAGTTAAGGGTCTAGAGGAAACTACCAGAAGCACTAATCCCAGAAATTCTCTTCATGGTAGCTGCTTCTGGAAGGCAGGACCAGGGTGGGGCAGAGTGGTACAAAAGCCTGTTCCAGGCCCTGTATATAAGCCTTCCAGGCCTATTTGAGGACTTGACCATGTGACTGTATGACTTTGATGAATGGCCTAGCCCTATCACAGAGAGATCTATTCAGTAGATCCAGATTCTATATTCGAGAAAGCTCCGTAAGCATCTGTGATGAATAATTCTAGTTAAAAATCACATTACTAAATAAATCCCTGAAGTTCCATTCAAACCTGAGATACTGTGGTTCTCTGCTCTCATAGGATACCGAAGCCCATTGAGGTGGGCTAGCTAGCTATCGGATTCCTCATTTTTCATTGAAAGGAACTGAGTCTCAGAGCAATTCCACGACTTGCCCTGGTGTGACCGCCAGCTGCAAGCCTGGAGTGTTTCTCATGTTAGACGATGGGGCTCTTCAGTACTCGGGCCAGGAGGTAATCTTTCTGGCAAGATTTTCCCTGTTGGTCACTGTTCAGAGACCTGAACCTCAGCTGCAATGAGAGCCCTGCAGAGGACACTCACAGGGGACGGGGCGACGAGCCCGTGCCGGTATGTGCAGGAGTGGAGCCCACGGTGCCTGGTACCAAGCCTTCTCCTCCAGTAGCCGGAGGACCTCCCCACACTGCCCTATTCTGCCAGGGCTGGCCCCCCGCTGCAGTGTACTCCAGCCCAGCATAGGCTCCCTTGTCCGCCAGGGAGAAAAGAGTCAGGCCCCACCACTTCTCTGCACCAGAAAAAAGACGGTATGCAGAAATACAAGTCTGCTAATGCCCAAAACCCAGAGGAAAGGAGGCCTCAGTCAAACACTTTCAGTCACAGTGCCTGGAAACCAAATTTGAGAATGAAGGCATGACCCTATAAATTAGTGGGGGAATATTCTTAGCTCTTCTAAGGACCTGCTGGTTTTTCTATTTTTTTGTTTTGTTTTTTACTTAATTTTTAATTGGAAATACACTGTACAATATAAAACGTGTGGGGCGCCTGGGTGGCTCAGTGGGTTAAGCCTCTGCCTTCGGCTCAGGTCATGGATCGAGCCCCGCATCAGGCTCTCTGCTCAGCGGGGAGCCTGCTTCCTCCTCTCTGTCTCCCTGCCTCTGCCTACTTGTGATCTCTGTCTGTCAAATAAATAAATAAAATCTAAAAAAAAAAAAATGTGTGTGAATACGTATGTATACATACTTTTACATATACATACTTTTACATATACATATATGTATGTAAATATAAAAGATATACTGTTTAAAGACCTAAAATAAAACAAAAGAACACTCATGCATGGAGTGTGCAGCCCAAGAAACAGAGCACTCCCAGAACTTTGGACGTCCTCTCAGCCCCGTCCCTACCAGGGATAATCGCTTTGCTGAATAAGGCATTCATCATTTCTTTTTTGGTCTTATTAATTGTATTATTTATGCATGCATCCCTAAGCAGTATACTGTTTAGTTCTGCTTGTTTCTCAACTTTATCTAACTGGAACCACCCTGTGTGTATTCTGTGTCTTGCTTCTCTTGCTCGACATGGTGAGATTCTTAAAAGTATGTAGTTGTGGTTCGTTTACTTTCACTGCCTGAAAGAAGTGGCCCAGTGCAGGGAAACACCTTGATTTACTTATCAACTCTATTGTTAATTGATATCTGGATTGTCTCTAGTCTTTTCTATCGTGAACAATACTACCAGAGGAAACTCTTATGGGAATGGCAAGTTTTTAAAATGTTCCTTCCCAACAAGCCCTCAGTCTGGACTCCAGGGGTCCCGGTTTTGCCTCTGCAAGGAGCACAGGGAGGACAACTGTGCTTGTAGCTAAAGTATCCGGAGTTCTCAGCAACCAAAAGAAGATGTCATTCCGAGGTTCCCTCTACTACCTGCCCTGGCCTCACTCTCACACAGACGCCTTCTCCTCCTCTGAACCTGAGATTCCACGCGCCTGCTCTACATTGGGGAAAACAATTGGCCTTTTTAGACAAGGTCTGGATTTCTGAGTCACACCCCTCTCCCTACTATCCACCCCCTCCTTCCCCAGGTAAGAGAGAACAGAGATCTTAATGAAAGGGCTCCATTGACAGGCCATGGGCGTGAGAGCATGAGAGCTGAAGAAGGAAATGATCCAGGCTCTGCCCTGCGCAGACAGCCGGGGTGGCACTGACATGCCAGCTGTCTGGCCGGCTCGGCCCTCACGTTTGCCACATGGTCACAGGCGGAAGAAAGGAAACCTGCCTGTGGTCAGGGCCAGGCATTTTCCCATGTTAGCTATACTGCTCCACTTAAGGCTCATGCAATCTTAAAGGGAGAAACCCCATAATAGAAGATGATTAACACTTACAAAATACCCATCATATGCCAGTCACTATGCTAGGTGTTTCATGTGCCTTATTTCCATGGGTTATAACCCATGACAGTGATGATGAAATTAATTTAGGAAGTTAAGACCAGCATTTAAAAGGAAACAGACAAGAGTGGAATCCAGTTGAAAATACTAAGGGTAAGTATTGTTTTGTGAACCTTTTGTTTCTCTTATATCCACATGTGTTTATTCACAACTACTGGGTCACAGTGTAAGATGGATCTCGCACTGTGGGCAGAGGCTAAAACATTTTCTTTTTTTTTTTTTAAGGCGGGCAGGGGAAGAGGGAGAATCTTAGCGGGACGTGGGGCTCAATCTCACGACCCTGAGACCACAACCTCAGCCGAAATCAACAGTCAGATGCTTAACCAACTGAGCCACCCAGGTGCCCCTAAAACATTTCCTTATGTCATTTGTTTTGTAACTATCCCAGGATATGTTCAGTTACTAACCTAATTTAACAAGAACATAACTGAAGCGACTTCCCCAACTACATCTGTGTCGCACACCGCAGCCATCAACTGCCCCCTCAAGCTCAGAGCAAAACAGCCTCTTTTCTGTTCCTCTTTCCTCCTCCAGGACACATGCTATTTCCTCGGCCCCAAATATTCCCCCACCCCCCTCACCAGCTCTGCACAGCTGGTTCCTTTCCATCCTGTGGGTCTCGGCTTGAGTGTCACCTCTGCAGCAAGCCCCCTAGGGCTCCCAGCCGAGCAGCCCCTCTCTAGCTCATTGCCACTGAAACGCTTGTTTCCTTGTCTGCTGGCTGCCTCTGTCCCTGGACGACAACTCCAAGGACACTGCGAGTATCTAATGCACTCACCTAGCATAGCACCAAACGCGGAGTTGGCCCTTCATCTCTGTTAAATGAATACAAAAAACTTACCAAGTCTTCACAGCTGGTGAAACAGCAAAGCCAGGATTCCAGCACAGATGATATCTGACCCGGGGCTTGCTCTTCACCTCTGCACTACACTAAAATTCAGAAACAGCATGACACTGCCTCGAGCCACACTTACTTAATAAGTATTAGCACTAGGACAGGACCTGAGCCTGACTCCAACGCGGGCTCTCTCTATGTTGTCAACAAGGTGGGGGCGGGGGCACGGGTGGCTCGAAGTGGCAGCCTCTTGGGGTCGGCTGAGAATTTGGGAGGGATAAAGGAGGAGGATGCAAAACCTTCAGGCTGGAAGAAGAGATTTGCCAGTGAGTGGAGAAACAGCAGAAGAAATCAGGAGAGCAGTCAGCTCAGAAATGGGGGGTGGGGGTGGGGCTTCCCTGAGCAAGTAGTATTATGGGAAAGACATCTGGAAGAATAGCCAGGGATGACAGAAAATCTCAAAATGGCAACTGTCCAGAGGGCTCTGGGGGCCAAGGCTATAGGAACCATGCCTTAAGGACTCTGCAGGCAGTGTTAATAGTTGGCGTCTCCAAGAATCTGAGATTGGAGAGGTGGGGCTGGGGCCCAGAAGACTGGCACAGAGGCCAAAGGGGCCAGCCACAGGGAATACTGTGGCAATGCTGCCACCTCGTGGCTGTGGAACACTTGGCCCACAGGCAAAAACTGAGCCAAGTTGGTTTGTGGGTTCATTTTTCAGCAGCATTTAGTGACCACCTACTATGGGGATGGGCTGTTGGGGACTGGAAGTGGGTCTGACATGGCTCTAAACTTCCAGGACTTCTGTTTCCTACACCCAGGCAATAACCAAACCCTGTTGAGTTTACTTCCCTCTTTCATAGTAACTGGCAGTGTCCCACCCCAAACAAGACTGCAGGCAGAGTGGGTGTCTAATTCATCTCAAGCTCTAGGACCCAGCACAGGGCCTTGCAGTAGCTACAGTAGCTACTATTCAATATGTGCTAAGTGTTTTTAAAGACCTTAATGTATCTGAGTCTCATATTTTACCTAGAAGGTTCCAGGGACCTCCAAAGAGAGATACCAAGTAGGTGTTTATTTCAACGAGCCCTGAGTCCTTAGAGGGAGGGGTGGAGGATGGAGATGGAGAAAGAAACATGGGCATCACCACACACAGATGGTATTTAAAGACCAGTACTTCACAAAGTCTGATGTGCATGTGACTTGCCTGGGGGTTTCGCTAAAACAGATACTAATTCTGACCTCAGAGGGGGCCTGAGATTCGGACTATCTAAGAAGCTCCAGGATAATAGCCATACGGCTGGTCCACGGACCACACTTGGCCTGGGAAAGAATCTGGAATTAATGGGGTTATGAACTGGGGTTCTGGGGGTTCTGAAGATGAGCTCCATGGCCTCTTTATCTAAATCCAGCAAGCGAAGAGTGGCATTTTTATTTCTAAAGCAGTTGTTTAAAAAAAAAAAAGGAAGGAAGAATATGTGAAAGAGACCACTGATGCGGCTCATTAAGCTTAAAGTATTTCCTCTCTGGACAGTAGGTCTGCCAACCCCTGATCTAGACCATTATCCAGGGTATATGGCCATACGAGAGAAAGACAGAGAGGAGGGCTGAGCCTTGAAACAAATTTTTATGACTTCCACTCACTGTGCCTAGTTTGGAGAGGGAAAATAAAAGTAAAATGAGCTGCATGTATACTAATGCTTATGCTAAGACAGTGAGCCCCAGACACGATCGATGAGTTCCTCCCAGGGGATAGGGGGTAGGAGTGGGCAATACTAGGAAAAAGGAAGGAAATGTTTGGGGTTCTGAGTGGGAAGGAAGACCTGTAGTGAGCAGGATAACCAACTGCCTCTTTCAGTGCTTAGCTTTAAAAAAAAAAAGACAAAAATAGAAGGCCAGGGCAGAGGCCACGACCACCTGTGTGCTACCGGTATCACAGAAGTACTAGAAAAATAAAAGGCAAAGGCAAGGCTGTGAATTCCACAGGGTTTCTCTGTTCAGCAGAACCTTCTGTATTTTGGCTGGGGGTGGGAAACGTGGATAGAGGAGCTGGGGAAGGTGAGAGAAAACGGTGGTGGCAGAGTAATGACCTGAGAGCTTATAGTTTGGGGGCTGCCCCAAGTGGTGTTTGGCGACAGAGCCTTCTGTCCTGCTTCCGCCACCCCCTGTTGAGGGCTACATTTCCTCAAATGTCAGCGCCTGAGAAAGTAAATAAAGCTGTCCGTTTCCATCAACTTCAACCAATCAATCTGGCTCGCCTGCCGCGGAGGACCAGGCTGCACTGCCTTTGGTCATGAAAGGCTTGCTTGTTCCACGTCAAGTGTTCACATATATCTCCAAAAAACAAGAAAAAACAGCACCCTTTCTTGGTGGTACAGAAAAGATTAAACTTAACAAAAGGGCTGTGGCAGAGTATCTGTAAAGCCAAATTATTCTCAAATGCCAGAGGACAAACAGAAAGATAGAAGGATATTACAAAACTGTCATGTGCTACAAAGTTAATCCCAGAATTTCCTAGTTGGAACGAACCTTCACGGTCAACCGGTCTCCTTCACGCTTCCAACAATGCTGCCTATTAAACCGAACCATCTAAAGGGAAAAAACCCACATCATGCCTAGTTTTCGACATGGAAGCCAAAACAAAATAAAGGAAATAAGTAACTTCTTTTTTTTTTTTTTATATATAAAGATTTTTCTTTATTTATTTGACAGAGAGAGAACACAAGCAGGGCGGAGTGGCAGGCAGAGGGAGAGGGAGAAGCAGCAGGCTCCCTGCAGAGCAGGGGGAGCCCGATGCGGGACTCAATCCCAGGACCCTGAGATCATCACCGGAACCAAAGGCAGTCACTTAACCAACTGAGCCACCCAGGCACCCCCTCTTCTTCTTCTTCTTTTTTTTTCTTAAGTTTTATTTATTTACTTGAGAGAGAGCTAGAGTGAGAGAGCGAGAGAGAGAGCGCGCGCGTGCACAGAGGGAAAAGAGAGAAGCGGACTTTCCAGGGAGCAGAGAGCCCAACATGGGGCTTGATCCCAGGACCCTGAGACCATGACCTGAGCTGAAGGGAGACACTTAACTGACTGAGCCATCCAGGTGCCCCAAATTCTTCCTCTTAATAAATAAAAAAATCCTGGCAATCCAAACAAATCTCTTGCCTTTTAGCCCATGAATTCCTGTCCTTCCCAAGTCCATCCCCCTTGATTGCACTCAGTGTCTCCCACACTAAAAGTGAGTTCCTGATCTTTGCAGCACCTTACATACTGTTCATCCCACAGCAGCGTGGTGAGCGAGAGCTCATCTACTGAAAGATCTTAGTTTTTCTCCCAACTACTGGCTGTGTGATCTTGGGTAAGTCACTTAACCTTTCAAAACCTCCATTCCCTGACCTGTAAAGTCCAGTCATAATGAGGCTACCTCTGAGTACTATATATGATAATACGTGTAAGATACTTAGAATGGTGGCTAGCACAATAATAAGAATTCAGCAAGTGCTGACAATCATTATTATTCGGTTAGGAGATGAAATGTTTTATTCCATGAGTCACACTCCGTTCCCCAAGTAAACTACACCAATCTCAGCACTACTGACATTTCTTTATTATGAGGTCCCATCCTCTGTTTTACAGAATATTCAGGAGCATCCCTGGCCTCTACCCTCTAGGTACCAGCAGCAACCCCTTCTCCCCAGCTCTGACAAACAAAACTGTCTTTAGAATTTGCCAAATGTCTCCTGGGGAGGGAAGGTGCAAAATCCCCTCCTGCTTCCATTGGGAACTACTGCACCAGAATATGCAAACTAGTTTTGGAGAGAAACCAACACACCTCCTAATTTCCCACCAATGTCCCCCCCATTGCCCCACACCACATAAAGCCACCTCGGCCACCACTTGCTCACCGCTCAGCTGCCGTGGAGGAAACAGGTGATAAGTGCTGTAGATATCATTGGAGAACTGCAACTGGAGCTCAGGGTTGCCCTTCAGGAGCTGGGCCACCTGCTCTACCTGAAACGGTGTCTTCTCTAGGATCACAACAGCATCCTCTCCATCTCCATCTCCATCCCCAGAGGTCTCATTCACCTGTAGCCAGAGACACCATCAGTGAGCCCAGGAGCAGAGGCAGAAGCTCTGGGGCCTCCCATTTCTTCTCCCAGAGCAGCCATCTCATTAACCCAAATCCTTGGGGCAGCACTCTCACATCTTTCTTCTGAAAGATGCAAAGCTTCTCCACTTTCTTCTATTTTAGGCTTGCAGGGCCTCTGTCAAATTCTCCCCACTGTACAGATGAAGAAACGTGTCAGAGAGATTAAGTGATTTGCCCAAGGTCACAGGAACAAACTAGAATCTGGGTATCCCAGTTAACTCCTAGCTCAAAAGTTCTCATAGCTAAAATCTTCAGCAGGTGCTACAGACAGAAGACAGGGCTAAGAGAACTACAGGGAATCATGCAAACAAAACAAGAGACACAGAGGCATGGTAGCCTAGGCCAAGGTCTTCCTGATCCTCCCAAAATGAGAGCTCCTGCTAGGAATTCTAAAGAACCCTAATACCTATCTGCGACTGGGCCTCCTCACTAGTTCCCAAGATGGTCTCAGTCTCTCCTCAATCCCGTCTATAGAACTGAGCACATGGTATTAGAGCCCGCTGTACCTATTTGTACCAGAAGATACACTGCATCCCTGAAAATCGGGGATGGTAACTTTCATCTCTAGGTCTCCAGCACCTAGCTCAGCGCGTGAAATGTGAAACTGAATTAGCAATTTAATAAACTGTCTCCTCGGGTGGGGCTGAGATCCTGCACCGCGGGGATCCTATCTCCCACAGTCTCTATGTCGTTCCATAGACGGACGATCCAGCAACATTTGCTGGTTCCCAGCAGCTCTATGTTAAATGAATACATAATGAACGGTTTGGAGAATTCAACACGTGATTTTAAATCTGCAATACTCTCTACAAGTTACTTTTAGTAAAGAAGGACTTAGGAAAATTAACCCTAAGTCTGTGGATTTCCTTGATTCCGTGGGTAAACTTGTCTCCTGTACGCCCCTGCCCCCACGCAGTTTAGTGGTACACTCTCCCGCCCCCCCCACCAAGTAGTGCGATTGGTATTTTCCGGCCGAGCGCGGGTTTTAAAAAATAAATAAATAAATAAACAAATAAATCCGCCTCCAAGGCGGTGATTGGCTCACCGCCACCCGCATCCCCGCCCCGGGCTCCTAATGGTACCTTCCCATGGAGAAAAATGATTTTGTCCCTCGCAGACTCCCTCAGCACTTTTTTCACTCTAAAGCCGGAGAACGGTAAGCGCACAGGGGCAGAGGTACCATTCCCAACTCCCGTTCCCTTTTCTTCTATGACTGCGGCTTCCGCCTCCTCCGCGTCTGACTCACGCTTTCTCTTGCTAGGTTGAGGCGCTAGGTCCGCCATGTTGCTCGGCTAGAGCTGTGCGCCTGCGCCAAGCCCAGCCCGGCCCCGCCCCCTTTCGGCGCTCCGGCCGCCGCCGCGTCCCGCCTCCGCGAGGCGCAGCGACTACAACTCCCGACGGGCTCCGCGGCCTGAGTTGGTGCTGAGGGAAGAGAGACCAAGGCCTCGAGTCCCTAACCCTACCAGCTAAAGATGCTGCAGAGTGGGGCCGGGGGGCTCCGAAGGGCCGGACCTGGAAAACACCTTTAGACTCCATGGATGCTTTGATACCTGACACCCTGGGTTGAATAATGACGTTTTAATAAGAATTACACCAATATTGCTTAATTTGCATGGGAAGAATGTTTCTGAAATCTGTTGAGCCAGTCTTATTTCTTGATTTTTTATGAGAGTCATTAAACCATTTCCATTTTTCATCCATTTTCATTTCACAGAAATTTTCTTCGTGTTAAGTGCCGAAAAGAAATGGAAGTGAGGGGCACCTGGATGGCTCAGTCAGTTAGGCATCTGCCTTCAGCTCAGGTCATGATACCAGGATCCTGGGATCGAGCCCCATATGGGGCTTCCTGCTTGGTGGCGGGAAGCCTGCTTCTCCCTCTCCTTCTCCCCCTGTTTGTGTTAACTCTCTTGCTGTCTCTCTGGCAAATAAATAAATAAAATCTGAAAGGAAGGAAGGAAAGAAAGAAAGAAAAGAAAAAAGAGGTGAACAGGGCAGAAATACATTTATGTCACTCTCTTTTCTTCCAGGCTGGGGACTTCTGCCTCCTCTGTTAACCTAATTTGCTCATGTCTCTGCTATGCATACAAAGATGTAATTTGCAGCTTGAATATGAATCATCTGTCAGAGTTTCTGTGCTTTGCTTTACTTTTTTTTTCCCTATATAAAACTTTTACTTAAAAGAGAGAAATTATAAGTTTTCAGGGGGCCGTTATTTCTGGCTATCCCTTTTTCCTTGGTGTTATTTGATAGATACAAATTATTTCAAATTTACTAAAAAATTGTGCTGTTTTCTCCAAAGTCAGTTTTGAGTTTTGTTTTGTTTTTTTTCCAGACAGAACGAATGAGCGGGAAAATTTTTGCAATTTTCATTCAGTCAAAGTGCACTGTATGTCCATGACTGTTTGCTTTTGGATTATTTCTATCAGAAATATTATTATGAATTGGATAAAAGGCCAACTGTTTTGTGAAGTAGAGAGCATTAGGAGGGAGACTTAGGATCTGAAATAATTATCTTCAGTCCAAAACTTGTCCATAGGTTTCCTGGATAACATCCCCCACCTGTGGGAGTATACAGCAGGAGATGTTGAATTATGTGTAAGGCTAGAACAAATGTCTTTGGGGATTAATGGCCATAGCAAGACCTGTTCAAAAATCCAAGGCTTAGATCTTATGGAAATTTCTGAGTATGTATTCTCTTTCTTTCCCTTTTTCCTCTCCCCCATCCCCACACCAATCTCCCTCTATCTTTCTCTCTCTCGTTCTCTCTCTGGAAGAGAATTTGAGCAGAGTATCTATGTTTTAACAACAACAACAACAAAAAAAAAATGCCCTGAATTAGGAGCCATGAACTCTTGGCCCAAAGCTGTGGAGCTTTGGGCAAGTCACCTACCCTCTCTAGGCTTCCATTTTCTTTGTGCCAGACACTGTCCATCCTGAACAAGCCAGGGAGATCTCTGCTTTCATAGAATTCATAATTAAATGGAGATGAGGAAAACAAATAGGGTAATTTTAGATAATGATTAAGTGCTATTTCTAGAGTAAAACAGGACAAATTGATAGAGTCTGGGGATAGGAAGGAGAAAGGGTAGTCATGGGTGGCTTCTCAGGGAGATGACATTGAGCGGAGACTTGAAGGATGAGAAGGAACCAGCATGTGAAGAGACAAGGGAACGTGTATTTCAGGCAGAGATGTCAGAATGGTGAAGACCACTTTTTGGAAACAGAAATGGCCCTTGTGGCTGGAAGGTAGTGAGCAAAGGGGAGTTACAAAATGAAACTGTAGAGAGATTTAATTCATTAGTGGCAAATTCACCAACACAGGTTTAATTTTGATTCGGACATCCATCAGGTCAGAATTGCACTCCTAAAAAGGCCTGGCTTAAGGAAAGGAAATCATAGGAAGCCTCAGCCACCAAAGGACCTCTTAGGATACCAGTCAGCAGAGTGCAGCCAACCTTGACGGCAACACCACAGGGCTTCGCTTGAATCGGAGTCATTTGTCTGTTGACGCCTTTGCACTGGGGCACCTGAGTGGCTCAGTCGTTAAGCATCTGCCTTTGGCTCAGGTCATGATTCCAGGGTCCTGGGATTGAGCCCCAAATCGAGCTCCCTGCTTAGCGGGAAGCCTGCTTCTACCTCTCCCATTCCCACTGGTTGTGTTCCCTCTCTCGCTATGTGTCTCTCTGTCAAGTAAATAAATAAAATCTTTTTTTTTTTTTTTTTTTAAAAGAAGGCCCTGCACTGTCGCATCTAATAGCCGCTAGCCATATGTAGATATTTACATTTGAATTAATTAGAATTAGATACATTAAAAATTCAAACAGCCATGTTTCAGGTGCTTGATAGCTTCCTGCGGCTACCGGCTATCACACTGGAGAGCGCAGATGTGGCTCTCTACCATCACAGAGAGTTTAATTGCTGTATTAGAAGGTTATTACTGGCAAGTCTTCTTGAAGAATCTCAAAACTTCTCCCAAATCTTTTATTTCTTTTTATTTTTTAGAAGATTTTTTTATTTTTTATTTGACAGACAGAGATCACAAATAGGCAGAGAGGCAGGGAGAGAGAGAGGTAAGCAGGCTCCCCGCCGAGCAGAGAGCCTGATGCGGGCCTCCATCCCAGGACCCTGGGATCATGCCCTGAGCCAAAGGCAGAGGCTTTAACCCACTGAGCCACCCAGGCGCCCCTTTATTTATTTATTTATTTATTTATTTATTTTAAAGAAGGACCAGGCACTTCCATTTCAGGCTTTACAGTAGATGAGATATCCTAAAGACAATTCAGCTAAAAACACCAGAATGTTCTGGCTGCAAAATCAAAAACATCCATTTGCTTCCATTGCTGCTCTCTTAATAAAATTTTCAGAAATGAAACATGTGGGAGTAGAGTCTATGGAATGCTAAGTGGACACTGAAGCTTAAGTTCTAAGAGTGGTTGCTGGTTTCTAGAAGTCTAGAGCCTTGAGCTTTCAGTGCAATGTTTAAGGCACAGGAGACAAGCCCTGGGGGCTAGTAGAAGGTAAGGGACTGGAAGAGAGCATTTCCCTTAGAGCCAAGATCTCTAAGGTCCATCACCTCAATGAAAGGGGCAACTCTTAAAAACAAAACAAAAGCTCCCGCATTAAAGGAGACAAGATATTTAGGAAGGTGATCTGCCTCATCATCTGGCTGTGGAGGGAAGAAAAAAGTGCCCTGAAAATTCATAACCACAGGCCGTTCCTCATGCAGGTAGAATTCAGATTTGTACCATGTGGTCCAGGAAATTCAAATTGAAAATTTAATTTATTTAAGCTGGTCTTGTATTTTTCATTAACCGACTTACTCTGTGCTAAAGTGACTCCAGAAGAAACAGAAAGTCTAAACAGATCTATACCACTTTAAGACATTGAAATTGTGATTTTAAATCTTCCCACAAAGAAAATGCTAGGCCCAAATGGATGAACAGATGAGTTTACCAAACATACAAGGAACAATGAGTTCCAAGCTTAAACTCTTCAATGAATAGAAAAAAGGAACCATTCCCCATCTATTTTTCAAATGAAGAATGACTGACATACAATATTGTATTAGTTTCAGGTGTACAACAGTGATTTAGTATTTATGTACATTACAAAATGGGACACCTGGGTGGCTCAGTCAGTTAAGTGTCTGTCTTTAGCTCAGGTCATGATCCCAGATTCTCCTCCCTCTGCCTGCCGCTCACTCTGCTTATGCTCTCTTTCCCTCTGACAAATAAATAAAATCTTTCAAAAATAATAAAAAAATATATACATTACAAAAATGGTCACTACTATATGTCTTGTTTCCACCTGTCACCATACAAAGTTGTTACAGGATTACTGACTGTATTTCCTGTGCCATACATTACATCCCAATGTCTTAATTATTTTATAACTGGCAAATTGTACCTCTTAATTCCCCTCACCAGCTTCATCCACTCCCCAACTATTTTAGAAGGTTGGTATAACCTTGGAAACACAACCAGAGAGGGCAACACAAGAAAAGACAATTATGGGCCACTTCTACATATGAACAAAGATGCAAAACCCTAAAGAAAATGTTAGCACTCTGAATCCTGTCATTTATGACAGAGGTAGTTTATTCATCATGGACAAATTCAGTTTACCCCCAGAATGTTAAGGCTGGCTTAACATTGGAAAGTCTAATGTTATTCATTGTATTAACTAATTTAAAAGAGGAAAGAAAACACATTGTCTTAGTAGATGGGGACATTTTAGATTAAATTTAAAACAATTTAAGATGTGTAAAACTCTTAACTAGAAACAGGAGACTTACAACTTGTTAAAAAAATTTTGAGGGGGTGGTGCCTGGGTGGCTCAGTGGGTTAAAGCCTCTGCCCTAAGCTTGGGTCATGATCCCAGGGTCCTGGGATCAAGCCCCATGTCAGGATCTCTGCTCAGCAGGGAGCCTGCTTCCTCCCCTCTCTCTCTCTGCCTCTCTGCCTACTTGTGATCTCTCTCTGTCAAATAAATAAACAAAATCTTTTTTTTTTTTTTTAAAGATTGCTATTGTCTCTTTCAGCATACTGGCGGTCTTAGGCAGCACAAAAATACAAGGAACTAAAGCTTTCTGTTTTGTTTTGCAAAATTTTTAAAAGGTTTTATTTATTTATTTGACAGAGATCACAAGTAGGCAGAGAGGCAGAGAGAGAGGGGATGCAGGCTTCCTGCTGAGCAGAAAGCCCAGTGTGGGCTTGATCCCAGGACCCTGAGATCATGACCTGATCTGAAGGCAGAGGCTTAACCCACTTAGCCACCCAGATGCCCCTTGTTTTGCAAATTATATGATTATCTATAGAAACCAAACAAAGTCTGTGGTCTTTTAAGTAATTCAGCAGGTTGCGTAATATTAGATCAATATGCAAAAGAACGGTGATCCTTTCTACCCGTAATAGATAAGAAATATAAAAATACCTTTAGAGTGGCAACAGAAAATATAAAGCACTAAGGAATAAATCTAATAAAAGTGACTGATTATAAAACTTTATTGAAATACATTTCAAGATATCAGTAATGGAGACATACCATTTTTCTGGAGAAAAAGATTCAATGTAAAAATGATCAATTCTTCCCAAATTAATCTCTCATCTCAATATAAGCCTAATAAAAATACTAATAGGCATTAAGACTTCTTAAAAATCATAGTAAATGAGCCAGTGTGTCACTTAGCAGGGATACACAGACACACCCACACATGACAGTATAATGGCAGCAGTGACCTCACGATTGGTAGGAGGAAAGGGTGGACTGACTACTGGTCAGTAAAGAATGGCTATACAAATGGGGGGGAAAAATTGGGCCTTTGACTTACCAACCAAGAACAACAACAAAATCAAACCCAAGCAAAACATCCCAGTGAATTAAAGGCCTAAATGGGAAAGAGCTCCAGAAGAAATTATAGGAATAGGAAAGGATTTCCTAAAGAAGACGCAAAAATACAGATTACAGTAATTGGTAAACATTTTTATATTAAAAAAATAAAGCTTTCTGTTCTTTAAAAGATACATCAAAACTCCTAAAAACATACACAGTTTTAATACAGAGGAATAAAATAATGCCTGGGATTTGCCTCAAAGAGATCCGATGGAAAGGGAATTGGGAGTTATTGATATGAGCTTAGCTCTGAGTTGGTAACTGGTGAAGCTAGGTTATGGGTATATGGGGATTCATCCGATTTTTCTCTTCCCCTTTGGTATATGATATACATAGGATTTCTCATAAAAAAGAGAGAATATTAAATATTATGGCAGTAGGATACCAGCTTCACCCACCAGATCAGCAAACATTTCACACTCTGATGATTCTATGTGTTTAGTAAGAACATGACAAAGTGGGAAATCTCCTACACAAATGTTAGGAACATAAACTGACATAACCAGTTTGGAAGAAAGTGTGGTATTTTCTACCCAAACTGAAGGTGTGTATTTACTCCCCAGCTGTTCCCCATCTGGGAGAAATCCTAGAAAATCTCACCATGGAAGCCTGTACCAAAATGTTCATAAGCTCATTGTTTAAAAAAAAAAAAAAAAAAAAGATTTTATTTATTTATTTGACAGAGAGAGAGAGAGCACAATCAGGCAGAGCAGCAGAGGGAGAGAGAGAAGCAGGCTCCCCGCTGAGCAGGGAGCCCAACTCGGGGCTCTGTCCCAGGACCCTGGGATCATGACCTGAGCCGAAGGCAGTCGCCCAATCAACTGAGCCACCCAGGCACCCCGAGCTCTTTGCTTTTGATAGCAACAAATGGGAAACTACCAAATGTCCATTTGTGGTATATTAACATATCAAAATGAAAGTGAATTTCCTGGCATTACATGCATCCACACGGATAAATCTTACATGTGAGCAACAAAAAGAATTTGTAGAATACAAACATTATAATACCATTTACATACAGTACAAAAGCATGTAAAGGTAAACATGTCAGGGATGTGTTACATGAAAAGCCAAAGAAATTCAAAATTCAGAATCATGATTGCTTCTAATGGGAGAAAGAATGAGAAGGTGATTAAGGACACAAAGGGGGTACCATAGGGATTGTAAGGTTTTGCGGCTTAAGCTGGGTGGAAGGTACGTGTGTGAATGTTGTATTTAGTCTTTTTGTATGTAATAAAATAATTCATAATTAAAATATAAATTTTTTTCATTATATATAAATGTCAAATGTTTTATACCTGAAACTAACATACACACATATCTATATACACATATATCTGTATATATATATACATTTTTTCCAGTAGAAGGAGGGGACATGGGAGGGGAAGGGAGAGAAGAGGCACAAAAGTACCCATCGGGGGAGTAAGTTCATTTTGGTTCAACAACAGGCTTACTAAGAACAGATGAATGAAACTTTATCTGTCCTATGAGGTACACAATCATCTCCCAGAAGAAAAGAGCTGACCTCTCTCGGTACAGGGGTAAAGGACCGCGTAAAAGCATGAGTTCTAGTCAGACCTTTGAGGCTTTGACGAGGCCCACCCGACTGTGAGTGAAAGCATTGGTGGGTGGGCTTCCGAGCCCGCGGTAGGCACTGAGATTTACCTTCTCTTCACTCTGCCTACTCCCTGCCTCCCCCTGTCTATTTAGAATGGTTTCTGGGTGTGTGTCTCTACGACACACACAAAATAAAAATAAATACGGTGCAGTGCGGAATGCGTCTTTCATGTAGTTTTTGGCGTGGACAATGTCCCTGGGAAAGGGAAGGGCAGTAGTGTGTGAAGAACTAGGTACCTGGCCTTTGGGGACACCAGCCCCACTGAAGCGTGGAGTGCAGGCTTCTAGCTTGTGACCCAGGTGAGTCGCCTCTTGGGGGGTGGGACTCATCTCTCTACAGTCCCAAGGGAAGAAGACGTAGGTATGTGCCAGGTTTGTGTGTCCAGCGAGGCGGGAGGCAAAACAGGGGGTATCATCTTGGTGTTAGCACCTCCTGCCACCTACAATTTCTGGCTTCCCCATGGCCATCCTGGCGAGTCCCCAGTTTCTGCATGCCTTCCTGGGGGCAGTCCCCAGCTTGCCCATGACCTTCCTGGGGGAGTCCCCAGCTTGCCCATGGCTTTCCTGGGGAGGCCACAGTAATGGGTGCCCGGTGGGCCGTCTGACCACAGGATTACATAGAAAGTGCTAGAAGCTCTGGTTCCTTACACCTCGTCACAGCAGCTGGAATCCGAGGCCCTGTGAAGCCCCGTGAGGTCCTGTGAGGCCCTGGGCTCTCTAACTCGGTTTTCAGCTTTGCTCCAACTTGCTGGGTCCCGAGGTGATATAAGAAGTATCAGCTGATGGTCTGCAAATCTGTAAGAGACCAAAGAGAATCACAAGGCTTGTCCCCCTTCCCAAATCCTGACGTCTCTGTTTCCCACATCTTCTTTTTTATTTCACTTCCAAACACACGGTAATCCAATTCCCCCCCACCCCCCCGCCAACCCCAGCCCCAGATACCCAATTCCTTCCTAGTATTTGGCACTATTTTGCCTTACTAAGCTAATGTCCATCCTGGCATTTTCCTGGCTGTGGTTGGACATCGCTAACCTGAGTTCAGTGACAGAAACCTAATACTACTAGTACTTACAATAATACCAACTGATACTTTATTGAGAACTTGGCACGTGGCAGGCTCTGCCAGCTACCAGTACTTTCCTGGGCAGGGCCGTGATCTGAACCCCCGTTCAGTGTATATACTTACTTTGGGCCATACCTCATTCTCACTTTACCAGTGGGGAAACCCAAGTACGAAGGGGTCAGACAACTTCCACCGTCTTTTCCAGACCTGCCCTCTGCGCTAATGGGCTACAGTGGCTGCCTCCTCAAAACCAAAGCCAGTCAGACGCTGTGGCCCTGTGGCCCAGCTGCCTTTCTCCCTTGCCCACCGCCACCCCCCGCCCCCAGTAGCTTACAACGCATGACAGCCTCCTTGACCTGCCGAAACCCGCCGTCAGGGCCCCGGCCGTCCACGAAGTACATGAACCGGAGCTCGGCAGGGTAGGCAGCTCTGGTGAGGCCCGACATCAGCGGGATGGTGCGGCCCTCGGACCCGGGGGCCTCGCTCAGGGCCTGCAGCATCTGGTACTTGCACCACGGGTCCCGCAGGAAGCCTGGGGTGATGAGCAGCACCCGACAGTGACTGCTGCTCAGGGCCTGGCACAGCTCGGTCACGATGGCGCCGCCCGGGGTGGCGTCCCGAAGCTGCAGGAAGCAGCGCAGGCTGGCCGTGCTGCCCTCCAGGTAGGAGACCAGCTCCTGGGCGGCCACCAGGTCCTCCTCACTGTGGCACACGCAGACATCGTAGTCCTTGCTCCAGCGGCCGCCGCCGCTGCTGCTGCTGGTGCTGCTGGCACCCCCGTGTGTGGGTGGGGAGGTGGGAGACCAGGCTGAGCTGAGGCCCAGGGCGGGGGGTTCCTCCTGGGAGCTCGGCTGGGAAACATCCCTGGAGGTGCTCTCTGCAGGGTCCAGCGGCTTCTTGGGCTTCGACAGGGCCTGCCGGAACCAGTCTGTGGGGGACAGAAATGCTGCTCAGGTCGGGTCTGCTCAGCAGACCGCGTCCGCATGGCCCTACACAGGGGACCCCACACCCAGCAGGTCTGCCCGTGGCCCCGCATGGGAAAACCGTGCCACCTGACTCTCAGAGACCTACCGCTCTGCTCTTTTGTTCATCCTTCGGGACTTGCCTTCAGGGTCCCATTATCTTCAAAGGTTTGGGGAGGTCATAAAAACTCTGGCTCTTTTATGAGTCACAAGAATGTAACATACAGCATATGGGCTCTAGTTAGTAATACTCTATTCCCTATTTGAGAGTTGCCAAGAGTGGAAACCTTCCAAGTGCTCATCACAAGAGAAAAAGTTCTGTGATTATGCATGCTAATGGATGGTAACTAGACCTTGTGGTGATCATTTCACAATATATACAAATATTGAATTATTTTATTGTACTGCTGAAACTAATATAATGTATGTCAATTATACTTCAATAATTAAATAAACAAAATGCCTTTGGGGTAACAACAATATGGGGCAAAGAAAAAAAAAAAAGAAAGGAAAGGAAAGGACTCTGACTTCTACCAGCCTGATTAGGAGAGATGCCTTTGCCCTATTCTAGGCCTTTTGATTTCTAGTACTGTCAGCTCACTCTACCCCCAAACTCCCCACTAGTGGTGACTAGCCGACCATCGGCTCGTCTGTAAGCAGAGCCATGGTAAGCTGGTCAGGATTAATCAATTCCCAAACCCACTTTCTCTTGTAAGGGGAGGTGGATTTAGATTAAGGTGGGCTACCCTTTATGGGAGGGAAAGGAGGGAAGGATTGGCATCCTTTTGGCCCCGAGAAGTCCCAGATTTCTAAATCTGTTGCTAAATGTTAAAACAAAAGCCTGGAAGAGGGTTACTGCTCAGAGTTCCTGAAAAGCAAAGTCTAGTGATTACAACCTACACTTTGGAGCTAGGCATCAATCTGATTGTGGACCTACACCTTGCTTGCCGTATGACCATAAGCAAGTCAGTCTACATCTACCATTTCCTCATCTGTAACATAGGTTCATTTTAATTGTTGTTGAAGATTAACTGAGATAATGCAGTGCCTGGTATATTCAAGTATTCCATAGTGAGATCAGCTCAGCTTCCCCAGCTTTTGATAAGAACAGACAGTTTAGTGTTCTGGAGATTAATTTGTTTTCTCACTCTGCTTGGCTCCTTCCTCTGATAGGTTTAGAAAGACTTTGACGAGAAGTGCTCAGCACCAGGGTTTCCAGGTTAGGAATATTAGCTTAGCATGCATGGAAAAACTGTGAGCCCAGAGCACCAAGGTTCTATGATACATGCCTCTCTCCTCACTCACCACAAAGCATGGGGGCTCTGAGGTCAAGGCCGGAGCCCAGGAGCCCACCATCATCAGCCTCCCCCCATGTCCTGCTGCATGTGGACCAGGCAGCCCTCCCACTTCACGCACTCATAGCTGTGAACACAGTGGAATTAGGAGTTGGCTTCCACTCACCAGCCATCTTGCCCAGAGGCTTCTTGGACCGGGAGCGAGGAGCTGGGAAGGAGGATGATGATGATGCCATAGTAGGGGGCTCAAAACTAACCCCATGAGACCAGGCATTGGTAAAGTGAATGAAGGGAGGGGACTCAGTCTTGACCTTATGGAACAGCCATCCTATAAGAGACAGAGAGACAGGATCACAAAAATTGTACTTACATTACTCTCAGTCCCAGTGTGAGCTCTAGATGTTCTCTCCTAATGCCTGACTGAGCCTCAGCCCCTCTACTTGTCCCTGATCCCTATCCCACATCAACCACTGTGATTGGGTCCGGCTTCCAGAAAAACCCAGATCTGTGGAGAGTGGCGTGACAGAGTGAGAGCCCAGGGTGAGCTGTTGAGTGACTGTCCCCTGCTGTACCTGGCCAGGTGCACCTTAGGGTTCTGGGGAAGGACAGATGGCAGGAAGCTCTGGATCTAGTCTTCCTGTGTGGGAGGAGGGGGTAAAGATGGCGGCGGAGTGGGAGGACCCTGGGCTTGCCAGTGCCCTGAACACAGCGAGAGAACTCTCAAATCATCCTAAATACCCACAGAAATCCACCCAAACTCCACAACTAAAGGGAGAGAAGAAGCCACATTGAAGAAGGTAGGAAGTACAGAGACCTGGTGTAGGGGAGAAACAGATTCTGGCTGCTATGTTAAGGGGAGGGGAGAGAGCCATGGTCGTAGAGAAGGGCTGAGACAGAGGAGCACACAGGAGATCCGCACAAGGCGAACATTTAACCCAATGCCAGTGGCTTGGGAGGCGAGAGGGGCTGAAATTTGTGAGATTTTGCAACCAGCGGGGCTTAGAGCCTGGAGTTCTAAAGATCGGAGGATTTGGCTGGGCTAGAGCTCGGAGGGTGCCACCCTGCTCCTGGAGAGAAGGCGGGCAAGCAACTGGGGGGTGGTGGCTTGGAAACAGCCATCTGAAGAGCACCTGGGGCATGCAGGGGGCAGGTTATTCACTCTCCCCTCGAGAGGCAGCAGTCTCAGAGACAGACGCCTTTCTCGGAACAAAGGAGTTGGCCAGCACCATTTCCCTGTTGCCCCTCGGCATAAACAGAGCCACCAGTGGCAGGCAGCTCTGTGGGACACTGGCTGCCTAATCAGCTTACACCAAGCCTCCCCACCACTCTGGTGGGACTGCCCCTCTCCATCAAGCTTGTCGCCTTCCCAGCAGTGGTGGCCCCCTCCGCCAAAAGAACCAACACAAAGCCCTGCCCACACCACATCTCCTGATGGGAGTGTTCTGTAGGGCTCTAGTGAAAGCAGCGTCAGGTGTCATTTAACAAGCAGACCAAAGCACACCTAGTTAAAACTCAGCACATGATGGCCAGGGACCAAACACTGCTCATTGCTGGCAAGGATGCCTCTGCCGACAACTGGCCTGAAGGACAGAGCAGCCAAAACACAGCAGCAGAGTGCAGGCAGCATAGACCAGAGACACTAACTGAAGCACCAGGCCCCGGGGAACTCGGTGACCTTTTCTTCATAAGGCCATTTTCTGGCTTTTCTAACACAGAGAAGAAGGCAGATACTTAGATAAAATGTGAACATGGAAGAATTTAAACCAGATGAAAGAACAAAATAAGGCCATGACCAGAAATCTAAGAAAAGCAGGTACAATTGGCATGTCTGATAGAGAATTTAGAGTAACACTCATAAGAATGATCATTAGACCTGAGACAATTAAAAACTTCAGGGAGACCCTTACCATAGAGTTAAGAAATTGCATTTTAGAGTTAAAGAGGACAATAAATGAGACAGTAAACAGGTGTGATGCAATGAACCACAGGGTGGAAGAAGCAAAGGAACAAATTGGTGACCTAGAAGGTAATCAAGCTGAAGGAAAGAGAGACAAAAGGATTATGCAAAACAAGAATAGACTTAGGGAACTCAGTGACTCCACAAACAGAAAACATTTGTATTATACGGATCCCGGGGAAGAAGAGTGAGGAAAGGGGGCAGAAAATTTATTTGAAGAAGTAATAGCTGAAAACCTTCCTAATCTGGGGAAGAAGGAAGCAGATGTCCAGATCCAAGAGGCAAGGAGAACCCCCAACAAAATCAAGAAAAGCAGATCCACACCAAGATATATTATAATTAAACTGCCAAAATATAGTAGTAAGGAGAAAATGTTAAAAGCAGCAAGACAAAAGAAGATGGTTACTTATAAGGGAAAATTCATAAGGCTTGCAGCAAATGTTTCAGCACAAACTCTCCAAGGCAGAAGGCATAATATAGTCCAAGAGTTGAGTGGGATAAATCTGCAGCAAAGAATACTCTATCCAGCAAGGCTTACATTCAGAATAGAAGAGAAACAGAGAGTTCCACAGACAAACAAGGACTTCCTGTGTCAATGCTAAAATCCAAGGACAATTGCAATTTGGACAAACAATTACATATCCAAATAGATGTTGAACAGTAGAGAGAGAAAGCACATGCAAGAAACCTTGGGAGACTTCCTCCAGTCTGCCTTCCACTGAGTAACTCCCTCCATCCACCTATCCATCTGCTCATTGAAACACCACACCTCCCTTCCTCTTTCCCCCTCTCCCTCAACTGTCAGTTCAGGGAGATAGTGTCACATAGTGGTAAAGTCTACAGAGTACGGGCAGAGAGCCTGGATTCTCACCTCTTTTTAACTGCGGCCCCTGGCAAGCTACTAAATCTTGCTAAGCTTCAACTTTTCCATCTTTGAAATTAAAACTAGAACCTTCTCAGCTTTATTATGAAGATCACGACATAATTTATGTAAAGTGCTAATGATTCAGCATATAATGTTCAGAAAATAATGTGGGTTAGCATGTATTTAAAATAATCTAGATATTGGAGGGATACGTTATGTTCATGGTTTAGAAGACTCACTATTGTAATTTTCCCCAAACTAATCTTAAGGTCTGTGTTATCCAAATTTTTTTTGGTGGGGGGTGCAGGGATATCAAACTTCTAAATTTATATGGAAATGCAGAGGACCAAGAATCTCTTCAATGGGCAATTTGTTGTATTTCCTTCTTACCACGATGACCAGGCTATCCCTGATAGTGGAGGTTCTGTTAGCCCAGGTTTCTGGGCCAACACGAGGTGGAGCAGAGCCCTCCCCCATCTGAGGTGGAGTTTCAGTGTTGGCATGTGAAGGGCTGGTAGAGCACTTGGCTCTAGAGTGGACAGAGCTGCTTGCTTTCTCACTCTGAGCTGTCTGCAGAGGTCAAAACAGACCCCTGGGAACTCATAGAAAAACTACTTGTTTTGTGAAACACACAGTAATAAGTTTCCAAGTTGGAAAAATGTTATTCAACGTTGAGGATGATGCTTTTTGTTCACTGCTAAATGCTATATGCCTCTATGCCAAGCCAGGGACTATCAGATGAGTTACTGATGACTCATGAAACTATATCAAAGTTCAAAAAAAAAAAAGACAGAACTTAAACCACTGCAGCAAATGGTAGGGTGGGGAGAAGAAGTGAAGTGGGCACAGGAACCAGAAACATCTCGAAAGAAAAGAGCAGTTAGTTGCCAAGCCAGGGACGGGACGTGAAAAGGTGAACATTGTCATGTAGGTGTGGTTCTTTTCCTACCTCATATTCTTTGGATTTCAGACAGCCTGAGTGGTATGCCGAAGTTAAGGAAGGCAGTGCCTGATAACCGCTGATTTGGAAATCCTTTTCCCTCTGTGGGGTTGCTGTCCCTCGACATCTTCATTTCAACCATTCCAGATGCCCTTTCTTTCTCCCAGTAGTAGACATGATGTCCCTGGGTTTTTATGTAATTTAAATATTTTTTATTAAGATTTTATTCATTTATTTAACAGAAATGACAAGCAGGCAGAGAGGCAGGCAGAGAGAGAGGAGGAAGCAGGCTCCCCGCTGAGCAGAGAGCCCGATGTGGGACTCGATCCCAGGACCCTGAGATCATGACCTGAGCCGAAGGCAGAGGCTTAATCCACTGAGCCACTCAGGTGCCCTAAATATTTTTAAATTACAGTTTTTTCTTACTTTTAAAATTATTTGACAGTTTTGTCTTAATTTAATTTAATTTAATTTTTTTAAGATTTTGTTTATTTATTTGGCAGACAGAGATTACAAGTAGGCAGAGAGGCAGGAAGAGAGAGACGGAGAAGCAGGCTCCTTGCTGAGCAGAGAGCCCGATGCGGGACTCGATCCCAGAACCCTGGGATCATGACCTGAGCCGAAGGCAGACGCTTAACTCACTGAGCCACCCAGGCGCCCCTTTGTCTTAATTTTAAAGTTATTCGACCTTGATAGACTTATAAACCGGAGAATCACTTGATAGTCTTAATGGTAGTTTAAAGCTTAGAAACTAACATAATACTTTAATCTTCTTAACGGATATAGATTTAAGAGTTTCAGTTTCTCATTTTATGGCATGACTTGCGCTTTTGGCCATACATGCTGATTTTTTGGGCAGTTGCCTTTTCTCATTGCTTGGTTAAGAAGAAATCCAGTTGCCCAACAGCATACGCCGCTGTAAGCAGGTTGGTATAAGCCCTTGGGACTACTATTACAGAAATGTTTAAATACAGGAAAAGACAACATCTTTGACATAGGATAATTGAGCAAGATGGCACACTAAGTTCCATTAACCCTACACACTGTCTACTTCCCGGAATCTAAAACTCCACCACACCTTCCTTGTTATCTTTCAGTTCCTGTGCAGCTGAAGCTATGGGGCTATCACACTTAAATACACTTTACTCTTTACAGGACTTAGAACTAGTCATCTATGAGAGAGAGGAGACGCAGCTGTCAAACTATGAGAAGTTAATGAACTTAAATCTCCAAATGGAAGGTCTAATTACTAGGTCTGTCTAGTCTTAGATTCATTGTGTGACTTAGGAACAGTCACTTTTCCTTGTGCTTTTTCAGAATTCATAAAGTAAAATGATATATACCTAAACGCCTGCTTTATAGATCATTACAAAGGCTTGATAGAAAATTACTAAAAGCTTCTTTTAAAAAAGCAACAGCATGATCCTTTTAGTGTTTTTTAGGATGCTTTTGCAGTAGGATATGTAGGAATATATTAGGTGAGGGAAATATTATCAGGTTTCACTGTACAAAATATAAAGCGTATTAAGTATTATCCAATATCTAACAGGTGTCCAATCTCTATTACACAGGGAATGTACTGAAACCTATGAAGACATATGATTAGGATATGTATTTTAGGGCACCTGGGTGGCTCAGTTGGTTAAGTGACTGTCTTTGGCTCAGGTAATGACCTGGAGTCCCATGATCGAGTCCCGAATGGGCTCCCTGCTCAGTGGGGAGTCTGCTTCTCCCCTGACCCTCCCCACTCACATGCCCTCTTTCTCAAATAAATAAATAAATAAATAAATAAAATCTTTTTAAAAGAGAATATGTATTTTATATCATTTATACTACATTTCTGCTAAGCAGGAATCACTGTCAGTGGTGGACAGGGTAACGGTCCCAGAAAGATATTCACATCCTAATCCTCAGAACCAGTGAATATGCTACCCTCCATGGCAAAAACGGACTTTGCAGATGGGATTAAGGATCTTGAGATGTGCAGAGTATCCTGGATTATCTGAGAGGGCTCAGTGTAATCACGAGGGTCCTTCTGAGAGGCAGGCAGGAGGGTCAGAGTGAGGAGGAGTGACAGCAGAAGCAGAGGCTGGTGTCATGTGGGCCCCAGAGCAGGGAATACAGGAAAAGGCAAGGCAAGCAAAAGGATTCTTCTCTAGAGCATCCAGAAGGAACACAGCCCTGCCAATCCATTTAAGACCTCTGACTGCCACAACTGTCAGCTAATCAATGTCTGTCCTATTAAGCCACTAAGTTTTTGGTGATTTGTTACAGAAGCAGTAGGAAATGATTACACGATCTTTGATTGTCTGTCCTGCTAGTGAACGGAGGAAGCCCTGAATCTGAGGGCGAAAGATCGGTCTGTTCAAAGGTTTACATTGTCTGAAAGTTTTTCACTTCTTTGATGAACAAATTATCCTGACACTTGATTTTGACTTTAAGAACACTGGTTTCAGTGATTAAGTTTGCTTCTCAAACGTTTCCTAAAACCCTTGGTGGGTAGGATCGTTAGGGCATGCAGGAGAGTATCATTTAAAGTGCTCAACTGTTAATAGCTGGATGGATACAATACTGTTGTTTCCAAGAGCGGTGTGCAGATGAGTAGACTGGTCCCAGGGTGGACTCCATGTTCACACCCATAAGTGTGGGCCAGACCCATGACTTCTAACCGACTGAATATGGCAAAGATTATGGAATGTCACTTACCTGGTTACATTACCATACACATGACGTACACATGAGTGTATATGCATTTATATGTATACACACACATTATGTATATATCTACCATATAAGATATGTACACATGTTGGGGCACCTGGGTGGCTCAGTGGGTTAAGCCTCTGCTTTTGGCTCAGGTCATGATCTCAGGGTCCTGGGATCGAGCCCTGCATTGGGCTCTCTGCTCGGCAGGGAGCCTGCTTCCCCTTCCCTCTCTGCCTGCCTCTCTGCCCATTTATGATCTCTCTCTCTGTCAAATAAATAAATAAAATCTTAAAAAAAAAAAAGATATGTACATGTGGAGTGCCTGGCTGGCTCAGTTGGTAGAGTGTATGACTCTTGAACTTGGGGTCATGAATTCAAGTCCTGCATGGGGTGTAGAGATTACTTAAAAAAAAAAAATATATATGTAAAAGATGTGTACATATGAATATGGCATGTATATGAATATCATGTCATACTTGTATGTGTGTGCGTGTGTGTTTATGTGTTTGTGTTTAAATCCATCTTAGCCGACTAAAGAGTGATTTCTTTACTGACTTTGAAGAATCTGCCAACCTCGTTGTGAGAGGGCCAGTGTCAAGAAATTGCAGGCAGCCTCTAGAAGCTGTGTGATCTCTAGAAGTAACCTCTAGAGAAGTAATCTCCAGATAACAGCCAGCAAGAAAACAGACCTTGGTCTTACAACTGCAAGAAGATTCTGCCAACAAAGAACAACCTGAGGGAGCCTGGTAGTGGCTCTTACCCCATTTTAATCCCAGTGGCTTTGTGGCCCCAGCTAGTACCTGGACGTAAGCCAGGTAAGACCCCAGCAGAAGGCTCAGCCAAGTCTTGCCTGGGCCCTTAACCCACAGAAACCACGAGATAATAAACAGGTGTTGGGGTATACTGCTCAATTTGTGGTCACTTGTTACGCAGCCCAGAAAACAAATACAGGGACTAGCAGAAATGATGGTTTAAATGACAGTTCCTGGGCGCCTGGGTGGCTTAGTCAGTTAAGCCGCTGCCTTTGGCTCAGGTCGTGATCCCAGGGTCCTGGGATCGAGTCCCACATCGGGCTCCTTGTCCAGCAGGGAGCCTGATTCTCTCTCTTTGCCTCTGCCTGCCACTCTGCCTGCTTGTGTTCTCTCTCTCTCTCTGACAAATAAATAAAATCTTAAAACAAAACAAAACAAAAAGAACCTTAAAATGCCAGTTCTCGTGCCCCCTCCCAAATCTACTGAAGTAAATCTCTAGGTAAAGCTTGGGAAAAGGATTTTTAAACAAATACCCCAGGATTCTGATGTACCTAAGAAGATTGGTCTAGTGGCTTATGTCAGTGGCTCCCAAACTAAGTTGCATTATTCTTATCACCTAGAGGGCTTTTAAAAAATATAGATACTCCTGGAAAACCTTACTCAGTATTTCAGAAATGGGGCCCAAGAATCCATTTTGGAAGAGCTGTCTAGGAAATTCTGACCCAAGGAACCACTAGTCTCAATTTATATTGTTACTTATTTTTATAAGCAGTGAAAGAGCAAAAGCAGCCCAGTAAATCTTGAGATTGAATTTATGAAATAAATTCCAAATGACTGATTCTGCTATCAAGTCAAATTTAAGATGGAACTCTAGCAGGCAGAGAACAGTCAGAGAATTCTGGTTGATTAACTGAAGTCTTATGACCTGTATTAAAATAAATCATGTTCATGGGCACATATGCTTTCAACACTGTATTTTATAAGATTTTGAAGACTTTAAAAATGTCAAAAGGTATATATATGTGCATACGTGTGTATAATGGCACCCATTTTTAAAAATTAAATTATAAGTCAAAAGTATTGTAACTTTGGTTATTCAAATCTGAAACTTCAGCTGAAGTTCGGTCACATGGAACTATCTTAGGGATCCAACACGAATGAGAAGCATTATAATTAATGTTGATGTATTTTGCAAAAAAGTAGCAAATTGGTCTTTGGGAAACTTCAGTTTCTCAGTTCTAAAAAATTCTCTCTGCTTTTGAAACTGTATCATACAGGGGCTCAAGCTTATTTTAACTAAAATGCTATAATTTTTTTTTTAAGGGGCGCCTGGGTGGCTCAGTGGGTTAAGCCTCTGCCTTCGGCTCAGGTCATGATCTCAGGGTCCGGGGATCAAGCCCCTCATCGGGCTCTCTGCTCAGCGGGGAGCCTGCTTCCTCCTCTCTCTCTCTGCCTGCCTCTCTGCCTACTTGTGATCTCTGTCAAATAAATAAAATCTTTAAAAAAATTTTTTTTGATCTCTGTCAAATAAATAAAAAAATATTTTTTAAAAAAGGTTTTATTTATTTGATAGAGATCTCAAGTAGGCAGAGAGGCAGGCAGAGAGAGAGAGGAGGAAGCAGGCTCCTCGCTGAGCAGAGAGCCCGACTCGGGGCTCGATCCCAGGACCCTGGGACCATGACCTGAGCTGAAGGCAGAGGCTTTAACCCACTGAGCCACCCAGGCTCCCCTAAAATGGTGTAAATTGATTTTGTATTTACTTTGCAGTAGATCTGATGTAAATACGCAGCATTGAATGTAATATAGATTGTGCCACTAGTAAATTTATGGATGGATACGGTTTACAAGTTGTGCCAATTATATACCCTTTTACACTAGTCCCCTATAGACCTTACAAAATGACTACTTTATATATATACACACACACATATATATATATATATTTTTTTTAAAGGCTTTGGGAGGCATAGATTTAAAAAAAAATACCTAAAATCTTAAAGAAGAACATCGCAGAGGAGCTTCCACCACCAGAATAATAAAGACTTATTATAAAGCACTATTTAAGGCAACCTGCTATTGGTGCAAAAGTAGACAGATGGATGGAAAAACAGGGTGTCTAGAAACAGACCCACATCCATACAGTTTCCTGATGAATGACAAGGCTGACACTGCCAAACAGTGGAGAAATGGTGCTGTGTCAATTTTGATAGCCTGTGGAAAAAAATAAATCTTGACCCATATCTTACACGATACAAAAAACTCAATCTCAAATGGGCGGTAGATAGAAGTGAGAATAACAAGAAAATTGCTTTTAGAGGAAATTATAGGAGATTATCTTCCTGATTTCATCTTCTGGTTATTTAAAATTGAGATGTAATGTAGTATGGTGAGTGCTGTGAAGTGTGTAAACCTGATGATTCACAGACCTGTACCTCTGGGGCAAATAATACATTATATGTCAATAAAATAATCAATAAAAAATAAAATTAAGATGTAATTGACATATAACATATTAGTTTCAGGTGTACAACACAGAGATCTGAGATATGTATATATTGTGAAATGGTCACCACAATAAGTCTAGCTAACATCCATCTCTACACAGTTACACATATTTTTATCTTGTGATGAGAATAAATCCACTCAGCAACCTTCAAATATGCAATACGGTTTCATAGTCTAGTCACCATGTTGTAAATTTACAATCCCCAGGATTTCTTTTATTTCATAACTGGAGTTTGTACCTTCTGACCACCTTCACTCATTTTGCCCACCCACTACCCCCTGGGGTAAGCAAAGATTTTTTTCAACTGGCCATAAATAATACAACCGTATGGGAGTGGGGAGAGCAATCTGGCAATGTTAAAGGGAAGAATTTCTGTTCATCAAAAGACATCTTCGAGTGAAAAGGCCATCTCCTGAGAAGATAATTTAAAAATATATATCCAGTGTTTCATAACCAGAATATTTAAGAAGTCTTACAAACTAGTAAGAAAGTGAAAATCTATTGGAAAAAAATGGGTGGAAGAACGGGACACTTTGCAAAAAGGGTATCCAAATGCCCAACAGACATGAAAAGATGCAGATTCATTACCCCTAAGCAAAATGCAAAGTAAGACCTCAGTCCAACACCAGGGCCGGAGCACTGAGCAGAACAGCTACAATGAAAAAAAGAGACAGTATCAAGTATTGGTAAAGATGTTGAGGAGCAGGAACTCACTGCTGGTGGGAGTGTAAACTCGCACAACCACTTTGGAAAACCACATGGCACTGAAGTATACTAAAGCTGATCATGAACAAACCCAGCATTTCCACTCTTAGAAATATACCCAACAGAACTGCTCTACATGTGAACCAAAAGACAGCCACAAGAATCCTCCCGGCACTATTCAAAAAACCAACAAAACAAAACAAAAAAAACCCCAACCTGGAAACAACCTCTGTCCATCCACCCAAGTGGCCGGTAGAAAGTAGAAGTAAATTGTGCTCTATCTGCACAGTGCAGAATCACACATCTGCTGAGATCAATGAATCAGGGCTAAATGCAACTTGGCTGTGTCTCACCTACTGAGGATAAAGTACTACACGCAAAAGGTAGGTACCCGTGAGCCCATATATCAGAAGTTCAAAACCAAGGAAACGTTTTATGATGTGAGAAGCCAGGATAATAGTTCCCCCTTAGACGAAAGTAGTCCTCGGAAGTGGACATAGAGGGCTTCCGGAGTGCTAGTGAGATTTTATTTATTCTGGATGCAGGTTGCCTAGGAAATGTTCACTGTGTGAAAACTAGGTTAGCTGTACACTTGTGACTGTGCAATTCTCTGTATGCAGGCCATATTAATTTTTTTTAAGATTTTATTTATTTATTTGACAGAGAGAGAGGCAGAGAGGCAGGCAGTGATGGAGAGTGGGGGAGCAGGCTCCCCGCTGAGCAGAGAGCCCGATGCGGGGCTCTATCCCAGGACCCTGGGATCATGACCTGAGCCGAAGGCAGAGGCCTTAACCCTCGGAGCCACCCAGGCGCCCCTGTATGCAGGTCGTATTTCAATAGTGTCTTAAAAGTTAAAATAAAGAATAACTAGATGTGACTTTCTCCGACCGTCACTCCTGGCCCTGGGTGCCCTCTGCTTTGGTGTCTCAGCTACGCGAGTACTCGGGACTGTCCCTCTCTCAGTGGCACTGACCAGGTTTGTGTTGGGATTTCTAATCTGTCCGTCTGCAGGGGAAGGACAGGGCTGACCCCTTCCTGTCCCATGCTGTCACTCCGCGCTGCACAGGTTGCCCTGCCCAAGACAGACGTTGTGAAAGAAATGCCTCCGTGGGTCATGACCCCTAACTAAAGCCGTGTTCGTGCTGGAACAGTCGCAAAGGCCATCGGAAGAGCAAAGAAGGACGTGAGGAGACCGTGGCAGAAACACTGCAGTGAAAGATGGAAACCACCCGACCCGGCTGGGCTCTTCAGCCCACACGGAAGGGGGTTCCCTGCGCTAGCTCCTTCGCGACGGAGAAAGGGACTTTCTTGGAAAGCCTGTACACCCATTTCCGCGTTCAGGGTGCCTGTGGCACCCAGGTGGAGGGGGCAGGAGAGGGGAAGGCGGGCCCCCGGGCAGACGTGCCGCGGGGATGCGGCCAGTCCGGAAGGGGGCGCAGGGGTGCAGGGGCGCAGGGGCGCAGGGGCGCAGGGGCCCCGCACTTCCCGGGGACCCCGCCCCCGCGGGGACCCCGCCCCCGGCCCGCACGCCCAGCTCCAGCGCCAGGACCCCGCCCCCGCCCCCGCCCCCGCAGAGGGCTCACCTGCGCGTGGGTGGCGGCGACCCCGGCGCGGTGCGGGCCGCGGGTCTGGCTCGGGCTCCCGCGCTGTGCCGGCCGCCCCCGGCGAGGGGGAAGTGCGGCGCGCAGGCCCGGGCAGACCGCCTCCCGGCTCCCCGGTTCCCCCGGAAGCGGCAGGGCGGCCTGGCCCGCGGCCCCTCCCTGGCCCGCGCCCTGGACCTGCAGGGCCCTCCCGCCGCCGGCCGCTGGGTCGCTCCGCCCGGGAGCCGCGCCTCCCCGGTGCTCCTCGCCGCCCAGCCCACGGGGCTCGGAAAACCCCGAAGCCCGCAACCCCGCAGAAACTTGCAGAAGAGTCCGTGCTCCCGCGTACCCCAAAACGCACCCGGACAGCCTGAAGCCTCGGCTTTGTTCTGTGTGGGGGAGAAGGATAGAAACCCTTGCTCCATTCATTTAATTTTCTTAACGCCCTGCAAGGCCAGCCGCTGTACTTTTTTTTTTTTTTCCCCCTACAGTTACGAAAAGTGGAGGGGACGCCTGGGTGGTTCGGTCGGTTAAGTCGCGCACTCTTGATTCCGCTCAGGTCCTGATGTGGGGTTCCCGAGATCGACCGTGGGTGCGGCTCTGCTCCGCGCGGAGCCTGCTCAAGAGTCTTTCTTTCCCTCTCCCTCTACTCCTACCCCACGCGCGCACTCTCTCCCTCCAAAAAAAAAAAAAAAAAAAAAAAAAGAAAAGTGGAGATTGAAGGGCTACCACAAAGTAGGTGGTAGCGTGACTCTCACCGCAGAAGCGCGGGTGAGGGGGTCGCACAGCTGAAGCCGACGCCGAACCCCACGCTCGCAGGCTGCAAAAACGAGCGGAGCCAGCCGCTCGCCTGCCGGCTTGAGGATGAGCTTTCCTGAAGGACCAGGACGGCTGAGGGATGGAGGGGATACAACACGTAGCCTTTCCCAAACTTGTTTCACCGTAGTAGAAATACCAGTATCTTCCTGAGGGGGTGTTCCGTGGACTGCCAGTTTGGGAAACGTTCCTACAGCCGTGTGCCCAGAATGCTGGACGATGCGGCTGGTTTAATGGGACGGATGGAAGACCCATGGTCTCCCTTTCAATCTGATTTCCTATGTTTCTCACCAGCCAGCAGGGCGAGTTAGTGGCTAATCCTGGGAGGCAGCCTGGGCTCGGGCTGTACAGGAGGGCTCTGGAGCAGGATCGCTGGGGCTCACACCCAGAGCTCTTCACTTACTAGCCGTCTGACCTTGGGGACGGACATATGTGGCCTGTCTAGGTTCACTTTACTCATCGTGAGGTTATAGTATCTGGTTCCCAGTGTTGCGGGGAGGAGTAGGTGAGATGAAGTAGGAAGTACAGGAAGAGCTTCTTTCACCCCTTATCAAACACACCTCTGCTTGGCCGGCTGGGTGCTGGACGGCTGCTTTTCCCTCCACCCACCGGGTCCTCCCACTCCCAGCTGTGCTCTTCAAGCCCGCCCCTTCCAGAAGTCTCCTTTCTCCTGCATTCTTAACCCTGCCCTTCCTGCCTTGTTCATTACCAGCCCTGTACCACGTCGTGCTGTTTGGAGTTGGGCGTCCCAGGGGTTGGCCCTCCCATAAGACTGCCAGGCCTCTGAAGCCAGGGCTCCCCCTCCAGCTCCAGTGCAGGGCACAGGCCCTCCGGTAAGCCCTGGCTGAGAGCAGGTCCGGGACACCCATGGCGACAGCTCAGTGTTGGGGCAAAGATGAAGGAGGCTTTGGACTGAGAGGGAAGACAGATGGCAGGATTAAGTGCTCTCCTACGAGTTTGAAGAAAGCCCTGTGAAGCACAGAGACCTCATGAATGCATTCTTAATTGAGTAAGTACTGTGTTTGTCATCTTGAAGGCCATTTTCCTCCTGACCCACAGAGGGGGTAGCTACTGAGGGCAGGCTGAGTGGACACTGGGCACCTGAGGAAGCTGGCTGATAACCACCGTGATGGGGTGTTGGCCTTGGCTTCAGTTGTCCTGAGCCCATGCCCCTGGCAAGTTCCTTCCTGTCTTTCAGCAGGATGGTTCTTCCTTTTTTGCTCACCTCATCAGTCCTGGCTTTTCCCCACCCCCACCCCAGGGGCTTCTCCTGTTACCTCACCTGCGGACCCTTTCCCCTGTCTGCCCTCCCTCACACAGTGATCATTAGTCAGGCCCATATTTCGTTTCCTTCTTCTCCCCAAAGGCTGCTGTTGAGGGGGAAATGAACATTTTACTAGCTGTCCCTACTCCCATTCACGTCTCCCTTCCGAACAACTGTCCCTGCAGAGCCCACTGAGGCACACTTCTTCCCAGGACCGCTCTCCCTGGGGGCCCCACTGATCTACATGGTACCGATCCAGCCCGCAGCATGCATGAATATCGTGGACCACTCCGTGGTTCCTGTGACACCTCATGCTCCTGGCTCTTCTCTTGTTTCTCTGGCCATCTCTTTAGCTTCCTCTCCTTTGGTTCAGCTCTACAAATGACATTGGGGTCCCCCCGCTTCCCCCTTGGTCCCCTACTCTTCTCCCCTTGTGGGGAGGGATGCCATTCTCTTCCGTGGTGTCCATCTCTCTACAGCCTAGGTCATCCTGGGTGCCCAACAGTACATTCAACTCCCAGCTAGACAGTTCTACCTGAAGTCCTGGGCGTACCCTCGACTCGACATGTCCCAGACTGTACCATTTATCTTGTCTCTCACCCTGCTCCTCCCCGATGTCCTCACCTCCGTGAAAGGTAAGACATACATCTAGCTTCCCAAGCCAAAAACCCGAGTCTTATTTGACCCCGTTTCCTGTGACCACTGTCCCTTCTGCGATACACATGCTTCTTGCCAGGACAGAGCAGGTCCCTTCGTCTCTGCCCTGGGGACTGCAGCGACAGCCTCCCATCTGCCCACCCCCCTGGCTTTGACATCATAGCCTATTCTACACAAGGCAGTCCGGATGACTTTTCTAAAAGGAACGTTGGAGCACGTGCTTCTCTATCGAAAGCCCATAGAATCCACCCCAAGCTCCACAGCATGGCTCTTTGGCTCCTGGCCCTGCCCCGCTTCTTACTCTACCTCCCTTCCCTCCCTCCATGATCTCGCCTGGACAAATCCCTTCTTGCCCCTTGAATCTTACTAACCCTTGGTCCTGGGCATTTATCTATGGTTTTCCTGAAGCCTGGAATCAGCCCGTCCTCGCTCTCACTCCCCGGGCTTCCCCTCAGTGCATTCACTTTGTTAAACTGCTCTCGTCTTATAGGTTCAGTCCAGAGGTCAACTTCCCTGGGAAGCTTCATGGAGAAACACCGGGTGAGATGGGGTTCCGCGACCTGGGCTTATTCCCGGCACTACGGAGACGACACTACATCGGATGTGGGCTGAGGGGCAGGGCAGAGGGAAGAACTCTCCAGTGAGGACCTACAGGTATGTGCCTGCTGGCATGTCCCTAACATGTAGCCCTGGGCCAGGCCCAGAGCTGGAACTGAATACAGTGAACACACGAAACCTTCCCTTCCCTCTACAACCGAACCCCTGCAGGGACTCAGCAAGAGATGACATTCCTTTGCAAACAAGTTGCCTACACACAGGACTTAAGAACGTTCCTGGGAGAAGGCAGGGCTTCTCCCAGTCTGGTATCAAAGGCAAGCAAGTGCTGGGAGGTGAAAGAAGGGACAGAAGCCCAGGTGGAAAGAGGAATCGCATTTATTGATTGATGAATAGGGTAAACAATCACTAAGCCCGGGCCAGGCTGCCCTGTGCTGCTCCCTGCCTGGGCTCGTGCCTGCCCAGAGAGGCAGAGGCCATGTTTCCGGGTCAGTGCCAGGAAGAAGCCAGTGCAGGGGCCCACACGCAGGTGCTCTGTCCATCTACCTCGTTGGGTGGCCTTGGCCCGGGCCAGAGATCAGTTCTGGGTCTCATCCCATCATTTTGTTGGCCTGGGCCTCAGGCACGTGCCTCCCAGAGCCTCCAGTGTGCCCACCTGCCCGCCCAGCCCCGTGGGACAGGATGAGCAGAGTGCGGGGAGAGGAGGGTGGAGGAGAGCTTGGCTTGAGGCTGGGGAGGAAGTCACAGCGAGGAGGAGGTGAACATGAGCCAAGGGTGGCGCACGGGGCAGCTGGGCCAGCAAAGAGCTTATGGGCTCAGATGATGTTGTGCTCGTGGACCTTCTCTCCCAAGTGAAAGCGGTTGAAGAGGAAGGGGCTCAGGTTGATCGTCTGGAAGTTGCCGTGCAGCACCATCTCTGCCACAGCTCGCCCCACAGCAGGGGCCTGCTGGAGCCCATGGCCACTGAAGCCCGTGGCAAAGTACATGTTGACGACGAGAGGGTGGGGACCCACCACGCCGTTCTGGTCGAAGGTGTTGTAGTCGTAATAGCCAGCCCAGGCACTCCGAACCTGCGGGCGGACAGGACGTGGGGGTTCCCAAGAAGGTGCCAACACACACCGCCCTCACTCCCGCTCAGGGCTCGGTGGGATGGGTCCCCAGACCACCAGTCCTTAGCAGGTGAGGTGGGGGGCGTGTGGCAGCGGACAGGCTTTCCAAGGGGACTGTGGTGCTCCAGGCTCATCTGCCTCCTAGTTACCTTCAGAGACTCAAAGGCCGGGACCCTCTGGGCCAAAGGGGGCCACACCTTGTCCTGGAAGAACTCGTGGTCCACTTCCAGGTTCTCTGGGTCCGGTTCCTCCTCCTGTGGCGAGAGGTGGGGACGTGGCTTATACAGCCTGGGACACAAGGGCGGACCCAGACCTCACCGACCTCCCTTTACTCAATCCCCTCAGTAGGTAGGGAACAGGGAGGAAAGATCCCAGTTCAAAACCAGAGGGGCTGGAGCATTAGTAACACCGCTGGGCCCTCCAAAGAGCCTGACTCACTCACTCACACTCTCTCTTTTCTTTTCTTTTCTTTTCTCTCTCTCTCCTTTTAAAAGATTTTATTTATTCATCTGACAGAGAGACAGCGAGAGAGGGAACACAAGCAGGGGGAGTGGGAGAAGGAGAAGCAGGCTTCCCACTGAGCAGGGAGCCTGATGTGGGGCTCCGCTCGATCCCAGAACCCTGGGATCGTGACCTGAGCCAAAGGCAGACACTCAATGACTGAGCCACCCAGGCGCCCCTTCTTTTTTTAAAAAGATTTTATTTATTATTTATTTGAGAGACAGAAAGAACGAGCATGGGGAGAGGGAGAAGCAGGCTCCCTAGGCCAGTGTGGGGCTCGATCTCACGACCCTGGGATCATGACGGGAGCTGAAGGCAGAGGCTTAACTGACTGAGCCACCCAGGTGCCCCAAAGCTTGATTCTTTAACAGCAGTCGGCCTACATCTCCCACCCAGCACTCCAGCCCTGCTTAGCTTACCTCAGTGGGGCTACAGCCGCCCAGATAGTTGTTGCCTAATCCTTCCCGGCGGAAATAGGCTCCACTGGCATCTATGACGAACGGAGTCTCCAGGCCTGGCCCCTGGGGACAGTTCCACAAGTACACATACCTGCCATGACCAGTGGGTTAGGAGATGGTGGGAAGAGCAGCCCCCCTCCTTCCCACTGCATTTAACAAACTCTTAAACACTGCTTCTGTCCCTCTCTCACCAACCTCCTCAGCTGCCCCAAGGGGCGTCACCTTTTCCGCGGCTCCACAGGTAGCTTGGTGCCCTGCAGGGTGCCAGGTGGTCCCTTCCCGACACCAGCCAGCTCCGCGATCTGGCCGGACCAAGCCCCTGCCGCATTGATCACGATGGCACACTCCACAGGCTGGTACTCCAGGCTGTGGTCTATCTTCACCTGCAGGCAGCAGAGCGGGAGGGGAGGGAGGGCCTGGCCCACACACTAGGCACCATGGGCCTCAGTTTACCCAGACGAGAAGTGGGCAGAAGATGATCCAGACCACAGTTGTTACCTTTCTCATCCCCCCACTTTGGTAAGGGAGATGCACAGGCTGGGAACTTACGTGAACTTCATGGACCCTTTTCAAAGTCACCTCTTCCCCACTTGGGGTCTCTGCGTGGCTAGACGAAGAGACAAAACCTGCAGGAAAAAGAAAAAAAAGAACTGAAGCCTGAAGAAGACGAGATTGGGATTCCATGGGCTTCAGGAGGAAAGCAAGCTGGAAGGCCAGGGCTTTCCCCCACAGAGATGGGGTAAATAGAATGAACTTGGCCGCACACAAGACAGGAGCGTGCTGAGACCTTCAAGCACATCGTAAGTCAAGCAGAGAAGCTGAGTTAGGACCGAGTCAGGATAGCCAGGACCAGCCCTCAGGAAGAACCCCCCCTTCCCCCCAACTCTTCCTTAGCCCGTGAGTGAAGGTAAGACCCCGTCCACGCCTGCGCCCTGGCTGACCCAGGTAAGACGCATGGGATCTCAGACTCACGTGTCACCTCTCCCTGGCAGAAGAGGACCCCCATGGACTGGACCTTTCGCCGAAGCCCCTGGAGCAGAGACCAGGGGTCAAACCAACCTTCATGCTCCATCCCTGTGATGAGCAAGAGGACTCAGGAGACAGGATTCGGACCCTTCTCTCCTACTGGATTGCCCACGCCCCTGACTCCTCTTTAGGGCTCCTAAGCCAGGGAAAGTCAGTTGCCCAAGGGCACCAGAGGCAAATCCTGTGGAAGGACAGAGAGCTAGCATGGCCTGGCGGGGAGACTGCTGGCCAGGGGGAAGCACTGCTTCTCGATGTAGCTGAGACTCCCGACCTGAGGCTCCCCTTGACCCGAGCCCCTCTGCAAGCAGGCCTCACCATAGGACGCCAACGCCACGCCCTCTGGGTTTATCCAGGGAAATTTGTTCCGCAGCTGCTCAGGAGACATCAGGCAGACCTTGGCTCCTTCCTGCCTGAGAGAAATGCACGGCCGTGTGCATGTGTGTGAGAGGGGCGATGTGCAGAGCGGGAGAAGCAGGGACCCCAACTCCACAAGTAGGGATCCTGCCTCATTTGGGTCACTTCTTTGCCCCAAACCCCCCAAGTTTTCCTTCTTGCTGAGTGTGTCAAGACCAAGCCTCCTAGTCATGGCTCTTCGACACCTGACCCCGCTTTCCCTTCCTACAACCTGGTATCCCTTGGCCACCCTAAAACCCCTGCCATCCCCTAACTATTCTGTGGCCTTTCACCACAGAGCAGGTCCCTTGGTTCCCTCCCCTTCTGCCTGGAATGGCCTTCCTGTCCACTTTCTAGTACAGTCCAGTCCACCTGCACAACGATCTCCTATGGGACACTGTCCCCCAAAGAGAGCATCTCAGATCCTAAAAGAACACACTCGCAAGCCAGGCTGCCTAGTTCGAATCCCAATGCCACCACTGACTGGCACTGTTTGCCTCAGTTTACTCACATGTAAAATGGGGATGTTTGGGGTGGCTACATGAGTAAATGCTGCATCTGGGACATTACCTCATGTCCCTCGGGAGACCTGTAAGTCTACTTGTTAAACATACACACTCTTGACCGACCAGGAGACACTCAGGCCAGGGGCTGCCCACATCGGCTGGCCGCCTGCATTTTTGTATGTGAGCCACACTCGTTTGTTCCAATTTTTGTCCATGTTTTGCCTATGGCTGCTTTTGTTTCAAATGCAGAGTTCAGTGACAGCCACAGAGACAACAGGACTCCAAAAGCCTAACACGTTGATCGTCTGGCCCTTCTGGGAAAAGTGTGCAGGTTCCTGGGTCCCTTCCTAGAGGTTCTGGCTTATCAGATGTGGGATGTTCCAGGTGGTTCTTAGGATGTGGCAAATTTAGGAACCACCGCAGCAGCGTGCCGTCCACATCTGTGTGACAGCCCGGGGTACCAGAGGTGTCGTATGTGTTACCCGACAGACTGAGCTTCCACATGGTCGGGACCTGTCTTGACAACTCGCTCGCCCCATATCCTGACTCGGTGTCGGAGCTGTGCCAGGTACGCAGCTGAGGAGCAGCTGGTGGCCAGGCCAGGCACCCACCTCTGCACCCGCACGTTGCTCTCCAGGACTGCGGCCCCCTTTTCTGAAGCCAGCAAGAGATAACCTGAGGGGTTGAACTGGATGTCCAGGGGAGGGTCGTCAACCACAGCTAGGTACTCCTATATGCAAAGAAAAAAACTCTTTAGGAGGAGCTGATTTAAAGAAAGGAAGGAGGGCTCTCCTGGCTTCCTCACCAACAGCTCCTGAGACTTAGAGAAGCCCTTCTCCTCTGGGTACCCCACTGGGGACAGAACTAGAGATTCCAACTCCTACTTGCCCGAACTGCTTGTGCTCCCTGATTCCCCTGGCCAGCTGGGCGGCTCCTCTCTCTGGGCTAAAGGACTGGTCACGACCCCAACCCCCGGATGTCTTTGCACGTACATTGATGTTCCGCAGAAAATCAATTGAAAAGAGGGAGAGCTGGATGTTCTCAGGCACCGAGAACTGTTGCCGAATCCCGCCCACAGACAGCACGGTGGAGGCCTGGGAATACTGTGGAAAGAGCAAAGTCACTGAGGGAGGCCAGTATCCTGTCACACGTAGGCAGAATCCTGCAACAGAAGCACCTACAAGTCGAGGGGAGTCCTACTGGCAAGTTTATAATGTTTTTTTTTTTAAATGATTTTATTTATTTATTGGAGAGAGGAGAGCAAGAGGGAGCAGCAGACTCCCTGCTGAGCAGGGAGCCCGACTCAGGGCTTGATCCCAGACCCCGAGATCATGACCTGAGCCGAAGGCAGATGCTCAACCGATTGAGGCCCCCAGGTGCCCAATAAAGATTCTATTGTAAGGTTATAATCTAAGAGAAGCTGAGGTAGATACACCCGTACGCAAGGCAACCAGCACCCAAAGAGGACAATAGTTATTAAAGTCCGTCTTTGCAGGAAAAAATGAAACAAGATGGGGTCGGGAGGAAGACAAACCATAAGAGAATCTTAGTCTCACAAAACAAACTGAGGCTTGCCTGTGGGTAGGGGGTCGGGAGAGGGCGGTGGGGTTATGGACATTGGGGAGGGTATGTGCTATGGTGAGTGCTGTGAAGTGTGTAAACGTGGCGATTTACAGACCTGTACCCCTGGGGCTAATAATACATTATATGTTAATAAAAAATTAAAAGTAAAAATAAATAAATAAATAAACTTCTTCTTAGCAGACGTGCAGAGCAGATAGAGTTGGTCACATAAAAGGGCTGGGCACCGTGGCACAAAATGGGAATGGCCTGGAAGTCCAAGGGCAGGAGATTAGCATTTCATCTGCCTATTGGAAAATAGAAGAATATGACTGAACTAGCAAGATTTGTGGTTAACTGGCTGTGGCTAAAACAGGAACAACGAGGGGTGCCTGGGTGGCTCAGTTGGTTAGGCAACTGCCTTCAGCTCAGGTCATGACCCAGGGTCCTGGGACCGACCCCACATTGGTCTCCCAGCTCTGTGGGGAGTCTGTTTCTCCCTTCTCCCTCTCCTACTGCCCCTCCCCGCCCTTGTCCTGTCTCCCTCTCTCAAATAAATGAATAAAATCTTAGAAAATAAAATAGAACAACTGTGCAAAGCCTCAGAACTAATAGAACCTTGGGGTGTCTAGGTGGCTCAGTGGGTTAAGCCTCCACCTTCAGCTCAGGTTATGGTCTCAGGGTCCTGGGATCGAGCCCCACATCGCTCGGCGGGGAGCCTGCTTCCCCCTCTTTTTGCCTGCCTCTCTGCCTACTTGTGAGCCCTCTCTCTCTCTCTCTCTCTCTGTCAAATAAATAAATAAATAAATAAAATCTTAAAAAAAAAAAAGAAGGAAGTAATAGAACCTAGGAGAGATGAGATGGCTGTTTGTATTCGTTATAGCTGGAATACAGTCTCCCTTAGTCAGACCTGTGGGCACCCAGAAGATCCCCTGTTTTAAAATTTGCTTTTTCTTCTTCTTTTTTTTTAATGAATTGGAACCTGAATTTTATTTTTATTTTTATAATTTTTACTAACATATAATGTATTATTTGCCCCAGGGTTACAGGTCTGTGAATAATCAGGCTTACATAATTCACAGCACTCACCGTAGCACATACCTCCCCAGTGTCCATAACCCAACCTCCCCCCGAAAACCTTCAGTTTGTTTTGTGAGATTAAGATTCTCTTATGGTGTGTCTCCCTCTTGATTCCAACTTGTTTCATTTTTTCATTCCCTACCCCTCCAATAACCCTCCATCCTGCCTCTCAAATTCCTCATATCAAAGAGATCATGTGATAATTGTCTTTCTCTGATTGACTTATTTCACTCAGCATAATACCCTCTAGTTCCATCCATGTAAAATTTGCTTTTAAAAGCAAAAACCTTACTACCAAAGTCTCTAATTTGAGGGAGGAATCACTGGGACGATTTCTCAACAAGAACCAAAGTATAGTCCTTTGGGACCTTGGACCTCTGAAGACTGAAGTCTTTCCTCCCCTCAGCCCCCCTTGCCCCTTAATACAACAAGTCCGTGCCCCACTCATGCCGCCGCCCTCCCCCAGACCTCACCGTGTGGTCCCGTTCCACCACCAGCACCCGAATGGCACCTCGTGGCTTCTCCAGCCTCTTCAGCCAGTAGGCCACGGACAGGCCCATCACCCCACCCCCCACAATCACCACATCCGAGTGTTCGGGGGGCAGGTAGCTGGTGTCGTGGAGTTGAGTCCAGGCTCCTCCGGGAAGGAATGACTGGATCTTCTTCTTAATCTCGGACATCTTTCCATTCCAGTCTGTGGGACGCAGTTATGGTGAGAAGGCCATTCATTCTCTTTCCTGGTGGTAAGGGGTTGGAGGCTCGGCGCAGGAAAAGGTGGCTAACGGGTCACTGAGCTGGCTGTCCCCATGGCCATGCCTTCCATAAGGTCAGCTCACACCCAGCAGTATCTGTAGGTTCACTATATAGTCTGTATGCATTCGGCTCTCTGCCTTCTCATGCATCATGCCCAGCAATGCGAGATTCAACTTCTTAAAATGCACACTCTGTCCTCTCTCCCTAGGCCAGGTGACTTATGCATGTCCAGCGCCTGTGCACACTGCTCTTTCCTCTGAGCCCCAGGCTCCTGTGTTCAACTGCACTGTCCTCTCCTCTTGGATGTTCCAGACTCCTGGACCCATAGGTCCTGACACACCCCAAGCTGCAGTGCCCTCTGAAGCATGATACTCTGAGTGGCATCTTATCCTGGACATCCATCACCACTAGCAAAGCTACATTCATGTCCTATCTATTGTCAAGTCCTGATGGCTTTGCCTCCTAAATATCTCCCCAATATGTCCTGTCTCTTTTCCCATCTCTGCTACCCCACCCTAGACCAAACCACCATAAGCTCTCGCCTAGATTAATGAAAAGCCTCCTAATTGTTTCCACTAATTCCCCTCTTGCCTACTCAATTCTTCTGCATCATAGCTAGAATATTTCCCAAGCACTAATTTAATCACATACTGTCTTGCTTAAAACCTTCCAGTGGCTTTTCATTACTCCAAAAATAGAAGTCCAAAATCTTCAACACGGCCGAAAAGCCACTGAACAGTCTGACTCCTGTTTTCCTTGTTCTCTCCCTACTCTCCCACTCCAGCCCCTTCCACACCTTGGTGGTGCTTTATTTCTTCCCATCATGGGGAACCTACACAGGGGTTCTTCTGTTTTGAAACTCTGTCCACTTCTTTGCCGTTAACACCTTGCTTCCTTTCCTTTTCAGTTTAGTTATCTTCTCAGGAAAGGCTTTCCTGACCCCATATACTATCAAAATCTCCGGTCACGCTGTCACATTACCTCATGCAAGACATTCGCAATTTTGAATTTATTTGTGATTGTTTCATACTATACCATGCCTGCTTTCTTCAGCAATATATCTCCAGCCTAGCACTGAACCTGGCACATCGTGTAAGTGCCTTGAATAAATGAATCCTTTTGTCCTTCACAAGATTTGTAACTCGCAAATCTCCACGTCTTTTCACAGACTCCAATACAAAGTCTAAACTCTGCTCAGCAATGTTCAAGTATCTCCTTGATCTGCGCTTACCTTCCTTGTCCACACTACATTTCCTATTGCTACACAAACGCTCCATCTACATGGCTTTTGCTAGTTCCTTGCACCAAACCAAGACTTCTCCTAACGTTTGCTCGGTTCTCCAGAACTTGGAACACACACCGTCCTTGAATCAGTAAACAGTATCCTTCAAGGCTGATCTCTGTTCCCACTACCAGTGCAGAGCATTTGTCCGAGTTGGGTTCTATCCAGTCTCGAACCGGTATGTGGAAGTCTTCCCTTTCCAGGTACACTCCAGCCACCTCCATGGGACATATGCTCTATCCTCTTTCCCTTCTTTCCTCCTTAACAGCCACATACTAAGCACAGCATCTGCAGGCTAGCTGCACATCTATCTGCGCAACCAGTCAGTCAGCCTGGCTCTCTGCTATTCTGGTGGTAATTTGAGGCTTAGAACGATTTGTCACCTGAGAAGGGCATCCTTGGGATCCATGTATCTGCTCAGGCTTTAAAAGATCCGGCTAGCAAGCTTACCCCTTTCTCCCAGCCGACCGACTGTCTTTACATCGTGGCCCGGGTCCCGAGTTTTGAAGGTCACAAAGCTGGAGACTGGGGCTACCCAAGAACCACGATACCCTCCGCTGCCCTCAACTTTACCCAGAGTGGAGCCTCCTCTGTGTGTGCCTAGCCCCCGGCCCAAGACGTCCCGCGCCAAGGCTAACTGCAACGACCTTCGCAGCATGGCCACTTTACGCGCGGCACCTTTGAGACTCGGACCGCCCCTCCTCCCTACGCCGCACCTACCCCCGGGTCACTGCCCCACGCCGAAGGCCGTTCAGACGAGCGCGCCCATTGGCCAGCGGCCCTTTCGGGCCCCGCCCCTAAGCACTATAGGCTGCCGTCTCCGATAACCCCGCCCAGGCCCGCCCCCACCCGCCATTGGCGAGTACGGTGTCTACGACAGTGCTGCGCGCCCTCGAGCGGAGGCGGAGAGAGAACGCGACGCCTCTGAGCGGAAGTGCGGCTGAGCCGGTTTCCGGGGCCGCTGGTGTGACGTGTCCCGCGCTTGGCGCAGCAGGAAGCGGCGGCGATCGCGGCCTGAGTTCCCGGTGCCGGCCCCGGCTCCTCTCCCGCTGCCGCCATGCTCGACTTCTTCACCATTTTCTCCAAGGGCGGGCTTGTGCTCTGGTGCTTCCAGGGAGTGAGCGACTCATGCACCGGGCCCGTTAATGCGTTGATTCGTTCTGTGCTGCTGCAGGTATCGCTCCCCGCGGGATCAGAACTCGGCTCGGCCCACTGACCCGGTCCATAGCCCCTTCAACTGATCTCACACCTCCCTCCCACCTTTCCCCGGCTATCCCGGACTGGCCGCTCACTCGTTGCCAGTACTCCGCTTCTTTCTTCCGCCCCCATCGGACCATCCCGCAACTTTGCGACGCCCCCCTCCCCTCCGTTTCTGGGACTCTAGCCGAATTGCGGCGCTTTTTGAGATTTCCCATAGTTCCTTCCATTTACACCCCCCCCCACACACACACCCCGCCCCGCAGCTTGCTTTTCTGTTTCGAAGGCTGGGTGTGATAATGGAAAAATTAAAAACTGTAAATAGTGTACAGCTGCTAGTAAATCAGATTGTATCATTAAGTCCCTTCTTGCCTTCCCACTAACCTCTTTTCCTCTTCCCCCAAACTTGGTACCTCCTTCTCTGCCTGATGGGATGCTAGAGAGCAAGGTCCCAACAGCCTCTTGCCCTGGGAACAGGTCTGACTTTGGGGGAAGGGTCTGTTTTTTTTCCCCAAAGGTAATCCTCCTAGGGTCCAAGTCTGGGTTTTCTGGGTAGTCGGAACTTGAGACATACACCCTCCCCTTTTTTTCCCCAGGAAAGGGGAGGTAACAACTCCTTCACCCATGAGGCACTCACACTGAAGTATAAACTGGACAACCAGTTTGAGCTGGTGTTTGTGGTAAGTCGGGTATTTAAGAGGGACAGTATTTACATTTTCAGCATAATCCTAATTACTGAGAACCCTAATTAATTGTACCCAGTGTATATGATGAAGTAACTGAGAAGACAGAAGGCGGAGAGGGAAAGGGAAGACGTTCCTGAGCTCAGTCAGGGAGCTTGGCTGCCCCTCAGGTCAGGGAAACCTGCCAGGCCACTGAGCCAGTCTCAGGAGGCCTGCGTTGAGTTGGCTTTTAAGCAGATCTGTTGGCTCTGTTTCTCTCCCTGAACAGGTTGGTTTTCAGAAGATCCTAACACTGACGTATGTAGACAAATTGATAGATGATGTGCACCGGCTGTTTCGGGACAAATATCGTACAGAGATCCAGCAGCGAAGTGCTTTAAGTCTATTGAATGGCACTTTTGATTTCCAAAATGACTTCCTGCGGCTCCTTCGGTGAGAGGCCACCCCTCTGCAGAATTGATTTTCATGACCTGATGAGCTCCCTTCTTTCCTGAGGGTGGTTCAAGGGTAGTAAATAGCATTGAAACACACTCTTGAATTTGTTGCCCAGTTCTAATTGACCTCTTGGTGTGAGGGTCCTTTTTCTGGACTTTGATCACTCTCTTCTCTCTAGTGAAGCAGAGGAGAGCAGTAAGATCCGTGCTCCCACTACCATGAAGAAATTTGAAGATTCTGAAAAAGCCAAGAAACCTGTGAGGTCCATGATTGAGACACGGGGTGAAAAGCCCAAGGAAAAAGCAAAGAACAGCAAAAAAAAGGGGGCCAAGAAGGAGAGTGAGTTTGAGCTCCTTGGACATACAGGGGCATGAAAAGTTAACATGGCAGTAAGGACTGAAGTTGTTCCCCGTCTTTCCCTTTGTCATCGCTTGTCTCCCTTGCTCAGTGCCCATCACACTGTCATCCCCAGTCCTTGTCATCCCCAAGATGTTTGCTCCTAGTTTCCTCTTAATAATTTGGGTAATAGTAATTGGGGTTTGGAAGACTATCTCCCATTTGTTGGAATTTGGTCGTTTTTCTCCAGTGAGTTTTCTCCTAACAGGTTCTGATGGCCCTTTGGCTACCAGCAAAGCAGTTCCTGCCGAAAAGTCAGGTCTCGCAGTGGGGCCTGAGAATGGGGTCAAACTTTCCAAAGAAGAGCTAATACGCAGGAAGCGAGAGGAGTTCATTCAGAAGCATGGGAGAGGTCTGGAGAAGTCCAGGTCAGCATTCTAAATTTCATCATAAATACTGTTACCTAGCTATGTTGGGGGCAGGGGAGCTCGTCTCTGGCTCTTGGGTGGATGATCCCTCTCCTACTTCACCGTAACCCTTTGTGCGTAACCCTTTACAGCAAGTCCATGAAATCCGATGCTCCAAAGGAGAAGGGCAAAAAAGCACCCCGCGTGTGGGCGCTGGGTGGCTGTGCTAACAAGGAAATCCTGGATTATAGCACTCCCACCACCAACGGAGCCCCTGAGGATGCCCCACCTGAGGACATCAGCTTGGTAAGAGGCATGGGCCAGTGTGGGTTACCATTAATAAGAAGTTAGGGAGAAGGTAGAGACTAGGGAGGGCAGTACCTTTGGTTTCTATGAATGAAGGGATGGGTCCCATCTAGAGTTTTCCAAATCAGAGATGGAGGAATGGGGACATGGTAAATCCCAGGCTTCTTTTCCCTCAGCCCTCAGTGTTCCTGATCCCATCTTGTTCCTTTCCCTCTACCCTCCAGATTCGAGGGACTGGGCCTGGGGGGCAGCTTCAGGATCTGGACTGCAGCAGCTCAGATGATGAAGTGGCCGCTCAAAACACCACCAAACCCAGGTAGGGGAATTTCAGGAGGTGGGTGCTACGGGTGGCTCCAGGACAGATGAGGCTTGACTCCTGCCCCCTGGCGTCATATGTATCTATAATCTGTGCCTACAGTGCTACCAAGGGAACTCTGGGTGGCATGTTTGGGATGCTGAAGGGCCTTGTGGGGTCCAAGAGCTTGAGTCGTGAAGACATGGAGTCCGTGCTGGATAAGATGCGTGATCATCTCATTGGTAAGTTCTGAGAACGGGGACTCATGGTTATGGGACAGGTGGTGGAGAGGGGAACCACCCCAAGTTCTCTTCTGTACCATAGGGTTGTTTACTGTTGACTTGGCACTCACACGTCTGTCCCTGTCTCTCTAGCTAAGAATGTGGCAGCAGACATTGCAGTCCAGCTCTGTGAATCTGTGGCCAACAAGCTGGAAGGGAAGGTGATGGGGACATTCAGCAGTAAGTATCTCTCTAAACCAGGAAGCGCTCAAGGCATTGTGTGCACCAGCCAGTTCAGCGCGTTGACCTCCATTCATACTAGGTGTGTGGCTTGTGGCAAACTCCTTCCCCCCTAAGTGTCTGTTGCGTAACTTAGACCTGAAGAGTTCTGAGAACTAAAGGAGTTAACACTCGTACAGTGCTTGGAATGCTGTGACATGTGGTGCGGATTCCTGGGACAACAGCCTTGGGTTCTCCAGATCTCAGTTTCTTGGGGTGCAGGGGGTTCCCGCGAGTACATTCCTTGGGTTTCACAGACCCACCACCCCCTTCTAGCGGTGACGTCCACAGTAAAGCAAGCCCTCCAAGAGTCCCTGGTGCAGATTCTGCAGCCACAGCGTCGTGTAGACATGCTCCGGGATATTATGGATGCCCAGCGTCATCAGCGCCCTTATGTTGTCACCTTCTGTGGCGTTAATGGAGTGGGGAAGTCTACTAATCTTGCCAAGGTCAGTACAGCCCCCCACCCGTCTCAGACATCCTTTCTTCACACTCCAGGTCTTAGTGACTCTGGTTCTAGGGCACTGATTTCTTTGCTGCTTTTGCCCAGATTTCCTTCTGGCTGTTAGAGAATGGCTTCAGTGTCCTCATTGCTGCCTGTGACACATTTCGTGCCGGGGCTGTGGAGCAGCTGCGCACACACACCCGGCGCCTGAGTGCCCTGCACCCCCCGGAGAAGCATGGTGGCCGCACTATGGTGCAGTTGTTTGAAAAGGGCTACGGCAAGGATGCTGCGGGCATCGCCATGGAAGCGATTGCCTTTGGTATGGTACACAGGAGGGTGGGGGGCTGCTGTGGGCCCCTTTCATGGGCTTCCCTTGTGATCCGCAGAGGGTCTGGGATCCCCTCCTACCAACTTATTGCTCAGCAGCAAGTCAGGGCAGTGAACTTGCTATATGGAGTAGCTAACTGTGGGCAAAACTAATCTCTTCCACCCAAGGAAGCCTCTATTTGGTTTCCTTTATCCTGTTGCCATATATTTCCTTGAATGTTTCTGATGGCCAAGCACAGAATAGGTTTTTGCTCACAATACCTTATGACCAGATCTGGAGCCCAAGAAAGCAAACATCTACACTTTTAATATAGCCAGGTTACCACTTCTTGAGAGAAAGGTAGGATGAGCAGGACAGCCTAGAAGTTTTGAGTTGACCACTTTTTTTCTCTCTAGCACGTAACCAAGGCTTTGATGTGGTGCTGGTGGACACAGCTGGCCGCATGCAGGACAACGCCCCTCTGATGACTGCCCTGGCTAAGCTCATTACTGTCAACACGCCTGACTTGGTGCTGTTTGTGGGGGAGGCCTTAGTAGGCAATGAGGCTGTGGACCAGCTGGTGAGGGCTAGGGTCTAGTCCTTCTCCCAGCCTCAGCTTTGGCCTGCTGGGTGCTTCTTGTACTTACCCCTTGTTTCTCCCTTACAAGGTCAAGTTCAACAGAGCCTTGGCTGACCATTCTATGGCTCAAACACCTCGGCTCATTGATGGCATTGTCCTTACCAAATTTGATACCATTGATGACAAGGTAACTATATGGATGGTACGGGACGGCAAGATGGGGAGGGGTGTCCTTCACGGGGAGCTGATGCTCTAAGGATATGCTGTTGCCTCCAAAGCTTCCTGTTACAGAAGGGATAGGAAAAAGTGGCCTTGAGGTGATTGTGTGTCCCCTTTCTCCACTTCAGGTGGGAGCTGCTATTTCTATGACCTACATCACAAGCAAACCCATCGTCTTTGTGGGCACTGGCCAGACCTACTGTGACCTACGCAGTCTCAATGCCAAGGCTGTGGTGGCTGCCCTCATGAAGGCTTAATATGTCTCCTGCCCCAAACCAAATCACTGCTTCCCCCCAAAGCCCCTCTTCCTATAACAAGAATGTGCTTTAGAGTCTGTGAGCGACTTCTCTTCAGTGTAGTACAGAGGCAGAGTGATGGGAGCCCTAGGGGCTGGCAGCCCAGCCTCCACCTGCAGGGAGGGCCTAATCATGTTATAGTCCACTGCCCATCGCTCCCTTCCCTGACGGCCCTTCCCACCTACTCAGGCATTCCCTTCACTCTGCCTACCCACTCAGTCTCATTACAGCTTTGAGCAACGGTTGGAAGACCCAACACCAGAGCTTTGCTAACTGACACAGTCACAGGGATGTCTGAGCACAAGGAGCAGTCGAGAGACTTCTGGGGCCAGCTCTGGGTTCTGCCTTGGATACATAGCTTTCGGGTCCCTGGGGCCGATGGTACCCACCACACTGTGGCAGTGTATGGCCTGTTCTTAATTGCTGCTAATTCTGATGATGACCCCATCCCCACTGTTTCCTCAAGGCATCAGCTAGGCCAGAGTGATTTGTTACAAAATGAACGAAAGGAGTTCCTGCTTCCCTCAAAAATAAAGGGAGCTGAGCTGCAGTGTTGCATTGGGCTTCTCAGCCTTCCAACTCTTCCCTGCTCCCAGAATCCAGATGTAAGCTTTGCATGTTCCCCTTCCTGGGAGAGAACCAACTGTCAGAAGGGTATACAAGTTGCCCCTCTCCCCCACCCCACTCTTCACCTGAGCGGATCCTGGCTTTTCTTCCTCATCCTCTCTACAGTGCCTGGTAGACAAGTGCTACGTTGAAGAATACAAACCTCTTGTTAAGACTTGTCCTGTAGCTTGGTATTACAGATGTGCTATTAGTGCAATAAGGTGAAGGCTGTCTGCCCAGAGAAATACATAATTTATATAAGAAAATAAATTTCATAAGTAAATTGCCTTTTATGTCTCGGAGTTATTTTATACAGGATTCAAAACTAAGATCCCACATCACACTGCTTCTAGGCCTCAAGGTAAGAAGGGAAACAGAGCGGGAATTGATAACGAATGGTTGTCGAGAGAATGAGATCACCCACTTCAATGTGAAAGAACACAACCCTTAAATTAAGTTACAAAAAGTAGGCTCATTTAGTGCCTTTGCAGGTTTTCTAAAGGGACTCTAAAAGTAGAGCCAGGGCCCTGGGAAGTAAATGAACAAGCTTTTAATACAGCTCAGTTATGTAAAATACTGTACACTGTAAAAGATCTAGAAAACTAGAGCTTCAAGTCATGTTTTAAAAAAGCCATTAAGCTTAATTGAAAAACCAGGTATAGAGTACAAAACTGCAACAAGGGCCACGGTGACCCCACGGCGTCTAGCTCCCAAGTCCTTCATGCAGGGCTGGAGCCACAGTCAGTGGAGGTGTCGAACTGATCTGCTGTGTGGACACAGGCATGTCCAGCGCAGGGGTGGGGGGAGGCTGCACTGGGCCCCGTTGTCACTTGGGGATTCGTGAACTGGAAGAGGCCGCAGAAGATCAAGAACCAGTGGGCATGAAGGACTGAGCTGGAGCACCCCCCCAACCCCCAACTCTACCCCCAACCTTCAACCTCTGGGTTTTGGTACTTCCATGGAGCTGTGCTGGGTTCTTATAAGTTTACTTGTTAAATACTCTCCACAGTCGGGCCTGACACCTTGGTCTAATGCTGATGATCTCTCCAGCCCCCTCTCATGTTCTACAGTCTGTGGAGAGAAAGAGAATTAAATGAAGTCTCATGAAACAGTATATGTCCAAAGCTGCAGATACTAAGTCCAACTTAACCCTTCAGGAGACAAAACATCACAGATACTAGGAATCTTGTGATAGACTCCACAGGAAAATACAGAATCCTTAACAGGTGGAAGTCCTTGCTCTCCAAGCTACTAAACAAATCCTAGAAAAACATTTTCTGCCTATGAAGCTGACAAATAGAATAGGAAATAGGGTACCTCTTATTTCACTGTGCGCCGCCGAGGAGCCATTCAGCTGACCTTCTCTCACCATCCCTGCCGAACAAAACGCAGATCAGTATCCGATATTAGACCGGGAAGTCAAAACTCCTAATACGAAGAAAACCAACCCACCAAAGGGTAATGAAATAACATGGTCGAAGAAGGATGGCATTATTTAGTAATGAGGACATCACAGACAAGAGGATAAGGAGGTGGGGAGAATGAACTGGGTTAGTCTTTAGGTAAGAGGGAAGCAGTAAGGTCTGCGAGTGCACTAACAGTGCAAATAAAGCATTAAATGGGCAAGAGTGCGTCTGCTGTCCCTAACTCATTTAGAAGGCCAAATTTAGGTAAAAATCTAGGGATGGAGACGCGGAGCAGCATGCAAGTGAGCAAATTCAACCAAGGAGAAGAGTGAAAAGTAGCAGATGCTCTCACAACACAAAATCAGTTTCAACCTGTGCTGCCCAATATGGTGTCGTGAGCCACATGTGGCTCAATAGTTTTACATTAAAACCTTTGTTCCTCAGCCACGCAAACCACATTTCAATGCCCAAAAGCCACATGGGCATTTGGTTATGGTACTGGACAGGGAAGATAATATTTCTATCACTGCAGAAAATTCTATTGGACAGCCCTGGGATAGAAAATAGCATAGGAAAAAGTTTAAAACTAAACACGTGGAAGAAAATAGTCATCAGAAATATGAGCAATTAGAGTCTAAATGAATAAAAGCACAGTACTCCTACAAACTGGTACTGGTATTCCCCCTCTTGGAAAGAACTTTAGCAACAGCTATCAACCACTAAAATATTCTTGCCCTCTGACCTAGTAAAATTATACTGAGAACCCATCTGAATGAAATTACTGGCAAAAGGAGAAACTGTAGGGATGCAGATGTAATTCATTGCCAACAGTACTTACAACAGAATAAACTAGAACAAAATTAGAAACTGCCTAACGGGAAAAACTGGGTAAGCTAACATCCACATTGGATTTTTTTTTAAAGTGATAATGCTATAATTTCTTTTTTAAAGATTTTATTTATTTATTTGACAGACAGAGATCACAAGTAGGCAGAGAGGCAGGCAGAGAGAGGAGGAAGCAGGCTCCCTGATGCAGGGCTTGATCCCAGGACCCTGAGCCAAAGGCAGAGGCTTTAACCCACTCAGCCACAGTGGATGAGGCACCCCGTCATCCACATTGGATTATAACACAGTCATTAACACTAGTGGTTATCAAACCAGCCATACAGAAAAATATAGGAGACTAGATCACTGAATAAAAACAGTAACATGACTATGTATACTTTGGTTCACAATAATGAAAAAATGCACAGGAAAAATTGTTAATTGGAAATACACCAAAATAACTGCTTGTATTACAATAATGAATTATAAAATTTTTTCCTTTTCCCATTACTTGATTTTTCTGAAATAAATATACTAGAACCTACAGAATCTTTTGAATCCAAGCAACTTTCACTATGCAAAAGCAAGTACACAGCAAGTATGTCAGGAGCCTAGCAAATGTTCAGTGTTAAACAACAACAAAAGACCTCTTACCGCTTACTAGTAGGTACCCACAGAGACTCAAATCATAATCAAGGATGGAGGATAAGCTTGACTTGTTGTTATATGTTTTTAACCTAAAACCGCTCTGCTAGATTTCAAATCACAAACTCAGCTGACCACTCTACTAAAGCCCCCTGACCATACTGAAAATCCTTCATTTTTAGAAGTTCAGAATATTCAACTAAAAGATAGAGGAATCTGGGAAAAACCACTTTGGGAGGAAGACCAGAGAGCTAATAAAAGAATCTGTGACATTCTTTAATACCTTTTTTTTTTAAATAAAGATTCTGTTTATTTGAGAGAGAGAGAGAGAGAGAGAGCAGGAGCAGGGGGAGTGGCAGGCAGAGGGAGATGAGGAAGCAGGCTCCCCACTGAACAGGAAGCCCGATGCAGGGCTCAACCCCAGGACCCTAGGGTCATGACCTGAGCCAAAAGCAGACACACTTAGGTGCCCCTCTATAATACTTCTGATAATTTTTGTCGAGAGAAGATTTCGTTTAATAAGAACAGCTGTCCAGGGGGGGTTTTATTATTGTTTTTAATTTTAGCATCTTTCCTGGGCAGAAGATCTCAGAATGCAGATCAAAAGAAATATGTAGAGCTTGGTAGGTACCTCTTGTTTAATGACAATAGAAAATGCACAATGGAAAAGCCGACTCAAAGTCCTAAGTGTGGGCCAGCAGCAGAAGAATCTGAAACACTGCAGGCCAGCAGAAAACGCATCCCTAAGAAGAGAAAATTATTTTCATAAAAGAGACAAACCCAAAGGTTTGTCTTTTGAAAGTGTTTTCTAAAAACCATAAAAATACTAGAGAAGAACATAGGCAGTAACCTTTTCGACATCAGCTGTAACAGCTTTTTTCTAGATAGCTCTCCTGAGGCAAGGAAAACAAAAGCAAAAATAAGATACTGGGACTACATCAAAATAAAAGGCTTCTGCATGGGACGCCTGGGTGGCTCAGTTGCTTAAGCAGATGCCTTCAGCTCAGGTAATGATCCAAGGGTCCTGGGATCAAACCCCTTATTGCACTCCCCGCTCAGTGGGGTGTCTGCTGCTCCCTCTGCCAGCATCTCCCTCTGCTTCTCCCTCCACCTGCCCCTCCTCCTGTTTGTGCTGTCAAATAAATAAAATCTTAAAAAAAAAAAAAAGACTTCTGCACAGTAAAAGAAACAATCAGCAAAACTGAAAGGCAACCTACTGAATGGGAGAAGATATTTGCAAATGACATACCTGATAAAGGGTTAGTATCCAAAATACATAAAGAACTTAGCAAACTCAATACCCAAAAAACAAAGAGTCCAATTAAAAAATGGGCAGAAGACATGAACAGATATTTCTCCAAAGACATACGGATGGCCAACAGATACACAAAAAGATGTTCTTCATCACTTGCCATCAGCAAAGTGCAAATCACAACTACAATATCACCTCACACCTGTCAGAACGGCTAAAATCAACAACGTAAGAAACAACAATTGTTAGTGAGGATGTGGAGAAAAAGATACCCTCATGCACTGTTGCTGGGAATGCAGCTGGTGCAGCCACTCTGGAGAACAGTATGGAGGTTCCTCAAAAAGTTAAAAACAGAACTACCTTATGATCCAGCAATCAGACTACTGGGTATTTACCCAAAGAATACAAGAACACTAATTCAAAGGGACACATGCACTCCTATACTTAGAACAGCATTATTTACAACAGCCAAGATATGGAAGCAGCCAATTAAAAAGAATGAAATCTTGCCATTTGCAATGACGTGGATGGAGCTAGAGAGTAAAATGTGAAGCAAGATAAGTCAGAGAAGGACAAACACCATATGATCTCACTCACGTGTAATTTTAAGAAACCAAACAAATGAGCAAAGGGGGGTAAAGAGACAAATCAAGAAACAGATCTTAACTACAGAGAACCAACTGGTGGTTACCAGAGGGGAGGTGGGTGAGGGGATGTGTGAAACAGGTGATGGGGATTAAGGAGGGCATGTGTGATGAGCACTGGGTGATGGACGGAAGTGCTGAATTGCTATATTGTGCATCTGAAACTAATTTAACACTGTACGTTAACTAACTGGAATTAAAAACAGTAAAAAAGAGGTTTTCTGAAGTCTTCTGGAGGAAGGGTTGACACAATTTTTAGTGTTCATTTGTGGTGATGTCTTTTACAAATCTGGTTCCATTCTGATGGATAGCCGCTGATAATAAGGGCTTTGGAATTTCTCATTACAGTAGAAGTCCACTTAAAAAATCTGATTCACGGGGCGCCTGGGTGGCTCAGTGGGTTAAAGCCTCTGCCTTCGGCTCAGGTCATGATCTCAGGGTTCTGGGATCGAGCCCCGCATGGGGCTCTCTGCTCAGCGGGGAGCCTGCTTCCTCCTCACACTCTCTCTCTCTGCCTGCCTCTCTGCCTACTTGTGATCTCTGTCAAATAAATAAATAAAATCTTAAAAAAAAATCTGATTCAGAAAAGAAATCAAGGAATAATACTAGGTTTAGGAAAAGTTCTCTCTATATTAAACTACTGTACTTTATTAGGCCCCCTAAGATGCATCCGGATCGACAATGCAAATACATATCAACATAGAACTTTTCAAGAATATATACCACATACAACAGCAAAGTTTTAAAAAGCATTCTTCAATTTAGCAGATACCAAAAAGTTTGGCCTTTTTTAGGGTTACTGGGAACTTGCCTGGGGCCACTAATAAACTGAACTTCTATATCCATTTGGCTTTGTTAGAACCTGGAGGTAAAATGACAAATGAGTGTACCCCTAGACTCTATCTTAAATACCGTAATAGTGTTCAAATAGTATTTTTTAAAAAATGTGTTCTGTTTGTAAAGATAATGCACAATTACTGCCAGAAACGCTAACACAGAAACAAAATACTAAGAAAAACAAAACTTACATCCTACCACAGAAAGATAACCACAGTTAATTCAGTAAACATCACTCCAGATACTTCCCCATGCATACAGAAACAAAAACAGAATACATCTACAATTCTGTAGGAATGGGATGGACCGTGGTGGCGTTTTACAACCTGGTGTTCTTTACTCATATATTATGTCTCTAATGTTTTTTCAGGCAACAAAATTTTCCCTCTTATGGCTTCACTGTGTTCCATCAATTACGCAAATGCTGATGTATTTTTTTTTTTAAAGATTTTATTTATTCTTTTGACAGACAGAGATCACAAGTAGGCAGAGAAGCAGGCAGAGAGAGAGAGGAGGAAGAAGGCTCCCTGCTGAGCAGAGAGCCCGACACGGGGCTCAATCCCAGGACCCTGGGATCATGACCTGAGCCCAAAGCAGAGGCTTTAACCCACTGAGCCACCCAGGCGCCCCCAAATGCTGATGTATTTAATAAAGTCTATTAACTGGAGTATTTTAGGTTGCTTCCAACTTTTTTTTGCCATTATAAAAAAAATGATTTTATTTCCATACCTTTATCTCTATACAATTGTGTAGTATAATTGTGCAATTGTCCAATTATCTCCTTAGGAGAAATTTCTTTTTTTCTTTTTTTTTTTTTAAAAGATTTTATTTATTTATTTGACAGACCGAGATCACAAGTAGGCAGAGAAGCAGGCAGAGAGAGAGGAGGAAGCAGGCTCCCCGCTGAGCAGAGAGCCCGACGCGGGGCTCGATCCCAGGACCCTGGGATCATGACCTGAGCCGAAAGCAGAGGCTTTAACCCACTGAGCCACCCAGGCACCCCTCCTTAGGAGAAATTTCTAAGATAAATTTGTATCAAGTGGGATTTCTAGATCAAAGGTTTTTAAATTTTGAACATATTCCAAACTTCCCCTTCAGAAGAGCTGTACAAACTTTACCTTCCCATCAACACGACGTGAATATATTTCTTTCCTCACAGCTTTAGCCAAAACTGAGTAATTTGTCCTTCTTTTCAGTTTTGAAATCTGTATTTTAATTGCATTTTACTGAGAACTAGTGAGGTTGAGTATTTTTTCATTCTTCCTACTTCTATAATAAACAGCTGGAATATGTCTTTGTCCACTTTCTTACTCTCCAATGGCATTTTAGTCTAATTTGAAGACTGACCATGATCTCCTTTCCTAATACAGGTGGAATTATATTTCTTACGTTGGTAATGATTTTACTCATCACAGATACATAAAAGGTCAAAGAGCTATTGCTCTCAGTCTCAAAATTCACCTTACCTGATCTACCCCTTGTGGATATCTCACATGTCAGCCGCTTGAAATATTCTGGGAGATCAGCATATTCATTTCCATAGGAGATGACCTTAATTCCTTTGTCCAGCATGTTTTCTCGAAGCTTCTTGAACTCATCCACATCTCCTCTCCGAACGAGCATGAAATGTTCTAAGTCAGATTTATGCTTCACAGCTTCCAGAAAAAGGGCTTGGAAAGTGGTGTCATCCACAGTCCAGCCACAGCCCAGGAAAAGGAATGACTTGTTTTCATAGAGTTTCTGAATCTCTCTCTTGCGGGAAAAGAAACAACACGTTAATGACACTGTGAAGACACATGTAAGACATGTCCGAAACAAAAAGGTCAACAGGATCATAACTACAACGTTTAACAGACTGTGATGGCCAATTAACCAAATTGCAAGATCAGACTCCTTTGTGGGATGAATATAAAGAAGGTATATTCATCCCACAAAGGAGTCTGATCTTATTGTTTATTCCTATAACTTGATGACTGGTCTAAAATTTTATCTTTACTGGACATTCTACTGCTCTCTATTCAGGCTTTCACTGAGTAGGCAGGGGGCTACTTGCTATACAGCTTATCTGTCAGATCTGTATGTCCAGAGGCCATAAGGCACTGAGAAGTTTTCAATATATCTTACTCTTCCCTTTTTTTTTTCTTTTTTTTTTTTAGATTTTATTTATTTATTTGACAGACAGAGCTCACAAGTAGGCAGAGAAGCAGGCTGGGGTGGGAGGGAAGCAGGCTCCCTGTTAAGCAGAGAGCCCGATGAGGGGCTCGATCCCCAGACCCTGAGATCATGACCCGAGCCATAGGCAGAGAGGCTTAACCCACTGAGCCACCCAGGTGCCCCCCTCTTTCCATTTTCTAGATCATTATTTTCCTTTTTTTGCTTTATAAACTGAACCATGGGATCACCAGAGAAGATAATTCCATTACCAGATTTGCTAAAAAAAAAAAAAAGAAAAAAAAAAGACACTTACCAAGAACATTAATATGTATGTGTGTATATATATGCATATATATAATATACAAACATCAGAGATGATTCTGCTCTAGGGATCACTCAATGTCAAAGATGGATGTAATAAAAAGACATGTCAGGGAAAGTATAGGTGAAAAAAAGTCCCTTATGCTTTAGAAAGTATTACATTTCCCTGGTTTTTCTTTTGCTACGTCATATAAAAAGACATTATCGTTCTAAGTGACCTACTCCTGAAAACAGCCAGTATACACCGTTCTCAGAGTTGGGGGGCCAGTGAATTTTCTCCAAATAACCCTGGCCAGAGAGTGCTTTACACATTATGTGTGAACAAGTCTAAAACTTGTATCTCAAAACACCCACAAGTCTTTTCCACAAAGTTTTATCATCCTACTTAGAATTTCTTTGCACTGAGCAGTAAGTGTGATAATTCAATATAAGCCTACCACCATTCACACACAGTCTCTTCAAAATGTATGTTTCTAGAGTGACTGGTCGGTAAAAAAGTGCATATATTATTACTGGCACAGAGGTGGTTTCATACTGTAATAAACCAAATGATGAGGAAGGGTAATAATGTCATCTTTGTAGGCAGGGAGGATGCTGGTGACAGAATGCCATCTGCTGGCTGTCAATCAAGAACAAAGTAAAGGGGGCGCCTGGGGGCTCAGTGGGTTAAAGCCTCTGCTTTTGGCTCAGGTCATGATCTCAGGGTCCTAGGATCGAGTCCCGCATCGGGCTCTCTGCTCACCAGGGAGCCTATTTCCTCCTCTCTCTCTCTCTCTCTGCCTGCCTCACTGCCTACTTGTCATCTCTGTCTGTCAAATAAAATAAATGAATAAAATCTTTGGGCCCCTGGGTGGCTCAGTGGGTTAAGTCTCTGCCTTTGGCTCAGGTCATGATTTCTCAGGGTCCTGGGATTGAGCCCCACATCGGGCTCTCTGCTCAGCAGGGAGCCTGCTTCCTTCTCTCTTTCTCTGCCTGCCTCTCTGCTTACTTGTGATCTCTCTCTGTCAAATAAATAAATAAAATCTTTAAAAAAAAAAAAAAGAACAAGGTAAAAACCTCCGGCTGGACACCTGAAAAGACATTCTGCATTTCCTAAACTAGCACATGCACAACCACAAGCTAAGAAGCACAGAAGGAAAGCTTCACCTTCCAGTTTTAACTCATGGGGAAAACGTTATCCCGTGAAGACCGAGCGTGTATTCAGAGGTTTCCCAGGAAGGCTTTCCTGCGACCAGCAAGAGCAGCGCCACTCACCATAACTTCAGTGTTCCTGAGCACATTCTGGTACCCAGCTGGATGGAGGACAATGCCACTAGGATTAGTGTAGACCCCGTGGATGTGTAAGACGCTCAGCTTCCGCTTCTCCTGAGCCCACTCTAGAACCTGTATAACACAAATATGGCTCAACCAAGTTGGCAGGGCTGAGCATTTGCTTAAAGGTCCCCATGGGCACGAGGCTGCTGGCATGACACTTCATGATACCGTAGGGCAAACATTTAAGACTTAGTGTGGCTTCAGTTTCCATTCCAGGCACGGCTGTTAGGGCTGATGGAAGCATGCCTGGTGATTTCGCTTTGAACGTAACCATCAAAAACTGAAGTGTCATCATTTGCAGAAATGCTAGGGCTCATACCACTGGTGATACCCATGACAGTTTGGGAAGACTGTTTCAGCAAAGATCCCCAAGGTATCACACATCCTATATCCAGGCACTGTGCAGTCCTTTTTCACACTTACTCCAGGCTTGGCTACTGGCTTGTTTCAGCCAACAGGGCCTTAGCAAACAGGATGCAAGCAGCAGCTTGAAAAATGTTGGCACAGATTTCATTTCCCTTTTGTGGCTTCTGGAAGCCGGCACCATCACATAAGAAGCCTCAGCTAGCCTCCTAGAGATACGTGGCCCAGCCAAATGCCCATACCGGCAGACATGGGAGCAGGGCCATCTGACAGCAACCCCGCCTGGGCCAAACCACCTCGTGACTGCAGCCACGTGGGTAACCAGCAAAACCAGCACGAATGCCCCGGTTCTGAGCCTAGCCCAAATGCTCACTTCACGATATCAGGTGCAAATAAAATGTTTGAAGCCCCAAAGTTTCCGGGTGGTTTTTTTTGTGCAGTGGATAGCAACTCTGTCCCCTGAGTTACCTAAAAGGCTACCAGTGAAAAATAATCACTTAGATGACAAGGGTAAAGAGAGACACCTGGATGTCACTGTTCCATTTCCTCAAGGACTTGAGAAAGCATAATTTCATTCTCCTATCATTCTAGAGAAAATCAGGTTTGGGTTAGGGAAGAGGCACAGAGATGCTGCACGTTGAGTAACACCAGGTTGCAATCTCACCACCAGTCAAGGGCGTTAATGCACTTGATTTCAATACTGCCCTCTTGTGGACTAAAACCACAAAGCAAACCTTCCAGGATGAAAATGCAAGAGAAAAGAGCCAAGTCTGAGAGAAACCCCTTATTTTGAAAAGGCCCTTATGCTTCTGTTGCTGGTCATAATCCCAGGAGATTATATCAGGAACATCAGAGAAGCTGTTTCTTGCCATTAATATTTGAATTTCGTTCAATCATCTATGATTTCAAAAAGTATTTACTGAGCACCTGCTACGTGCCAAGTACTATCTTAGACGTCAGGGTAAGGGCTGATGCAGTATCTGCGCAAATGGAGACAAACAGTGAGAAAACAAACCGAGATTAAAAACTGAAAGTTACAGTAAAGTGCCATGAAAGAAATGGGTAAAAATAATAAGGACAGGCCCCTTCAAAAAACGTAAGGGCAGGTCAGAGAGAGACTTACAGGCGAAGAAGGAGCTGACCATACCAAGCACGCAGGTAACAGGTGGGAAACATGCCAGCCAGAGCCAACCAGCCTTCACGGCACCATTTCTTTACATTTGATTTCTTTTTAAAACCTGACCGCAAGCTCGGCCAAATCACAAGAATGGCATTGTAGCTGCTGCTCTGGCAGAGACAGTACTGTGACAATAAATGTCAGCGGGTGAATCAGTTTTCTATCCAAACTGTTTATCTGGGCTCTAAGTCAGACAAAAAGGTAGGTTCCTTGGAAAATAAAGTGGAGAAGGAAAATTGCAAAATACAAAGCAGGACAAATGAGACTTGGTAGCATTTTATAACCTGTTTTTTCTTTCTTCCTTCTTCATTTCATCATCTCTGATTATGGTAATGGAAATATTTTCCTTTTCATGGCTTCACTGTATTTCATCAATTAAGTAAATGTTAGTCCATCTACAGAATCTCCTACTGGTGTGGAAGTTCAAATTACAAACTCAAGTGACCATTCTAATAAAAAAGCCTTATCTTCTTAGTTGACATAGATCAACATCTATAATTCAGTATTATGGTAAGTGGCTTAACTACATACAGCATGGGCTGTATTAAAAAAAAACAAAACACAACTCTCCTGAGGTTTCCACTGAACATCAACTTCAGCCCAGCTATCACTTGGCTTGAAAGTTGCTCTTCAGACATCAAAAAGTAGTGTTCATACATTTCTTATAGAAGCCACGAAGAATATATCCTAAGAAAGAACTCTAAATCAGTATTGTGCTCATCTGATATTAGCAAATGTTAAAAAGATCTTACAGTTTAAAAGACTTCCTATAACCTTGCTTTGAAATTGCGTGAAATTGTCAAAACTCACAGACCTGAATACTTTTCAGAGCTGTGCGTTTTACTCTGTATTGATTTTATCTCAAAAACGAAAAAATAAAAATCCAACTAGGGACAAGAATCTTCCTTTATACCTCAACATAAATACCAGCAGTGTATAATATACCAACTAGAAAACAGTTTTTCTGATGAAGATACAACCCACTAGCCTGAAGAAGAGACCAATCCTTTACTTGTTACCTTTTTCTCATCAGTAAGGTCAAGGGATTCGAGTTGTTTTCCCTGATCTGCTGCATACAGTTCCAGGAGATTATCAAAATTTGTAGTTAATACCAGGGCTCCATTTTCCATCAGGTGAAGAACCGACTGAAGAAGCTGTTTTCCAGAATCTTCCATCTTTGACTCCAAATCATCAAATACTTCATATAAACAGTCCTTGAAAAACGTGGATCGAACATTACTAGTTCGCTGGGGAGGGATTAGAAAGAGAAAAATTAATTCCACGTGTTTTGTCGGTCACTTGTTTTGATTTCAATAATACAGCAAATTTTTGAAGAATACTGTACTTAAGAATAAGGATAAAATATTGTCTACCTCAGAAAGTTATACTAAGAAAAACGGGAAACATGCCATGTGCTTAGCACAATGCCTAGCACATAGTAAGTGATCAGTACTATTACATCACATGCAAATAAGCATAAATTCTCTAAACAAGCATTTTTATAGATTGAAGAAAATGGGCATGGTCAAGATGTTTATGGATTTAGGAAAAATGGCTTATCTTATCCCTGCCTGCTTTTTTCCCTTAGCATAATTCAGGAATTTGTTTACAGGTATGCTGGGAAAAATACTATATAACAAAGGTTACCATAAATCTGCATTTTGCAACTGTTTTTAAAAATACCAAACATTAATCAGTTCTAAGAAGACTTCCTTTGTTTTTTAAAAAATTTATTTATATCTTTTAAGATTTTTTAAAAAACTTATTCATTAGAGAGAGAAAGAGAGAGAGAACACGCGCACATGAGCAGAAGGGAGGGTTAGAGAGAAAGGGTGAAACAGACTCCCTGCCCAGCAGGGAGCCCAATGCAGGGGCTGGATCCCAGGACCCGGAGATCATGACCTGTGCTTACGGCACACGATTAACCAACTGAGCCACCCAGGTGCCCTTCCTCCTTTTTTACATATGGTTTACCTGAATAAGGGCTCTCCCAGTTTCATTCTGAGTATAGGTAAATATCTCAATGACTAATGAGGAAATAGAATACAAACCCCTGGTAGAAGGTGGCTTTATAACTTAAAAGAAGTGAGCCCAAGGACACAGGAATTGCAAAAGGAATGTAACTACGTAATGTGCTATAACAAATGTCTAATTCCTATCTTGTTCCTGCAACTATCAGGCCGTTGGATAGTATCAAAGCAAGAATCAGTTCATAAAGGCCCCAGTATTTCCCAAACTCCAAGTAACTGTACTCAGCTACTATAACAGAGGTGTCTGAGCTCCTTTCGTTTTTCCTCAAATCAGTCCCCCTACCTTCCTGGTTTTGTGTCTCCTTCTAAATAGCTCAATGCTCAGAGAAAGATCTGTTTCCATGGAACCACGTAAGCAGATTCATAAAATACACTTCCATTTGCAAATTCTTTTCCTAATTTTTCAAAGAACTTTATAAAATTATCCAGTCTTTAAATTATACCTACCAACTAGAAGAAATGGTAAATATTTAAACATTGGAAAACTAGAGCACAGAGGTGAAACTAAAACCACAAAGCGAAGGTGGTGACACGCCCTGAAGTTTATCTAGTCTGTCAATCACTAGTCCATGCAACATCTACCGTTAGACAGGATTCTCATGATACGCTGTTGTCAGTGGGCTCAGAGTCTCTTCTGGTGCTAGACAGATGGTATAGCCCATATTTATGTGGCTAAGAATGTGGGGCATGCTTTTCAACTGTGACTTGAACAATCCGATCAGAAACAGTGAAGAATTTACAACCATACTTAATGAATTTCACCACATACATGAACTATATAAAAAATATGACTCCCCTTTAGTATCTACCAAAACCACAATCCATTTACCCTACAGTCTCGCAATCCCATCTCTGGGAATATATTCCACAGATATACTACAAACAAATGAAATGACATACACAAGGTTATCACTGCTCTGTTATCTGTAATAATAAAGGACTGGAAACAAGCCATGCAATCTGCGTGTAGGAAATTGAGATGGCCAAGAACCCATAAAGGAGGCCAGTATGGAAAGATCTCCAGGATATACTACTAAGTAAAATAAACAAGATACTGAACAGTACATTTAGAGTGTTACCTTTTGACATGGGGGATGGAAGAGGTAGTGAGATAGAATAAATCTAGTCCTATTTTGTTTGTTTTGCGAAAAAGGAACACTGAAAGGATACTCAAAAAGTTAGTAAGAGTGGTGACCTATCCGGGAGGGGTGAGTTTGGGAAGAGGAGGTAGACAAAGACATGGTGGGAATGAGATGTTGCAATGTACATAAACCTTTTTACCTCATTTTGATTTCTGCAAGGTGCATACATAATATCTATTCAAAAAAGCAAAACTAAGCTTAAAATTAAATAAAAACTATGGTGATTTCAAGAACTTCCCTGTTGTGTTTTGTATCTTCATTTTGTACTCTGATTCATACTCCAGCGCCAGTTTAATCATTACACACACAGATAAAAATACCTGCGTATACAAATGGGTAATTATGGGTGTGGACTATTTTCTTGCTTGTAAGGAAAGAAATACAAAAGGTTAAAAGCCTGGGAATAAATGTTCTAAGTCACTTATTTGAGCTATATCTTAGTTCTATTTCTTTAAGTTCCTACATCTTGTGTAGCGACACAGAGAGGAAGGAAGAGGCTTTCTGTAGCTGTGCTGATTTCTTCAGACTTTTTTTAAAATTATTTCTTTATTTCTTTTATTTATTTCCTCAGACTTAAAACGAACATTTCTTTCTCTTGAAGTATGTGACCCTAGAACTAAATTTCCCACCAGTAGCCTAAGCAAAGACAAAGGAATGAAAACAAACAAGGAGGTTCCATAGTCAAAAGGAAATGCCAAACTCCCACACAATTTTATGGACGTTTTCTTATTCACTTAAAACAGTGAAATGAAACCAATGGTACTGGAGCTCCTTCTACCCTTAACTCTCATTTTTCTGATCCCAGATACAGTAAAAACAAAATCCTGACTCTTTCTCACCAAAGTTACTGACATTCATAGTGTACTTACTATGTGCCAAACACTTCATATACATTATCTAACTTACTCTTCGTGAGTTAAGTAGTATTAACCCAGTTTTACAGATGCAAAAATAGATTCTGAGAAGTGAATTTTCCCAAAGTCCCAGTGCATTTAAATGGCAGAGTCTGATTCTGAAACCCAAGTTCTCTGTACTGAATGCACAATATCACCTCCCTAGTGTAAGAAACACCTGCCTCTCTGCCTACTTGTGATCTCTCTGTCAAATAAATAACTAAAATCTTCAAAAAAATAAAGTAGGTTTCAAAACACAGCCCATGGTCCCTGTGGATCTCTAAGATTCTTTAAGGAGTTTGCAAAGTAAAATTATTTTCATAATAATATTAAGGTCATTTCTGTCTTTTAAACTGTGCCGATATGTGCACCAATGGTACAAAAGCAATCGTGGGTAAAACTGCTGGTGACTTAGTGTGAATCAAGACAGTATAACTCAGCTGTGCCTGTAATCACTGCATTCTTCATGACCAAAGACTTAGAAAAAAAGTCCCAGTTTCACTTAAAAATGTTCTTAATGAAGCAGTAAAAATTATTGTATTAAATCCCGACCCTTCCTTTTAAAAGTCTGTATGAAGAAAGAGGAAATGTGCACAGAGCACTTCTGCTGCAGCCCGAAGTATGATGGCTGTCTCCGGGCAAAACATTTGTGTGATTGAACTGTTAGCTCAATTATCCGTTTTTTCATCAAACATTATTTTTACTTGAACAAATGATAAACTAATCATTCGGAGTTGGGTATTCTCAGGCATTTTTGAAAAAACAAATGAAGCGAGCCCGCCATTTTGAGGGAAACAATTGAGGACTGCTGTTATGGTTTCCTATGACAAAAGTGGAGCTTTCAAGCAAAAACCAGAAATTAAAAAAAAAATTATTTAAAATCAATTTAGTTAATATATAGGGTAGTACTAGTTTTAGGGGTTGAATTTAGTGATTTATCAGTTGCATGTAATACCCAGTGCTCATTCCATCAAGTGCCATCTTTAATGTCCATCACCCCATTACTCCCTCCCCTCCAGCAACGCTCAGTTTTTTTCCCTATAGTTGTCTCTTATAGTTTGTCTCCCTCTCTGTTTTTAATCTTATTTTTCCTTCCTTTCTCCTATGTTCATCTGTTTTGTTTCTTAAATTCCATATATAAGTGAAATCATATGGCATTTGTCTTTCTGACTTAATTCACTTAGCATTATACCCTCCTGCCCCATCCACATCATTGCAAATGGCAAGATTTCATTCTTTCTGATGGCTGGCATTATATATATTATGTATCTTCTTTATCCATCCATCTGTCCAGGGACATCTGGGTTCTTTCCATGTTTTGGCTATTGTGGACATTGCTGTTATAAACACCGGTGTGCATGTGCCCCTTTGAATCACTGTTTTTGTTTCATTTGTATAAATACCCAGTAGTGCGACTGCTGGGTTATAGGGTAGCTCTATCTTTAACTTTCTGAGGAATCTCCACACTGTTTCCCAGAGTGGCTCACCAGTTTGCATTCCCACCAACAGTGTAGGAGGGTTCCCCTTTCTCTACATATTCACTGACACGTGTTGTTTCCTGACTTGTTAATTTTATAGCCATCCTGACTGGTGTGAGGTGGTATCTCATGGTGGTTTTGATTTGTATCTCCCTGATGCTGAGTAATGTTGAGCATTTTTTCATGTGTCTGCTGTTAGTCATCTGAATGTCTTCTTTGGAGAAATGTCTGTTCATGTCTTCCTGCCCATTTCGTGACTACATTTTTTTCTTTTTTGGGTGGTGAGTTTATAGATTTTGGGTACTAGCCTTGTATCTGGTATGTCATTTTTGAATATCTTCTCCCATTCTGTAGGTTGCATTCTAGCTTTGTTGACTGTTTGCTTTGCTGTGCAAAAGAAAATGTTTATCCTGATGAAGTCCCAATGGTTCATTTTTGATTTTGTTTCTGTGCCTTTGGAGAAGTGCCTAGCAAGAAGTTGGCTGTGGCCAAGGTCACAGAAGTTGCTGCCTGTGTTGTCTTTTAGGATTTTGATGGCTTCCTGTCTCACATTTAAGTCTTTCATCCATTCTGAGTTTATTTCTGTGTGTGGCATAAGGAAATGGTTCAGTTTCATTTTTCTGCACATGGCTGTCCAATTTTCCCAACATCATTTTTTGAAGAGACTGTCTTTTTTCTATTGGACATTCTTTCCTGCTTTGCCAAAGATCAGTTGGCCAAAGAGCTGAGGGTCCATTTCTGGGCTCCCTATTCTGTTCCGTTGGTCTATGTATCTGTTTTTGTGCCAGTACCATGCTGTCTTGATGATTACAGCTTTGTGATAGAGCTTGAAGTCCAGAATTGTGATGCCTCCAGCTTTGGTTTTCTTTTTTAACATTACTTTGGCTATTTGGGGTCTATTCTGGTTCCAAACACATTTGAGAACTGAAAAACCAGAATTTTAGAAAACTCTAATGGGCCACCAGGAGCTTGACAACCTCCAAATACTTATGTGATGAGACTGGTGGTATTATTGATGAATGTAATTTTTGAGCTGTGTAGTGAAATGTGTCAATATCTAGAGGATATATGTAACTCAGTGAACCAAGATTTTCTAAATGACAGATGCATGATGTTACAAAATCATGCATGGGCGAAAGATTTATTCTAAGTGCAAGATGGATCATGGATTTTAATGCAACAGAATAGGAAAAGTTCAGATTCCATATTACCATTAATAGGGATGTGATTTCAGATTCCATACTGCTATTAATCTTTAGGAAGGAAGCTACCACTTAACTGAGTTTTTAGTGTAGCATCAACAGTGAATATCTGTAAGTATCTAAAAAGACTATTAAAATACTTCTTTCTTGGGGCACCTGGGTGGCTCAGTGGGTTAAAGCCTCTGCCTTCGGCTCAGGTCATAATCTCATGGTCCTGGGATCAAGCCCCGAGTCGGGCTCTCTGCTCAGTAGGGAGCCTGCTTCTCCTCTGTCTCTGCCTGCTGCTCTGCTTACTTGTGATCTCTCTCTGTGTCAAGTAAATAAATAAAATCTTAAAAAAAATAAAAAATAAAAAACAAAAACTTCTTTCTTTGCCAGCTACACACCTGTGAGACCTGACTTTTTCCATATACTTAAACCAAAACAACACACGGTATTTACAGCAGATAGGAGAATGCAGTTGTCTTCTATTAAGCCAGATATTTAAAAGATTTTTTAAAGTGTGAAACGATACTATTAATTTTTAATTTCTGGAAACTGTAATTATTTTCCACAAACATGTTAATTACGTTTACATGTGATAGGCTTATTGGTACTGTTAAGTAAATATTTTAAACATTTCTCAATTTTTTTAAATTTTATTTATTTATTTATTTTTAAAGATTTTATTTATTTATTTGACAGACAGAGATTACAAGTAGGCAGAGAAGCAGTCAGAGAGAGGAGGAAGCAGACTCCCTGCTGAGCAGAGAGTCCAATGTGGGGCTCGATCCCAGGACCCTGGGATCATGACCTGAGCTGAAGGCAGAGGCTTTAACCCACTGAGCCACCCAGGCGCCCCCATTTCTCAATTTTTAATAGTGAATATTGACAGATATATTCTACAGAAACAAAAGCTACTTGAGTTTCTCAATAATTTTTAAGAGTATATAAAGGAGTCTTGAGACCAAAAAATTTGATAATTTCTCCTCTACTGCAACTGACACTAACCCACAACAAATTTTAAGGTTAGTAATAAATTTTCATCCAAAGATAATTAGTGACCCCAGTTTGATGTTTGTTGGGTATACGCTTACTGACACTGACTTCAAAACTTCTCATTACTTTCAATCACAATTCACCCAACTAGTAAAATCACGCTTTCTGTTCTCAGGAGACCACTGTGATGGATGAGTGAAGGTTAAAGCCAAGACGAGAGTGGCATGACAACACTGTACATCCTAGTCTGAAAGAGAACGTCTTCATCCACGGACCAGTCTTCCTAGTCTAACACAGTACTCATGAGCCTTTTTTTTCCCCCCAAAAAAGATATCATTTTTATTAACTAACTGGCTGACACACTTCTGTAATACTTTTCCTTTAAATTTTTTGGCTACGTACTCTTTAATTACCTTTTTATACAACAACAATTTTGTATTTTTTAAGACATTAAAAAAGTTTTCTTTCCTCTTTGCTCTCGTGTGCTTTATCAGATATTAATACAGCCACTCTCACTTTCTATTGATTAGTATTTGAATTACACATTTTCTATCCTTTTACCTTTAACAACTCTACTGACCTACAATTCTCATAACATACAATTCACCTATTTGAAGTGTAAATTCAATGATTATTTATAGATTCACAGATACCGCAACTGTCACCACAGTCAATTTTAGAACATGTCATCATATCAAAAGAAACCACGAGGCCTTTAAATATCACCCGGCTGCCCTCCATCTGTGCTCTAGTCCTTGCCAACTACTAATCAACTTTCTGTCTCTAACAGATTTCCTTATTCTGAACATTCTGCATGAATGCAGCCATCTAATATGTGGTCTTTTGGGACTGGCTTCCATTACGCTAAGGGTCATTCAAACTGCAGCATGTTATCAGTACTGAACTCCCTTTAATTGGCAAGTAGTATTCCATTGTATGGATGTGCTGCATTTTGTTTATCCACTTGACAGTAGATGGACATCTGGGTTATTTCTACCTTGTGCCTATTATGAATACTGCTACCCACATTTGTGTGTGAGCTTCTGTATGGACATATGTTTTCATTTCTCTAGGGTCTATCCAGAAGCAGAATTGTTGGGTCAGACGGTAACTCTATATTTAATTGTTTGAGGAACTGCTAGACTGTGTTTCACATTGTCTGCACCATTTCACAATCCCAGCAGTAGATGAGGGATTCAGTTTCTCTACAGCCTCACCAACATTTAACTGACCTTCTGAGTCTAGCCATCTGGTGCATGTGAAGTATACCTCAAGTGGTTGTGATGTGGATTTTTCTAATGACTACTACATGAAAAGATGCTCTACGCCTTTACATGCGCTCACTGGCACATGGAGCCACGTCGATTCAAATCCTTTGAATTATTTGCTTTTTTTATTGTTAAGCTATAATAGTTCTTTATTCTGGACACTACACCCTTAGGAGATAAATGAATTGCTAATATTTTCTCCTGTTCTCGGGCGGGGGGGGGGGGGCAGGGGGGGGGGGCTGACTTTTTACTTTTTTGAGAGTGCTCTTTGAGCCCGAGAGCTTTTATGTTTGGTAAGGTGCAGTATATCTACTGTTCCTTTTGTTACTTGTGCTTTTTGGTGTCGTGTTTAAAAAACTGCTGCCAGGTCCAAAGTCATGAAGCTGTCAATCTGTTTTCCTCTTGGAGTTTTATAGTTTTAAGTTCTTTTATTTAGGTCTTTAATCCATTTTGAATTAATTTTGTGTATGGTGTAACACAGAGGTCCTATGAACTCTTTAAAGCTTACTAATTATTAGCTTACTAATTATTTACACTGTTCTAGATTAGTAACATTTTATCACAATTAAGGACAAAGAAATGAGAAGAGGAAGTAAAAGGTACTAAGTTTCTGAAATGAGTCATGAACCAAGAGGAAATTACTTTTAAATGGCTCTCTTTTAGGCTAACTTTTAATGACACTTCTTTCCTATACGCCCAAGGGCCTGGGAAGAGGGTGTGGGAATCAACACTAATAATTTACTTTATAAGGGGCGCCTGGGTGGCTCAGTAGGTTAAGCCTCTGCCTTCAGCTCAGGTCATGATCTCAGGGTCCTGGGATCGAGTCCTGCATCATGCTCTCTGTTCAGCAGGGAGCCTGCTCTCCCCCCACCCCCCCGCCTGCCTCTCTGCCTACTTGTGATCTCTGTCAAATAAATAAATAAAATCTTTAAAAAAATTTTACTTTATAACAAGAGTTTTTTTTTTTTTCAAAAATATGTGATTTATTAAGATTTAGAACATGATTTGGCTACTCTATTATTTCTAAGTATATCTTAAATGAATTCTGATTTTTGAAGGCATTTTGAAGACAGTGCAAACAAGGAGATCCTTATTATTCATGAACTGGTATCCAACTCAGCTTGATAAGACAAGACAAAATTCCTTATAAATATTCTGAGTGATCGCCTTTAAAAGAAACATTTAAAGAAATGGTGTTGCTTAACCCAAAAAGGGTAAGAATGATCTCTAATCTTTCTGGGGTTCCCTAAAAGGCATGGATGGCAGGGAATGCCACTATCACAGTAATGAGCAGAGAAAAAATAAATTCAAAACACAGCAATAATGGGACAGTGGTCTCATTTTTGTAAATATAAAGACCTCAACATCATTACTGCCACCATCTCACAGACACACAAAGACAAACAGACACACACACGCAAGCATCAAGATAACTACCCTGAATAGGGTCCATTAACAGACCTTTTGTGGAAGAGCCAAGAGTTATGCAAATCTATAAGCTAAAGGGGCACCTGGGCGGTTAAGCCTCTAGACTCTGGATTTCATCTTGGGTCATGATCTCGGGGTTGTGAGATCGAGCCCTCCTTCCTACTCTACTCTGGGTGTGGAGCCTGCTTAAGATTCTCTCTCTCTCTCTCTCCATCTGCCCACCCCCCCTCAAAAATCCATAAGCTCGCAATGAATATCCTTGTCAAATTCAGCACATGTGTCACAGTTTCAGGAAATAATGCCAAGATACACAGGAGGATACTCACAGGAGAGAGTTTCTGGATAAGGTCATGGGCAACATGGACAAGGTTTTTGTCTTCATGGAGACATTTCTGAAATTTTCTGCTCTCCTCATCTTCTAGAAGATCAAAATCAATGGCGGCATCCAGTAAGGCCTGAATCAACCCCTTCCAGGACTTCAGAGCTGGAACCTGAGGTGCCACCGCAGCACTAATGCCTGTTCCAATCACCAGCACAAGTTCCCGAGGCTTCTTCGTTTTTAAGCTTGGAAGCAGCTTCCTGAAAAAGTCAACCAAACGAAGAGGATTGGGAATGTCCAAAAGATAGGAGACACATGGAAAGGCTGTTGAAAATCATGGTTTTCAGCTATCACTTTCATAGTTGCAAAGAGGATATTAACAGTTTCTGATACCTCTCCTGAGTATCTTAAGCAAAAAGACCAGAATATTGTGCCAAGGCTTGCTGAAAAACCTATTTCAGGAATCCTAAGAGGCAATCTTTAAAGGTTTTTTGTTTGTTTGTTTCTGTTTTTTTGAAGATTTTATTTATTTGACAGACAGAGATCACAAGTAGGCAGAGGCAAGCAGAGAGAGAGGAAGGGAAGCAGGCTCCCCACTAAGCGGAGAGTCCGATGCGGGGCTCGATCCCAGCACCCTGGGACCATGACCTGAGCTGAAGGCAGAGGCTTTTACCCACTGAGCCACTCAGGTGCCCCCTAAGAGGCAATCTTAAAAACAATTTTCTCCCTCATAGTTCTTTGAATCTAAGAAAACCCACTAACAGTAGGAAAAGAACCAATTAAATTATAGCCCAGCTGAGTTCTGCGAACTAAATTATATTTCAAACCAACATTAAATTTCAAAAAACATGGATTCCAGAGAGAAAAGAAATCCATACAAATTAAATTCCTATTGTTGAGAGATATAAAACAAGAGATGAAAGAAAGCCAAAGTTAAGCTCAATTTTGTAAACACTAGTACGATAAAATTGAGCATGACTAAACTGAGAATGAGACCATCAAGTATGGGAACACATTTCACTTACATTTTGTTCTAGATTTCTATCTGCAAGGCAAAAAGGAAAAAAAAAGAGGAAGAAAAAAAAGTAGCTAACAGAATTCTGAAAACACGGGAGCTTCACGTTACCTAAATAAACAAAGCTATAACTATTCAACAGATATGACAAGAAGTGGAAAACATTCCTTTCTTACCATGAGAAGCACGGAGTTCTGTCTTGAAGAGAAGTACAGACACAAGTTTTGTGTTTTGGTTCTCCATACCCCACTCCACCCCACCCCCCACACTTCAGTCTGGAAACTACATTAAAATATGTTTGAAATATTTACTCACTTTAATTTTTGCTGATGGCAGGTGTTTTCCAAGAAACTGCCTTTCTCAATTTTTTGTCAAAATAAAAGAAAAAGGATTTGCATTTTGGTATAACATAAGAAATAGTACTTTAGGGGCGCCTGGGTGGCTCAGTGGGTTAAAGCCTCTGCCTTCGGCTCGGGTCATGATCTCAGGGTTCTGGGATCGAGCCCCGCATTGGGCTCTCTGCTCAGCGGGAAGCCTGCTTCCTCCTCTCTTTCTGCCTGCCTCTCTATCTGCTTGTGATCTCTGTCTGTCAAATAAATAAATTAAAAAAAAAAAAAAAAGAAAGAAACGGTACTTTAAGCCTTGGGAAACCTGTTTTGGGGAAACAAACCTTGCAACTGCCTTCCCTATTTCCAACTCCAGCACTTGGTCATTCAACAACTATGAAAAACTTACCAAGTACCAGATACTATGGTTGGTACTAGTGATGTTTCTTTTTTTTTTTTTAAGATCTTATTTATTTATTTATTTGTCAGAGAGAGAGAGAGAGAGAGTGCACGCGTGCGAGTGGGCGCACACGAGCGCCCACAAGCAGGCAGAGTGATAAGCAGGGTCCCTGCTGAGCAAGGAGCCCAATGCGGGACTCGATCCCAGGACCCTGGGATCATGACCTGAGCTGAAGGCAGCGGCTTAACCAACTGAGCCACCCAGACGTCCCATTAGTGATGTTTCTATGAATAAAATGAAGTCCCTAATCTCAAACGTTTAGTCTACTGGAAAAGACTGGTAACAGATATCAGAAGCAAATGACGAAAATGAGTTTCAGTTCAAGGCAATCAAGATATGGAAAATACACAAATATATACTCATGGAAAATTTCTAGAGGGATTCACAAGAACTATAAATAGTGGTTAACTCTGGGGATTGAGAAGAATAAGGATTTTTACTTTTCACTTGATTGTACTGTATTATTTGAAATTTTTTTTACCTCTTCCATTATAGGTTTAGGGTGTAATTCGCCTAATTTAAAATTTCTAGTTAAAAAGGAAAAAATCAGCAATTGTGTTTCATTTCTGATTCTTCCTAAAACCACTAAGTAACTAATTTTTTTTAGAAGGCATAAATTCATAAAACTCAAAATAGGGAAAGATGACAGCAGACAACACAGGCCAACAAAATTTTAGGAATTGTACAGTAAGAGATGATTCCCTCTGTAGAACTTTGGGAGTGTTCAAATAAATCTGAAGGTAGAGGAGCAGGTGGGGCCAAAACAGAGAATTCCCTGCAAGGCCATATTAGAAGCAGTTAGAACTCTATGACCAGAGGCCTGCTTTCCAGAGAGGCTATACCAGAGGGTTCTGTATCTGAGAACACTGTGCACAGCTTGGGAAAGGGAATTAAGTAAAAGTCAATATATGAAATATAAGACTCCCCTGCATCCTTCTCCGAGAGGAAGACTCTCAGACAATGGCAGTCAACCTTATACCTGCACCCTATGCCCCCCACCCAGGATTCCTTTTTTGGGGAAAAAGGCCAGCATGAGAGGAAAGACCCACACATTCTGATAGGTTGGGATTCCTCAGTTACAGAACCTGGCCCATGGTTGACACCCACAGTGAAGCCCATCAGTGACCAAGTACCTTATGCACACATAGGTTCTCAAATTGGCTTTTTAGTGTCTTCTCTTAAATATGAGCAAAGAAAGGTCACTTTACATTTGAACAAAGCCCCCGGTGTGAGAGTTACACCTAAACAAACTCGCAGATAGAAAGGAATCTGCTGGGGGCACCTGGGTGGCTCAGCCTTAGTTAAGCAGCTGCTTTTGGCTCAGGTCATGATCCAGAGTCCTGGGATGGAGCCCAGCATCAGGCTCCTCACTCAGCGCGAAGTCTGCTTCTCCCTCCCCCACTCCCCCTGCTTGTGTTCCCTCTCTTGTGTGTCTCTCTTCATCAAATAAAGGAATAAAATCTTAACCAAAAAAAAAAAAAAAAAAAAAAAAAAAAAAAAAAAAAAAAAAAAAAAAGAAAAAGGAATCTGCAGGAAAGAAGTGACAATACAGGAAAGAGAAGAAAATTGGAAAAGAAAACAGTTATCTCATGTAGATTTAAAAACAAAGGCATATTTGAAAAATGAACAAAATACTATAAAAAAGGGGTGGGCAAACAAATAGATTTCTTGGAAATTAAGAATGTCATGAATAAAAAATTTGTAACATTGGAAGAAAACCGGAAATCTCTGAGAAGGTATAATAATAAAAAAAAGCAATAGAAAACTAGAGTCTTGGGGCGCCTGGGTGGCTCAGTGGGTTAAGCCTCTGCCTTCGGCTCAGGTCATGATCCTAGGGTCCTGGGATCGAGCCCCACATTGGGCTCTCTGCTCAGCAGGGAGCCTGCTTCCCCCTCTCTCTCTGCCTGTTGCTCTGCCTACTTGTCATCTCTGTCTGTCAAACAAATAAATAAAATCATTAAAAAAAAAAAAAAAAAAGAAAAGAAAACTAGAGTCTTGGGGCACCTGGGTGGCTCAGTTGGTTGTGTCCGACTTGATTTCGGCTCAGGTCATGATCTCAAGGGCCACGTTTTTGGGCTCTGTGTTGGGCATGGAGTCTGCTTAAGATTCTCGCTCTCTCAGGACACCTGGGTGGCTCAGTCAGTTAAGGTCTGTCTTCGGCTCAGGTCATGATCCCAGGGTCCTGGGTTCGAGCCCCACGTCGGGCTCTCTGCTCCTCAGGGAGCCCGTTTCTTTCTCTCTCTGCCTGCCACTCCCCCTATCTCTCTCTCTGTGTCAATAAATAAAATCGTTAAAAAAAGAAAAAAAGAAGATTCTCTCTCACCCCCACCCCAAGCTCACATACACTCTTTTATTCTCTCTTAAAAAAGGAAAAAAAAAAGAAAAAAGAAAATTACAGAGTTTTACTGCAAAAGGTCCAACAACCAAATACCAAGAGTTCTACTACAAAGGCACAATACAGAAAAAACTGTGAAGGGAATTATCAAATAAGAAAAAAATTTTCCGAAGTGAATTATCAGTAGCCAACTTGGAAAAGGCCACCTGATATCTAGACTCATATGAAGGTACATCACTGTGAAATTTCCGGTTATTGAGAATAAAGTAACTATTCTGCCTCAAATGAGAAAAGAAGAGGTCCTGTAACACAAAGGGCTGGGAATCAGCAAAGACTCATTATTTTGGCAGGAATACATAGCTGCTGGCTGAGGATGAGTAATAATTTCATAATTCTAAGGAAAATGATTTCCTACCTAAAATTTGACACTCAGCCAAATCATCAAATAAATGGACAAATATAATAAGGACATCTTCAAATGTCTCCAAAAACTCTTTTCCTGTGAATCCTTACTAAGGGTGCATGATTAGAGTATTTTTCAGCAAAATGAAGGACCACACACCAAAAAAGGGCAAGACAATATCCAGGAAAGAGAGGATCCAAAACAGGAGAGATGTAAAAGGAATTCTGGGGGTCACGGGAAAGGAAAACGGCAAACCATCAGCAATGCAGCAGGTCTGGAGAATGATAGTCCAGAGCGGAGGCCAGTCCGGAAGGAAAACCGAAGGGAAAAAAATCCATGAAACAATGTAAACTAGTAAATTACTGATGAGTGTCAGCATATCTAAAAGATTTTTTTTTGTCACAGAGTTTGAAGATAAGCTGATAGGTACATAAAAAACAAAGCAAACAGAAAGAGAGAGAGAGAAAGAGAGAGAGAGGGAGAGAATAATCTGGTGGAAAAAATGAACAAAAAAGTATAATCAAACCACTGTTAGGCTCAGCTATGAATACTATTAATATAGTCCTATATGTAACTATTAGAAAACTGACAACCAAACATTGTGACATAAAACACCAGGGAAATGTGGAAAGAGTGTTTTATGTGTGTGTAGGGTGGGGGCAACATGTGTGGAGAGGCTCCAGGAGAGCAAGCCTAATCCTCATCTTCATTAGTTGGAAAATAGATAAAACCAAAAACTAAAAAATAGCAGTAAATAGACAGCATTTAAAAATATGGATCCAAGTATTAGAAGAAACAGATAAAAAAGCTGAAAGTGATTATCTCTGGAGAGGGAAAAGGCATTATAAGCTTGGAGTACTGACTTGGAAATTATGTACATTTATGACCTTTTTAAAAATAAAAGTTAAAGCCAAAATAAAAATGATTTTTATATGAAGGTCAATATTAATTTGTGAAAACAACTGGGTTTTGGGAAAGTCTGTTTGTTATTTTTTGTCATCTACCATTAATGGCAATTTACTAAATGTTCCTCTATTCCCTTCCCTTGTTTACCTGGGCTTTTTGGTGGGGGGTGCGCCATCACTGAAGAATCCAAGAATCTTGTCTATATCAGAGGCCTGGCTCCCTGTAGAAGCCATCCAGTTTCTAAAATAGATTAAACACCACAGACCACAATTAGATCTGTAATATATACCATTTAAAATAGCACACACGTTAAACAGTTTTAATGAGATGTATACCCTAAAGGTGTTCTAGAGGTAGTCCCTGCTCTACAGAGATTCATTAATTAATGAGCATCTCTAACTTAAAGAATTAAATTCATCTGAAAGAAATTAACCTTGAAATTATGACTTTGATACTCCATACTGTCATCTTGCTTCTGTTCCTAAAGGCTCCCCCCAACCCCTTCTTCCCAAAACAAAACAAAAATTGATGTCAATTCATACCAATTATTGGGCACGACTTTGTGGAGCCCAAGAAATACATGCTATTCTCCCCTGAGACTGGCTTGGGAAGACATAGGGAATAAAAACAATCCATGGATAAGTGCGCTAATAGACCCCAATTATCCATTTACTATTAACTAAAGAAATCACGGAGTCAAGAACAGAACAATCAATACTAACTTGCTGATTGTTAGACACTCCTTATTGCTGAACTACTATGTCCTCACAGGCAGTGAGGCATGTCTCCCTAGCTGAACACACTGGACTCTGAGACTCTGTGATAAACAGGAAAGGTATTATCAAAGATGCGTGAAGAAGGACCAATTATGTTCAGATGATGGGATAACTAACAAAAGTAAGAGACTTACCACGGATTAGAGTGAAAATTATAATGAGAAGTTTTAACCACACAAAATTTTAGTAAATTTGCTAAATCTAAGGACCATTAATTCTAAAACAGAAAGATTTTAAACAGTGTGTACATACACATCCAAAAAAAGATAATACAAGAGTACCAGAGTTGTGGATGTTTTATTACTGTTTTATGGTCAATGTTTAGAAATAACCCAGGGGCATCTGGGTGGCTCAGTGAGTTGAGCATCTGACTGTTTCAGCTCAGGTTGTGAGCTCAGGGTCTTGATTTCACAGGTCACATGATCGAGTCCTGTGTCGGGCTCTACGATGAGCAAGGGTTCTCTCCCCTTGCCCCTCACCCCAAGCACCTCCTCTCTCTAAATAAATAAACAAATCTTTAGAAAGTGAATTACTACTAATTATTTCAAGTTTACTATTTTATAGAAAGCTTTTTCTTTATGTAAACATTTTCTGAAGTTTGCTGAATTAATTTTTCTGGTAAACAGATGGCTCCGTTCCTTACCCCATACTGTTTCACACATAATGGAATTCTTTGGTATCATAATCACTAGGAATATAGGAATCTCAAAATCATAAAGTGAGTTAGGAAGTAGGCCATTGTTCTAGTCACATCTTTGATTCTGTTGGTGAGAAAGCTGGGTCTCAGAGAAGACGTGTGACAGTAAGTTGTGCCTTCATAATCATTGGAAATGCCTGTTAAATGTACGTGTTTTTAAAAATAAGGTCTATTATATAGCTTAAAAGACAGTATATATTTTCAGGCTCTAAACTCAAATTGCTGAACCGGAATCTCCAGAATCTTCAGGAAATTCTTATGAGGAGGCAAAAAGGAGACATCCAAATAAAATGCAGTGATTTTTCTACAACCCAGCTAACTCTGTTAAATGTGGGACATTTAACACAGCAGGCATACCATCTGCTATATATTACAGTCAATACCATCCCAGTTTGCTAAGAGTTAATCATCAATAAAATATTTCCATTAAGTTTTAGTTTATGGAAGTCATTTTCTACTCTCAAGTCCAGTCTGTGCTTCAGATTGGAAACGCAGTGTAGGAGAGCGGTTACTTCTACGTTACATGAGATGACCCATTAGCTTGGGGATAGTTTTTAAAAATACACAATGAAAAGTGTGTATGCTCATGCTCTTTCCTGAAACACGGTTCTAAAAGGCCATGATGTGAACAAATTAAACCCGTGCAAAAAATACTGTATTAAGAAAGATTAAAGAAAAGTAAAAAGGGAAGTAACTTAATGTTATTAAGTTGTGAAGACAGACATCTTTAGAATTCAGTGCTCAGTTCAGCTACTAAACCAATTTCAGCCAACTGTTAGATAGTGTTTACCACATGCCAAACACTATTTACAAATATTAACTAATATAATCCCTATAAGCTTATGAAATACCATGATTACCCTATTTTAGGGGTAAGAAAACTGAAGGACAGGAAGGCTGGATAGCATAATTCAAACCAGTGGTCTGCCCCCCAGACCATGGTCTGAACCATTCTATTTATTACAACCTAAAAACACTCTCGAAGTAGTAGCATCTCACCTTTATGTTAATTTGTTTTTAATTTGCAGGCCAAAACTATCAAAAAAGAAAGATCCCACATTCTAGAAAGATTTACTCAAAATAATTCTGTGTAATGCTTGACAGCTGCTACGTGACCTGGCGCTCTGTTGATGGAATCATGGCACCCAGTTAAAATGAGAAGCTAAACGAAACAGCTTTTTCTGGTGACAAGTGCTGTGTTTGTTACATATCCCCTATTACCACTAATCTACCTAGACCGGTCCTATCATTCTCTCCTGGAAAATATGCTAGGCCACTTTTGCTGGATTCTAACAGATGATAAATTCTTGATGTTTACACTTGAATACTAAGCTTTTTAATTTTTTTTTTCCTTTACAGAGTCTACTATTCTGAAGGTCTGCTCATTCTACATAATTTAAGAGAATTAAATATGGCCAACAGCTCCTAACAAGTTGTTACTGCAATGTTTTGAGTCCTCTCATTTAGGAACTGAATGAGACGAAATTCACATTGTCACATTATATTTCATCATATACACATCCTGCTTTGTAACACGATAACATCTTTCCTTCAGGCTAAAGGATGCCTCATACACTACAATCTCACATATACACCCAGTGGCATCAAAGCATAAACCATATCTTATTTCTTCCAGAGTACTGTTTCAGAAAAGAAAGAAATCCATTTTAGTGTTTACCCTAAAAAACATGCAGTTACTTACAAAAAGCTTCCACACGGATTATGAAAATCTTATAAAGAATTCCTAACATGTATCAACTAGTTCACACATTAACTTCTTTATGTGATCACTATTTGAGCTTTTCATTTCAGTGGGACTTGCTATGTACAGCAGAGGTGGGAAAAGCTTTTCTGCCACAAGACAAAGGCAATTAATTACCTGTGGCAGTGTCTTTGCCACTACAATTACTGCTAAAACCACCAAAAAATCCTTCAAGACCAAGCAAGAGAGCTCAGCAAAATAAAAGTCAGATATTTGGTAAATGCTGAGAAAAGTAACAGCAACCTCATTAAATTTTGTAAGGCCCAAGTCTGCATATAAGAAAGGACACTTACACTTTGAAACCTGTCCGCTTGTCAGGAAATAGAATGCTTCCATCTGGTGAATGAAAGGGAAAAACCAAGGCAAGTGTTTTGGGAAAAATCCATTGAAACACGGAAAAGGGACAAGAAGAAAGGAGGTGGTTAGGACTGAAATTAAATTCATATAAACCAGCAGACTTGTGGATTTGAAAACATTAGCAAATCACAGTAGCTCTTGCTTTCCTAGCATCTGGGTGGTGCAATGATAGCAAAATTTGGCTCCTTTTCTAGTTCAAGAATCAGAGTAAGGTCTCTTCCTGTGCCTCCAGTGTGGGGTATTCAGCACAAACAACTGGGAGGCCAGAAGGAACTCAGAATATATCTTGGTTTATGGGTGGATGGAATAAACCAAAAGGAGAGAAAAGTTCTAATGATGACATTTTTGCCTAGAAATAAAAGATTTACAAATGATTAGCTTGGGGAAGTGGTACCTTTCTCGTCTTAAAAGATCGGTTGTATTTACAGCATGCTTTTCCCCATTCTATTTTAAAAATAAATAATTAAATAAAAGGGTGGTAGCTGGGTGGCTTAGTCAGTTAAGGTCTGCCTTTGTCTTAGGTCATGATCCTAGGGTCCTGCCTGGGAACAAGCCCAGCATCAGGGCTCCCTGATCAGCAGGGAGTCTCCTTCTCTCTCCCTCTGCCCCTCCGCCTGCTTGTGCTCTGTCTCTGCTCTTTCTCTCAAATAAAGAAATAAAATCTTTAAAAAGATAAAACAAAATCCAAAATGGTATCATAATGTACTTAACATGTTTTTTTAAAAAAATAAGACCATGACTAGAATGAAAACTGGCTTATTTCTCTAGTATAAACACCTAAAAGGGTTAACTTCATTTTTTAAGGGAAAAAGATAGTCATCCTCCAACTTGGAAGAAACCAAATCCCTCTAGTTGTGGCTTTTGGACTAATTCCAACACATCTGGTTTTCAACAACTATGGGGGAGGGAGAGAGGAAGAGATATCCAGTGTAAAGTCCTACAAAAGTGTACTCAACCAGCTTGCTGACAATTAACAAATCAAATGTTTTACTCAGGTCACTGGTGAATTCAGTTCTATAATGTAGGCTGCACCTTTTCTTATCAGTGTATAAAACAAATTTTCCATTTTCTTCCTTCTAACACACACACACACACACACACACACACACACACACAGAGCTGATATAGAGGAATTAAATCTACACGCGCTAGGGCGGGATTCCTGTGTACCCGCTCTTGAAGCATTTCCTCTACCTCTGCTTAACTCAGTTTGCTCTTACTTCTGTATCTAAATTGTATGTGTCTGACATCCTCTGTGTTCTGTCTGATAAGATCTGCATCACACTTATTTCCTGAAAATCTGCTGTAACATAGTCACTGATAAAATGTTAGACTGATACTACCTACTCTTGGTATTTTACCAGCAAAACACTGACCCATATAGGAGCAGTATATGAACGACCTCATTAGAAGTAGGTTTCTGAAAGACTTTAAAGAATAAGAGGTTTGCCCCAAATTCTAGAAAGTCTTTTTTAAAGATTTTATTTATTTGTCAGAGAGAGAGAGAGAGAAAGATAGGCAGAGGGAGAGGCAGACTCCCGGCTGAGCAAGGACCCTGATGCAGGACTCAATCCCAAGACTCCAGGATCATGACCTGAGCGGAAGGCAGACAGATGCTCAACCAACTGAGCGACCCACGCACCCCTAGAGAATCTTTTAATTCAAGTCCTAAGATCAACCATGTTGATATTCCAGGAAAAAGAGCTCAGATGTTTCCATGTATATATTTCATGTTTTCATGGTATTTTCAATTATAAAACCAAAATAACATATCACGTACTGGGAACAAAACTGTTTCAAGAAGGAACAGTAACACATCCAAATTAAAATTTCATTTGAATTAGAAGCTGGTGACTGAAGTTGATGATTTTACCGTGCAAAGAATGATAACTTCCTTGTCACTGCTCTCCCTCCTGTGAAGCTTCTGAGAAGGTATACCCTGAAAACAATGACACATGTTGCTAAGGAAGGAGACTTTTTAATAAAATATTTTCCATGTATCAAGTACAATCACACAATTTCATCGCAAATGGCAAAGGGTACTCACTGAAAATGAAATTAAATAAATCTTCAAGGGCAAGATTTTATGTTCTAGGGAATCTCTGAAAACTAAATCCCTCCTCTGAAGACAGTGTGGGTTATGTATGGCAAATACTGTCAAGGGCTTCCTTTTCAGACCAAAAGTTACCAAAAGACCACCATACTGCTGCATACAAATGCAGATTCATACAAGTTTGGGCATCCCAGAAGATCTCATCATTATAGAGGATCTCTCTCTGAGTTAAAATCTGAACAGCCTTAAAGAAGGGAAGACTTTTCTGTAGCAACAAAAATAAAAATGTTTATTAAGAATTAAAAAAAAAAAAAAAGAATATCCCACCTCACTCCCCCCCTTTTTACTTTCTTGAGGATTTCTGACTTCAAACAGTACTGAATTTGACAATTTAGAAAAAAGTTATATTTTGACAACATAAAGCTTGGCAAATGTTATGATTAAAAACCCTAAGTTTACCTGAATGTTAACAGTGATTAACTGAATTCATGGTCAATCTGAGGTGAAACACCTCAGAGGTCCCTACAACAACACTGGCCATGGAATCCAACCCCATTAAACAGCAAAACCAAGGACAGAATATAATATACAAAGTAGATTTGTTCTATAATTATTCTTAAGAGTTAACTAAAAGGAAAATAACACGTTCTTCATTAAGATAAGCAAAGAGAAATCACTCAAGTCCAATTTATTCATTACTTTCAAGTTATGCATTATGTTCAAGTGCATAAACAGATAAAAAAATAATTGAATAGATACGCATTTTAGGTTCTTAATTATGTTTAAAACTCAGTTATCAGAATACCATTAACTTGCTTTGAGTGTATTCAATTTCTTTTTTTAATAAAGATTTTATTTATTTATTTGAGAGAGTGAGAGAGTGCGCGCACAAGCTGGGGGGTGGGGGCAGAGGGAAAGGGAAAAGCAGACTTTCCACTGAGCAGGGAGCCTGATGTAGGGCTGGATCCCAGGACCCTGAGATCATGACCTGAGCTAAAGGCAGATGCTTAACCAACTGAGCCACCCAGACGCACCCATATTAAATATCTTCTGATCTTGTCATGTAACAGCTATAATGTCTACTAAATGTCAGGTTCTTAAATTTCCCACTTAGAAGGGCAATGGAGGGGTGCCTAGGTGGCTCAGTCGGTTAAGTGTCTGACTTTGGCTCAGGTAGTGATCTTCTGGTCCCAGGATCGAGCTCCACGTCGGGCTCTGCACTCCACAGAGTCTGCTTGGGATTCTCTCTCCCTCCCGCTCCCTCTCCACTTCCCAACAGCACACACACTATAACAGATAAATAAATCTTAAAAAAAAAAAAAAAAAAAAAAAAGAGTGGCAATGGAACTTAAAAAATGTGGCTTTTTTAGAGGCTTAAAAACTGAGGCAGTCTTTTCCCTTAAAAAAAAAAGAAGAGGGTAGACTACTAAATTTTGGGGTGATTCATATGCAATCCTATCTGGAGGAAGAAGAGAAAAAGCCCTGCAATTTTTTTTTAAAACCGCTTCTAATTGGCAGTTCTATGAACACATACCATTTCCCTTTTTTTCAGCGAGAAGAAAGTATAGCTCATCCTTGAACAATGTGGGAGTTAGGGGCACAACCCCCTTCATGAAGTTGAAAATTCACATATAACTTTTGACTCCCCAAACCACTGTTGACATAAGCCTTACTAGTAACACAAACAGTTACTTAACACATATTTTCTATGTTATATGTATTATATACTATATTCTTATAACAAAGCAAGCAAGAGAAAATAAAATGTTAAGAAAATCACAAGGAAGAGAAAATACATTTACAGTGGTATACTGTATTTATCAAAAACAAATCTGCAGGGGTGCCCGGGTGGCTCAGTAGGTTAAAGCCTCTGCCTTCGGCTCAGGTCATGATCCCAGGCTCCTGGGATCCAGCTCTCTGCTCAGTGGGGAGCCTGCTTCCCCCTCTCTCTGTCTCTGCCTGCCTCTCTGCCCACTTGTGATCTCTGTCTGTCAAATACATAAATAAAATTAAAACAAAAACAAAAAACAAATCTGCATATAAGAAAACAATTCCATTTACAAACTGCACCAAAAATTAAAATACCTAGGAGTAAACTTAACCAAAGAGATGAAGGACCTGTACTCTAAAAACTATTTACCACTGATGAAAGGATTTCAAGATGATGCAAAAAAAATGGAAAGACATTCCATGTCTAGATTACTGTGGGTAGTGTAGACATTTTAACAATATTTATTCATCCAACATTGTTAAAATGTCTACACTACCCACAGTAATCTAAAGATTTACTGCAATCCCTACCAAAATACCAATGGCAATTTTCATAGAATTAGGATAACCAATCCTGAAATTTTTATGGAACCACAAAGACTCAAATTAGCTAAAGCAATCTTGAAAAAGAAAAAAACAAAATAGGAGATACCACAACCCCAGATTTCACATTATGTTACAAAGCAGTAATAATTAAAACAGTATGGTACTGGCACAAACACAGACACATAGATCAATGGAATAGAACAGAAAACCCCAAAATAAACCCACAATTATAAGGTCAATTAATCTTTGACAAAGGAGGAATGAATATACAATGGGAAAATGTCTGTTCAATAAACAGTGTTGGAAAAACTGGACATCCACATGCGAAATAGCGAAAGTGGACCGCTTTCTTTCACCACACACAAAAATAAACTCAAAATCGATTAAAGACATATATGTGAGATCTGAAACTATAAAAATCCTAGAAGAGAACACAGGCAGTAATCTCTTGGACACTGGCTGTAACATTTTTCTAGATATGTCTCTTGAGGCAAGGGAAACAAAAGCAAAAATAAATACTGGGACTACATGAGCATAAAAAGTCTCTTCACAAGAAAGAAACAACCAACAAACCTAAAATGCAACCTACTGAATGGGAAAAGATATTTGCAAGTGACAAGTCCAAAAAGGATTAGAATCCACAATGTATAAAGAACTGCTACACCTTAACACCCAAAAAACAATCCAATTAAAAATGGGCAGAAGACATGAACAGACATTTCTCCACAGACATACAGATAGCCAAAGACACACTGAAGATGTTCAGCGTCACTCATCATCAGGAAAATGTAAATCAAAACTACAATGAGATAATCACTTCACACCTGTCAGAATGGCTAAACAAAAAAACACAAATCACAAGTGTTGGCGAGGATGTGGAGAAGAAGGAAGCCTCTTGCACTGTTGGTGGGAATGCAACCTGCTGCAGCCACTGTGGAAAACAGTATGGAGGTTCCTCAAAAAATTAACAATAGACCTACCCTACAATCCAGTAATCACAGTGCTGGATATTGATCCATAGAATACAAAAACACTAATTCAAAGGGATACACGCACCACTAGGTTTACTGCAGCATTACTTACACCAGACAAACTATGTAAGCAGCCCAAAGTCTATCAATAATTGAACTGATAAAGAAGAAATGGTATATACATAAAATGAAATATTACTCAGTCATAAAGAATCAAATCTTGCCATTTGCAACAACATGGACAGAGCTAGAGAATATAATGCTACTCAAGATAAGGCAGTAAAAGAAAGGCAAATACCATAAGATCTCACTCATGTGAAATTTAAAAACAAAACAGGGGCGCCTGGGTGGCTCAGTGGTTTAAAGCCTCTGCCTTTGGCTCAGGTCATGATCTCAGGGTCCTGGGATCGAGCCCCACATTGGGCTCTCTGCTTAGCGGGAAGCCTGCTTCCTCCTCTCTCTCTCTCTCTGCCTGCCTCTGCCTACTTGTCATCTCTGTCTGTCAAATAAATAAATAAATAAATAAATAAAATCTTAAAAACCAAAACAAAAACAAAGAAGCAAAGGGGGAAAAAAAGAGACAAACCAAGAAGCAGACTTTTTTTTTTTTTTTTTTTTTTTAAAGGAGGCTCCACACCCAGTGTGGAGTCCAACTCTGGGCTTGAACTCACAACCCTGAGATCAAGACCTGAGCTGAGATCAAGAGTCCAATGCTTAACCAACTGAATCAACCAGGCACCCCAACAGTCTCTTAATTATAGATAAACAACTGATGGTACCCAGATGAGAGGAGGGGAGGAGGGAAGAGTAAAATTGGGAATAAGGATTAAAGAGTAAACTTATCATGATGAAAAAAAATCTACATATAAATGGACCCACGCAATTCAAGCCTGTGTTATTCAAGGTCAACTGTAGAATGTTTTGCTTCAGCAGGTCAAAGACCCATGTGTCTGAGCATTTTCTTTAATGGTCTTACTTCAACTTCAACTTCGTGGGAAACTAGGGTATAAACAATGTACAGCAATGCATAGTTAGGACTTAAAAAAAAAAAAACCCATCCCAAAACAACAACAACAAAATGACAAATTGGGAAAGGAATTGATGAAAAAGAATTAAGAAATTTAAAAAAGATACTCTATGAAAAGTAAAATTCAGAGGCATGGGAAAAGATTACGGCAGGCATGGCTGGAACAACTCCAGTGATCGCGCTGGGTAAACTGGATCTTTACAAAGCACACAGTGCGTCTGAAACACAGGGCACTGAATCCATGCACCGATGTAAACCACCCGGCATGCAGGGGACTTAGGCAATACTCCACCAGATTGTCATTGATTAGGACCTTACGAATGTAGCGTGATGATTTACACTGGAAACTCTTAAACACAAGGAAAACTTCACAGAATCAAAAAACAGAAAATTAGAAAATGAGACCACCTAATTAAAAAATGTTAAAAGGATTTAGAGCTACTGAGTTTGGAAGAAATAAGGGAAGTAAACCAAACCTGCTCTTAAAGGGCAGTTTCCCTAAGGATTTCCTAAGCCCAATCCTCAAGACTATCCCTGCTCCTTTTAGAGACAAGAACCTTTGGCACCCCTGCCATCCTTTACTACAGAACAAAGGCTTTTGGCTTCAACCTGGAGACCTAGAAACTGGAACGGTAAAGATTCAGCTTTTACTAAATGCTAAGTCTTAAAAGCATGTGATCCAACATCATTTCTTATTCACAGAATAAGAGATTTTTGTATGTTCAGCCGCTCTATGAAATGAACTTAGATTTTGTGTTACTTTGGAATTATCTAATTCAAGACATGAGTGTAGGTGTTCATCGATTACCATCTACAGAACATTCATGGGATGGAAATTCTTAGTCCTATCATGGTATCATGTATTTTTGGCTTATGAACTTCTTTGAAATTGACTGATGAGAAACTCCTTCCTAGAAAGCCGAGGAACTCCATCCCTCTCTCTGGACACTCTAGCCTCCTCCCTGGTACTCATATAGGCCCGGTACACTCTGGTCTAGGGGCTTTTGTTTGTATTGGTCATTCCTTCTGGCTGGTATGCTCTTCCCAAGTTTCAAGTTTTTGCTCAAATCATACCTTCTCAATGATGCTAGCCCGGCCACCCTACTTCAATCTGCCACCTCTCCACTTAATGCATTAGCTGCTCTACTTTTTAAAGATTTTATTTATTTAGAGAGAGCATGTACATGAGCAGGGGTAAGGGCAGAAGAGGAGGGAGAGTATCCCAAGCCGACTCGGCACTGAGCGCAGAGCCCAACGCAAGGCTCAATCCCATGAGCCTGCAATCATGACCCGAGCCACAAACAGGAGTCAGATGCTCAACCAACTGAGCTCCCCAGGCTCTCCTAACTATTTTACTTTTTACTTTAAAGCCCATACCAGGGGCGCCTGGGTGGCTCAGTGGGCTAATCCTCTGCCTTCAGCTCAGGTCATGATCTCAGGGTCCTGGGATCGAGCCCCACATCGGGCTCTCTGCACAGCGGGGAGTCTGCTTCCCGCCCCCCCCTGCCCACCTCTCTGCCTACTTGTGATCTCTCTCTCTGTTACATGAAGAAATAAAAAAATCTTTAAAAAAAAAAAGTAAAGCCCATACCACTAACATGCTAATTACATTTATGACAAGCATAATAAATATACTAATTATGTTCATTATTTGTCATCTGCCTCCTCCCACTGGGAAATAAGCTTTTCTAAGGTAGGAATCTTTGTTTAGTTCACAATATATCCCAAGATCATAGAACAGAGGGCTCAGTCTGTTGAGTGTCTGCTTTTGACTCAGGTCATCATCTCTGCTTCTCTCTCTCCCTCTGCCTGCCACTTCCCCTGCTTGTGTGCACACTCCGTCAAATAAATAAAATCCTAAAGAAAAAGATAGACTCCATATATTTGGGCGCCTGGGTGGCTCAGTGGGTTAAACCTCTGCCTTCGGCTCCATCATGATCTCAGGGTCCTGGGATCGAGTCCCACATCAGGCTCTCTGCTCAGCGGGGAGTCTGCTTCTCCCTCTCTCTCTCTGCCTGCCTTTCTGCCTACTTGTGATCTCTGTCAAATAAATAAATAAAATCTTAAAAAAAAAAAAAGATCCTAGAACAGTATCTGGCACACGGTAGACTTTCAGATTTTAGTAACTCAAATGCAAAATGTTGCTCATGATTTGAATTACAAGAAAGAATTTCCTGTATTACAGACAACACATTTCCTACTAAAAGAAATACCCCATTAATGTTTTTATGTAGCAAAATCCATGAAAGACCATTTCTTTTTAAAATGGAACATATGGGAAAAGCCACATTCCTGTGAACATTGCGTGCACAGCAAATCCACATCCAGACTATCATTTTCCAGATATGGTAATGATCATAACAGTCAGTGACAGTAATCTGATTCTAGCCGGCAAAAGAAAGATCTCAGACTTAAGGTTTCAAGACTATCCTCTGACACTAACTGAACATTTTTATATATAAATCATTTTATTTTTGTAACTCAAGTTTCTGACATCTAAGATGTAAACTGATGCTTAAGGCAAGCACTCTTTCTGGCAAATGACTCCAGGACATCCCTATTTCAAGACTTAAGAAATCAGTTTCTGTATTTTATGTATTAAATCTATCTAAAGTGCTTTCTTTATGCACGACTAGAGAAGAAGAAAAGCTTATAGAGGCAAAAGGGATTTCAAAACACAAATAGGATTAAGTCACAGTTTAAAAAACATTCAATGGCTTCTCACTGTGGTTAATAAAATGAAACTCCTCACATCATGGCTACAAGACCCAGCTTGATCTGACACCAGCAGTCCTCTTTCTAACACCCCACCCACCCCTCGCCCTCATACACCAGGCTCTAGAGCCACATAGGACACACACACTTTCCCGGCTCACGCACAGAACATGGCTTAGGGTGGTATATATTCCCAATATTCCTGCCTTCCTCCCATCCTTGAAGCCTCAGCTTACCTGTTACCTCATGGAGTCTGCTTATCCACCCCCTTCAATCCCATTTACACTTCAGCTCCTTATCTGCATCTCTTAACACTTGCAATGACAGGCCTCTCCCATAAGAATAATTGTCCTCTTTTAGGACAAGTACAGTCTTATTTATCATCCTATCCCCAGACCCTAACACGTTCTCTGTTATACAGTAAGTGTCTAGACAGCGCAGTTAAATGCTCAAATACTTGCTGACTGAAAGAGTATATGCCCACTATGAGTTAATTTGAGGTCTAAGAGATCAACAGATACTTTTAATTTTATAAGCTGTAGAAACAGAGTGAATGGGTCAAGGTGAAATGTTGCATCTTTCATGCCAAACAAAACCTTCTGTGACTGATCTCCACCACCCACCTGTTTAAGACTAATGTTCAGTGCTACACATAGAAATTCTCACCTGCTTTGGAAATCCTCATCTTTTGGTTTTCTCCTTCCCAACTACATGAAAAGAAACTAAGATTACATAATACGTTTGTGAAAAGCCTATAGATTTGCTTTATAAAACAAAGCTATGTGCACTTAATTCTGCCCACTTTTGGGGTACCTGGGTGGTCAGTCTGTTAAGAATCTGCTTTCCGGGGTGCCTGGGTGGCTCAGTGGGTTGGGCCTCTGCCTTCGGCTCAGGTCATGATCTCAGGGTCCTGGGATCGAGCCCTGCATCGGGCTCTCTGCTCAGCAGGGAGCCTGCTTCCCTCCCACCGCCCCCGCCTGCCTCTTTGCCTACTTGTGATCTCTCTGTTAAATAAATAAATAAAATCTTAAAAAAAAAAAGGAGTCTGCTTTCCCCTTGAGTCATGATCCACGGATCCTAGGATAAGCCCCACATCTCGTCGGGCTCCCTGCTCAACGGGGAGACTGCTTCTCCCTCTCCTACTCCCCCTGCTTATGTTCTCTCTCTCAAATAAATAAATAAAATCTTTAAAAAAAATCTTTTGTCCACTTTTTAAAAATTTTTATTAACATGTAATGTATTATTTGCCCCAGGGGTACAGGTCTGTGAATCGTCAGGCTTACACACTTCACAGCACTCACCATAGCACATACCCTGTCCACTTCTACTGTACAGTTTTCCTATGGCCTGATCATGACTCCATTCTGTATATCTTACAGTTTAGAATGACAGGGATTGTATTAGTCCCAAACTGTTGAATTTTCACATTCAACTACCCATTAAATGCCAGGCACTATCCTAACAATATTACTATTACCACACCCACCTCACCGCCACTGAACACTGCATCGTATTTACAATGAGCCAGGCACTGTTGTCTACGCTTTACAAATGTTCACTCTTCTATGAAGTGGACACTATTATCACATACCACAGATATCACAGATAATGGAACTGAGGCACACAGATGCTAAATAATTTGCTATGGGTCACACAGCTATTAACGCATTAGCTATTAACACACTGGGAGACTGAGGTCCACATTGCAAAGACATAATGGAATATGGTCTCACCAAAGATGACTAAGATCGTACCCTGAAGGGCCATGCCTTTTTTTTTTTTTTAAAGATTTATTTAATTTATTTGACAGAGATCACAAGTAGGCAGAGAGGCAGGCAGTGAGAGAGGAGGAAGCAGGCTCCCCATTGAGCAGAGAGCCCCATGCGGGGCTCGATCCCAGGACCCTGAGATCATGACCTGGGCTGAAGGCAGAGGCTTAACCCACTGAGCCACCCAGGCGCCCCAAGGGCCATGCCTTTCAAAAGCCCTGCCTTTTAGGGGAAATAGAACTGTAAACAAATATTTGTAACACATTTGTGCTAGGTTTAATATACTTGCATGAGGTACAGGAAAGATCAACAATTGTGCTCAAGGGAGATCAAGAAAAGCTTTATGGGAGATAGATACCACCATGGGAAAATTCAGTGAAATAATTAGTATTCATCTTCCTTTAGGTCTTGGAAGCATCTGACATTTAACTCCGTTCTCTTCTGGATATCAGATTTTCCTGAGTCTCCTCCTGTCCCGCTGGGGTAAGCTCTTCTTCCTCTGTCCCATCCTCAAATATTCAGGGTCCTCAGCAAACTGCTTTACGCTCTCCATCCGGTCACTTCACATACCCTCCCCACCCCCACGAGCTACTCCAATGGCTTAAAATACCAACTAAATGCTAAGGACTTCCTTATCTCAATCTCCCAGCTCAGACCTCTTGGGCGTTTGAGACCCAGGAGACACCTGGATTACACAGCCCTTTACAACTTAAACATACTTTCAGACATACTTCAGACTTAAAGGTCAAAAAACAGTTCAACAATCTGTACCTTACCATGTGTTGTTAGGTCTCTGACCGGCAGAAATAATCTCTGGGTCACAGGGCTATGTGATTATTTCCCTCCTCCTGTTTCAAGACCAATGCAAGTATTTACTGATTTTGAAAGAACGGTCATATACTTTATGAATGCACTTGTAAGTCAATTTTGATCATCCTTAAGAGCAAGAGAATGATGGATGAAAGGCAACTCAGGAAAGTGGTTTAAGCTTGTACCCTTAGTCTAGCTTGATATTCTTTCCAGGATATTTGCTTTTTCCTAATAAAAATGAACTGAAAAAAACTCTCTTTGACCCGGAAATGAACTGAGAGATGAAAGCATTATTTGGTCCTGAACCAGGAATCTGAAAGCTAAAAAAAAAGGAGCTATGATCTGCTACAGAGGCCACCACAACTAGAAAGCTCAGGCGAAGTTTGAACAAACAGCTTTAAAAGCACTGCTTTGCTGAGCAGGTAGCATCAGTCTTAAAAAGTAGCCAGTAAAGTACCCGAGGAAAGAAACAGTAAGAGGAAAACAGGTTAGGAAGACCTAAAAACATACTTTGTTAAAGAGCGAAGGAGGTCAGTGCAAGAAGGAGGGAGGAGCTCACTGGTGGGAGCAGCGACAGAGGGCTGAGCAGCTCGAGCCCAAGGGACATGGACACTTTATCAGGGAAAAGAAAGCACCTCTCCTCCTTGTCTAGCAAAGGAAAAGGTCCCCAGTAGGCCCCGTCAGAAATATGTCAAGTACAGTAAAGTACAAAGAGCAAATGAAAACCACCCTGTAATCCCACTTGGTGTTAATGACCACTGATATTTTGGTTTCTGTGGAGCAAAGTGGTTTTCAAGAGAAACTCTTGGAAGAAGTGCAAGCCTGCTGGTTTCACACTCATCAGTTCCGAAAACTGTATTTGTTAGAGTTTGCCCCTGCTTTTACACGGAATTTTCTGCATTACATATAAATCTCTCTTTTCATTTTTTTCTTTCAACTTTTCTTCCTTCATCTGAGTAAGATTAATTTTTTAACAGTACTCAAATAGCCTACAGATTCATCAAAAGAGCAGTAGCAGGTGCTTCTACAGTAGAATAAAGAAAGCAGCAGAACATTTCTAGTGCCTGAGGGCAGTGAGGGCAGTGAGGGAATGAGGGTGAATGAGACCAAGGAGGGAGAAAGCAGATGGCTGGACCATCCCCAGTCCTGCTGGACATGGCTTAATGGGCTCTGTAAAACTGTGGGGTGAAGCACTAAGCTCTCATTACATGCAGGGGCTTGCCATTTTGGGGGGGCTGATACTCATTCTGGCAAGTTACTATGGAAAGCTGCTCCAATGCAGAGACCAAAAACTGAAAAACTTTAATGGGTTCTCTTTGAAGTTATCAGTGCCATATAACAAGAATGGATGTTACGAAAAAGGATCAAAGAGAAAGAAAAGAGGGCAGGAGGGGGAAATCAGAGAAATAGAAGAAGATAATGTCCCAGAACGGAAGGACGTTATTTTCCAGGATGAAAGGGTCTGCTGAGAACCAGAACGATAGATGAGGAAAGTCCCATACTCTGGTACCTCATTAAGAAAGCCCAGAACACCAGGGATAGAATATTCTCAAAGCTTCCAGTAAGAGAGAAAAGAAAAAAACCAACGAAACAAGGTCTCATAAAAAAGGATTTGATTGCTATGTCTCTAGAGCAATTACAGACACCAGACAGCACAATCATGCCTTCAAAATTCGGAGGGGAAATTACTTCCAACCTAAAATTCTGTAATATTTCCAAACTACCCGACAAGTATTATGGGCATTCAAATACTTCTTAGGAAATAAAGAGGCAAGCCAAGAAATGGGTCATGGGTGACAGCCCATGAGGAGAGGGAAGGACAAAGGTAGCTCCTGAATGATACCTGAATAGTTCTCCATTGGAAACATCAAGTGACACATCTGAGCTCATGGAAAATATTACTAATAAGAATGTGGCAATTATGTTGGAGCATCTGGGAAAAAATTAACAGTATGCACGTTATGTGAAAAAAAAACAGTCAAAGGTCAACCTAAACACAAGAGAGGAACTGAGATAGATCATCGAGCTCAACAGGCTAATCACTGGGGGAGAAAAAAGCAAGACATAACATATCAATGATTTAAAAATATGAAGATAATGCCTGAGAAAAGAGCAAAGTAACAGAGTGGCTGCCTCTAAAGAACGAGATTATGAGGTGGGAAGAATGGAGGGACTGCCCCACACCCCATTCTTCTAACACTCTTTCTTTGAACCATGTATGTTGATTACTTTAACAAAAAACAAAGTAAGAAGGAAAAAAATAGCAACATTTAAAATCTGCCATTTTTCTTTCTCCATGCTTTAGTAACCCAACCTTTCTTCCAGTCTAACCATAAACAAATGAACTTTTTGGCTGGAGGCCTTGTTGAGCAGGAAGGAGGGAGGGCAAAAGATTCCTGAGCTTTTAACTCAACATCTTCCTGAATCAAAATTTCTAGAGGAGGGATGTGTAGATTTAAAGGTAACGGCGGTTCTCCCCATCAAGCAAGTTGGGGAAATGCTGCCTAGTACATGGGGATCAGTAAACTCGAGCGTGGGTTTGGTTTTCTAACTCAGACAGTGCAGCTCTCCTATTAACAGATAGTGGAGATGATTTTCGTTAACGCAACAATATCATTAGAATACAACGCTTACAGTATATTCCAATCATTAACAACTGAAACGCATACAAACAACAATCTAATCTTTAACTTACTGTTGTTCAAATTTTCAAATGCAGAAAACAGGTTTGTTCAACTTGAGCAACTATCTGTTCCAAATACCTTCTTGAATTTCTCTAGAGATCCTGACAACCTCTGGCTTTTATCCAACCACATGGTTGAAGAGTCCCTCAGTTTTATATCGTCCATGTTCTAGAACATGGTTTTCCATCTTCACCCTTCCAATGTATAGAAAATGCTCTAATGTAATGATCTTATTTTAATTTATAATCACGAAATGCTAATAACTTGAGTACCTTCTACATGCTAGACATCCCATATATTGATCTGGTTGATAACTGCAACAATACTATTAGATATTATTAATTATGTGACACATATGGAAAAACGGAGGCTGAGAATAAATGCTTGTAAATGACAAAGCCTTGTGCAAACCCCAGTGTTTTCAAAGCTCATGCTCTAAAAATACCATGCTGCCTTACTTCTGGCAAGCACTGGAATTTCAGAAATCATCTAATTGTTCACCACACCTGCTTTTTGGGGTGACAAATTTAAGGTCCAAAACACTAAAGTGAGTCACTTAAGTGGCAGAATTAGGTAAATTCCGTATCTCTTGATTCTTACCCTATTGAAGGCTTACTTAACAATCTATGAACCTGGTGCTATACTGGTATGCAGGACATACCTAATATTTTGGGGGCCTTAACCACGTGCTAAGTTCTACACAAGCGCTTTAACCTGCATGAACTCACTTAATCCTTACAGGAGCCCTAAGGCAGACACGATCCACATTTCACAAGACAAAGAAGCTCAAGTGAGAGAGGTTAAGAAACTTGCACAAGGTTAAAGAGATAGCAGGTTGCAGAGCCAGGATTCTGAAACCATCTTTCTGAATCCAAAGTGCAAACTCTGAGCCAATGCGCTCTGAACGCCCTTAAGGTACAGGCTGCACGTCCCTTCTGAATGCCCAGTTTTATTTTTCTAATTAAAAGAGCATGCATAATGTGAGGGCTTTTCTCGAATCCTGATGCAAACAAATTTACTTAAAAAGAGAGACCAGCTGCAAAATTTGTCCACTGACTCCTTGCTTAGTGATACTAAGAAAGGTGTGATAATGGTATTGTGTTTTTGTTAAAAACCAGTTCTTATCTTTTACAGACACACACACTGAAGTGTTTACAGATGCTTCAACATCATCTGGGAGGTCAGGGCGGGTGCAGAACAAGAGTGGCCCTGTGTTGGTTTGTTGTAGAGGCTGGCTGATGGAAACATGGGGTTCATTATTTTCCCTACTTCTATAAATGTTTGAAATTTACAATTAAGAAAAAAATGCATGATTAAAAAAACTAGAAAAAACATGATATTAACAGTATTTGGGAAACAGAGCTATGGAAGATTCCCCCCCCCTACACATTTTCTGTATTACTTTTATAATGGAAAACACAAACTATTTAAAGAAATTCTCTGTATTTTCTCTAAATAGGCAGAGCAAAACTGCCCGTAATCTAAGAAGGTCAAAACATTATGACAAAAGCATTTCCCATCTCTTCACCAGTTAACTACTTTTTAAAAACTTTTAGAAAGGTCACTTTGTAAGGGTAAGTAAGATCTTCAAATATAAACTAGCCAAAAGCATAAAAGCACGTAAGAGAGAAATAAATTAGAGGACGATTTAACAAATACAACTAAATATACAATTCCTTTCAATAGTTAGCACTGGTCAAAGACCTTGATTGTGTAGTAATGCTGACTTTCCTAAATGGTCAAAAAGGCCACAGGCTAGGGATCTCCTCAGCCTATGGTGTGGTCAGATGGGGACCGGACTTAGCCTCAGCTCCCAGGCGAGCCAGCTGTCTTCTGTGGGCACCCTCCAATTTTCCTCCATGAAACAACATTTCCACATGTACCATGGTATGAAAAAGTTTGGGAAGTACTGGTCTAAGCCAGACCTGCCTTGAGCATCACTCAAAAGCCAAATAAAATGCTGACATGGAAAAAAATAACTAACACCGATATTATGGGTTATAACACAATGTTTTAGAAGACCACTGCTTTCTAATTTTTTTTTCCCTATCTGCACTCCCTCTCATGCCCCATATTGGGGAATCTTACGGTCTATTCCAGCACCATTCAATGAAGTGACCTTCAAATATGAATGTTAGCTCAGTGGCATAAGGTTAAACTCTGGGGAAAAGAGCAGAATCCTGATTCTCTGTGCTTATGCTAAATGTATGCAAGCTAAGTCTGAAGTAAGTTCCACTTGTTAAGAAAGGACGTAAGTAAGTGTCAATGGAAAAATCCTCAAAGAATAGAAGATTGGACTTCTAAGGATCTTCTTTCAAAGACAAAAAACTGGGGTGCCTGGGTGACTCAGTTGTTAAGCCTTTGCCTTCTGCTAAGGTCATGATCCCAGGGTTCTGGGATGGAGCCTGCATCAGGCTCCCTGCTCAGCGGGAAGCCTGCTTCTAACCTCTCCCGCTCCCCCTTCTTGTGTTCTCTCTCTCTCGCTGCATGTACGTCTCTCTCTCAAATAAATAAATAAAATCTCTTAAAAAAAAAAAAAAAAAAGGACAAAAAAACTGAGCCCAAGTTACTTGTTCAGGTTCACAAGCAGCTAAGCTGGGACTAGTCCCCAGATCTCCCAGCTGCCAGTAACTGCACCTTCTGAGACACCTCCAAGGAGTTCCTGCTAATTCCCTCTTTGAATCTGAAAGCAAAAACCATCCAAGTACTTCTTGCTCTTCAGGGAACTGAACTCTTGTTAGTCTGCAACGTGCAAATCATTATTTGAGAAGTCAGAATCTAACTTCATGCCACTAATTAATCTTAAATTTGTGATATTTAAACACAAGTTCCTTTATTAGTCACTCTTTGTTTATATTTGTGAAATTACAAGGTCATCTTGTTCATGGACGCTTCTGGAAATAGCCTCAAAAACGAATTATCAAGTACTTCTTTAAATAGTTATGTGGGGGGAACACACAAGGATATATCAAAATCTATGTAAATAAGTCATGTTTGTAGAATGAAGGCAACACTAGACACCACTAATAGAATTTTCTTCCTTGTACTGAGAAAACAGTACAGACAAGAGGAGTCCCCAAACAAAAGGAGAATGTGACACGTGTTGAAGTTGGAAAGTATGTAAGTACAGGAAAATTAACTGCCTAAAATAAAATCAATTGAGTGACAAAGGGAAAAGAGGCAATATAGCATTAAAAAAAAGACAGACAACATATTTGCATAAATTCCTGTATATGCAGAGAGCAACTCTAACCACATGCTTTAAATATTAAGATATAACTTCTGTACCCATATTGGATAAAGCTGTATTATGATTAAAAAAAAAAAACCAAAAAACCTTTGAATTCTTCAAATATCTTTACAGTTTCAAAAAGAAAAACCTGAAAGTTCCTTCTCTAGAAGAAAAAATTGACCAGTGTTTTTATTCTTAGGCACTGTAGTGTGTACCTTGGGTTACCCTGAAACCCAAGAACACAAGCTCTGTGTCACCAAGCATTGACATCTGAGTTGGTTCTTCATTTGTTTCATACCACAGAATGCCAATTCTGCAAGAACACGTGTCATTTCTGGAATGCCATTAAGCACAGGTTAAGGAAGGAAGAGCCCTTATACAAAATCATAAAAGTCCTATACCTAAAACAAATTTGTAATTAATGTAATGATATAAATTTAAATCTTGACATTCACATTTCAGAGTCCTTGGAAAAGGAGGCTTCACCTTACCTGTGAATTTGCCAGGAAAAGAAAAAGAGAGAGAGAGAAGTTGTGTCCCAACCTCCCTCGGGAATCTTTGAATTTATATCCTGATCATCTGTCTTATTACAGAAACATACATACACAAACCTTCCTCCCCACTCTTTACAAATACATTTACTCCTACCTCCATTCTTCAGATCAAAAACTGACAGAGAGAAGACAATTCAAATGTTCAGACACATCTAATATATGTCTGTGAACGCACTGCATTCATCTAAAGAATGAATATTTGTGGGTCTACTCTGAGCCTAAAGTGGGGATTACAAAGAAACCATGAGTCTTCAAGGTACTCAAGACTTCAGCTGCACCTGCCAACCACATATCCTGACTTGTATTCATAATCAGTTCAAACGCAAAGAACAGTACAGTGTAGGGAGAAAGATCATGGGATAAAGCATAACCTCTTTACTGTTCCCCTAGCCTGCAGCATCCCGGCTGAATCTGTCCTGCATTCAACTGCCAGATTCATTTCTAGGATTCGAGGAGTCTCTCTCCTGCTCAAGAAGCTTCAAACACTCCTCATTACTTATAACATCTAGCTCAAACTCTTCTTCGACTGAAGAAGTCTTCTATAGGTTTGCTCCACTCACCTGTTCAACTTTACTCGTGCTCAATATGGCTCCCTTCTGCCAATCCCTTTCGGAGAGGTAAGTCGCAAACCTAATTCCACTACCTACTGGAACTCCTCAAGGAGCCTTCATTCTCAGCAGTCTTAAAAAATTGTTTCCTCTAGTGTCGGTACAGATCCATTAGTTTTCTGAACATCCCTTCGGAACTCGCCATTAGGTTTCTTAACAAATGGCAGGTATGTCCCAAGGTATTTTTCACATTAGCACCCCAACCAGAGGTTCATCTTTCCAGACACCCCTCGGTGAAATCAGAGGGAGTCGCTTGCAGTTTGGGCATGGGAGTTCCAACACTGCACCTTGGAAGAGAGGGAGAGAGGGTTGGGGGGGTTGCAAAGTAGGAAGGGGGAAACATGAAGGAAGCATAAAAGGGAAGGGAAGGTCCGTGCTCTTTACCGTATTTTCAGTCTTGTCTTTGGAAGGAGCGGGAGAGCGTAAGGAGAGAGGAGACTCCAAAAAACTCAAGGTGTTCCCTAGGTAGGAATACGGGCTGGGGGCCCCCGGATAACGGAAGGGTTCTCATCACCCCTGGGAGAGAAGGACAGGTTACAACCCGAAACAAAGAGGAGGTGAGGAGTGGAGAGCCTACAGAGATCGGGCATCTCCGAAGGTCGAGCGGCAAGGAAATGAGAGGTGACACGACGCGTCCCTCAGGGGGCTGGCCGGACACCAGGGATGTGGTTGCCAAGAGGGACGAGGTAGGCGCCTAAGAAGGCTCTGGGGCGAGCGTTTATGGGGCATCGCTTCCACGGGGCGCGGGGGCGGGGAAGTGTTTTTGAGTGGGGTCTTCCCGCACAGGGAGAAAAGGATCCCGGTGCAGTGCTCTCCGAGAACAGAAGCCCCGGAGACGCGAAAACGTTAAAGCGTTGAAGAACCGGCATTTCCTAGCCCCAGCCCTGCTTCCCTACACACTCACCGAGTCTCCTCCAAACGCCACCGCTCCAGCTGCAGCTACCGGCCGGCGCAGCCGCACTCAGCGCGCACCACCCCACGTGACTCGGCCCAGAGCCCGCCCCCTCACCCTCCACGTGATCCTCAGGACCCGCCCATACCCTCCTGCCTCTTGCCCCTCTCCCGCGCAGGGTCTAGATACGCCCCTCCCCTTTTGACAAGATGGCTGCGCCCAGCTCTAACGCGCCTCGCCTCTGGGCCTGGGGTTCCAGGCAGCGTTTGGGGAATGTCTTTAGTCTCGTCTCAAAGCCATTTTGTTCGGCCGCTGCTGCGTCTGGGACCATGAGTGCCCAGCGATTAGCGGAGAAGCTCCGAGCCCAGAAACAGGAACAAAAGACGAAGCAGCAGCCGGTGAGTCCGAAAGGACCACAACTCCCAAGAGGCAGTACGTTCCCGGGTTGTCCGGCTGGGAGTGAGGTGGGAGGGTCCGGACAGATGTTAAGGAAATGTGGAGGATCTGTGGAAGAACGGGGAGAAAGGAAAGGGAAGAGATCAGTATGGTACCGTATCCTCCTGCGGGCTGGGTCTTTGGCTCCTGCCGGCCTCAGCCCTGAGCACTGCGTGGAGATAGGTAAAACAGACATGCACCGTCGCTCTCAAATTATTCCGGGAAGGCGCGAGTCCAAAGCAGAAATAGTCATTCCCAACCCAAATTGTCACCCAAACTTACTGAAAGTCTTCACCAGTCTTTTCCTGGCGCTCCTTCTCTCCCCATAGGTGCCCACAAGCCCTGTTCAGCGGAGAGTTCAAGAACTAGTGCGGTTCACAAAGCAGCTGCAACGAGTCCACCCCAACGTGCTTGCTAAGGCACTGAGCCGAGGGATTGTGCACCAGGACAAGGATCTCGTGGTCATCAATAAACCTTACGGTCTCCCTGTGCATGGTAAGGACCACGTGGGAGAGGGAGGGGGGTGCTTCTGTTTTCACTAAAATTAGGGACAACTCTGACACATTACTTACTTGTGGGGCTCGAAGACTTGCATTCAAAATAATTAAGCTTTTGTAGAGTACTATATAAGGCACTACTGAAGACAGAGATATAAAAGACAGTCTCTGCATTCCAAATATCTGGCAGTCAGCAGTGATTTCTGGAATGCACTGTGTCCAGACCTCCATGGAAATTTTTATAGAGAAATACTAAGGCTGTGTGTGTGGTTCTTGTCTTCATGTTATGTTCCATCAAAACTGGGAAAGAAGAGGGGCACCTGGGTGGCTCAGTCGGTTATGCCTCTGACAGCCCAGTGTCAGGCTCCCTGCTCAGTAGGGAGTCTGCTTCTTCCTCTCCCACTGCCCCTCCCCTCTGCATTATACCTCGCCCTTCCTCATTCACTCTCTCTCTCAAGTAAATAAATTAAAAAAAAAAACAAACAGAAAAGAAGAAATGACATATAAGAAAAAAATAGATAGCACTTTATTAAGGTTCAGATCATTTCCCCTTCTGACAATGGCACCACTATATTTTTTGCCTTTATTCACAATTTTCCCACATTCACTAATTTTTATAAGTACTCTGTTTCTATTTTTGGCCTATAAATCTCTTGTGCATAACGTGTTCTGGTAGTTTATTACCTTCTATAAGTAATGGTATTTCCATATTTCCATATAATGACTCTGAATTTCCTGCAAGGGTCTTTTTTATTGCACATTTTGTTCACATGATCCAGAATATAATTTCATCAGTTAAGTCCAGACCAAGGAAAATAGTCCATCTTCACTGAACAAAGATCAGAAAATCTCAACCCACAAGCCCCAAACTGCAACATAAATCAGTCAGCCACCTCAAGCCATGAGTGGAGACAGAATAACCTGAGAAAAATCCGATCTTATACTATGTATGGGCAAGGATCAAAGAAGGACCACCTTAAACATGCAGAAACTCCAATCACAGAAACCAATATGAAAACTAATAAAAAAAAAAAAGGGGGCTGCGGAGTTTCAGCCAAAGCAAAGATTCAACTGCCCTATAGAGAGATCTCTACTATTGAAAACGTACACAGGATACACACACACACAAAAACACATATAAATCTGGGGGTGCCTGAGTGGCTCAGTTGGTTAAGCGTCTATCTTTAACTCAGGTCATGATCCCACATGATCCCAGGGTCCTTAGATTGAACCCTGAGTCAGGCTTCCTGCTCAGTTGGGAGCCTGCTTCTCCCTCTGCCTCTGCCTCTCCCTCTGCTCGTGCTCTCTCTCGCTCTGTCTTTCTCAAATAAATAAAATCTTTCAACAAACCCTACATATAAACCTATATAGAAGATAACTTCCTTTGAAGAGTTTATAGAAATTATAAAATATAGAAGATATTTGTGTTATTAAAAGTGCCAAAAGATACATAATAAGTTGCGTATTCATGATAAGAACTTAAAAAAGAATAAAAGAAAATGTGTGTGTGTTTGTGTGCACAGAGTACTTAATGAAACTCCAGGACGCCTGGAACTTAATGGACATTGAAATATTTCTGAATAAATGTTGAATGTAGTTGTCGAAGACAGCTGGAGTGAGATAAGAAAGATCGATAGAAAGAAAATGCAGGGAAAGGGATTTATTGGGGGAAAAGGCATCGTTGTGCTAAAAGAATGCTTTTTGGGGAGGTAGGGAGAAAAGCATAAAGACAAGGAATTAAGTCAGACATTGCCAAGTGTTCTGTGTATTTTCTTTTTCTGTCTTGATCTTTTTCTTCCCATTCCTCATGAGATAACTATTATCCAGATATTTACATTTTATAGATGAGAAAACTGAAAGTTGGAAAGATTAAATCATCTATTCAGGGTCAGTGGCTAGTTAGGCCTAGAATAGAACTGAGTAGCATCTCACCTAACGGTCATCCTCTTAGCTCTTCTGTAATGGCTCAGGAGAGCCTCACAGTATTGTATTTACCCTTGAGTTTACTTAGCAAATTCTCAAACCTTTGTTTATATAGTGAAATATCAGACCTCCTCATTTTGATTGCTGACTTTATTATGAATGTGCAAGTAGATTAATAAGTATATATATATATCTGAGGAGCAGGCCACATGCTGTAGGCCAATGCTTCTCAGACATTATGAAAAGGCATGTGAGTCCCTTGAGCATCTTGTGAAAATGCAGATTTTGATTTAATAGTCTGGGTTGGGAGCCTGAGATTCCTTTCCAACAAGCTCCCTGGGCTTTGACATTGCTAGTTCCTGGACCACATTTCAGAATAAAGCTCGTGAAAACATTGACTTTCTTCCCAGGTAGAGTTCTTTGGTGGGATCTTTTACTGGCCACCAAAACCTGTGGCTCTTCCCTTTGTAGGTGGCCCTGGGGTCCGGCTGTGCATCAGTGACGTATTGCCCATCCTGGCAAAGATGCTTCATGGCCACAAGGCAGAGCCCTTGCATCTGTGCCACCGGCTGGACAAGGAAACTACAGGTGTAATGGTGTTGGCCTGGGAGAAGGAAGTGGCACATCAAGTACAAGAGTTGTTTAGAACCCGTCAGGTGGCAAAGAAGTACTGGTATGAAGCCCATTGCCAGTGGTAGAGTTGGTATAAATGAAGGCATCCTTTTATTTCATTGTCCATTCATATGGAAGGACCTCCTGTTAAGAGAAGACACTGTGCTAGGACTTATGGGCGTATGAAAAGAATAGGAAAGAGACTTAAGTGCTTAGGATCTTAGAGTCTGTTGGAATAGAGATTCCTCATTGTGCTTGTGCATAAAAATTACTGAAAATTAATTACACAAATAATACGTGATTTTATTCCTTTGGTAAAATCATCAAAAAACAAAGATAAAGCAAAAATTTTTTGGAGAATCTACCCACTCTGTTGTTCTAGTCCCTTCCCTTGGGATAGTTTGGTTTTTATTCCTCTGGTCCTTACTCAATGTATTTATGAACATGTCTGATATATACAGTGTGTGTGTGTATTACATTGTACACTGTACACTGTACTTTTTTTTTTTTTAAGATTTTCTTTGAGAGAGAGAGTGAGCATAATCCGGGAGAGCAGCAGGCAGAGGGAGCAGGAGAAGCAGGCTCCCCGCTGAGCAGAGAGCCCAACATGGGACTCGGTCCCAGGACTCCGGGATCATGACTTGAGCTGAAGGCAGACACTTAACCCACTGAGCCACCCAGGCACCCCAACACTGTACTTTTCTTTTACCACTTAACTATGTCTTGGAGATCTTTCCATGTTAGTGCATATAGGTTTACCTCCATTTTTTTTAATAGAAGAAAGACAGGTGAACAAAACTGAAACCTACTCCTATCCTCCATCAACTCAATTTTCTTCCCCAGAGGATATCACTGTTCTAGTCTTCTGTAAGCTTCCTGCATACAGGGCATGGATAAGTGGATTATTATATGGCACTGAGTTTTGCACCACTTTGCATCCTGCTTGATTTCACTTGGAGAGCATTTTGCATGTACCTTTAGATCTCCCTAGTATTCTGTTGATGGCTGTATCATCGTTTCCTTATTGATGCACATTGAGTTAACTTCCTATTTTTCAGAGTCTGTTGCAAAGAATACATGATTATATCTTTAAGACAGATTCCTAAAGATGGAATTGCTAGGTTGAAGGGTATACACGTTTAATATTTGCTTTTTGTTGGTGGTGATGGTTTGTTTTTTTTTTTTTAAGATTTATTTATTTGAGAGAGAGAGAGTGAGTGAGTGTGAGCACATGAGCCAGGGGAGGGGCAGTGGGAGATGGAAAGGGAGAGAGAAACTCCCGCAGACTCCCAGCTGAGCGTGGGGCCTACCACGGGGCTCCATCCCAGGACCCCAAGGTCATGAGCTGAGCTGAAACCAAGAGTCAGATGCTTAACTGATTGAGCCACCCAGGTGCCTCTCACACATTTAATATTTGAATAGTTACTATTATTACGTAGGCCAGGTTTTCCTCCCACTAGGGTAATGAGGACCTACCTCCCCCTACAGCTGACCAGAGAATTTTGGGGGTTTGCCACTATGATGAGGAAAAAAAAAATGTTTTCTATTTCCCTGTGTATCAGTGATATTACTTGTCTGCATGTTTATTGGGTTCTCATGTTTTTTTGAGTTTCCCTTTCTGTGAACAAACAATCTCTTTCCTTTGCCTGGTTTCTGTTGGGCTATTTATTATTTTCTGTTTGATTTGTAGCTACTCTTTTTATCTTTTCGAAGTTAGTCCTTTTTGTGCTACAGATTTTGCAGCTACTTTGTGATCCTGGGAGCCTTTAAAAAATCTCCATGCCAAGACCCACCCACAGAGGCCCTGATTAATAAGTCTGATGGGTATGGGCATCTGAATGTCTTAAAAGCTCCACAGCTGACTCTGCTGTGGAATCAAATGTAAGAACCGCTGTGATGAGAGGTTACAGATAATGGCAGAGGTTTAGCAGACTAACTAAGGTCAACAAGATCTGTGTTCAACTGTCAGCTGTGTCGTTTACCAGCATGGGTCCTTACGCATGTTCTTAAACGTCTCTAAGCTTTGTCTTCATAGGAAAAATGAGAATAATGGAGTTGAGGAGAGAGTTAAATGAGACAGTACATATTGAAGTGTTTGACATAGTACCTAGCTCATAGTAAAAGCTGAAAGACAGAAAATTGAGACTATCATGTATACTAGTAATCCAGATATAAGTCTATAAAATGTGTTGGGGCACCTGGGTGGCTCATTCGGTTGGTCAGCTGACTCGATTTCGCCTCAGGTCATGCTCTCAGGGTCGTGGGATCAAGCCCCACTTTGGGCTCCACGCTCAGCAGGGAGTCAGCTTCAGGATTCTCTCTCTTTCTCTCCCTCTGTCCCTCCTCCTGCTTGCTCATGCGTGCATTCTCTCTCTCTCCAGAATAAATAAATCTTAAAAAAAGATGTTATATTATTTGTGAAAATTGTTTATGAAAGTTTAGACTTGGTAACCATTTTATGGAGGAATTGAAATCCGTTCATTGTGTGTTGATGAATGAACAGGATTTGATAGACGAGATGGAGAACTGTGTTTTAGATGGCGGGAATGCATACACACAAAGGACGAAAGCAGGCAGTGTAGTTTGGAGTGGGGAATGGTGACCGATAATGCTGGAAAGGTAGACTGGAACTCAGTTAATGATGGCCTTAAATACCAGGTGCACAAAGTAGGAGTTAGCAGTAGAGCATAGCAGGCGACTGATTAACATCTACTGGCATACTATGATAGCAACTTGTTACGGTTATTTGTTTGAATCTTCTTCTTTTTTTAATTTGACCGACAGAGATCACAAGTAAACAGAGAGGCGGGGGTTGGGGGGACGGGGAAGCAGGCTCCCTGCTGAGCAGAGAGCCAGATGCAGGGCCCCATCCCAGGGCTCTGGGATCACGACCTAAGCCGAAGGCAGAGGCTTTAACCCACTGAGCCACCCAGGCACCCTTGTTTGAATCTTCTTACTAGACTTTGAATTCCTTGAGAGTGGGGATTTTGGTCTTGTTCATCTGTACAGAACTAGTACCTCCCTAGATCAATGCCTGATTATGTTCCTGGAGTGTATGTAGTGAGTGAACATTTTTGAGCAGTAGTGTTGTGTCATTAGGAAGAGGGAGCTAGCAGTTAAAACTCAATTTAAGTGTGGTAAAATATATCAGATGGCAGCCCAACTGCCACCAGCCCAAAATGAGGTGTCCAATGTGTGACCTGTTGTGGGAGTGGGCTTTGGTTCTGTGATAGGCCACCCAGCAGGACTCCTTCATCATTGACCTAGAGGAGGCATAAGCGTAAGGACAAAAGAAAGGGTTGTCTCCCCATCTCTGACATGATGAAAGGAGACCTCCAGCAAAATGTTTATTGAGTTGTTATGGGAGTTGTTTCTGTGACTTTGAGCCAAGTTGCCCTGTTGTCTACCTGGCAGATCCGGTAGGTGTGGTCCTGTAACTTTTTCATTCCACTCATTCATTTACTTATTCATTCATTTCATATGCAGTCAGGACTTAACCATCTTTTAAAAAAAGGATACAAAACCATATTATCCTCATTATTTTTTTTTCCTTAAAGATTTTATTTATTTATTGGACAGAGAGAGATCACAAGTAGGCAGAGAGGCAGGCAGAGAAAGAGGAGGAAGCAGGCTCCTCAAAGAGCAGAGAGCCTGATGTGGGGCTCGATTCCAGGACTGTGGGATTATGACCTAAGGCAGAGGCTTTAACCCACTGAGCTGCCCAGGCGCCCCTACCCTCATTTCATTTTAAACCATACATACTCATTTTGGGGGGCACCTGGGTGGCGCAGTTGATTAAACGTCCCACTCTGGGTTTCAGCTCAGGTTGTGATCTCAAGGTGGTGAAATGGAGCCCAGGCTCAGGGCAGAGCCAACCTGGGTTTCTCTTTCCCTCTCCTACTGCCCCTCCCCCTCATACACACTCACTCGCTCTCTCTCTCAAATACATAAATCTTTTTTAAAAAAGAAAAAAAAAAACTATACATATTCATTTTTAAAGGTTGGAAGGAAAGACCATGTTATAAATATAATTTTTTGTTTTTTTCCCCCAATAGTCTATAATTAGCATACATTACTTCAGTAGTAAAAAAAAGATGCGTTCATAAGAGTAGAATCAAGCTCTCAGGCTAAATGCTATGACAGCCTATGACTTGCATGCTCCGTTCTTAAGAACTGACCACAGTAGAGCAGAAGGTCCAGTGTTACAGCCTCTAAGTAGGCAAATCTGAGGATCTCCCCCCTCACCTCATGGCTTAAGCCAGGGTCTGTGTGTTACGCCCAGGACCATCACGGTGCGCGTCCCTGTGCCCCCGGCGGGAGTCGTGGACATCCCTGTCATCGAGAAGGAGGTGCAGGGTCAGCAGCTGCACTACAAGGTGGGTGAGCTGTCATCCCCAGGGGCTTGGCTTTTCTGCTCTTCTTTGCAACTGTGTCTTGATTTCTTTGGCATCAGATGACGCTGTCCCCAGGCTTCCGCATGGAGGATGGGAAGATGGTGAGAGCACGAAGCAACCGGAAGGCACACACAGCTGTGACTCAGTACCAGGTGCTCAGCAGCACTCTGTCCGCCGCCCTCCTGGAGCTCCAGCCCATCACCGGTGAGGCATCACCTTTCTGCTGGGGGATGGCAAGAGCCCGGGCTGCTGAGCCGCATCCAGGGCCTCGCTCTGGGTCCTGCCCTTCTTCCGAGCAGCTGGTGCTATGAGAGGGCTGGGATTGCAGCTGACGTGTTTGAGAGTGTGCCTCTGGTGCTAATCCGAGGCTGGGAGCTCCAGTGGGGATGGCTGTTTAAAAATAGTAGGTAGCAGGAAGATATAAATAGTTTGCTTACATTTATTTAAAAATCTGCAAAGTGGTTTCTCAAAAAAATTAAACACAGAATTACCATATAATCCCAGCAATCCTCATGGGTGTCTACGCAAGAGAATTGAAAGCAGGAGTTTGGAAAGATCTGTGCACAGCAGTGTTCGTGGCAGCATTATCCCCAATAGCCAAGAGGTGAAGCCAGTCTCGAGGGCCACCGCCAAATGAATGCGTAGACAAAGTGTGTGGGCAGATGACGGAATGAGTATGTCTTGAAAAGGAAGGAAATTCTGACATGGGCCACAATGTGGTTGGACTTGATGCTAAGTGAAAGAAACCAACACAGAAGGACGAATGTTGCGTGATTCCACTTATGACACACCTAGAGCACTTAGATTCAGAGACCAAGTAGAACAGTGGTACCCGGGGGCCGGAGGAATCGGGAAGGAATGGGGAGTTGTCGTTTAATTGAGTTTCAGGTGGGGAGGATGTTTAACATCCTCAACTTTCAGGAGTTGTCGTTTAACAGAGTTTCAGGTGGGGAGGATGCTTGTGCTCTCTCTCTCTCTCTCTCTTGCTCTCGCTCTGTCTCAAAATAAATAAAATCTTTCAAAAAATGGTTAAGATAACATTTTATGTTATGAATATTTTGCTACAGTGAAAAATGTGCAAAGCACTACTATTTAGCATTCTATAATAATGTTATCTAAAAATAAAACAGGGGTCATTGGGTGGGTCCCCCGGTTAAGCCTCCGACTCTTGACTCCGACTCTTGATTTCGACTCAGGTCACGAGCTCAGCGGTGGTGAGATTGAGATTCTCTCTTTCCCTCCCCCTCTGCCCCCCCCCCCCCCCCCCCCCCGCCATGTGCGCTCTAGCTTTCTCTTTGTGTCAAAAACAGAACAAAAGTTAATTAAGCACGGAGAGATACCAGGTTGATGATAATGGTTATCTGCAGTGGAAAGGGAGCTGAGGGGGAGGGGAACTTAGAGTCTTAACGGCATGTGTGATCTTATTTCCTACCAGCTTATAGTTTCTTCTGTTCTTCTTTATACTTTGGTGTAGGTGCGGCCTTGCCGGTCTTACTTCAGTTAAATAGGGTTAGAAGCACAGTAACACAGTGTGGTTTCTGGAGCTGCTCAAGTTTCCTCTCTCTGTCTCTTTTTTGTTGTTGTTGTTAAGGAGTAAAACATCAGCTTCGAGTTCATCTGTCTTTTGGACTGGATTGCCCAATCCTTGGTGATCACAAGTACTCAGACTGGAATAAGCTGGCCCCCCAGGTGACCCCGGTTTGTCTGTGCAACAGCTAAGGTGGGGGGAGCTTTCGCTTTCCCCTTGTTAAAGTCCGACGTGAGTCACCGCAAGGATGTTTTGACTGTACTGTACTAGTTACCCAAACTAGTCGCCTCGCTTAGAGAGAAACAGCTGCTGTTCTCACGGAGCTGCAGGATCTGTTCGCAAAACCCTTGCGCTTCATTTGTTTGTCTTGGATTGTGTTTGGAGGCGGGACAGGTGGGGTTGGGGGAGGGCACTTTCTGGAGGCTTCAAGCAGCCTTTCCTGCTCTTGGTGAAGATGGGTGGGGGACACTTGTTTATCTCTTGTCGTAGCCCATTCTCTAGGAAGGCTGATAAGAGCTTCCCTGGCCTGGTGATTTTTCTCTCACCTGAGTTCCAAACCCTTCCCGGGAATGTCCCTGAAGCAGGCTGTCCACTGCTGTGCCTTCCAGGGGAGTTAGTGGTGGTTCCTTTAAGTGGAAAATGTCTGTCCCTGTGTGCTGCTCAGGACGAGCTCTTGGCCTGGGTTTCAAGAGGCTATCTTGTCTTTGTACAGAAGCTGTCTCTTGGTACCCTGAAGAAGCTGGGCCTGCACCAGGCGAAGGCCCGCCACATCCCCCTTCACCTGCACGCGCGCCAGCTGATCCTGCCGGCCCTGGGGTCCAGGAAGGAGGAGCTCAGCTTGGTCTGCGAGCCTCCTCACTTCTTCATCCGCTCCCTGCAACGCCTGGACCTACAGACGCCAAGTCAGGATCCGAATGGGGGCGACGAAGCCAGACGTGAGGGCACAGTTAAGACCACTGGGCTGTTGGGCCCCTGAATCCTTCACTTTGTTTCATGGACTCTGCTAACTTCTCACTAGGGACAGACTCCAGAAGAGCCAGGTGTGGGAAGTGGAAGAAATCCAGCTGCTTCCAGGCCTTTACTGGACACTAAATCCTATTTACTGAGACACTGGCCGCACTCTGGAAAAGCCTGTGGGGAGTCTCCTTGCCTCCCAGTCTCCTTGCCCAGAGGAAGAGAGCCCAGTACCAGGCGGACTGGGTCCATAATTGAAAAAGGAGAAACTCGAGCACAGAATCTGTGCTCCGAAACTGTTTACATCCAACAATAAACCGCTTGATCTATCCGGAAGGCTCCGGTGGTTGGAAAGGGCGCGGGGCGGTCATCTGACTGCTGGAGAAATTCAGAAGCAGTTAGCCACTGTCCTCGTGGATGTTCAGGATCTAATAGCAAAACCTCTCTGCTCCACTTGTTTTGTCCCAGATGCTGCAGACCCGTCAGAAGGCAGGATTCTCTCCAGCCGCAGCACAGGAGCCTTGTTGTGGTAGTGACTAGAGCCTGCAAAGGGGTGTTGGAGAAGCGAGAAAAGCAGATGTGAAGGCCGGCCGGCTGGCAGGCCCTGGTGGGGAGCACACACGGTCCGGAGAGGGCAGTGGTTAGCTCCAGCTCCGTGCTGCTCTGTGGGAACAGGTTTTCTCTTTTTTTTTTTTTTTTCCAGAGAGTCAAGAAACCCAGATGCTGTAGAGTCTTAAGCAGTGGGGGGCAGGGGGGGGCGACCCCCCCTTGTACAAAAATCCACATGTAACTTTTGACTCTCCCGAAACACATATTTTGTATGTTTTGTGTATTATATGCTGTATTCTCACTCAGCCAGAGAAAAGAAGACGTTATTAAGAAAATCATAAGGAAAGGAATACATTTACGGTTCTGTGCTCTATTTATCAAAGAGAAATCCGAGTATAAGTGGCCTGCGCCGTTCAGACCCATTTTTGGTGGATAAGCTGTATTTATGGGAAAGCTCCAAGTGTATTAACTCACTAAAATGAATGTGTAAAACACAGCTGTCCCCAAACCCAGGTGGTCACCAGGTCTGCCCTGTTTCCCTCTAGAACCCCTCCTCTGAGGATGGGCTTTCCTCGATAGTCCCACCCCACCTCCTGAGCACCAGCTTCACTCCCCACCACCTCAACTAGCGTAGGGCAGTTCCCACCAGAAACCAAACGCAGAGGGGAGTCTTGAGACCATTCTCCCCCCCCCCCCGACCCCCCGCCGTCCCTAGGGGCAGGGCAGGGCAGGGTGATACTGATTAGGACAAGGACACCGCAAAACACATCCTTATGTTTTCTCAATCTGCTGTCCTTGGCTCTCCCAGCCTCCGGACGGCTGTTAGCCGGAGGGCCTGGTAGGGTATACAAAGACTCAGCCTTGTATCCGGGCTTGCAAAGCGTGCCATGGGTGGGGGGTACAGACCCCATTTCCCCAGTAGAGGGGGAAGTGCTGCTTCGTGCACTGTAATCCCAACACTGACGACCTGGGGTCAGGCCAAACCACAAGATAAGGGCACGGTGTTCCACAAGACTCCCCTCCAGACACTAGCTGCAAGCTCAGGGCTTCCCAGACAACCCCCCACCCTTCTGCTCAGCCTAGGGGAGGAATGTTTCCCTCCTCCTGTAATGGGTTCAAGGGGTAAAAGAGCATCTGGCTCCAAAGGCCCCAAACAGGCCTGGTTCAGCCCCAAGGCAGAGAGACAGGCAGAGGAGTGGTGGGGAGACAAACGGGTTTATGTCCGTGAGGCCAACGCTGGGAAGACAGCGGACTCAAGTCACAGAGACTGTCTCTGAAGTGCGGAAAATACGGCCAGGTTTACAGGAGGAATATGTGGGACAAAGGTCGGTGGGTCCATAAGGGTGGGCGGTGAAGGTCAGGTTGATTGTTGTCTCGGTGTCAATCATGTGGGGTCTTGGTGGTATCAGGACAGTTGTTACTGCTGCTGGAGGGGGTAGTCTCCGTTCCTATCAAGGGATGCTTTGCCCCCAGGGTCCTTTGCCTGAGTTGAGAGATAAGCTGGAAAGAATCCAGAAGTACAGACAGGGGGTGGGGGGGTGTGTGTGTGTTGCTGAAGTCCTCTTTCAAACCCTCTACCCTGACTGGCTCTAAACATTAAACTGATAGAAGAACAGGAGGTAAACATACAAATTTATGTGATACAAGTTTTACATGGCATAGGGGTCTTCAAAAGACCCCCCCCAAAAAACAGACTTGTGTGCTTTTGGGGTTTTTTGTTTTTTAGTAGTCTCCATGCCCAGCGTGAGGTCCAAAGCAGGGCTTGAACTCACAACCCTGAGATCAAGACCCGAGCTGAGATCAAGAGTCAGATGCTCCACCCACCGAGCCACCCAGACTTGTGTATTTTTGTGCTGGGTGTGATGAGGAGTGGACAGTCATGGAATGTGGTAAGTTAAGAAGGAGTGTGGGGTAATTGTACATTGAGGGAAACTTAGCAAAGCCTATTAGGATTCTTCTTGACATCCCATTGTCTGTGCACAAAGGAGATTCTCCTTTCCTCTGGTATAAAGATGGCACCTCTCGGGAAGGTGTGATCTGTTTCAGAGAAGAAGGATTGGGGGGTGCGGTGAAGAGGTCCAAGTCATCTTCCTGTTTGCCATTTTCTCAAACTTCTTCAGCTTAAAATACTCAGTGTGCCAAGGTACCATATTTTGGGGTAGCATTTCCTGAACCCCATTGCTAAGTAGCTACAAATTATGGGATTCCCGCTCTCCCCTCAGGATTAGTAATTCACTGGAACGACTCCCAGAACTCAGGAAAGTGCTACACTGGCCGTTTTATTAACAGCAATCACAGGGTAGAAATCAGGAGCAGCCAAAAGGAAGAAAGGGTGAGGTCTGGGAAGGTCCCAGACTTAAAGCTACCCTGTCCCTCCCTTGGGACACAGCACACTCTTCACACTCTGGTGTGTGTCACCAGCCAGGGAGGTGGCTCAAGCTTACACGCTGAGGTTTGTTTTTTTGTTTGTTTTTTAAGATTTTATTTATTTACTTGACAGAGATCACAAGTAGGCAAAGAGAGAGAGGGAGGGAGGAGGAAGCAGGCTCCCTGCTGAGCAGAGAGCCTTGATGTGGGGCTCGATCCCAGGACCCCGAGGTCATGACCCGAGCTGAAGGCAGAGACTTTAACCCACTGAGCCACCCAGGCACCTCCCATGCTGAGTTTTTTTTGGGATTCATCCTTCAGCGTGATTGATCAGCTCACTGGCCAGATGACTGAACTCAGTCTAGTTCCTCTCTCCATCTCCACGCCCCGACCTCCAATCACCTGGGTGATCGTTTGGCAAGGCCAGCCCCATCCTGAAACGACCTGGGAGGCCATAGAGTCCCTGTTGATGCCAACCATCGGGACCCATCAGAAGTAACAAAGCCACACCTATGGTTTGGGAAACTGGATTCAGGGGCTTCCTCCCACGGACTAAGAACAAAGGCCTGGCAAATTCCTTGCAACAATTGAGTTTCCTTTCTAACCCACCCCCCCTTCAGATCCCTTTGCCTTTCTGTGCCCCAGGGAGTGACAGCCTTGGTGGCTCCCTGTATAGATGCCCCCATGCCCTGGTGCCTTAGGGGCCTTAAGGCAAGCGACCTTGAGATATTTCTGTTCACGTCCTCCCTCGCCTCCCACTGAGCACACTCCCACCTGCTACAGTCCACGGAGTTGAGGACGGATTGTCATCAGGCGTGGTCGTCACACAGTACAGGGAAGCTCTCCTTTCCTGGATCTTTTCACTTGCCGTGTAGACGCAGTCAGGGAGCTCTATCAACAGCCTACACACACCGGTAACTCATGCCATCTAGTCCCCACCAGCATGCCCATACCCACCACACCCCATCCTAGATGCCTCGACAGTCAGAAGCCCCATGCTGTTCATATCACCTCTTCAACAGCCCCCCCACCTGCCCTGCCAACTAATTCCCATTCTCACAACGGGGGTGCTCTTTGCCTCTTCCCAGCTCACTCTCTGGGACTCCTCGATGGCTGTGTGCAGAATGTCTTGCGGGGCAATAAACATACAAGTAGGGAGACTCGTGAGGGGCCCAGATAAGCTGGGACAGGATTGGAGATGAGTGGACTAGACAGGTTTAAAATGAAGCTCAGGAAGAAAGAAAAAAAGAAATGCAGCTCAGAGGAAGTCCAGTGGGTACAAGTGATGGAGTATGGCGTGGAGGTTGAATCTAAGACGACTCCCAGAAAGTCTGAGCAACCAATTAGATGAGGTGGGTAGGCAATAAATAGGGAAGGAACAGTTTTGGGGTAACCCTCCCAGTCCCAAGTGAGTGCTGTTACACTTCACGCATCCACCAAGGGAGGACCAAAGGACGGTCGTTACCCAGTGCTCCCGAAGCACGGTGAGCGTGTGCCTGTCTTCATCGTTGAGCCCTGACCGCAGAGCATCTTCATCATTTCCTCTAATTATATCTGCCCTCCCCCAAGCTGTGACCTTCTCATGGGCAGGCACCGAATGTCTGTCTCCAGCCCCCAAGCCCTATACTTGTAAACCCTCCGAAAGTGACTACCGACCAGAGGCAGCTGTAGCGCTGGGGGTGGGATGGGGGCGGGCATTCTCAGTCTCTGGAGCCAGATGGGCTCAGGGTACACATTCTGACTCAGCTGTTTATTTGCTATGACAGTGGGTAACTTATTTAACTTATCTGAGCCTCAGTTCACTCACCTGCAAAATGAGTTTAACGAGAGTACCAGTATTATATATTTTAAGGATTAGCTGAATTTGTATTTAATTCCCAGAATAGTTCCTGACACACTGTAAGAGCCCAGTTCCTGTAATATACTACGTTGAAACAGGTTTAGTTTGCCATTTGAAAAACATTTTTTGACATTGAGTTCACATACTGTAATATCCATCTAAAGTGTATAATCCAATGGTTTTATATTCACAGAATCAGACAACCATCTAACCTAATTTTAGAAAATTTTCACGCTTACAAAAAGAAACCTTATGCCCATTTAGCAGTCGCTCCACATTCCCACTCATACCCAGCCATGCCAACCACTAATCTATTTTCTGTCTCTATAGATTTGCCTATCTTGGATACTTCCTATAAATAAAATCATGTTATCTAGGATCTTTTGTGCCTGGCTTTTTCCACTCAACATAATGTTCTTGGGGCTCATCCATGTCGTAGCAGAAATCAGTACTTCATTTCTTTTTATTGCTGAATAATATTCCATGGTATAAATATACCAATTTTTGTCTATCCGTTTATCAGTTAATGAGTTTTTCACTTTCTGGCTACAACGAAACAAACATTTATGTACGTTTTCATTTTTCTTGGGTACCTGCCCAGGAGGTATGTACACACCTAGTGGAGTTGTTGGGTCATGGGTAACTCTGCTTAATGCTTGTGCAGTGGCCAAGGCTGTATTGCAAAGTGGTTGTACCATTTTGCATTCCCAGCAACCATGTATGAAGGTTCCAGGGTCTCACCAACACTTGTTATTATTGGCTTTCTGATCATTGTGGATATGAAGCAATTTCCCATGTTTTTTTTTTTTTTTTTTTTTAATTGAAGTAGAGGGGCACATGGGTGGCTCAGCTGGCTAAGTGTCTGCCTTCGGCTCAGGTCATGATCTCAGGGTCCTCAGATCGAGTCCCACATCGGGCTCTCTGCTCAATGGGGAGTCTGCTTCTCCCTCTTATCCTTCCCCAGCTCATGCTCGTGCTGTTTCTCTCAAATAAATAAAATCTTAAAAATAAAATACTATTGAAGTATCATTGACATTTCACATTATATTATTTTCAGATGTACAACATACTGATCCGATTTTTGTATACACTGCAAAATGATCACCATAGCCATCACCATATATAATCACAAATTTTTTTGTGATGAGAGCTTTTAAGATCTACTCTCTTAGCAACTTCCAGATAAGCCAGTTTTACTCATGATATATATGTGACATCCCTAGGCCTTATTTATTTTATCACTGGAAGTTTGGTACCTTTTGGCCCCTTTCACATATCTCACACCCCCCCAACCCTGGCCAGTCTATTCTCTGTATCTCTGAGCTCTTGTTTTGTTTTGTTTTAGGGTCCACATGTCAGTGAGATCATACAGTTGCCTTTTTCTGTCTGGTTCATTTCCTTAGCATAACACCCTGAATTCCATCCACGTTGTTGCAGAAGGCAAACTTTTCTCTTTTTTTTAATGGCTGGGTAATATTCCACTGTCTGTGCACACTACATTTTCTGGATCCATTCATCTACTGATAGACACTTAGGTTGTTTCCCTATGTTGGCTTTATCATTGTGGATTTGATTTGCAATTTGCTGATGGCTAATGACACCGAGCATCTTTTCATGTGTTTATCAGCCATTTCTATATTTTGTTTGAAGAAATATCTATTCAAACATGTTGCCCATTTTACAATTGGATATTTGTCCTTTTTAAAAATTAAGTTGTGAGAGTTCTTTATATATTCTGGATACCAATCCTTGATCAGATACATTACTGTAGGTATCTTATTGCCTTCCGTTGTCTTTTCACTTTCTTGATTATGCTGTCTGCAACACAGAAGTTTTTTTTTTAATGTAGTCCAATCTGTTTTTCTTTTTGTTGGGTGTGTTTCTGTTTTTTTTTTTTTTTTTTTTTTTAAGATTTTATTTATTTGACAGAGATCACAAGTAGGCAGAGAGGCAGGCAGAGAGAGAGGGGGAAGCAGGCTCCCCGCCGAGCAGAGAGCCCGATGCGGGGCTTGATCCCAGGACTCTGGGATCATATCCAAGCTGAAGGCAGAGGCTTTAACCCACTGAGCCACCCAGGTGGCCCTCTGGTTTTTTATTAATTAATTAATTAATTATTTAATAAAAGATTTTATTTATTTATTTATTTATTTAACAGACAGAGATCACAAGTAGGCAGAGAGGCAGGCAGAGATAGAGGAGGAAGCAGACTTTCTGCTGAGCAAACAGCTTGATTTGGGGCTTGATCCCAGGACCGGATCATGACCTGAGCCGAAGGCAGAGGCTTTAACCCACTGAGCCACCCAGGCGCCCCCTTCTGGTTTTTTATATAAGAAAACATTGTCTAGTCCAAAGTCCTGGAAATTTCCTCCTATATTTTCTTCTAATAGTTTTCTCGTTTAGTTCTTGCCTTTAGGTCTACGATCCGTTTTAAGTTAATTTTTGTATATGATATAAGGCAGGTGTCCAACTTGGCATAGGGGCAGCCAGTTGCCCCAGCACCATTTATTGGAAAGGTTATTCTTTCCCCCATGGAACTGTTGTGGTAAATTTCCGTTTTTGGAAGTATGCTGGGTCAAATATAGATAATTTCACAGAATACAATTTAGTTTTGTTACAGTATTAATGTTGTGGAGAAATAACTGCAGTTTCTGATTTGGACACCAGATGGCAGCAGTCTCCCACATTTTATTCCTCCTCCTCCGAGCTACCAGTAGGAACAGGTTTTAATCAAGATCACGTATCCTCCAGAAGTCTTGCTGTCTTTTTCTACGCTGTGATAAGCCTGGCTTTGGTTACCCTAACCTTGTAAATCTCGGTGCCCTACTTTTTTAAAGTGGAAAATCTGGAGGTTTCCATCTTCTGGTGGAGAGAGGTAAGCAGAGGGAGACCATGATTTGGGCTCCCCTCATGAGTTTGAAATCGAATTTGATTCATAAACACTCAGTTATAAAAGCACGACAGGTTCCTTACAGAAACGTAGAACGTATAGCCAAGCTGTTCTCAGCTACCAAAACACCTGCTGGAAAGACACATGTTCCCACCCCGCGGTTGCAGAGCTTTGCTAGCTAAGTTCTTCGCTTAGTTCTTAGGTCTTGGCTGATTTTATTCTGGCTCAATGTGGTAAACAGTTGCAATCTCTTTGTTGATCAGAAGCATTGATAGATAGTTATGTATGATTCTGATTAATAAAAACAGGCTGATGAACTATTATTTGATAAATAGGAGGGGAAAGGAAGGTAACAAGTTCGGCAGCCTTAAGTGCACCAGCCATATGAGTGACCACTGTTGCTGCTCTTCCCTCCTCCGTTCTTCCTGGGGGATAAGTGCCTCCAGAGCAGGCCTCACCCCTTCTTCCCCCACAGCCTTCCTGACCCTGACTTAGGAGTCGCCAGGGCCCTGGCCCCACCAGTGCCTTCCGTCTGCATCCGTGGGCCTGTGGACCCCAGCATCAGAGCCGACTGTGCGCCCCCTTTTGCCTGCACAGTCTGTCCAGGGACAGCTGCAAGAGAAGGGGGGCGGGCCGTGGAACCAGGGGTCGGCAGCCTCCCTGTACAGAGAGACGGCAAAGGCCAGCTCTGCCCGCAGAGGCTGTGTGCACCAAGGCTGCCTTCAGCACTCTGGGAGAGATTACCGCCTGTCCATCAGCAGCTCCCAGGACCCGGGCGGGATGGCCTGGACCCATTCAGGGAGGAGGGCCAGGGGAAGAGATCCCCACTTTGATGTGAGCCATGAGGTCAGGCAGGGAGCAGGAGGTGAGGATCGAGGGGGAGGCCTGCTGGAGACAATCTCCTTTCCCATCTCAGGCTTCCCCAGGAAGACAGGAAGACGCCAGCTTCTCTTGGCGCCCCTTTCATCTCTCTCTTGTGTGGGGCCAGGTCTCTGCCCAAGCCTCGGGGCTGCTCCGTGCTTCCTGTCCCAAACCTGTGTCCTGGATGTGGGCCTCAGCCTGCCTTTCCCAGTGTGTCCTGGGCCTGTTCACATGCCCTCTCTGGGGGGCAAAGAGGGACTGTGGGGCACCTAGGATGGGGCCTAAACCCACCTACTTGGTTTGTAGTTGATTCTACAGAGCATGTGGTAATGATCTCCGGAAGGAAAGTCAGAGAAGAGCATTTCCCTTGAGTACCTGGAGTCCCAGGACCCAGAGGGGCTCTACCTTTAACTATATTCCCGGCAGGCGCTGCAGGTGGCTCTCTGGCTCCTGACCATGCCTACCTCCCTGCTGGGGAAGAGAGAGGAGAGGAACAGGGAGGGAGGCAAGAGGAAGACGGAAGGACAGGCAGGAGGAGATAGCCACTGGCCCCCTTGAGCTCCTTGCTCTCCTCTGAGTTGTGAGCACACACACACAGACACACATACACACACACACACACACACACACACACACACACACACACCAGGGCCTTCTCCAGGCAGTCCTGAAAAGCTGCCAGCTCATCCTGGCCCAGCCCTGGAGTCTGGCCTTTTTCCTGTCTAAAGTTACAGAATTTTCCAGAAGTTTCCCTGTGTGGGTCCCCCCCCCACTCTGGAGTTATAAACCAGATATTCCCTATTCCCCTACTTCTCTGGCCTGGGGAAGAAAAGCCAAAGAGGGAAAGAAAGCAAGACAGAGGGTCTGCGATCAAACGCAAGGCTTATCATTCTTTCCTTTCTCCTACTGGGAGTTTCAGAAACCCACTTGTAACAGTAGCTGCAACATTCAATGCTTGTTGCCTACCCAGGACCTCTTACTTATATTAGGTCATTTAAAGCCCAGTAGGGACACCTCGGTGGCTCAATCAGGTTTAGCCTCTGTCTTCGTCTCAGGTCATGATCTCCAGGTCCTGGGATTAAGCCCTGCATTGGGTTCCCTGCTCAGTGGGGAGGCTGCTTCTCCCTCTATCCTACCCCCATGCTCGAGCTCTCTTACTCTCTCAAATAAATAAAATCTTAAAAATAAAGCCCCCAGTAATAGTAAATTAGCCCCCCAAAATATAAAAGCTACCCCCAGTAAGCCTCCTTGCGAGGAATAGATCCCTGGGATATCCCCAGGGACCAGGGGTCCTAGACATCAACAGAGAAGTCCCTTCCCGGATACCCCGGGGATGGAGGCTGCCCCAAGAAGAGAGCAAGCTGTGTGTGTACTTGGACCATGAGCTTAGCTGTATCACATTCTCTCTGGGCCTCAGTGTCCTCACCTGTAAAATGGGCAAGGTGAGACAAAGCCTATGATCTCAGTGTCTGATGAAGACAGTCTCTGAGACCCCTCCTAGTTGCAGGACCCCGAGTCTGATTTGGGAGAAGAAATACCACCCTGTCCCCTTGCCCCACACAGTTCCTGCCTGAGAAGCTTCTGTGTCTCAGAGAGGGCAGAGGAAAAACTTAATATTTGGATCCAATTTAGGAGTCTTTTTTTTTTTTAAGATTTTATTTATTTATTTGACAGACAAGTAGGTAGAAAGACAGGCAGAGAGAGAGAGAGGAGGAAGCAGTCTCCCTGCTGAGCAGAGAGCCCGAAGCAGGGCTCGATCCCAGGACCCTGAGATCATGACCTGAGCAGAAAGCAGAGGCTTTAACCCACTGAGCCACCCAGGCGCCCCCTCTTTTTTTTTTTTTTTTAAGATTTTATTTATGTATTTGACAGAGAGAGAGAGAGCACAAGCAGGGGGAGTGGCAGACAGAGGGAGAGGGAGAAGCAGGTTCTCTGCAGAGCAGGGAGGCTGACGTGGGGCTTGATCCCAGGACTCCGGCCGGCATCACGACCCGAGCCAAAGGCAGTCGCTTAACCAAATGAGTCACCCAGGCGCCCCTCAATTAGGAGTCTTGCCTAGCATTGGAGGCAGAGCCTTCCAGAAGGATGGTGGCATCCGCCACTGTCTTGGTGGTGAGTGATCAGCCATTCCAATCAGAGCCGCAGCCACTAGCTTATCATGAGCTCTCACAGGGTCCCAGCAGCTGTGTGTTCCCTTTGGGTGATCTTAAATCCTCCGAATACTTCCCCTCAGCAGGTATCTTAGAAACCGGGAAATCAAGGGAAGTAACTTGCCCATGGACCAGAAGTGAGGGGCTGAGATTTGAGTCCACCTTCTTACCCATCATTCCTGCCCGACTTCAGATGCTGTCTTAGATTTCCAACAATGTTTCTGGTGAAGACGTAGGTCTTGTGTTAGGATCTCTGGGCCATTAGTAGGTTTTCCTAGAGTCTCCGGGGAGTGAAAACTGCCCCAACTATGCTATGCTTACTACAGTTGGCAGAGAAGTAGCAAGGGAGCAGGAGACGGGTCCTCTCCCACCGCGGACAGAGATTGGAAGTCCAAGCTGGATGTGCGGAGACCTTGGGGGCTACCAGGAAATGCCTGAGCAGTCAGGCCCCAGGAACCCATGTGAGGGGCCTCCACAGCCACTCAGGAGATCACCTTAGGGGCAGGGCAGAACACAGGTGGTCCCCGGACGGGGTTGTCCACTGGAGATGGAATTAGAGACCAGAATATGGCCGACCTCAGCCGCCGCCGGAAGTGCGCAGGTGTGTGGGAGGACACAGCCTCTGCAGCTTTGGAGGGGCATGGGTTCCCTGAGGAGTGTGGAGTGGTTCAAAGGTGTTCACATGAAGCCAGGGCCCTTTGGTTCCTGACCTGAGGGTCAGAAACCCAGCACACCAGGGCCAGCACACCCTGGCCCCAAATCCGGGTGGGGGAGGGTTGAAGTTGCTCTGTCAGAGTTTTCTCCCCCAACCCCAGCCCTCCCGAGCCCAGTGCCCAACATCACTCATCCCTGGGCAATTTACCTGCCACCAGAGTCTGTATTTGCAGCAGCGAGAGGGTGAGGGGAGGTAGAGGGGGAGGGAGATCAGAGGGGGGAAGCCTGGGGCGTGAGGGACACCAGAGGCTTTGTCCCTGTGCCCACCATTTTGGGAGGGAGGGGCAGGGGTCAGCAGCGGCTTCACAACTATTGGCAAGCCGCCCTGTGTCTGGGTCAGGGAATTAAGCTGTCCTCACCTCTGCAGCATGAATAAGGTCTGGGAGGGCTGTGACAAGAGCTGTCAGTGCTGGTGTCCTGTCCCAGCAATCGCTGACCAGGCCAGGCAGCTCAAGACACCTGGGAAAGATAGGTCTGGAAGAGTAAGGTCCAGGGCCTGCTAGGGGGAGGACACAGCAACCTTTGTATGCACCTGCCCCTCATTGGGCACAGGCTGCTTCCTGCCGGGGGCTCCGTCCCTGTCCTGCCTCCCCAGACCTGGACTTGGCAACTTGCATCTCTCCCCAGCCCCTGCCTGCCACCTGCTCGAGGCAAGGCACTAAGTTTCTCTGGAGAGCTTGTCCTAGTGGGGATGAGGATAGGGACGAGCTTCAAGGTGAAGCTGGTGACAGCAACTGTTGGGGCGTTGGTCAGTGTCTGCCCTCCCTGTCTTCCCCTCTTGGTTTCTTACTGAGCAGATGCCAACCAGCCTGCCAAGTGCTGGAGGCCACTTGGGAGGTGTGTGAGCTGATGGGAGGTGTCCTCATGGATGGGGGTAGCTGGGTGACCCCTAGAATCCCGCTTGGTCCTGTCTTGGGAGGAGATCGAGCCTCTGTGGGAGCTGAGCCCCAACCAGAGAGGGGCAGAAAAACCTCAGGCCACATCTCCCCAGTCCCCAAGTCCTCCCGGGCTCTATGGCCTGACACCTTAATCCAGCTAGGGCTTGCCAAGCTCGAGTTGCTGTGGGGGAACGTCTGGGGACCGAGGTTCTAGGCCCTGGGCCTCAGCCCAGCTCATTCCAAAGGCATCAGGCCAGGTAACTGTCCCCAGGGGCTGGGCATGGTGGGCCACCTCCCTGGGCAGCAGCCTCAGACAGTGTCTCTCCCAACGTGCTGGCATACAGGGGGAATGTGGGCACTCTCTCAAAAGGAAACCTGCATCTGGCCTGCTGTCTGCCTCCATGGACTGCCCCAGTGTTTTCCAAGGACACATGCCTTCTCTGCCAGCTCTGCAATTCCATGCTCTCCTCTGGCCTGTCCCGAGATCAGCCTGGAGGGGCTCCAGACCAGGGTTTGGGGTACGGGGAAGGGGAGGGAGCCTCTCTGACCTTGCAGTTCCTGGAAAGGAGTGATGCCCCGGGTGGACCTGGAACCTCCCCGCGGCCCATGAGCTCTGGGTGAGTGACCCGAATGCTGGCAGGTCCCCAGAGCCACTCCTCTTCCCCACAACGGTCTGAAGCTGGACAGAGGCGAAAGGAGAGTGAGTTACACCCCACACCCGGGTTTGCCCTCCAGCTGGAAAGCCAGGGACGAAGTGGGAGCCATTCCCAGGGAAATGGTGAGCTGTGACTTATCATCCGTAGTCCCCCACATCTACCCACCGACACCTCCTGGGCCCGGGCTCTCCTGGGCAGTGGTGGAGGCACACACGATGCTCCCCAGCCCTGAGTCCACAGTTTGGATGGTGTGGGCGACGCAGACAGGGTATTATGAGACCCCCGGGAAGAGCAGGTGCAGCCTGGGCGTAATTGCCAGTGCAGGGGGGAAAGGGCATCCTGAGGGGAGAGGGCAGGTTCAGAGCTAGGTCTGCAAGCAGTTTGGTGTAGCCCGAGGGCAGGGCCTGGGGCAGGAAGGGGCAGGGCTGGGGAAGAAGTGCGGGCCTGAGTCCCTGAGCTTGGACTCTAAGGTTGGACCCCTTGGGGGAGTCAAGGGGACAGAGGCTGCGGAATCCCCCTTGTGGTGGGTAGGGCAGGGGCTGCCGTGGGTCAGCATGTGGGAGATGGGGCTGAGGTCCCTTGGTGATGCTGTCAACGGGTGACTGAAGAAGAACATGGCTCTTCTTGCATCCGACGTCCCCAATCAGCCCCACCTGCGCTCCCGGTGGTCCTGCAAGGAGCCTAGAAGGGTCTGTTGGACTGGCAGCTCTTAGGGTCCTTCTTGTACTTCCCAGGAGCTCTGGTTCCTGATACCCCACAAAGGCCCTGGAGGCAGGCTTCGGGTGGACTGATCGCAGACCCAGCGTCCCAGCCGGCCTTTCCCCGGGGCGTCTCCATCTGCCCCTCAAAGCTCACGGGGAGGATGGGGCGGCTTGAAGCTGCCTCTAGGGTTCCAGTGGGGAGAACGGGAGAGGAAGGCATTGATGGAAGGTCACAGCCCTCTGTCCTGACCCCCAGGATCCAGGTCAAGAATTCTCATAGCAGAGTCAGGCTGTCCATCCCCTGTTGCTCTGCCCCTGGTGTACTTCTGCTGGGGTCCCTCTGGATCCCCCTCTCTTCCTCTGTCTGTCCCTCTCTTAGCCTTTGTATGTGTTCATCCCTCTGGTGTTTCCTTTGCAGTCCTTCCTTCTCTTCAGACTTGGGTCTTTCCCCCTGTGGCTCGCTCTCTGCCTCTTCCAGCTCATTTTCCGTCTCCTGGGTCTCTTTCCTCTGTGTGAATGCCCTTCCCTCCTCTGGGTGGCGGCCTGGTCCACATCTTCTCGCCAGCCTCCCCTTTCCCCAGGAGCCAAAGGCAGGCGCACTGCCCTCACCTCTGTCAGTCTGTCCGAGCTGGGACGCCCTTCCCAGAGAAAGCTGTATGGACGGTGCTCTTCTCCCTGACACCCTGAAGCTGGGGGCTGGGGGGCGGGGCGGCTTTAGCCCCTGATAATCTCCACCAGTTCCAAACCCACATAAACAACCCTGGTACAAATACGCTGCTCCACAAACACCCTCACCCTCGGCCTCCCCTGGACCCCTCCTGCGTAGAAATACTGACACCGCCCCACCACCTAAGGGCTGTCACCAACGCCGCCCTGAGTCCTGGAGTCGCACAGCCTGAGCATCCTGCTGGCAGTGGAGGGGTCGGAGGTATGGGGAGGAGGGGGTTCCGTAGGCTGGGATTTCAGGGGCTATCCCGAGGGCTCACTTCAAAGCTGGGCTCCCTCCACGGCTAACACTCTGGCCTGAAGACTAGAAAGAAGGACGGGGTACATCTAGCCTCGTTATCACCCCACTTCCTCAGAAGCCTTCAGTCTTCCTCAGATGGTCTGGAATTTTCCCCACGTCTGGAGGAGACTTGCCCGGATCCTGCTCACCTGTTGGGACCCTCACCTTGTTCCCGTCCCTTGCGGGCACCCCGCTCTCTTTCCCTCTGGTCCTCAGATGGGCCAGGCCCTCCCCCAACTTAGGACTCACAAGTGCCTCCCCCCACTTTAGCTTCTGTCCACACCCCAAGGCCCCTGGGTCTGTCTAAAGCCCCTCCTTCAGGTCTCGGCTTCACCACCCGGGGTCTCAGGGAACACCGGCCAGAAAGTCACCTGCTGGCCTCTGGACAAACAGCTTGTTCTCCAACGAAACGTCTGTGTTGACGCCTGGCCAGGGCCAAAAGGAGGAGGGGCAGCCATGGGCATGTGTGGGCTGGGCTGTGGGGCGAGGGGGAAGGGAGGGAGGGAGGGGGACTGGGTTTAATGAGGTGACTGCCACTTGTAAATGAAACAGAAGGCAGTGCAGCTTGTGTGAACTTTGACCTCTCCTGTCTGTCTTGCCTTTCAACGGGAGCTTTACGACGGCCTCCCTTGGAAGGGACCCACCACACGCAGCCCCCGGAGGGCAAGGTTGGACGGGAAGCTCAGTCCCAGGGTGGAGAGAAGGAGGGCTGGCACCAGGGGTGCAGGATGGGCTCACCACAGCCCCGAACATCCGCTCTCCCAACAGGAGCTTTGGAAAACAGAAGCAGGAGGCTAGAGCTGAGGGGCGTCCTTTGCCAACCTGGAGACTTCTAAAAAATGCAAATTCCCAGGCCCCATGCCTGCAGTGTTGGTTTGGGTTGGGAGTATCTTTTAAAAAAGCTCCCACAGCGATTCTTAGACTCGGCCAAGTTTAGCAAACACTGTCTGGGAATACACGGTCATGTCGACGGGCGGCCGGACCCTCAGCTCACGGGAGTAGGAACCTCCCGTTCCCAGAGACTGTCACTGGCTCCATTTAATGAGGACCCCCCCCCCCCAACACCAGACACTGTGCTAAGTGTCTTACAGTCACTAACCCCCTGGGCCCTCCACACGTCCGCAAGGCAGAAGGCATTACCTACATCACACGACGAAGTATGAGCAATGGGATGGAGATGAAAGATCTTGCCTGAGGGGATACAGAACTGAGATTTGAACATGCGTCTGATTCTAGAAGTTCTGTTTTTAAGCAGAATACTGCTCCCACTGTCCTTCTGGGCCAACGGAAAGGTTGTCGTTAACACCGAGGTGTCCAGACCAGGAAAGCATCGTCTCAGTGCATTCTTAGTCCTGGGCCAGCTTTGGACTTCATGGTTAACAACTACCCCACTGGGCGGAGACGCTTGTCTATCTGTCTATCTGTCTGTCTTATTCTTGACCTACACCCCGGGTGCCTAGCACAGGTTTGGCTTGTAGAAAATGCTTAATAAATTCCCGTCAAAACAGTGCTAAATACTATTTAAAAAAGAAAAGAGGGGCTCAGTGGGTTAAAGCCTCTACCTTCGGCTCAGGTCATGATCTCAGGGTCCTGGGAACGAGCCCCGCATCGGGCTCTCTGCTCAGCGGGGAGCCTGCTTCCCCCTCTCTCTCTGCCTGCTTTTCTACCTGCTTGTGATCTCTCTCAAATAAATAAATAAAATCTTAAAAAAAAATAAAAAGAAAAAAGAAAAAGATTCCCAAGACAAAGTACAAAGCATGCCCTTCTTCGCTGGAGGCCCCTTCAGAGAGCCAAGAGTTTTTTCCTTTCTCTTTGGAGCAGGAAAGTGAGTTTAGTTAAAAAGGATAACATCTGGGGAAGGGTCCTGGGTATGCAATTTGAGAGAGGGTCAGCTACAGGAATAGAGGGATGTGCCCCCTTCCCTCTGCCCTGCCGCGCCCCACCCCTGCATCTAGGAGGAGGAGTTTCAGTGGGATTTTTCTCCATCCCCCCACCCACCCTCCGGCCCCAGCCTCAGTGCTCTTCTGGAAAGGGTCTTCCCAAGAGGTGCCCACTCCCAGGGCCCAGGCTCTGCAGGGTCCTTGCGCAATGAACGTATCGGTCGGTGGCTTTAGCTTTGCCAGCATTTCCTTCACTCAAAAACGACTCCCTGAGGGCACCAGAGTGGCTCAGTCCATTAGGCGTCTGTCTTTGGCTGGGGTCGTGATCCCAGGGTCCTGGGATGGAGTCCCACGTGGGGCTCCCTGCTCAGCGGGGAGACTGCTTCTCCCTCTCCTCCTTGGTTCATGCTCTCTTGTCTCCCTCTATCAAATAAATAAATAAATAAATAAAATCTTAGAAAAATCCCAACTCCTTGACATTTTCATTCTCCCGCCCTTCATCAGCTCCCAGTCTTCTCCATTCCTGAAGATCACAAGCCACATCCTTTCTACTTTATATTGCTAGTGCCTGGCAAATATGGGCACTCCATAAGTGATTGTTTTTGGTAAGTCCTTTTTTTTTTTCTTTCAGTCTGGGGACAAGCAAAAAGGCGGCGGGCACATGGGAGGCGGAGGAATGTCACCAGCGCCTGGAAAAAGATTTGTGCTGAGATGCCCCCTGCACTGGGACAGTGGACATGGGTGGTGAGGTTATTGGCGGAGCTGCCCCAGCATTGAGGGATGGATGTGTCCTCTCCTGCTGAAATCTTAACAGAACAGAAAGGAACCTTTCCTGTAAGCAGGAGATGGTCTGGGAGGCTCCTGAAGTGTTCCTCACCCCACCCCCTGGAAGCTACGGCCATTTCCCCTTCAGGTAAAGGGACAATGAAATGGCTCTTACAAACCAGGATACTGTGGAGAGTACAAGGTGGCGATCAATAATTGCACAAGGACGACAGGCTTAAGCCAGGACGGTGGTCACCCTACTTTTGGGTCACCCCGCCTTCAGAGTTTGGAGTGCTGGAAGCCAGGAGTTCTGACTCCCAGCTGATGGCTGGAGCAAGGGGCAGCTGCAAGACATGGAACAGCGGCCCTGGAGGGAGAGGTGACGTTGGAGCAGGGGTCCTAGAGAGGAAGGGGCTGGGAGGGCTCAGAGCCGGGCTCAGGCTGCGGTGGGTGGCCCAGGTGCGCTGGGAAGCTGGGGAGAGGGGCTCAAGTAGACTGGACTGGAAAGGGATAGGCCCCCCTGGGGAGGTGCGTGCTGGACAGCCTGGGAAGTGGGTGCCTTCCCCCACCCGTGATTCCCACTCCAGGTCAGCCCGAGAGCAGGACTGCATTATGCAGACCCTTTGCAGAATCTGATGAAAGCCACTGGCCTTCTCAGAAAACACAAATGCTCTCCCACATACTCATCTGCAATTCCAGGGCATCACAGATGCCCTTGATCTTAGGAAATGAGGTTCTCCCTTTCTCTCTCCCGCCCTCCCTCCTTTTCCTTTTCCCTCTCCCTCTCTTAAAGATGCACTCACAGAGCTTTATTGAGGATTCATAACACCATAAAATTCACTGAATTAAAGTCTGTAATTCAATGGTTTTTTGTATATCCACAATTTTGGACAACCATCATAATTAATTTTAGAACACTTTCAACACTCCAAAAAGAACACCTTCAACTCTAAGTCATCACCCTCAAAGGCCCCTTTCAACCCAGCCCAACCACTAATTTCACCTACACTCTGTGTCTAAGGATTGGTCCATTTTGGACCAATGAATCCCATTCATATAAATGGAAATAGATAGCATGTGGTCCCTTTTAACTGGCTTCTGTCACTTAGGATGATGTTCCCAAGGCTTGTCCTACTGTAGTATGTAATAATACTCAATTTCCTTTTGTTGCCGAATAATATTCCATTATAGATACACCAAATTTTGTTTATTTGTTCATCAGTGGATGGACATTTGGGTTGTTTCCGCTTTTTGGACTTTTTAAAAAAATATTTTATTTATTTATTTGACTCAGAGAGAGAGAGAGAGAGAGAGACAGAGATCACAAGTAGGCAGAGAGGCAGGCAGAGAGAGAGGGGGAAGCAGACTCCCCGCTGAGCAGAGAACCCGATTCGGGGCTTGATCCCAGGACCCTGAGATCATGACCTGAGCTGAAGGCAGAGGCTTAACCCACTGAGCCACCCAGGTGCCCCTCGCTTTTTGGACTCTTATGCATCATGCTTCTTTGAACACTCATGTATACATTTTTGGGTGGATGTACGTCTCCATGTCTCTTCGGTTTATATCTAGGAGTGGAATTGCTGGTGACCTGATAACTCTATGTGGAACTCTCTGAGTTCCATAACCCTCTGACAACTCTTTGAGGAAGTGCCAGGCTCTCCCAAACAGGTTGCCCCATTGTGTAATACTGCCAGAAGTGTAGGAGGGTTTCAGTTTCTCCACATCCTTGGCAGTACTGGTAATTACCAGTCTTTTTCGATTCTAGATAGTCTAGTGAATGTGAAGCTGTATCTCGTTGTGGTTTTGATTTGAAATTTTAGGAGTGCTGATGCTGCTGCGAATCTTATCATGTGCTTATTAGCCACTGTATGTCCTCTTTGGAAAAATGTCTATCCAAATCTTTTGCTCATTTTTTTTTAAAGATTTTATTTATTTATTTATTTGACAGACAGAGATCACAAGTAGGCAGAGAGGCAGGCAGAGAGAGAGGAGGAAGCAGGCTCCCCGCCGAGCAGAGAGCCCGATGTGGGGCTCGATCCCAGGGTCCTGGGATCATGACCCAAGCTGAAGGCGGAGGCTTTAACCCACTGAGCCACCCAGGCGCCCCCTTTTGCTCATTTTTGAAGTGGATTGTCATTTTATTACTGAGTTATAAGAGTTTTTATGTAAAAGTCCCTTATCAGATAAACGATTTGCAAAAATGTTATCCCATACTGTGGGTTGTCTTCACCTTCTTGACAGTGTCCCTTGAAGCTGAAAAGTTTTTGATTGTGATGATACACAATTTACCCATTTTCTTTTTTGTTGCTTGTGGTTTTGGTGTCATATCTAAGAAACCATTGTCTAACCCAAGGTCACAAAGATTCATACCCATATTTTCTTCTAAGAGTTTTCTATTTTTAACTCTTACATTTAGATCTTTGATCCCTTTTGGGGTGCCTAGGTGGCTCAGTTGGTTAAGTGTCTGCCTTTGGCTCAGGTCATGATCTCAGGGTCCTAGGTTTGAGCCCTGCATTGGACTCCCTGCTCAGCGGGGACTTTGCTTCTTCCTCTGTCCCTCACTCCACTCATGCTCTCTTTCTCTCTTTCACTCACTCACTCTCTCTCAAATAAACAAATGAAATCTTTATAAAAAAGAGAGAGACAAGTCTTTGATCCACTTTGAGTTAATTTTTGTATATGGTGTGAGGTAGAGATCCAACTTCATTCTTTTACATGAAGACATCCAGCTGTCCCAGCACTATTTGTTGAAAAGCTCCCTTCCTCTCTACGTTTCCCTTCACCTCTCCTCTGCCCATGTCTCCACTCCTGAGAAAGGAATGTGGGGTCCTTGATTAGCCATGTGACCTTGGCCAGGTCACCCATGTCTCAAAGTCTTAGTTTTCTCCTTCCTAAAGATTTGTAAGGTGAGCATCTTTACAACTCCTTTCTCAAAGAATATTCTGTGAGGAGTCAAACAGATGATAGAGTAAGTTGGGGGACAAATTTTATGAGCACTTACTATCAGGTGCAGAACCCTGTGTTTGATGGAATGAAAAGATCTCTGCTTTCTCTGTCACATCCACTCCTTGGGATTTTATGTTCACATCCTTGGGTACTTGGTCCCTTCCACTTTTAGCTGTTTAGTAACCCCCCTCCCTGCCCTCAACAATAGAACGTCCTAAAGCTTGAGGCAATCTTTTGCCTTTTCTTTTTTCTTTTTTCTTCTTTTTTTTTTTTTTTAGGCATCTCCAATGTGTTGGGATTGTTCTAGGCTCAGAGTGACTGTCAGCATGCTGAAACATCTCTTTTATGAATAAGGCGGTTGCACTATATTCAGAAAGGCAAGGACAGGTAAAGAGTTCATCTGCTTTATGAAGTCTGGAGGTGAGTCCTGGGGATTCCTTGGGCCATGATTCCTCTATCTACCTTCTCCCCCTCACCCATCCATCAGTCAATTAATTAATCAGATTATTTTCATCACTTGATCTGAATTGTTCAAATACAACCTACCGTGTAGAAGGGGAGCTGAAACCCTCTGGACCTCTGGATTTGTGGTGGATTGAGAAGGGAAGATACAAGGATGACTGCCAGTTTCCTTGCTTGTCTCTAAGAAGGGGCTTTGGAACTTCCCTGTCTTTGTCTGAGGAGGTCTGTATAGAGATGCAAGGTTGAAAACGGACATTGGGTCAAGTACTGGTCTCACCATCTTTCTATTAGTTATGGACCTTGGCCAAGCCATTCAATCTCCCTAAGCCTCAGTTTCCTGGTCTATAAAATGAAGATAATGTGATAAATTCCTTCACAGGTAGTTGTGAGGATTAACAAAACAGAGTCTATAAAGCACTTGGATGATACCTTGAATAAAATAAATGTTTCAATCAATGTTGGGTAGTAGTAGTATTTTCTGTTTTTCTGTCCTTTATCTGGATTACTCTTCTGGGAGCTTTCCTGTGATGACCTACCTGTCTCTGATGCAATGATATTACTTGTCTGGCTGACAAGTAGGTAGTTCCACACTCAGGCTAGGAATATGGAGGAGGACAGGGTGAGGGCTGGATTGAGAACTCAGAGGAGATGGGAAGGAAGGGAAGAGCTCATCCTTGGGTCTTCTTTAGAAGTAAAGAGTTGACTCTTTTCGCCTAGCTGGCATCACCCCTTAGCACTTCTTCCAAAGCAGGTATGATATCCCTTCAAGCCCTTTCTAAAGATGAAGGCCAAGTGATTGGTTGTAGTCTTAGCTGAACTTGGCCTCCATTGTGACCTCTAGGTCATGATAGGACTTGAGAAAGGCTGCAAGTAGCCCATATGGTGTCTCCCTGTGAATTTCAAGAGGGTAAATTTCAACCCTCTCTGGTCCAATGAGGCCTAAGCCAAATTCACCCCTTAACTGGTGCTTTTTCATAGTGTATAACCTGCACATTAGTAATTGCCCTACTTAGAGGACAGAGGGAATCCAGCTTTAACATTTCCTAAGGTATTCATGAACTCCTGATCCTGTGAGTTTCAACCACAGCTTCATGCTGTAGGAGCCTCTCATGAAAGGGGGGAGAGAGAGTTACAGCTTCATGATCACTGAAGCTGCTTGGGGAGAGGAACTTGAAGGCAAGGAATGAGGGTGTTTCTGAAGGACACCCTGAATTCTAGGGAAAAGTCCAGTGGTGCCTAGAATCCCCCACCTGTATCCCACAGGGTAGTTTCTGATCCTAATGCTGTAGTGCTGTAAGAGGGGCTGATTCTTTGTTTTGGGGGATGGCAGAGGGCTCTTGCTGGAAAAAGGCAATGAATGCCTGGTGGGGGGGGTTGCTGCAACATTCCTTCTGAGTTCTTATGTAATAGCTTTCCTCTATTTGCTTGGAATGGTGCCTAAATTTTGCCATTTCTCTCAGGAAAGAAAGAAAGCACCCAGTCACCCACTGCACATCTGCTTCCGGTCATGCCCCTCCTGACACTAGCTCTGCCCATCATCACTGTGTGTGGCGTGGTGCCATTTCATCCTGAGATGCCACCACTCTAGCCCTCACCCTCGGCATTTGCACCTTTTGGAGTCAGCTCGTCCCACTCTGACACTTGTTCTCACATCACTTGCCAGGACTGATTCTGCAGAAGACTCCATGGGTGATGTTCTCTTTCTGCCTCTTCTCTTGTGATGGGCAGACCATCACAAGATGATGATCTGACTCCCAGGCATGTCACCTCCAAGATGAAGGTGACTCCCAGTGATCTCTGTGTTGTGGTCTCCACCTACTTGTGTAATCCCCTTTCCTGGAGTGTGGACAGAAACTGCAACCCAACTCCTAGTGAAAAGAATACAGTAAAGGTGGTAGAATGTCACTTCCTGCTTTCATTACATAAGAGGTAACTTCCCTCTTCTAGCTTCCGTCTATTGCCTTCTTGGGTGGCACGGATGCAAGCGGCCATGTTGTGGAGACCCATGTGACAAAGAACTGAGGGCTACTTCAGACCAACAGCCTGCAAGGAACTGAACCCCAACAACAATTGTTTTTGGAAGTGAATCCTTCCCCAGTTGAGCTTCAGATGAGACCCTAGCCCAGACCAACAAGTTGAAGGCAGCTTTGTGAGAAACACTGAACCAGAGGACCCAGCTAAGCTCTACCTAAATTCCTGGCCCACAGAAACCATGAGATAATAAATGTTTGTCGCTTTAAACCCCTGAGGTTGTAGTGATTTGTTACACAGCAATAGACAACTAATACATCTTCTATGTAAGTCCTTCCTGATGCTACATCATTCTGTCAAAAGAATGTTCTTTCCAGAAAATAGAGTATACTCTTAGATTCTAATGGCACTAATGGCTTCCTGTTATTGTCTGCAGAAGTATACATCTTAGCCTGGGAATTGTCTGAGGGAGGCTTGTCCTAGCTGAGCTTCTCAACTGTCCTGGAAAATGTGGCCATCTGGACACCGCTTTCATGGAGGGAATATCACCTAGGAATTGAGAGACAGTAAAGGACAAGAGAACGCACATCCCCCAATTGTCTAGGCCCCTACTCACAATAAAGACTATTCATATTCTTTGCTAGCCCCCCTGTCTCTAGCATGTAGATGAACATTTCGTAGTTACTCAGTGTTTGCTGACTTACTTGATCCAATTCCTGACAAAGAAGTTCCAGACACCATCAAGGACATCTATTACCTAAATTCTTGGACATCCAGCACAAAGGATGGGAGCAATGTTGGATCTTTGAAGACTGTGGTGCTGAGAATGTAGAGGGAGGTATCTGGGCCAAAGAATCCAGATGGGAGGCTACCCGAGTAGGCATCCCACACTGCAAGGGAAAAAATCTGCCTCATCTGTCTAAAGCTTTCACGAGTCTTCACCTTGACTCAAAGGCCTGAGGGAAACATCAGAATGGTCTTGAAGAGACATTTCACTGATTTCCCAGGGTCCTCCCTTTCTCCCTGGAAGAAGATAAGAATAAATCAGACTGGGGAATTGGAAATCTCGGCTGTTACACTGTGAGATTTGTTCATATTGGTAAACTTTTCCATTTCCTTCTTCAAAAATTAGAATTGGATGAAGAGATCTCAGACATCGGAAGCCCAACAATCTGATTAGGTAGGGGAGGTGAACAGATTCATGCAAGGTTGTACTATCAATTGTTGCAAGTCTGGTCTAGAACCCAGTGCCCTCTCCATGTCACTCCTGTGCTGCTCTGCCTCACGAACGGGGCAATTTATAGCCATGGGAGCCAGGACATTCTAGCAACCTCAGCCAGGGACTTCCCACACTCAGGGTGAAGCCCAGCTGAGAACAAATATGGGAGTGCCTGGGACAGTGGCCCATCTCCCTGGCTTCCCTGGAGCTGTAAGAGTTGGGAGTGCATTGGCAGCATGAAGCATCTTGTTCATATTTTCTCGGCTGGGCGGTCCTGGCAACAGCCCTTCATTTCCTGTAAGGGAATGAGTTTTTAATCTCTGAGCTCAGCCTCACTTAGGATGGGGTGGGGGTGGGGGACAGGAAAACGAAATCCTCAAAAAAATAAGCCTTCTCCCTGTCCCAGGACACTTGGAGGAGCTGGTGGTGCTGGCAGTCTCGAACAAGGCACCCTGTCCTCACTGGCATTGGGCGGAGACCTGGGAGGCCTGGAGGAGCCCAGGCAGAGGGAAGCCACTCCCCTGAGAACTTCTGCCCAGGCTTGGGCTCACAGTAAAGAGCCTGGGTCTTTCTTCTTCCATTTAGGACTGGCTGGAGGTTCAAAATCATTTTCCGCACCCTGGCCATGCTCCATGTTGGATCTCAGTTCAGAGCATGTCTCCTGGGAAGCCTTCTTGACCCCCCAAGTGTGGATTAGGTGCACCTCTTAGGCATGTCCATCATACCCTGCGTCCTATTCCCAGCTCCATCCATTATGAGAGTTGCCTGCTCGCTTGTCATGGGCCAGACTTCAACGGCAAGACATCCCTGTAAGAAAATGGTTAACAGTGGGATTGAGCAGAGAGAGACTGATCCTGTCATCACCTCATCTGGTCCCACAAGGCTCTCTGGAGCTGGAACGGCCCTTCAGAGTTGCTCCTGATGTGGCAAGATGGCCAGCTCTTCTTTCCCCACATGAGCTCCGCCCCCCACGAGTGGGGTGGGGCAATTGCCGGTGAGGGACAGCATGCAGCCATGCGTGCCCCACATTGCCAGTAGCTGGGGGTGGGCCTGGCAGCCACGAAGGGGGGACTTGGGCCGAGCACCAGAGGATCACTGTGAAGATGGAGACTTTTTGATTGCCATGGTAACATAGATATTACCTTGACACTTAAGGAGCATTCTATAAATATTTGAATGTAAATGAAAGGTGGCATTTTGGGGGTCTTTTCTTCTCTGGGCTAAAAATTCCAGAGCCTTCAAACATTCATCCTGTAACATGATTTTCACTGTTTGCGTCATCCTTGTGTCTACTTGGAGTATATGCCTTTTCATGTAACACCCAGAACTTATAGCAAGACCCATGGAACACGGCTGCATTAGCACATTCTTTAGTCTACATGCTGCTTTTCTACATACAGTGCAACCTGAGAATTTTAGCAGCAGCCTCCTCTTGTTCCTGCAGCCTACTAAAATCCAGAAGTTCTTCTTTCCAAGTATGTTCTGCTGGCTTCCATGTCTCACCCTTAGAAGGTTCTGTGGTGTGTGTGTGTGTATGTGGTGTGTGTATGTGGTATGTGTGGTATGTGTGGTATGAGTATGTGTGGTGTATGTGTAGTATGTATATGGTGTGTGTGTGTGCTGCAGTGTATTTGAGGCATGTGTGTGGTTTGTGTGTATGTGTGTGTGTATATGGCATGTATAGGTAGTATGTGTGGTGTGTGTATGGTATGTGTATGTGGTATGCACATGATGTATGGTGTGTGTGTATGTGTGTGTGGTGTGTATGGCGTGTGGTGTGGTGTATATGTGGTACATGGTATGTGTGGTGTTTGTGTGTGTGGCATGTGTGTGGTATGTGGTATGTGTGTATGTGTATGTGGTGTGTGTGTGATGTGTATGTGTGGTATATGGTGTGTATATATATGTGTGTGTGGTGGGTGTGGTGTGTGGTGGGGTGTGTGTGGGGTGTGTGTGGTATATGGTGTGTGTATGTGTACAGGGCATGAGTGTGTGGTGTGTGCATGGGGGTGTGCATATGTGTGGTGTGTGGTATGTGCATATGTGTGGTGTGTGGAGTGTGTGTGTCGTGGGGGTGCTTGGGGGTGTGGGGTATGTGTGTGTGTGTGTGGTGTGTGCATATGTGTGGGGGTGTGTGTGTGTGGTGTGTGGGGTTTGGGGGGTGTGGCGCGTGTGTTTGTGTGCATATGTGTGGTGTGTGGGGTGTGGGAGTGGTGTGTGTGTGGGGCTTGGGGGGTGTGGTGTGTGTGTGTGGTATGTGATGTTTGTGTGGGGTGTAGTGTATATGTGTGGTGTGTATGTGTGGTATATGGCATGTGAATGGTATGTTCGGTGTGGTGTGTGATGTGGTGTGTATGTGTGTAAGAGAGAGAACGAGACCTAATTCTGGATCTTGTATTTATTCCTATTAAATTTCATCTTGCCTGATTGGCCCTCTGGGTCTGCCTGACTGAGATCTGGGTTTTCTTGACGGAGTTTTCAGTTTCTCAGGCTCATCTGAGAGTCCGACTCTCTCCAAAACAGCCAACACACACTGTGGTCTCAGCCCTCGCCAGCACTAATCTGATACCTTACATAGAAATTTCCCCTTAATCCTCACAACAACCTATGAGGTAGGCCCTCTTATTTGCCCCATTTTGCAGATAGAGCAACTGAGGATTGGAGAGACGAATTCCTTTTCCCAAGGTTACAAAAGTTAATACATTATGCAAAAGGGATTCGAACTTCATCTATCTGATTCCAACACATGCTTTTAACTACCACAGTATACCATCCCTATGTCTTCATCCAAATCATTTAATTACGGAAGGAATGACTCAGGGACGATACTATTGAGGAGATAGCATGAAGAAGCATATGGAAGAAGGGATCTCCCACCGTCAGAGTGAAAACTCTAGAATGTGAGGTGAGACGACATCATCTATCCCAGCTGTATCTTGCCACATATACCAGTTTGCAAAGGACCCAGGAACCCCATGGAGAATAACTCAGATATTTATATATATATATCTGTATCCATCTGCAAACCTGAAAATGCAGGGAGGCAAAAGGGAGCCAAAAAAATTTAAAAATGAAAAAAAAAAATCTCTCAAAGTCAGTGCATTGACCAGGGACTTCGTACGTACATTTCCCTTTACCTAAACAGCTCTTAACACTCCCAGCCTCCCCCTCCCACCCTCACCTTTCCGTAGCCCTTTGCCTAGCAAATTCCAATAGATCCTTCATTCTCACCTTCAACATCACTGCCTCTAGAAAGCCTTCCCAGATTACTTAGACACATTAATGTCAGTTGGCGTGTGTTCCTGGAGCACCATGCCCATCTCCCTAATCTTGCCACCCCTGTAGTGACACAGTTTCTCATCAAACTTCTGCTAGACCAGAAATTCCATGAAAGCAGGGGCCTCATCGGTCATGTTCTCCACTCCAACCCTGCCCCTGGCCTGGGCCCAAGCAGGCTGTTCGGCGATCGGTGGACAGATTTTGAAAACAGGAGGTGGAGGAAAGAGGCAGCTATCCGGTCTTTCCTAAACCACCCTGCCGCGAGCTGCCCCTCGTTTTATGTCGTCCGTCAATCGCTAGAGCTCACCCCACCTCACCCCCACAACCTGGCTTGGCTTTGCTCAGTGTTCATTTGGACTGGTTTCCACCATCACCAATCATTGGCAGGAAGGGAGGGTCTGCAGGGCTCAGGTCAGCTACCCCCCGGGGCACGGCCCTGCCCATGGATGTGCAGTGGGATATCCGGAGCCCGGGGCCTCCAGCTACGCCAGCTCTGTCCTGCTGTGACTCTGGGATATGTTTTTATCTGCCACAGAGAGTCAGTGTTGGAAGGATTTTAAAGATGACAGCGGGGGCGCCTGGGTGGCTCAGTGGGTTAAAGCCTCTGCATACTGCTCAGGTCATGATCCCAGGGCCCTGGTATGGAGCCCCACATCCGGCTCTCTGCTCAGCGGGGAGCCTGCTTCCTCCACACTCTCTCTCTGCCTACTTATGATCTCTGTCTGTCAAATAAATAAATAAAAAAGATGACAGTCAAGCCACTGCCTTGCACCATGACTCTGACAGTGAGGTCGGACCTGGCGAAGGGAGGAAGTCACTGCACTGGGCAGTCATCACCAGGGCTCTGTATCTCCACGATGGTCACGCTGGGATCATAGCACCAGGACAAGGGCCGAGGCTCCTGGGCTCTCCCACCATCCACGGCTGCGATCTCGACTTCCCCCACCAGACGGGAACAAAAGGAGACAGCTGCTGACTTACGTACCCATGGAACGTTGAGACTTCTGGAGTCCTGACCTTCCGATTGCTTTCTTAGCCAGTCAGTGCTGACTCTTGGCTGTGTGACAAACGTTACGCTGTGTGCCATCTCACTTATCCTTACAATGCCATTGCAGATAGAGCAGGATCCTACCTCCATCTTGCAAGTGAGGAAAACCACAGCTCGGGGACCTCATGTGGCTTCGCCGGTGGAAAATCCAGCCCGAACGTCTAGGCCTCCTGATCTCTCTCTCTCTCTCTCTTTTTTTTTTTTTTTGAAAATTCAGGTGTTTTATTCTTTTTTTTTTTTTTAATTTTTAAAAAGATTTTTATTTATTTATTTATTTGACAGAGATCACAAGTAGGCAGAGAGGCAGGCAGAGAGATAGGGGGAAGCAGGCTCCCCGCTGAGCAGAGTCCGATGCGGGGCTGCATCCCAGGACACTGGGATCACAACCGGAGCCGAAGGCAGAGACCCCAACCCACTGAGCCAACCAGGTGCCCCCCAGGTGTTTTATTCTTAATGGTCTCTGAGATCAACCTCCTTTTTTTCCTTCTTTTTAAGAGAGTCAGGTAGGGGCAGAGGGAGGGACAGAGAGAATCTTTTTTCTTTTTTTTTTTTTTTTAAGACTTTATTTATGTATTTGACAGAGAGAGAGAGAGAGCACAAGCAAGGAGGGGCAGCAGGCAGAGGGAGAGGGAGCAGGGAGCCCGTTGAGGGGCTTGATCTCAGAACCCCGGGATCATGGCCTGCACTGAAGGCAGACGCTTAACTGACTGAGCCACCCAGAAGCTCCTAGGCCTCCAGGTCGTTTTGAGGTCCTGTGTTCTTCCTACGACAGCCACTACCAGCTCAGGGAAGGCATTCCTTCCCGCCATGGGCCTCGGGGGCCACTGGGTATGGAGTGTCTTTCTGCTTGGGATGACACATAGAAGCCGGCAAGATCACCACCAGGCACACAAGTGAGTCTGGGAGCTGGCAGTTTCCTTCCTCAGCCATGTGAAACTTTTCCAAATATGGGGAGTCATCTGTTGGTGATGTGAGGACTGGGCAGCTTCCCCTCTCATCATTAGCTTGGCAGCGATGGAAAGTGAGTCCAGAAAGCGCCCTTGTGTATCATAAAGGAAATTTAAGCCGTATGTTTCTCATTCATTTACTCTTAAGTCATCAAAATGTTGGTTTTAAAGGGGCTTTTGATGTCCAACTTGCTTTCTGTTTTTTCATGGGGTAGAGAGAGAGGAAGTCACGATTCTCTAGCTGTAAACCGTCCAGTTTGGGGAAAGCTGGAGATGATCCAGTACCCCAAACACTGGAAGGATAGAGGAAGCTCCAGGCAGGGCTCTGCTTTAGGAACCCTGATGGAGGGTTCATTTTCACCCAAAACAAACCAAAAAAGCATAGGTTGGACACCATGATGAAGAAACCGTGGCTTTGACGGCATATGACATGCTGGAGACAGCGGATACAGTCCTGGAGCTGGGGTTTGAATCTAAGTGCCCTTCTCTAGAGCTCTTAACATCTACTGCCTCTTGGAGAAGAAGGGAGGGCATTCCTCAGGCAGAGAGAAAGGGAAAGAACTCTCCAAGTAGAGGATACAACCTCCGAGAAGACCCCAAGAAGGGAAGGGCTTGGCGCATGTAAGGGACAGAAAGGACAGTGTGGAAAGCATCCAGAGGGCCCAAGGTAAGGCTGGCCTGGCTGGCAAGGGTCTTGGGGTCAAGGCAAGGATGTGTTTCCTAAGCTAAGAGCAGAGGGAAACTGTTGGAAGGTGGAAAAGCTCTCCAGGTGGCACATGAGTTCAGGGCTGAGAACCACGGGCTATTGAAGAGAGGAAAGTGGACACAAGAGAATCCTTGAGGCCAATCCTTGGAAGTTCATCTAATTCACTGTCATGTCCTTAGGGGACATGACAGATCTAAACTGCCATGGACACATGAGCAGATGTCCTGTGTTTGCAGAATCTCAAAAAAGGAGCTCCTATAACCTCACGGGGTCCTCCATTGGCTGGTCCAGGAGCCCTCATCCTAATTCTTTCCTCTACAATTTCAACTTATTTTTGTTGAGTCTCAAAGGACTGAAAACAGTCAGCATTTGCTCTAATGCAACTTGCCCACGCTCTTAGGCAATCGCCAATGAAAAACATTCACGGGACTCGCACTATGTGAAAGGTTCCGTGAAGATGGGAATATAAAGAATCAGAAGACATTCTTTGGCTGCAAGTTGCTCTTATCTGGAGAGTAAGGAAAGAAAAAAGAAAACTAGGAACACAAGGCACGGTGTGCTAAGTGCCAAATAAAATCTTCCTCTGATTCCGCCTTAGGCAGCCCTGGATCGTTCTTTGCCTGTACGCCCATTACTCCTGGGACTTACATCACCTCCACACAGCGATTGTCCCATGAGATGTGGTCACTTGCTTCCATTCTGTCTCCCCAGCAGACCGTGCTTCTTCAGGCCCAGCTGTGTCCCTTTCCTCCCTATGTGAACCCCTACCTCAGTACGTAACTTATAACACGTGCTCAATAAGTGTTAGATGAATTATTCAATCAATGGTAGATAGTAAGTTTCTCTTAGGGATTCAGAAGATATTAAAAAAAAAAAAAGTTGGACAAAGGCAGTAAAGCACTTACCCTAGACCTAACATTTCATGGTGGCCAAGGAGAAGCAAAATGATGAAGCAGAAAGTGGTTGGAAGAAGGTCCCTCATAACCAAACTCCAGCTAATTTTTTCCAGGTTGTAGTCATGGCCTCTAACTTGAAACACAATGGATTCTGGGAAAATTGACAAGCAAACTGTTCTAATCTGTGGATGAGTGTTGAGTCATGGAGATCCCAAGTCCATCCTGAGCATTGTCTTAGGTGCGGGAGCGCCAGATGTTGTTCTGGTCTTTTGGAGTTTCTTGGGACCCCACTCTTTCCACTAGAGACTGTGCCCCCTTCTGAGTTAGTCCCTTTCCCTCTTGCTCAAATTAAAACAGCTAATTTTAGATGTTTCCTGATTACTCCTAGCTGGGTCTCATTAGCAGAATTAAAACAGTTGGAACCTCAGCTGGAGAAGGAGCAGCTTTCAGGGGTCCTGGTCTGTTTTTCATCTCCACTTTGCTGTTGATGTTGGCTGCCTTGGAGAAAAGCAAAATGAACTCTCTCCTAAGAGAGTGGACCACAGGCTGTTGGCCGAGTGCCTGAGCCAGTGGGTGAGGGGTGAAGGAACACATGTCCAAGGGAATGTGACCACCTCTGGTGGCAAGCACATGTTTTGCTCCTAACACATCTTGAAAGTGCATAGGCATTCATTTTTTCATCTATATATTCATTCAACATTTAAATGATCACTGCGCCTACACCAGGCTCTCAACTAGTCCCCATCCCTGGTTCTTAGGATACGGAAGCGTTTAATGAATAGTTCCTGCTGGCCGTGAGCTCACTGTCAGGTGGGTGTAATAGACAAGCGTATGACAACCAGCCCACGGATCTGTGTAGAGGTATGCAGAGGACATTGTGGTCATATAATAATAATAACAACCAGTCATCTTGGAGTGTTGTGTTCTAGGTTCTGTCCAAGGATTTTACATCAGTCCATTCACTGAATCCTCACAATAACCCTGTGAGCAGCGAGGAGGACCACCAAACTTAGTGGAGGGTGGGAAACAAAGAATAGGCATATAAAGGAGGGGAGGGCATTGCCAGCAGGTGGAAAGCCATATATAAAGGTTTGGAGGCCCCACATGCAGGTGGAGTCTGGGGATGTCTGTACTTCTTCCTGCAATTCTTTTCCTCTGTCACAACAAAAAAAAAAATCCCTACAAATATTTTAAGGTTGGTCATACTCGTTAGATCATGAGCTGGATTTCCAACATCTCCAGGGCGTTTTTTTGGTTCCACTGAAGACCATCTCTTGCCATAGCTCTGGTTTCCTGCTGGATTTGCACCTTCTCTAAGAGGACAGGACCATGACTGGGAGCCTCTTAAGGGCCAGCATCATTGCTTCCCTCTTTCTTGCCCCTCTCCCTGTTCCCGTAAGACCCCAGAAACGTTCTTCTCACTTTTAGTCTAGAACCTCTTAGGAGGGCTCCTTTCCCTCCACTAACACAGTTCATCTCCTAATGTCACTGGTCCCTGGGGCCTCTCTCATCTCTTCTCCTAGTGTCCCAGTCATTCTGGGACTGTCCCTAAGCAGAATGAATAGCAAGGAGACTTCAACATGGCTCGTGCGGGCCACCCGAGAGCTCAGCGTCTTCCTGTCCAACAATCTGATGTCCAAATGGAGATTTCTGTGGAATCTGAACCAAAGGATTGACAGGAAGCCCAAATCCAAGCATGGACAGTGCAAAAGGATGTTGTAGAGAGAGAGGAAAGGACAGAACCATTTGGGTCACACAAGAGATACTTCTGGAACAACTGAGAAAAGTGAACCTGGAGAGACAGCAAGGCTGCAAATAGTGACTTTTCCCATCCTGAGTCGGTGGCCTGAGAATCTTGGCACATCTGACCCTCACTGCCACTTTTCAAGAACCTGAAGCTCCTTCTCGGGTTCAGGGTCCTTTCCCTCTCTTCTGCATGTCCTTTGTCCCAAGTCATAGAAAGAGAGGTTCCAAGCCCCAGCAAGGGACAAGGGGTCAGGGAGCCCTGAATCTGGCCTCAGAGGGAACAGGACAGTGACTCTCCAGAAAGTCAGCTTTCTTTCTGCCTTGTGTCTTGGCTCTGGGTGATGATCCTCTCCAGAGCACTTCAGTCCTAGAGTCTCTTTTAATGGAAACAAGAGACTCGTAAATCCCCAGGCCAGACTCCCTTGGAAGCTCCTGGCTCAGCCCTGGCCTCCCGGGCTCCCTGCCATGGGCAGCGTTTCCCAATCTCCTCTCCCTCTCCCCAGACAGACTTCACACATTGACTTCTGGCTCTGGTGCAGCATCCTCTACTCATCTGGCTGGAGGCCTTGGGCCTGCTCTGGTCACGATGGTTGAACATCTTTGGGATGGACTAAAATTTGGGGTTGCTGGATCTGGAGATGCTGACCCAGCATCCTGAGGACAGGCTTATAGATGAGTCTTTGGAGAAGTTCCAGAGAGCTAGCAAACCAAGAAAAGTTTAAGTGAAATCTACCCACTACCCAGCGCCCAGGTTCCTCCATTCCTTTTGTGGCCCCATCCCAGGATGCTGCTCCCCACAGCCCCAGCCTGCTGTCTGGGAGTCTGTCTCTCTTCCACTTTGATGAAGGGGCTCTTGGCCCCTCCCCTCCCCTCTTCCTTTTCCAGTCAACCTTGTCCTTCGTCTAGAGGTCATGAGCAGAGACCTCCAGGTGCAGCCAGGGCTGGGATAAGAGGAGTCAATCCCACACTGTCAGGCAGATCTGTCAAGAGGGTTTTAGGGTTTGTAATTAGGAGGGCCAGCTGGGCTCCTTCTTTAGTCTTCCCCCTCCCCCCACCCCCAGTCTGGCTGGTAACCGGACTTCTTTTTTTTTTTTTTTAAGATTTTTATTTATTTATTTATTTGACAGATCACAAGTAGGCAGAGAGGAAGGCAGAGAGAGAGAGAGGAGGAAGCAGACTCCCCGCTGAGCAGAGAGCCCAATGCGGGACTCGATCCCAGGACCCCGAGATCATAACCCGAGCCGAAGGCAGAGGCTTTAACCCACTGAGCCACCCAGGCGGCCCGGTAACCGGACTTTTTAAGATGCAACCAAAAATAAATAAAGAAAGAAAGAAAGAGAAAGAGAGAGAAAAAGAAAGAGAGAGAAAAAGAGAAAGAAAGAAAGAGAAAGAAAAAGGAAGGAAGGAAGGAATGAAAGAAAGAGAATGAAAGAGAGAGAAAGAAGGAAGGAAGAAAGAAAGAAGGAAGGAGAGGGAGGGAGGGAGGAGGGAGGGAGGAAGGAGGGAGGAAGGAAGGAAAGAAACGAAAACCACTAACCCTCACTTCTTCCCTGTGTTCTCAAAATCACCTTGTCCTGGGTTTCTCTTGAATCCTGGGGTCTTGGGTCTTTTCTGACAGAGGAAACGGTTTCCTGGAAGTTGTCAGAGGAGGGAAATTTTTTTCCTTTGTGTTACAACAGGTCAGCCGTGGGGCCGGGGCCCGGAAACCCAGCCTCCCCATGGTCTATCCTTGACTGGAGCCTACAGAGTGGGGTGGAAATCATCTGGAAGGCCCCAGGAACCCTGGAGGCTGGTCAGGCTCAGGCCCTAACTTTCAGGGTGACCTTGGACCCTCTTTGGGTCTCAGTCTTGTCACAGGAATAGGAGAATTCCCTCTGCTTTTGAGGTACTCCAGAAAAGCAACTGCAAGAAAAGAGATTATTACCTGCAGCAATGTGTGTCAGGCCAGTTCAGAGGAAACTGGGTTCTAGAAAAGTGTTTCTTGCCAGTTAGGACAAATCTGAAACCCCTTGGGGAGGGGTTGGGGGGGGGATGGGAGGTCTTTCTCCACCTGCTCTCCCTCGCTGCTACAACTCTCTGTCTGCCCCTCCTGGGCCTCACTGTTTTCAGGTCTCACTCTCTCTGTGGGAACCTCCCGCTTGGGGACCCAATTACTGGAACCTTCAGGAAAGTTTAATTGAATATTTGTATTGAAAACAGGAGCCAGGGCCCATGGCCCCAATTCGAGGAAGCCTTGGGACAAGAGGAGAGCTGTGTTGGCTTTTCCTTCCGGATTAGAGACCTTCCATTGTTCTGAGAGCAAGAATGAGGCTGGGGGGTTCTTTCACTGGCTCTGCAGAGCAGAGGTTAGGGCCTCTGGGTGCTCTGGACTCTGGGGCCCAGCCTGGGTCTCGGGAGCTGGGGATGACCGGCTGCTCAGCCCAGCAGTGGAGCGGAGGGCTTGGGTTCGAATGTGTGCACAAGGCACAGTGAGGAGCACCTCTGTGCAAGGCCCTCGGCCAAGTGTGTGTGCCTCTGGGCATGTGAGACAGAAGCATCGTTAGCGACCCCAGGGCTTACCAGCCAGGTGGCTAAGCTGGCCACGTGACTGTGCATTTTTATTGAGGCCTAAGAAAAGCCATCCACCTCTGTCTCCCTGGAAGGCACGAGATGCCTCTCTGGTGAGCCGTTCATCTCCAGCCTCCTCACAGCTGGGACCTGCCGTTTCCCAGCCTGGCTTGCCGGGAGGAGTTGGAATAGGGGATTGATGGGGCTCCCTTTTTCTCTCAGGGTGAGAGCTACGATGACTCCAAATCCTGGCGTCCTCTGGTCCTGCTCCCCACCTTGACTATAATAAATATGACTGTTTATTATCTGAGTGGATTTGAGAGGCGGGGCGACTTGCCCTGGGTCCGGGGCGGAGGGATGTCTCCTGAACCTCAGGTGCACTCATGTGTAGGGTCTTGCCAGGTAAGAGTTACCACAGGCCATGATTTCATAGCTAAGGACAGTTTGGTCATATTATTCGCTTTCTCAAGGCCATGCAGCTGGCTGCAGCTGGGACTTGAACACGCGTTCCAAAACCCACGTTCCCCTTATGCCATACCGAGAGGCAGAACCAGGGGGTGGGGGGTGGAGGCTTTGGGGCTAGGCTAGACACCTGAAAATTTGGTCCTTCTAATTCTTTTTCTGAAGAAAGATTGTGAAATGAGGTGTGAAATTCCTCAGTCAAACCTCCCCTTCCCCTCTTCCCTCCCTATCCATCCTCGGAGGCCAGGCGGGAGTTGAGATAACCACAGCTGTCATCACTGAGGGCCTACTACGCGCCAAGCCCACTGTCCCAGCTTCATATGGGTAATACGTGTGGTCCTTGTCACAGCCGTTGGGAGGGCGTCCTTCACCTGATTTTAAGACGGAAGCAGAGGCACGGAGATGTGGAGTGTTACTCCCTCAGGGAGCGAGAGGCCTGCCTCCACGGACCCGGAGGTCACTGCCGAGCAGCCCAAGCCAGCTCCCTCGACACCTCACTGTCTCTCCAAGGTGGCCTCTGCTGTGGTCAGAGGGAGAGAGAAGGGGAGGGCTGCCATTCTCTGGTCCCCAGGCTGTGCCACTTCCCTTAGCTCCTGGCAGCCCAGAGATGAGAGGAGGCAAGATTAGACTTGCTTTGGACGCAGAGGCACCTCCCTCTTCTTGTGCCTGGCTGGCCAGGGTTCCAGGGCAGTGAGCTTCCTTAGTGCAGTCCTGGGAGACTCGGGGGGGGGGGGGGGGGGGGGGTGTTGGCAGCGGCCTTGGTGGGAGGAGCACACTCAGGGGGCAGGATGTGGGCAGCTCTTGTATGTTACTGGACCTGGAAGGGAGGTGACAACACATGGAGGCATCAGCATATCCTATGTAGTCCCTTTGCCACCTTGTCGGAGAGGACCTGGGGTTCAAGGGGGATGGGAACATGGGAGGAGCCCGAGTAACGGACCCGGGAGTTCGGGTCCCCACCTGTGAGGCTCCCCATGCATGGGCTATGCAGCGGCACGAGCTTAAATCCACTCCAGAGCCCAAGCAGACCTGGGAGGGTGCTGAGGCTGGCTCCCTTTGCAGTAAGAAATGCCGCGGTTTCTGTATCAGCTGAGACTTGTGACTGTCCTGGAAGCTCCTGGCTCAGGACCCACAGGCTTGTAGCTGAGAACACGGTGGAGAGAAAAACCACATGTGAACTGCGGCTGCGGGGGCGCTCAACCATTCTGCTGCCCACTCGCCCTCCTCCACCCTCTGGACCTGCCCTGCTGCCTTCCCCTCACCCCTGCCAGAGCCCAATACACAGCCCAGCTGCAGGACCGTCAGCCTGTCCTAGTGTCCTCCAGCTCCTGCACAGACAGACCCTGGCCATCCTTGGGGACCCAGAGGGCGGGGTGGGGTGGGAGGAAACAGAAGCTGGAATTTAGACAGAGTCAAGGCCACTCTGCAGAGGGGGTGGGGGGGGATGGAAGGGGAGGAGAAGCTGGGGGCGGCTCTGGGGAGAAGAGGCTGGGGATGAGGGCCTTTGGGCCATTTGGGCAAGAGGGGGTTATGTAAATAACATGCAAATGAACCCTTTATTGTGTTTTGATCAATAGCCAGGCATTTTTTATCTTTGACTGGAAGCTTTGGTCTCCATGGGTCCCAGCAGGTCACCAGGTGGGAGGGGGCTGTGGGCTCCACAAAAGAAGGATGGGAAGGGAGGAATCATCACTTTTGTCTGCCCAGGAGCTGTCACACCGAAGGGACTAACCCAGGGGGGACTGGCGGCAGATAGACCCCGGGGAGCCCCTCCCGGTGGGCCGGCTGCCAGCAGCACCGACATTTACAGGCTGGGTGTGCTGGGGGCTGGTGGGTAGGGCGGGTTGTACTGGCCTGATGGATGGGGCTGGCAGCAGCTCTAGCCCCCCTACTGGGGGTCGGGGGCCCAGGCTCTGCGGAGCAAGGTCAGGCTGAGGGCGGAGGGAGCTCCTGTAGCCAAAATGTCCGTGGCGGGGGGGGCGGGAGGGGGCCAGTGAGTGGGGTGGGGGGCGCGTTAGGAAGGACTGGCAATGGGAGGTGGGTGTCTGGGTATTTCCCATCGCAGAAGCTGGCAGGTGGAGGGAAGAGCAGGTCCCTTGCGGGGGCAATTAAGCTACACTCTGGGGGGACTTGGCCAGAGAGGACCAGGTTGGGCTGTGGTTTTAGTCCCAAAGGACTAATGTGCCCGTATTTGGTGTAGCTATTAGGGTGCCTGTGCTGGGGTGTAAATGCAAAATATAGGCAAAGCAGATATTGCTATTCTTGTCAGGATCTTCTGCTCTACCTCCACACACACACACACACACACACACACACACACACACACCCTTCCTTTCATTAGAAAAGGAATCTGGTTTCCATGGAAACCTGGCCACATAACTAAAGTGTCTGAATTTACATCCTTGAACATAAAATAAAGTCTCTCCTCCCACCTGTATACTTTCCAGTGTTCTAGAATGCGATGCCCGAATTCGCCCCTGCTCAGTCCCAGAAAGTTCACCCTCTCCTTTCATGCATGCTCAGGGCCCTCATTTTATCTGAGAATTGCGGGGTGGGACTGGGGGGCGGTCTGCCAATTCCTGCCTTGTGCTTGCAAAACTGGGACCCACTTGCATGTCCTCAGAAGTAGGAGACCGCCACAAGCCCTACCAGAGGTGGTCCCGTAGCTCAGGCTGTCCTGAGCTGGGGGAGATCTGTGTGTCTGAGCTGAAAAGAGCTGGGAGGTGTGCAGTGGGTGGTTCTGGACTTCTGTAGGAACACAGGAAGTAGCGGTCATTGTCGTCTTTCTTTTCAGCCCATTTTACAACCTGTGTTGTTGCATCAGCATCATCTCCCAGAAGGTGGACAGGAATCCTGGGCATTTGCCCTACTTGCTGGCAAGAATCTTGCTTCATCAAGGTTGAAGGCTCTCTGGGACGGTTTAGGGGTTGAGGCAATAGGGCTGGGCGGGCGGGGGGGGGGCAGCAGCCAGCTGTCCAACTGGTCACCTCCTCACTTCATAAATTCCCCTGCCACTTCCCCGGGATACCTTGAGTTTGACCTGGGCGTGGGGAGCCAAGTCCTTTCTTTGTCCCCTAATAAACAGCCTCAGCCACTGCTGGCCTCCAGCTGTTCTGCAGCCTTTTGGGCCCCTCCCCCACTCACCCTAGAGGTTCTTTCTCCCTGTGAAGTCTCATTAACTGGAGGCTTGGGGCTAAGGCAGCGTTCCTACAGACCACCTTTCTCCTTATTAGTGCAATCATTTCTGTTCTGTGTGATGGCCCAAGCTTCTCCTGGAAGCCCGTCTGCACAGAGGCTCCTCTGAGGCTTCTAGAAAGCACTGCCTGTATTCTCAGAGTGACCAGAGCATTTCTCCCTTGCTGGGGGCATGGGGGGAATTTGCTAGGTCTTCTCAGGGCCCACAGAAGGCAGCTACTTTTGGATCAGCTCCGAGATGGGTTGGTCTCTCAACACCTCCAAAAGATGCCTCTCCCCTTCTTTGCAAAGAGATCTCTTACCTCACGGCATTTGCCCACGGGAGACCTAGAAGCTCAGTTTGCCCAGAAGGTTTGTCTCTGTGTGCCCAGGTTCCATTCCTTGTCACAGCTCTTTTCCTCCCTAAAATTCAGTGCAAAACCTGAGCTGGGTGAGAAAAATCTCAAGAGGAGACTTGGAATGATCTTTGCAGGTGGTGTTAAAAAGAAAACCGCAGACCCAAGATGGCGTTGCTTAGGCCAAATCACCAAACTGAGGCTTAATTAAAGTAATTGCCTTTTCGACCTTCCCTAGAATCCTAAGTCTTAACCGGTCAGTTAGGAATTTTTTGATCAGCACCAATGAGGTAATCTGCACATGGACCCTCTCCATGCCTCAAAGATGAGGTAATAATTTACCTACTAAGACCTCTCTGCCCACCGCCCCCACCACCACCACCAAAGGAAGGTGATCTGGCCCGGCCAGGTCAAGAAAAATCCTTTCTTTTCTTTTGCTAATAACTTTTTTGCCCAGCCTCCTCTCTATAAAAACCTTCTATTTTGTACAGGTCCTCAGAGCTCCCTTTCACTAGCTAGATGGGGTGCTGCCCCATTCATGCATCGCTTAATAAAGCCAACCCGGGGGGCGCCTGGGTGGCTGGCTTTGTGGGTTAAGCGTCTGCCTTCAGCTCAGGTCATGATCCCAGGGTCCTGGGATCGGGTCCTGCATTGGGCTCTCTGCTCAGCGAGGAGCCTGCTTCTCCCTCTGCCTGCTTTCTCTCCCTGCTTATGCTCTCTCTCTTTCTAACAAATAAATAAAATCTAAAAAACCCAAAACACAAGAAGCCATTCAGATCTTCAGATTTACTCAGTTAAACTTGTGTTCTTTAACAGTAAATTTCTCCCAGGACATCTGAGCGGAGACTGGACTTTAGGCTCTCATGTGCATGGCTTCCTCAACTCCCCCCGCCCCCCTCAAGACTTCAGTCTCCAAAATCCAAAGGGCTGTTCTACCTCCTTTTCCTAGAAATAGATGTGTGGTGGTAAAGAGTTAAAGATGTACTGTCAGACAGGCCTGGGTTCAAATCCCGATGCTGTCACTTACTGGTTGGGTGACTGGGAGATGTTTCTGAACCTCTCTGAGCCTCAGTGTCTACATCCGGAAATGGAGTAACATGGCCCATAAGGTTGCCGTGAGCATCACAGGAGAGAACAGACCTCAGTCACACAAGGTAGCTGTTATTATCCCAAGGACAAGGCTCGTGCATGTGTCTGTGGAGTCCCAGGGAGGATTTTGCTGCTATTCTACATGCGCCGGGAATGAATGTATTTCCCCCTCTTGCCCCCATGCAGGGAAGTCCCAGAACGCCCCGGGAGTTGGTTTCAACAGAAAAGTTATTTGTCTTCTAAAGAAGACATGCTGAGAGGCAGTCTTTGAGAGGATCCACAGGCACTGGGAATATTGGTTATCCCGGGAGCAGGAAGGGGAGCTCAGGGTGAGACGTGGGATGGGAGGGATGCTTTCCATCATATGTTCTTTTGCCTCTTTTGTTCTGTGCCTACCTCATATAAAACCTATTTTAAAGAATTAATAACGTTCAAATTGAAATGTTAGAAAAATTAAAAAGGAGACATAGGGAGGGGCGCCTGGGTGACTCAGTCATTAAGCGTCTGCCTTGGGCTTGGGTCATGATCCCAGGGTCCTGGGATGGAGCCCTTCATCGGGCTCCCTGCTCTGTGGGGACCCTGCTTCTCCCTCTCCCACTCCCCCTGCTTATGTTCCCTCTCTCGCTCTTTCTGTCAAATAAATAAATAAAATCTTTTTAAAAATTAAAAAAAAAAAAAAAGGGAGACATTGTGGGAGAGAAATTCCCCAAGCTTTCTTAATTCCTGATACTTGGCTGTTGGAGTTAGGCAAAGGGCTCATCGTGAGGGGTTCTTACAGAGGAGAAAAGAGGTGGGCACGGGGGTTACAGGGTCTAGTGCCCTGGGGAGGTTGTGGGGACCTGTGTGGAGTAATTTCCTCAGTGGGTTTTTTTTTTTTTTGTCTAAGTGCCTTGTCCCAGCGGCTCCTCCTGGTGCTGGACATAGGCCCTCAGCGTCAGTGGGTACCCCGTGCTGTACTATACCAGGGCTCAGAGGAACAGCAACCACATACTCTGGAGGCCGCCTCAGTGAACCCTCTCCCTGCCGGCTGCCCTCGTTGGCTTTGTGTTTCCTCAAGGCTTAGCCCAGATCCTGCCTCCACCTCCAGAAAGCCCTCCTGTTCCCACCTAGTCAGAATCCACCCATGCCCTCACACTTGATCCTCTTTTCTAATTCTTTCTCTGATCTTTTTTATGTTATTCGTAGCCATTTGGGTGCCAGTCCTGGCTATTAGCTTCGAAGCCACTTGAGGACATAGGGCAAGGCTCATACGAGTTCTCGAATTCCCAACCCAGTGCCTGGAATCTGAGAAGTTCTCCCCCATGCTTGTGAAGGTGAGGGAGGGAGGGAGGTGGGGAGTAGCTCTTAGGCCTCAGGACCTCCCAGACAGGCCCCGATATGTCCTGATTCTTTGAGCCTCAGTTTTCCATCTGTAAAATGGGGTTGCAATCATGGAACCCATCTGTGAAAGATCAGCTAGGTGGTACTAAGAGTTCTTGGGGACCCCTGTTGGATGCTCAGTACATTTGGGCAGTGCTAGCTCTCATTTTGAGACCACATGCGACCTTGGACTTCTTGTCAGTTCAATTGCATACAGATTTTGCCTTTCTACCATTCCCTGTATGGCTTCTTGATGTCGTAGGTCATAAACGCAGTCAGCATTAGGCTGGGCCTTGCTTCAGTGCTCTTTACCCTAAGGGATCAGCCCTTGGTCCCTCTCCACCACCGCTCTCCAGCGAGGCCTCAAGGCAAAGCTGCCTGAATCTGCCCCGCCTGCCAAGAGGACACCAGGGCCAGTGCTCGAGGTGTGACCAGCGGAGGCCTGTCTGGGGCACGCGCCTGTGAGCAGGGCAACGCCCTGCTGAAATCCTGACCTCATATCTTCCCTTCCAACCTGCATTTCACACCCCCCTTGCTGCTTTCCCTCCTTTCTCCTTCACTCTTGCTTTGCTCTTCTCCAAATCCTCCATGGGCTTGAATCTGTAGATGAATGAGGGGCAGGCAGCAGGAATGTGTGTCTGATGGGAGGTGGGTGGATATGGGAGGAATATCCATTGCCCTCACTGACCACCTGTCTCTGGCCCGTCTTCTGGTCTTGCTCCTGGTAGGAGACCATGGGTTACGCTGAGTGTGAAGAGTCTCCTTTTCATCCCATTGATCATTCCATCCTGGTCCTCCTCACTCTGTCACCACGAGGCCCACTGGAGAAAGGGTCTGGCTGAGGTTCTTCTGTGAGTAGAACATTTCCATGTTACGGTAACGGGGCCTTAAATTTCATGTCCACAGAACCCATGATTAGTCCATGGAATGAGATCCTCAGTCCTTTTCTCAGAAAGAGGGCGTCTTCTCCCATAGTCCAGAGTCTTGGCGCTGGGGACATGCAGGACAGCATCACCAAAGGTGACACTCGACCCATCCTGGGGCTTCTTCTTTCCTATCTTCGATGACAGAACAAACCCTCCGATCTCCCCAGGGCAGCAGAGACCCAGCTCAGAAACCGCAGCTGCGGACGAGGGTGCCACACCTGTGCCAAGCACCTTCCCCAGCTGCACCTCCTCCTCCTCCTTCCTTTGGCCTCTTCTCTATCTGGTCTGTAATCCTCGGTCAGAGTGGAAGTGCCTTCAGATTTATATGGTGCTATTTACTGGCCCTCTGCCAATTAGTGACACTTTGAAATTCCCTTATATGACGCACTGCTGCTCTGACAATAAACAAGTCATTAGCTGGGTCGGAGGGCAGCTTCCAGATGGATTTGATTCATTGTTTCTGAACCAGCTCAAGAGGCTCATTAAGATGCAGGGTCCCTAGTCCAAGGCTCAGGAAACCCCTAAAGCAGGGGGTGCAGATGGGGCTTCTGCACACTCAGGCGCTGGGTCACTGGGTCACCTGCTTTCCCCTCTGATCCTCCCCAAGGCTCATCATCACCCCACCGCTGGGGGAGGGGATACTAATCACCCCCGCAGACTCTATCCTCCTTCCCTAAGACACAGACACAGGCCTCCACAGGGAGTGCCTCTGGCCCTGGCAGGCCAGCCCCTGCCTCCAGCTTACAGATGTAGAATCTGATGCTCCAGAAAGGGGAAGTGACTTTCCCAAGTTCACCTGACTCATGAGTACTTGAGATGAGACTAGAACCAGCTCTTACTCTTGGTTTAAATCTCGACTTATGACCCACATTACGTCCTAGGGGGAAAAAAAAAAAAAAAACAAAAAAGACCCAGTAATTTGAAGAAGAGCAGGGTGGTGTCCTAGGCTGGAGCTTTGTTTAATTTCTGCCTTCCTCCTCCTCTGACCTCCTCCCATACACTACCTCCTCTCAACCTGGCTCATGGGATTCTGCATAGATAAAAGGGTCCCGTGTTGGTGTCCAAGGGTCTTGTATGTTTGAGCAGATACATGAGCAACCTTGTGACAAAGCACTGGGCTAGGTGTTGTGGGAGAAGCAAAGATGAATTCAACAGGCTTGGTCTGTTTGCAAAAACTCATGAACTAGAATGCAGAACACAATGAAAATGTTACCGGGAGGTAAACACAGAACTTAAAGTCTGAGTGGCAAATTCTACAAGCTGAAACCATGATGATCAGGCCACGGGGGATAGGAGGTTGGATAGAGCCCTAGGTGCTGAGGGACTAGGGTTTTGATACTGAAATGGGGGTAGGTGACCTGACCTCTAGTTTGCAGATCATAAAAGATAGGGAGCTAAAATGAAGACCTCTACAAAAGCTGGGACCTTGGAAGGGAAGGCATCCTCAGAGAAATCACAATTAGAAAAATATCACTTACAGGCTGAGGGTAGGACAATTAAAGGCTCTGAATAGAAAAAAGCTCTCCAGTGAGAAATAGGAGCTCCAGACCCAAACCAAATATAACTACAGTGTCATAATTTTCACTATTGGAATTCCCGGGCTGAGAAATTAAAGTAAAAATAGGTTCCAGACCAGTAAAACTCATGGTGTATCAGGAGAAGGAATCATGAGACTGTTCTAGAAGAATATGTTTTCAGGGCAACAGCATTCTCTCAGCAAAATATACTCCCCTTTGAAGTTGTCCTAACAATAAAACAAATTGCAAACCACATGAGGAAGTGATATGCCATTAGGGAAAGTCAGAAAACACGTCAAGTTAGTTTAGCATTCTAATAACGTAAGATAGAGAAAATTTTTAACTTTTTAACATAAATAGAGAAACTTTAAACTATCTGTTTCAGATGGTTAAAAAGATGAAAAAGAAATACAAACCATAAAGGATAGGATACTTTGAAAGAGAATGGGCAAATTGATAAACAAATAAATAATACTTTCTAGAAATGAAAAAGATAGTCATGGAAATAAAAGCTCACTGGCTGTGCCAAACAACAGATTAGACAAAGCTGAACAGAGAATCAGTGAACTGAAAGACAGAGCAGAGGAAATTACTCCAAATGCCCCACAGAAAGATGAAGAGAGAGAAAATATGAAAGAAGTTAAGAGGCACAGAGGGCAGAACAAGACGGTCCAAATGTTCCCTACAAGGGGTTGCAGAAGGAGAATGGGGGAATGGCAATGTTCAGTCTTACAGAATTGATGGAACACATTCGTTCTTAAATTGAAGAAATATTGGGAGTTCTGAGGGAGACACATAAGAATAAATTCACATTCAGCTATGTTCCCTGAGTGAAACTGGGCTCAAAGAAGCACAACCAGTGGGTGAGGGACCAAGAGAAAGGACGGCTTCATTTTGTGCAAGAGTGTTGGGAAAAGTTTATGGATCACTGAGGTTCCAAGGGCAGAGTAGAGCTTTAAGAGGCAGAGAGAAAATGGTGAGGCCAGCAAGGAGACCCAGAGAGTAGGAAAATACGAAGTTTCAGCCTGTTTGGCTAGTTTCTGAGCAGATTTTCCCCCATTTTGTTTTGGATAAAGCTACCTGGACTCTGGATGCCTGTTCACTCAAGGTTTTGGGCATCCCTCCATACTCTGTGCCTTCACTCAAACCCCATCTGTGTTCATCCTGCTCGGGTCCCCGGCTCTGTCCCTGAGGTCATCACGACTCCACAGCCCCAGGAAGGTGTGGGCTTCCCCTGCTCATCTTCTGGAGACCACTCCTAACCCCATTGCCCTCTGAGGCCTCCCCCTCCTTTTGGGGGCTGAATTGAAATTGGACTCTGCAACCTTCCTTCTGTCTCCTTGGGGTCCTTCAGGGCATGAAGGGCCTCTGCTCTGAAGTGGACAGCGGGGGCTTGGCGTGCTACATCTGGGTCTTGTTAGTGGTGCCAGTGGCTTCCAAGGAACAGAAAAACCTGGCCATGGTAATTGGCTCATGAAAGCTGCATGTTGCTGGAGGGGGAGGGAGGGTCTGCAGAGGAAGGGGAGAGGGCTTAATGGGAAGCAAATGCCATGGAAGAGCCTAGTGCGGACCCCCCCCCCCCCCCCATTCATGGCCATTAGCATTCCTCAGACACCTGTAGGCACTTGGCCCTGGCTGGGGATGGGATGTGCTGAGTCCTCCCTGCTGGGGCACAGAACAGAAAGATGCAGTTTGGTTCCAATTAAGGGGGCAGGGAGCAGGGCTGGATGGGAGGCGGGAGACCCCTTTCTTGTCTCTTTTGAGAGCGTGTGGTTTTATGTGGCCGTTGTCAAGTTCTCTTCCACCTATGGTTATTTACAGTGACAGCCAAAGAGCAGTGGGCTTGGGGGACTCGATGAACCTGGGTCTGAATACAGATGACCCCTTTCTTGGCTTTGCAACCATAGAAAAAGCACTGAATCACAGGCGACCTTGGCCCCTTCCCTGTAATAATGAGGGAATAATGTCTACCAAACACGGTTCCTGTGAAAAATAAATAAAATAGACCATTTGAAGATACCTATGATAAAATAGATACTCAGAAAGTATTCATTCCTTTATCCTTGGCTTGGTAAGTACCTTTAGGGGAAGAACGGTGTCTTACTGGTCTTTGCAGTCCCGGAGGTGCTGAATGCCAGTCACACAAAATCGACGATTGAGTAAAGGAGGGAGTGACTACCCTCCCCACGGAGCTCCCCCACCGCTCACACTAGTACAGGTCAAAGGTCCGCTCAGAAGCCCGAGAGGCGGGGAAGGAAAAGCCTGAGTCCCCCAACGAGTCATGGAAAAGACCATGGAGGTAAGCTGTTGACCGACCGGTAAAAAGGTGTATCTCCTTGAGGCCTCTTGAAGAACTCACTCCATCTAAACATTGGGAGATTCCAGATGCCTCTCACAGGAAGCAGGGAATGGTGGCCAGGAGGAAGGGGGGTGCCCTGGCAGAGGGAGCGAGCCTGGCCCAGGGAAGGACGCCCTCTCCCTGACTTCTCCCTCCCTGGGCATGAAGGTGCTGTGGTGGGAAAAGGCAGGGAGTGGGGGCTCGCCTGAGGCTGGAGGAGGGGTGAACCGGTCTCTGGGGCTGGCTTCCCTCCAGCTGCAAGGGCCCCTCTGGCCGGGGCCTGTCCACCTGCTCGCCAGCTGCTGGTGCAGCCCTGGTCTCCTGCCGCATCTCCCGTGCATCCCGAGTCGGTCGCCCTTCCGAGCCAAACCTCAGCAGAGTACATCTACTGGCCGTTTATTTTCTGTTTGTCTTGGGTGTGACACAATCTCCATTCTTCACTTTAATGACTTCTTTCTTTATTATTATTGTCTCAACCACTCTGTTTATTTGCTTTTCCCTCACCCCAACCACTTTCCCTCTCTTCTCCCAGATTGGCCGGGGCCCATGCCAGCCTGCCCTGCGCCCCTCCTTCCCCCGGCTCCCAGCCTGGCCATCTCCCATGGCATCCCAGGGCCCCACTCTCCCTGCTGGGAAACTCACTCAAACCAGATGTGACTTCCTTCTTCTCTTCCTCCTCCTTCCCCTGATTTTCCAAGTGCTGCAGGGCGGAGACGGGGAGGAGAGGGCTTCCACACACATCCTGCTCTCCACCCGCTCCGGCTTCCCTGCCCTGCTCTGTAGGCCATGCCAAGGAAGGGCAGGAGAGCAGTGCATGACAGGACATCTGTTTAGTGCCAAAAGTGAGGGGTGGTGGGCACAGCTGGGCAGGATTGTTACCCCTGGGAGCTTAGCCAACAGGTGGCCTTGGTCCCCTGTGCAACACAGCTGTCCTGGAAGGGTTGGGGCATAATCCATGAGATTAGATGTCCCACAGTCTTTGACTATGCTTTGCATCAAGTCTCCTCTGCCCAAATATTGCCTGATTTGCAATATCTTACAACTGGCTAGTAATTATGGGCTAGGAAAGGCCTTTCTATCCACTGTCCCAGCCACCCCCTCCATAGCCCTGGGACAGAGGAGTGTCCAGCATCATTTAGCAGATAAAGGCCAAGTAAAGATTGGAACCCGAGTCCAGTCTGATGTGAAGAGTAGCTGATTGTCTTAAAAACCGGGCCTGCTTTCTCCACCTGGCCCCATCCGACCGAGGCTTCAGACCGTCTGGGACATGCCTCTCTGTTTCTAGAATCATTTCTACCTCTGGCCACAAAGCGTCATTGGAATTTGACCTCTGGGATTATCATCGGGATTGTCAGAGGTGATGTTATAGCTCTCACTGGGCGATGAATATCGGGGAAGGCAAGAGAGGCTGGGGAGGGGTCTGTCATCAGAGGGGGAAGGGCGGTCAAGTCTTCACCCTGTAAAAAGTCACCCACCAACTAGCTCAACCAGAGGCCAGGCCACATTTTTTGGGGGCCTGAGCTTTTATTATGCGGTGGTGGGTGGGAGGCTCACTTGAAGCAAAAGAATTCACAAGTACGATCCAAAGTTACCAGGACCTTTCACAAGGCCTTGCAAGGAGCCTGTGCAAAGATCATTCCCTTCTGGGAAAATCCACCTGCAAACACAGCCTGAGCAAGTTCAGTCTGAGCGCAGAGGAGGAGCCTCAGGGAAAGCTGTCGTTTGGAATAGACCAGAACAATGAGTGGTTCTCAACCCTTGGTGAGCCTAAGGCACACCTGGCCATGTGTTAAAATGCAGGCCGTGCATGGTACCCAGGAATTCTGCTCTGCTGGATCTGGGGTGGAGACTTGGGGCCTGCATTCTAGAAAACTCTTTAAAGGATTTTGATCCTGGACCTCTGGGGATCACGCCGGAGGAAACTGGTCCAGTGCCGGCTCGGTCACAAGGAAGGTGGAGAACGGGAGAGCCCTTGCCACAGCCATAGAGCAGATCAGTGGCTGAGGCCGAGCTGGGATCCGGGTCCTGGGTTCCTGGTCACTGCTCGTTCAGCCTGCCAGGCTATTTCTGGCCAAACTCACTTCCGGCAGAAGGTTAGTAACATGAAGAGTAGGGGTAGCTGGGGTGAAGTGGGGGGAGGCAAGAAGGTAAGTGAGATAACTTTGTGAGGGACAATGTATGCAGCCATCTTGGGACTCTTGAAAGGTGACAGAACCCTGGGCCCAAAGGCAGTGCCCAGGTCACTGGGGAGGGGACCTTTAATTGCTGGCAGGTGCGTTAGGAGTGGAGCAGAGCCTCTCCCAGAATGGAATGTCAATGGAATGGTGGCTCAAAGCCTTCCGGAGCCCCCAGGTCAAAGGTCCCCATCAAAGGACCCAAGCGTCAACTGTGAGTCCACATGACCCCTCTCATTAAGCCAGAAATGCTGACTGACTCTTTGTGATAGGAGCTTTGTTTGTTTATTTGCTCTGGCTGGAGGTTTGGTCTAAATATGCAAATGACTCTCATCTGCCCATTCATGAATCATGAATCCAGAGTCTCCTGTGAGGGCCTGGTACCCTGGGGAGGAGACACTGGAAGTGGCTCCTCACCACCCCGAGGGACTGAGAGGACAACAGGAATGGGGACAACAGAGAGTCCCTTCGACTCACGGGAAACACAGCTCCCTCTTGGGTCTGGGCAGGACCCTCCCCGGCAGAGGAACCCCGCTGCTCACTTGCCCCCTTCTCCGGCTTGTCCCTGAGGAGCCCTGGGCGAGGCATCCCTCATCCTTCTCCATGGACCCTGCCAGGCCTGGGCCCGTGGGGCAGGCCAACAGCCCCAGAAGGTGGAGGGAGCCCCCAAGCACTCTCCCCTGCTAAAGGGACATAGACGCTGCTCCAAGTTTCTAGAGGAGCCCAGTCGGCCTGAGAGAGCCAGGGCCAGATGCTCTTGACCGTGGCCTTGTCACCGCACAACCCCGGCGGTGCCTGTCCCAAAGCATTCTAGAGTTGTGCGACCAGGCGGCCTGCTCTGGAGGGCCTGGTTGCGTCCTCCCTTGCTGCCTGCTCATGGGGAGAAAGGGCAAGGACGGTGGAGGGAGAAGGCAGGCCTGCAGGGGGAACTGCCTACTCAGCACCAGCTCTGCGTCAGGCTCCGGGCCGGGCCGTTCAGGTGGGCAGGCAGAGGCCGGAGAGAAGGACCGAGAGCAGGGCCGGGGGCGGGACAGGGAAGCCGCCAGAGGAGGGCCAACCCCCTTGAAAGCTGCTATTGTTTGAGGTCTCTGCTCAGAGAAGGCCCCAAGTAAAAAGAGCTTGTTAGAGAAGGCCAGGCTGGAGACAAGCCGCTCTCAGAGAGCCAGTGAACCGTGCGAAATGACTTAAACTAACAGCCCTGACTGCACTGGGCTCGGACCCAGGAGTCAGTGTGCTCATCAGAAATTCATAGAAGGTGCCCCGCGGCTCGGCTTTCTCTGGCTGCCTTGTTCATTGAGCATTTTTTTCTTTCCAGTCCCTCGGCTCTGAAAGGGAGACAGGGGCTGCCTGATGGGAAAGATCAAGTGGCCTTTGAAAACCTCTCTCTGAGTTTATTAAACCCTGGGGCCAGGGCAGGCCGACCTGGAGGCCCAGCCAGGCCTGGCTCCGCCCCCACCCCCCTCACCAGCTCCCTGCGGAGAACCTGGTCTGTTCTCCTGTCCCAAACTTGGCAGGCCTGTGCTGGGGACAAGGGAACAGGAGGCGGGGTGCGAGGGAGAGAGGGTCTTGGAGGAACGGTAGTGAAGACACTCAACTTTTCCCAGAAAACGTGGGAGACTATGTGTGTGTGGGGGGGGGGACTGGGCAGAGGTAGAGGCCCTCGCCCCCACAAATGACACAGACCTTCTCTCCCTCAGCCCCTCAGGACACCCTCTGCCTCCCACTGGGACTCTACACTCCGCCATCTCTCCAGAGTGTTTGTGCTGAAGGGCCACACGGAGGAAAGTGGGAGGAGGCAGGGGCTGGAGGGTCTCTAGGCCAGATCCCAGCTCAGTGACCAAGTAAGGGCAGGAATGAGGCTTCTCAGAGGCAGGCTCAAGTTTCCAGGATCTGGCGCCCCTCAGCGATGGACAGAGAGGTAAGGAGATCACACCTGCTGAGGCTCGGCTGCCCCCCAGCCCCCAACTCCACAAGGACTGGCCTGGGCCGAGTCAGCTCACAGAAGCCTCCCGCTGAAGGTAGACACTCAGGACCAAAAACTCCAACGAAAGTGCTTGGTAAGCTGGCGCTGCGACTTAGCGTGAAGGACAGTTATGGTAGATTCACCTTTTCACAAATCCTTTCTGAGGGCCTTGCCCGGGCCGACACTATTCTAGACGCCGCACGTAAGTGGAGCGCAAGGCAGTGGTCCACGTTATTGGGGAAGGGGCCAAGAACTCTGGGAGCATCAGCTCAGTCATAAACACGTGCGATTTCTTTTTTTTTTTTTTTTAAGTTTTATTTATTTATTTAACAGAGACAGAAATCACAAGTAGGCAGAGAGGCAGGTGGCGGGGGGCGGTGGGGGCGAGGGGGGGCGGACAGACTCCCCGCTGAGCAGAGAGCCCGATGCGGGGCTCGATCCCAGGACCCTGAGATCATGACCTGAGCAGAAGGCAGAGGCTTAACCCACTGAGCCATCCAGGGGCCCCAGACACATGCGATTTCCAAACCCAGCCGAGCGGCTTACCCACCTGTCGAGCCCGGGGCCACTGCCTGGGCTCATCTCAGTCTGGGGAAGGAAGGAGGGAAGAGTGGGAGAGGTCTGTTCTCCACATTCGAGCTCCCTCGACCAGTTTCTTTCCTGGGGATCCGAGTTCAGTTTCTTTTGAAAAGACGTTCCTGCTTATTTCAAAAGTTGAAAACCATCAACCCCTTTCGCTCAGTTTAATCTTTTCGGTCTTGTTCCATTTATTGTGTCCCCTCCCCAGGTCCTGCCAAGGCAAGCAGCTCCCCCTGCCATCCCTGCCCTCGCTGGGTGCCTCCCATGGAAGGAGGTTGATCTTTCGCAAGCCGGCTTTGGATTCAGACTCTGTCCGCCTCTGTCCCCTTTTACACTTCCCCTTTAAACAAGGTCAAAGTTCTTTAAAGTTTTCCCCAAGAGTCTTCTTCCCAGGAACAGTAGAGAATAAACACATGGGAGTGGTCTGTAGATAAAAGCTGTCCCTGGACCCTGGGGAGGCTACAGGGTACATGAGTGGCCCTAGTCCCCACATTTGCGGGCCTCCTTCTCCTGGGCCCAGACAGCTAACGGGTGCGTTTGAAGGACTTAGCTCCCAAGCCAAGGCCAGCCCTAGTTTGCTGCTGGAACTATGGGCCCGCGTGTTGTCCTATAGATCAGGGAAGCGAGGAAGGAGATTGGGATGGGTTGTAATGTTGAGTCAACCAACCAACCCAGTCTGGACTGGCATGGAGATCTCGGCTCTCCTATCACCACTTCCCAGTTTGGGGGTAGCTATCTGGAGCACTCTGTTTACGCAGATCCTGAAACCATGTTGCTGTTTATTATTATTATTATACTATATAATATAATATCCCGAGAGTGTTACTTTTGGCTCCTGATGCCTGCTGCAGGCACGGCTGGGGGAATGGTGACATCTATGCTTTTTCCTTGTGTTGGAAAGAGCGGAGGCTTCCCAATACTCATTCGGATCCTATTTTTTCTGACCCAAAAAAACGAGAACACGCGATTTGACACCAGGTCAGAACGCTTGGATTTGGGAACTGTGCCCCAGAGTCAGCACATGTATTCATTGTCTGCCCCTTCCTAGAATCATAGTTCTTAAAGCTGCTGTTCTTAAAGTTCTTACAGTTATATACAGTTCTTATATCTTATATCTTATAGTTCTTAAAGCTGCTTGGGGCTTCTCTGAGAGGTTCTACCTTAGCGGTTTCCAAACTTTTACAGGTGTACAGCAGTCAGCCTTGTCTTCAAGGGTTTCCTACTACAGAAACAGCAGCAAATACAGCAGGTAACTCCGAGCTGTTCTGGTTGGAACGGGGTGTGGGACAAAAGGTCCTGTCCGCTGTGAGCTTCCTCCTGCCCACTGCCTCCCCGTCCTCTCCCTGCTCTCTCTGTTGCCTTCCAAAGAATAACTTGTTGTCCTCCTCAGAGCCCATGGGAAGCTACCAATGTTCTCCTTATGTTTTTAAGAGACTATTTTAAAAATACTTCTGGTGGGGTGCCTGGGTGGCTCAGTGGGTTAAAGCCTCTGCCTTCGGCTCAGGTCGTGATCCCAGCGTCCTGGGATCGAGCCCCGTGTAGGGTTCTCTGCTCACCAGGGAGCCTGCCTCTCTGCCTACTTGTGATCTCTGTCTGTCAAATAAATAAAAATAAAGTCTTTTAAAAAAAAAATACTTCTGGAGAGGTAAAGGAATCAAGACCCAGGCGTTTGAGTTAACTGCTAAGTTATGCATTTACATTCCTTCATGCTCAAATTCTCTAGTCCCCTTGCCCCCAGCAGTGATGGACCTCCTACTTTTTTTCCTTCCCCCCCAACCCCTGCCTCGTCTTGGCTGTCCCAGCACCCCGCTGTGCACCCCCTGGATAACCTGGCTATGCTCGCCCTGCCTCTCCATGCCCACAGCTCCCTTGGGATCCCAAGTCTTGCCCTCAGCCTGGGCTGCTTCTTGGTGTCCTTGGCCCCTTCCTCTTTTCTATCACATGTCCACCTCCCCTAACTCTGTGGGCCCAGATGGGCCCAGATGGGATGGGTCAGGGGACAATAGCAGCCCAGGACTCGAGCCCTCCGCTATGTTCTGGAACGGACTCTGCTGTCCTCCTGTTCCCTGCCTGCAGGCACGCTCTTTTGCAGAATGCTCCCCCTGTCTGGTTCTCTCACCCCCTACTCTGTCTTCTGTGCTCCCTCAAATGACCTTCTGCCCACACTTTTCCCCTCCATTTCATTTTAAGAGCCTTTTGGAGACCGTTCTCTTCCCCAGGAGCCTCCCTGAATTGAAGGGAGGTCACCCCATTCATCCTCCCTGAGCCCAAAGCCCACCAGCGAGTCGTGCTGGGCACCACGCCAGGGTGAGTTTATTTTGTTCTTGGGTGCTGAGCTCTGGTGTCTTCCTGATTTATTTTGCGGTCTGCGTGTCCTCTGCGTCTGTCCACATTTGCATGGCTGTGTGGGGAGCACAGCCCCGCGGGCAGGCATTTAATAGAGGACAATGAGAAAAGTAAACAGGGCAGCTGTGTTCGCATGGGTCAGGCTGGAACCCATGTGGGAGGAGGTGGGATAGAGGAGTTTCTCCTTGATGGGGAACTTCGGGCCTATGTCCGCTGAACTTGCCCATCCCCATCCAAGTCTCTGCGTCCTGGGTCCAGGTCCGGGGCTTGGCTGTGCTGACAGTCCTCTCCTCACCTCCCCATCCTTCACCTCCCTAAAGAACTGGGCTGAGTTTCAGTGTCTGTCAGCTAGTTCAGGGGGAGGGAAACATTAAACACTGCAAACAGTGCTTCTTGGAGCTGGGTAAACTCAGCACACCACAGTTTACTTTGCTGTCAGAAATCCCTTAGCTTACCACAGAGCAGAACCCCCCGAGAACCAGGACCCCCACCATCGCCCTCCTCATTCCCCGCTCGCCGCAGGAGAACTGCCTCCCTCTCCTTCCAGCCCTAGATCCTTCTAAAGTGCCTGCCCTGCTCTGTGCCCCCCACCCTCCCTCTATCTATCGCTCCTTCTTATGTTTCCCCCCTACCCCGCCCCATCTCCTCCTCCTGACATTTTCCAACCGACTCTGGTCCTTCCTGAATCCTCCTCTGCCCCTGGTGTCCAGCAGCCTGAGGCCAGAGGAACTCCCCTCTCGGGGCAGAGATGGGGGCAAGGAGAGATGAGGTCTAGGCACCTTGCGGGAGGCAGAGAGAGACCAGAAGGCACCCTCTTTTCTTTTCCTCCTCACTCTGGATAACAAACCACGGATTGGGGTGGGGGGAACAGCAGATCAGGCAAACGCTTAGAACTGGTATCAGGAGATTGGAGAAGCATGAAGGGCAGCAGCCGCTCTCTTCAGTTTCCCCGGGGCAGGGGTGCCTTGAGGGGTTTTGAGTTGGGAACGAGGGCGTCCCACGTTTGGGACCTAGCTTTGCATTAACTTGAATGTTCTTCAACACGACAGCTCCAAACCTCCCTGGCGGCCTCTCCCGGCCCCCACCTTTCCTCTGAAATTTGCAGCCTGAGCCAGGTTTTCTCTTTGGCTCCACTTGGAAGCTCAAACCTTCTGGGCTTGAGATGAAACACATGGTGCTCTGGAATGTGGCTACCAGCCAAGGGAATGCTCAGAGGCCCCCGCAGAATTTGCAGCCATCTGCCTGGGGTTGAGCTGGGGGTGCGTAACAGACCATTTGGGGCCAGGAAAGAGCAATGGAAGCCGAGGGCACTTTCCTTCGCTCTATCCCACTTCGAACTAGCGCCTCTTTCAACACTCCAGTACATCCCGATGTACTGTATTTCCGCCCCTGGGGAGACCCAAAGCCAGGCTTGACCTCAGATGCCACGGGCCCAAGCCACTGGCTCCAAAGTGAACAGGTGCTGATTAGCAAGGCATTTTGCATATTCTTTGAATGTTATTCATTTCCTGCCAAAAGACACAAGCGATTTCCCCTGCCTTCTTCCCTCTGGAACCCGCATTTTCGGCTCTTCCTCCCCAACTCCAAAGAACTTATTGTCTTTGTCCTTCTGAAGGCTGTTGCTGACCCCACTCCTATAGCTTCACCTGTCCTCAGTGACCCTGGTGACCCAGCTGGAAAGTCCCCAGCTGGATGAGTCCTGGATGCCCAGCCTGCCCTTTCTGGTGTGGTCAGAGGGAGCACCATCCTCAGCCTCTAGGAAGCTCAGGAAGAAATTGGCTTTTTAAATCTTGACCCCTGTCTACTAGGAAGGCCCCGTCTTGACTTCTTGGATGGCGACAGGGCCAGGCTGGAAGGCCTCTGGCAGGAACTAATCTCCCGGGATGGTTGGATTGTCATGGGAGAGAAGTGGCTGGTGGATACCCAACCAAGGTCACGGGTCAGACAGCTCCATTCCATGGAAATCTGGAGGTGAGAAGCAAGGAGATAGGTTTAGGGAATTCCTAGGGGTTGGAAAGGATCTTTATTTAAATATTTAAGGATATTTATTGAATTATTTAATTCAATACTCCACTATTATTATTTATCATTATCTTTTAATTACGGATAATCTAAGACCCAGAGGGCCAAAGCGATTTCCTGAGGCCTTTCTCTGGGTTAGCAGCAGAGCTGGAATCAGAAGCCAGGACTCTTGACTACAGAACATTACCTCCTTACGCACTCTTTTGAGAAATTCCACCATGTCCCTGGAATGCCATGGAAGGGACCACTGCTTCAGTGGACCTTCTGTCTCCCCAGCCTTGGCTGAGAGGGATGGCTTCACGGAGGGTGAATGTTACCTGTCTCTCGGATGAACCCCAGCACCACAGGGAGGATTAGACATGGCCTGGGAGGGATATGTCTGCGGCCCAGAGGGCTGTCTCCCCTCTTTCAGGCTCCGCTACCTGTAAGCACGTGTTCTAGTACTTGGCCACAATGGATGTGACCAAGAATAAATGCCCAAGGCCAGCCAATGCATTGGCTGGAGGAGAGCCATTCGGTGTTTCTCTCTTTAGAGTTTGAAATAGAAAAGCACATATTCTATAGCCATTTAGTCATAGAGAACTAAACTAAACCACTGAGGACTTGGGATGGGGCCATAAAATAAAACCACAGGCAAACCAAAGTCATGCGCAGAGACAAGTTGAGATAGGAGCCCAAGAGGAGAGAGAACTATGGGGTTTTGTCCTTCATTTATTGGGAATCCCTTGGTGCCTACCTAGCTGTCTCTCTCTGTATCTACATTTCATATGTGCGTGGGTTTCTGCCCATTGTGAACAAAAGCACTTTGACCAGAAGAGATGAGATCAGGAGCATTTTAGCTTAAGAGTCCCCCAACAAGCCCAATTTGAATGAGGTTGGAAAGCTCCTGTTAAGCGGCAAGGCACATTCCCTCTCTGTCATGGGAGAGATGGGACTTCTGGGGGGCGGGGCTGAGTTAGGGACTGCTTCTCCCCAGTGTGGCATAATGAGGGGAGGAGAATCCAGTCACCATACGTCCCTCCCTCCACCTTCCTTTAGGGAAAATGCTCAGATGCTTTGGGGTCCCTTGGCTTGACCAACGCTCTGTCTCCAGTTTCACCTCCTGGAGAATGTTGTAACTTTCACCTGCTGGAGAAATGTCCTCTGCTAGCCTCCCATCTTTCTTCCTCTGCCCTGGGAGTACCACTGTGTGTGTGTGTGTGTGTGTGTGTGTGTGTGTGTGTGTTAGGGGATGATGGGGTTGACGAAGACAATGGAAAGATGCTCCATCGATTGCCAGAATGTGGGCTTGAGGGAACAAAAACACGGTCAGCTCCATGTAAGTTGGCTTAAGGACTTCAGGGTTGGGAAGGAGGTGACAGACCCATGAGTGTGCCCCACACTGGCTCCGAGCAGAGAGAGAAAGCTGTCCCATCTCAGGATTCGCCGGCACCCTCCCATCTGGAAGACAGAGCTGTGTCTTGCTACAAAGCTACATCTGTCAGCCAGATGAGCGGTACCTGTAAAAACTTCCCACATCAAGCCTTGTGGGGCTAATGCCTCTTCCAGAGCCTGCTGACAACAGGAAAACGATCCCAGGACTACGATTCCCAAGAGACTCGGTGGAGATTCTTGCCCTTGAGAAAGGAGCGGGGAGTTTGATGTTGCCCACAGGTCCACAGACACCCCTGCCACCTCAACTGGCTGTGGGAGAGGGCCAGAACCAATGAGGGGAGAGATTAGGAAACAAAAGCAGATTCCCAGAAAAGAGGGCCTTACCTCTTTGGGAACATCGGTCCCGGCCACTTACAGAGTTCCTCCAGCGTGCCCGGCCTCTGACGGACAGGACGTCTCTGGGCTCTCAGACCCTGCAGAACACGCTTACCGACCTCCTTGTAGGGCAGAAGGAGCTGTGGCTCTGAGGGGGGGGGGGGTCCCGGGACTCCACGGTGCCTGCTGCTTCGTGTCTAAGAGCAACAGAGCCATCTTCCGGATACCCGGAGACCCATGTGGGGAGACCTTGGTCAAATCAGAGCAAAAGCGGGAAAGTCAGCCTCAAACCTTGATCTTGGCTTTCTTGGAACTGATAGCCTAAAGAGACTGGAAAGGCTAAGAGCCCGGTTCCTGAAAGTTACATGGGTGGGTTTTTTTGTTTTGTTTTGTTTTGTTTTAAATATTTTATTTATTTATTTGGCAGAGATCACAAGTGGGCAGAGAGGCAGGCGGGGGGTGGGGGGGTGGGGGAAGCAGGCTCCCTGCTGAGCAGAGAGCCCGATGCGGGGCTCGATCCTGGGACTCTGGGATCATGACCTAAGCCGAAGGCAGAGGCTTTAACCCACTGAGCCACCCAGGCACCCCTTGTTTTGTTTTTTAACAAACACGCCAAAGCCTGACTCTCCAAACACACGTACCGTGCCTTCGCCAGCAGGCCCCTGGGAAAGCTGTGCTCTCAGGAGCTGCTCTTGCTCCGAACAGTTTTCGAACTCCCCTTTAGCAAGATGGCCTTCGGGGCTTCCAGCACATTCCTTTGAAAATCCCCAGCTGCGGCAAAATCTCTCTCTTCAATTTGCTGGGGCAGGTTTGATTTTTGGGGCAAGAGCCAGAAGTCATTTCAGATTTGGGTGAGAGTCATCAAATTGGGGAGTATTACTATTTGTATCATTTGGGTCCACATGAGGTGCAACTCCAATGCTGAAAAGGCCTGAAAAGAGTGGAGCCTTTGGGGTCCTTTTAAGAGATGAGCCCAGGAGTCCCACAGTGACTGAAATGCCAACAGCCTTGCAGGGGGCTTGGGGTGGGGCTTGAATAAGATCTGAGGTTTCTTCAGAGGGAGAGGCGCGATCAAACCCAATCAGGGCCTAAGTAAAAACACACACGGTTCCATAAAGTGGCCTGGGAAAGATGCCACGTTAATAAAAGGGAAAAATGCAGAGGAATGTGTGAGGAGGGAGCCGTTAAGAAAATGCAAGGGCCCATAAACTCTGCCGTGCAAATGCCCCCCACCCCTCTCCATCACGGATCCAACTTGGTTCTCATTAGAACTCACAAAAAGCCTTAAAGAAACCAGCCTCTTCCTGGAGCGGCCGAGGGCAGAGCTGGACACCTGGCTCATGTCTCGCCTTTGCTGATCTGCTGTGTGTCCCTGGCCCAGCCACCTCCCTCCTACCTGTCTCTGGGTCTGACTGCCCTCGAGGAGTAAAGTTGCTCCTTGGAGTGTCTCATTAGTCCTGCAGCCTTGGCAGGCCAGAGTGCTTGGTGTAAGGAAGGGGGGGGATGGAGGAAATGAGGAGAAGCAGGGACCGCTGTTTCCATGCTGGCGCGTTCTGAAACACTATTTATGTAATAGGAGTCATTTTCCCCTTCATCTCCCCAAATTGGCCTCGGGGACCAGCCAGTCCTTTGGCAGCTGGCCAAAGTCTTATCATGTTTCCAGGCCCCAAGCAAACAGGAAATGCACTCCAACTGTAGTCAGAGGGTTAGCTCTCAGTGGAACTTCCCCATAGTCAGGAGTCAGCTGTGAACAGTTCAGAAGATGGGGAGGAGACCCAATGTAAAGGCTGGAGGAGCCCCTGGCATGGGCAGCAGGTGGGAGAGACAGTGCATGATCAAGAAAACAAAACAGAGAGAAAACCTGAACAGGTAACTAAGTATGACGGCACAAAAGATCGAGTCTGCACTCAGTATTTAAGAGGCTAGAAGGAAAGAAACGGGAATGACTAGACTAGCTGGGGTCCCAAGGTATTACTTACCGCAGTTTTGAGGGGATGATAAATCTCACAGCAGAGATCTGCCTGGAGCCAAGAGAAGGCTTCCGATGGCTGTGACCATGGCGGGGGCGGGGGGTGGTATTTGAGCTTAAGTGGCAGCATTCACCATGCACAGTAATAGAGGGGGGCAGCTGAGCTTGGGGGACAGGCAGTAGGGGACGTCTTACAGCAGTGCAGAGCTCAGACTAGCACAAGTAGTACAAAGAGTTTGTGCAAATGGTTTGGGTGCAGTTGTTAGGGGATCCCTGCTGGAGTGGTTAACACCGAAAGAGGTGACCTAGGACGCCACCAAATCACCCAAAGTTTTGTGAAAACTGAGTGTACTCTTGCCTCCATGCCTGGGAGCAGGTGCCCTCGGTCCACGGGGTTCCTTCCAGGCTAGGAAGCTTGACTGCTTGCTCTGAGATAGATGTTGGCCGAACTCTTCATGCCCTGCCCCCCAGTTCTGGGGTTTGTGGTCGGATGCGGAGCGGGACTGATCGTCTGTGCTTAAGAATCTGTGCTGGGAGCCAAGGAGCAGGAAGCAGCCGAGATGCCTCCAATTAATACTGCAACTTGAACACCCTCTCGAAGAAGACTCTGCCGGGAGATCTGACAGAATCTCCATGGTCTGGCCGGACAGCTGGCAGCAGCTGCAGGGCCCCTTGGGTCTCCCTGAGCACAGGGATTGTGAAGAACCTTCAGCCCCGGCTCGCAGACATCCTGTGAGATCAGTCGAATCGCCATTCCGTCTGGTATAGTTGCCGGGGTGGGGCCGTCATCATTGACCAATGAGAATCAAGGGCAGAGGCCTTCAGGAGCTCATATTCTCACCTAATATGGGTCGCCGTGATGTGTTGTGGAAGGCTGGAAAAAGCAGCCAGGAAGGAAGGGACATGTTGGGTGGAGCTGGGGGACAGGGTCCTCCTGTCATCTTTGGAGTGGCCCGCTAGCCAAGGCCTCCCCACTCCCTGCCCAAGCTCCAGGGGGCATTCAAGGCGCAACAGGTCAATTTTCAAAATCACCTGGGAACTTATCCCTCCTCAACAGGAATCCCAAGCTGGAACTGAGTCAAAGAACCACAGAGTTTTAGGGCTGGAAGTGATGTCTGAGATCATCCCGTACACCTGTTGCATGCGGCAGTGTCACACCCTCATTAATGTCAGAGTCAGAACTTCAAACTCAGGTCTCCTGACTTGACGGCCAGCAGTCAGTCCATCACTAATCTGGATAACCCAGCTTCAACCCCTTTGACCTAGCTCTCCAGAGGCCAGCATAGGTGAAGACTAAGGTAAAAGGGGCAGGAATTGGGCAATAATAGTGTATGCATTTCAACAGGAGGTGATTGACCCACAAATGAGATGCAGAGTTTGGGGTGAATGAGCGTTCCAGACTTTGCAGAGTGAGCAGCGGTGGACAGAGTATGGGGTTGTGAGTCAACAAACCTTGGTTTAGGTTCTTATTCTACCACTTAGTCACCATGTAACCCAGAAAACATTATTTAGGGGCACCTGGATGGTTCAGTGGGTTAGGCCTCTGCCTTTGGCTCAGGTCATGATCTCAGGGTCCTAGGATCGAGCCCCGCATCAGGCTCTCTGCTCAGTGGGGAACCTGCTTCCCCCTCTCTCTCTGCCTGCCTCTCTGCCTGTTTGTGATCTCTCTCTGTCAGATAAATAAATAAAATATTTAAAAAGAAAGAAAGAAAGAAAAGCATTACTTAACTTCTTGGGGCCACAGTTCATTCATCTGTTAAGTGGGGGCTAAAAATACTGTGGGATTCTTGTGAAAAATAGCGTATGTGATAAAGTACTTTGCACACAGGGACGGCCAGGCAAAGATTCACGGTTATTCTGATCGTTGGGGATTATCAGGGCTTGAGCTGTTGAGTTTGGAGGCTGGAATAGCTACGGTTGAGATTCTCCGAGTTCTCTGAGCTTCTCAGTAGAAGAGGGAAATCCAATCTTAGAAATGTTTCTGCTCAGCAGTAGGAGCTGAATTAGGGAGGGCAAAATCCAGGCCAAGGCAAGGCCAAATCCTCCAAGGCCAGGATGGAGGGTCTGCTACACAGTGAGAAGCCTTCGAGGGAAGGGTGGCAGGCTCTGGTTTCTGCCCCAAGCATCCAAGCCTCCCGGAGATGACATCTTTTGCAGGACGAAGGAAGCCTGAGGCCTCTCCACCTGAGCAGGAGCCCTATCAGCTATCTCGGGGGAGGGGTGAAGCTGGGAGAAGGGGAGAGTTTGGAAAGGGGGCTGCCTGCCACGAGGCCCACACGCTTTAGCCAAAGCTTCTTGGAGTCACTTGCGCAAAGGCACCCGCGGCATCCCCTGTAAAAGGCCTGATGGCGTTGCCCTCCTGACTTTTGGTACCAGCCTCCAGTGGGAGGCATGAAATGGGGGGTGTAGCATAGGGTCCCAGAAGGGGCAGGGTTGGCAGAAGAGAGGGTCCTGTCGTGATCTAGCCCAGAGCAGCAGGTTTTCATAGGTAAAAACCCTGCTGTGCCGGCTGAGGTCATTCCTGGCACTGAGTCCCCGCTCTCTGCAGACGCCTTGCAGGTCTGTTCTAATATCCACAGCAGCCACATTCCTAACCAGGGTGGGTAACGGGCAAGACTGCTTTCCATCAAAAATTATGCCAATTCACCAGGGTCAGATATTTCAGAGAGAACTGAGGGTTTTTTTTTTTTGGGGGGGGGGGGTTGTTTTGTTTTGTTTTTTTAAAGAAGAAAATAAAAATTTGTAGGGAATGACTAAAAGCAGGACTCAGAGTGGAGCAAGGTCCTGTGGGCAGGAGCAGGGAGGAGGACGGAGTGACTCAGGGAGGAGGGATCCGGGGTCATAAGTGAGCCAGAGAAAGGGACAAATGGTTTAGGCATTGGGGGCTGGGAAAGAGCCCTGTTTTGGCTGTCTCAGATCCTGATGAGTTTACCTGCTACCGTGACTCATTCATCCATCCACTAAACCCACACTTGATTTCTCCTCTATGCCAAGTGCTGTGCTAGCAATACAAAGAAGTTACATCTGTTATCTGTGTCTGTGTAACAAATTCCCATAAAATGAACGGCTTAACACAACACACGTTTATTATCTCACACTTTCTGTGGGCCAGGAATCTGGGCATGGCCTCTCTGGGCCCTCTGCCTCCACATCTCTCCCAGAGCTGTGATCAAGGTTTTGACCAAGGCTGGGGGCTGGTCCGAAGGCCCAGCTGGGGAAGGATCTACTTTCACGCTCACGCGGTAGGTGGCAAAATTCAGTCCCTCGAAGGTTGTCGCACTGACGACCTTGGTCCCTACCTTGCTGTCAGCCAGAAAGATTCCTCTGAATTCCTTGCCTGGGCCTCTCCTGCCTGGTCGCTGGCTTCTTCAAAATGGGCAGGCTGAGAGGCAACAGAGTCCGCTAGCAAGTTAGAAGTCATGATTTCCCATTCTATTGGTTAGAAGCAAGTCACAGGTCCCACCCATGTTCAAGGGTGGGGGGATCTCATGAGGCTGTGAAAACCAGGACTCGAGGATTGTCAGGGACCACCTAGGAGTCTTCCCAACATGAAAGTCAGATCGTTTCCTGTCTGCAGGTGACTCGGAGTTAAACAATGAAGGTAGTTCTAACAGTCCTGGGGAATGCGGCCTACTGAATGCCCACAGTGCGCCAGGAACTGAGTTGGGGAGGTCCCTTTATGCACACTTGCTCAATCTCCATGAGGTAGATACACTTAGTATCTTCTTTCGAGGGGAGGGAACAGAGTCTCAGTGAGATCACTTTAGCAAGACGTGTAGATGTTTTTGAACTTAAATATGTCAGACTTCAAAGGCTCTGTGCATACCCCCTTCATTACAGGCTTCCCAGATGAATGGCAATATGACATGGACAGTGTTGTAACAGTCCCTGTGTTTGGGGGCACGGAGCAGGCTTTCAGAGGTGATGACACGGAAGAAGCAATGGAAAGAACAGCAACAGGACCCTAGAGGGGGTCCGGGGAATGGAGTCGGCATCTGACAGACGACCTTTCTGTCTTTTTAGACATTCTCCCAGCCTATCTCCCTCTTTCCTTCTTTCCTTATCAATCAGGGCATAAATATTAACTCTGTCCCTAGATTCGGAGTATGGTAGGAAACATTCATGTATTGGTTCCCTGCTCTAAAGGTGCCTACAAAGAGCCAAAACCCAAACCCAAACCCAACAAATGACAATCGGACTCAGGGGGTCAGGGAACCCGGCCTCAGTACTGCACAACAGAATTGACATGGGTTCACGCAAGTGGGGAAGCAGACCCAAGGAGAGAAGTGTCCAGGCACTTGCTAGGAAGAAACAGCAGCAAGTGCAAACCCAACAGCTGTTTGAAAGCACTCCGAGCAGATCTGGAAGCCAGTGGCTGTTTGGATTAGCTTTCTAATTGGCTGAGTGTTAGCAAAGCCTCGTGTGTATACAATGGGAATAGTTAATCTTGTCTATTTGTATATCCACTCATGTTCTGTCACTCCCTGATCTTCTTAGCGGTCTGCCTCTTACTGTCGGTTTTCGGCCAAGAGAGGGTTTACAGCTAAGGGACCCTTTCTACGCATCCCCTGGCACAGGTGGGCAGCAGGAGGAAAGCCAAAAAGAGGACGATGGTGCCAACCAACCAGGGCTTCCTCATCACAGCCCGCCTGTCTTGCCATACGCACCCCAGGCCAGTCCTCCTTCCCGCAGCGCCTGCCTTCCTGCCACCCGCATTCCAGTCATCGAACCCACATACGTCATGACGCTTCATGACAAACCTGGAAGTTAGGCTGTATCATTCCGAATGAGAGACCCGAGAGAGGTTAGGTGACTTGCCTGGTGTCAGCCAAACAGCTAGGAAGTGGCTGAGCCAAGACTGAACTTAGGTCCAGCACTCGGGGTCCCCTGTATTGTCGCTGCTAGCCTACCCTCCCCCACATCACGTTCATCATAGAACATCCTTGCTCAAGAACCCAGAAGGGCTTCCTTTGGCCCACTGTGTTAATTGTCCACATGCCTTTGCCGGCATCTTGGGGTTCTTCATTCTTCAGTACTTGTCCTCCCTTTCCCCCATAAACCCATGTCACCTCTGCTGTGGGCTTCTGCAGTGTGAGGCCAGGGTCCCTGACTCCCACCATCAGATTGTAGGCACCTTTAGGTCAGCAACCAACATCGGAACTTCTCCCATCAGACCCAGACTGTGCAAGGTAAGTATTTATTCCCTGACTGACAGTGAAGGAGGGAAAGATGGAGATAGGGCTGGGAGGACATTGAGGGTAGGAAGGTCTTCTCTCGGGTGCAGAAATGACCCCTCTAGCTGAGGGGCCTCCTGTCTCTATCATTATTCACTCACCTCCTCTGTCTCTCTGGGCGACTTCCTTCCCTATCTTTGACTTTCTGGCGTCTGTTAATGATTTTCTTTTCTTTGTGACCTAAGCATGGTCCCAAAGTCCTCCTTATAATTGCTCTAGGCTCGGCACATGCATCTGGGGGGCAGGGAGGGGGAAGAAGAATTCTTTACATATGGTGATGTTCATGTCAAAGATTCAGCAAGGTTATGGCTAGGACATGGTCTAGTCTTCAGCGACGCCCCACAAATGGGACTGAAGCAACCACATCGTATTTTGGGAAGTTCATTCAGAGAATCCTAAGGGGATGACCATGCAAGTGAGGAAGAGAGGAAGTCGAAGAAGCGTTAATTTCCTCTAATCTCTACCAATCTCGTATGTAACTACGGCTACCGCTGGCTGAGCATCTCCCACGTGCCAGACACTTTACCAAAGGCTCTACGGAAATCATTGCATGTCGTCTTCAAAACAGTTCTGTAGAGTAGTGTTGGGATTATCCGTGGGGAAACTGAGGCTCACAGGGATTAAATCGCTTGTTCAAGGTTACACAGGAAGTGTAAGAGTCAGGAGTTGAACCCAGGCTGCACGACCCCAGAAACTTGACCCTTAATTTCTGATGCCAGTGGGTGATCTCATGGGGTGTGTGTGTGTGTGTGTGTGTGTGTGTGTGTAGAGGGATTCAGGCTGGGACTTGCGCTGAGAGAAAGACAGAAGCTTGAGGTTCCTCCTTTTCTAGGAAGGGGCCTGGGGTGTGGGCTCCTTCCCCACCTAGCACAGCCCTTGGCTGTGCAACTTTGCTGAAGTGCGCAGCTGGCAGGAGCCCTGCATTTTTTAGGCCCCAGGCTGCCTCCTTATCTCAGGGAGGCTTGATTTACGTTCCTCTATCTTATCTTTGCACAGGGCCCTGGTGATGGATTTCACCTTCCGCATTTGGAGGCTTGCTCCTTGCCAAGAGCTCTGCCCCCGCTCCCCCCCTCCCCAAGACGGATGGATGAGACAGCCTGGGGCTCGCTCTTACAGCCGCCCTCCACCTCCTGCCTCCCCCAGCTCAGGCAGAGAGAGGAGGAGGATGCTCTTTCTGATTGGAGAAGGTGAGGGGGGACCCAGCCCCTGCCCAGGCCTGTCCTCACCGGAGATGAGTTAGGGGAGGGGGAGGGGAACAAATAGTAGTAGGAGGCTGGTCCTACTTTCCTCTTTGTTTTGATTGTTCACCTGCCTTTTAAATTTAATCTCCACAACCACCAAATGAAACTGCTTTTGTAGTCCCTTTTTACAGATAAGGAAACTGAGGCTCCACAAGGTTAAGGTCACAGAGACAATATGTGCCTACCATGTATCTTCTGGCAAAATCCTTTGCATCTTTCATAAAACGTCAAGGAGGACAGAGTTCTATCTCTTTGGAGCTACGCCTACCCCACACCTTCCCTTCATGTTATACTTCTTCAAAACCGACCCATGGGTGAGGTCACAGCAGTCCATACTTTTGCAAGGGTGGGTTCGAAGGGAGGGAGTGTGGCCCGTGGGAAGGGGAGCGGGAAGGCGGGTGGTGTTGAGTTAAGGCCTGAGCTCTAGTGAGTAAGGTATGCTTGAGTCGAGAAACTGCACTAAGAGATGGTGCGAGGTTAACCCCCTTCTCGTGCCGGGAAGGGAATCACCAATGAACCAGTTTCTTAACGAACAAGCACTAAGAGCCTTCAGTAGGCATTGGTCGGGTGACACACAGTCATATAAGGCCAAGAGTCAAGAGAACAGAAGGCAAGTAAACATTTACTGAGGTTCCCTGTGTGCCAGGCTTGGGCTAGGACATTTGCTTATCTGATCTGATCTGCCTAATACTCTTATACAGTGGGGTCCATGATCCTCAGTTCGGAAAACGTGGAGTCTCAGAAAGACCAGGTCATTTGCTTCTGGTATTAAAGCTGATAGTTGTAGAACAATGATTTGAACCCCAGGTAATCTGACCCTAAATCTGTTCGTAAACTAGAAACTTCTCTCTTGCCTGTAACTTGGGAAGTGTCTCCTGTGGACTCAGAGCTGCACCTCGTAGCGGGCAGCCTAACTGGGTAACCTGTACTACCTAACCCAGCCTGCATACATCCGCAAGACTTCAGAGGGAAGAGAGAGCTAGTTAGCAGGAGGCATTCAGGTTACTTGCGGAAAGAACGCCAGATGCACCCTTGCTGACTGCGGGCAAATCTTTAAGGACCTGGACTGTGCCTTGTTCACCTTTGTGTTGCTAGGGCTTAACGCAGCTCCTGGCCCGTTAGTAGGGGCTCAACAAATGTAGGCTACTGGCTTGGACTGAGGAAACTTTAGTTTTGGGGGTTCAAAACCATAGAAGCAGGACACGTGGGTGGCTGTTGGTTGTGTGTCCAACTCTTGGTTTCGGCTTAGGTCACGATCTCAAGGTCGCAAGATCGAGCCCTGCTGGGCTCCGTGCTGGCTGTGGAGCCTATTTGGGGTTCTCTTTCTCCGTCTCCCTCTGCCCATCCCCCCACCCCTCAACCCCCACTCGCACATGCGTACTTTGTCTCTTAAAAACAAAACAAAACATAGAAATTTAATCTGTGGACAGGCCCAAAGTATACAGATTCATTGAGTAGAACTCAAGGAAAACTAATGAAGGGACAGGCACTCTGAGCAAGGAGGAAATAGGTAGATGGGGCATTTGGAGATGCTGTTATAGAAGGTACATCTTTTCTGGCGTCAAGGAGACCTGGGTTTCTAGTCCCAGCTCTGTCACTTACCAGCTGAGGGAACTTGGGCAGGTTGTTTCCTGTCCATGAGGCTCACTTTATTCTTTTGTAAAGTGAAACATTGCACCGGTATTCTAATAGCCCTTTTAACTCTTAACATACTATGAATTTTGAATCATTAGCAAGAGAGTTTCACCTCTGACAAGGATGCGTTAGGGGCTATCTGGCCCAAAGACAAGCACGGACTAGGTGGCATTAGCAAGGTCTTTTCAAGCCTGTGGGGCTGGCTGATTTTAAAGAGGATACAGCCTCCCATTTCTAAATCTCCTCTCCATAGACATTTGACTCAGTCTTCAGAGCCATCGGAGAAGCTGCAGTGTGCAAAGTGGCTCATCCCAGAGGGGTGGGGGGCAGGGATCAAGAGCAGGAAAACCACCACTCTTGTGGGTAATTCTCAGCTCCCCAGTGTGCTGGCCATCTCCCACCCAGGACTAATTTGCACTGCTAATCTGTTATGTCTTTCTTGGTAATTTAGCACTTTCAGACAGTTATGGTTAAATTCTGTTTATTTTTCTAAACCTCACAAAAGCCCCATAATACAGCAAGGGAGTTGAGCTGGAGAAAAAGAGGGGGAGGGGGAAGTTTTTCTAGAAATATAAACTCAAGGTTCAAATGCTCTTCTCCATCTGCAGGACAGCTGTTGTGGCACCCCGTCCATCCCGAAAGCTCCAGCATTCCATTTCAAGGCTCTCTTGCTGACCCCCTCCCACCATCATTCCTTTGACAGAATGTGGCCTTGAGATCAAGGAATGGCAAGCTGCCAGCTACAGACACCTGACACAAAGTCTCATCGCCCTCACCTATCTCTTTCTCCTCTCCATCCTCACTGTGGGGTCAGGATGTGGGTCATTCCTTCCTTTTATCCAAGGTAGGAGGAAAGGAATGAGGGCTGGAAAGCTACTGCACCCTATGTGGCTGAGTAGGAGGAAGTTTGGGGTCCAAGTGGGGCAGCACTTAACCTAACCTAACCTAATTCTAACCTAACTTTAAACTAACCCTAACCTAACCTAACCTAACCTAATCCTAACTTAACCTAACCTAACCTAACCTAACCTAACCCTAACCTAACCTAACCTAATCCTAACTTAACCTAACCTAACCTAACCCTAACCTAACCTAACCTAACTTAATCCTAACTTAACCTAACCTAACCTAACCTAACCTAATTCTAACCTAACTTTAAACTAACCCTAACCTAACCTAACCTAACCTAACCCTAACCTAACCTAACCCTAACCTAACCTAACCTAACCTAATCCTAACTTAACCTAACCTAACCTAACCTAACCTAATTCTAACCTAACTTTAAACTAACCCTAACCTAACCTAACCTAATCCTAACTTAACCTAACCTAACCCTAACCTAACCTAACCTAACTTAATCCTAACTTAACCTAACCTAACCTAACCTAATTCTAACCTAACTTTAAACTAAACCTAACCTAACCTAACCTAACCTAACTTAATCCTAACTTAACCCTAACCTAACCTACCCTACCCTAGCCTAACCTAATCTAATCTAACCTAAACTAGCCCTAATTTAACTAACCCCAACCTAACCCTAAACTACTCTATCCTATCCTAACCTAACCTAACCTAATGTCCCGGGGAGACTTCTTGTTTTCCTCCCCAGAAGGTGGCCATGTGTCTAATTTCTCAGCTCTGGCTGGGAATGGTGGGAGAAATTGGTATCAGAGCATTTTTGCTGACTGGCTGGCTGGCTGGCTGGATGACAGCTTAGAGAACAGACTGAAGATTAAGCAAGAAACCGGAAGACCAAGGCCAAGATCATTTAGTTCACCAGACACCCTGATGCCCCTTGGGAAGAAGAAAGGTGGCATGGAAGAGGCAGCCAAGGATGAGTTTCAACTGAGGCATAAAGGACACAGACCTAGATAAATAGGATCTGAAAGGTCATCACCTAATCCAAAGCTTTGTTTTTTGGGGTATGGCATCAAAACTCCAGGGCACAGTGACTTTAGTGACCTCCTTAAGATCACAGAATGAGAGTGAGGACTTGGGTCTCTTGACTATTTGGTCCCTGGAAAAATGTTGGTCTCCTCTTCCCCATATCACCTTTAACTCATTCATTCCAGAAAAGCCCCTTACTAAACCTCTCTTTGGGGCTTTTTAACATTAATATGATCTGAATTTATCTTGAATTAAGGTCCTTGAGGGATGCTGGAATTTGCCTTGTGGTCTCAGGACTGCGCCCACTTAAAACAGAAAGGGTGAGTGAGGATAACAGATGCCAGCCCTACAAGGTGCCAAGCCTTCCTTCCTAGAAGTCTGTTCCAGTGGTCTGACATCATGGGACTTTATGGAGCCTTGAGCAGAGGTGCTCAGACCATGTTCAGTGGTCAGGAACTTGGATAGGAACACACATTTTCCCCTTGGTAATGACTTGGAGGTCCCAAACAGGACCCATCATTCCCAGTCTCAGATTTTCTAACCAAGTATCTAGTTAGAGGAAGATGTAATCCACGTGGGTCAGACTCACTGGTCTCTAGATTATACTAGAGTTTGATTCTTGGGATGGTTTGATATGTATTCTGCTTTTTTTTTTTTTCCCCTAAGTTTTGGATGGCCAAGTTGTCTTAAACAGAATAAACAGCTACCCTGAGAGAAGGAAGGAAGATTCAAATACAGACATGGGGATTTCTCCCTTAGGTTCACCTTGGGATAGGAGGTAGGCAGCAGACCAAAACCTCAGAAACAGCCTTTAATTCCTCTAACTCCTGGCTCCCCTTCGGTTTGTACTTCTGATATGCTGAGCCCTACCAAGGACAATCACCGGGCCCAGAAGATGGTCTCACCCCAGATTTATGGCACCCCCTGGGAATACACAGAGGTCCCAGCAGATAAGGGCCCCAGGCCATTCCAGATTTTCACTACTCTTCTCAAGACCTCAAACCCTCTTTCTCAATGGTTTTCTGTTTTCCAGAGAGAAGGGAGTCCATCAAGAAGGATTTCCCTCCACCATCCGTCACCCTTTACAAACCTCTGGGCCTCAGCGGAGCTTCTCTTCAGTGAAGGCCGCTTCTGAAGGGCCATCCCAGCTTCAGAGCTCTCCGCTCTTCCAACCGCATCGTCCTTCAGCTTTTCTCTCTGCCAGTTCTGCTTCTTTTGCCCCCTCATTCAGCAGGTGTAGTTCCCCAGTAATTCTCCTGCGTGAAAATCTCGGAGTCTGTTTCTGGTGGAACCCGGCCTGAGACAAGAGTGTTTCGGGTTGAGGGGCCTTGTCCTCTGGGACCTTATCCCCACCTTTTTCCTGAATCTTCAACCTCCATCTCTTCTTAGCATATGCACTTGTTTAAGTCTCTCCCATATTAAGAAAACTGAAATGAAATCTTCCTTCTACCTGACGTCCCTGTAGCCACTTTCCCTTCAGCTGGTCTCTCTGTTTTTTTTCTTTTTTTAGGATTTTGTTTTATTTTTGTTTATTTATATTTAGATATTAATTTAATTTTTGTTATTAATTTTAATTTTATATTATATTTTATTTATTTATTTATTTTTTTGACAGAGAGAGACACACACATACACATAGCGTGAGAGGGAACACAAGCGGGAGGATAGGGAGAGGGAGACGCAGGCATCCTGCAGACCAGGGAGACCGACACGGGGCTCGATCCTAGGACCCTGGGATCATGACCTGATCCAAAGGCAGGTGCTTAACGACTGAGCCACCCAGGCACCCCAAACATATGCGATGGACAACAAGAGACAGCAGATGCTGGGGAACAAACCTGGGACCTCATACCTGCAAAGCATGCGCGCTACCACTGAGCTACATCCTCAGAACCCCTTCAGCCAGTCTTAATGACGCTCAGTCATACCCCCACACAGCAGCGAGAGAGATACTTTTATGAAACAAAATCTTGTCCATCACTCCTTTCCTCAAAGTTCTTCGGTGCCTTCTTATCACTCTCAGGATAAAAGCTAAATTCTAAAGCATGGCATTAAGAAAAAAGTCCTGTGTGATCTGATTTGTGTCTGTCAGTCCGGCCAGAACTCATTTCTCCTTCCCACTCCACCTCTTTGGGCCATAGCAACATTGAAATTCATTGTTCTCTCCCAAAGCACAGTGGGTTTTTCTTACAGCTCTGCATTTTTGCGCTCTCTCCCTCCGCAGCCCCCATTCCCACTTCTTGGCTTGTCCACCAGGAAGATGCCCCTTCATACTTCTGGGTGCAGCACATGCGTTGTCTCCTCCTGGGAACTCTCCCTGATTTCTCAAGGCGAACTCAGAGTGCCCTTTCCCTCACTTCCCCCTCCTGGATGTCACACCTGCCCCCAACCCCATAGGACAACCATCTTACTATAGTATTGCTAATTTGAAGTAGGAGCCACCACTCACCTCTTTATGTCTACATTTCTCAAGAGCAGTGTCCATATCTTCCCATCTCTCTGCCTCCTAGACAGAGTGCAGGGCCTGGCAGGTAATGGGCACTCAATAAATGTTTAATGAGCAATAATGCCTAGCTTTTATCGGACGCTTTCAGTAAGGCCAGGCAAAACATCTGTGATGCCGTGTAGCTCACACGATTTCAATCACCTTACAAGGTGGGAGTCGTTATTCCCATTTTAAAGATGAGAAAACTGAGACTCAGAGGGTCAGGCAGCAGTCCCAAGCTGGGAAGTGGTACAGAACTTAACGCTCGCTGCTGTTTGTGGTTGTTTGCGCCACTGAATTTTCCATGGAGGCGCTCTGCCTCTCGCACCTCCACCAGCCCCCAACCAGCCAGTGCTCACACGGGGCCTCTGCCCATCAACTCGGGCATGGAGGCCTGCACTTGGCCAAGAAGTTTCTGGCATTCACAGTTCGGCGGTCGTTTCTTCTGTGTCAAAATCCTCTCTCGATGCTGGAGTCCCACAGCCCTGCTCAGACTCTTCCAGACCTGATGCCCAGTTTCCTGGTTTTCCAGCTGAGTTCTGCTTCCTGAAGCCTACAGACTTGGAGCCAGCAACGCTCAACAATGCTTGGTTTCTCAGACTTGGCTGGCTTGATAGGTCTGTCTTGGGCCTTCAGCCCTGGTGTACACCCCAGTCTATACCCCTGGCTCTGAGCTGAACGCTTCCTGTGTAGACCCAGCCCTCTTGTATGCCAGGCCTTGATTTGGCACGCCTCTTGCCTTGCCCTGAGTCGAGACCTTGTTATCTGCTCACTCTGACAGCAGCTCAGGAACCAGACAATCAGAAAAAGCAGAGGAGGGGGGGGGGGGGGGGGGGGAAATGCTTAGAAAGGCCCGGGAATGCTGATGAGGAATACTGAAGCTGATGGGCATGAGGAGTTACCCCGGAAGTCCTCATCCTCCCCTGCCTCCCTACCCTGCCCCCAGCACCTAGGGTTGGAGAGCTCATGCCTGAACTCTGGAGCCACAGGCCCACTTTCCATGCTTTTGCTCAGTGCCTGCTTGTTTCTCATTATGGCAAAGCTACAATGAAAGTGCAGGTAATAGTCTCCTGACTAACAGGACTGATATTTTGTACTCCTTTTTATTGCTATGGTGATGGTCATCAGTACCTGACTGTAATTCATTATAATTACAATTAACTGTATGCAGTTACTGAGGAATAACACTTAATTTTTTTTTTGAGATTTTATTCATTTATTCGACAGAGGCAAGTAGGCAAAGAGGCACGCAGAGAGGGAGATGCAGGCTCCCCACTGAGCAAAAAGCCTGATGTGGGGCTCGATTGTAGGACCCTGAGATCATGACCTGAGCTAAAGGCAGAGACTTAACCAACTGAGCCACCCAAGCACCCCCAACACTTGGACTTTAGAAATATACCAGGGCCAGATTGATCTGAAACTATTTTAATGATAATGCCTCAATTTTGTAGGTCATTTAAAAAAAAAAAGATTTTATTTACTTATTTGAGAGAGCAAGCGAGTGAGAAAGAGAGATCACGAGCAGGGGAGAAGGGGAGAGGGAGAGGGAGAAGCAGGACTGGATCCCGGGACTGTGGGATCATGACCTGAGCAGAAGGCGGACGCTGAGCTCCTCAGGCGCCCTGGAGGTCATGTTTAATAGAGTGCACTTTCACATGTATTATCTGGTTCCAACTTGGTTAGTGCGGTTTGTTGTGTTTTTTTTTCCGACGCTGAAGGAGAGCAGAGCAGGGACTAAACACCATGCCCTATGCACCCACCACTGTTGAAGGGAGCCACGCTGGGCTAGAGAGGTGGTATATGGCATCTGATTAATCTTTACAAAAGATGGATATTGTAGAGGCAGAAGAAACTAGGTAGATTACCTACTGTCCCAGACAGAAAAGCTGGGACCTGAAACCAGATAGGCCTGATGCTGACGCTTACACGGGGCTGCTGTGCTTTGGTGCCCAACGCGAGGCCTGGCCTCTGTCTATGGCTGTCACCACTTGCCTCCCACTGCGATCTGGGCTTCAGCGCAGCATTAAACACCACCCCGTTCTCACCCCTCGAGTGTTCTCATCTTCTTATGTGTCGAACATGAGTCCCTGCTGTTAACCTCCAGTTCCTTTGGCCTGAGATAATTTTGCCTTTCTTGCTCCTTAGCTGGGACACGGACTCTGACATTCCCATCTGACTTACTGACGAGGGGGTACCTGGCATTCGATGCCGCAGGAAGTCGCTCTTCTCAAGGAGAAGACAGGCAGCTCCAAGGTCATGGTAAAGGCTATGGTGACTGTGAGAGGGGTCCTCCTCTGCGTTGCCCAGGCCTTGATGAGAACATCATTCCAGGGGGCATATGTGGCTCAGTGGTTAAGTGTCTGCCTTTGGCTCAGGTCATGATCGTGGGGTCCTGGGATTGAGGCCCGAATTGAGCTCCTTGCTCAGCGGGGAACCTGCTTCTCCCTCTGCCCCCCGCTTGTGCTCTCTCTGTATCTCAAATCAATAATTAAAATCTTAACAGAAAGAGGAGGAAGAGAAGGAGGAGGAGGAGGGGGTTGGAGGAGGAGGGGGGGGGGGAGAGGGGGGGGGGGGAGGAGGAGAAGAACCTCATTCCAGAACTAGGTGTCATCTCTTGACACCACCACATGGATGGTGCTTATCCCCTTTAGACTGACCACAAAGGATGGGCAGGGGAAGGGGCCTTTCGTGGGGAAGTGGAAAGAATTCTGGTCCAGAGCTCTGACCCTGCCTCTGTAAGACCCGATGCTCAGGTCTTGGCAAGTGTCCTTGTCTCCCCGGACATCCATCGGTAGAACTCATCACTGTATCACCCCGAAGGTCTTCTGGTCTCCCTGCCATCCTGGGGTCCCTCAGGGCTACCCTCAGCGGTTCTTGGAGGCCATCCTCCTGCACAGGCAGACGCACAGTAGAAAGAACCTCAAGTCTGGCTGTCTGTGCCCCTGAGGTCCCCGGTCGCCCCAGCACCCTGGCAGCAGGTGGCAGTCTCGGTCACGGCGTTAAAGGGAGCCAGTGTGTGTGAGAGGCTGGAGCCCGGTGGGGGCTCCACGGACTGCGGGGAGCACCGGCGAGTGCCTGTGAGTGAGTGTGTGCAAGCGTGCAGCGGGCGAGTGTTTATTTATTCTAGGAGCGGTTGCTAAGTCGGGGTGTTTGCCAGGAGAGAGCTGCCTGAGAGCTGTGTTTGTTTACTCAGCAGAGAGCGGGGAAGGACAAGGAGAGAGACAAGTGCAGGCTCCATTGATTTAGAGCTGGTCCGGGGACCACTTGGAATGGTCCCCCTCTGTGGGCACTGCTGCTTCTAGAGAGCCCCTCCCCCCAGGGACACAGCTCTGGTTTGCCCTCCGCGGCAGCTGTTTCTACTCCTGACCTCCCTTCCACGCGGGGTTGAAGTGCCTATGCCCCACCAGGGCAGCTGGCCCACCTTCCCTTCATGCTGGGGGTCTCCAGGGCACAGGGCCCTGAGAAAAGGTGGAGGATCCAGAGGAGGGGCGTGGCGTAATGACAGAATGAGTCCCTAACCTGGGTTCCCCTGACCAGTCACCGCACAGCCTTTGGCAGGTCACGTGACCTCCCGGGGCCTCCCATTCCTCGCCTACAGACCCACTCCGGAGTCCTCTTGCGGACGCACAGTAGTATCTTTCGAGAAGACAGGCAGACACGGACCGCTTTCTTCTCATCCAACTGAGCCCGTGGGTGCAAAGTCCTGCTCCTGTCAGTCCCACCCCTGCCCCAAGCACTGCCGCCCCTTAACTTAGACTTGGTTTTCCAACAGGCGGTACATCCGTGCAGGACTCCTGGCCCCCTGTGCTTGGTCTTCCAGGGTATGCAGTGGGTCTATGTTCCCTGTCTTCAAGAGAGAGAGAGCGAGAGAGAGAAGACAGACCAACAAAAGACCCTCCTGACTCCCTGTCCACCCCCCGCCAAGGGCCAGGAAGGCATATTTCCTCAGTAGCTGGAGCTGGCTGAGCTGTGGGCTCACTATCCCAGCTGGGTGGCCCTAGGGACTCCTCAGAAGCCTCTACCCCCGCCCCCTCCGGCCCCAGCAGTGTGTCTGCTAGTCTCCCAGCGATCACTGGCTCCCCAGACCCAGGCTGGCTGGCAGCCAGGGGTGGTGTTCTGGCTCTCGTACCAGCCAAAGGGGGTGGCAGGAAGGCCCTGCTAATCCCCTGGAGAAGACTTCTTGGCTCTCGGAGAGGAGTGGCTGCCTGCGAGCTGCCCCTACCCCAGAGCCATGGAGCCCTGTACCCCAAAGTCCTTTAGGCAGGCTTTATGCCTTGGTGTTCTGCGCACACCCCCAAGGGGCTTGGGCTGGAATCCCAGTTGGCTCTGTGGAGAGGGAAGGAAGACTGGCTTCTTCCTACTTTACAGGTTAAGGCTCTTTTTGAATCTATAGTTTATCCCTGTTCCTCTCGAAAACCCTGAAGAATTACGAAGCAAGAAGGTAGGTGGGCGCTCTGTTCCCCTCCAGGCTCTAGCGTCCTCTGGCTCCCGTTAGCCCTTGGACATCCCCAGCGACATTGGGAGTTGTGACCAGGACTGCCAAGGGCTACTAATTCCTTCCGCTCCTCCTCCGGCGGTCACCCTGCCACCCACCTCTGCCCCCTACACACACAAACACATGCACAGACTCGCCTTCTGTCCCTGAGGCGGCCTGTTCCCCTGGTGCCACATAGAAACAGATGAAGAGCTGGAAAAATTGCCCCAGGGCCAAAGAGAATCAATATGGAAAAAGCAGGGAGAGAGGGAAACCAGATACAGATGAGGCGGCCAGCCGGGGAGGTGGTACTCCGCCTGGCAGACCTCCTGCTGTCCTCCCAGGGAACCAGGGGCTGGGCGAAGGGCCTCGGTCTGCCTTTCTCCCTGCTTGCTCAGCTGGCATGCCTCCTTCGAGATGTTGCCAGGCCCCTGTTCCTTCAGGGGTCCTGCCTTAGTCCTGGATCCAGGAAAGAGTAATCCTCCCCCATAAGCCAATCCCTCCCCGAGCTTGGCTGTTACTGGGTAAGCTAGACACCAAGGGTCTAACTATTCTTGCTTTCCCTTTCCTTCTTCTCCCATCCCTCCCAGCATGGTACTCTCCCAACATGGTACCAAAGTAAGGCTTCGAGTTTGGGAGGTGAGCAGGCTGCATTTCATTGTTCCCAGCAGCAAAGAGGCAGCAATTCTGGTCTCAGTTCAAGAGATCTCTACATTCCCCAGGGAGCTGGTACCATCTACCTTGTTTGACCCTAGAAGGTTATTTAAGGGCTGCTTCCAGGCCTGGCTCAGCACCCTCGATGCAGGAGGGACCAACGCTGTGGCACTGAAGAGGGTCAGGAGCATGGGTCAGCAAATGGAACTGCCCCCCGCGTGCCCCCCACCCAGGCCACGCTTTGGTGCTGGCATCCCCAAGGGGAGTGCTCCAAACCAAGCAAGGCGCACCGTGTCCGGGTGGACCCTTCCCAAACCATTTCTATCACGCATCATTTCCCAGAAAGTTTCCAAGATGGGAACTCGCAGCTGAAGCTGGTTGTTTAGATCGGAAAATCTGGATGTGGAGAAACCAGGAAGTCTCCTCACATGAACCTTGCCTGCAACCTCTCCCCACTCCCTTGGCCTGTCCACTCGTCTCTGCCTGAGTCATGGCAGCAACCAGTCACCAGAACAGGGAGCTTTATGAGGTGCCGGCCGAGTGCTCCCCTGCACGCCAGGACATTTGCTCCTCCTAAGGCCCTTCCTGATACGTTATTGCCAGCTCTACCCAGAAGAAGCGAGAACTCGGGCCCAGGGACGTCATGTGGCCTGCCCGAGGACGTGCAGGCAGTGGGCAGCAGGACCTGACTGGAAGTCTCGAGTTCTTCCCACAGGATCAGATCCTTTCTGTCAGCAACCCAGAGACATGTGCGGGGGAGTTGGCGGGAAGGGACAGACTTGGTTGGCTTCTAGCGGGTCTTTGGTGTGGCCTCAGGAGCAGGAGGAGCTCGTGAGGGGCTCTCTGAGAGGTACCTCACCTTCTTCCGCCCCAGATCTGCCTGCTGTGTGTCTGCCAAGAGCCCCCCGTTCCTCCCCTGCATCTCCACGTCTTCCTTGCCTTTGCTTTGGGGGCGAGGGCAGGGGTCGCCCCGCGAAGGTGGCAGTGCTCTCAGGGCACGTTGGTCCTGTGCTGCCTCATGTGCCCCATCCAGGCTTTGGCGTCACTGCTCAGGCTGAACTCTGTTGGGAGGCTCCTTGGACTGGCAAAGAAAGGACCCTCTCCTAGGCCCTCAGACTTAACCACGTGACCTCCAACCCAAAGTCAGACCCTTCTGGGCCTTCGCGTTCTGGAGCGGAAGGCTATGGGAACCCAGATCTGGACTCAGGCAGACAGAAGTGAGGTGAGAGGCGTGAAATGTACCCTGTTTTCCTGAGCAGAAACCTCTCCCAGGCCCATCCGTTCCCCAGGGCCGTTGTTCCCTTCAGACGATGACCTTAGAACCCCCTCCGCCAGGCCTCTCAGGGAAGGTGATTGCAAAAGCCAAGTTTATCCCAAGTAATGCAATGAGTACATGCAGGGTGGGAGAGGGTGTGGGGAGGTGGGGGGTGGGTGGAGGGAGGAGGTTTTATACAAAACACATGTTATTGCCACTATTCTAGTTATCTTGGATATTTCCTGCATGTTTGTCACCATGGTAACTGACTCAGCACGAAACCTTGTTTGCTGGACCCTGGGGTCCAGCATAACGGCCATGTGGTGTCAATTTGGACCTCTTGGTGCTTTTCTGTCTCTCTGTCTGTCTCCCCCAGCTCCCCCGTCTGTCTTTTCATCTTTGTCTGTCCTCAGCCTGTCTCTGGGACTCTCCGTTTTCTCCTTCCCAGAAATAGATGTTCCTGCATCCCTGCTCCGCCCGCCCCAGACCCTCCCTCAGCCTCTCCTGGCGGCCCTTGACTGAGGATGAACCAGAATGGACGAGGAGGCTGCATCCCACAGAAAAAGCAGGAGGCTGGCTCCGGTGGAGAAAGGGCTCAGCCAGCCCTGGGCTCTTGGTTTGGAATAGATCTGTGCTACCTGCCTGCCGGGAAGGGTGGGCGTGGGCCTGGGAAACATCGGTGAAAGGGATGTGAAAAGTCTGATGCTGACTTTCCCTGTGTGGGGGCGTGTGCATCCCCACCTCTCCAAGCCATTGTTCCCCAGACTTTTGGGGAAGAGATAGGGATAGAATGGCAGGAAAGGGGAAGGGAAGCTCAAAGTCATGTGAGAGAAGCAAGCAAAAAGTGAGGGTCCCCCTAGAAGGGAGAGGCTTGGCAGCGAAAGGGCTGTGAGGCCTCTAGGCTCTCTGGTTTCCCTGGGGACTCTCCCCATTTCTGGGCCGGGGCAGAGCCATGGCAGACAGCCGTGTCGCTCTGTGGGAGCAGCCGGCAACAGAGAGGGTGTTGACAGGGACAGTGCGTGAGGAAGTTGGGCCAGCCGTCTGGAAAAGCTTATGTGAGCAGACAGAATGTAAACAGGCTGCCCCATGGGAGGTGAAGGTGTCTCCTGGCCACCCCTCCACCCAGGTCCCGTTCCCATTGTGCCCAGGAAGCCAGGCCTGGACACCTCTTGCCAGCCTCTCTCTACCGTGTTTCCTGCATCCACACCCCTTTGGCCTTTGGGGTAGGATTAAGTGTGGAACAGCTTTTCCAGATCCCCTTCCCAACTTCCACATTTGTCCTCGGCTGTTTCTTATTGTGTGGGATCCCCACTCCCTGAGCAAAGTGGGCCTGGGGGTTTTAACAGACCCAGATCTCCGGGCAGGGCTGGTCACCCCCACGGGACTGCTTAGAGGAGAGGGGCATAGAGAAGACAGAGGCTGGGCTAGGCAGCCGTGGGGCTCTGAGAACAGACTCCTGTTGCCCCCAGGCGGTATCCACAAGGGTGTGCCATGTCAGCCTTCTCTGGCCCGGTGTCTGCCAAGGAGGGGCAATCCTCTGGATGGGTCCGAGCAGCAGGAAAAAGTGGGAAAGGGCGGTTTGAGGGGTCAGCCAATTGGAGGCAGGGGCCCTATGGACTTTGGGGTGACACAGGGGCTAGGGACCGATCCCAAGGGAAGGGACTGCCTAGAATTAAGGGGTGTGTTGGAGCTCCAGTCATACGGAAAGGGATTCAGGATGACCTCCAGTCCAGGGGGGAATTGGACAACCAAATTGGAAACTGAGGCAGGACCAAGTGGGCAGAGATTCAGGGGAGACGGTGGACTGGCCAGCCTCAGAGAGCCTGGTGTTCGCGAAGAGCATGAATTCGGGAACCAGACAGACATGGCTAATGTCCAGCTCCCCTCCTCAGCCTTGGGCACATCAGAGAACTCTCTGAACCTCAATTTCTCACCTGTAAATGCAGAAAACCCCGATTTTGCATTCTCTTAAGGAGTAACTAAGATGTTCTCCAAAAAGTTCCCCAAATCGTGTCTCAAATGACATGGAGGGTGCTTGGTAGTGTTCTCCCTTCCCTGGAAAGAGAGGATGATACTTCCATACCCTCCCCGTAAGACCAACATGCTTCTTGTTTTTGTCAGGATTGGTCCTAACCCTGTCTGGCTCTACAGGGGGCAGAACCAGGGCCCTTGGCTAAGAGGAGACTTTGGGATTTCGAGCCTCGAGGGCGGCAGCTTTGGGTGGGATGGGCTGTCTCCTCCTGGGAGCACAAGAGGGCAGCTGTGAGGGTCATGGGTGGCGGGGGAGGGGGTGGGAGTGTCGTGCCCATGTCCTGGAAACCAAGTCACAGGGTCCAAATCCACCCGCTTCCTTAGGGGTGCTGTGCAAGCCTGGCTGCGGAGGTCTCCGTGGATGACAAGCAAAGGGGTGTTCCCTCTCCCGAAGCTGTAGAAGACACTAGTGGCCAGCTGACAGACAACCCGGGGCCCCTGAGTTAGAGTCTAGAGTCTAGAGGGCACCTGGTTGTGGGGGTTGGGGGAGGTAGACCCCTGACACAGGCAGCAGGAGCCAGCGTGTGAAGCCAGGAGTGGGGACCGAGGGACATGTGCATGGGATCGATAGCTGAGTCTGGCAAGGAGCTCTGGGCAGGCGCGGGCAGGCCTCGCCGTGGGAACTGGCAGAGTCCCCCTTGTGCCTCTGGCTCTGAGGGTGGGACACCCAAGTGTGCCAGGCTGGGTGGACCCACGCAGGGCCTGCCTCAGGGACATCCCATCTTTCCGGGGCTAAGGGTCCCATTGGTCTCTCCAACTCTGCCCAAAGCCCAAGGCCACAGACTTCATTCCTCACGTTGCCCTCTACCTGGTGTGAGTCAGCAGTCCTCTGCAAGCCTGTTTTCCTGTTGGACCAATGACTCCACGTGAGAGAAATGAGTTGTGAAGAGGGTTCCGGTGCTTCCAGAGGAGAGGGTGGGCCTGGGAGACAGCACGAAGAAGACAGAAGAAGGGCGGTGAGGTGTGAGGCCCAGCAGGGTTCCAGCTTACCCCACAGCACTGCTGAAGGGGTGCAGGGCTGAGGGAGGGGCTTTCCAGCTCTCTCTGTCCTCAGCCCTCTCCGCAGAGACCACATCTCAAGACTCAAGTGTCCCCTCCCAGTGACTCAGGCTTTGGCTGCCCTCCTGCCCACACCCAAGGCTGGGTCCAGTGCCCTGAAACAGGAAGGGCTGTGGTGAGGGTGCAGGGGTGGGGGACTGCACCAGCCTCCCCGCTGTCAAGGCCTTGGGCAGAGACAGGCCTAGGCAGAGAGGGCCTGTGCACCTTCCTGGCCATGTCCCCCTGCGCCACCTTAGGACCGTGAGTTTGCACAGGGGCCGGGATCTGTGCTCCTCCCCCAGCCCTGAGCCCAGCAGGCTGGTTGTTTCTCATTAGCAAAGTGTAGTATGTCACCACCACCAAGGCGATGTGTATTTTTGTTCTATTTGCTGGAGCCACAGGTAGATAGCGCTTGGGACATGAGGACTGAGCCAGGGACAGGGCCTGAGGGACCCGGGCAGGGGCTGCGGCTCTATGGGGCCATGCCATTTGGAGGCCACGGGAAACCACGGTCCCTGCTAGATCCCAAAGGTGCCTAAGCAAAAATGTGGGGGGTGGGGGGGGAAAGAAAGGAGGAACCAATGACAAGGGATTGTAGTTATTGTAACACATTATATTACAATCACACCGAGGGACTGTGATTATAGTTATTGGTCATAATTGTTGTTAATAACAAAGACTAGCATTCACTTACTGACGACCAGCCTGTGCTGGGTGGTTCTTACTTCTACACTGCATCTTTCATTCTCTCAGAAACTCCATTCTAAAGAGGAGGACACCAAGCCTGAGGAAAGTTAATAATTGATCTCGTTCTCACAGTAATGAGGCCTTATAGATGGCATCTGAACCCAGGATCACTGGTATCCTGATATCTTGTCCCCAAGGACACAGTCTGGTAAAGCCTATGGGTGCTTTCTCGGAATAATGCTGTTGTTGTTGTTTAAATACATGAGGAATGCCTGGATGGCTCAGTCGATAACATCCAGCTCTTGGTTTCAGCTCAGGTCATGATCTTGGGGTAATGGTATCAAGCCCTGCATCCAGACTCCATGCTCAATGTGGAGTCTGCTTGGGATTCTCCCCTCTCCCTGCACCCTTCTTCTCCCTGCTTGCATGCTCTCTCTCTCCCTTTCTCTCTTAAATAAATAAATAAATAAATAAAACCCTTTAAAAAAATTCATTGAATTTACAAAGGAAACCAATTATATCGAAATGTAGTGTCCAAACATTAGAAATACGTAATGTGGCAATGTCTGTTCTTCTTTATTAACACATTAAATAACAATATTTCAAAATAGTGATGAACGCAAATAATATTTTGTGATACCAGCAAAAACTGCTATGTGATTTCTATCGGTAACGAAGTCACAGGTACTGACAATATTTATATTTTTAATTGAAGGAAGTGCTAAGTACCAGAGGACAGTGAAAATAAGGGTGTGACTTTTTTCCTTCCCATCAAAGTTCCCAGACCCTTAGAATTTTATCTGTTGATGCCCAGGGGTCTAGACTCCAGGTTAAGAACCCTTGCTTTGGAGGGAAATTGTTACCACCTGCATGTAGGGTGTTGGGCAGGTCCCCTAGAAACCTTCTGTTTGCTTTGGCGGTAGAGGGTGTGCAGACCATTTCCGGCCAATGGACCTCTGTGCCAGAAGGGGATGTCTCACTTCACTTCACGGCCCAGCTCTGAACTGCTCTGTCCCAGTGACCTAGTTGGGATTTACGGTTACTGGATTTAGCAAATAAAAACACAAAAGGCCTACCTAAATGTGATTTACAGAAAAACAATGAAGTGTTTATTTTATTTTCTTTCTAAGTAGGCTCCACACCCAGCATGGAGTCTAGTGCAGGGACTGAACTCATCACCCGAGATCAAGACGCAAGCTGAGATCAGGAGTCGGATGCTTAACCAACTAAACCACCCAGGCACCTCTGAAGTTGTTTTGTTTTAGTATAAGTATATCCCAGGCAGTATTTGGGATATATTTATATATTTTTTATTGTTTTATAACAGATTTCCACAAAGGTAGCAACTTAGCAAAAACACATTAGCTCATAGTTCTCAGGGTCAGAAGTCTCACAGACCCAAAGTCTCACAGGCTGAAATCTAGGTGCCCTTTTCTGGAGGCTAGGGGGTGAATCAGCCTCCCAGTTCAGTTGGGTTGTTGCTGAATTCAGTTCCTCGTGGTTATAGGACTAAATTCCCTGCTGCCTCACTGGCTGTCAGTCAGGGTGCCCTCAGCTCCCAGAGAACATCCACGTTGCTTGTCATGTGCCCCAGCCCTCTGCAAGCCAGCAAGGATTGGAAATTCTTCTCCTGCTTCAAAACTCTGACTTCCCTCCTGCCACCACCTGGAGGACACATTTTACTTCAGAGGGGCTCATGGTGATGACATTATGCTCATCTCGATCACTTCTCTTCTGCTGCACAACCTAACAGTCTGGGGAGGAACACCGAGAGACGGAAGTCACGCGGCATCTTAAGATCTGCCTGCCACGCTGACACTGACACCGTATCTGCTGTTCATGGCTGCCTGGGGACCTGGGTGCTACTGACAGCCTAGTGGGGTTGTACCCGCCACGGACATGTCCTCAGGACCGGGGGCAACAGTTCTCTCTTCTCAAACTTCGTTTCCTCTTCGAGAACATAACTCTTTCAAATCCACGTGTGTGAATTGCTGTGCACCCAGCGGGGACAGGAGCCTTTCTCTGCCTTGCCGCATCTCAAGTGTGAAGGTGGGGTCTGACATAGGCATCCGTCCGAGCTGGTAAGGAAGAGGCTGGTTGAGAAAAGTGCCACATGGCACTGGTGGGGGAGACAGATAACCAGCATACCTTGGTGAATGGCAGAGGGAGAGGGATTTTTGCTCTTAGAATGGGGAGGGACTGGGGGAGATTGGCTTAGCTCAGGATGAGGTTCAACTTCAACGGGACTTTGAGGACTTGCAGAGGCAAACATCAGGAGGGTGTTTGGGGCAGAGGGGACAGCAGAAGCAAAGCCAGGTGGGGAAGGGAGCCAGGGTACAATGAGGTGGCCTGTGCCACTGGGGGACAGGGCATGGGGGGCTGGGGGGAAGGGAGGAGGGGAGAAGGAGGAACATAGTCCAAGAAGGAGATAGGAGTCAGACTGGATGCTTGGAAAGCTCCACCAGCAGGCCAGGGTGTGCAAGCTGCAGAGTGCCCCCGCTGGGAACACAGCTGCCATAGAATGCTGCTGCCCCCTCGGCTGCGGTGGCAAGTAGGGCTGTGGGGCAGTTGGGAAGCAGCCTCGCACAGTGGACAGAACGCTGGCCTAGGGGCTGGCTTTGCCAGTTACTCACAGGCAGACTCCCGGCCACGCTGGGAACATTGAGGAATAGTCAGGAGCCAGTGTGATTTGAGCAGAGTAGTTAAGGGGTGAAGTGTGTGTGTGTGTGTGTGTTTGTAGGATGATACGGGGCCTTGCAGGCCATCAGAGATGTTGGCTTGTATCTTGAGTAAGAAGGGAAGCCAACAGAAGGCTCTCAGCAGAGCTCCAATGTTATCTAAGTGTTAGATGGTAACCAGAGCTGCTAAGAGGGGCAGTTTGGGCCTGTGCTACCAGGCAGGGTGTGGACTACAGGGACCCCAAGTTACAAGGTCTCTGGCCACAAAGAATGTGCACTGTCCTGAGGAGACATAACAATGTGCAGTGGTAGGACCCAGGGCCTTAAGACAGAAGAACCTGGGTCTGAGTCTGCTCACTACCACTTCCCAGCCTAGAAAGTTCCTGAGGTCTCAGTTACCTCAACAGGAACCCGATAATGACTATCCCTGTCTGATGGGGTTATTGCAAAGACTGGCTCACCCTCAAGTGCCTGACACAGAAAAAGATCGCAGCTGATGGGATTAAGTAAATAATGGTACCAGGCACGTTCAGTTCCTCATCAAGCAGTGCAGATAATGGCGGCCAATGGTATTGGAGGCTGTGAACTCCTCAAGGTAGGGGAGATAGGCTAGCCTCCAAAGGTGCTAGGAATCAGGAGGAGGAAGGGTGACGGGACCCAGCAACAGCCCAGAGGCAGGAATGAGCACAGCATGGTCTCCACCAAGATATACAAGGTAGAGCCTGGAATGACTGGGGGGTGAGGTAGGGCATGGGCAGGTGCCAAATGAGGCTGATTGGAAGGCTGGAATCAGAAAAGCTTGAATATGAATTGCCTAATTGGAGGAGACTGGGAGTGGGAGAGAGACTAGTCTTGGGAGGGTGGGAGGGAGGAGTGGGATAGACCCACAACCTGGCTCATACTTTCCCCATGGTGGGGTTGGGGGGGGGGCCTTGGGAGGTGTCCCAATGCCCAGGATTGCCACATAGGAGGAGGTGGGCCAGTTTTTCCTGAAACTGGATCTTTCAAGCAGCTGAGCTCAGCCTGAGGGACCATGGCGAGGGGACAGGGGACGGAATCAGGCTGTTCCTTCCCAAGGCATCATTTCTACCAGCTTCCCTCCAGGGCTGACTCCCTGTGAGAATGGAAGCTGGCTTAGGGATGGAGGGGGCAATGGCAGGGGCCCGCCTCGAAACCTAGGAAAGCCCTCAAGGGCACCACTTCCATTGGGTGCAGCCTCCAACTTTCTCTCTTCCAGCCTTAAGGTGTGGCTGAGAGCAGAAAGCCTCAGATCTTGCATTTGGGCCTGTGAGCCTCTGAAGAGCTCAGCGCTGGTGATTCTCAACTCGGACACACCAAGGACCAAGTGTCTCTGGAGTTAGTAAAGGAGGTTGGGAGCTATTCTAGTGTTTATTTAAAAAACTCACAGAAATCATATATTTTCTGCAATCAGGCTAACTCCTCCCCATCCTTCAGATGTCGGCCTAAATATCACCCTCTGAGAAGCTTTCTTTGACTTTTTCTTTTTTCAGATTTTAATTTTAAGTAATCTCTGCACCCAGTGTGGGGCTCAAAATCAAACTCATGACCCCAAGAGTCGCACTTTCCACCAGTGGAGCCAGCCAGGTGCCCCCTAGACTTTTTGTGGAAGTCAGGCTCCCAGCGGGAAAAATGGCTCATTCAAACCCAGGAGGTGAGGAAAGTTTAAGAACGATCTTTGACAAAGTCATTGGCAGGACTGAGTGACAGTAACTAGGGGGGATGTGACAGGTAGAGAGCACCCCAAGCGTCATTCTCCATAGACCTAATGGGACAAAGGAAGGGGGCGGTTATTGGAACCCTGTAAGCCCTGTAGCCATAAGAAGGGGCTGCCTGACCAGCACTGTGGCCTTCAGCACAGGGTTGCAACCTCAGCCCACCCATGCTGGCTGACCCTGGAGGAAGCAGACTCGCCCTCCTGGGGCCAGGGCCTCCCATTGGTGAAAATCCAACTGGAAGCTCAAGGCGGGGTAATACGGGCATAGAATAATCTGGAGGGACAGCAGGAGAATATATAGCATACCTCTTGCATTATTCTGTTCTAGCTTCCATAACAAAATACCACAGACAGGGTGGCCCAATCAATAGAAATTTCTAGACGCTAAAGTCCAAGATCACAGTGTTGGCCAATTGAGTTCCTGGTAGGGAGTCTCCTCCTGGCTTGGAGACTGCCACTGTGACCTCACAGTGCACATGTGGTGGGACAGGGAGAGGGGGTCTAGTGTCTCTTCTTATAAGGGCACTAATCCCATTGTGAGGGCCCCACACCCATGACCTCATCTGACCCCATTACATCCCAAAGGCCCATCTCCAGTACCATCAAACTGGGGGTTAGGGCTTCAACATACACCCGGGGGGACACAACTTTCAGTCCATAGCACCCCCCCACCAAGGCTGCATTCTGTGCCTCCTGAATCTCCCATCCCACCTTGGGCTTACCCAGAGCATGATGTTACCATACTGTGCAGTAGTGGTGTTTTCTTGTCTGCACCTCCTTCAAGACTCAGTCTTCTCCAGGGCTAAGGCCAGAGTGTATTCATATGTACTCAGTAAGATTCACTGGGAAGATGAGTTAGAAGGTGGCTCAGACTAATGAAAACATCTCATTTCCTCACTTTGGCTGGGATGACATCATCTCAATGTGGCAAAGGCAGTTATCTCCTATAATCAGAAGCTTGGATTACCAGTGAGGTAGGCCCTTGATTAGTAAAACATGAGGCAAGAGTTAGTTAGTAATTTAATGAATTCAATTTGTTTTGTGGACAAGAATCCTTCAAAACAATTCATGGGAGGTAAGAGGGAGAAGAGGAGTCCTTCATGCTGAAAATCTCCCAAAATACCCCATCAGTCATGATGGGTGGCCCACTCTAAGAGCACTTACGTATTTTGTATGACTCAGACCAGGCCGGCAGGTGGTCCTCCAGGCCAAGCAGGTCCCCATTACAAATGGCATTAGTGAAGCCTGTCTGCTTCCCTCTGTCTCCACTGTCCCTCTGGAACCCAAGCCACTGCCCACTTCCAGTAGGAATGACGTCTTACCACCCCCTTCCTTTCCCAGGCCTCCTTACCAGAACCCTGGTTTGGATATCTCACCTGCCTGGTTTGAATCCTGGGTCTGCCACTCACCTGCTGTGTGACTTTGGATGACATACTTAACTTCTCTGGGCCTCAGTTTCCCCCATTTGTAAAACTAGGATAACTGTGTAGATGGAAGAAAAGGTATTGTACGTCTAGCCCGGACATCTGTTCCAGCAGCCTGACAGACCCCACTGCTTCCACTCCCGGCCACTCCTCCTCCTTTCTTTTCTCTGCCCACTCACACCAGGGTATACCGTCCCCCCTCACCCACTCAAAACCTCACACTGGCTCCATGTTTCCCTTGGAATATGATCTAGGTGCCTAGGCCCTCCCCCGTCGCAGCTGTTCTCAGCTCTGGGCTGGGACAATATTCCTCCCACTTTTTACCTGTCATATTTCAGAGCTTAGCGTCCTTTACTCAGCCCTCCCCGGGCTCCCGAGTCCCCTGTTAGGTTCTCATGAGGGCCTAGACTTTTCCATCACCATGCTCATTGCAAGTAGGCAAGACTCACTGTGACTCCATGCAGGACGGATCAGGGCCTGTCTCTTCATCCCACGGGGGTGCTTTATGAGAACAGGAACCTTCATGGCTTCCTCTGCTGTTGGATCCCCAGTGGCCTGTGTAGCGCACTCCAATACATATTTGTTGAATGAATAACAAAGCGAAAAGGCTTTCCTGGAATACCAACAAGTGTGCTGGCTAGACAAAGACTGACATAGAGAACTACTCAGAACACCACAGGATAATTTGTGTGGACCTGTCTCCAGAGACAGGCTCCTGTCAAGCTTGGGGCTTGAGGATTTCAAAGTGAGGAGGAAAGAGTGCTAACTAACTCATGAAAACCGGGCTTACGGGCGCCTGGGTGGCTCAGTCGGTAAGGCGTCTGCTTTGGCTCGGGTCACGATCCCAGAGTCCTGTGTCAGGCTCCCTACTTGGCAGGGGGTCTGCTTCTCTGTCTCTCTCTGCCACTCCCCCTACTTTTGTGGTTTCTCTCACCGTCAAATAAGTAAATAAAAAGAAAGAAAGAAAAAGAAAACTGGACTTAAGGCCTCACATTCCAGGGGGAAGTGAATCGCACAGGAAAAGTCATATTTGTCAGGCATCTCAACATGCCAGAAACCTCTCCTACAACATCTTTTTAAATCTTTACGGTTATCCTTGTTTTACAAGTGAGGAAACTGAGACCCAGTGAGTCAAGTGGCCCATCCAAAGTCACACAACAAACAAGGGGCATGGTCAGGATCGCAGCCAGGCAAGTGAGGTGTGAAAGCTGGTGTTCCCGTAAGGAGGCCTGGGAAGGTGGGGGGGGCGGTGGTAAGGCGGCACCGCCAGACGAAGTGGGCAGCCGTTTAAATGGGGCTTATGACAGAAAAGCACCTTATCTATGAAAACGGGGTTTTTCTGAGACTGAGGCTGTGCAGGTCCCTGGAGATGGCCCCAAATTGGACAAACCCCAGAATGAGGGTCTGGGCCCCACTGCAATCATCTGCCCTTAGAAGGAGCAGCAGAGCTGTAGACTGGGGGACCGTCCTTCCCCAGCCAAGGGCCCCTACAGCGTGTCACAGGGGCACAGGTAAGGAGCGAGGCAGTGCGTGGTGCGTGGGGAGGGCAGTATAAGAGCAGGGGTCATTCCTGCCGGGCTGACCTCAGCTGGGTAATGTGATCAGCCGGTCATGGTTCTGAGCCCTGATTTGGGAAGAACAAAGGGGCCAGGCCCCTCGGCCTCCTCTAGCCCAGGAATGCAGCTGGGGCCAGGCCGTGACCAATCAGGAATGCAGGTTGGGAGCAGGGCAAATGCTGTGTGCACAGCCAGGCTTTCATGCACTGATGGGAGCCCAGCTCACAGAGCTAGGCTGACAGGCCCCTGCACTTCCAGCTTTGATATCCCAGCCCTGCCTTTGGGGAGCCACACATCCCCAAGCTGTCCACCTGCTGTGGCCCCCGAGGTGGTGGTGGGGAGGGGGAGTGGAGGGTCCAAATCCACTCCCACCCCCCACCCCAACCCAGCAGAGTTCCCAGGTTCCAGCATCTCCTTGTCCCCCTCTCTCTGTCTCAGGAGTCTGAGAGAGAGGCAGGGAAGAGAAGGGAGATCCCATCGAGGGTCCTGTCTGCTCCTTAGGGCTGAGGCCACCTGAAGGCCTAAACAGACAGATGTCCCACAGGAGAGGCTGCCAGCCTCAGCCAGACACTGCTCAGAATGGGCATGGAAACCTCTAGAGGCCACCCCCTCCAGGGAGGTGAATAATGGTGGGGGCAAATAAGGTTGGGGACATCTGACTCCTGGGTTAGAAGCTGAATGCCTTCTGCATTCCAAAGTTCTTCACCTCCCCTCCCATCATTGATTCCCACTGGTCTGTGGGATCCGTGTGGTGTCCTCTGGGCCAGGCCTTCTCTGCATCCCAATTACCCACAATCCCCTCCCCTCCGGCCTCCTCTTCCTGCACTTTCTCCCGTCCCTGCGTGTGAATAGTAGCCGTGCTTTACTGTTTACAGAACACAGTTTTTCCACACTAAATTGTTGGATCCTTAAAAGAACGCTGTAAAGTAGGTAGCCTTGTCCTCAGTTTACACAGGAAGGGAAGAAGGAAGTGGGAGGGGGAGGTTTTGGAGGGAAGAAGTTCAAGGCTATTGGACGGCTTGCTCACGTGGATATTATAGTGGTTGAGGATGATGGCAGCGTAGAGACGGAAAGGATGTCGGGGACAAGGAACGTGGGAAACTTTCTATCCCCATGCCTGGATCACGGCAGGCATTCAATAAATGTTTGTTAACTAACTGACTATGTCCAGTGTTCTCCTGCTTTTATCTTCCCTGCCTTATGGAGATAGAAATCACCAATGATAGGGGTGCCTGGGTGGCTTAGCGGGTTAAAGCCCCTGCCTTCAGCTCAGGTCATGATCCCAGAGTCCTGGGATCAAGCCCCACATCAGGCTCTCTGCTCAGCAGGGAGTCTGCTTCCCCCCTCTCTCTCTGCCTGCCTCTCTGCCTACTTGTGATCTCTGTCTGTCAAATAATTAATAAAATCTTTATTAAAAAAAAAAAAGAAAGAAATCACCGACGATAGCTTCCAAAGGGTGCTTCTCAGAGAAGTCAGCACTTACGTTATAGACGTAGTCTCAGTGGAGAGATACTGGAGAATCCCTACAGGAAGAGAACAGAGGAGAGGACCTTCCCAGAGAGATCTCTCATCTTCCAAGGCTTCAGAAGCCCCCAGCACACAGGAAGGAGATTTTGATGAAACAGAAATCAAGCTTGAGGAGGCCCGGCATCCACTCCATAATCACTCTCCCAGAGTTGTAGAATGTAGAACAGAGGGGCCTTAGACACAATGCAGACATTTGGTTAGGAAGAAAGAAAGTCTCCCTTATCACTGCTGTTCTGTGGGTCAACCCTGGCTCTCAGCAGCTCCTGGGTTTTTCCCATCCCAGTTCCCTAAGCAGAAGGAAAATAGGGCTCCTCTGTCCTCCTCATCCCATATGAGAGGTTCTGGGCAGAAATTCTGCATGGTTCTGTTTGAGAGGGGCTCACCACCCTTGGACGATCATGGAGGCTCTAGAAATAAGATAACGCAGCATATTCAGACTCTAGGTTGAAGGCTGCAGAGGAGGGATCAGTTCCCCAAGACTGAGGAACAGCACAGACATCGCCACTGTGTGAATCATGAGCTGGGCGATCACCCAAGCCGAGTCTAATGCAAAGCAATTCATTATAGTGCTGTTTGTAATAATGAAATTTCAGAAACAACCCATGTGCTAGTATGTTAGTAGGAGGGAAACAGGTGAGTGAATTCTAATACCTCTTCTGAAATCCTATGCCACCATTAAAAGACTGAAGTAGAACTATGCATCTCTAGATAGAAAAAACTCATAATAGATTAGGTTAAAAAGTGCATGTTCCAGAAAGTCTGTAGAGTATCTCATTTACGTAAAACAAAGCAAAACAAAGCTCTATGTATTTATAAATTTTTATATATATATATTTATAAGATTTTATTTATTTATTTGAGAGAGAGAATGAGAGAGAGAAAGCATGAGAAGTGGGAGGGTCAGAGGGAGAAGCAGACTCCCTACCAAGCAGAGAGCTCGATGCAGGACTCGACCCCGGAACTCCAGGATCATGACCTGAGCGGAAGGCAGTCGCTTAACCAACTAAGCCACCCAGGTGCCCTATATATTTATATATTTAAAATTCACTTCTAAAAATTTTCAAAGACTATACGCCAAACCGTTAATAGGTTTACCTCTACATACTGAGATATTGGGGGGAAAAATTTACCAAAGGCATATAGTGCTTTTGTGTTAAAAAATGAATATAAATGGGACACTTGGGTAGCTCAGTCAGCTATGTGTCTGCTTTCAGCTCAGGTCATGATCTCGGGGTCCCGGGATAAGCCCCACACTGGGTTCCCTGTTCAGCAGGGAGTCTGCGTCTCCCTCTCCCCTCTCCCTCAACGCCTCCCTCCCCAGCTAGTGCTCTCTCTCTGTCTCAAATAAATAAATAAAATCTTTAAAAATAAAAATAAATGGATATAAATGGGAAGGAAAAGGTCCAGGAGTACATAATACAAAGAAACAATGACCATACAAGATCATACACCGGAAAACACAGAAAAGTGGTATTTAGAATCCTAATCTTTAAATCCCGCAGGAGATGGATTTTCTTTATGTATCCCTCTGTCAGCCTAGCTTCAGGGACAAGAGAGTAGTGAGGATCCAAGGGGAATCCAGGCCAGACAGCAGCTACGAGGAAGCAGTAAAAGCCCGAGGCAGAGGAATGGAGTGTGTTCATTCTTGCTGCATCTCGCTGATGCTGCAAACTGCACCCCCTCTCCCCACATCACCCCCTACTCCGCAAGCATGCCCTGGCAAGTGACACATACGTCTGAGGGTCAGGAATGGGTTAAGCCGGAGCCTTGCTGGAGAGAGAGAACTGGCTCTCCTGGGACATGAAAGGAACTCGGTGACTCCTGGTGGTAATGAGAAATGAAGAGGCCCAGGTCCGACTCAATTAGAGTCTCCATCCGAAATGTAAACCAGGTTCCCGGCCGAATGCCCCCTTTCCCTCGTCCTGGTCCTGGAGTCCCAGAGGACAGCAAAGAGAACAATTCAGCCTTTGGAGCAGCTGCCTTGTGGAGGCCACAGCTGTTTGCTCCAGGAGGACCTTGCCCCATGTGGGGAGCACTGGCCGTTCGACCCCCCTCTCTTCCTTGCTCCCGGGTTCTGCTGAATCCCCTCAGAAGCCAGATTGTATCCTGGCTAACTACCACCAGCTCCAGAGCCTCCGCCCAGCATCTTAGGGTCAGGAAAAGACTTAGGGGCTCTGATAGACGTCAGATGCTTGGGGAATTATGGGAGCAGGAGTCCCTAGCACTAAACCCAAATGCCTGAGATTCCTGCCCCCCAACCTGCTGCCACGTTTTTACAATTCAGGGTACTCAGGTTACACCGTCCGTCCAGCCTAGTGCGGTTTTGTTTCCATTAGCTCTGTAGTGGTCCACGTTTTCTGGGTACCTCTGAGTCTCCTCATCATAAGCTTCCCTCCTAATCACCCCCAGGACTCTATCTCTTCATCCAATCTCATTTGCTCTGAAATCAGATGTGAGGCTAATTGCAGTTCCAGCATCTTCCTGCTGGATGGCCTTACAGCATTATGACAAGTTCCTTTTCTTTTCTTTTTTTTTTTTTTTTTAATATATTAACTTGTATATTTGACCTGAATTCCCCCAGACAAAACAAACAAACAAAAAGACCCCAAAAGACCACACAAACTACCCCCCAAAGCAACAAGAACACCCACAAGCTAACAAACACATGATACCTTGCAATATTCTTTTCCTTAGGCCTATCTCACAGATGCAGAAAAGTACTCTTAATAAATTTGAAATATATCATAGATTCCTTGACTAAAATTAAAACTTTTTGAAATGTGTACTAGTCAGCTCAGGCCACCATGACAAAATACCACAGGCTGGGTGGCTTAAACAACAGAACAACCCATTTCCTCACAGTTCCATAGGTTGGAAGTCTAAGATTGGGTGCTAGCATGGCCACGTTTTGATATGAGCTCTTTCTGACCTGAAGATGGCCAACTTCTTGTCATGTTATGACAAGTTTCTTAATATACCTGTCTGGGCTTTGGTTTCTCACCATATAAAGTGCAGATTAGAGCGAGGAAGAAATGAAGTAATGTACGTAAAGTCAGTCTATGATCGAGATGAGCATCAAAGCCCAACCTCCTCTGCACGTCACTCCTACGATCAGCGAAGGGAAATCATGGGACCTCCTAAGGGCCAGGGGAATCACTGGGGAGAGGAGACCATGAGGGAGGCTAAATCAGGAGAAGACATTTACTGAGAGAAAAGGCAGGAGTTCTGGTTTATGACGATCCCCTAGACCAGTTGTCTCAAGAGAGGAGGCGTGTGACTGGTCCGCATAGGAACTCTCCCCACAGATGCGGCCAGTTTTCTCAGTGGCCAGGCAGTGGGGCACAAGATCACAAGGAGAACATGCGTTGTTCTAAAAGTATGTGCGTGTTACCTGAGGTAAGACAACGACAAGCGTACATTGAACCTGATTATAGATGACATGGCAAGGTCATGAGGTCTGCTGTAAGTCCACCTTAGGACAAATGGGAGGATTTGGAGATCTTGGTTCATGGTGGAAACGGGATGGGGAAACAGTGGGAGAGCAGGGCTCCTCCCATCACCCACTGCGTGACCTGAGCCAAGTAACTTCCTGATTGTCTCCTCTGTGAGGCTGCATGAGGCAGGGGCTCCATGACAGCAGCTTTCAAACCTTACCCGGGAAGGAAGTCCTATAGCCCCATCAGGCTCCGCTTGCACACATCCGGCTTCTCTGAGCCCAACTTGTTTGAAAACCCCATCAGAAGCAAGAAAAAAGACAAAGCGATAAGGCAGGAGGTTTGTGCATAAGAAGGGCTCATGAAAGAGAAATAAATCAAATGAGAATGAAAACAAAATAGTAGGTTTGGAGGTGGAGGAGAGAATGATCCAGAAAAACCACACAGGGATGCTTGGGTGGGTCAGTCGGTTGACTGTCCAGTTCTTGGTTTCAGCTCGGGTGATGATCTCGGGGTTGTGGGATGGAGGCCCGACTCCAGCTCCCTGCTTAGCAGGGAGTCCACTTGGGGTTCTCTCACTCCCTCTCCCCCCACTCTTGAGTTGTCTCTCTCTCTCTTTCAAATAAATAAATAAATCTTAAAAAAAAAAAAAAGACAAGTGAGATACTTGAAGACGGTGCCAAGGTGGGTGAAGACCATGGACCCTGCTCTGTGTCTTGGTTGCAACCCCATGATTTGGGGCATGGCTCTTCTTTGTGGCTCAGTTTCCTAGTTTGCAAAGGGAAATAAAAATGTTTTCTTTATTGGGCGTCCCTGCTGGTTCTATCAGCAAATATATCTAGACACAGAAAGCTATTAACACAGGGATCAGGACACAGAGGGAAGTATAGTTAAGACAGGAGAGACAGAGAAACAGATACACAGAGGAATGTCAGGTCACAGGGGCAGGGGGACACATGCACAGCTTTGGGCATCTCAGGGTCATCCCTGGGGTCTCAAGACATCACTTTGCTCCCCCACCCCAGGTCTGTCTCCAGGACACGGTTGCCACAGTCACACTCATCTCTGACACGCTCTCTCACACACTCACATACCCACATGATTTCTTGGGAGGGAGGGTCCTTCTGTTCTCTCCATTCTACTGCATTTTTTTCTGAATGTTTGCTATTTGTTGGACACTGTGCCGAGAGCTTTATATGTGTTGTGTCATCTGCACAATAACCCTGCAAGGCAGGTAAGAACTACTGAGTAGCTACTTCTTACAGATGTGGACACTGATGCAGAGAGACGTTAGTTATACAGCTACTAGAGGTAAAGCCAGAATTAGGGGACCGCCAACCTTTCACAGTGACCCCAGCTAGGATATGGTTAATGTCCACGTGCTTAAAATAGTATCTGACACATCATAAAAGCTTAATAACTATTATTGTTGATTATTTGAAGGAGCTGTTTCTTGGCAGGTGAACAGTGGAGTTCACATTCAAGCACTGGCTTGAACTTCCAGTTAAAAATAACAGAATTAACATACTCTTTGGGGGCACCTGCGTGGCTCAGTCATGAGGTGTCTGCTCTTGGCTCAGGTCATGGTCCCGGGGTCCTGGGATCGAGTCCCGTGTTGGGCGCCCTGCTCTTCGAGGAGCCTCCTTCTCCCTCTCGCTGCTCCCCCCGCACCGATCCCCTCATGCTCTCTCTTGCTATCTCTCTCTCTCTCTGTCAAATAAATAAATAAAACCTTTAAAATGCAGTCAAATGCTCTGCCACTGAGCTATACCCCCAAAATCTTTAAAATGAATAAACATATTCTTTAACGTCATTTCTTCTGAAACACCATTATAACAAAAACTAAAGAAAACTGAAAAGAGAAAGAGAGCATAAACTCACAAAAACATGGCAAAGGAGGCAGCAGCAACAAAGTCCTGGAAGCTAGGGGCACCTGGGTGGCTTAGTGGGTTAAGGCCTTTGCCGTTTCGGCTTGTGTAGTGATCCCAGCGTCCTGGGATCAAGCACCGCATCGGGTTCTCTGCTCAGCAGGGAGCCTGCTTCCCTTCCTCTCTCTCTCTGCCTGCCTGTCTGCCTACTTGTGATCTTTCTGTCAAATAAATAAATAAAATATTTTTTAAAAAAAGTTCTGGAGGCTAGAAAGCATATTTAGTACATATGATTCTAGTAAGTGGAAAGAGTGTAAGCAGGCCTGGGAAAGTTAAGACCCAGCTCAGACAAAAACACCCCACACTACATCTCTGAACACCCAGAGACTCAGGAATTTGTGATATAAAATGCTTCCAGAAGGGGAGGGACAAAGTAAGCAATGACAAGAAGACTGGTTGAGTCCCACCTGGCTGGTTCAGTTGGTAGAGCTGCGACACTTGATCTCTGGAGTTGTAATTTCAAGACCCACGTTGAGGGTAGAGATTACTTTTAAAAATAAGAATAAAAAAAAAAATCTTGGGGCGCCTGGGTGGCTCAGTGGGTTAAAGCCTCTGCCTTCGGCTCAGGTCATTATCCCAGGGTCCTGGGATCATGCCCCACATCGGGCTCTCTGCTCAGCAGGGAGCCCGCTTCCTCCTCTCTCTCTGCCTGCCTCTCTGCCTACTTGTGATCTCTGTCAAATAAATAAAATCTTTTAAAAAAAATCTTAAAAATTGGTTGAAAGTTTGCTTGACAGCAGGTAAGCCCCAGATCCTTCCCCCTGCTCCTTGATCCCATCCTTAGCAAAGACTAGACCTCTCTGGAGCAAAGCTCTCCTCTAGAGGAGATAAAACAGATAGTTTCTAGGCTGAGGGATATCATGCACGGAGGTACATGAAAACAGGAGAATTAAGCGCAAGTTCACCAGCCTTCTTCCCCCAGGTGGTGAAAGCCAGGTTTATACTTTCCAGGCAAGAGATCAAATAAAGTTTTCTCAAATGACATCAAGAGTTTCCCAAGGGAGGGGTCCTGGCTGGTTCAGTCAGTTAAGCGTCCACCTTCAGCTCAGGTCATGATCCCAGGGTCCTGAGATCACACCCCACATCAGGCTCCCTGCTTGTGCTCTCTCTCCCTCTCTCTCAACCTGTGTCAAATGAATGAAGAAAGAGAGAGAGAGAGAGAGAGAGTGTGTGTGTGTGTGTGTGTGTGTGTGTGTGTGTGTGTGTGTTTCCCAAGGGAATGGGCCAACAAGCTCACCTGCAGTGAACTCTGCAATGATAAGCCTTCCCATGCACCGCTAAGCACCATTACACAGCTTTTCGGCGCTCTGTCGTAAGCAGCCATCCAAGAAGCACTAGATATTTGAAGAAAGCTTCTAACCTGAAAAGTGAAGGCTCAAACAAACTAATAAAAGACAAAAAAGTCTTACAGAAAACAGAGAAAAGGCAAGGGAAAGGAGAAACTCATATACTTAGAAAGAGGTGATATTGCATCTAGAAGATAAGAATGGATGCTATTTTTTTTTTAAAGGGAATTGTCAGGTAACAATTCCTATCTCTAGGAATTCAGATCAGATCATGATCTGAGCAGGAATCAAGAGTCAGAATCTTAACCAGCTGAGCCACCCAGGTGCCCCGAGAGAGAGAATCTCAAGGAGACTCCCCGCTGAGCATGAAGCCCGGCACAGGCCTGATCCCATAACCCCAAGATCATAACCTGAGCTGAAATCGAGAGTTGGACATTCAATTGACTGGGCCACCCAGAGGCCCCAAACTCTCTGTATCTTTAAACTATGTGCCAGAAAAATTTTGACTAGACAAAAAAACGTGATCAAAGACAGAAGGAGAAGCAGGAAGTAGAGGAAAAGAAGAGAAAGAAGCTTAGAAGAGTTTGGTAAAGACTGGGTTCTGCTGTAGTTTGGGCAAGTTATTTCCATTATTTAATTTCTCTGATTTCCTCCTCAAAAAAGGAGGATAATAGTACTTAACACACCGTGTTCTTTCTTGTCTCCAATAGATAGTAACTATCATTATTGGAACCACTAAAGCATTAACCCTAGTTTTCTTATGTGGACCAGGGAGGTAATCACCTGCCTCATTCAATGGTTGAGAGCTTAAATGAAGTAACAAAGTTAAACCTCAAATTCATCTAGAACTGGGCAAAATATGACTTCAGTATCACATCCATTTGTGCCCGGGGATGTATCTAGAGTTTCCTGGATGAAGTGCTCCGTGTGAAATGTTTTGCATGGGAATACCTCCCATCTTAACCAGCAGAATGTTCTTAACTACCAGAACAGCTGTATGTTCCTGGGGAAACAAACAAGCAAACCACAGCCATCATAATGCCTGAGGGCAATCACATCTGGGCAGCGAGGAAGGACCGGAAAGACCAAAGGAAAAATTCTCCCTGATTCTGTGCTCAGCATTTATTCATACTTTGTCCACTTCCAAAAAGATCAGTGATGACGCTGTAGCGAGAGTCACTCAGAATTCAAGGGCAGAGAGTCTGGCTGCAGATCCCTAGCTCCCTTACCGGCAAGTCGTTTCTTGAGGTTCTGTATCCTCACTAGCAAATTGAAACTGGTAATAAGAGCGTGGACCTTATTATATGGTTATCATGAAACTTAAGTGAGATTACGTATATATGTCTATGTGTCTAATGTATGCATGTATATATTACAGTATGTGTGTGTATGTGCCATATATATGGCAAATGACTGTTTCAAATGAAAAACAAATCCAGACCAGTAAGGAGAGACTTTCAAGCAGAAAAGACCATTGCAAATTTGGGGGAGGGGACAGAATTTTGCAACTGGGAGAACAGTATTGACTATAGGGTCTGCAAACATCTCAAGAGTTCTGCAAAAAGGGATTTTCTTCTATAGAGAGGAGTAAACAAAGCCAGAAAGAAGGAGGTGTGAGAAAGTGGGCATAAGGGACAGTAGATCAGAGAATGTCCCCCCACCCCGACCCCAGGCCGGCCTAGTCTCAGGATAGGACAGTTGCAGGCTAGTGGGAGATGGGCCAAAATGTTTAGGGGGCCTGGAGGGAGGGCAGAAGGTAACTGAAGTTTGAGGAATAAGCATGTTGTTCTGAGTGATCAGTGGGGACATGCAGTTCAGATCACTATTTCTAAGGCAAAGAAAGACAATTTTGAGGGTCTATGTCTGGCCTTGTTGTAGGTCAACAGGGAGGACAATATTAAGTATATGGGAAGGGTGATTCTTTGCAGACAGTCGTTTTCTGGAACACGAAAGTCGGGGGGATTTACCAACGTTCACCGTTTTCCAGGATTACGGGGCCCAGGCAGACTTTGACGTTGTCACTATCCAAATGTGACGTACTACTACTACCAGTAGTAGTAATAAAAGTATTAGTAGTAGAAAATAAGCCTAAAATCAAAGTAAAACAAACCAAAAAAACCTAAACAGGGGGAAGAGGAAAAGCACAGGCTTCTTCTGTTCTAGGCTTCTTGACAACTAAACAAAAATGGAAACACTGATTCTCATTGATAAAAGGCAAAGAAAAATAGAAAAGCTCTTTCTGGTACTAAATTCAAAGCAATTTGTCCTATCCACGCAAAGTGTCACAAGGATTCTGAATGGACCACGTAACAAACAACACCTTCAACTAGAGTTTTGCAAAACAGGCAGAATTCTTATGATAAGGTTTTATGATAATCTTTGACAAAAATTCATATCAAAACATTAAAACACTATTTAATGAAGGCATTTCTCTGGGAACTAGAGAGTCTTGAAATCCAGGTCTAGAAATATCATCGGCTGGTAAGGAAGAACTTGGTTTCTTGGAGTCTGCTTTTATCAGAAGTAGGATCAGCATTCTCATGCATGATCTCTAGTCCTCCTGATGGCCTGCAAGGTACGTGTTACTATTCTCCTTTTACAAGTGAGAAAACAGAAAGTGTAAATGGCTTTGCCAAGGTCACACAGTCAGAAGACTGTGGAATCCACCTAAGGTTCATTCCCTTTCCCTGAAACCAGACCACATTGAAGGATACTGGATTAGGTCGAGAGTATGAGTGACAAGCCCATCGTCTTCAAATCTCAATGGTCTCAAGCAGACTGGGCAGGGGAAGTGGATGGTATTTCAAGGCTCAACTTCCACCTGAGTGTCCAGAGCTCAGGTTCTCTCTTCTGATTGAAAGGAGACCCTCCAGGTTCTTCTTTGCTTTTGTCTTACTCAACTTTTTTGGGGTGGAGGGTGGGCAGCATTTGACAAATTGCAATATCCTTTCTGTTATGGACATACAGTAAAATAAATTGTATTTACTAAGATTGTGCACACTGTCTTCTTAGCAGATGGTAGTTTTGCATTTCCCAGGCCTATATTTTATGTGAGGGAGCAATTGGGGTTCTCAAGCTGCTCCCTGTTGATCACCGATTTTTCTCTCTATGGTTGTGAAGGAATCTGGAAAAACCATGATCAGAATGAGGTTTTTACTAGCCATTCATTGCCTAGACTCAGTGGACAGGAAATGGACCAACTAGATCCCTAGTTGTCGGTGTTCACATAAAACCTGCATTTGGATACCACCATGAGGATCCGAGTCCACAGGAAGCATTTCCTGGCAGAGCAAATAACAATCTAGAACATTCTGAACTGGAACACCATTCTGATGCCTTTTCTTTTTCTTTTATTCTCCTTTGTCCCTGCTCCACATTTTAAATTTAAAAAAATGTACACCCTAATGCATTTGGAATAGGATTATCTATAGATGGATATTTCTGCTTCAGAAAGAGGAGGGTAAAGAGACCTCCGCATGGAGATACGATATGCCTTCTGTTGGGCGTGACCTAGGAGTATGCTCAGGGGGTCATCCTGGCATCTCACCATGCTCAGAAAAAGTGATTTAACGATGTTCTAAAACACAATTATTATTTTTGGCAGATAACATCCTCCAAAGTTGGATTGGCTCACACAGCGTACTCCCACAGATTGGGTTAATCCATTCAGCAGTTTAAGAATGCATTTACGATTAATTTTCCTCCTAGAGCGATCAAACCACTTCTTTAAGCTAGATACTCTAACGGGGCATTTTGTGGATTTTGTGTGGCTGGGTAGAGTCCTTGACTGGCAACATTCCCTCTGGGCATATCGTCAAGGCTCAAGCAATTTTGTGAGGGCCAGGCTTTTCAAATGGAGTTCATTTATCCTCAGGGAAATACGCAACAGACCACAGGGATCAATAAAGCCGTAGGATAAATATGGTTCATTTTTCTAAGAATATCCTTTTTATCGAAGACTTTTCGTGAAAAGCGTAATTTAACAGTGAAGGGATTTATCGAAAATACATTATGGAGTAGAAACATATTTGCGTGACATTTTAAGAGAAAATGGGAAACTTTAAAGGAATCTCATGTTAATGACAGGCTGCTTCAGCTACGTGTGTCTCAGATTCTTCAGGCGCCCAAAAAGTTCTCAGTATTGGAGGGGGAGGATCCCGGAAGACAGTCATTTAAAGTGACTCCACTGAGGGGCCCCTGGGTGGCTCAGTCGGCAAAGCGTCTGACTCTTGATCTCAGCTCAGGTCTTGATCTCAAGATCATGAGTTCAAGCCCTGCATTGGTCTCCACTTAAATAAAGTGAATCCACTTAAAAGGGGGACCAAGCATATTCCCTACCAAGTACAGAGTATGGAGGAAAAGTATAGATTCAAATTTTATATTGAAGTTAAACCAAAAATTAAAAAAAAATAAGTTCTTGTTACCTCATGTTTACCAAAACTGAAGTTATAATCGCGAGCATGTGGTATTTCTTTAAAGAACAAAGGCTGATTCACGTTTTGGGAACGTTTCCGGCATGCCACGTATACGAGCTTGCAGCAGGATACATCACCTTTCTTTCCGTTTTGACTTTCACAACATGACCATAAAGTAGGTTATGTTCATAAATATGTTCCAAAGGTCCATCCATGTCCTCAAGGAAATTAGATCCCTGTTATTCAAAAAGTCTCTTTCAGAGCACCTAGCCAGTCAAGAATTTTGCCGATTTTCTCCGCAATCATTAGCAGTCTGTCATTTTAGAAGGGCTTCTCACGTGTTTCAGTTTTCCTGACACTCCTTCATTGCCTTTGTGAAACCCTGCAGGGCGCACACGTTTTGCCATCGTCTTTGCATTGTTTTGTTGGGCGTTCACGTCTAACACTCAGACCACCAGGCAGGACCTGAGAGGGGAAGATGCTATGCAAGGTTTGGGGTGGGAGGCCAGGGGTGCAGTATAGAAATGAATGGTGGGGTGAAGCAGGAGGCCAGTTTTATAAGTGGTCCATTCACTAGCAAATGTTTTCACACCTCGATGACATTCTTCTTCCCTACATAGCCTTAGAAATTACAGGGACTCAGACACACTTCAAGAATGGAGACTAGTACGCACGCTTTTGCAATGAAAGATACTTAAAAAAAAATTTTTTTTAAGATTTTATTTATTTATCTGACAGACAGAGATCACAAATAGGCAGAGAGGCAGGCAGGGAAAGAGGAAGGGAAGCAGGCTCCCTGCTGAGCAGAGATCCCGATGCGGGGCTCGATCCCAGGACCCCGGGATCATGACCTGAGCCAAAGGCAGAGGCATTAACCCACTGAACCACCCAGGCGCCCCTATAATGAAAGATGCTTTAGGAATGGTGGGAAAGGGGCACCTGGGTGGCTCAGTATGTTAAGCCTCTGCCTTCGGCTCAGGTCGTGATCTCAGGGTCCAGGGATAGAGTCCTGCATCGTGCTCTCTGCTCAGCAGGGAGCCTGCATCCTCCTCTCTCTCGCTCTGCCTGCCTCTCTGCCTACTTGTGATCTCTCTCTGTCAAATAAACAAATAAAATCTTAAAAAAAAAAAAAGAATGGTGGGAAAGCACGCTATAGTGTAGAACGTTGGGAAATTAGCTGACCCCTTGTTCAAGAACTGTGACAAAATGAGATCAGTTTCTTAGAAAAACTCTGCCTTTACTTGCAGGTGCCCCTCCAACTTTACTCTGCACGGAGCTGGAATGACCCTCCACCTAGGTAGGATTTTGAAACAAGATCAAATTGATCAGGAATCAAAATGATTCCCTGCTCTGCTGGTTTCCATGTATGTGGGTCTATTCTCATTCATTAACAAAGGATGTCAGCCTTCCAGGGTCTCTTCATGGAATATAATACTGAACGATCTGCCATTTGGCCATGATCAAAAGTGACATTCATGACAGTTCCTCCGAAGAACATAGAACTTACCCATTTCTCCAAAATTCAAAATTTCTATCTTTTTGAAGCAAGGGTCCTAGTTCTGGTCTCAGCTCTATCTGCCATTGCGATTTGAGACATGTCTAAGCAAATCTAGCAAACTGGTGGGCTAAATCCTTGAGAAGTCTATTTGCATGAAGGACCAAGGAGCCTTCTGGGAAACAACCCGAAGGGAAAAGAGAGGTTGACAGTTTGATACAGTAACAAATGTTGGTGTTGAGAGGTGCCTGGGTGGCTCAGTTGGTTTGGCATCTGACTTCAGTTCAGGTCATGATCTTGGGGTCCTGGGATTGAGCTCCAGCTTGGGCTCTGTGTCCAGTGGGCAGTTTGGTTCTTCCTCTACCCCTCCTCCATTCCTGCTCTCTCTCTCCTAACTAAATAAAATCTTAAAACAAAACAAATCTTGGTGTTGAAGGGAAAGAGAGAATATTTCTGAATACAACTTGTTGGAAGGAAGGGATAATCTTGTGCACAATATTTTGGGGGTTTCTTCCTTGCCTTTTCTGGGCTAAAGATGGAGAAGGGACAGCTTCTTATAACAATTAAGAGTTGTTTTAACTGAAATCTTAGCTGGTATCAGGGCATAAGACTGTATTGCTTTAGTGTTGATAATGTTAAGTAGAAAGTTGATAATGTTAAGTGGAAAGAAAGGCGTTTACTGTTTTCCAGTTGGGAACACTGGTGTTCTGAGGGCTTCTGAGAGCTGCATCTCACTCGGAAGGGCAAGGGTGTCAATGTCCACAGGAGGTCATGATACTGACCAGGCCTGGTATGACCCATGGTGCTGCTAGGGCCCTGCAGAAAAGGCAGCTGACCTGGGACTTTCATGCAAGTGGTTCCCAGCAGAGGGAGCCGTGCCCAGGTGATGCCCAGCAGATGGGGCTGGGTTATGAGCACCTGAGATACACTCCCTGAATTCTCCTAGGAAAAATTATGGGAAGACTTTGTAGAGAATGGGAAGTCCTGCCTCAGCAGATCGGAGCGAGAGGCAGGAAAACGGGGACTGGTGTTAGGGTGTCACCATGGGTCCCCTAGTCTGATGTGACCAAACCAGGATAGTGTAGTAGATGCTGTTGGCACTCAGCCTGCAGGCATACTGGCCCCTGGTCCCAGGCCAGCACCTGCCTGAGAGCTTCCTCGGCCTGCTGGGGCCTGCTCTGTAGATGACCACGGCCAGCAGGAGGTGCCAGGGAGTGAATGCCAGGGACTGATGGGAGTATAAATGCCTCAGCTCCCACACCTCAGGTAGATGTTTAATACTCCTAATACCCCCCAGTCGGGTAAGCTCTAATTTCTCATCCTAGTAACTAGCCTGATTACACATCTTTGGCAGGGCTTCTTTTCCTTCTCTGTCTCCCTGGTCCACTCCTTTACCGGTGTTTACTGGAATCCTATCCCAAACAAATGACTTGCATTTGAATCCTTTTTTTTTTTTTTTTAAGATTTTATTTATTTATTTGAGATAGAGTGAGACAGAGAGAGAGAGTGAGAGAGCACAAGCAGGGGGGTGGGGTAGAGAGGGAAGCAGGCCCTCCATGGAGCAGGGAGCCCGATGCGGGGCTTGATGCCAGGACCCTGAGACCATGACCTGAGCCAAAGGCAGAGGCTTAACGCCCTGAGCCACCCAGGCGCCCCTGTGACTGCTTCTTCAAATGAAATCTTATGTGAAAGATACATCAAGTAAGTTTAAAAAAATTTACAAAGCTGCTCTGGTTGAGAGCAGGGGGTGAGAGGAAGAGGGACACCCCTCGCTCCACTTGGGCCGTCCCCTGCCCCATCTCCCACTGGTCCTTGGGTACCACCTCCTGAGCCGGAGGTCTCTGCAGAGCCCAGGCTGACAAACAGCTTCAGGGATCAGCCAGTAGGGTGTAGGGCCCCAGAACCCAGGACCAGGACTGGGCCCCAGCAGCTGAGCCAGGAGCCATTCTGTCAGCACCGGGGAGAGAGGGGACCCCTCCCTCCCGTCTGCCCATGGGCTGAGGGGCTGAGGGCCACCCTTTCCAAGTTTACCTTAAACCAGGCGCTGACCCACAGGTCAAGAACAAGCCTCAGGGCTCTGCCCCAGCCACCCACTTCTCACTTCCTCTATGTCTGGGCCCTCTTGTAGCCCACTTGACACCTCTTCAGGACACCCTTCAAGGTGTGGGAAGATGGCAGCTGTGGGGCTGAGCAGAGATGAGGGGCCTGGGGGCCCAGGGGTAGGGGCTGGGTGTGAAAGGAGCTCGTCCCACCGGCCTCTGGCTCTTCTCCGGATGACAGTGGTTTCAAGCTGAGACTCTGATGCCCCCCTCCCCCTCATTTGTCTAATAAGGAAACCTTTTTGACCTAGCCTGTTAAAAGTCCCGGCTCTTCGTCTCATTACTGCCAAGACTCGCACTAAAGAGGCGAAAGCTGGCAGCCTTGGGCTCCCTTCAACTTGGCAACTGCCCCTCAGGGTCTGTGTCTCCAAGTCCCAGCCTCTCAATAGGGCTGTGTTTTCAATCCTGGTGAAACAAAGCGGGGTCTCCCCCCCTGGGCCTGAGCTCTTCATTCCCATCTTTCTGTGGGGGATTAAGAGGGGCTCTCTTGTTTTGGTGTCACTCTCCCTTTGAACCGCTGTGGCTTCATCGAGTTTCAGGCTCAGCTTCCTGCCAGGAAGTGGATTTACCTCGGATTTGTTGTTACTCTCTACACAGGAGGATGCCGAGGGAGAGGGCGAGCCAGTCCCCTTCTCCCCAGGCAACCCGCCAGGCTCCGGTCTTGCCCCCCAAAGGGTTCCAAGCCATCTCTTCCTCCCACAAAGGCAAAATTGGGGACTCTGCAGGGAGGGGAGCCCCAGGCTGCTCACTCATGGCTGGGGATGCCCACACTGATGAGAGCTACAGCCCACCCTCTGGGGCTGTAGCTCTCCACCTGTTCTTACTCTGGCCTCGAGAGTCCCAGAAAATTGGGTGAAAGAGATGTTTCCGGTGTGGAGCTAAGCTCACACAAGAGGACAGATCTCTTGAGTGCCAATCTAGGACCATTTCTACCTCACTACTTTTGAAATGTGTGTTTTGACCTTTATTTGCCATCAACAGAGTATTATAGGCAGAGGCCTTGGAGTGGGGGTTGGGAGAATGTGTGTAATGGAGGAAGGAGGATAAAGGTCATTTGATTTTTGGTACCCTGACACCCAGGCAAAAGAGAGATTTTTTTTTCCTGGAGGGGATGCTATTGTCTTTATCCCGGAAAAAGATTTCCTGGAAAAGATCAAGAGAAATATCAAAGTATGGTCAGGCTCATGTTACCTGTAGTATGTAGAAAGTGGTTGTCCACTGCCATCAAAATAATTTGTCTTATTAACAATCAGGGAAGGGTGAGCTGTGGCAATAAGAACCCACATGGGTCCGTATTTCTGGAAATCCTACTCAGGGGCACAGAGTAGTCCCCCGGAGAGTTTTCTAGATCTCAGGCAAGGGAAGCTCAAGAAAGGTAGTGATCTTGCCCAGGGAAAGAGACCATCTCTGGATCAGGACAGGTGTGTTTTGTTTTTTGGGTTTTTTAAAAGATATTATTTATTTATTTGGGGGGAAGGGGCTAGCGCACAAACAGGGGGTGGGGCAGAGGGAGAGGAAGAAACAGATTCCCTGCTGAGCAGGGAGCCTGACACAGGTCTCCATCCCAGGACCCCGAGATCACATCACGACCTGAGCTGAAGGCAGAAGCTTAACTGACTTGAGCCACCCAGGCGCCCTCAGGACAGGTGTTTTTTCTTGCTTGTCTTTTTTTTTTTTGGTCATGTACACTACCAGTTAAAAGAGAAAATTGCACTCCAAAACTGGGAGTGGAGAATCTGAGATGCGCTGAGATTAAAACAGGTGTGGAGTGTGAATGTGAGTCTGGGTGTGAGAGAGAGACAGAGACAGGGATGGGTCGAAGGGGAAGAAAGAAGCTCGGAACATTCACAGGAGAAGGATGGGCGGAGCTGCTGCATGTGAAGGGCAAACACTAAAAAAAGAAGCGTAGCCCAAGTGGATGAACGGAGGTAAAGGGAGCCCGCGGATGCTGCCAGCCAGGGCCTGGCCCTCCCCTGTGCACCGGGTCACGGGCCTGAAGGGTGCTGGCTGGGGCCCTGTCTGCCCTTCTCCTCACAAAGCCTGGGTTGTGCTCTTGGCAGGGCTGGGCGGCCCCGGTCTCTGAGGTCCTGGCTGGGGCTGCCTGCCCTGGGAGCCTCCTTGTGCCGCCAGAAGCCCCAGATTTGTCCAAGTGCCAGTACCTAATGAGGAGCTCGTTTGAATCCATGCAAGTATGAGGGAGCAAGGAGACATGCTAATTAAAGTGATTGCTGTTCTTTAATTAAGCAATAATTCCCCCAAAGAGGGCATTATCATGCAAATAGAGCCCTCTTGGGTGAGGTAAGGGCTTTGGACAACAGCTGAGGTCTGTTAATAAGGCCCCTGAGTATTGGAGGGCAGGGATCCAGAATGCCCCATTGAGCTGGGTGGTAGAACAAGGGAAATAATCACGGCCCGCAGCCCGCAGCCCTGCAGCCCCGCGCCGCCTTTTGTCTCTCCAGGCTGTGGCTGCCGAGCTGTGGGAGGCAGGGACCCTCCTCTCCTCCCCGTGCCTTCTGCCCAAGAGAGTCTTTCAGAGCTGTGTGGGGTGGAGAGGTTTGTAGGACAGTGTCTAGTTTGGCCCTTTGTACGATCAATGCCCCATTATCAGAGCATCAGCTCAGAAGGGGCGGAATGAGGTGGGAGCGGGGCTCCTCCGTGCTCATACACATAGAAGAAACTACAAACCGTCGAGCCTCATTCAGCTTCTGGAATGCGTTGGAAAGCACACCGAAATCACTCCAGCATCTGGGGGTGGGGGGACCACGGCTGAGCTGCCTCCCTCTCCAAGACCCAGTTTCCTGGGTCGCTGGTCACTGATTTACCCAGTTATCCTGTGGGTATGTGCATGTGAGTGAAAGCACGAGGCACGGGGCCTGCCATCTGACTTGGGGGTCTCAACCTGGGCTGACCTGCCCCAGAGCAAGGCTGCCGGATAAAAACAAGCGGTTGTATTTTTATTCGCTAAATCTGATAACCTCATCCCTGGGGACCTTGGCAATATCTAGAGATATTTTGCATTGTCACGACCGGAGGAATAAGTGTTACTGGCATCTGGTGGAGAGAGGTCAGGGTTAGTGCTAAATGTCCTACCGGACCCAGGCCAGCCCTCCCGCCACCCCTGAAGAATTATCTAGTCCGAAATATCCCGTCGTGCTCAGGTTGAGAAACAGAACTCAATAAATCTGAGTTCAGTGAAAAACTGAGTAAGGAGATGGTACATTTTCTGGAGCAAGAGCTTAGCAGTGTGGTTATAAAAACTCCCCCAGGATGAACGCTTGGAGACATTTCTCTCTTCTCAAAAGGCAGCGTTTGGACAAAGATTGTGTTTGTAAAATACTGAACGGACAAACTAAGTGCTACGGGCTGGAGCTGGGAGCCTCGTTCAAGGACCAGGACCAAAGAAATGGGTTCTGGAAGCCGGGTTCCTCAGAGACCACACAAAGCCAGCTCTGAGGTAAGAGCAAGGTACGCCTTCATGAGACCAGAGCCTGGAAAGAGGCCCCAGGACCCAGCCTGAGGGCAGAACGAAGCAGCCAAGAGCAGGTGTCGCTGACCTAGATCTGGAAGCAAGAACTTGACGTTGACGGTAACAGTAATAGCAGGGCTCACGCTTATATTGAGCTTACCGTTCTAATTGTCACCACAGCCCGGGGCGGGGTACGATTATGATCCCTGTTTTGCAGACACAGAAATGAAAGCACATACCCAGGGCCACAAGACTGCTAACTAAGCGCCAGGATTTCCGAGAGGCTAGCACAGCCAGGCAGCGAAGTCGGCAGGGAGACTGTCTCGGTGGTCGCAGATCTCGAGGACTCTTCAGTGGACTGTGTGGAACTGAGGCCCCTCAGCAAAGTGCCTGGTGGGCCCCGAGCTGTGCCTGCATGGGGTGGGGGAGGGGCTCTGGGTCCCCTGGCGGGCTGTTGGAAGGCAAAGGCGAGGAGGGGGAAGCAGTCACCAAACCTGGTTTTGACCCCATCATCCTCCCGACCGCCTAGACGGCTTTCCTAACTTCTGGGGCCCGAGCCTGGGAGGTTGACTGGTGCTTCTAGAACTGCCTTCCTAATGGCCTGTGTCTCAGGTGGAGCTTATGCCCTGCCGTGGGGGAGAAAAAGGCGGAAAGTCAACAAACCAGGCAATGCAGCTAAGGGAAGATCAAGCCTCTTGCTCCCAGAAATCTTGGAGCCCTTTCAATTTTGTGTTCACTCCCTGCAAAATAAATGTTTTGTGTTACAAGGAGACAGAGATAGTATCTCATCGGCCCTATAGTTTAGCACGGCCGCCTCTGCCCACGGCTTGCTTGACGTTTGGTGGGGGGGGGGTGGGGGGAGGAGCATAGAGAAAAACAGGCCCAGGTTCTGTTTGCAAAACATTTTCATCAGTCAAAAGCTGTCAGGGTTGCAAATATTAAATAAACCCTGATTCACGGAGACATATACCTTGCTTGGCTTTGCTGATCGGCTGGGTAACAGACAGAAATTACGTTACTGTGAAAAGTGACAGCTCTAACATTCTGCAGACTTCTCAAGACGGCTCTGGCTTTTTCTGAACAAAGAACAATCCACAAAACGCCCATGGTTTGCAATGCATAGGAGACTGCTTACAGGATCACAGACTCAGGCACTCTCCTTGGTCAAAGGGGATGGGGTGAGATCATTCATTTAATGGCCTTCCACCTCCAGGTGGGGCTGGCTGGCCTGGGAGGTCTTCTGCCAGTGGATTTAGTGAGAGTGTGGCCCAAGCCTCGGGCCCTTACCGTGAGTTCCCTAAGGGCCAGCCCCGTTTTTTCCATTGCAGAATTTATAAGTGGGTTTGAAATGAGAGCATAGTGTTGCTTTGCCAGGAACAAAGGTTTTCAGTGTATTCCAGTCACTAACCTAAGACACCATAATGTAAGCCAGGCTCCCCTCTCCCCAACTCTAGCCAGTCCTGAAGTAAAAGTTCATCCAAGAACAATAATAGTAATAGTATAGCCAACACTTACACTGGGCTTGCTACGTGCGAGGCATTGTCCTAATGCTCACAAAACCAGGAGGGAGGGACTATTACTACCATCATTTTGCAGTGAGAACTTTGCTGTTTTCCTTATTCTAAAGTCAGGCGAGGCTCTCGCCTCATCTCTTACTTTCTCTTTGGATCCCCAGGTTGTCCCCTTCATTCTGCATGAGAACAATGTCTTCTACCAGCTTTGAAACAGTTCAACCCGGCTCTCTCTGCGGTTCTTTTCCCAGAACCATTTCTCTCTTGCTTTGTAAACCCATAACCTCCGTGGACACCATGGCGAACCAGCATCTACGCCACGACAAACCAGTGTCACACAGCTCACTTTACATGGCTTCCTCTCTGTCGCAGAGACGCCTTTGCGTGAGAGTCACGCGTGTGGCTTGTGAAGCGCGTGTGGTGGGATTCGAACCCAGCTCTGTTCTCTCCAGTTGTGCCACCTTGGGCCAGTCACTCAGTCTCTCTGAACTTTGGTTTCTGCGCCTATAACGTAGGAATGAGAATGCCTCTCTCACAGGAGTGTTAAATGAGTGCTTGTAGACAATGCTCCAAACTCTACGCCTGGCACTGGATAAGAGACTACGTAAGTGCCTGTTTTATTTCATCAAAAAAGACTAAGTATCTCAAGAGCTGAGACACTGTCATGTCCTTCCGCAGGCAAGCCAGAGATGGACAAAGAGAAAAAGCCTGAGAAGCATTTGTTGACTTGCTTGGGTCTTTGGTGGCTCAAAAAAAAAAAAAAAAAAAAAAGGCCAGGCAGATATATACTGACCTGTCCCACGGAAGCAGCAAAGCAGGAGGCAGACATGAAGAAGGGTAGAAACATTATGTTTCGCCTGATGATATCTTGTGCGTGCTTAGTAAACATCATGGAATACATGTATTATACTTAAAAATCGGCAACATCAGCCTTGAGAACCGAGGCAGCGTCAGCATTGTAAAGGTAGCGAGAGAAGCAGAGGAATCGAGAGAAGAGGGATGGTGATCTCGTTTGCCTCCTTCGTGACTTTGGCTCATTTTTCCAAGAGCCTGTTCTGTTCCAACCTTCTGAGCCGTCTCCGGGGCGGCCTTAGGGCGGAAATCCGCCCAGACCCAGGCACTAGAGGAAAACAAAGGGTTGCCTCTCCAAACCGGGGGCTCCAGCCGTGGAGCGAGAAGCCAGGGAATGACCATCTCTCTTTCCTCCGCAGACAGATCGGACGGCTCACAGGCGGGAGTCTAGACGGGCTGACCGTCTCGGAGAGGTCCTGAAATGGTTCCCGTGTTAGAGGACTACCCAGCCAGGCTTCCCGCTCCAGAAGGGGCCCTCCGGGTGACGACGTGCCGTGCCTCCCAGTCAGGAGTCTAAGAGGCTGACTTGTGAGAGAGAGGGAGGTAAATCTGGTCTTTTGCAGAGAGGAGCAAGCTGTCTCTGAGCCATCCTCCATGCGTGGAGGCAAGGGACAGGGCCTGATGAGCTTAAGAGGGCACCGTGTATCCCCAAGGTCATGGCCCCGGATGGTCAGTAAAAAAGAAAAGGATCTCACCATGGAAAAAAGTCTGAGTCTCAACGTTTTGTATTGGGTTTGGTTTATTTTGAGTTTCAGTCTCCGAGCCCCCATCTCCGTTCCTTCCAGCTCCAGAAAGGCCTCTGCCCTCCCCCTCGGGCATTTGTGAAGAATGTTAAGCAGGGGCAGCTCCTCGGGCCCAGTCCTTTCATCAAGGTGGAAGCCCTTTGTGAAGGGGCCCAAGAGACGCTGGGCGGCAGTGGGGGCTAATTGGCTCAGTGTTGAGCTTTTGACAAATCCTGAAATGAATACAACAGAGGAGCTGGGGAAAGAGGTGTTCCTGAGTGCAGGTGGGGGTCTGAGGAGAATGGAAGGGGCCTGTGAATGGACTCTTCGACAGGTTTTCCCATGCTCCCTCCCAGCCCGGGACCAGGTCAGGGAAGGTGGCTAACATCAGCCTCCCTCCTCCCCCGCTTGTCACCAGGGAGCCCTGCAATCCGAAAGGTGGAGGAGACAGAAGGTACCCCCCAATCCAAAATATCTCCCTAGGGATCTATCTGCTGCAGTATCCAAAAGTCTACACCTTGGGGGCCGTTCCCTAATGATGCAGCTGCTGTTAGTTACTGACACCGGTCAATGAGTTCCCTCAAGCCTGGCAGGCCGGAAACATGCTGGTAAGCACCCCCGGCCAGTTTGCATCTCCAACCTGGAGAAATCTGGAGAAAACCCTTCTCCTTCTTCCGTTGCCTTCCCTCCATTCACTGTCCCTTTGCAAGGAGGCCTGAGGCAGTGAGCAACAATTTTCTGACCATAATGGCTCATCAGACAGTGGCAGAGCATTTGACTGCATAATGGCTCATCAGAGAGAGAGAGGGGGGTGGATTGGAAGGGGAGTGGAAATGGCTACTAATTTCAGTTGTTCTCAATCTCTGCTGCTCTATCCTAAGCCTCCACATTCAGGTGTCTAGCTCCCAGGTGCTCTCTCCCTCCTTGCTCTGCCTCCTTTTCTGGCATAATCATGGAGGTAAAGGCTGTATCCCAAGCTGCTGCGAGGAGACCCGCCAAAGCAGAAGCCACTAGCTTCTTTAGTCTGTTTGCTCTGCTCCAACAGGCCGGAGTTCCAGGTCTGCTTTCATGGTGTCCTCGCCCTGTGCAGCCCTTGTCCAGGATCTCTCAAGCTCCCAGACCCCTGATAAGGTGATACAGAGGACTGTTCAGAACCACTGTCTTAAGGGGTAGCAGCATGAATGCCTCTTATAAGTACATTTAAACTTCTTTTGTTGTTGTTAGTTTTCAAACAGTACAATAATGGTTTCTGGAGTAGAATTCAGTGATTCATCGCTTCCATACAACACCCAGTGCTCATCCCAACCAGCGCCCTCTTTAATCCCCATCCCCCATCTAGCCCACCCCCCTACCCACCTCCCGCCATCATCCCTCAGTTTCTTCTCTATAGTTATGAGTCACTTATGGCTTGTTTCCCTCTCTCCTTTTTTTCTTTCCCCTTCCCATATGTTCGTCTGTTTTCTTTCTTAAATTCCACATATGAGTGAGGTAATGCGGCATTTGTCTTCTCCTGTCTGATTTACTTCACTTAACATAATACACTGTAGTTCCATCCATGTCATGGCAAATGGCAAGACTTCGTTCTTCTTGATGGCTGAGTAATATTCCTGTGTGTGTGTGTGTGCCACATTTTCTTTATTCATTCATCAGTTGATGGACATTTGGGCTCTTTCCATAGTTTAGCTATTGTTGATAATGCTGCTATAAACATAGGGGTGCATGTAACCCTTTGAATCTGTATTTTTGTATCCTTAAGGTAAATACCTAGTAGTGCAATTCCTGGATGGCAGCGTAGTTCTATTTTTAACTTTTTGAGGAACCTCCCATACCGTTTTCCAGAATGGCTGCACCAGCTTGCATTCCCACCAACAGTGCAAGAGGGTTCCCGATAAGTGCTTTTAATTAACGAGAAGAAAACACTAGGTTACATAATGCAAAAGTGAGACGAAGAATAATGATTCATGAGATTTCCTTTTTAAACATATGTACATGTTTATTTTGTTAACAAGCACAATGAAATGCTTACCGGGTGCCAAGCTTGTCTGATTTTTACCAGTCTTCTAAATTCATGCCACTTATGAATAAATACCTATATGCTATTTACAGCAAGCATCGTCCTTATTACGAATCCATGAAAGACTCTAACACAAACCAACAACTCATGTGTGCTCCATCTTTCATTGCCCCTGTAACATGAGAGGTGCTCACAGCTAAAGCAATTAGAGACAACTTTGGTCTGTAGGAGAGGAATTCACGATGATTCCTACCACGATGATGATGATAAAAATAATAATAGTTCATCTTTATTCTTGATTATGTCCTTGTTTCTGGGCCAAGTTCTTTATAGGCATTACTTCCCATAACCCTCACCAAGTCTTTGCAAATGGTACTATTTCTGTTTCTCATTTTGGTGAGAAAACAGATGCACCAAGCATGTTAGGTGCAAGTTGGTTTTCATACCATTCTCTGCCACTGCTCTAAGGAGTATTTGCAATGGATACGGAACGGTGGTTGCCTCAAACCAGAGAATGGAAAGTCACGGCAGTCATTACATGGCATGCCTGTTCCGTGACACTAGCCTAGGGGCTGTTGGACACCTTCAATCCTCAAAACCAGCTGGCAACATGTTACATGGGTACTTGTGCTGATGAGAAGACTCACCCAGGTTCACACTGCTTACGGACAACAGGACTGATAAGAAGAGTTCCAGCACCTCCGGACGACAGGACTGATAAGAAGGGTTCCAGCACCTCCGGAGACTAGCCCAGTTAGAACCACCCTAGGTGTTAGGTATCAGGAAGGGGACTTAAAGCAAAACCTTCCAGCAGCTGCTAAGACATTATGTCAAAATCTTTGTGTTCCAATCCATGCTAGAGCTACAGACGGGCCAGAATTTGCTCTAACAACACCAGCCTCTTAGAGACCTTGGCATGATGTACCTCCTTTTTCCTCTTTTGAGAAGAAGGAGGGAAATTCTCCCGTAGAGAAAAAGTGATTGGCCTAAGTTCACACAGCAGAAGGAAGGATAAGGAGAGATCTGGGGATAAATTATACTGAACAGGTTTCCCAGTCTTTCCCAGTCTTTAGTTCAGTGCTCTTTCTACAAGACCATCCAGTCTCTAGTAACTCATTCGTTAGCTGCCCCCTCTGCAAATGTCCTCAGCCGGTCTTTTTCTTTTTACGTCTCAGACAGGGATGGACTCCTCTGCTGCACGCATGCAACAGAATGATATGGAAGATGGCATCCGTATCTGCTTAGCACCTGCCAGTCTTTCTTTTTCCTGTAAAATGATCTCCACGTTCTTCACTAGTGCAAAGAAGATGTGTAAAGTCATTTTTTCTCTCCTGGTGGGTCGGTAAATTAATCTAGCATCACAAACCCAGTCACAGAGTTAGGTGATGTGTGTGTAATGGGTTTAGGCAGTGAGTCTCCGGGGCTTAGGCTGTTCAGCATAAAAAAGGCCATAGAAATCTCCCTCTCTGTGAAATCCTCTTGCGCATAACTCAGGAAATGTGCAAGACAATGAGAATACAGTCAAACTATTGGAATTTCTTTTTGAAGAAAAAAAATATCTTGCAGGGGCAAACTGTTGATTACCAACACTGGTCATGGTAGGAGGGCTAGCTACCTTGCAGTTATCAGATGTAAAACTCTGAAGGCTTGGGGGAGGGTTGGGCCATTTAATAACATGTCAATATTAAATTACATCATAAATAATCAGAACTTCCTGCATATTTAACGGGAACTTTGTTGTATAAATTTGGAAATTATCCAAATAGAACAAGCGACTTCTGTTATTACTGACCCTCCCCCCCACCCTGGGGTTCAACATATTGTGGGGGTTTAGTTGTCGTTTTGAACTTTGGAACTCTTAGCAGAGAGTAAAAAGAAAGGCCCTAAACCAATTGACTTTTGATGGTCATTCTCCCTTCTCTTTGTCGGTTTTAAATGGATTAATGGTTTTCTTATGCAAATAAGATAAAATAAAATCCAAAACCAGGACCCAAAGCAAACATGTGAAGTCACTGTTAGTCGGAAAACCTTCAATAGACTAAGCCAGCTTGATAATGATACCCTTTGACCAATCTTGCTGTTGCCAAAAGGGACACTTCTTGATATTTGCCCCATCTATTAGATAATTTCTAGCCCAAGGATATTTTAGAGGCTTAAAACGTTAACGTGAGTTGGTGTCAATCCAGACAGTAAGATTCGAGTTTCTAACCTAAGATACAGATTAGTTATTATGATGACCCAAAGGATAAAGTCTCAAGGTCTTATTTACAATTCAAACCCTCCCTATATGGCTCCAATTGGCTGACTAACTTCATCTCCCACCGCTCCTTTGCTCTAAGCCCTGGGCCAAGCCCTATCTGGAGTCTTCTACCTGCAATCCTGCTTTCACAGGAAGGAGGAGAATGGACCCAATTTTTACTTCTTTCTGAGTCTTCACCAGTCTCTGAGCTTAGGTTAAGTTCTCTTTCCTTCCTTTTCTTTTTAAAGATTTTATTTATTAATTTAATTTAATATATTTATTTGAGAGAGAGCCAGAGCATGCAAGAGTAGGGGGAGGGGCAGAGGCAGAGGGAGAAGCAGGCTCCCTCCTGAGCACGGAGCCTGACTCGGGGCTCCATCCCTGGACCCTAGGATCGTGACCCGAGACAAAGGCAGATGCTTAACTGACTGAGCCACCCAGGCGCCCTACAAATACATATTTTTAGCCTCTCCCTCCTAACTCTATATAAAAGGGCACAGCACTGTATATGCCATTCTGCTTTGACATCTCGCTCCCTATTTTCCATTTCAGGACAGCTCCTAGAGTACTCGCTTTTATCCTCCCAGTTTTACTGTGATGTGATTGATAAACAACATTGTATAAGCTGAAGGTGCACAACATCATGATTTGATAGATGGATATATTGTGAAATAATCCCCACAATAAGTTAACATCTATCACCTCCCATAGTTATAATTTTTCTTCTCATGGTGAGAACATTTAAGATCTACTCTCTTAGCAGCTTTCAAATACACAACACGGTATTGTTCACTATAGTCCCCACGTTGTATGTTACTTCCATAGGACTTACTTAAAATCCCCCCTTCCCCCACCCGTCTCTGGTAACCACCAATCTGTTCTCTGTTTCTATTAGTTCTATTACCTAGATTCCAAACACAAGTGAGATCATCTGGCGTTTTTCTGTGTCTGGTTTATTTCATTAAGCAAGAAAGTCCATCCATGTTGCTGCAAATGGTAGAATCTGGAGTATTTTCCATAGCAACGCTCCAGAATGTCCCCCCCCCCACACCCCTTTTTTCCGGCTGCATACTACTCCATTGTGTGGCTGTAGTTCCTCATGATGGACATTCTGGTTGTCTTTAATCTGTCCTAAACAATGTTGCAGTGAATGGGCCTTTGCATGTAGCATTTTATATGAATGCAAGAGTATCGGGAGGATAAATTTTAAGACTGGAACTACTAGATCAGAGGGTCAAAGCATGTGAAATTTTCCTAAATGTCATCAAATTTTCTTCCCTGGAGGCTGTACCATTTATTCTCACCACCAGTGTATGGAAGTATGGCACAGGCATTAGTATCCCCATTCTATGTATGAGGAAACTGAGGCACAAAAAATATAAGGGGACGCCTGGGTGGCTCAGTCGGTTGAGCCGCTGTCTTCAGCTCAGGTCATGATCCCAGGGTCCTGAGATCGAGTCCCGCACTGGGCTCCTTGTCCAGCAGGGAACCTGCTTCTCTCTCTGCCTCTGCCTGCCACTCTGCCTGCTTGTGCTCTCTCTCTGACAAATAAATAAATAAAATCTTAAAAAAAAAAAAAGAAAGAAAAATATAAGATCATGTAGTTACTGCTCAGACAGGGACTCATACGTGTTCTGCTGCCTCCTACTCCTTCAGTGTTTATCATACTATTATCAGTGTTGTTACTTATTTTACATAGAGATAGGCCCAATCCTTCTAAGGCTTTATGAACACAAGTCCTGAAGTTCAGAGTCTCTCTAGAAAACAGAAATTGGGGCAATTAAGTCAGTGCCTGGTGAGAGTGTGGGAAAAGGGAAATGCAGTAGGAAAACTTGGGAAATAAATACAAGGTGACAGCTGGTCACTGAACAGATGCTCCTGTTTGGCCACCAGGGATGTCTCCGGATGAGGAGGACTAGAAAATCACGCCACTGGGTGGAGGAAGGGAGAAGGAATGTGTTGAGCTCCTCCATGTCCTTCTCACATCTAGGGGGCAGACGCACCCACACTTCTGGTTGGGTCAGCAGACCTTCTCGGATGCTGGGGGAGTGAGATCCCAAGCTTTGCAGGCTCCAAGAACAGCAGGAAGAACCCCAAATGGGTCACTATGATAGATAAGGGTCCTAGAGACAGGTGAGGACAAGGGATCCTGAGGAAGTCCATAGATGTATTTAAATCTAGGCATTTTCTTTAATTTGGTAATTTATGCCAAAAATGTGCTCCATGAAAGTCTTTTAATGGACACATTTATTTGTAGTGATATTAATAGAGAGAAATATTCTTTATTGTTATCCTTGTACATTAATGGACAGTAATCAAGAGTCCAGCCTCTAGAGCCAGGATACGTGGGTCTGAACACAAGTTCTGACACTGAGTAGGGGTATGCTCCTGGTCAGGACACCTCATGTTGCTCGGCCTCAAGTTCTCTCATTTGTAATACGGGACTCATGCTTAAAATAATACTTGGCATAACAAGTGTTATATAAGCATTAACTATTATTATTATTATTATAAGATCTAACTTTTATTCAGTGTTTGCTATTGCCACGCACTATTTACATGTTTTACCTCAGTTAATCTCTCTAGCAATCCTATGAAAGGAGGTCATATTATCAACCCTCCAAGAGGTATCAATATCATCTCACTTTCAGAAATGACGAGAAGAAGACTCCAAGAGTTTAAATAACTTGACCAAGTCCAATGAGGTGGAGTCAGAATTTGATGTAGGTTGGCTTGACTCTACTCAGTCTATCATATTACTCTTAGAGAACCAGTTTTAACATTTATTTTGAATTATAAAAGCACCCAATTCAGGCCTAAAAGTAATGAAATCTACATCCGTGTCACTTAAGCATCTGTCAACCTTCTATTCATTGTGGGCGTGGGCACTTGGCTCATGGTATTTCTCTTAACGTTTCTCTCGGTCTCGTCACTGTCTCCCCATCTCCTCAGCCCTGATCCCATAAATTAGGTTAACCTGAAATCTCTACACCACTTCCTCCACCAGCATCCATTAGCCTCCTAGACCTAATCATTACCCAGAACTGTTCCACTTTGGAAACGGTGATCATAACCAAAGACCTGGTGGATTTTTCACTCCTCAATCCTGTAACAACTGCTCTTTAACCAGAGAAATATCCTTTTCTTTTGACATCTTATTTTAGTTTATCATTCCTTTCTAGCTCACACTGTGGATCCTAGGATTGATGATTTAAATTACTTTCTTACCAATATCCTGCATTATCCTCCTTTTCACACATCACCCAGCAAAGCTCCAAATTTGGATCAGAGTTAGCTTTTCCCTTTACACTTGAGTGGTTACACTTTGATAGAGAAAATCAAACCATCATGCACATGCTTCCACTACGAATTCATGATCCCCAACCTCAGCCAGGCTCTCAGCATCACTCCTTACTCCTGCGATTGATTTTCAGCTTTCAATTTTCACCTCTCATTTTTCCTAATGGCTATTCCAAACCCTCACCACCTTCCTCAAGCATCTTCTTTATGTTACACACCTTGAATTCAGTAAGCAACATTCCCTCCAAATTCATCAGGATAACTGAGGGCTTTAGATACTGGAGTTTTAAAGCTTGGCCACAACTTTAGAGGTTTCCATAGTCTTCCTGAGGGGATCACTTCTACTTTCACAGCATAAATATACTCCGTGCTGATGACTTTCAAGTTTATATCTCCAGCTTAGACTTATCAATCTTGTGGACACCTGTCCATGGAGGTTCCACAAGGACCTCAAATTCAGAAGGCTCAAAATTGAACACACCATTGTTTCCTTAAAACCTGTATCTCATGTAGGACATTACAATCTTCCCAGGCACCATGGGGTAGGGGGCATGACCACCATCCCCTCAAGCTAGGAGGCTGATGTCATCCTTGAGTTCCCTCTCTTCTTCACTTTCCACATGCAGTTTTCAAGTCCTGCCAAGCTTTCTTCTTGTTTATGGAATCTCCCCTCTCTTCTCTGTTATTCTCTTCTCTCTTATTTTATTGTGGTCCTAGTGCAGTCTCTTGATCCAACTGGACAGTTGGATGGCTTCTGAAGCTTCCCAATTTTTTTATCTCAGACTTGGCTCCCTCATTCTGTCCTCATCACTGCTGCTAGCTAGATGATGTTTCTAAACAAAAACCTGATCATATCCACTCCCACTTAAGATCTTGTACTGAATCCCTATTGCCTACAGAATAAAGTCCCATCTTCTCGGCACGACATGCATGGCCCTCTGTGATGTGGCTTTAGCTTCATTCTGCAGTGCTTTCATTTACCAATCCCTACATAGCGCCTTAAACTTCAACCACAGGGTAGAGTCTGCAGTTCCTGTGGGCTGCCTTGCTTCTCACTTCTATACCTTTATTCATCATGCCCCCTCTGTCAAGATGCCCTTCTACTCCCTCACCTTTACCTGGCTAGCTCCTACTATCTTTTAAGACTTAGTTCATGGGTCAGTTTTTTTCTGGAAGCCTTTTTTTTTTTTTTAAGATTTTATTTTATTTAGACTTTATTTATTTACTTATTTGACAGGCAGATCACAAGTAGGCAGAAAGGCAGGCAGAGAGAGAGGGGGAAGCAGGCTCCCCGCTGAGCAGAGAGCCTGATGTGGGGCTCGATCCTAGGACCCTGAGATCATGATCTGAGCTAAAGGCAGAGGCTTTAACCCACTAAGCCACCCAGGTGCCCCTGGAAGCCTTTCTTTCTTTCTTTTTTTTTTTTAATAAATCTTTTTTTTAAATATTTTATTTATTTATTTCACAGACAGAGATCACAAATAGGTAGAGAGGCAGGCGGGGGGTGGGGAGCAAGCTCCCCGCCAAACAGAGAGCCTGATGCGGGGCTCGATCCCAGGACCCTGGGATCATGACCTGAGCCGAAGGCAGAGGGTTTAACCCACTGAGCCACCCAGGTGCCCCTGGAAGCCTTTCTTGACAAGCCACCTTCCCCTTCCCCCGAACTCCAGGCAGTATTAGCAACACTGCTTTTGGCTCCCACAGCTCCCCGTTGATTGCACTGAAGACATCTCAGCATACTTACCCATTTATGTGTCTGGATCACAATTACCTGGCGAGCTCTTTGAACCTTGGGGCTATGTCATATTTCTCTATATACCTCTTTGCCTAGCAGGGGCATAGAGTAAGTGCCCGATAAGTATTTTTTTTTATTTCTTTTTAAAGATTTTATTTATTTATTTGACACACAGAGAGATCACAAGTAGGCAGAGAGGCAGGCAGAGAGAGAGGAGGAAGCAGGCTCCCTGCTGAGCAGAGAGCCCAATGTGGGGCTCGATCCCAGGACCCTGAGATCATGACCTGAACTGAAGGCAGAGGCTTAACCCACTGAGCCACCCAGGCACCCCCCGATAAGTATTTTTAAAGTAAATGTTGAACAAATAAATGCATGACCCATTAATGAAATACTATTTTATATATGATTTGATTTTTCCACTTTATGAACAAGGCAGAAGGAGAGGAATCAGTATCAATAAACATTATTTTTTACAATAAAGAGTATCAACTAGAGGCATAGTGATAGTCAAATGGCACAGTGAGATGGGGGTACCCAGAGAGGAACCAGGAAGTGTTTACAGTGTAAGCCTGTGGTGATGGACAGCTAGGATTCCTACAGAGTAGCCACAGGACACCTGCAAGACTTCCATCCTTAGACATACAAAACTCTTTCGGTTAAACCCTCAGTGGTTATAAGTTTTATTTGCTGAATGAGAAATCACTTAATATACCTTAAGTTAAAAACATACAGATTTGTGATGGAAGTAAAAAACGGGACAATGGAAAGCAAACTAGAGTTGCCGATCATTCACCCCGCCCCTCCCCTGACTTCTTAGAATCTGATGGTTTCACAAAGACCTGGACATAGTAAGAGCAGAAGACTAAACTGTTTGTCCATCACCACTTTCAAAGCATTTCTTTGTGGAATTCAAGTAAGAAGGTAAGGGAGACTGGCATGTTTTTCTGAAGTTCAGTACTGAGTGTTTTTATTTTTATTTTTTTAAGTCAGCTCCACTCCCAGCGAAGAGCCCAACTAGGGGCTTGAACTCACATTCTGAGATTAAGACCTGAGCTGAGATCAAGAGTTGGTAGCTTAACAGACTCATCCACCCAGGCACCCCGGTAGTGAGGGTTTTTGAACTTCAGGTATCACTAGGACTTCTTTTGTAGTTAAAGTAATAATAAGTAATAATGGTGGTAAAAAGAAAAGAATAGAATGCTAGTTAAAGTTATTATAAAGAAGTCACCGTCCTCGAATGCCCAGTGAGATGCGGGTGCTTTTCACTAAGTATCATACTTAACGCTTCACAACAACCTTGACATAGAAATTATTTTTCTCTTTTTCTGTTTGAACAACTGAAGTTCAGCGAGATCAAAAACTTGAGGCAAGTCCAAAGGACGGCGTGGGGAGACTCTGGGACCAAAGGCTACGTTAGCTTCACCAGGTGACCCTGAGCCTCTCCTGGTCACTGAGCTTTGTTACCTGCTCGCGTGCATGTGAATGCAGGGCGGGATGAAGCTGTCTAAGGAACTAAACACTGAACGTGCTGGAAAGCCTCAGGAGCCACAAGCGGCGGGAAGCTGGAAGCAAAACTGCACAGACTAGGTAGAAGCCAAGAGAAGGGCTGGACTCGCGGGCTCCACGGAGAACTTAGGTGGCTGGGCGAGGGGCGGAGCGAGGGGCGGGGAATGGGCGGGGAATGGGCGGGCAAACAGGGGAGCGTGGAGACCATTCGCGGACCGGGCAGAAAAGCCGCCTCTCCGGGGGAAGCGAGGTGAGGACAGAGTGAGCGAAGGCATTGTGGAGTCTCTGTGAGTTGCTAAGGCAGCTCATCATCACCATCCTAAACCAAAGCAGAGACCGGACTCGACCTTCCTGGGCTGGCTTTCCCGTAGAGCAAGCAGGAAGGGGATTGGGAGAGGGTCCTGCACAGAGTGCCCCCCTGCCCCTTGGCAGATTGGTACGGCCCATCCCCCCGCCGCTGATCTGGCAGGCTGCGCGCGCACCCTCCGGCGGGGCGCGGGCCGGCGGGGCGCTGCGGCCTCTGCGGCCCGGTTCCCTCCTCCCGCTCCTCGCGTGCTCCTCGCTGGCCCCGCGCCCGCCGGTGACGCGCCCGCGCTCCTTGCCGGAGAGGAGCGCGGCCGCGGGGGCGCGCCCCGGTGGCTCCGCCCCCCCACCCGCTCCCTCCCCCGAGTCCCGGGTGACCGGCTCGCGCGGCTCGGTGCAAGGAGAGCGGGGACCCCGCGCCAGCCCGCCCCTGCGTCCCCGCCCCGGCGTGCGAGGCGCCGCGCCCTCCTGCTGCCCTGCTCTGTGCATGGAGGGGCCCGTTCGGATCGCAGCCGCCGCCGCCGTAGCCGCCGCCAGCGCGCGGGGGATGACCTGGGGGTGGCTTTCGGAGCCGGCTGCCGCGCAGGAGGTCCGGGGACTGAGGCTGCCCCGCCGAGAGGTGCGGGGGTGGGCCCGCCGCAGGATCGGAGGGAGGGGTGGTCCGGGGACCCCGGGCTTGGGGGCCACGCGGCTCGGGCGCGGGAGGTCCGCGGGAGGGCAGGCCGGCGCGCCCCAGAGGGCGTAGGGGTACCCGGCTGCTTGCGGGGTCTGGGAAGGGCAGCTCACGGATGCCCAGCGGGGGAGCTCCGGATCCTCGGGGACTTTGAGCCACCTCGTGGGAGGAGGCGGGATGAGGTGTCAGTAACACGCTTAAATCTCTTTGACGGTGATCCGCTGGGGCAGGTGAGATCCAGCATAGCCGGGAGTAAGGGGCGCCAGCACGTTTTCCCAAGGGAGCGGGATTCCTCGCCTCTCTCAACCTCCATCCCGCAGAGCGCCTGCGAGAGACAGTGATTTATGTGTAGGGAGAAGCAAGAGAAATTTCCTGCACAATGTATCTTTCCCTGCCTTCACAGACTCAGTGACTTCCCAGCCCCAGGGAGTGTATTTTTCCTTCTCCTCTGTAAAGCTTTCTGTGGATTGCATTATCATTTGCTAAATACATTACAGCTCGCTATTTATTTCGGTCTGCAGCTTACAGACCTTTGTTGCTTTCTCTCCACATCTAGGGATTTCAATAATAAATCACTGAGGAGGATAGATAGACTCTCTCGCCCTTGCCTTCATTGTTCTCCCTAACCCCACCAAATCAGGTGGAAGGCTTTCCAAAAGGAGCTCTTCTCCAGAATGCCTTCCTTTCCTGGTCAGGACTATCAGAGGGTGGCAGGTGCTTTAAGGTCAGGCTGCTTTCCAATTGAGGTCTAGAATTTAGGGAACACCATTCACAGAAAATGAGCCCCTATGTCCTAAAACAAACGCTGTGAGAAACAGAAAATTGAACCAAAAGCTAACATGAGATTCATTCTCAGGGCAGTGGCCAGCAAAAATGAAAGAGGCCGGTCGTGTTTCCATGCCTTACTGATACCATTACCCTCCGACTCCCAGCTGACCGCTTGACATACCTGAAGGGCAGTGTCAAGGAGGAAAAGGTAGGGAGGGGAGCTGAAAAATAAGTGGGTTTATTCTCAGCGCAATTCTAAGTGTTCTATGACATTTTATAGCTCATTTAAAATAAGTAGTCTACTTTAGCTGAAAATGGGGGGGCATTATTCAACTTTTAGGACAAGATGAAAGAAGAAATTTCTGGAAATTTAAAATTAGTGCTTAACTAGAAAGCATTCTTAGGAACCCAGAGAGGCACCAAATACTGTAGTTTCTGTTATGCACATGTTGAAATAAACTGCCTCATACTTTAAGTTATATGAGAAGGATGGAGAAAACCTGTTTCATTTTGTAAAGACGTGCCCTGGGTGTGTGCTTGGCAGTGGGTAGAGCAGAAACATTTATATTTCTATAAAAAACACACAAGTGTATATTGTTTAACTTTCATGCAAAAACTCGGATATAGTATTTGCAAATCTGTCTTTGTTTGAATAGTTTAGTCAACCAGGAAAATCAGTTACTAGAGGTACTGTGCTATTGTTTGTGTAGTAAGTCACTTGGGATGCTTTGATTGATTGCTATGGTTCTCATGAACCTCCTCTTCTGTGGAAAGTACTTAAACAGCTCTGACCCTCAAGCCGGGAAGTACAAAGAACCCTTAGGACTTGGAGCATACTGATCTAGCCTGTGTAGTTTGGTGTCTGAATCAGTCTTACCCTTTGCCTTCTTTTCAAGAAAGGAATTAAGTTCACTTAAAGATAGGACACCCCCCCCCCCAAAATCAGCAAGGTATATATAGAGATGGAGGCTTTGTGTGGGAATAGGAACGTCGGTCATGGGCCTCTGATCTAAGGAGGTCAGGTAAAATACGTTGACTAGTTCTCCTGCTTTTCTTTTTCCCACTTTGCCCTTATGCTGTCATAACTTTCTAGATGATTTCATTTATGGGTTTGTCAAGATAGACATTGAAGTAAAAATTTTCCTCTCTAGAAATGTTTCTTTTGCACAAATTTAGATCAAAAATTGGTGATTATGTCTGAGCGTATCCTGGGGAAATGATTTCAGGAGTTCAGCATTGTCTTAGTGAAATTAGGCTGGGGTAAGAAATTAAAAATAACTAATTGAAAAATTGGTTATTTATAACGTGTAATTACATTAGCTATGGCCTTGTAATTAGCATTTGTACTGTGCAGGAAAATATGTAAGACAGCACATCAGGAGAGCAGTTGAGTTGTCTACACAGGTAGTCTTTCTTTAGATATATGATCTTACTACTTAATAGGAACTAATTAGATTAGAAAGAGAATTTGGACTCTGGTTGCTAAATAGGTTGCTTTGAAGGACTTGATTTTATGGTGATTTTTTTGACGAGTGCTTTTTTTTCCCCCAGAAGTTTTATTAACTTGGATTGAATTAGAGAAGGTTTTATTGTTTTTATTCAAGATTTTATATTGCATCTAAACTTTCCATTTATTTATAAACATTCCATTTATACATTTTTATTGTGTATATGGCCCTCATTCACTTTTAAGGGACTGAGGAGGAGGGCTTTGATTCTTCTCAATTAAAATTGTAAGATCATATACAGAATATCCTTCGTGTCATTTTAAAAATATTGGATTACAATTATGTGAAAAACTGTTTTTTTTTTTTTTAATCCTTCAAGTTTTCCATCATTGTTTGTGCTCTTTCCCCCATTGTCAGGCTTAAAACATACAGTATCATTGTCATCTGTCCCCTGAATAATGGTCCTGAGGTGATATTATTAATGTGGCTTTTTAAAATCAAACTAATTATACTTGCCTAAAAGAGCCACATGTGTGTGATTCTAGCTGCCTGGTGCCTTTTGAGAGCCCGGGAGACAAGCTAGTGAATAGAGCTGAAAATTCATTCTGTATTTGATTAAATGGAACAGACTCGCTGCTCCTTACCCCAGCAGGGGCTATGAGATCTCTTGATCCCCGAAGCGGCTCCAGGACCCTGGGAATTCCATTAGCGAGCACCTGAGGAATTTCTGCCCTGCAGTGCCTTTTTTGTATGTGTGTATGTGTATGTGTGGAGAGGGAGTGGAGCTGAGTGGTGATGGGGCGGTGGAGGGAGGGGGGCGGAGAGAGGCTACATTGGAAGACTCCATATGTTAGCAGATCTAAAATCAAGGCATGACTTAACAGCTTATCTTGTAAGAGAAAAGCCCAACCCGAAGGCAGATTGCTAGTCAGGACTTTCCTCCAAGCAGGACTGCGTGGGGACGTGTTGCTAGCACTGAACAGAGTGCCACTCTAAGTACATAAAGTCGCTTCTCTGCTTTCCCTCCGAAGCACAAGCATATACACGTTGCAGCCTTGGTAAGTCTTCTCCGAATGATCTTTTGATAAATATGTAGAATTGTGTTACAGTTTGGTCTTGCCTGGAAGGGCCGATGTATTATTCTAATAACTTTTTAAACTGAGAGCAAAATCAGACTTTTATGGGAAGCCAGTTGCTTTACAGAGATGAAAGGCTCATTTGAATAGGCATATTTTAGTGTGCTCTTTTGTTTTTACATCATTTTATTGCATTCTTGTTACCTTGTTATAGAATTCAAATTCATGGGCGGTGTATGTTTCTTTCCTGCTGTCTTTTTGAGGGTTCTGATTTTAAGTATCTTTTAAGACATTGCTTTGCAGACTTGCTAGCAGCCACAAGCAAATGAAAATATATCTATCAAAAAGGTTCGTGTAAAATCTTTGGAGCAAAATTTTTGGAAACATGAGTGTGTCTTCCTCCCCTGCCCGCCACCCCCCCTCCCCACACACCCACAGCTGCCCCAAATAATTTTTGGATACAAACATTTTTCAGGATATTAGTCCAGTTTGTTGCTTGTGTACTTTTCCAGGAGGAGCAGTTCCGAATCTTGGATGGTATTGTTAATTGATTTTCATATTCTGAGAAGAATTAAACACGAATGTGAATTCCAGTGCCAGTTTTCAACTGATGCAGAATGCTGTAGCTTATTCGATGGTTAATTTGGTATATTTTGTTCCTGATGAAAATCATGTCATGTCACAGTGCTTTCCCCCCCTTCCAGCATGTAGTCCTCTCCCAAATTCTCACAATGCAGAGTGCTGGGAAAATAAAGAAGCCTTTTAGAGACCACGTTTAAGTCTTTCCCACCTTACTCCCGGGTATCCCTTTTCTAGTGCCGCCACACTGAAAGGACTCTTGAATGAGTTGGAGTAAACACTGAAGTCAGCAGTGTGTCTGTCTTGGTTCACAGTGGTTCAGACTCTTTTGCCGTGTGATATATTTTGATGGCCAGAGATCATAAAAAAAAAAAAACTACCCCAAAACACATTTTGTTCTGCTACATACCAGTTGGAATGTGCGTAGGACTTCAGTTCTGGACAGCCAGCAACGTGTCTTGCAGTCACAGAATGAAGGAATGGTGAAGTCCTTGTATCTGAATTCAGAGGGAAAGAAATAGTCGGGTTATAGGACTGAAATGAGATCTAGTCTGCTTTCTGTTTTGTTGCTTATAGCTGCCTGGTCGATTTTATTTTTAGATTACTGTCCAGAAACAGAAGAAAAAATTGACACATAAAGCTTGCTCTTCAGCTACATATTCATGTAAAGAGACTGGATCGCTGTTTTTTGTTTGTTTGTTTGTTTGTTTGTTTTGTGAGCCGGGGCAGTGAACTTGACCGAAGTCTTGGTTTCCTCATCTGTAAAATGGGAATAACAATAGTATCTCTTACCACTTGTGGGGACTCCATGGGATGATGAAAGTGAATTGCTTGGATATACCAAATCGACTCTGAGGGTTAGCTACTGTTACTTGTAGTAACTTTTCCCGTATACATTAGTCTATTACTCTGATTCTGTGTAGTTTCTTTGAAGTACTAACTAATAAGAAATTCTTGGAAGTTAGTACATACAACTATAGTTGTAGTGTGCTACCATTTTCTTAATTTTGCAGTTGAACTGAAATGTTACATTTTTCTAATGGATTGTATAACACAATACAATATTGCATTTTTCTAATTGATTGTATAATATAAGAATGTACATGAGTATACAGTTAATGTACACCGAGCAAACAGCTAGGCTTTACATATGCACATATGTGTGGTAACTATGACTATATATAACTATATAACTATAACTATGACCCAGATCAGGATCCAGAATATTTCTTTCACCTCGGAAGGTTCCTTGGTGCCCCTTCCCGGACCACCCTGCCTCCCCCAGCAGGCAGTTATTGTTCTAACTAGTCCCACCGGACATTAATTTGGGCTGTTCTCAAACTATATTTATAAAAATGGATTCATATGGTATATACTCTTTTATATCTGTTTTCCTACACTGCTCATTCATATGTGTTATTGTGTACGGTAGTAATTTGAGCTTTTTAAATTTTTAGAGCATCTTTGGTGTGTTTTGAAATTTGTAGTAGTCCGTTTTATCGGCACATTGGGTATGTGGCCACTGGGAAGAAAGAAAATAGCACTTCTTCCTAAATTATTTGACAATCAGATCCTAGTAGCTAGCTTAGAAAAATTACCATGACCTTATTTTTGTACCTAAAATTGCGTAAAAGTAGTATAATTATTCTTAGTCACAATTACATAAAGCAAATCCATGAATAACTGTGTGTTTTAGTTTTTAATATTTTGTTTAAGTTTTAATTTTTTTTTTTCCGAGAGAGGGTGTGTGTGAGTGGGGAGGGGGTGGGGCAGAGGGAAAGTAGAGCAAGAATCTTAAGCAGAGCTCAGGGCCTGACACAGGGCTCGAGCTCAAGACCTGGAGATCACTACATGAGCTAAAATGAGGAGTTGGACACTTAACGGACCGAGCCACCCAGGCGCCCCTTGTGTGTGTGTGTTATTAGAAGGGAAGGAAGAGACCCTCAAAGCAGAGAAGAAGGACCATCTAAGGTAGCTTATATCTTTCGTGCTTAGCATTTAATCCATAATCAATACTTAGAAATGTACAGAAGAAACAACTAGCCCAGCATTAGCGTGATGCTCTTTTAGAAGAGAACACAGCAACACAATGTTCTTTTGAAAAAGAAAAAGAAAAAAAAAAAACACCCAAAAGGAAAGAAAGTGGAGCTAAGACATTGTTATGCTACGGAAAAATTTTGAAGAACAGAACTGTACCCCCTTCAGGGAGAAGGTTTTGGCTTCCTCCTTGCTGTCAGACAATGCCTAGATGTTTAAAGTTTCTGTCCGTGTTGTTGGAATTCCCTCATGTGCTAAATAAAATTTATTTCACCTTAATAGTGAAACAAGGCTACGAGATGAGGTCACTGATTTAGAAGGCCACTCGTTTGTTTCTTAAATTTTGGAGGGGGTTGTAGTTGAGGTAAATAGCTTGTATTTCTCTTCTTGGAAATGTTGAGGGAGGATTTTCTGGATGTTCTGCTTGAACACAAGCCACTTCTCTCTCAGGAGACACTGTATTTTGCAGCTCTTGTGATTTTATTAAATCTTATGATTTCATACTCCTTGACACGAGGTCGTTCTTCACCCACAGCCATGTGCAGGGATGGATTCCCCTGGACTCCAGAGAGACAAGTTGTCCCCTTTTCTACTTACATCAGACCACCAGGGGCCCAGATTTCAGGGAGGTGGAGAGAGTTGAGATAGTGATCCGTGATTCATCTTTTGTCCTGTAGGGGCGCTCCAAAGATGCAGATTTTGGTTCAAAAGAAGGAAGAACTGTGACAAATAGGACTGCCTCAGGATAGAAAATGCTCTTTTGAGGGGACTTGAGCAACTCTTACTAGACACTTGCTGAGGACACTGTGGAAGCCATTTCTTCCTTGGGTGAGAGATTGAACTGCATGACTTCTAATGGCACTTGCAGTACTGAGATTCCATGAAATGGGCTTTTCTGAAGGAGTGATTTTATATAACCAATCCATGTGTAATCGTGGAGGGAGAAAAATACGTTACAAAGTCCCAAACAGCCACTGGGGAAATAAATTTTCTCAGACCAGCCCTAGTTTAAAGTTGAGGACTGCCTCTTCTTGTCAGCTCTTTTCATTCTAAATATAATTCTTCATTTAACACTAATAAGTAAATGTCAGATATTCTTTCTTACTTAAAGAGAAAATAGGGACTTTTCCAATATTCTAAGTATGTAAGTGTCAGAAACAGTAATGCTTTCAAAGGAGAGTAGTTGCTCCCTTTTTATGGAGGGGCACAATGAGAATTTCCTTGAGTCCCTCCACTGGCCGAGTTATTTCTTCACTCCTAAAACAAGTGTACAGTCAAAATGATTAAATATACATCTTTACTGTCTGTTGTCTCTCCTCCACCCTACTTCTCTATACTTGAATTTCAAAAGAGAGATAATTTGAGGAGGAAAGGCCGATACTAGTGACTTATCCCATCCATAAAACTGTATTTGGGACATTTTCTGAGGTCCATAGTTATTTAATCCAACCATGTACACATCTTATATCTGCAAATATATGTTAATAATATTTAATAATGGATATTTAGAATGATTGAAGGGAGTGTAGAATCCTGAGTCACCAAGATAGTATCTTCCCTATTTTATAAAGCAGAAAAGAATAGTAGATGGAGTTTTCATGGTTTTGTGTTTATGCACATGAACCTTCTGTGCCCTCTGTGGCTCTCAGCAGGTCTCTGTCCTCTCTTCTCTGTTGCTGCTACCTTTTACTCCTCCAGCATTCTTTTTTACAATTTCAGAGGGGAATGAGAGGAGATTCAGAATGTGAGACCAAAAAAAAAAAAAAAAAAAAAGTGATTCTGCATGGTAAGCACAGCTTCAAATAATGAAGATAATGCTTTAGATAAAAAGTAGTTAAATGTCACATTGTTATTGGAATTCATGCATGATGTTTTAGCAATTTTACTTTTTTCTTGAAAAAAATTCTTAAATTGTAAATGGATGAAGTTTTAAACAATTTTTTTTTTTTTAACATTTAAAATGTGTATTTCTCTTCTGTGCAACGTTTGGTGTCCAAAGAGCTGATTTCATGTCCTGTTTCTAAGATACTCGGCATTGCAAGTGTTTTCTTGGGTATCTGGGTACTAAAAAGTGCATTCTGGCTTCTGTCTCTTGCCAGGGAAATGCCTGACAGTTACTGACTTTTTATGGTATCAGAGTAAAAGTAATTCGTATTCTCTCTTTTACTATAATGGTGATATCTGTTCAGTGAGTGATTATACACACTGCCTGGTTGGAGGTAAATTTGACAAGGGGGACGAATGTCTAATGGATAAAATACTACTTTTATCAGGCCATGAAATTACTCTAGTGACATCAGAACTTGGCAGCCTCTTTTATTCCAATAAAAACAGAAATAGCATTGTAAGCTAGGGATAAGACATTTTTCTTGTCCATTTATTTTGGCTTATTTTCATGGTTTTGGTCTCAGGGTGTGCATATAACAAAATAACAACACAGTAACAGGCAATAAGAATTAGGGAGTGAAGGTAGTTTCAGCTGAAACAGACATGCTGTTTATCCGTCCTCTCGGTTTCAGTCATTTAAACTGTTCCTCTCAGGTTGGTGACTAGGCGAGCATCAGGGTGGGTAGGAGGAAGCCTCATCTGTTAAATGGAGTTAAACTTCATCATTTGGCTTGATAGGACCTCGCTTGCAGTACGTTGAAAAAGTTTGGTGATCGGCTTATAAAATTGTCACGTGTCTGGGTGTGATTACAAATGCGACAGTACAGTTTTGTAGAAAGGGTGCTGTTTAATCCTTTTTTATAATCACCAGTGTAAAATAACATCGTGTTACCAGTTAGTTCAATTTGATTGGATATAGTGTTTCCTCTTGCCTGTTTTACCCTGTTCACTCTTACTGTGAAATTAGATTTTTAGATGTTATGATTTTTTTAAAAGATTTATTTATTTGAGAGAGAGGGTGGGGTGGGGAGAGATGGGCAGAGAGGGAGGGAGAGGGAGAAGCAGACTCACACTGGGCGCAGAGCCCCTTGAGGGGCTCAGGCTCAGGACCCTGAGATTAGGATCCGAGCTGAAACCAAGAGGTGGACACTTACCAGACCACACACCCCAGGTGCCCCAGATGTTCCCATCATTCAATGACAGTGCCTATACCGGGTTTCAGTTTGGTGTCCCGGCATCTAAGCAGTAGGTCTGTTGACCCAGGGACTACTAAGCACTGAGAAGATACTTTCATCATGCTTGATAGGTCATTAGACTTCTGAGTAGAACCATACTAAAGTCTGACTGCTACGTTCTCTCCATGATTTAACTTGTGGGTTCACCTCACTGTGATCACCTTCTTAAACAAGCTCATTTTATTTCTCCATTAAATCTTTTATAGTAAGGAGAACTATAGTTCTGATGGGTTAAAGTATATTTCAGAGTTTTTTTTTTTTTTTAAAGATTTATTTATTTGAGAGAGGGAGAGAGAAAGCATGCACACACAGAAGGAGAGGGAGAAGCAGACTGCCTGCTGAGCAGGGAGCCCGATGCGGGGCTCGATCCCAGGACTCTGGAATCATTATCTGAGCCGAAGGCAGACGCTTAACTGACTGAGCCACCCAGGTGCCCCCAAACCTGCTTCTAAGTAGCTATTTTTACTTTACCTGTTTTTAAGTCATATTATAGTCCGATTAGAATGGTTCTGATCTCTTCGTCCGATCTTTTGATTCCTATTTACTGATAGTTGGGCATATTTTCTCTTTTAATGGTCAAATCCTTTTTGAGATTAAAATAAAAACATCAAAATCCTACCCTGCATTTCTAATTCCAAGCTCTAGTCATCTTTTTTTAGATTTGTGCTTTAGTTGGATTTCTCTTTTAAAAGAAATCGCAATACTCATGTTTTGATTGTAGACCTATATAGGTCTTTCATATAATTTTCATCATATGTTTTAGTGCTAATTTTTTTTTTTTAATCCCATGGCTAACTAAAGCCCATTTGAATCATTATAAGATGGGTTGTTAACTGTGGTCTCCTATTAGGCTAGCAAACACAGTTGTCATTATTTGTTACTTCTTTTGTGTTTGAAGATGCGTTTTAAAAGAGCTATTGTCATAGTGGTTAGGCCTTAAACTAATTTCACATTTGTTACTATGACAGCAGCCACAGTGGGGTTTTTAATCATATAATACAGCTTGTACAGAGATTGATATCAGCATCTGTGGCATCAAATACATTTTAGCTCTGGGATTTGACTACATACATCTTTCTGTTGTCAGTAGGGATTCTTGCAGCCAACTCCCAAAGTGGGTTTCTAAAAGTGGCCCTTCCAAGTCTGGGCTGTATCCCACCCCACAGGAAAATGGCATAAATTGTTATAAAGAAAAATTGTCAATGTTTTACTTATTTTGGGATCTCTCTTTGAGATAGCAGCTAATCGGAAAAGATAAGGACATGATTAACCCTGTAAGACAAAGATCAGATTCATGTTTTCTTAGCTAGCTGTGCTTAGATACAGAATACTTAATTAGTCATGATCACACTAAGGATAGGCACTACCTATCCAACAAACTCCTAAGGCCTTCAACACACAAGAAAGAAACTGAGTTTTGAGTTTTTCATTCATTTCTGGGTTGATGAAATTATTCTCCCCTTCATACTGAAATGTGAGTCATCTCCCAAAAAAATACTTCCACTTGACATTGGAAATGAAGTCCCCATTTACTTGTAAAAGTTCCTTCTAATTCACTGAGAAATACTAACCTCTTTTGTGTCTGATTTACCCGGAGTGAACGTAGGGCTGGTATACTGGGGCAGTTAACAGGAAGGAGCGTGGTGACGGAGGCCTGGCGGATTGCTTTTGCAGACCGGGAGTCTTGTCTCTTTGGGTGCCCTGCAGACGTGCAAGAATGGTGCCTCCAGAGGACTGGGAAAGCAAAGTACTGTTCCGTCTGGTGTTGCATGCACAGCACAAGTGGGTGTACCTGCCGCCCCCATCCCCCCTTGCTCACTTAGCTCTTTGCAGAGGAGTGGCCCGTCCCAGCAATGACTACACCGGTTTCATGGTTCTTTTTATTCCATACACAGAATAATTTTCTCCCGTCTCTGATGTCATCATTTCTTAAATAAATTTATACAGCCCTTTGTACGTGGCAGAGTGTTTTACAGTTTTGCTGTGTTTTTGCTCTTCTGCTTAAATATATGACGTAGTAAAATTTTCACGAGAATGGAAACCATGAATACAATACGTGATTGAGCATTAGTAACCGATACGAGAGTTTTAATGTGGCTCAGAGTTAGGTGATCTTTAAAATCTCTGGCATGTTGGGAAAGGAGGTTCTTTGAAACTGTAGTCTTTCTTTTTAAGCTTTAAGTGGGTTATAATTGCACACTTGTCTGTGCTTAGGAATAGAATAAAATACTTCTAAACTGGTTTTTTTTTTTTTTTCTCTTTGACATTTCTATGCCACAGACTCTGTGTTATACATTCTTTTGACCTAAGGGAAGTTACGGAAGTGAATTTTGCCTAAGGTGAAATTGATTCCCTGGCGTCTTGGATTTTTAAAGTCTTTCCTTTATAGAGGTCACTTTATTTTTATTTCTAGCCACAGGGATGCTTCTTTCTTTAGAGCAGGGACGTGTGTGCTTAGAAATTTTGTAATAGAATGTCCCAGGTGAACAAGAAGTTCGAAAGCCCTTTCCAAGTCTATGTAAAGTAAACAAAATAGCAAAGGGAGCTTTTTAGAAATAAATCTCATTTTATATTTGTGTCTTTGATTATGGAATGAAGATAAAATCTAAATTGATATGCTCTTTCTCTTAACAGTTACTCCATGATACCCTTGTATCCAAAACATGACGGGTGATATTCAGAGATAATTTAGTTGTTCGTTTCCTGGATATGTAGGAAAATGAATGCAAGCTTTACAGTTTTCAGTGAGCCTTTTAATGTTGCTTTGGTCCGTTATTGGTTATTTCCTTTTCATTTTGTATCAGTATGTCATGTTGGCTGAAACACATGTGAATGCTAAAGCATTTGGTCATAGCCAATTTGGGTCATTGCGGTGAAAATCAAACCAGTTGTTAGCTATTTAATGAAATGATTTAAAAGTGGCTTTGATGACCTGGTTGAGAAGGAAAGAAAGAAACATAGATATTCCTAAAGTCAAATCCTGCCCCTCCTCCTTCATTGGAGTGAAGAGGGAGCTTTAATAACCAACAGAGACCAGCTCCCAGTAAGAGGTGTGAGGCTGTTTATTTTCACTCTGGAGATGTATATACTACAGAAGGAAAACTCTGGCCTTGCTTAACCTAAGCAAGTCATTACTTATCTACGATCTGGCAAGCAATTTGATTAAAGTTGACAGAGCTCATATAATATCAGAACCAAGCCCTCTTAATGATTGATGAAACTTGCCTGTAAGTCTTTTTTTTTTTTAAAGGAGAAAAACTAAATAGGAACGCATACTTGTTCAGATCTCTAATTACCAAGTATAAGCCAAGTCTATAATGTAGTTTTGTCTGTAGTGATTAATAGGTATTCATTTGTATGTTTTTTTTTTTTAAGGTCATGATTAAATGGCTTCAAACTAATAATTTCATGTTAGCAGGTTAATTTGGCTTTTACATGATTCAATTCTTGAAATTTTGAAGTTCCTACTTCATATTTTTAACATCTTTTAAAGGTGGTTTTCTTTGTTGTTTCTTTGGTATTCTTTAGTGGTAGTTTTGATCAATTAAGAACTTTCCTCTTTGTTCTCTTATCAAATTGAGTTAGTTGAAAAAGTCTTCAGCTTTAATGTTAATTTTTTTCAACCCCTTGCTCTCTAACTGTATAAACATGGTTTGAACAATTATCATAGCATATTTGGGCTGGGAAGTGTTGTGGCTTATTTCTTCGCCGCATTTCTTATTCTCATTCCCAACAGATTGATAGCAAGTGTGACTTGAATGTGCCCAGTGGTCTTGGGATGCTTTAAACCAGGATTCTATGTACAGTGCTGAACCCAACTCATGAGGATCATTGTTTCATGTCCTTCATATGCTGCCTAGCAGACAGTCAGTACTGGACTGCCACACCCCTCCCCCACCCGTACACCTTGTTTTAAGTAAATTTAGCATGTGCAGTTTTCAGATTAATGAAGCAGTTGAATCGAGAGCGAATTAGTTTTCTGTAAATGGAATTTTCTTAACCTGGGAATTTTCAGGCTTTGTATCATCAGGGTTTGGAGGAGGGTAGGCTCAAGGTGTCAAAACCAGATTCCACTACAGTCTGGTGACACAACCTCCCTGTGCTTTAATTCTTCACCTGCATGATGGGAATGGATGAGAGCTTACCAGGCTGTTGGGCTATCTCATTTAATGTTCAGGTCCTGTGATCAGAGTACGGTAGGTTCTCCTGGAGGGTGAGAGCTGCTGCTCTGATAGAATGTGCTGTCCCTGAGATGAGGGTTTATAGTCAGAAAATAGGATGTTATTGTGACGTCACTGAATTAGACCGTTGAATCAAAATCAGATGAGTGGAGGTTAAATTCTGGGGAGCTACAGATGTGGGAATAAGCTAGAACTGATGATTTGTTTCTGTTTTTGGATTGGTTAGAACCTGGTGCATAGTGAAGATTAGAACCTGGTGTGTAGCAGAGAGCTAAGGGGGATCTTTTGGGTAAATTTCTGTGACTCTCCAGCATTTGACTTTCTTGTTCCATATATTTAATTTTGTAACTGTAATCTCCTCTTTCTCCTTTCTATCTCCCCAAACTCAATATAATCATATCAGTTTAATTGCCAGGAAAATAAAATTCGCTTTGTGAGAGATGTATTTCATACCTATCCTTATTGACATGTTCTGAGAAGAAAGGGCTACCTGTTCTTGGAACCCTCTGCTCACTTTTCTCTCGATGATTTTCCCAACAAGTGTTGTCATCTCTGGGAAATCCCAGTGCTTTCTAGAATTCTTATATGTGTACTGCATGAGCTTGAATCGTATGTCCTTTTACATTCTTTTCTTTTGGGCTTACATATGGTCAGAACAAATAAACCTTTCACTGGGATGGTTAAAGAACAGCAATAAAGTGCCATTCCCCAGTTGTTTCCAGAAAAGAAATAGGATAGACATGGAATCATCAGATGCAAATATTTGACTTGGAGGTGGGCCGATTATGCACACTGTTGTCAGCCCCACCCAGCAGCTCCCCTATGTTGTTTCTAGCTGGCCAGTGTGAGTCTGTTGCCCTCAAGTGACTGTTGCAAAGTCTGAGGGTTAGCAGTGGAGGGGGATCCAAAGAACTGGAGACATGAGTTGTAGAATCGGTTAAGTGTTGAGAATTCTATGTGTTTCTTCTACCCCACAGGTTGGCCTAAGTTTTGGTTTATCACTGGAATCCAGGTTTTCAGGGAAGCACAGTAATGTCTATCATGATACTGAGTGTGTTTGCTGGAGAAGACGTTGGGTCACAACTCTGCAAATGCACAGACTTTAAGATATTCCTTCTGGGGCCTATAACGTAGAGGATAAAGCTTGACTATATTGCATTTATAGAGTTTTCTTAGGGTAGTGGTCTTGGTGGCTGTGGAGGTAGGTAGCATTTATAGGATTCTTTTAACTGTTTTGACTTGGGGAACTGTGAATCTTGTGTTTGAAACTATAATTCTTGTCCTATCCCTCACCCCGACTCTCAGCTCAGATTTGTAGGGATGTGTGAGATCAAGGAAATAGCTGTGTTTTTGGTTAGTTAACAGAGTGTCTTAACTGAGATGATAATGGCTTGTATTTTTGCTAAAAAGGGGTCGAACTTGGATAATATATGACTTTTTCACAGGGAAAAATTCTCATAAACGAATGTTGATTAAATTATTTTTATTACTAATCTCAAGTATATACAAAATAAACTAGATGCAAAATTTTTAGAAAACTAAAATTTACAAAATAAATACATAACTACAAAACCAATATAATCGAAACATTAAAAGTCCTTGAAATTTTTTTAGATTATCAGTATTGTTTAATAGAGAAAGATAGTTATGCTTATTTTATATTTCTCTTGCCTATTTGATTTGGCTCTTTTGATTGAAGCACAATTAATATTTTTTTTCTTTTTTTAAATAATGACCTTGTTTTTAACTACCGGCCTAATATTTTGTGGACAGTCACTTTGAAAGTACACTGTTCTGTGTGGTACTGGGAACTTTCAAACCCATTGAATGAAATGTGTGGGTGTATTAATACTTTTGGTTGATGAACCAGAGTAATATGTGATCTTTGTAAAAGTGTGTTCGTAAGGCGTAAGGCTGTGTCAGCCTTTGCTGTGTCACATGCTTTTCAAGTTTGTTGCACTTACGCTGCCATGAGCTAGAAGAGAATTCACATCTGCTTTTCTTCTCACTGATTCCAAAACTTTCTTTGTCCGCTGTATTCTGTAACATCACTTGACCTTCCCATGTCATGGACCTGATCCAAAAACACAAATGCCAGTTGGGCACTGGTATCTCGTGTCCCATCTTCATCGTCTGGCTGATGACCCACAGTAAGCCTATGGTAACTGAGCTACAGCAGGACAGAAACAGTGAAATTCATAAAAAATAATTTTCATGCCTCCAGCAACCCATCTGCAGATTAAAATGGAGAAAGAGAGCTAAAACCTGGTAGGCTTGAGAATCCCTCTGGAGTGAGAAGTGGCTGTGGATTCACACTGAAGTCAGTGGACATAAAAACAGATTTGTACTCAAGGCCTCTCTTTTATTCAGGAGGCTGTGTGTAGAAAGGGGTAAGCGTAGGCCTGGGGTTGCCCTGGGTTCACACGTTACCCCTGCCACTTATTAGCTGTGGGACTCTGGGCAGGTTATCAGAGCTTTCTTTACTGTTACCTCATTTGTAAAATGGCAACAATACCTATGTTTAGGATTGTTGTGAAGATCAGTAGAAGTACACGTAAAATCTTTTGCCTGTAAACTTAATAAATGGTAGTTGTTGTTACTCTTTGGAACAATTAATCTCTTAGGACAGCTGTTTGGTAAGATGTACAAATAGATGTATTTCCACGCAAACCACTTATTCCCTAGTGCCTGGTGGAATCAAGAGGCAGGGGTGTGGTGAAATATTGGAATTATTTGGCAAGGTTTTTTTAGGCTGCCCAAAGAGCCTGCCTCCTTATTACCATTTCCAAGGGACCTACCCTTACCCCTGGCAATGGACCATTGCTCTCTGGTGCTGGGGCAGGAAGACGACAAGAGTACTGACTGAAGCATTTGAGTCTTTCTCTGGTAACTCTGACTTAAATACTCGTACGGTCTTTTGAAATCCTAATTTTATAAATACTTATAAAGATGAACTTATTTATTTCTACAAACAAACCAGCAAGTTGGTTTGTCTGATATTGACAGGAAGTGTCTAATCTAACCCACGTGCATGTATAAATTAACATTGTGGCATTTGGCTTTTAAAATGTGCTTGTTTTCCTTAGGTATTTATTTACCAAATTCGGGACTTTAAAAAGTGTTATGAAAAGATGGGACAGATTGACTTGATAGTCTGGGGGTGGGGGTTAGGCAGCAAAGCAAGGTTTATTGAATGAGAGCAAAATGATAGCACAAAGCTTCCCAAGGAGGGAGGGGACCCAAGAGGGTTGCCCTTGATAATTTTATAAAACTATTTGTGGGTTGACCCAGTTAACTTGGCCAGTACTCTTTACGTATCTTTGAAATTCCTCCTTGAGAGTTATTTTTTAAATTTAATAATGCTTTATGTGGTAGGATTTTGTTTACATGACTTGCCCTTATAAAAATTCATACCACATTGCAGGAAACATGACTATGTACAATAGAAACCCAGATATTTTAGTCTGTAATGCCAGTCTCTGTCATTAATGTGTGAAGAGTCCATTATTTTAGCTACAAATCCTTGTAACAGTCTGAAAAGCAGAGACTTCCACTTACCCACCATTGGTCCTGTGCTTTCGGAACTTTCAAGATCATGGTGAATGCTTTGCAGACCCTACTGGGTCATTTCTGTGTGTGAGCAAAGTAAGAGTGCTTTTGGTGTTGTATGTGGTATCCTTTTCTGTTCAGGTTTAAAAGGACTTTTTGATAATGGCTGCTACTTAAACTCTTTTTTCTTTTGCCTGTGGCTTTTCTGTAATCCTGGGTCATGCCCTTTGTTCGTCATTTGGGTTAAGTACCTATTGAATTATATTAGTTATTGATTTAAAAAATTGCATAGTAAAACATAAGTAAATATGGGAGTTCGCTTCTATGGAAGACCAGATAAACTCAGTGAACAGGTCATAGACCATTAATGCTGATTCTCTTAAACTGTTGCTTAGTAATGTGAGGACCATTCTCATGTTATCTCTTTTGGCTTACTAGAATGTACATTAGTCATCTGCGAAATAACTTCGTAAGGCCCAGGGAACATTGCTGGGTTTCTCTCAATGTACATTTATCCCTTTATCAACATTTATTCAACACTCATTTTGTGCAAGAAACTTCCCAGGTGTTGGGTAGACTGTCGTGAACAAAACAGACATGGTTCATTTCCTTCAATCCAGGTCTGGGTGGGAATCATTTATGTGACTGGTAAATCTCCAGCCTCGTTCTTTTTTCCCACTGTATGAAGAGTCAGATGAAAATCAAATTCTGTACTTTGTCTTCTAGGACGCCTCCTTGGCTATAGTTTTAACCCAGGGGAGGTCAGACTACAGTGAAAATCAAAGCCATTCCTGAAGAAGGAAAGACGTTTTAAAAAGCATGGAGTTTTAGAGTAGCGTGTGAAGAGAGAGTCATGGGAATTTTTTTAGTTGAGCGTAGGGGTATCTGTGTCAGTTTCCTGCCTCTCAAATGCCAGTTTCCCAGCAAGGTCTATAAGTCTGGCCTATGTTGAAGAGGAATGTTTCTTTTCTCTTCTTCTTCTTTTTTCTTTTAAAGATTTTATTTATTTGTTTGATAGACAGAGATCACAAGTAGGCAGAGAGGCAGGCAAAGAGAGAGAGGGGGAAGCAGGCTTCCCACTGAGCAGGGAGCCCGATGCGGGGCCCGATCCTAGGACCCTGAGATCATGACCTGAGCCGAAGGTAGAGGCTTTAACTCACTGAGCCACCCAGGTGCCCCGAAGAGGAATGTTTCTACTGAAGAGTAAGGATTGCAGCCTGGGACCAGTTGAGGATCTTTGAGTGGCAGAAACCCGTCAATACCAGGAAGATTAAACATGCTGCTTTAGGGACATTTGTTGGTTGACATTTAAGATGAAAAGCTTCAGGATGTCTGTGTTTAATGGTCCTTTGGGGGCACAAGATTTAGCCTATTTTGAAACCAAGTGTATTGAGCTGTTGCAATACATATAATTACAATATATAATTATATAACTGAATATAACATATGATACATGATACTAATTAATATGTATAATACATGCATCTATAATATAACATACCCAAATGGATAATATGTAATATGTGTAATACCACATAATATTAAACATACTGATCTAAGACGGTGAAAACTTAGGTCTATTGATTAGTTGTGTGTCAACATTGATTTTCAGAGCAGTAGTTTATTTATTTATTTATTTATTTAAGATTTTATTTATTTATTTGACAGACAGAGATCTCAAGTAGGCAGAGAGAGAGAGGGAAGCAGCCTCTCCACTGAGCAGAGAGCCCGATGCGGGGCTCGATCCCAGGACCCCGAGACCATGACCTGAGCCGAAGGCAGAGGCTTAACCCACTGAGCCACCCAGGCTCCCGGGAGCAGCATAGTTTATAATGAATTTTTTATATTTGGAGTAACACGAGGAACGACCAACCAAAAAACATGCAGTAATGACTTCCTAAAGCCACATTTATTCTGAAACAGTGTTTTGCCTACCTGTTTGTTCTGTACTAATGAGACAGTGACCACAGATGACAGTCTTTAAATTTTTTTTTAAAAGTATTCTTACTTGGCAAATTGTGGGCAAGCTTACGTGGGACATGCAGGTGCTTTGCTTTAATTTTCAGTGTTCCTGGTTACTGACATCCAGATGTCTGGGAACCGCTGCTGTAGATTAAATCTAGCAAATTCTCAGTATGCAAGTTGTCCATCCTGGGATATGGCTTCTTCGGGGTTTCTCATGCTAGCTGTTTTGTCCATCTGTGAGATTTATGCTCGGGTGTTGATGATGCCTCATTATCAGGAAGGGTTCTCTTCCTTGCTGCAGCGTAAGTTGGCTTTTTAGCCTTCTCCAGCAGAAATGGAAATGCCTCACTTAGTGTTAAGTGCACCTTTATTGTTCCATGTGCTGAGGTCAGGAGGCAAGCACCTAAAAAATCTCGTTATATAAAGGCTGCTTTTTAGATGTTTTATTAGTACTGCTGTTGGTTATTTTAATTAGTAGTATGTTTTATGTGCGCCCTGAGGCTGTTCAGGCAAAGAATGTAATTCAAATAAACAAAATAATATCTGATGTTTTGGAACACCCACACGTGCCATCTGGGCCTTTACTCTTAAGGTGTACTTACTTAGGTTGGCAGGGAAGCTAGGAAGAGAAAAAGGAGAGGATTATGTAGTGTAATGAAATGTTTTAAACGTCCGTTCTTGGAAAGCTTGATGACCAAGTTTTTAGCTTGGTAATGCCATTTTCTACGTAAGCGGTGGTTCCTTTTTTTAGGGTAAATATGAAGTTTGCATGAGAAGACCTGTCTTTTCCATTGTTTGGCACGTTGCTCACACCTTTTACCTCTTTCTGACTGTTTCTGGGGACCTGCGAGTACCTGAGAGATAATTGGACTGTCACATGGTGGACGGTGCTTTCACAATGCAAGAAAGTTTGCTAGGGTGATTTCCACAGGGTTTTTGTTTTGTTTTGTTTTGTTTTACTTTACTATAAAGTAAAGGGGCCACCTCTCCCAAGTTTTTACAATGAAATCGTAAACTAGTCTCACTTTTTTTTCTTTTTGACTTGGCTTTTTTTTTTTTTTTTGAGTTTACACAAATATTCTCTTTTCTGTTTGCAAACTGAAGTGAACTATATGCTTTTGACTTAATTTTGAGACCCGAAATTGTGTTGATTTTGGATACCTTTGCTGGATTTTCCTGCCATTCCCTCTTTCATTAAATATAGTCTTTTTGGAGTTTGCCAAAGATGAGGCAAAACTTGTGTAAGAGGTGCACCTGACCGTTTAAGTGTGTGTGTGTGTGTTTTTCCCCACCTAAACATAGCACTTGTAAAATGTTTGTCATAAAGCTGGAAAAAATTATGGAGGTTTTTTTCCTTCCTAAGCCACACTAAATTAGTAAATGTTCTACCTGACTGACATTCTCTAGGAAAAAGAAATATATCCATTTAGAACACTAACTTATTTTTTTAAAATATGTTTAACATATATGTTAATGTTAAAACATTTTATAACATTAAAAAAATACCATTTTTAAAATAAGGGCTACTGCCACTTTTTGAATCTTTTTTCTGCCTTAAAAACAGTTTTAAATGCTATTGTTTGTAGGTAACCCAAGAGTTAAAGATGTCAGAGACTTAGGAAATGAGATCATGGTGTCTCTATTGTCTTGTTCTACTTTATTTCCCCCCACCCTTCTTTTTTTCCCCCAGCTACCTTGAATATAAGTACACAGTACATTTTCTTTGTGTAAGTGAATGAGGAACTGCTTTTTTTGTGTTTTGGGGCTATAGATTCAACTGCACTCACAATCTGGCTTAGAAAATGGATCTAATGAAGAGATTTTAGAGTATTAAGCTGAGGCTACAACCCACAGCACTTTTTTTTTTTTTCCTTTTCAAAGATTTTATTTATTTGACAGAGAGATTGAGAGAGGGGACAAGCAGGGGGAGCAGCAGGCAGAGGGAGGAGCAGGCTTCCCACTGAACAAGGAGCCTAATGCAGGACTCAATCCCAGAACCCCGGGATCATGACCTGAGCTGAAGGCAGATGCTTAACAGACTGAGCCACCCAGGCATCCCAACCCATAGCTCTCTTAAAATTCCAAGACTCACATTAATTATGTCATTATGTAGAGAATGAAACTGTAATGCTGCTGTAAATCTTACCAAAAAACCGAAACAAAACAAGACAAAAACCTCCCCATGTTGTTCATAGAAGCCAATGATGACAAGTCTTTCCAGGAGGAGCCCCGCTACTAAGGTATATAGATGTAGCAACATACAAAATGTATTCTGCGGATGGAACGTGTGACTGGTATTGGATACATAGGAAATGTTGAGTATAATGTAATATAAAAGATTTTAAGAAATATGCCAGAACTTATATATCTTAGTTAGAGTCTGTAAGCTGTGTCTTCCATCTCACATTTTTGTTACTACACCAAGACACTGGGAACTAGTTATAGCACTGTAGGAAAATTCTTGGTGTTCTTAATTTGTTGGGAAATAGCCATTAATGAATACATTGGTTGATAATGTTGGAGTTAAGATACTGTAGTTTTGGGGACGCCTGGGTGGCTCAGTGAAAGCATCTGCCTTCGGCTCAGGTCATGATCCTGGCCAGGGTCCTGGGATCGAGCCCTGCTAGAGGGGAGCCTGCTTCTCCCTCTCCCCCTGCTTGTATTCTCTCTCTCTCTCTCTTTCTCTCAAGTAAATAAATAAAATCTTAAAGAAAGAAAGACACTGTGGTGTTAAAAATCAGGTGTGATTATAAGAACATATTAAGAATCTGAAAATAGTTAACAAAACAAAGGATTTTCAGGGAAGTAATGCACAGAGGAGTTATCAATGGGGTAAGTTTTTGTGTCTTCCAAGTTGGGCCAGTCTCCTGTGGTTTCCCCAGTAGTGTATCAGGTGCGTGCGTGCGTGTGTGTCACGTGTGTCAGTGTGTTCTTGAATGGTCTTGACCCTCCTGTTTCCTTTTGCCTCCTCGTAATGTCAAAACACAGGCACTGTTGTTTGCTACACACTCAGCCTAGCAGAGTTGTTCCCGCAGGCTTTGCATTTCTGGGAGATCCGCCGGACCTTCAGCTCTCCCAGCTGGATTAAAATGACTGGCGATGTTGTGCTGTGTTTGCAAAGATACCGTGATCTTAATTGATTTTTCCACTTTCTAGTCCACTGGGGCCTTGTATCTTGATCATTGCTTTGGCTCTAACTGCCTAGCAAAGTTTTCTGGGGTGCAGGTTTTCTTCTTATAGGCCAGTGCATATTTTTATATATCTAGAGACTTAACAGTCTGGGGTGATTAGGTATTGACTACACAGTCAACTCCGATTGACTTGTGTGTCCATTTGTGAGTGTGCCTGAAGAGCCCCAGGATCAGGGCACAGCCTCTCTTAGACTCTGTGAGAACTGCGATGGAAAGTGTGTCTGACCTAGTTCCCCTCACCAGCTGAACAGAAAGCATAGGCAGCTAGGAAATCCAGACTCCTTTAGTGATTTTATGCAGCCGTGGTTAAAGGCGGAATGAAGTTCTTCGAAACCTGGGTCACTCTGTCCCAGGTCTCTAGGAAGCTTCCAGCTGAGCAGGTAGCAGAGTATAGAAGTCATTGTGATGGCAGTCCTGTGCTCAGCCAGCATTGATTTCAATTTTTTTGCAGCATAGATTTTTTTCTTAGGTTTCTCATTTTTTCTTATTTTGCTTTCCCCCAAATGTTTGACTGTAAACATTAAAATCCATTGCATGGAAATGAATTTCTCCTTGAGGTTTTATTTCCTTGCTATTAAAATGAAATCCAAACTGAACCCCAGGGAGGGTGAGTCTTTTGGAACATCCAGGGAGAACTTTGTTTCATTTGGTAAGGTCTCAGCAATGCGCTGGACATAAAAACAGCTTTATTAAATTTATTACCTAACACTTATCTAGAGCCCCTTTTCAAATGTTTTCATATTCCATCCTGAATCCAAAAAAAAAAAAAAAAAAAAAAGTTAGCCAAATGTCTGTCTGGGTCTTTTTAAGATCAGTCTCTTCAAGTTTAACTAGTTCTTAGCAAACTTAAAGTCTAATGCTCTTAGCTAGCTTTTGTTTCATGGTTATCAAAACCCTGTTATTTTTTTTTCTTTCCCCGTAAAGCCAATGCCAGTGGCAACCTTGAAAAATCTACTGAGTGTTCACCTGTGGCAAGTGCTGCCTCTTCGGTGCCTGCAAAGTAATCCTCTTGAAACTTGGCTATATTTTGTCTTTTTAATAATCTCTGCCAAGTCGCTTTGTAGAATTTTGCTGTTTGTCTGCAGCTGTGTTTTAAAATACTCGTAATGCGCCCATCCAGCTCACGGTGGTTGCCAGAATTATCTTATCTCCGTGATTTTTGGTTTCCTGTGTTCTAGAAGCAGGAAGAAATAGTCTCTTTGAAAGATGGTGGAACAGGAACACTTGGCTTTTTTTTTGTTTGTTTTTCAAACACACACATATTGTGAATAGAACCTAACGGTGCACTTAGACCCCCTTCTCTTTTGGTGTGTAATTAGGACCACACTGACTCCTCGAGCCCCTCACTGTTGCCTTTTTCTGCTGGTGACCTCTGACCCCAGTGACCTTTCCTGGGGTTAGTCCTAGGCCCTTTTCATTGTGTTGGAGCCCAAGCGGCTCATGTGGAGTTGATTATTTCTTTGCTCATTTGGCCTTTTTGGTGCCCTAGCTCCCAGTCACTGCCATTTTTTCCTCTGCTTCTGACGGTCCACAGTGAAAGGAAATGCCTTCCGCAGGCAGCAGGACCCGTCTGTAGGCTCGGCTGACGCGACGGAGGCTGGGGGACGTGGGGGGGGAGGGTGTGAGGTCTGTCAGAGTCACTGGGAAGGAGGGTGCGGCCCTTCTGGGCATCAGCCGGACCCTTGGAAGAGCTGGGTGTCCCTGGCAGGGTTCCAGTCCTGGTGGAGCGGGGACGCCCCAGGTCCCGGATGTGGGCCTGGCTGTTCGATGGCCTCCAGCTCCGCGCCTGGAAGATTTATCTCTTCCTCCCACCGCCTCCCAGCTCCTTGGCAGGTCGGCGCATGCATCACTGTCACTGCACATGACTGACTGCTCTGAGGGAGTCTTTCCTTTCTGAAGGGAGGAGGATCACCCCCGTAGATGAACGAGCTGATGGGTCGCTGGCGTCTTTGTGGCACTTTGCCGCTTTGTCCTCACCCTCCTCCTGCCCCTACCCACTCCTGCAGTGAGATCACTGAGAGATGTGTGGCAGCTGTTTCTCTCCGTTTTCGAGGCCCCATGGGGACCCCGGAAGGACTGCTCGGATCAAAGGCTGGAGGGATCGCGAGGGAGTCAGCCGTTAGAGGGATGGGTCCGATTACCCCAAAGCGGGTGCTGTACCGATGAGTTACTCAACTCTCCGTCTGAAACTAATGATGTCCTACACGTTGGCTAATTGATTTAAATTAAAAAAAAAAAAAAAGGTAGATGCGTATGAAACTCAATGACATTTTGAAACTCATTTTTAAGAAATCTGAGGGTTCATCCCGAGTTCATCCCCCCTTTCTTCTTTGTTTTAAAAGGCTTTATTAATGGTATTGATCACGTGGATTGTTTTGAATGAGGTGTCGCTCTGCCTTCCAGCACGGTGGATTTTTTTTTTTTTTTCTTTTTTAGGATTCTTCCCTCCTGAAAAGGGAGCAAGAGTTTTGTCTGTTATTTTCCCTTCAACTCTCATAGAAGCACTTCAGACTTCTTTCTGCTGGCCTCCTTGATCTCTTTCTTAGAGTTCTACTTACGGTCAACTCAGCCCATTTTCTCTGTGCCTAAAGGACACACTCTCCATTCCCTGCCACTATCAAAATGGCGACGACAAACCATGGAAAGCCCTGCTGCTTTTCGTGTGTTTCCTGTACTAGGTGACCACATGTCCCGCACTCACTTGTCCAAGTAGAAATCTGGACAGCAGCCTTGTTCCTTTATTTAAGGTTGGAGCCGTGGGCAAACAAGTGGACGCTGATGTATTCCAAAGACGTCTGTCTCAGAGACCATTTCTTTCCCGGCCCGGATCATTCACTATCTAAGGCCTGTCAGTGCCACCTTTTAATAACATCCGGTAAATATGTCCATGTCTTAAAAAAATTTTTTTTTAACCTTTTAAGTCTATCCCCTGCTATTTCTCTAGTGCAGGCCCCCATCCTCTTTCCCCAGGGCCTTCTCACCTCCATTCCTCTTGTCAGCCATGCTCCACAAGGCAGCGTAAGTGATTTTTTCAAAGGCACAAGTCAGATCTTGTCCCTTGTCTGCTTAAAAGCCATTAATACTCCCCTCTCAGGATAAAAGCCAAATACCCTGACCTGATTTATATTGTTCCATATGCCGTAGCTTCTGCTTACCCGTGCCAATCCCCCCCTCCCTTTTTTCCCTCCTCTGCAGCCATACTCCCTTGCTCCTTCTAATTCTGGGCACACACAACTCCTTCCCTTTGGAGCACCACCTCCCCTTGCTCTTTCTCCCTCCCTTCCTCCCTCCTGCCCCCAGACTCATGCATTTACATTCACCTGATCAGTGTTTCCTTGAGAAGTCGTCTTCAACCTTCTCAGACCAGGTGAAATGACCCGTCTGTGTTTCCTGTAACACTTCTGCTTTCTTCAGTGGTTCATCCATCCCTCCCGTTAACTACTGTAATTCTGCATAACCTTTACTTCCTAAAAGCGTTGCTTCTTAGGGAAAACCATTTCCATGGATGTTGATGGGAAAAAATCATGATGGATTCCATCCTGATCCAAGATAGCCTGATCCAGGTAGCAAAACAAGTCAGCTGAGCAATAAAAACAAACTTGTAAACAAACAAGTTGTACAGGTGATAAACAGTATTTTGAGAGTAAATACAGAATGTTCTTAAATACAGTGCAGTGAAGTTACTGTGCTCAATCACGGAAGAGAAGGCTGGAGGCTGGTGGCTACTGGAGGAGGGCCTGGAGGAAGTCCTTGTCTCAAGATGGTGGAGAGGCAGGAAAATGACATTCAGACAGCATGGAGTGAGCTGCATTCATGCTGAACTGAAACAGAGTTACAGCCCAGAAAAACTCCTGAGGGCAAAATCAGGCTAAAGGGAGGTGCTCCCCAGTTTCCAGGACGGGACACAGAGAGCTTAGCCGAAAACGCTCTCCGTCCTCCTGCTCACTTGGCTTCTGTACACAGAACACAGTGTTTTGGGTTCATTCAAATACAGCAGGCCATTCCCATTCTCCGAGATGAGACTTTCTAGAAAACCGTGGAGTCGTGGACACTGGTGGGTGTATCTTTGCCTGAAACTGTAATATCAAAGTACTGCATTTTCGTTTCTGATTGGAAAAATTGTGATGCCCGATAAAGAAAAGGCGTCCAGAAAGTAGGACGACTGCAGGAGCCCTTGTGAAAAGGCTGATTGCTCTGTGAGGCCAGTGTGTGTTTGGGCGGCCTTGTTAGCTGTCCCTTCCCTTACCTGAGCACGAGCCGCAGGGAGACAGAGGTCCTGCTTGTGGCTGAGTTCCCAGCAGACCAGTGCATACAAGAGAAATTCCTCTCAATATATTTCACACTGCCATTGTGCTGATGACACTTTATTCCAAAGCTAATTATGTGCATGCCCTCTTTAGACTGCAGTATCCTTTAGTTCAGGAAGTGTGCCTACCTCATCTTCCTTAATCTTTGTACCCCCACCCCATAGGTTCTTGCCCAAAGTAGATGCCCTGTGTATGGAATTAATGGACTGTGTATCTTCTAGGAAAAGTAGGGTTCTTTGAAAGCCTACGCAGAAAACAGTTTAGCTTCCTAGCTAAACTATCCAAATATTCAGAATGAAGAAAACTTTTATGAGATTTATAATTTGATGTGATTAAGATCAAGGTAGCTCAATGAGTTTAAAAAAAAAAAAAAAGGTAAGTGTATGTTTGACTTCCCTCATTGAAATGGTGCTGAATTAATCTTGAGAGTGTTTATTCAAAAATTTTTAGGTAGACATGTTCTATTTCTTCTTTTGTTTAGTTACTGCAGAAGACTTATTTTTTAAATCAACGGGAGACCTAGCATGTTTTGGAATAGATTAGTTGAAAAGAGAAGCCAGTCTTGTTTTTTTTTTTTTTTTGTTTTTTTTTTTTTGCCAGTCTTGTTTTTAAAGAGGGAAATTACTGTGTCATGCAGAATAAGATCGTTTTAAAAAGGGAAACTTAAAGAATTTTCTGTTTTGAAGACCTGTATGGATCCCAAGCGGAGTTTTTATTCACAGATTAATCACGGTTATTCCCTAAACCTGAAAGAAAACTATAAGAAAGTTTGATATAGGAGTCTAGGGAGGGAGATAATTCAGAGGGACGGCTTTGATCATCCTTAAGAAGGCAAAGGCATTGCTTCAAAAACAAAGGAATCAAATCTAGAAATTCAGGAAAGACTTTTCCCAAAGGATTATTCTGGCAGCATGTTGAAAAGAGGTTATAAAAGCATTAAGTTCACAACCTGAACAATAAGTTAAGTAAATGTTAGGGAAGTATTTCCTTTCTTATTCTAGGACTAGGCATACCTTTAGCTTGCTTTTGCCAATAGAAATGCTGCTAAGCCTGGGCTGGCATAGAAGTACGTACAATAAGTTACATAAGACAGATTTTCTTCTATGTAGAGGTGAAGGAGAGCTTCAAGGAGTCCCGATAACTAAGGACATATACCAGTCATCTTTAGGAACATCAGGCTAGGACTCAGGGAGCAGCACTCATCCCATGCAAAAGTGGGGAGCCTTCCAGTGATTTTTATAGCATGGACAAAAGAGTTGTGCCCTGATTTGTACGCTTAATGGGGTACTACACCAGGCTGTTCTATTTTGGTTTTGGCTTTTTGTACCCTATTAGTCTTTTCCCTGGAGAGATAGTACTATTAGGTGCTTTCTTGGGAACATCTCACTTAAATCAGCTGCTCACAGCTCCAGTGAAAATAATAGAATTATGTTGGCCATTAACTTCCTCTGAAGATATGAAGCAGGTAGAACTTCCTCATGGTCCTGTTAATTTCTTCTGAGACCAGTGAGTGGATAAGCCTTAAGAGTTCTGATTTTCACATAGGGTATTGATCACGTCTTTGCTGAAGTCCAGTAGTAAGACAAGAACAAATCCAGTTTAAAATCCAGTTCCTTGGGGTACCTGGGTGGCTCAGTGGGTTAAAGCCTCTGCCTTCAGCTCAGGTCATGATCCCAGGGTTCTGGGATCGAGCCCCGCATTGGGCTCTCTGCTCAGCGGGAGCCTGCTTCCTCCTCTCTCTCTGCCTGCTTCTCTGCCTACTTGTGATCTCTGTCTGTCAAATAAATAAATTAAAAAAAAATCCAGTTCCTTGAGTTATTTTTATCACCCCTAGTAGTTTAGGGAAGTAGAGGTGTTTAATGCTTTATGGACAAGGGGTGCCTCGGTGATTCACTTGGTTAAGCATCAGCCATTGGTTCACGTCATTATTGAAGAGTCCTGGGATGGAGCCCCATGTCGGGCTCCCTGCTCAGCAGAGAATCTGCTTCTCTCTCTCCCTCTGTCTGTGTGCACTCTCTCTGTGTCTCTCTCTAAAATAAATAAAACCTTAAAAAAAGCTTTCTGGATAAGAAAAGCAATAGGGAAGGGAGAGTAATGTTTTGAAATAAATGGTAATTTACTATTTTGAATGCCAGGAAATATTGCCAGAGTGTTTCTGTCAGCAATTTTCACATACAAATTTATTTTTGGAGAAATGCATTTTATAAATTAAAATCACCCAGTATAACAACAGTGATCCTGCAAGCTACTTTACAATAAATTTTGGGTAAAAAGCAGAGATTTTTGTTTCTGTGGTGTTTTTTTGCAATTGAAAGCTTAGAAACTAACAAGGGTTGATAAATGTCCACAGTGTCCAATCCTTTTACTTTTTTGGGTAGTTCTTTATTTAAAAAAAGATTTATTTATTTTACAGAATGTGTGCGTGGTGGGGTGGAGGAGAGAAGGGGCAGGGAGGAAGAATCTTAAGCAGGCTCCGTGCTGAGTGTGGAGCCTGACATGGGGCTTGATCTCAGAACTCTGAGATCATGAACTGAGCTGAAACCAAGAGTCAGAGTTTAACGGACTGAGCCACCCAGGCAGGCTCCCTTTGTTGTAGTTATTGTTATTTAAATTTAAAAGATTATTTTTAGAAGTCCATGGTAGATTAAATAGTAAATGTTGCTTTGTGCCTTACCAAATACTTTAATTGCTCAAATTCATGTGTGACATCCATGCTTTGCTCACCACAGGGTAAGGATGTCAACCATATTCTAGTGACTGGGAGTCTTCCCCCCACTATGCTGATGGTGGTTATTGGGGGTAGGGTTTACATTATTGCCATTTTGGGGGAGAACCACTTGACAGTATATATGTTAAGAGTATTAAGAATATTTTTATTGGGGCGACTGGGTGGCTCAGTTGGATAAGCATCCGGCTCTTGAATTTTGACTCAGATCGAACCTCACATTGGGTTCCCCGTGCTCAGCAGGGAGTCTTCTTCTCTTTCTCTCTCCTCCTCTAAAATAAACAAATAAAATCTTTTAAAAAGTTTGTGCTTCTTGACTCAGTAATTCCACTTTAAAAAATTTGAAAATGTAAGTAGAAGAGTAAAGATTTATGGACAAAGATATTTATAACAGCATTATCTGTAATAGCGAGACAAATATACATGGCTACACACCCATATAAAAAAGGTAGCCTAATAACCCAAAAGGGAGTGCTTAAGAAAATTAAAGCACATCTATTCAATAAAGTATCTATGGCTGTTATAGGTTGTTTATTTAATGAGTAAAAATGATCATTAGATAAAAAATGAATAAAGCATGATTTAAAACTATCGCATATATGTTATAATCTCAGTTATATATATATATATATATATACACACACACACTCACATATATGGAAAGGATTAGAAGGAAATGCATCAAAATATTGATGTGTTATCTTTAGGTGGTAGAATTGCGTTTACTTGCTTTTGTTCTGTGTTCTACACATTGCTGAATGTGTAGTGGGTTTTTTTTGTCAATGAATATTTACAGAAACTCTGTTAAGAGTTTTCTACTTGTAAAAGTAATATATTCATTGTTGAATATGTGAAGAAAACTTGAATATTTTATTTAAAATATCATCTGCCTGTTAACTACATTGGGTGCTTTAAAATTTTTTTAAATGAGAAAAACACTGAAGTTTGAAACATGACATTGTAATTTAACTCCTATTCCATCTGATATGATTTAAATCACAATTCTGTTTTTAATTGTTGCATGAGAATATTTGGATGTTGTGTATGTTAGAACGGAGGTCTAACAGCCTTTGGCGAGTGGGAAGCCAGAAACGCTGTGCAGGCAGTGGGCTGGTGTGATCCTTCCGTGGACCTTTCCTCTGCTGCCCCCTGTTTGCAGATCAGAAGAGAGGGTATGAGGAGGACGGGGTAACAATTTCCATGCAGAGGAAATTAAGGTTGCTGTCTCCCTTGCCGGGGTAGGTTTCTGTAGGTAAGAAAAGGAAGAAAAGCAACATACATGTTAAGACATGTAAGAAGACAGTAGGAGCCTTGCTCTGTTGTGGTAAACTTGATCAAAAAAACAAAATTGGGGACGTCTGGGTGGCTCAGTGGGTTAAGCCTCTGCCTTTGGCTCAGGTCATGATCTCAGGATCCTGGGATTGAGCCCCACATTGGGCTCTCTGCTCAGCAGGGAGCCTGCTTCCCCCTCACTCTCTGCCTGCCTCTCTGCCTACTTGTGATCTCTCTTTCTCTGTCAAATAAATAAAATCTTGAAAAAAAAAATTGTCCATTTGTTGAAGCAGTGCAGGGGTAATACGGAAATATTTACATTATATATAAATATACATATAGTTGTTGTTTTCCAGTAACTTCTTAGTTCAATAATAACAGTAACACTTTAAGAGTTTCCTTTTTTGAGGGGGGTGCAAAGATAGTACTTTCGGAAGTGACATAGCATTAAACAGTTTTCCAGGAGTGCTAATGGATATACTCTGCTTCACACATCACCCCACTTTCCTTGTGGTCCGCAGTGTTTATTTGTGAGATTAGGTCACTGTTGGTGGCTGTCGCATGTAACTTCAAGCTACCTGACTCCTTTCGCAATGGAATCCAGGCCCTCGTTCTCGTTCTCACTGTTCTCTAACAAACGTGGCGAGCTTTCCTTGGGTATCAACGAAGTCAACAAATACGATACGGTCGTAAGTTCTTTCCAGCTTCCAAAATCAACTGACAGCACGTTGCAAGGAACCCAATGGAAAGACAGAATTCATCCCAGATGATCCTGTGGGATCGTTTAGGTAGCAGTAATGAGCTGTGAAGTTTTAAAGGACAGCTGTAACGTAACTCAGCAGATCATGTGCTGGGGTTAAAGTTGACTCTGCTGCTTGTTTCACTGCTTTCTGATAAATAAATCGTTGAGGAAAGATTTGGCAAAAGGAACGCCCCTCCTTGTCCTCCTCCTCTCAGGACGGCGGCTCCTGTTAACAAGTTGTTTGAGTGTTTACTTTGCCTTGACTGCTGACCAGTACTGTGTCAGTCCTTGCCGTTGAACCAAGTGAGAATTCAAATAAACCGAAAAAAGGTTTTCACACAGCTGGCCTCTTCCGCCAGTGAGTGGTACCAGAATATCCTCCCACTTTTTGAAAGAGGTCAGCAAGAAAAAACTTCACCGGCATCCGTGATCTGATATGTGATCCAGATGAACTTGAATTGGCAACTCCTAGATTTTGGAGCTCATGGTGCAGAGAAGGAAACAGATCTCGGGAGATGTTATTTGATGAATTAGAAGCCACACTTAAAGTCCATGCGTTGTATTTCTACCCGATTTTATCAAAGGTTAGAATTGACCTTTGCATATGTGAATATGCACATAGAATTCCCATTTCTAAAATGTCATTCATGTAGCTTTCTCGTTAAATTTTGTTGTAGTAATATTCCATAGTCCTAGATTCAGTGGCCAGCCCTGGCCAAGTAGGCGTGTGGGGGAGAATTTGCAGACATAATAACCACTCTTTGGATCCCTAGCCTAGCGGGGTACCTGGCTTAGAGTAGGCACTATTAATATTTTCGCTGATTTTAAAAAATCATGTATATGAGTGAATGAACGGATGAAGGAATAAAATATATAGCTAGAATATGCCAAATTCATGTGAGATGACAGGTCTCATTAAATACTACTTTTTAAGGTACTTCTGGGAATTACATTATATTGAGGTATTCCTTTCATTTTGAAAAATGTCTCTTCGGCGCCTGTTTTTGGCTGGGTGTTAGAATTTACAGTGTTAAATACTGGCTCGTTCTTGCCTTCCAGGAGGACATAGTTATGTAACCAGATACATTTCAGAACAGAGGGATGAGTCCACGGGTAGATATGTGTCCAAGGCGTAGAGCAACGTAGATGAGGAATGAACCATATCTGGAAGGTGGCATGGACATTGTTAATTCTAGTAATTTTATTTGTCATGTTTATTGTCCATTCCCACTAGACTAGATGGGGTACATTTTTGCCTGTGTCACTTATTCCTATTTACATATTTTTAAATTGCTCTCTTGCTAGCTTCTAGAATAGTACCTGGCAAGTAATAAGTATTCCATAAGCGTTTGTCACACAAATGAATGATTTTTGATAGATACTGTAAATCCCTCCAAAAGAATTTACCAATATTTCCACCAGCAGTAGATGATTGTGATTTTTTAAAAAAAGATTTTATTTATTTGACAGAGAGAGAGAGATCACAAGTAGGCAGAGGCAGGCAGAGAGAGAGGAGGAAGCAGGCTCCCCATTGAGCAGAAAGCCCGTCCCAAGACCCTGGGATCATGTCCTGAGCCGAAGGCAGAGTCTTTAACCCACTGAGCCACCCAAGCGCCCTGATGATTGCGATTTCTACCCACATCCTTTACCAGGGCTGGGTTTTGTGAAACCTTTTTTTTTTTTTAAGCCTTAGCTCAATGTGTTATCTCTGCATTAAAAAAAACACAAAAATGAGCCTTCCCTTGATTGCTGTGTGTCTCCAGCAATTCTCCCTATTTTTCTGCTTTTATAGCAAAGCTCTAGAAGGAATTTCCTGTGCTTTCTTTGTTTCCTCTCTTCCCATTCTGTTCTGAACCCACCATCAGGTGCTAGTCCCTCCTCCATTGAAACCATTCTTGTCAGTATCACCTGTGCGTTATGGTGCCTTCAAGCCTTACTGTATTTCTCAGCAGTGTTTCCAGTAGTTGCTCATGCTTTCCTTCTAGAAATAGTTTTTTTCCCCCATTTTTCTCCCTGGACACAACATTCTCCTGGATTTCTTCCTGTTTCATTGGCTACTTCTTCATGGTCTCCCTGGCTTTTACCTTCTCTGCTTCATCTCTGAAGACTGAAGTATCCCAAGGTTCCTGCCTGTTCTCTCCTCTCCTATCATACTTTCCTTAGAGCTTATTTAGTGCTGGGGCTTTCGTGGGTCTGATGTCTGTATTTCCGACATCTCTATTTCCAGCTCTGACTTCACACAGTTCTGGACCCCATTATGCACCTGTCGACTTGATAGTAGTACTCGGATGCCTCATGGGTATCTCAGACTTACCTTCCCAAAACAGAATGGCTGACTAACCTCTTCAGTCCATCTCCCCCTTTCTGGGCTTCCCCATTTCAGTAAACAGAGCTATTGTGGATTCTGTTACACCAAAAACTAAGAGTTATCCTTGACACATCTTTCAATTCTACCCTCTAGCCACGTGTTGAACAAATTCTGTCGGTTCTACCTTTAGAATATATTCTGAGTCCACTTTCCTTACCACCTCCGCAGCTGACTCACAGGTCTGACCCACCATGTGCTCATCTCTCTCCTGAGTGATTACATTACCTCCTACTTGGTCTCCCTCTTCCCTTCCTGCCACAGTTCCATCTAGTCTCACCATAGTGGTCTGTGGGTCTACAAAAAGCACTGAAATGGTATCTGGCACATACGAAACACTATGTAAATGTTTGTTTTTATTTATTTTTTATTTATTATTATTATTTTTTTTACTGTTTCTGTTTTAGGACTGTAAAGGGGGGATGCATTTTGGTGGTGGTGAATTTTAGATGCTTGTACAAATACTAACAAATGCATACAGGCAGCTGAATCAAGTATTCATGTAAAGCGATGGATTCTGTATAATAGGAGATGTTGTCTTAGCGCCTTGGAAGGATGAGCAAAACTTCCGTGAGCTTAGTGTCTAGAGATTAGCGTGAATTGGGAAGATACGGGTCATCGAATGCCTTGTATCTGCCACACTCTCTACAGAGCTTTCAAAGTAAATGGCAGCCATCATGCTCACAGCTGGGACTGTTCAGATACAAGATTTCAGCTGTTTTGGGGGTGTAGATGACCTTTTCCTCCTTTCTTTTTTCTGGACGTCTTTTAGTGAGCCAACGCCGGGAAGTCTGTCCTGCCTGCTTCTGTAATCTGGCGCTATGCATCCAGATCCTTGGCCTTTACAGACACTGTTGTACCTTGTTACTCTCACGGTTCTGTGCCCTTCTGTGAATTCAGGTAAGAGTTGAAGCATGGTAGTGGGTTTTTTTTTTTTTTAATTTTAAACCTTAATTCCAGTAACATATAGTGCTGTATTAATTTCAGGAGAATGATACGGGGATTCCGCCATTCTCTACATGACTCCGTGCTTGGCCACCATACGTGTGCCCTTTAATCCCCAAGAATGGTCATGTCCAAACTCCCAACTATTCCTCTTCTTAATCCTATAAAGAAACAAACTTCAGCTTTACATCCTCACCGGCGATCATAGTTTCCAAAGACATTTCTAAGATTTCTTTGACCCAGCTGAATGATTTAAAAAACGGATTCATTCAGCAATTTCAGGATCTCTTTGTAGTGCTTCTGGGCCTCGACAGGCCTTCCCATTATTTTCCTTAAAATTTTTTCCTCTTGTTGCCTTAAAAACAAGTATCGTCCTATCACGTTCTTTTCAATAAGAGGATATGTTGCAAATGTCTGAATTTGGAAATTGTAACAGGAATAAAATGCTGACTCCACACCACTGAAGAAATTTTAGAATCAGCATGTATTAGGACTCAGCTTGGGGAGAACTTGGTTCTTGGAGAGAACTGTCACTCTCTCACATAACCTTGTCTGAGTTTCTCTCCACTTTTGTTACTGAAAAGCTTAAAAACATAGATTGTTGGGGCGCCTGGATGGCTCAGTGGGTTAAAGCCTCTGCCTTCGGCTCAGGTCATGATCCCAGGGTCCTGGGATCGAGCCCTGCTTCGGGCTCTCTGCTCCGCAGGGAGCCTGCCTCCTCCCCTCTCTGCCTGCTTCTCTGCCTACTTGTGATCTCTGTCTGTCAAATAAATAAATAAAATCTTAAAAAAAAAAGATTAAAAAAAAAAACACAGATTGTTAAATGTGTACATAAGCCTGCACCCAGCATATGGCCCTCAGGCGTTTCTTTTAATTTTAGATTTGTGTACAGATTCCTATAGAAGTCATAAAGAAATACGAGTGATGTTTATTCATTAAGTAATATTTATTATCTCTGTTAAGAATACTGTATGACGGGGCGCCTGGGTGGCTCAGTTGGTTAAGCGACTGCCTTTGGCTCAGGTCATGATCCTGGAGTCCTGGGATCAAGTCCTGCATCAGGCTCCCTGCTCAACAGGGAGTCTGCTTCTCCCTCTCCCAATCCCCCTTCTCATGCTCTCTCTCTCTCTCTCTCTCAAATAAATAAAATCTTTCAAAAAAAAAAAAAAAGAATACTGTATGACTTTTTATAAGCCAAAAAGCTGATCTGCTGGTTTTATTTCTGTTTTTGTTCAACAAACCACCTCAGGAATTTAGTCAAGAGAGGCACTTCCCTCAATCTTCATTTCTGGTGAAATATCCTGTGAAAGTAGGGTTAGCAATTTACTGATTTTTTTTTTCTTTCAAGTAGTTTATCCCCCCAGATTAACAGTATTCTTGTTCCCCCCACCCTTTTGGGTGGGCAGGGGACATCTGTTTTGATACGTGAGAATGCACCCTCTCCCCCAAGCTGCTGAGGAAATGATGTCACATGTAAAACTATTCTAAACACCGAATAAAACTTAAAATTGACACTGTACTTAGCTTTATACCCCCCAAAAAGGATAGACTTTGTATTTCAGCATGACTGGACATTGTTTTATATTAAAGGGAAGTAGTAAGACCGTAGCCATTATTTATAGAATAACTTAGTCTTAAAATCAAATCCTTGCTGAAGTAGGAGAGAATTCTTTTTATTTTGCAAGTTAGCTTCAATTTTTCAGATTCTTAACTTGCATTCCCTAGAAACTACTTCATAAAAAGAGCCATTTGCCATTTCTTCTTACAGAATTCGTATGTTGTCTGATTTATATCAGAAGGTTTCTCACCTCTTCTACCCTAATCACTAAGTCTTAGGTTAACGTGTTGCCCTTTTTTCCTTCCAAAAATGGGTGTATAAAAATGTTCCTAGAACTTTTACAAGCATTAAGAATAGTAACAGGTATTTTGAAATAAGGGCTTGCCTGTAATTACATAGATTGAGATGAAATGTATTCAATATACTCTTCTTTCTCTCTCCCCTTACCTCCTTTCTCTCCCACTCCCCCTGCCCCTTGGCACGTGGGGAATGTTTCCTTATAGGGTTGGCACCTTATTTTATTTCTGAGCCACTGTCCGCCGTCCAGAAACTTGGTGGACCCGTAGTACTACATTGTTCTGCTAAACCTGTGACTGCTCATATCTCATGGTTGCATAATGGAAAAAGACTGGATAGAAACATGGAACAGATTAAGATTCATCAGGGGACTTTGACTATCGTGTCTCTTAATCCCTCCCTTTCGGGTTCCTACCAGTGCGTCGCCAACAATAGCATCGGTGCCATTGTCAGCAGCCCTGCGACAGTATCCACTGCTGGTGAGTTGAATTTTGTCTCTGATATCTATGCTTTTTCCTAGAATTACCGTTAGCACTTGCGTTGTTGAATTGAGGGAATTCCGAGCGTGGGCTGTGGAGTAAATGCATTGGAGTTCTCATCCCAGCCTTGACTCTTGCTGTGTGTTTAACTTGGGGGAAATGTCCTTGAACCTCTGTGAGCCTAACCTCCTGTCTTCATCTATAGCAGGCATGGAAAGAACTTTTCTGTTGTTAGGAAAACAGTTTTCTAATGAGAATTCTGAATTCCTTTGTGAATATTTAAAAGCCCTTAATAGCAACAGCAACAAAAAAGCTGTTGTCTCCTTTGATACTCAGTTGTTTCCTGCAGTCCTTTATCTTTCATATCTAATGGTCTTATTTGTCTTGATTACCGAGTGATTTTAATTTATGTAATTGAAACCAGGCTAAAGAAGCAGGGAAAAAAAAATAATTGACCGTAGCAAAAGGAATGTTGAGTATTGAACTTATGGAAAATCTGTAATGTGGTGGTTTTCTTAGTAGGTTTGAGCCATCTGCCTTTCAAATGGTGATGGCTTCCAGTAATGGAAAATGTCTTTGTAAGGGGACCCCTATTTACAGAACAAATCTGGATTCCCCAGGAGTCGTGAGTTTGTCATAACCGAGAAGAGTAAATGTTTTTGTAGAGCTGTGACCCATGGACTGCTCCAAGACACACACTGGAAAGGCCGAATTCCTAGTGGCAGGCGGCCGAATGCTTTCAGCCTTGGAGATAATAAAGTGGCTCCATCTGTAGCGAACTTTAAGTAGTGAGAGGGATTGAGAGAGAAATGATACACTGCTTGGTTTTTCAATGTCCTAGGTTCGTTCCTGTGAACCATTTTATTGCAGTGTGAGTACCCACAGAATAAAGATGCATAGGGAACGTGAGTTTTGATGAGGGACTGGATTTGAAAAGGGTTTAATCCCAACAGAATGGGAAGGGCTATGCTTTATAGTTCTCCCTGACCTTTTAAAATTAATTAATTAATTTTTAAAAAGATTTTTTTATTTGACAGAGAGAGTATATGTGCACACAAGTAGGCAGAGCATCAGGCAGAGGGAGAGGGAAGAAGCAGGCTCCCTGCTGCTCAGGGAGCTGGATACGGGCCTGATCCCAGGATTCTGGGATCGTGACCTGAGCTGAAGGCAGATGCTTAACCCATGGAGCCACCCAGGTGCCCCTCTCCCTGATGTTTTAAGAGCCGTTTGCTTTTCTTGTAGTCTCCTAGAAGCACTGACCTCTGGAAAAGGTTGCCATGACTTAGCTTGAGCCCTACCCCAGCTACTTTCTGAGATAAAAAAAATAATACCACTCTGTAAAGGGAGATCGGCTGCCACCAATGGCCACGTTGGCAGTTGTGGCTCCTGGTTTTTTAAATTTCCTTTGGGGAAGAGAGTTCAAGTTCGCATTTATTTATTTTTCTACTTATTTCTTTTAGTTCTCGGTGACTTCAGTTCAGCAACAAAGCATGTTATTACAGCAGAAGAAAAGAGTACTGGTTTCATTGGCTGCAAGGTACCAGATAGTAACCCCAAGGCCGAGGTGCGCTATAAAATCCGGGGAAAGTGGCTGAAACATTCCACAGGTGAGACCTGCTACAAAAAAAACTAGTGGCGCCCATAGAATAAAATGTCATTTGCCTGCTGTTGAGCAATGTGTGCTAGGGACTGTGCATACCAAAAAATAATGCATAAACTATATTGATTGTCTCTGTTCTCCAAAGTGGAGACAAGCACAAGTGGCTACAGTATATAAGTAATCACAGCCTCATTCATTCAGGTCTCTACTCACATATTTCTTCTACTGAGAAGACCTCTGTCATGGCCCCCATCTAAAATATTATGCCCTGTTGCTCTCTGTCCCCTTTACTTGGCTTCTTCTTCTTTTTTCTTCCCACAGCATTGTGTTATATGTAGTTTTGTTTGCTTGTGTCTTATTTACCCCTTTCTCTGCCACCCCCATTTCCTGCATTGGAATGTTGGCTGCGTGAGTGTTAGGCTTTTGTCTGCCTTCTTGATGGCTGTGGCATCTGTGACTTGGCCCTCGCTGGCAGGATTTGTTGAGAAAAAATGAAAGCACAGGCATATTTAGAAAAAGAGACAATGACCACAGCTACCACCTTGAGCAGACCTCCACCTACGACACTGGGGATCAGTGCTGTAGGTGGAGGTCTGCTCAAGGTGGTAGTTGTGGTCATTGTCTCTTTTTCTAAATATGCCTGTGCTTTCAGCATTCTTAACAAATGATCTGTTGTCAGATGTTTCTGCTGGGTTTAATTTTTTTTCCTCTAGTACTGTTGACTTCTTTTCCCCCTGCCTTGACTTTCCCTTTCTTTCATTTAATACATTTTTCCTGACTGCTCACTTGCTGCTCTTCTCACGTCTGAATTTAAAGCACAACTATCAACCTTCATTTGTTGTGATTGGTATCTTCTAGAGGCTTAACTGCATTCCCTTCTCTCCTCAGAGAATTACTTAATCCTTCCGTCGGGAAATCTTCAGATTTTGAATGTGTCTTTAGAAGACAAGGGATCATATAAATGTGCAGCTTTTAATCCTGTCACACATGAATTAAAAGTTGAACCCATTGGCCGAAAGCTTCTTGTGAGTCGTAAGTATTTGGGAGAATAATGGTAACTAGGAAGAAGTTACCTCAGAGGCCTTCCTTATAAAACATTGGGAAATCAGAGTTCATCCTCTTTGCTTATTGTAAGAGAATCTTATGAAACATTAAATACATAAATGCATTATGGAATGGTATTGAACATGTTTTTATTTATTTATTTATAAAGATTTTATTAATTTATTTGACAGAGAGAGAGATCATAAGTAGGCAGAGAGGCAGGCAGAGAGAGAGGAGGAAGCAGGTTCCCTGCTGAGCAGAGAGCCCGATGTGGGGCTTGATGCCAGGACCCTGGGATCATGACCTGAGCCAAAGACAGAGGCTTAACCTACTGAGCCACCCAGGCGCCCTTGAACATGTTTTTAAAAGATAATGAATTTTTAGAAGAGAATTTTGGTCAAGATTGACGGAGTAGAAAGCATATGGAGAACTTGACCCTTCACTCAAGTAAAAAGAAATTACAGAGAAAATGTAACTTTATATCCATGGTAATCAAATTGGTGGCTATCTGTGAATTATGAAAAAATATGTATTTTTCTCTTGCAGGTTATGGTAGCTGAACGGGATAGAACCAATAGTCAAAGCACAACAAAGTTGTAGTTTCTGGTCTTGTCAGAAATCTAACATTTTCTCAACCGCTAATTCAGAAATAGCTCTAAAGGGTCACCAAGTGTTCTAATTTTAATTCTCAACTAAAAATGAATTAGCTACAAGTCAGACCTCGTAGCGTAAAGAAGAATAAATGGGAAGGTGGGAAGGCTCTCACACATTTGCTAAGGAAGAGATTGGATGTGAATACTTAATAATAAAAAATCTTTTGTGTTCTTTTTCCAGGCCCTTCTTCAGAGGATTTTCACATTCTGCACCCCACCCTGTCACAGGCATTAGCTGTCCTTTCTCATAGCCCTGTCACGCTGGAGTGTGTGGTGAGTGGGGTCCCAGCTTCTGAAGTACACTGGCTAAAGGATGGTCAGGATGCTGTGCCGGGAAGCAATTGGAGAAGGTTGTATTCTCATCTTGCCACAGACAGCATTGACCCAGCGGACTCTGGAAATTATTCTTGTATAGTGGGAAACAAGTCTGGAGACATACAACTTGTGACTTACATGGTTAATGTACTTGGTAAGATGTTCCTTATTAAACTGGATTTCAAGTCAGGCCGATTTCCTGGCCTAACTGATCCTTGAATGGAAGATCTTTTTTTTTTTTTCCTTAAGATTTTATTTATTTATTTATTTATTTGAGAGAGAGAGAGAGAGAGGGAGAGAGAACAGGAGAAGGAAGAAGATCAGAGGGAGAAGCAGACTCCCTGCGGAGCTGGGAGCCCAGTGCGGGACTCGATCCTGGGACTCCGGGATCATGACCTGAGCTGAAGGCCATCGCTTAACCAACTGAGCCACCCAGGTGCCCTTGAATGGAAGATCTATTTGGGAACTTTCAATGAAACAGGGACTAGCTGGAAACACCTATACCAGTAGTCAGAACAAGCTTCATTTTTTTAAAGGCCTGCTGAGTTTGGCAGAGTTTCACAGCATTTCTTGTGGCACAGAACATTTCACCTGGGCTGCTCGTGAGAACCTCACCCCCAACCTGCTTATGTCATCCAGACCTTGTTCTTCCTTCCTCATGACATGGAGGACAGAGATGGGAATTCAGGGGGATGGAAGATTCTGGGCTGTATCAGTGTGCAGTACCTGGCAGTAGTAACTAAGAGTACTGACTGAAAAATGTCATCTCAAAAAGGAATCTATTTCAGAGCGCCTGGGTGGCTCAGTCGATTAAGCATCCCTTTCAGCTCAGGTTGTGATCCCAGGGTCCTGGGATCGAGTTCCACATCAGGCCCTTGCTCAGCGGGGAGCCTGTTTCTCCCTCTCCCTCTGCCCCTCCCCCTGCTTGTGCTTGCTCTCTCTCTCTCTCAAGTGGATAAATTAAAAACACACACACACAAAAAAAAACCTATTTGATTTTATTTTCCCCTTTGGGATGCTTTCACTGTATCTGGCTCATAAAATTTCCATTATTTCCACCCACATTTATATATATACACTGTATCTCAAAGCTTCTCCTTTCCTTTCTTCCAGCTACCTACCTCATGCCTAGCAGCAAAAAATGTTTTCTGTCATCAAAACAGATTTTCATGCAAGCCAGAAATAGTAGGTAGTAAGTGGTTTCATAGTAAAGACAGTTTTCATAAACTTCTACATGCGTTTCTTTGCAACAATGGCCTGACCGAGGTAACACAGGAAATAAGGAAGGGTATGGCGGGTGAGCTTTAAAGTGCAGTGAAAATCAGGTCTAGATTAATATGCATAATCAAATAATTTGGGCGTATGTTACAAATGTTGGTAAATGATTTGCTTTGTCTAGGTATAAGTGATTTGATGGATCTTAAAGTATCTGTCTAAACTTAAGGCAGGGGGCGCCTGGGTGGCTCAGTGGGTTAAAGCCTCTGCCTTCAGCTTAGGTCATGATCTCAGGGTTCTGGGATCGAGCCCCGCATCGGACTCTGCTTAGCAGGGAGCCTGCTTAAGCACTCCCCTCTCTGCCTGACTCTCTGCCTACTTGTGATCTCTCTCTGCCAAATAAATAAATAACATCTTTAAGAAAAAAAAAAAAAATTAAGGCAGAACTGACCCTGGAAAAAATTTAACTTGCAAATTAGAATTCTTCTGTTTTGGCTCTTATTTAGTGTGAAATCCAGGGAAACTATTTATTTTAAACAAATCACCTGAAACAAAGGCTCAGAGAAGCCCAAGAGGTGTGTGTGTGTGTGTGTGTAAATTAAGTGGGTTGAGAGATCTAGAAAAAGAAACAATGACATATTAGTTACATACGGTTTATCCTATTAGAAGAAAGTTCACATACATTTCTAATTTTTTCTTGATGACCACAGCGGATGGGAGAATGTGAGTGAACAATGAAATTTGGTTTCAACTAGTTACTGGTAGAGGAAAGATTTTCTGTGTCTCATGTGGTAATTTCAGAAGGTACCTCTTAGGGGCTCGAGTTTAATTTATTTGTTTGATTTTCAGAAAATGCTTCAATTTCAAAAGGATTACAGGATCAGACCGTCTCTCTGGGTGCCACAGTACAATTCACTTGTGAGGTTCACGGGAACCCAACTCCTAACCGTACCTGGTTCCATAACGCACAGCCTGTTCGTCCTTCCCCACGACATCTCACTGCGGGAAATGGACTGAGAATCAGCGGTGTGACCCTGGAAGATTCGGGGCTGTATCAGTGTGTAGCAGATAATGGGATTGGATTCATACAGTCTACTGGGAGACTTGAGATCGAAAAAGGTAGGCTTTGGGTCCCGCAATCATAGGGAGTTTTACTTTTACAGATAGGCTTTTGTTTTGGTTGAAAATATAACATTTTTACTAAAAAGGTATAATCCTATTACCATAACAAAACTAATGCCTATTTCCCACGTTCCTTTCTAGTTCCATGATGAAGCAATATTATTTGATCATCCTCACTGGAAAAAAAGTTTTTCCAGCTTTTTTTAAACAATTTCTACCTAGTTTAAGAGGCATGTGGTAAAAATCTCTCATTCTTGTTCCCCAGCCAACCATATTGCTTTTAGAACTAACTAGTTTTATCAGTTTTTCTTTCTTTTTTTAAAGATTTTATTTATTTATTTGACAGACAGAGATCACAAGTAGGCAGAGAGTCAGGCAGAGAGAGAGGAGGAAGCAGGCTCCCTGCTGAGCAGAGAGCCCGATGCCAGGCTCCATCCCAGAACCCCGGGATCATGACCTGAGCCAAAGGCAAAGGCTTTAACCCACTGAGGCACCCAGGCGCCCCGTTTTATCAGTTTCATGAATATTCTTATATGTGCATTTACGATCACTCACACATAACATGTCTGTGTGTATTTTAATAACATCTGTTTGTTTTTTCCCCTAAACGGTGGTGTATTCTTCACCTTGAAGTTTTCACTTAACGTATCTTGGATATCTTCCCGTATTAAAGAGTGTTTCATTCCTTTTTGAAATTGCTGCTTATTAGTATATCATGATATAGTTGTAATGATTTGGCTAGTACCTTATTGATGGCTGTTTGTAATCTTTTGCCATTTTAAGGAGTTAAACAGTGAATGTCCCTCTGCGTAGATTATTTTACACAGGTGTGAATATCTGTACAATAAGTTCTAGAAATGAACTTGCTGAATAAAAGCAGGTATGTGTTGGTAATGTGGGTAGATATCACTGAGTTGCTCTGCAAAATTGTTACTGGTTGGGGCACCTGGGTGGCTCAGGGGGTTAAGCCTCTGCCTTCTGCTCAGGTCATGATCTCAGGGTCCTGGGATCGAGCCCCGCATTGGGCTCTCTGCTCAGCGGGAGCCTGCTTCCCCCTCTCTCTTTGCCTACTGCTCTGCCTACTTGTGATTTCTCTCTCTGTCAAATAAATAAATAAAATCTTTAAAAAAAAGTTATTACTGGTCTTTATACTCTTACCGTCCAGCAACGTGTAACTGCCTGTCTCCTCCTATCCTCACCAAGGCAGGGTGTTATTTGTTTTTTAAATCTTTGCCAGTCTGCTAGGTTAAAAAAAGTACCTTTGGATCTATGTTTCTTCTATTATGGTGAATTGGGCTTCTTTTCACGGGTATGAGTCATTTGAATTTGCTTTCCCATGTATTGACTTTTCATTGTCTTTTGTCCATTTTAAAAATTAGATTGTTGGTCTTCTTTCTTGTGGACTGGTAGTTCTTTATATATTAGGGAAATCAATCTTTTGTCTATGAGTTATAACTGTTTCCAGTGTCAAACAGTCAGTGTCATGCAGGCCAATTCTCTGATCTTCGTGCAATTATTTTAGAAGTTAATAGTAAATAATTTTTAATTGGCATTTATTTGGAAATGTAAAATTATACTCCTCAATAGTGGAGTTAAAAAAAATCCTTATAATGGAAATTTAATATACTTTGGTAATGAAAATGCCACAGATGGAATCATGTAGGATATAGCAAAAATGGAACTTGGCAGGAAATGTGTGCCCTTTAATGCTTATAAAGAAAAGTTTTTTTCATAAGAAAACTGGTAGGACTGAAAATTAGTGAGCTTAAGTGAAATAACAGAAGAGATTTAAAGCAGAGGAAAAGAGATAATAAAGATAGGAGCAGAAATCAGTCGAACAGAAAATGAAGATAAAGGAGAGAGGATCCGTAAAGAAAAAGTTGGTTCTTTGTAAAATCTAATGGCTAAATCTTTGGCAAAATACGAATAAACAATAACAGGAACAAAAAGTAAAAGCCTTATAGAGACTAAAAGTAAGAATGTGATGAACTTTGTGCCAATAACTTACAAATATAGGCAGAAATGGACAAATTCTTAGGAAAAATACAGCTTAGTAAGGCTGTGACTTAAAAGGAATTAAAAAGCCTGAATAGTTCGGTACTGTCAGGAGGAAACTGATTAGGAGTTTAAAATCTTCCCACAGAGAAAACACCTGGGTTTGTGGAGAGTTCTACTAAGCTTTTAAGTAACGGGCCATTCCAAATATTACACAAACCCTTCCAGAGAAAAGTAGAAAATGGGAACTCTCCAGTCAGTATGATTTTGATTTTAAAAATCATAAAGGAATGGCATAAGAAAGGAAGATCAAAGGTCAGTCTCATTTATAACACAGATGCAGAAATCCTATGTAAAATATTAGCAAGCCATCCATATATAAGAAAAGGAAATCTATCTTGTTTAAGGAGTTATCCCAGGAATCTGTCAGAAAATTTAAAGTGTCACTCATCCTTTTGATTGAATAAAAAAGGAAAATAATATGATTATATCAACAGAGGCAGAAAAATTTGACATATTTCAGTATCCCTGTTACATGCTCTTAGAAGAATAGAAGTAGAAGGGAATTTTCTTAATTTGACAAAAGTATCTAACAGAAACTTACCAGAAACATCCCTTTTAGTGGTGAAATATTGGAAACATTCTCTTTAAAATCTCTTGTGTTTATCATCATACTGGAGATTCTAACCACAGAAGGACAAGAAAAATAAGCTATCTAAGGATAAGAAAGAAAGAAACCAAATCATTATTAATTTATAACTGCCGTGATTGCCAACATAGAGAATTCTCAATTTGCTTGCAAATTATTAGAAATAATAGAAGCATTTAGCAGGGTGGCTGGTGGGAGACCAACAAGCAAGAATCAGTGTCTTTCTATATGCCAGTGTATTAGGTTTCTCCAGAGAAACAAAACCAATAGACTATATAAGATATAAAAAAGAGGTGATTTATTATAGGAATTGGCTCACATGGTTATGGAACTGGAGAAGGAGGAAAGCCAGTAGTGTGATGTGTTTGTGGGGAGGAGGAGAAGCTGATGGTGTGAGTCCTGACCGAAGTCCGAAGGCTGGAGAAACAGAAGGGCTGATGTCTGGTGTCCGAGGGCAGGAGAAGGTGGATCAGTTTTAGCAGAGAGAAAATTCACCTTTCCTCTGCATTTTCATTCTACAGGGCACTCAGCAGACTGGACGGTGCCCACCCATGATGGGCAGTGCCATCTGCTGTACTCTGTTCACCAGCTCTCATGCTGATCTCTTCCAGAAGCACCATTGCAGACACACCCAGTTATCTGGACATCCCTTAGCCCAATCCAGTTGACACGTAAAATTAATCATTATAAGCAGCAACAAACAGAAAATATAATTTCAAAGTCACCTTTCAGTATTAGCAACATTAAAAAGACCCAGGTAACTTAGAAAGGTAGACCAGTTGGTGGATAACCCAAATTCAGTATTAGACAGCTGTCAGGTCATTTCAAAACCTCTTCTGTAGATTCGTGCAATTTCAATTAAAATCCTATCAGAATATTTTGAGAATCTTGACAAACTGATTCTGAAATTTATATGGATGAGCAAAGGCCCAAGAATAGCTAAGACATAGGAAAAGAAGAAGAAAAAGAACATGGGGGACTTGTTTTTACAGATATTAATATACAAAAATCTGTGGCAATTAAAATATATCGCAGTGGTGCAGGAACAGATAGACTCTTAGAATGAGACAGAGACCACCAAAGAGACATTTGCACGTAAGGACTTGACTTAGGTCATGTTGCTGTTGACCAAGAGGAGGCTATCCATTTCAAGTTTTGATGAGGGATAACTGGTTGTCAAAATGAAGAAAAATTAAATACCTAAGTCATAATGTATACAAAGACAAATTCCTAGTGGATTAAAGTCCCATCTATGAAAGGAATGATGACAAAAAAAGAAAATAAATTTATTTATTTATATAGAGAGTGTGAGTGGGATTGGGGGAGGGGCAGCAAAAGAGTGAGAGACAGAATCCCAAGCCGACTCCCTCCTGAGCACGGGGCCCCCGATGCGGGCTTTGATCTCACAACCCTGAGGTCATGACCTGAGCCAAAATCAAGAGTCAGATGCTTAATCGACTGAGCCATCCTGGCACCCTGAGATGGCAGAATTTTTGAAGAAAATACAGGAGAGTGTCTATCTGATTGGGTTTCAAAACTTAAGACACTTTGAGCTAATTTTTTAAAAAAGATTGATGCAACTCCATTGAAGTTAGAACATCTTTGTTATTAAAGGATACCACTAAAAATGGAAAGAAAAACAATACACCGTGAGAAGCTACTAGTAACATATCTGGAATTTCTGAAGAACTCTGAACCATGACAAAAGAGATAAAAAATATGTACAAAAGTCATTTCACAAGGGAGGGAAAATATCGGTGACACAGGTGAAAAGATGTTCAACTTCATTAGTACTCAGGGAGATGTAGGTTATGTCCAGTGAGGCAAGCTGTTACACTGACTAGATTGGCAAAAATTCAGAAATGTGGGGCGCTTGGGTGGCTCAGTGGGTTAAGCCTCTGCCTTCGGCTCTGGTCATGATCTCAGGGTCCTGGGATCGAGCCCCGCATCAGGCTCTCTGCTCAGCAGGGAGCCTGCTTCCCTCTCTCTCTCTGCCTACTGTTCTGCCTACTTGTGATCTCTCTGTCAAATAAATAAAATCTTAAAAAAAAAATTTCAGAAATATATTTATACCAACTGATGGTTTTGTCAAATGTAGGAAGTAGGGCTGGAAGAAAAAAAGGCTGCGCTGGAGAAAATGCCATTTGTAATTAATATTCCATTGTAGGTGCACTTAAAAATAGCTCCAGGGGTGTCTGAGTGGCACAGTCGGTTAAGCACCCGAACTCTTGGTTTCAGCTCAGGTTGTCATTTCGTGGGACATGAGATCGAGCCCCACATCGGGCTCTGTGTTCAGCCCGGAGTCTGCTTGAGTTTCTCTTCCCCTCTCCCTCTGCTTCTCCCTCTTGCTCTCTCTCTCTCTAGAATAAATAAATCAATCTTAAAAAAAAAATATCCAGAGAATGAATACCTACCTAGGACCACAAGGAAAGAGTTGGTGTCACCGTCGTTTGGGAAAAAAGTGTTGTTCATGTATATGGTAAGAAATACGTTCATCAACTTTTACACAGAACTGGTTTCTCTCCCAGGATTTTTGTAATCAGATATCCTCCCTCCCCTGACCCAGGAATTAACTACGTTTTTGTGAAGGAGTATTATTCTGTTTTATGCTCCTTTGCACTGTTTTCATGTTTAAAGCCTGAGGTTTTGGTTTTGCCTGTTCTGTACTTAGAGTGGTCAGATGTGTATGGGTTACATGTTGGAAAGCTCACAACACATTCCTTTATATACATTCCTTTTTTCCTATAAGACAGCAAGTCTAAGAAGGAGATGTCTAGGAGCCTACAATGAAGAATTCTACTTTTTTAAAAAATGTTTTTATTTGAGAGAGAAAAGCACAATCGGGGGAAGCGGCAGAGAGAGAGGGAGAAGCAGGCAACCCACTGAGCAGGGAGCCCGATGCGGGGACTCGATCCTAGCACCCTGGGATTGTGACCTGAACTGGAGGCAGATGCTTAACCTGAGCCACCCAGGTGCCCCAAGAATTCTACTTTTTTATGGGCAGTTTTACTTGCTAAATTTGAGAAGGGAACTAAAAAGCAGCGAGTTATCTTTGTTTTAATTTTTACTATCATTACTGTATCACTCTTTGCATGTGACTGTGCAGAAACTGTTATCTCTGTGAATGAATATGTTCTCCATACTGTTCTGCGTGTAAAACACTGCTTAGAGAATTGTTAACTCGATTTACTTTGGTGATCATTTCACAAAGCATATATATGTGTCGAATCATGATGCTGTGCACCTGCAACTAATGTTATATGTTGATTATAACATTAATGTTGATTTAACATTCAGTTAAAAAAACATTGTTGAAGAAACACATGTATAAAGATGCATTGAAGACTGCTACTTGGGCACAACATTGAGAACATTTATGCAGTAAGATGAGTTAATTTTTTTTTTGCATTGTAGATACAATGATTTTTTTTTTTTTTTTTGACAGAGAGAGAGATCATAGGTAGGCAGAGAGAGGAGGAAGCAGGCTCCCCAATGAGCAGAGAGCCTGATATGGGGCTCGATCCCAGGTGCCCCAATACAATGATGTTCTTACTTTGTGTGTGTGTGAATTACTTTTTTAACAGGCAGCGGATTCAAGCCAGTTATAATTACATCACCAGCCAGTGTGCAGGTGGTAGACGGAGACTTTGTTACTTTGTCCTGCAACGCCACTGGAATGCCGGTCCCGGTCATGCGTTGGTACGACAGGCATGGGTTGATAACCAGCCATCCGTCTCAAGTGCTTAGATCCAAATCCCGGAAATCACACTTACGACCTGGGGGCTTTGACCTGGAGCCGATCTACTTCATCATGTCCCGGGCTGGCGCGAGCTCCCTGTACATTCAGGCTGTCACCCAGGAGCATGCTGGGAAATACACCTGCGAAGCTACCAACGAACATGGCAGCGCACGGTCAGAGGCGGTCCTCTCAGTGGGTGAGTGGCCTTTCTTATTCTTTTTCTCAGATGGTAGGCGATAAAGTGCTTTGAAGCATATTATTCTCATGAGTCCAGCAATCGTCCTCCCCGCCCCCACCACCTAGATAGTGAAATACAGAACTGTAGTTTTTGGTATTTGGTCTTCACATGAACCGATGAACCTTAATCTCCCTTTCTGATCTTTCTTGTTAGGGCTGTGGTTGTCCTGTGGACAGCTCTCCTTTGGGAGCAAGCCCTAGTTATGACCTCTTTGTGTGATTAATGCTTTTGGTTTTCTAAGCTACTGAAAATGGTCATTGCAGACATTTTTTTCAAGGGAGCCCTTGGTAAGTACAGTATCCAGAGTCTCGAGCACTGAGAAAGTGGAATCGTGGTCCTATCAAACAGTACCTCTTACTCAGAGTTACCTTTCTAATGGAATGTATAACATTTATTCTTTTTTAAAAAAAATTAACATATAGTGTATTATTTGTTTCAGGGGTACAGGTCTGTGATTCATCAGTCTTACACAATTCACAACTCTCACCATAGTACAGACCCACCCCAATGTCTACCATCCGAGCCACCTGATCCCTCCCATCCCCCTCCCCTCCAGCAACCCTCAGTCTGTTTCCTGAGATTAAGAGTCTCTTATGGTTTGTATCCCTCTCTGGTTTCGTCTTTCACTTTTTCCTCTCTTCCACTATGATCCTCTGTCTTGTTTCTCAAATTCCTCATTATCAGTGAGATCATATGATAACTGTCTTTCTCTGATTGACTTATTTTGCTTGGCATGATACCCTCTTGTTCCATCCACATCCTTGCAAATGGCAAGATTTCGGGTTTTGTTTTTGTTTTTGTTTTTATGGCTGCGTATATAACATTCATTCTTGATCTTCTGCTGATTTTTGGTGAGGATGTCTTAAAGGCTTTTTACAGTTTTTGAGGAATTAGTGTATAGAGTATCAATATTATTAAGGTTAATTCAAATCCAAACCTTCTGTCAGTGAGTACTTAGAACAGCCTTCTCCCGCAGGTGGTCAGTGGAGTGGAGACTGTCCCCTTACTTATCATGAAAGGGGCAGAGTACTGCCCTTAGTTTTGGAGCTGAGGGCCCTGCCGTGGGCTGCTGCTTTAGAGAGCTTCATGTGGCCTTCTTCTGCCTGGGCCCTCAGATCCCACATGTCAAAGAGTCCACGGGGTCAAGGGGTTGTGCTTACCCAGAGCCTGGCACCCATGTTCCTCCCTGCGTACAGCAGGACAGGGCTCTGGAATTCCTTGCTTTCATTAGTTCACAGTCTGGTTCCACACAGCTCTCTCTCCATGGCCTGTCCTCCAGAGTGCAGGCCACACCACCAGTGGCCGGGACCGTTAAGCCAGGAGAGTGGACAGGGCGGCAGTCTTTTGCACAGGAGTGAAGGCGAAGTAGACAGAGGTTGGATGTGTACACATGTATTTCCATCCACATGCACATGGGGAGCCTCTAGTTCCAGATGAAGCTGGAGGTGGGGAGAAATGGGGAAGGCCAGGGACTTCTATTATCCTCTTGTGCCCCTCTGTGCGTGCCAGAGGTGGAGGTGATGGGGGGGGTTAAGCCTGTACGCTGGGTTAGTTAGCTTCCTGGCTGTGCCACTTAGGACCTTTGAGACCTGGGACAAACCCTTGAACTCCTTTCTGCTTATTTCCTCATCTGCGTAACAGACATAGCAAAGGCCGTCCCCATCAAGTAGACATGAGAATTGAAGGAAATTGTACGTGCGAAGTGTTTAGAATGGTGTCTGGCAGTAGAAAACCTTCAAGTGCTAAGTATTAGGTTATAATTATTGCTATCTAATGAATAGTACATGGTAATTACCCCAGGTAGTGGTTAGGAGTAGAAGGAATAGTTACTGATTTAGTCATCTTAAGAATCTTCAAAGCAGGGCGCCTGGGTGGCTCAGTTGGTTGGACGACTGCCTTCGGCTCAGGTCATGATCCCGGAGTCCCGGGATCGAGTCCCGCATCGGGCTCCCAGCTCCATGGGGAGTCCGTTTCTCCCTCTGACCTCATCCTCGCTCATGCTCTCTCTCACTGCCTCTCTCTCAAATAAATAAATAAAATCTTTAAAAAAAAAAAAAAAGAATCTTCAAAGAAGGTGGTTGAGTGTTGCATAAAGGTATACATTTATAAAAATGTGTGTGTGTATGGATGCAGGTGTGTGTGTACATATCTGTTCTGCTAAGCAAAAATAAGAGTGACTCTACTCAAAATTGTTAGCTCTAAGACAGGTGTAGCCCAGGCATTGCTTGTATGGAGTGATTGTGTCATGTAAATACAGGGTAGCAGGAGGCGTAGACGGGATAGTCGTAGCTGATGGAACTAGATAGTTTGTCTAACTGCCTCGCTTTAAATATGAAAGATCTGAATCCCTTAGAAGATGCATAAGCTAACTTGTTTAGGCTAGAACTTTCTAGAGCTTTAAGATCTCCCCCCCCACTCCTGAGGATTTTAAGTCTTGATAAATGCCCTTATCATGTATAGTAAGTCACCCCATCACTGATATCCTACCTAAGTGGCCCTTGCATTTCCTTTTTTGCGTGCTCTGTAGTTCTTAAGATCCAGGTGAGTTCATCAAAGCACACAATATAGAACAACCCACTTCTCTTTACAGGAGTCTGAGCCTTATCAAATTCTAACATACTGAGAGCTTATTTACTTTGTTTTTTTTTTTTTTGTGAAGAGGGGAGTAAGCAAGGTCAAAGAGATGACTACCCCTTCTCCCCCTTTTCTCTTAGCAGAGACCTTGGGTTTTGAGGTGTTGGGTGTACAAATATTTATAGAGTGGGTTGTAACTCTCAGAACTACAGTGGGAGTTGGCCTGGGACAGTCCGGGGAGGGTGGCTGGCGTGAGTGGTCACAGTGGGAAGGGCTTTGACAGATTTGGTTATATTCCTTGTTTAATTAGTTTCAGTTCAGAGTCATTAAATTCATTGCCATTAAAAGCAGTGTTTTTATTAGTATCTTTTCCAATTCAAAAAATGTCCTACCTTTAAAAAAGATGTCTCATCTGACCATTTCACAGTTTTCTTTTTTTTTTTTAAGATTTTATTTATTTATTTGAGAGAGTGTGTGTGAGAGAGAGAGATTACAAGCAGTGGAGAGGGGGTAGAGGAGAAGCAGATTTCCTGCTGAGCAGGGAACCCAACACGGGACTCGATCCCAGGACCCTGGGATCACGACCTGAGCCGCAGGCAGATGCTTAATGGACTGAGCCACCTGGGTGCCCTCACAGAGTTGTTTTGAAGATAAGTTGAAGTAACGTATGTGAAAAAACTTTTGAAAGTAGCATTGAGCCCTTATAAATTGTGTCTAGTAGTTCATGAGTATTCAAGTTATATTATTGGAAATAGTAGAGGGGAAGGAATTGGATCTCCTTCTTAATAAAAGCTACATAAAGTCTCACTGCATCCTAAAGAGCAGAAGTGGAATTTTGACTTTCATACGGTTAGACCCCGGCTGGAGCACAAGTTTGTCTCCTGCCTCTGGATCAGTTGAGGCCTGTGGTCTTTAAACTCTTGTCCAGCCGAATACCATTTCCCAGTGGTAACCAGCCCAGGGGATCCATGAAACTGCTAATGATTAAAAGGTCATTCTGCTACAAGAGCATGGAGATTCCTCAAAAAGTGGAAAATAGAGCTACCCTATGTCCCTGGTGGGACTAGTGGGTATTTGCCCCAAAGATAAAAGGTAGTGATCTGAAGGGGCACCTGTACCCCAATGTTTATAGCAGCAATGTCCACAGTAGCTGAACTATGGAAAGAACCTAGATGTCTATCAACAGATGAATGGATGAAGGAGATATGGTATATATATACAGTGGAATACTATGCAGCCATCAAACCCCCCAAAATCTTGCCATTTGCTAAGATGTGGATAGAACTAGAGGGTATTATGCTAAGCAAAATAAGTCAATCAGAGAAAGACAATTACCATGTGATCTCACGGATATGATGAATTTGAGAAAAAAGACAGCAGGTCATAGAGGGAGGGAGGGAAAAATGAAACAGGATGAAACCAGAGAGGGAGACAAACCATAAGAGACTCTGAGTCTCAGGAAACCAACTGAGGGCTGCTGGAGGGGAGGAGGGGTGGGAGGGATCAGGTGGCTGGGTGATGGACACTGGGGAGGGTACATGCTATGGTGAGTGCTGTGAATTGTGTAAGACTGATGAATCACAGACTTGTACCTTTGAAACAAATAATATGTTATATGTTAATACAAAAAATTTAATAACAAAATAAAAATAAATTAAAAAAATAAAAGCCATTCTCTCCACCCTGAGCCCCAGCTGAGTTAGCGCCCATTGCTCGAGTCCCTCTGGCCACAGCAACAGCACTAGCTCACCCCCTTCCCAGCCAGCCCATGTTCTGACTCACTAGGTAAACATGGGCAGCTCCAGAAGCAATATTTTGAAGTTTGTCTCCATGAACTTAATTAGTTTTCTCCTATATGATTTTCTCTCTGGCGTTTTATTTTCTTTAATGGAGGACGCGTCTGGGACACCTTTTCTCTTTTAAACTGAGAACTGACCCTACACTGTTAGCTGTATTTTGGGGTTTGTTTTGTTTTGTTTTGTTTTGGGGGGGGGTTTTTTGCTTCTTCTCTCCTGAACTGCCCTGATTGTCCTGAAAACACACCCACCTTTTTTTTTTTTTTTCCTAAACCAGGAATCCGACCTCATTGTGCAAAAGAAACCCTTTCACATTGTTTCCCCTGCTCCCTTCCTCTGCACAAGTGGTCAAATATAGGAGATGTTTTTGTCGCCAGTACGAATAGCACTTTAGAGAAAGCAAGCTGTCAGTACTTGGGTTTCATGGTGCTGGCCGCATACTTGTTTTCCTACTGCTTTCTCGTTTTTGACAGCCGCCCTGCTGACAGTCTTCTGCTAGCTCTTGTCACCATCTCCCAGAACCTTCATTTCTTCATCTGTAAAGTAGGAGTGGCACTATCTACTGAAGAATGTTGTTTGGGAATTTAATGAGATTATATTCCTTAAGAGTTTAGCACAATGCTTGGCACATAGTATGTGCTCAGTAAATTTTGGGGGGAGTGATAAATGCAACTTATTTATTTTTTCAGTGCAAATAAAAGTATTTTTCCCTTCTCTGGATGTTGTAGATGCTTTTAGTCGTATTAAGACTGTTGGCTTGTTTTATTTTTCTTTAGATTGGCAGTTTTTTGTTTGTTTCTTTATTTTATTTACTGGAGTGGCAGTTTCTTAAGCCGACCTTTGATTCTATCCAGAAAGGGCTTGCTTTGGAAATAAGTAAACTCTTCTTCGATCTTTGCTAGTCTTGTTTCATTTCTCCCCTCTTGTTGAATATAAACTGTTTTGCTTGTGTAGGGTAAGTATTTTAGCTCTCCAGTAGCCCCTTTATTTATTTATGTTTTAAGATGGATTTATTTATTTGAGAGAGACGGAGAGAGAGGGAGCCAGCGAGCGTTCGTAGGGGGAGGGGCAGAGGGAGAGGAGCTGACTTCCCACTGACTTCCCAAGGCAGAGCTCCATCTCAAGACCCTGAGATCGTGACTTGAGCCGAAACCAAGAGTTGGACACTTAATCAACGGAGCCACCCAGGTGCCCCCTCCAGCAGCCCCTCTGTTATCTCTTACGTTTCTGTGGGTTGACCGGATGTAGCGATGGCACCTGGGGCTGGAACAACCTAAGTGGCTTCACTCCCACATGTGGCGCTTTTGTGAAGGCTGAAATCCCCAGCTGCCTCCCCTTCCTTCCCTCCATTCCCCCCGTGCCCCTGTAGTCTCTCTGCGGGGCTAGCTTGGCTGTCTGGATGTGGCAACACAAGAGTAGAAGTGCCAGGCCTTCTTAAGACTCAAGGCTGAAAGAGCACAGTCTTACTTCTGCCTTCATTGGTCAAAGCCCATCCTAGGCTCAGCCCCCATTCAGCAGGGAGGGGACCACCAGAGGGTGTGAATGCTGAGGGCTGTCTTTGGAGACCCTCTGCCCAGTAGGTCATAGCCTCACTCTTGACTGCCCAGTAGGTCATAGCCTCACTCTTGACTCTTTCCGTACTATTTAGTTCACCTTGTCCCCAAGGGAGTGCATTGCTTCATTACCAACTGGAGTTAATGCTCTGTATTCTCCAACTTAAAATCTTCCGAGGTTAACCTAGCAAATTGTTGTAAAAGGGAATACTAGCATAGAGCAAGAAAGAATAACGTCCTTCAGATCACTCAACTGCGGCATCGTGAAATTGATTTTGCAGTAAGAGGTTGCTCCCGGAGGTTAGCTGTTTCCATGAATTACAAATTGAGATGCTCCTTCTTTTTAGTTCTTGGGCTCAGATTGTCTTTATCTGTGTGGCCAATTAGATGGCTGTGTAGAAGGCCCTGAAATAATGAATTTCCTGGGGTGCCTGGGTGGCTCAGTGGGTTAAAGCCTCTGCCTTCAGCTCAGGTGATGATCCCAGCATCCTGGGCTCGAGCCCCACATTGGGCTCTCTGCTCAGCAGGGAGCCTGCTTCCCCCTCTCTCTATGCCTGCTGCTCTGCCTGCTTGTGATCTCTCTCTCCGTCAAATACATAAATAAAATCTTTAAAAAAAAAATGAATTTCCTTAAGCTTTCTCTTCTCTCTTCCTCCCATCCTCTGCAGTTCCTTTTGAAACAAATACAAAAGCAGGACCGGTCACAGCTTCGGGTCCCTTTCGGAATGATAAAAGAGATGGTTCAGAAGCTGGATCGTTGAGCTCCTTTCCAGTGAAGGAGCACCCCAGGGCAGTGGACTCAGCACCAGAGAAAAATGCCAGTGGAGCCGCCGTCCCAGATGCCCCCATCATTCTGAGCCCTCCGCAGACCTACACAGCTGATACGTACCACCTGGTCTGGAGGGCCGGGAAGGATGGCGGACTGCCCATCAATGCCTATTTTGTGAAGTATCGAAAGGTAATCTCTTCTCATTTGTCAGCTTTCTCTTCACATGCCTTAACGTTGTGTGTGGAACATGTGCTTATTTTCTTTGACTTTTATGGAGCTGCAGGAAACAGAACAGGGGTGTTCTAGGACCGAGTCTGGGAAAACTGTCTCAGTGGTCATGCTGGATTTACCAGTCTTACAAAAGCAGTAAGAATGAAGGATGCATAATTTCCCCCAAAATAGGAATTCTAAGAACCCAGTGACTTCTTGATGTTTTTTTTATCAAGCATTTTAACCCCTTGGGTGCAAAGCTCTAGAAACCGCTCTTTAAAGATAGTAAAGAGATAGTAAAATACAGAGATATTTTCTGAGTTAGTAAAATACAGTTTATTTAGCAAATAAAGCAGTTTCTTATTAGAAACCCTGAACAAAGTCCTCTGGCATAATTTCTGATGGTTATGTTTACTTCAGATTATCCTTCTTCGTTGTATTAGAATGTGATGTTGTTTGGTGATTTATTTGGGTGAACCTTGATCCTCTCAGTTGATTTTTCAGTGCTTATCCTTCCAGAGGCTTCTATTAAAGCAAAATGAGAAAATCTCCTCTATTTTTTTTAAAAGATTTTATTTATTTATTTATTTGTCAGAGAGAGAGAGGGAGAACACAAGCAGGGGGAGCATCAGGAAGAGGCAGAGAGAGAAGCAGGCTCCCTGCTGAGCAAGGAGCCCGATGTGGGACTCGATCCCAGGACCCTGGGATCATGACCTGAGCCACAGGCAGCAGCTTAACCAACTGAGCCACCCAGGCGTCCCAAGAAAATCTCCTCTGTTTAATGAGACTGACTAGTAAATGAACCAAAGATGCCCTCCTAGTTAAAATACCTTTCTTTGTCCAAGCCATTTTGGTACCCATTTAATATCTGGAAAAATGAACATGGTGATATTTGAAAGTTTATTCACTGTTTCTAACCTGAGAATTCCAGGTAAAGAAACTTTTATTGAGATTCTTGCCCATGCAAAAATTTCCCTCCAGTGTCATTTCCTGGTTCCATTAAGTAAGACACAGCAGATTAGATCTTTTTAAAATTTATTTCCTCCAATACATGTGGAACGTGTCGAAATAGGAAAAATGCTGGACCTGGATAATGGATAATTGCAGAATTCATATGTGCATACATATTCTAATTTATTATATATTATCATTAATACAGATTATTATATACTTATTCTATGCTCCTATTAGCGCAATAAGAAAGGATTATTTTTTCCTTCATGAGTAAAGGAAACAAATTCTGGGAGATCAGATAACTTGCTTGAGGCTATAAGTTAGTGGTAAGTAGCAGAATCAAGAGTCTTTTTATTCCTAAGAATTCCTAAGTTGTCGCTACATGTCTCCTTCTATTTATTAGCATGAAGAAGTATTATGTCTCTTTTGCTTGCAAGGGGGATATTCCATACCAAAATCCATGTGAAACTGAAGATTTTCTCCAATTTGAATGGAAGGTTTTTCCTCCCCGAATCTCCTTCTTTTTAACGGCTTATTTTCTCTTGAGTAGCTAGATGATGGTGTTGGCCTGGTGGGAAGCTGGCACACAGTTCGAGTCCCAGGAAGTGAAAATGAGCTCCATCTAACAGAACTGGAGCCCTCTAGTCTCTATGAAGTTTTGATGGTTGCAAGAAGCGCAGCGGGTGAAGGCCAGCCCGCCATGCTCACCTTCCGCACGAGCAAAGGTGAGTATCACCTTCCTTAGGAGGAATGAGCTGGCCGGCCGGATGTCACTTTATTAGTTAAGTGTCCTTTTGGGTCATAGAGATTCTTTTTTTTTTTTTTTTTAAAGATTTATTTATTTATTTATTTGACAGAGAGAGAGAGAGAGAGAGATCACAAGTAGGCAGAAAGACAGGCAGAGAATGAGGGGGAAGGAAGCAGGCTCCCTGCTGAGCAAGGAGCCCGATACGGGACTCGATCCCAGGACCCTGAGATCATGACCTGAGCCGAAGGCAGAGGCTTAACCCACTGAGCCACCCCGGCGCCCCGAGATTCTTATATATAAATTCCCTAAATAATTTGATGATCGTACCTTTTGGGGCCATGCATGTTGTATTATGCCATCCCATCCAGTGTTCAACAAATATTTCTCAGTGTTTATGATAGGTAAGGCATTAGTGTAGGTGATGTAGGGAAAACAAAGATGCTCAAGACAAGATCCATCCTAACGGGGCTTCTCCTTTGTTAAGGAGGGTAAGACATAAATAAATAGCAACTACAGGGCAGGATTTCAGTTGTGCTAATGTTTACTGAATGCCTTCTGTGTGCCGGGCTGTAAACAGAATCGACAAAACTCCTTGCCCTCATGGAGCTCACGTTCTAGCTGGGAGAGACTTACACCTAAGTTATAAGTACATTAGGAAGTGGTGAATGCCATAAGAGACGTAAGTTAGGGGATGGATATAGGAAGTGGGTGTGGTAGCAGTTGTCACAATTTAAGCGAGGTGGCCAGGGAAGTCCTCAGCGGGCATTCAGCAGGGGAGCAGAAGGTCCAGGGTGCAGTGGGAAGGCCACATGGTTATCTGGGGAGAGAACATCCCAGCTGAGAGAGTAGCAAGTGCAGAGACCCCAGGGCGGGGTGCGCTTGAGGTACCCTAGAAACACTGAGGGGGGCCCTGTGACAGAGGCAAAATGAGGAGGCTCTAGGGGAGAAAGCTCAGGGAGATGACAGAGGGGCCAAGCCACATGGTGCTTTGTCGCCCCTGCAAAGACATTGACTTTGACTCTGAGTGAGCTAGAAGCACTGGAAGGTTTGAGCTGAGTTGTGACACTGTCTGCCATATGTTTCAACAGGGGACTCTGGCTGTAGGGTAAGGATAGACTGGAGGAGGGCACAGGGTGTCAGCAAAGAGGCCAAAATATGACAAGTAAAGGACTTAGAAGATGCTGGAGGAGTGCAAAGAAAGGATGTCCTTTTTGTGGGTTAGCTTGTTGAGGGTAAGCTTGATTGACAAGACGCCATTATGGCTTGGTCATCAATGGACAAAAAGACCAGTGAGTGGAGCGGGGAACAGGGCAGAAGAATATTTTCGTCTAAAGTAGAAAATAAAAGGAGGTATGATCGAGAAGAAATTTATTTATTGGCTTTTGGAAAAGACCCTTTCATACTAATGACCGAGTCTAGCTAGAAAAAGAATGAGTATTTCTTACTTGAATTCTATTTTGAGTTAATTTTCATAATCAGCCCACAGTTGTTTATAGAATCTGACCTATTATAAATACTGAATAATAAGCAGATATTTCGGTTTTATAATAATCACCCATTTTCATTTTTTGCCTCTTGGAATTTTCAAACTCAACATAATAATTTTCCCATAAAGAGACAGAAGCTCTTTAAGCATGAATTTTATGCTTTGGAATTAAGAAATAGGTAGAAGAAAAACGCATGAATAGTTTGAAAGCCTTTACTCTACTTATTTGGCTTTTTTCACTTTGTGGTGTTTATTCTGTGTATAAATGAAAGTCTGCCTGATGAAGAAAGACACCTTTTTAGTTTTCCCTTAAAAAGGCTATTAGAAAAAGACAACATAATTTTCAAGTTCGATTCCTCAGATTAGCTAAGTATTTACAATGTAGGTCTGAAATTTAGACCCTGTAACAGAGAAGCTCTAATATCTGTATACTAGTTGAGTTTTTTTTATAATATCTTTTCTTACTTTACATATACACAGAAGTTTATGTTGCAGTAGATGAGTATATGTCTTCTAACTTTTCTAGAGAAAACAACCTCATCGAAAAACACGCAGGCGTCCTTACCCCCCATGGGCGTCCCTCGGCGCCCCGTTGTTTCAGAGGCTGTGGACAACTTCGGAGTGGTCCTTACAGATTCCTCTAGGCATAGTGGAGGTAAAGTGGAGAATCTTCATTTTATTGATTTTGTTTGTTTACTGGTGGACCTGACATGTTTCAAATTATTTGGGGATTGGAGTGGGAAAGAGTGTTTGTCATTTGGATTATAACCTCTTCCAGGTCCTACTTCAACCATTTTTTTAATGCCCTATACTCAGATCTTGGTGACTCACTGTCATGATTGGTATTTAAGGTAATACACTCAGATTCAAAATGTTCTGGTACTAAGGTTATATAACTCATAAAAAGGACTTTTCTGCTTTCTCTTTGGCAAAGAAACCAAATTTATACTTTGAAAGTCTGATCTCTCTCACTCTCTTTTTTTTTTTTTGGTGACTTATCAAAATGTATGGTGGTACCTATAGAAAGATTTAGGTTTTTTTTAAGCAAACGATTACATTCCATACTGTTTTATTGCTGTATTTTGTCAGTGTCACACTCCGTTTTATTGCTCTATCTTGCCAATTGTATGGTTTTATTTTTAATTTTTTAATTTTTAATTTTTTTTTTTTATTTATTTTTTTTTTTATTTTGTCAGAGACAGAGGGAGAGAGAGTAAGCGAGCACAGGCAGACAGAGAGGCAGGCAGAAGCAGAGGGAGAAGCAGGGTCCCTGCCGAGCAAGGAGCCCGATGTGGGACTCGATCCCAGGACGCCGGGATCATTAATTTTTAATTTTTTAAAGATTTATTTATTTATTGGGGGGAGGGGCAGAGCAGGAGAGCGAGGGACAAGCAGGCTCTCTGCTGAGCTCAGAGCCCAATGCGGGGCTTGCTCTCACGACCCTGAGATCATGACCTGAGTTGAAACCAAGACTTGGATGCTAGACCAATTGAGTCACCCAGGTGTGCCCCCCGCCCCCTCCAATGAGTGGTTCTTAGATGTCATAGTAATACAGTTTTCAAAAGACATCTTTTTAGTATTTAAATTTCACACTTACCAATTCTGCAATCACAACATAATGTACTTTCTGTGACTGTGTTAATAGGTGTTAGCAGGGCATCGAGGAAGGGCTTCATGTTCCGTTGCTGAGCTCTGAGAATGTTGAGGCTTCTCTTCCCTATTTGTATAGTCTGTCATGAATTGGTCTCAGACAAAAGCGAGTCATGACATTTGAACACTTTCTGAACCTCTCTGCTTCTTCAGTATCATGAGCCTCTCCTGCTTGAGTCCTTTCACCTCCGAGGAGCTGTTCAGCAACCTGAAGCAGATTGCTGACTCAGCCATCAGCTTTATCTGAGTAAAGCTGCCCTCTGAAAAACAAAGACCGTCTGATTTGTGTAACACACTCAGGTAGATGCGGACCAAATGCTGTCGCAGTGAAAGTAAAGTCAGTCTTCCTTCAGGGGGCGTTTACAGCATAGAGGGTGACATCGACAAGAAGTCAGTAACCAAATAGGGGGTAATATAGACAAGGGAACCCATAATAATGACTTTGATTCATTATGCCTGAGAGTCTACACTCGGTGTTGATGCGATCACAAGAGTATGTGAAGGAGGCCGGTGGTGGTAAGAGAGGCTCCCTCCGCTAAGCCTCGAAGACAAGACCATTATGAAGACAAGGATGGATGAAGGAACAGGAAAAGAAGTTCTAGGGAAAGAGATGAACGGTGGACATGTTGTATTCCATTTAGAGATGGGGAGGTTAGAGAACTGATTTGGTTTGACTGGTTGCCATGGAGAGTGACGCCACCGTCGGGGAGGCAGGCGGGTACCTTGTAGAACGTACTTAGAATGTCAGTCTTTCCCTGAAAGCTGTGAAGAACTCTAAAGGACTTTAAGGAGGGGGACAGGGGGAACAGCCAAAGATGAAGCTAGAGAAATAATGGGCGGAGTGACAGAGGGTCACTGTGTCCAGAAGGACACAGGTGACAGACAAAGGGAATTGAATCCATATTGAATGAAAGGGAGAAATGAGGTGACCCTGCGCTGGGGTGGCCAAGAACCATTTACCAAGGTGGGTAATCAAGATTTTTAGGTGCAGATTATGGAATGAGTTCCAGAAGTCCCAAGTTTGGAGTTATCCGGGCAGAGATAGCCATAAGAAATGATTTCTTGAATCTTCCGAACAACCCTATGAGGAAGATAGCCGGTCGGTTTTGCAACTTAGGAAACTGGGGCTCTTGGAGGTCATGCATTTTTTACTGTCGCTGCTCTTCACATTCCGATTTTTTTTTTTTTAAGATTTTATTTATTTATTTCACAGAGATCACAAGTAGGCGGGGGGCGGGGAGCAGGCACCCTGCTGAGCAGAGAGCCCAATGTGGGGCTCGATCCCAGGACCCTGAGATCATGACCTGAGCCGAAGGCAGAGGCTTTAACCCGCTGAGCCACCCAGGCGCCTCCAAACTCCAACTTGTCTCTGGTTCATGTCACATGCTTTTTCTTTTAGATCTTGATGATTCTCCTATGTAGAGATTCTTTTCCCTAATAATCTTCTTCTGTTCAATCTGTGCTTTTTGTCCTTGGATGAGTTTTAACCTTCTGGGAATCAGTTGACGGAAGTTGTTGGTTATCTAGGACCAAAAAAGAGATTCACTAACAGTTCTATTCATTCTGTTTCCATTGCTTTCTAACTTGAAAGGAATACAGTAAGTATCACTCAAAAGTTGCCTGCTTTGAGTATTTTCCTCTTTTTATCCAGTATGCAGTTTGTTTTTTAAATGCTGCCATTTTCTCCATACAGGTACCGTGGGCAACGTCGTTGTGTTCTTTCTTATGTATTTGTGTTGGAGCTAGAGAGATGTTGAGACAGAGTGGTCTTGCTTAAGGAATGTGGCACAGGCTAGACAGCAGGGCTCCCTTAGTGACTTATCTAATAATCTGTAGATCATCTGCTGAATGTGTTTATAGTTTGGGTGGATTAAGAAAAACATTTAAATAAAATCATAACTAATTTTAAACATTTACTGTAAATTATAAGCGCAATCAGACATGAGGCACCGAGTAATAATTACTTATACACTGTTTAGCTCTGAATCCAAAGTAGCATGGTCACTATTCTCATTACCATTTACTTTCAGTTTTTTAGAGCTAATTCTCAAGTTTATATATCTTGCTTTTCCTTCCTTTTATTTCCTGTTTTTGGCCATTTCGTTGCCTGTTAGCTTTTAACAGAGGGCGGGAAGATAGTTATGATGATGTTACTAACTCTGCTAATAAGTTTGGTGATGAACCTTTAATAAAATGTTGCTTAGGAATTTATCCCTTTCAGTTTATTTGAGTTATTCTTGTCTCTGACACCGTGGGTTATTGGAATGGATGTTTCCGTGTTTAGTTCCAGAGGCACCTGACCGGCCTACCATCTCCACGGCATCGGAGACCTCTGTCTACGTCACTTGGATTCCTCGGGCCAACGGGGGTTCTCCAATCACTGCCTTCAAGGTCGAATACAAACGGATGAGGACCAGTGATTGGCTGGTGGCCGCTGAAGATATCCCTCCTTCCAAACTTTCTGTGGAAGTTCGTAGCTTAGAGCCAGGTAGTAATACTCAAACATTTCCTTTTTTGCCATCTGTGCTGACTTCATTATTATTATTTTTAACATTTTATTTATTTATTTGAGAAAGAGAGCACGAGAGCCAGAGAGTTTGAGAGAATGAGTGAGGGGAGGGGCCGAGGGAGAAGCAGACTCCCCGAGGAGCAGGGAGCCCGGTGTGGGACTCGATCCCGGGATCCCGGGATCCGCACCTGAGGTGAAGGCAGATGCTCAACTGACTGAGCCACCTAGGCGCCCTGTGCTGACTTTAGATGCCTATTTGTAATGATTTTGTATTCCTCTAGTTGTTAAAGTAATGGGAACCTATTCTGTGAAAATTTGAAAGGAAAGAAACTAGAGAGAAGAGAATAAGTCACCGGAAACCTACCCATCCAGAGATAAGCTATGTTTACACTTTGGTATATTTTTTGTAGCCTTTTTTGTTTTTTAATCATACCATAAATCATGCCAGGATCATGCCATAAATACTGTTTTGTGACCCCATTTTCCCTATATCACAGGCATTTTCCAGTATCATTAGAAATTCTTCAAAAACTCAGTTTTTTAATAATTCTCTATCTACTGTATATTATAATTTACTTATAATTTTTGTCTGGGTTTTGGATACCTTTAACTGTCAGTAACTTAGAAAGAGCATTGCGATGTCATTGTGTATGTGTGTGTAGGTGTTTTGCTATGATTACATGTTTTAAGAGGAAAATTGCTTATTATTTGACTAAAATTGTTTGCTCTAATGATGAACCTCAGCCTAGTTATACTTAGCGCTTAGGCTATGGAAACGAGAGAACACCTAAGTCTTCTTTGCTCTGTAAGTCTCATTTCAGCAGAAGGAGCCCACTCCCCCACCGTCGCCCCACTATCTTGAGGCTGCTTGCGTGTAGTTAAACCGCATGAGAGAAAAGCTGTCATCACAGATGATTTGCGTGGCTTGTATCTGTTAGGTTTCATGACCATTTTGTTTATGGACTTTTAGATGGACTTAGCAGCAAATGCCTGTGTTTGTCTGAACAGGTAACATGAGCCTAGGGGACTGTAGGTATCGTTGGGAGAAGGTGACAAGTTTTAAATGAGGGTGAGACTCAATAGCACTTTTTAGGCAGAAAGCACCATCTTCGGAAGCCCAGGTTATGTCTGTGCTGTCAGGAAACACGCTGGAGGAGTCTCTATTCTTTAGATGCAGAGCTTCAGAAGCTCACAGTCCTTAGAGTTTTTCTTTTTTTAAGTACTTAATATGTAATGCAAATAAATGCCTTCTGTTGTAGTTTAAATCCGCTCCTGATTCTTTCTTTTTTTTTTTTTTTTAAATCTGCTGCTTCTTATCCTATTCTTGTTGCAATCAGAGTGACATCTGCTGTCACCCACACAGTGCCCCTTCCGAAGCGTATTTGCCCTGTTAAACTTCGCTTCGGTGGTTTCTTTCAAAGGGAAAAGACCCTAGTTTTGAGCACAGATACTTCAACTAATACTGTATTTGATGGTTATGACTTTAGAACATAACGGTAAAGAGAGTAAACGTGCTCTTTCCCGTTCTCTACACGCCCCTTCTGTGACAGACGTCATTCCTCTTCCGTGGCATTGTCTCCTGGTCACTCCTCCTAAGCTCTTGGAATCTGGGTCATCATAAACACACGCTACTGGCCGACAGAAGCTGGCAGGCGGGTTGGAATCAGTTTACCGTATAGGCTTCAGAGGACGTGTTTGTTAACATGGAGACTTGAGTGCAGTTGTCTTGTTCTGACTGTCATACCTTCAGCTGTCGTATGGCCATTTATTAAAAACTGGGTTTTTTTTTTTTTTTTTTCCTCCCTCAAAAGGTTCAACATACAAGTTTAGGGTCATTGCCATCAACCATTATGGCGAGAGTTTCCGGAGTTCGGCGTCTCGTCCTTATCAGGTGGCTGGGTTCCCCAATCGTTTTTCTAACCGTCCGATCACAGGGCCTCACATCGCATATACCGAAGCTGTCAGCGATACCCAGATCATGCTGAAGTGGACGGTGAGTGGGACGTCTTCTCTATCGAGACACGTTCTCGTTTGGCCACGTTGACGATCGACTTAATGGTCTCATCACCTGGTATTGTGATTAGTAAAATGTTTTTAACTTTTAAGTATTTGGCCATGTTAACGATCGATTTACTTTTCTGGTGACATGATATTATGAATAGCAAATGTTTTTAACTTTTAAGTCGGGGAAAATTGAAGGGCACAGATACTTGTCTGAAAGCACATGTGGGTAAGAGGGGCAGGGCTAAAAATAAACTTGTCTCTTCAGCTCTCATCCAAGTGTTAACTTAATTATCCTTTCAGGATCTGTTTCTTCTGAACCAAATGTCCCTTTCTGCTTCTGAACCTTGTGAAATATACTACTTTATTTTTGCTCAGCCCAACAGAAAAACTAAATGCACTTAATACCTTTGACTACCTTTGAATTAACTTCAAAATGGCCGTAAAGGATGTTTGCAAAATGAAGCTAGAAAAAGATCACCACACAGATAAAGGAATCTTCATGGCTCTGAAAGTTACATTTATTTTTGTCCTTACAAGTCTTTGCTTCTCTTTTTTTAGTATATTCCATCAAGTAACAATAATACTCCCATTCAAGGATTTTATATCTACTACCGGCCGACAGATAGTGATAATGACAGTGATTACAAGAGGGATGTGGTAGAAGGTAAGTCCCTCGACAAGCTGGAGTCCCAGTAAAGAGCTTGGATGGAGGGGGTTTCTAAATATTATGAGAACCATCATCCCAGGTTAAGGTAGAGAAAGCATGAACTGTTATGTCCACTATTACTTTGACTTCTTCCCAAAGAAAGACCGTCTTTCCAATTTAATATATGCAGTAGCTTACATTTTGGTCATAGAAACAATTACCGAAGTATGGGGGAGATACCATTTGTCAGCAGTTCATCTGAAAAAGAATTCTGTTTTCTGTTTTATTTAAATGAATGGTAACCCGGGTATAAAGGTCACTTGCAACTGCTACTGTATTTTAAAAAATAGGTCTCAGTCCCAGTTCCACTGAAGTCTGTACTAGAACAAGTGCATCTTGAGCATGTAATCCACTTTTAGAGATGCTGAGAAATTGGAGTATACGTAGAGTAAAAACCAGCCGAGACAGTGAAGGGTGCCAAAACTGCCTTTCCCCTGCACTTAAAATCTGATCCAGAACTTTGCATGTGGTCTGAAGGCTGCAGATGGTCTGCTGGCCACTGTCTACACCCGCCGCCAGTCTTGTGCACCCTTTCCTCACCCTCCCTCCCCCCACCATGTTTCTTCTGTGACACACTGGCCTTCTGAGTTTCCTTGTGTGCACCAAGACCTGTCTTGCCTCGGAACGATGACACGTGGCAATTCCTGCTACTTCCTGTGCTCCTCTTCCAGTGTCTTATTTAGGTCACTGCACTTTTCTGTTGTGTGGTTCAATGTCATTTCCTCAGATAACACCCGCCTCTGTATGTGAGATACCTTGGGTGTAATTTCTAACTGTGGCCTTTATGGTTCTGTCGTAGATGTCATCATGGTTGCTGTGTAAGGAGTGGGTGTGTCTGTGTGTGTGTGGATATATGAAGTTATTTACTTAGTTTGTCTCCCTCACTAAATCTTAGCCTCTCTGTAGGCAAGGAGCCTTTGCTTCCCATGTTCTATTCCCAGCCCCTACAATGGTGCGGTGTTCAGGATTTATCGAATGAAGGAACAATTGGAGTCCAGAAAGAACAAGGGAATGTCTGGGGATGATGAGGCTGGAAATGGGGTGATAAACAACTAACATGACAGCTGTCTTCACATCCTGACTGATTGTTAAGCGGAGGAGAAGCTCTCCCAGTTGGGGGAAGGGCAGCCAACAGGAAGTAGCATAAGGAAGACCCCTCTGTGCAGCATTTTTAACAAAATAAGAAACTCCCTAATGTTGGAGCTGTTCAGTAGAAGCTGGTTGCTTATTTCTCAGTGGTGTCTTGGAAGGGGTTCTTGTTTTGGGAAGAAGTCTTCTTCAGAGGGTTTTTTTTGCACTCCCAAGATTCTGACTCTGATTTGCTAACATCCCAAATGGGTCATGTGAGAAAACAGCCCTAGGCCAAGGTTATTTTCATGTGACTTCTTGACATCGAATACTGCCTATCGTTTTTGGTAGCAGTAGCCTTATAATAAGTCAGTTTAAATATGCTCTATCAGGCTTCTTTAAATATTGTGGCATTCCTTTTAATGTTTATCCGGTGGAGTGTCTTTTGTAAAGTAGTAAAAGGTTATCATCTGAGTTTTAATACCTGGTACATAGTAGGTGCTCAGTAAATATTTTTTGAATCAAAGAGTGATTATTTCTCTTCATCTGGAAAAGTAGGAAGCAAATCAGTTTCTAAAATCTTGTTTAAACATGAAGAATTGAGGAAATGAGGTAAGAGACTTGTCAGTGGCCAACCTATTCTGTGAAGTTAGGATAGTTGCTGTCCTGAGGGAGAAGTGACCAGAAGCAGCATGCGGGGTAGGGTGCCAGTACCGTTTCCTTTCTTGACCTAGGTATTGGTAGCACGGGTACGTTCAGTTCATGAACTTCAACAAACTGTTCAGTTAGGGGCACTTTTCCATACACTCTTCACTTTTTTTTTTTTTTTTTTTAAAGATTTTATTTATTTATTTGACAGAGAGAGATCACAAGTAGACAGAGAGGCAGGCAGAGAGAGAGAGAGAGAGAGAGAGAGAAGGAAGCAGGCCCCCTGCTGAGCAGAGAGCCCGATGCGGGACTCGATCCCAGGACCCTGAGATCATGACCTGAGCCGAAGGCAGCAGCTTAACCCACTGAGCCACCCAGGCGCCCCTACACTCTTCACTTTCTAGAAAGGCTATCCAAGAAGAAGAAATGGTTAAGAGTTGTTAGTCACTATTTGAGATATGAGTCCTAGTGAGGTCTTCATTTTAGTTTAGCTGGGTTAGGAATGTGGGGCTGTCAGACTTTCTTTTTTAAACTCTTTCGGCAGAGGTTAAACATTTGCTAAATAGTTCTAAACAAGGTAAATGTAAGTAAAGGGAAAACTCCCTCTGTCTCTCTCTCTTTCTCTTTCTCCATGTCTCTCTTTTCCCTACCTCTCCTGGTTCCACCAGGAGGGAAATATCCACCAGTCACCAGTTTTTAAAGGATACTCTCTAGTTAAATCTTTGAACTTTTGCGAGCTTGTGGGGTGTGAACATAGTGTGTGGAACTGGGAAATTACTTTATGGGAGCTTCTATATCCACTAGTAGTGTCTGCAAATACGAGTTTTGCCTTCTGGTTCACAGAAAACTTGTTTATAAACTTAGTAGACGAAGCAGTTAGATATTTAAGTGGGCTTCACTGTGCTGTGTAATTTGCTTATTCCCTATTTTCAAGTTTATGCATTTGAAATTCTTTTTGTGGTAGTTTTAAACTATTGGGCTGTTCTCCCAAACCAAGGAACAAAAGTATTTACCCTTTGCACGTAATGTTCTCTTTAAAGTAAAGTTTTAGATTACTTCTCTGTATTGACTCAGAATTGTTTAAGCTTTTGGGGAAAAAGTCTGAAATTCAATTACAGTGTTAAAGAATCCACTAAGAGCAATGATATTAAGTTATCCTATCTTCTGAATTAAGTTCCACATTGGGATAAACTGTAAATGTTTCTGGCAGACAGTGCCTTTGTGATGAATATTTGTGTCTTACAAAGTTGAGTTTCAAATAAATGAAAGCATCAGGCAGGCATCCTAATCTCTAAGCCTGTTGCTTTGGTTTCTCACCTTTTCTAAAATATCCTTTGAGAAAAAAATTACCCGTTTAAGCACACGTAATGCTGGTTGGTTGACTTTCAACCTGATAATACACTTAGCTGTCTTATTCATCAAAGATCAGTAAAGACTCTTTGTCTCTACTAGTGATTTCTGTCATTTAGCCATTCGAAGAATTACCCTAACAGTGGAATCCTGATCTAACAAGATTTGTGTTCTTTTAACAATTTTCTCTCATTTGTAACATATCAGAGGTGTAGTTTAATTCCTTTTTGCCTAGGGCTTTGAAGGGAAAACTTCAAATCTGGGGTGGAAATTATTCGGGAGAATGTTTATAGTTAGGTGAGGGTAGGGCTGGGCAAGAAAGGACCCAAGGACAGAGAAAAAATAGAAGTCTTTGAGAAAGTTTGTGGAATTTCAAAGTAGATCTATTCCAGTCTTTGAGTCAAGGTTTTGAGTCAAGTTTATTGTAGGATCCTCTTTACACTTATAAAGGGGGCATAGAATTCCTTACTTCTCAAGCCTTTCAGAGTCCCTTGGTCCTAGAACAAGCAGATTCTCTTCATGTAAACTGTGGGTCTTTATGAAAGAGGGATTTTGTGATGGTGACCTGCAAAAGGGGTTGTGTTTCCGGTTTGGAGTATTTTTGTCTGTGTTGAATTAAAAAGGAACCTAGTGCTCTTGGTCCTATCAGCCAAGTAGATTTATACTTGGATGCTTGGTTTGGTTTTGTTTTTCCTCCCCCTTCAATTAAGTCTTGAATCAGTAGGTGGTATAGTTGAGTGAACTGTGGAAACAGCTTGAAGAGGTATTTTCTAAGAGGGGTTAAAGGTGCCTGAAGAGTTCACTGAATCTGGCAGAAGTGTCCCTGTTTATTAATGTTCGTCACATGCCCATGGGAGTGAACATGGAGAGCGAGGCATTCAGGAGTGCTCAGTTGAAGAATGTTTCTAGATGAAACACCGGCCGTGTGCTGTGGATAACAAAATCATTCTGTTGGAGGTATTATGTGGCTTGGTGACCCTGACGCAAAAGAAGAGAAATAGTGGGAACAGGAACCCATAGGTTCCCCTTGTAGATTTTGCTTTTGATGATTCTCAACCATTTATTCAGGCACATGCTGAGCTGTCTGTTCGTGTCACATTCAGTCCAGTGGGATGGAGAGTTTCTCTAAGACCTGTCTTGTAAATAAATGGTCACTTGTCCTGGATAAGGTACCATTTGTGGATCTCGTGTACAGTATTCCTGTCTGGTGGACAGAGTAGATTGACTCGCTAGGCTAACATGGGGCATCAGAGGACTTGAGAGTTTTTGTTTTTCCTTCACCTATGTATAAAGCCAACATGTATTTTATGAAAGACTCACCATTAACTATTTATAACAAAGCAGAGTATTAGTACCAACGCACAGGTATGGCTTGAATTCAGTCTACCTCTTGTCCTTTGTTTCATGGCCCATAAAAAAATGCTGTTTATCTGGGGAGTATTACTAAAATACATCTATTAAGATGGTTTTCATTGCACAGACTGACTCTACAGTGATACATGCTATTCCGGCCTTGTTTTGAGATCACCTTGCAGGTCGTACGATACGTATAACTTCTTTTATATTTTTTCTTTCTAGGTTCAAAGCAGTGGCACATGATTGGCCATCTGCAACCAGAAACCTCCTATGATATTAAAATGCAGTGCTTCAACGAAGGGGGAGAAAGCGAGTTTAGTAACGTGATGATCTGCGAAACTAAAGGTAGGAGAGGAATGAGAGCTCGAGCTTTGTCCCTGGATGATGCTGGAATTCCAAACTCTGCATTATTCCTTCTGACTCTTGATGTGTTTACCTAAGGAAGCGTCTGCTTTGGACCGTTCCCTAGGTGTAGGTATTAAGACCATCCCAACAGAAAATAGAATATATTGGCTAAAGCACTTCTCTCATTAGTTTACTTAAGCATTGATTGTATTCATGAATTTCAGTAAGTCACTTCCCTTGTTTTTTCTCTGCACAAAGAGAGTAGAAGCATTTGCTGGATGATTTCTGCAAATTGGAATTGCTGCGAGAATTAGAAAACTTCAAAACAAAAGTATAATTTTCAGGAAGAGCGCTTTGTACGCTTTAAGTGGCTTCTTGCATGACAGTTATGCATAACACTGTCTACTTCTTAAGCACCGTGGCTAAGTTCAGCGTCAGCAGTGTGCTAATGCTAAATTGAAATTCTTGACTCTGCCAGTGTATGGATTGTGCAGTGTCTTCTGTTTTTAGGATGGCAGTGCTACACATGAATGATAGAAACAGCTACGTGGCTACTTAAAAACTCATGTCCAGTCTCAGTTAATTGGACCAAAAAAGGGACTGTTTTAACTTGTGTCTGTTTTTAAGAACAAGAGGAAATTTCCCCAAATCCTCACCTATCCCCCATACCCTTCTAGTCTCGGTGGTCAGAACTCAGTCACACTGTGCTCCCCAGATCATTCCCTGGGAATGGAATGATTGACCAGGACCTACTCGAGTTGTGTGGGGTTTGATGGACAGCTGAATGGAAGTGGGCTCTGCTAGTGTGGGAGGAAAAGGCTGCTGAATGGCAACCTTTTGTGCCTGCGATAGGTGATTTTATGATGCTGATTTAAAAGTGAAGAAAATGAGGCTCGGAAAAATGGAATTATAAAGACAAGACGTAGTTCCATCTTTTAATGCTAAGTCATGTGACTTTCTGCAGCAAAACCCACATATTAAATCTACCTTTAAGTCTGTATATACACAGGCCTCTAGATTTACTTTGGTTAGTATATATTTGAGGGGCTTTTTGTCTCAGTCACTGTGATATTATGTTAATGGACATTTCTTACTTGCCTGTAGAGTATTGTAATACTTGGGGCAAAATTAAATAAAAATGAAATTTATCATCTCTGTCCACAAGACATTTAAGAATCTAGCCAGGCAAAACACAGACAACAGTGTAATAACTGTATCGTTTAAATAGTATTATGATAGAGCTGTGTCTATAATTGTATGCCTCATTAATTGCTGGAGGAGAAGACTTTGCTGGAGAAGAAAAGGTTCTGCCTACAGACTTTCAGGTCACTGACAAATGAAAACACCTCTTTAAAACATTAGCCATGGGGCGCCTGGGTGGCTCAGTGGGTTAAAGCCTCTGCCTTCGGCTCAGGTCATGATCCCAGGGTCCTGGGATCGAGCCCCGCATCGGGCTCCCTGCTCAGCGGGGAGCCTGCTTCCTCCTCTCTGCCTGCCTCTCTGCCTACTTGTGATCTCTGCCTGTCAAATAAATAAATAAAATCTTAAAAAAAAAAAAAATAAAAAAAAATAAAACATTAGCCGTTCATACTGAATAACTTTCTCAAATGCATGACACAATTCCTAGCCTGTTTAAAGAGAGAACGTAGGATACACAATCTCTGCTTTTAAAGAAATGAATCCAGGTTCTGGTTGTGAATCATGATTGTCATTATTGTCATTCAGTAAAGTTTTCCAGGAATGACAGAGGGGCTGAGGCCAGCCGTTCCCCCCTGCCCTTAAAGATCATAGACTGTCATGATTTTTCTTTGGTTCTTTCGTTTCTCATCTCACTTTTCTTGTCTCATGGTCTTAGCCTCTCCTTCCTCTTCTGCCTGCTGCTGCCCTCTCCTCCCTTCCCGCTCCTCCTCCCTCCCCCATCCCCTCTGGCTCCTCCCCCTCCCCCTCCCTTACCCTCTTCTCCCCTCCCTCTCCCCACCTGCTACTCCTCCTTCTCCTCCTCCTCTTCCTAGTGCTAACTTTGTCTTCTTATTGCTGTTGATGTGTCTCACTCACCATCCACCACAGAAATTTTTAACTTTAGCAGAGACTGGCAAAATCGTCAAGCTTGGTAGAATTATGAATAAATAAAGAGTAAATGAAGAGTGAATAAAGCCGATGGACTTCCCTGTGGGTAATTGTGATCTTTAATGTATGACCTGCAACGTCTATTTTGCCTCAGAAACCTGTTTGTTTTCTTTAGAATTGGCAGGGATCTTAGAATTGTCTAGTCCAACATCCCACCTGAAGTAGGAATTTCCTTTAGAGTCTCTGCCAACTATTCATCTACTTCTCAGGGTTGGAGACCTCTGTCCTTCGGAAGATGGCCTCTTCCTTATGGATTCCTAGCTCTGTTCTGCATAGTGGTGCTAGAAAATTGAACCCCAACATAATGTCCATTGAAGTAGAATTTTTAAAAAATATATTTTTATTTATTTATTTGACAGAGATCACAAGTAGAGGCAGGTAGAGAGAGAGGAGGAAGCAGGCTCCCCGCTGAGCAGAGAGCCCGATGCGGTTCTCGATCCCAGGACCCTGAGACCATGACCCGAGCAGAAGGCAGAGGCTTTAACCCACTGAGCCACCCAGGCGCCCCTGAAGTAGAATTTTTTAAGGACCACTCTGCTCCACTGGGTCGTTAGGAGCCATAACAGGAAATATAATATAATAGCGAATAGTAACAAAGTGGATTGAACACTGCCGTGTGGCAGGCTCTGTTCTAAGTGCTTTACATGATTAACTCGTTTACTCTTCATTACAACCTTGCTGTAGAGATTTTATTTTTATCTCTAGTTCCCAGATGCAGAAACTGGTTCCTGGAGGTTAAGGTCATGCTGCTAGGGATAAGTGGTGGAACAGAATGTGCCCCCGGGCCGTCTGGTTCCAGAGAGCCGGCATCGGCCACTGTGCTTTCTATGGCATTTAAAGCATTAATTAAAGCATATTATTTGAGGACAGAGAAAATGGGGTTTGAGTCCCACCTGTTATTAGCTTTTGTTGTCACTATTTTCCAGAATATCAACGAACTAAGATAAAGAACTGTATTTATGTGGACCCCAAAGGTCAATGGTTTTGGAATGCTTAATGTTAAGCGGGAGGTTTTTGGAGTTGTATGTAATTGTTTGGTCCAAAGTTAGATCTTTCATCTCAATCACATAAAAGAGGCATAAAATATGTAATCTTGAATCCTACTCAGCTCAAATTGTGTCACATAGAGAGGAGTTTCGGTCCCGTCCGTAAGGTTGAGCAGGTAATCAGACAGCAGTTGGGTTGCGCCGAGGGCATTTCTTTCTCTGACGTTATGATTTCTCTAGTAATTGTGGACCAAGACTTCAGCACATCAGATTTTTCAGCTTTGGAGCACTTGCTGTGACTCACTGGTGGTCAGATCATCCCAGTAACAAGTGTAAACAGACTGGCTGTGCATTCCTACCCAGACCTCCTTCAGAGAGTAAACCATTCCACAGAGTCTGTATTCACTCTGACATCATGTTTTCCTTTGTATGTCAACTAGTGAAACGCCTTCCTGGAGCTTCTGAGTATCCCGTCAAAGACTTGAGTACCCCTCCCAGTGCTTCGGGAAGTGGACGAAACGCCGGGCCTGCAAGCAGCCCCAGCAGAAGCAGCGACATGTTGTATCTGATCGTTGGTTGTGTGCTCGGTGTCATGGTCCTCATTCTCATGGTCTTCATTGCCATGTGCCTGTGGAAGAACCGCCAGCAAAACACCATACAGAGTGAGCCATTCATCACTCTTTCCTTGTCTTTTTCTAAAGATGGGTAGGAAAATATTGTCAGAATAAATATTGACCCCTGATACTGTCGTGGGTTCGTGTCATGGTATAAAGTGTGTCAGTTACTCTGCAGTCAGGCGAGGTGACTTTCAGACTATTTGAGCTGTCAGCCAGAGCAAGTGGAGCATCACATAAAATTGCCCAGTAGAAATAAACAACAAAGCCAAAACCGGGCAGGTCTCTAAGTAAATAGCCAACTCTGCTGGGAAACTCTGGCTTTGTCAGACCACCGAAGAGCTTGAGTTCTTGTAGCATGGGCTGTGGAATTGTTGCGGGAACACCTCCGTACTAGTGCAGGTCTTGGCAAAGGGAGTAGGAAAGGCTGGAAATGAGGGAGAGGAATACTTTTCTAAGTTACTGTTATGGAATGACCTCAGTTAAGGTCCTGTTTCAGTCCCTGAGGTACCAGTACTGCTCCCGCCTGGCATCTCTTTCCCCCTATGTGTGTCTAGTAATGGGAGTGTTGGTGCCATATGAAAACAGATAACCTAGAACCCCTTTTCCCTCTTCTTTCCCTAGTTTCTCTCCTCCCCACCTTTCTTGTTTCTCCCAGCTCTGATAAGACAAGGGGATCGAATCAGGGAGAGACTTTAGTCTTTGGTGGGAGGAGGTTTTTTGGTTTCCCCTTTGACTCCAGAATAAGAGAATCAAAGCTAATAGCTCAGGGGGAAAGAAAAAAAAGGTGATTTGTTTCTATTGAACTGGTGCTTTCTAGGAGATAGACAGGGAGAGAGGTGGTGGTGGTGGTGGTGATAGGCTTAAAGGGTTGGAGAACATTTGATTGAGTCTTTTTCTAAATTGTTATCGTGTCATTGACTTTAATTCTGTGAGTGTGCACTCAGTCATTAAAAGAGAAGTGCTGCTCTAGTCGTCTAAGCAAGCTTGATCTTGTTAAGGTCATTTTCCTTTGTGACTTGGTGATATGTTCAAAGATGGAAATTTATGGTAGTGATTTCCATTCAGTCATATTCAGAAGATACTCACTGATTGTCTTTGATGTGCCTGGCACTGTGTTAGACAATGGGGATACAGTGGTAAGAAACTAAACCTGGCCTCTGCCCTGACAGCTTATAGTTGTTGGGGTTTTTTAAGGATTTTATTTATTTATTTAACAGAGAGAGAGAGAGAGAGAGATCACAAGTAGGCAGAGAGGCAGGCAGAGAGAGGGGGGAAGCAGCCTCCCTGCTGATGCTTGATCCCAGGACTGTGAGATCATGACCTGAGCTGAAGACAGGCTTAACCCACTGAGCCACGCAGGTACCCCTGTTAGCTTATAGTTTAGAAAAGATAAGCAGGTATACCGACGATAACTCACCTGTGCAAGAAGTTGGGTAACAGGAGGAAGGACACCTCATCTAGTACTTGGCCTGCTCTAAGACCTTTGAAGAATTTATCAAAACTCTGCCAACAAGTCCTGTACAATTTAAGTGCTGTATTTTCTAAGGGCTGTTCCACTTTTTCTAAATACGTGTAGCAAGTGTGCCTCTGGAATTTGGAATTTTGAGGCAACCATTTAAGTGCTTTTCATAAAAGGAAATGGAATCATTAGCCTTTTGCCTTTAGTACCCCACCACTTCCACATGGGCTGTATGAACCAAGGAACCAATTATCAGTGGATGTATACACAGCTCCATCCTTCATTTAAAAGTGTTGCTTATTACAGTTTAAAATATCCTACCTAACATTTGCCTTCTGTTGTTGTTTTATAATTTCCCTCGGCACTTTGAAGTGTGTAGGAGTTTAAACACTCTCTTTTAATGTTGCCGGTACTCAGATGGTTGCAACTTGCATGATTTATTAATTCTCTTGAGTAATTTCTCTCTGGTTAATTTCTCTTCCCACTAACAAGGCCTTAATTAACTCAGAGTTCCTAGCTGTCTCCACACAAGGAAAGAGCCATAACTTTCTTAAAGCCTATCTCATAATTAGACTTTAAGTGAACACATTCAGGGCATTTTATTTTAGTGTATTTATAGTTTCTTAGGGGTTTATTAATAAAACTGCCTAAGCAAGAAGATTGTCTTTTTCATTATCTTAACTCCCCCCCCCCTGCCTTTTTGTTCTCTCTTAACAGAGTATGACCCTCCAGGATATCTCTACCAGGGATCAGATATTAACGGGCAGATGATGGAATATACTACTCTGCCTGGCACAAATCGGATAAATGGGAATGTTCATGGAAGCTTCATAAGCAATGGCGGTCTCAGCAATGGCTGCTCCCATCTTCACCATAAGATCCCCAATGGAGTCAGTGGAGTCATGAATGGGAGCTTAAACGGAGGGCTTTACTCGGGGCACACAAGCTCACTACCCAGGAGACATGTAGATTTTGAACATCCTCGTCACCTAGTAAATGTAAGAGACCTAATTATAAATAAAGCCTCCCTATACCCCATGGTGCCGGGGAGCAAGAACAGGGTCAGCCTACTTGGCTTTTGTCAACATAGAAACCTGGGTTTATTAGACTAAAAATAGTCTGTGTTACTGGCAGCGCCTTGATGGAGAGTAATCTCTGTAAGCGTTCTGTTGTCAGGTGATAGTTACATTCGTCCTCATATATAAATCACTGGTTCATATTTTAAAATTATTTCACAGTGAAAGTAGAATCCCACTAACAAACTGGCTGGAAGTTATTCTTTTTCTTTTCTTTTTTTTTTTTTCCAAAGATTTTATTTATTTATTTGACAGAGAGAGAGATCACAAGTAGGCAGAGAAGCAGGCAGAGAGAGAGGGGGGAAAGCAGACTCCCCGCGGAGCAGAGAGCCCAATGCGGGACTCGATCCCAGGACCCTGAGATCATGACCTGAGCCGAAGGCAGAGGCTTAACCCGCTGAGCCACCCAGGCGCCCCTGAAAGTTATCCTTGAGAGTTTGAAATACCACTGGGCATAGAGTGGACCCAGTACTTTAAATTTGCTTTATTTAGAGCAGAGTCTGAAAACTCATAGGCTTTAGAGGAGCCAGGTAGATCGTGAACTTGAGCAAAGCAGGTGGAGGTGGTCACAGCTCAGAGAGCCCTAGCTACAGCTCACACCAGTTATGGGCACACAGTACTGAGGGCCTGCGGTTACCGGGTTTTCTGATTTTTTTCCAAAATATCTTGTAAATCTAGGCAAAATTGCCAGATTTTTTACCTGTTGGCAACTACTTCCAATTTTTGGAAGCATTGCATAGGCCACGCGGAACCTATCTGCAGACCACCAGATTGTGACTTCTGACCTATAGTTAGTTTCCTTTGTTTGTTGGGTCCCACGTGCGGTAGGGTTGTTGCCTGTAAGATTTTTGCCTTTCATTTATTTATTTATATTTTTTGTTATTTTTTTTAAAGATTTATTTATTTGAGAGAGAGAGAGAGAGAATGGAAGTGCAGGGGCAGAGGGAGAGGGAGTCTCAAACAGACTCTGCCCCAAGTGCAGAGCCTGATGCAGGGCTCAAGTTCACAACCCTGAGAGCATGACGTGGGCCGAAACCAAAAGTCGGGTGTTTCGCTGACTGCACCACCCAGGTGCCCCGGGATTTTTGCCTTTTATAATATTAGTATTCTTTAGCCACACGGAGTGATAGAACTTGGAAAACGCTTTATTTCAGGGAGAATTCAGTGATACGGTTTAATTTTGAAATGGGAATAAATGACTAGCGTATTTTACATTTATGCTGGTTAAAGAGGTTCTCTGCATTAGGAAGTTTGATTTATTACACTGTTTGGCTGTGCATCCACGTTATTTTTCAATCAAATGGGTGATACGCTTGGTTGCTCTCATTGTGTAATCAAGCACTCATTGAAGTTTTTGTCATTGTTCTGATTACAGACAAATTTGCCATAACCCACGAAGTGCTAAAATCTGAAAAAGTTCAGAGTTTTTTCATCCTCAACTTCAACAAAGATTTAGTAAAATATTGCATTTGGAGAGCAAAACTGTAATACATATTTGTATCTTAGAGCTGGGCATCTAATGGGTTTTGGGTGATCTATTTTTAGTGTATTGTAGAAAAATACCTAGTTTGCTTGAGTGCATCTCATTACCAAAAGAGAATAATGATTTCATTATTTTACGTGGAAAGACATGGCTTATATTCAGACTTCGTAAACGTTTTGGTCACCATTCCTGGTCCAAACTACTAACAGTGCCCAAGAAACGAAAGGAGAGAACATTAAGGTTTGAATAGCACATGCTGTTTCCGTAAGAAGAAAAAAAATAAACCTGATGTTTGATTGAGGATTTGGACACGGCAGTTTGGGTTTTTTTCAACAATGAATTACTATTTAAATAATAGTTGCCCCTCCAGGTGTACAATTTTAGAGGTCTCATCTGTGGTTTTTACTCATTAGTTTTCTTATCTTTTCTGGGTGGGAGGAAGTGGGGAAATTTTCAAAATACTGGTGATCATAAAAATCATCGAATTAACTTCGATGTGTTTGGTGATTCAAGTAACACATTACCCCGTAGGCTGACTTCATTTTGCGAAGCTTTGAAGCTTCTGCTCACAGACGGAATGTAACAGAAGCTATTCTTTCTCACAATGTTTTCTTAAAAATCCCTGTTGCTAGTTGGATCAAGAATGTTGAGGGATGTTTTCAGTACTTTGGGTTTGCTTAGATTCTGGCTGTTGTTACGGGATGAATGGAAATGGAAAGTGTTCTGGGAAAAACAATTGCCTGAACTTTCCTTAACCTTGAAGAACTGCCCTGGGTTTGGGTGCACTGTGACAACCTCTCCCATCCTTATCAGACTCCGTTCTGCTGGTTTGCATCTGAAAGCAGAGTTTTTACTCTGACCGAAAGGCTGGTTCAATTCTAAACATCAGTTGTGGAGAACTCTTGACATTGTATATGTCAAGCAAGCGTTTTACAATGAGGTATGTGTTAATCTGGGCATTTTTCTTAATTGCCGGGCAGTTTCCGCCAAAAGCAACATCAAAATATTAATCTTCCCCTCCAAGTCATTGCTGGCTGAGAATCTACTCCATCTGGAAAAATATAACGTGTTCTAAAACTTAGTGGAGTCAAGTGAACAGACCTAATCGAAATAATTACAGGAAAATGAAGATGGGTTTATCTTGTGACATCATTCAAGCAGATTTCCACCCTGTTTCTCTAACGGGCATCATGTGAAATCATTCCTTAACTGCTAGAAAAGTAAAAATGAACAGGAGGTTCTAACGTACAGTGTATTCAGGACCCAGTAGATTTGAACCACTGAAGGGGAAGTGACTAAATTTCTCCATTTCTTTGGCTCCTTTCAGGACAAAAATACATGGAAAAAAACATGGCAGTCAGCTTGTATAGTGTAGTTTCAGTGTTGTATGGAACTCACTTGTAACTATTGGTGAAGAATGATAAGTGTAACCTTGTTTGGGGGTTGGTTGAAATAGACCTTGTAGCTATTTATCCCTGGCCTGGCTTTTCCATTTGGGGCTATTCCGTTTCAGGTCTGTGGTATCTTCACGACGTGTGATTCTCTTTTTCCCTCTACTTCCGTCCCTGACCAGGGTGGTGGACTGTACACAGCAGTACCCCAGACCGACCCGCTGGAGTGCGTTAACTGTCGAAACTGTCGGAACAACAACAGGTACATGGCTCTGGGTTTGCATGGGTTGCTGGGAACATGGGGTAGGACTCTTGTTTTTGCCCCTTCCACCAAAGGAGGTTCTTGACAGTACCTAGGCTATAAATCTCAGAATTTGGAGACTTAAGTGGAGGGCTGTTACTAATTTTTTGGCCCTGCTTTGTAATCTTCACCTTTCTGAGCCTTGGGGTCTTGAGATAGATGGACAGTATTAAAGATATTGTTTCCTACTGAGATATTATTAAAAGTTTTGATGTTTGTGAAATCTTTAGAGTCATTTCTATACACAGACTTTGTCTTTTTTCACCTGTTCTTTTCCACTCTGTGTTATGAATGAGAGTGTGTTTGAATGTTAGGGGACAGATAAATGTATAAAGTAATGTGTTTTCATAAATTTTCTTACTGGATTATTCAGTACCTTTTTTTTTTTTTTTTAATTCTTAAAAGCTTGCGATAATTAAGTAGCAAAACCTCACTTTTTTTTTCCGAAGCTTTCTTTTAATTTGGGGGATTTGAAAAAATCATTAAGTGACATGTGCACTTATAATATTTAACACGAGATAGAAAAATGTAGAGTAACATGTCCATTTCAGTTTTGACAATATCAAGGAAGCTTTCAGGCTGCCTCTATACATAATAACTCCAAAAGAGTATCAGATTTTCCACTGTTTTAAAGTTGTGTCCTTCAGAAACCTTAGTCCTTTTTCTCCCGTAACAATGGTATTGGGTGACATTGTCTCAGAAGTCCTCCCCAGCCCTAAAACTCTACAGTTTAGCAATTGTGTTAGAGTTAGTACATTAAATATAAGTATGGATTGGAGTTTGGGTATTTCATTATTGAAATGGAGTGGGACCTACATTTTTTAAATCATTTACAAGGTGTCTGGAAATTACCAAAACCAGAACTTGGAAGTAGCTGGTCAACTACAGATTGACCAGTACATTTCTCAGCGTGTGTTTTGAGAGTCACATAGCAAAAGCAATAAAACTTCCTGGAGGTTTGTCCTTATCTTTTACTCAGCCCACCTTAGGGTGTCTGTGTTAGCAAGAGCTATCTGCCTATTTTGTATACTGAGTTGTTCGTTACGTTTTTAAAATTCTGTCTGACCCTAGCTAAATTTTAAGTTGTTTATAACATTGAAGCCATATTTTTGTCCTGAGCTGGCTGTAGGCTTTATCACAGTTTGTTAAGAACATACTAAAGATGTTTCATACACCTGGTAAGTAATCAAATAGACCTAATTGAGACAAATGGTATTGCCTAAAGACGTAATGTATTTTTCTATGTGATTCTTGTGGCCATCGGCAGATCTCAGTTCAACATTGGCATTAAAGCGATATTACAGGAGAACCTCGGGCTTGAGAATAAGCAGACAGACATAGGATTTGCTGCTGCTTAAATCCACAATCTTGGGAAAGTTACATAATCTCTCTGTGGCTATATCCTTATCTGAAAAATGGAAAATTGCCCTAGGAAATGTAAAATCACCCCAACGTACTCTGATGGTAGATTTTGGTAATTTGCTGCTAATCACGTCTTTATGATGAAGTTACCATCCTGGTACCAAAAAGACATCCCATTTCTTAAAAGAACTTTTATGAGCGGTTTCTACCATCTTGCATTAATGGCCATTTGTATATTTGTGTGGGTGAATGTGTGTGTGAGTGAGTATGTGTGTATAGTATTGGGGGCTTTTGTTACACGTTTTTGTTTTTTTTTTTCCCTTTAAGACAATGAATGGGCAGTTACAGTTCTATTAATTTTTTAAGTTGATGACTTCTTGCATTTCATACCTAGGAACATAGGTGTGTTCTCTTTAGTCTGAGAAAATCAGCTTCTGTTTGTCCGTGGCTTAAATTTACTTCTTTCCTACATGAGTGTTTAGGGCAAGTCTTGGCTTGCCTGCGTTGCCTCCACGGTTAGCCAGATGTCTCCTCTGGCTCCCATGAGCCATTATGTGATTTTGATGCTTAGCAATCTGCCAGATAAATATCAGTAAATACCTACCTTCAGCTCTGGAAAATTGGAATCAGTAAATTTGAAGCTTCTAACTCTTTTGACTTTGAAATCGAAAACAGCTATCTTTGCTCAAGATACCCCAACTGACAAAATCTGGAATAAGCTTTGAACGCTGAGAGGTAGAGAAGCACAATTTTAGTGCATTTACACTTTTAGAATGTTCACAAAACTAACAATACCTTTACATCTCCGAATGCTCATTGAACTAAGGTGGACACACTTAGAGGCATAATTTCAGTTATGTTAGATGAGGGCTCACCTAAGGGTGAACACGGGCGTGCCTCATTTTATTGCACTTCTTTGCTTTATCGCACTTTGCGGATACTGTGTTTTTGTGGCCACCGTGTATCACACAAGTCTGTCGATGCCCATTTGCCAACAGCGTCTGCTCACTTTGTGTCTCTTTCACATTTTGGTAATTTGGGCAGTATTTCAAATTTTTTCCTTATTCTGATATTGTAACCTCATCAGAGATTGTGACTTTCTGAAAGCTCAGATGATGGTTAGCATTTTTTTTTAAGCAATATTGTATTTTTTTAATTGAGGCATGTATGTTTCAATAATAAAGGTGTGGGAGGGATGTGAGTTTTTTTTATGTTAAGCAGAAGTGGGGATATTGGTTAAATGTTGAAAAACAGTGGGTTAATTGCATCGTATTTCTCTGGAAGATTTTTGAGAAGGGGAGCCCTGTTTTCAAGAGATGTCTTTAGGCTTGATTAGTGGTAGCAGGACACAGTGGGATTGCAGGGAAGAGACCAGCCTGATGGTTTCTGTAATAAAGACCCTAGCTTTTGTGCAAGGAACGAGTATAGGAAGGAAGAGATGGGGGAGGTTCTAGTGTGGGAATCTTTTTTTTTTTTTTTTAAGGCTTACCTGTTTATGTGAGAGAGGGGTGGGAAGGGGCAGAGGGAGAGCAAGAGACAGAATCTCAAGTCCATTCCCCGCTGAATGTGGACCCCAACATGGGTCTTGATCTCATGACCCCGAGATCATGACCTGAACCAAAATTAAGAGTCAGATGCTTAACTGACTGAGCCACCCAGGTCCCCCTAGAGTGGGACCCTTTAGGACTTGGCCATTGACTGATAGGGATCTAGAAAAATAAAGGAGGCTCAAAATGATTAGAAAGTTTCAAGCATGGGTGGCATGGTAATTGCCATGGTAATAGTCATAGAAATGAGGAACATAAGGGGCACCTGGGTGGGTCAGTGAGTTAAGCGTCTGCCTTCAGCTCAGGTCATGATCCAGGGTTCTGGGATCGAGCCCCATGTCAGGCTCCCTGCTCAGTGAAGAGTCTCCTTCTCCCTCTCCGTCTGCCCGCCCCCCCACAACTTGTGTTTGCTCACACTCTCTCTTTCAAATAAATAAATACAATCTTGGAAAAAAGAAAGGAAGGAAGGACAGACAGATGGGGGAACTTAATAAAATGACATATTGAGAAAAAGGGACAGATTTGGTTTTGGGCATTTAGAGGTCCAAGTGCCAGTCGGCTGTCTAAGCCAAGGAGACAGATGAAGGTGCTAGTGTTGGGTTCAGGGGGCAGATGGGTACTATGAGACATATTCAGGAGTCATTTGCTGGGGGAAAGAATTTAGGCATAATCAACAAGTAGTCATTTTCCTACTTAACAAACCAGCTGGGCAGCTCAACTCGTAAGCCAGAATGAGCCAGTACTCTAACGAAATGTTCGCATGCTCCTCTCTACACACTATTTTTATCTGAATATATCGGACTCCAGTGGAAGGTTCCCAGTGGGGGAAAGAGTGTCCCCGAGCGCAGCAACACACAGACTTTAAAGGTCATCATTAGGCAAAACCTCAGAGATCATTCATGGTATCTGCGCTTCCTAAGCATTAACTTTATCTCTCCTCCTGACCATCAGCCACGTATAGCTTGCGCTTCTTCCCCCAGATGGATTATATCCATTTTTCCAAGCTCGTTTTTATTTGGCTACTTCCTGCCCACTTCCAATCTTTCTAGGACCCTTAATATCTTGTTCCTTCCTGATGGGACCTCTCCGTTCATCTGTGAATTCCATCAGTGTCCTCTCTACTCTTTTGCAAATTATCAAGACTGATGGTAAACAGGCAGGATATAACGTCAATCCTTTCCCATTAAGCTAGCCAAGCAACTGACAAAAACCCCAGATGATTACATATCCAGAACCACGCCACTGCCTTTTAAATTGAGAAGAGGAGGAGAGAAGGAGGAGGATAGAGAGCTTTTGATTTATTTGATTAAAATCTGTTACATTCTTGAAATGCACAAGGATTTCTCAATTAAGTCTTTAGTGGAGGGGATGGACTTCCCACAAAGCCACATTCTATACGCCTCTTTCTAGCTGTCCATGGTGAGCTATTACAAATCACTCTTAAATCGTGAAAAGCGTTCAAATTAGCTGAATACAGTGAAGCAGGCATTTACAACATGCCACGAGAGCACGAGAATCAATAAAACTCCGCAGACTGCTGCAATGTACATTTCCTCTTACTTGTTCTCACATTTTCACATCAGTATTCCAATTTAGACAATAAAAGCAACGTTTTCTCTCCAGATAGCTACTGCCAAAACAGAGGGATGATAAAAGTGACTCTGTTAAAACTCAGTCTGTCTCCTATGGCTGATCACATAGCTACTTCAGAACTCGCCATAAAAACCAGAGGCAGAAAACACACAAAACCTAAGACTTGGTTTCTTTCCCATCTGTGGTAATCTTGCCTCATTCCCTAAGAAAAAAAGTTCAAAGCACTGTGATTTTTTTTTTTTAAGATTTCATTTATTTGACAGAAGGAGACACAGCAAGAGAGAGAGAACACAAGCAGGGGGAGCAGGAGAGGGAGAAGCAGGCTTCCCACCGAGCAGGGAGTCTAATGCGGGGCTCGATCCCAAGACTCTGGGATCATGACCTGAGCCGGAGCCAGACGCTTAAGGACTGAGCCATACAGGTGCCCCTGTGTCTGATTTTTCAAATTGCTCATCATCTTCCTTTTGGGGAAGTTCTATATTTCCTACTTATAAGATGGAGACTAAGGGCCCATTTTCAGGGAGTTAGGTGGTTAGGATAGTGTCTTTTGGTCTTTTATTTGTAAGATAGTGTGCGTGTGAGCTTGTCATGTTCAGTAACGTAGTCATTTATTGTCACCTATTATGTGACAATCACCAGTAAACTAATTCCCAAAGGGCAGTTCCCACTCTGAGACGGGGGTCATTACATCCAGTAAAGAGTATACGATAAGAGTGGGGGACAGCCATGGCCCTGGGGGAATGTCATCAGGGTGCTGTTGCCTAGTAACTGATGAGCTTCCAAAATTAAGCCTGGGTCAGCAAACTAATGGAGACACTGGGGCAAGAGGAAACAGAAGTGAGCGGACTAGTAAAACAGACTAGCACCAAGATGTGACTGTTTCAGAAGTCTCAAGGACATACTCATGAACATACGTGTCATACGTCCAAGAGATTTACGGAGATCCAGTCTTTGCCCTCTCGCCGTAACCAAAAGAGGAAACTTATGCAGGTATCTACTCAGAGTAATTCTGTTCGTAATCGTGCTTATCAAATATCCAGCTGCTGGGTATACAGAAATGGAACACTTCACTAGAAAATATTTTAGGGGTCCTCGGTAGTTTTCCTGGAATGTCCAAAATACATTTAGTGAAATACTCATGCAACACACTCATCCAAGCGCAATTCTGTGCCAATCTCTGACTTCCTAGTGTGTGCTCCTCAGATGGTTGGTTCAAGTTTATGACACTGTAATAGTCCTTCTTCTATCTCACAGGTTTGTCAGGGCTGTCCTGGTAACTGAAAACATATCTTGGTAAACTAACAGGTCTCAGACCACCTGAATCCGTTTTAGCACATACTTTTGTCCGTGGCAAGATGCCCAGAATTCTATTTACTCAATGTTTTTAAACTTAAAATTAAGAGAAGTCGTTTCATTGAGCCGGAGACAACTCCGTTAAAACCTTCACTCTACCTTAAGCCAATAATAACTGCAATTGAAGGATTATCTGGGAACCCTGAGGCAGTGAAATTATAAACTCTTTGACTATATGAACTGTAAAATGTGCAGTGGAAGAGCATCTTGATGAATGTCAAATGTTTGCAGATAGACTCTTTTGACCTGTTCTGTTTCTCACTGCTTGGGGTCTTTATAGATATTCTTTCATGTGACTACCTGATAGCTTTAGAAATTTTAGTTCAGGAGGTGCCTGGGTGGCTCAGTCGTTAAATACCTGCCTTCGGCTCAGCTCATGATTTCAGGGTCCTGGAATCAACCCCCGCATCAGGCTCCCTGCTCTGCAGGAAGCCTGCTTCTCCCTCTCCTTCTCCCCCTGCTTGTGTTCCCTCTCTTGCTGTCTCACTCTCTGTCAAATAAATAAATAAAATCTTTGAAAAAAAAAAAAAAGAAATTTTAGTTGAGGTATTAATCAGTAAAATTGTTTTCACATGCTGTATTCCTAATTCTATTCAGAACAGGTATTATATATATTTTTTTTTTAAATTTTATTTTATAAAGATTTTTATTTATTTGAGAGAAAGTGAGCGAAGGAGAGAGAGAACACGAGCAGGGCGGAGGAGCAGAGGGAGAACGCAGGGCTCGATCCCAAGACTCCAGGATCATGACCTGAGCCAAAGGCAGACATTTAACTGACGGAGCCATACAGGCGCCCCATTCCTTTTTGTATACTTTGTCCTCTATGCTTACGTCTTAGCACATAACCCCTAAGTTGAAACCATTTTTATGCCAACACCTGTAGATACCTGGGATAGAATGAAATTATTTACATGTGGTTTGTGGTTATCTAAATGGTTAATGCCTGATGATTAGGAGTTAGGATTTAGTGTACTGGAAAATTTTAAATCAGTTTGGTGTATCCTCTTGGAAAGTGGATCATCTAATTCGAAGTATGATCTTACTGTCAACACCCTTCTGTGAATGGAGAGTCACGATTCAGAACCAAAGTAAACGGCTGCTACTATCCTCTCTATTTCACTTTGCTGAAAAATAGATACCAAAGAATAGGGAACTATAAAATTGTACTTTTTTTTTTTCTTGTGAAATATATGTCATTTCTTTTAAAACCTCTTGTGTGTTGAACCTGTGTGTTTGCCCTGGCACAGAAGACCAGGTTATCATCCATAACTGTTGGCCGTGGCCCCTCTGTCTTGGCCATCCCTTGGGTCCTGCCCCACCGTGTGATTCACCTCGGCTACCTCACAAAGGTGCCTCTCGCTCAACTGTCAGGGCTGCCCCCACACTTCATTTAAAAATCTCATCCTTCACTTTAAATGAAAGAAATGAACAGGGAAAAAAGAAACTAAAAGGAAAGAAACAGAAAAATTTAAGGCCTCTTACTACCCGGTGAGTTGTCATTATTTTATGTTAACATTGTGAAATTTCATTCCTCTTCTGTGTACCCAAACAAATTATTAATTTATAAAATTTTGTTTTTAGGGAACTTCCCTGGTTTTTCTAATACTGGCAAGTATTTTTTTCTTTTTTTCCTACAGTTTGACTTTGCTTCTTTTAAATGAAAACTCTTCTTTCTGACCTGATGACCCTTTTTGGTCTTTTGGGTCTCTAGGGCCTCTGTGTGACTTCCAGATTCTTGCAAAGAAACGAGGCATCAAGCCAGAAGCTCAGTTAGTTAATTTTACAGCATCATCGTTGGGATTTTTGTTTTTTTTAAAGGACAAGACTGTGTATTGTATGTCTCATTGTTTTAAGAGCTTTCTCTGACACTGAGGCTAAGCATTGCCTGCCCTCATGGGGAGTTTAAGTCAGACGACTTTGAAACCAACAGATAAAAGAAAACCCAGACAACAGAGCCTGTGTTGAAAGAGGACACAGATAACTACGGCAGGGATACAAAAATCTTCGAGGGTAAGTGTATCTGTTCATTCTCCCTTTAGTGGACATGTCTCACCTTAGTACTGGGCATTAACAAGGTTTTACAGGTATTTTCCAATTAGTTTAGTCATGGCCCCTCCCTGCCCCTGATAATGAATTTACTTGCTTAAGAAAAAGGATATTTTTTTAAAAATCTGATTTTTTTTTTTTTAAGATTTTATTTATTTGACAGACAGAGAGAGTACAAGCAGGGGGAGCAGCAGGCAGAGGGAGAGAGAGAACCAGGCTCCCCACCGAGCAAGGAGCCCGACGTAGGGCTCGATCCCAGGACCCTGAGATCATGACCTGAGCTGAAGGCCAACACTTAACAATTGAGCCACCCAGGCATCCCAAAATCTGATGTTTTAAGGTTTATTAGTTCAACATTTTTGAGATCCTATCGTGTGCCATGAACTATGTGCGTGGTGCTGGATACCATGACTTTAATTAGAGTCCCATTTACCTCAGTTCTTTACTACCTCCTAGACCATTTTAATTCCATTCCTTCTCTAGGGTTTTATGTTATTTTTGTCACAGGTTTTCATTCTACAAATATTTAAAATCTTCGAAGACATTACAGTTACTATTTCTTGACGTCAGTATTTATTCAGAATTCCTGACACTTTCTTTCTTTGTTGCTCCTGGTTCCTTTCTGTATTTCCTTTCTCGCATCTGCTGGCAATCGTTTCCTTCAACGTGAAAAACCGCCTCTGGTATTTCTTGTATTTCTTATAATAACAGGTCTGAGGGTCACAGAGGCGCCCAGCATTTTGGTCTGAACACGTCTTCAGGTCCTCTTCCTTTTCGAAGGATCCTTTTTACAGTTCATTGAATTCTAGGTTGGCAGTTACTTTCTTTTTGTACCTTAATCATGTCGCATTACTGCTTCTGTCATTTCTGGTGAAGAATCATTTGTGCAGTTAGTACGGTTCCCTGTCAGAGTAATAATGTCTGTTTCTTCCGGCTGCTTTTATGGTTTTCACATTGTGTTTTGCTTTCAGCAGTTTAATTGTTCACATCCAGAAGTGTATTCGTCTTTGTATTTATTCTGAATAGCTTGGGGTTCATAGGACTTCCATATCCGTGCTGGAGCTTTCCTCAGTTTTAGCAAATTCTTAGCCCTTATGTCTCCGTATGTGGCTTCTGTCCCATTCTCTTTTCTCTCCTTCAGAGAGACTCCAGCTGTATATGCTTTTGAGCTTTTCACTTTTCGCTATGCCTCAAGTGTCTTTTAAGCTTCCTTCTCTATTTCCCATCCTTTTTGTCTCTGCACTGCAGTCTGAATGGGGTGCGACGCCTGCTTTGTGCATGTGGCCCTCTGTTCATCTGTGCCCAGTTAGCTCTTTGCCTCGTGTATTCAGTTCTCAATTTCAGTTATTCTACTCTTGTAGTGTAGAAATCCCAATAGTGGGCCTAGGTGTCTAGTAAAATTCCTCGTCTTGTCATCTGTTTTCGTGAATGTATGCATCCAGGTCTTTCAAAGTCTTTGCCTCGTAACTCGGTATATGCATCACTTACTTTTCTCTCGTTCCTTTCTCTTGATGGGCCTGGTAGTTTTTTTATGAATTCTAGGCAGTGCGTATAAAAACTCACAGAGGCTCTGGAGGAGGAGTTCTTTCTCCAGAAGGATTGGTTTTGGCAGGCAGTTTGGCAAGGGGCACATCACTTTTCCGCAATCTGGAACAGAGCTGTTTTACTGCTGAACTTCCGTGGCTACAAAAGCATTGTCTATTTCTACATCACCGTTATTTGTACAGCGTAAATCTTCAAGGGTCCCAACGGAAAGTGTTTCTCTCTTCAGGAGACTCAACTCCAGTTTCTGTCTTCTCAGTGCCATGAAAGTGCTGGGAGGCCTGCTCAGCGTCTTAGCTTTGTAGCCCCCACCTTCTGCTTGATGTCTCAGCCTTTTCTTTTTGCACTGAATCGGGCAAATGCCTCAAGAGGAAAAGTGGTATGGAAACTCAGGTTCAACATTTACCTTTTCTCTGGAGAGCCAGCCATTCAGGTGCTTGCTTTTTTGGGTAGTTGCCCTCTGATGACTTCAACAGATTTAAAGTAAAAATTTCTCCATTCTTTGTAGTAGTCCTTGGCAGGAGAGTCGTGATACAAACTAATCAGTCATGGCCAGAAAACAGCAATTTAATTTTTCAGAAGTTATTTCCAGCAAGTCATGGTAGCCATCTAGATTCCCCTGACCAGAGATATTTCTGGTTTGGGGAAATCGGAATCCTCCTTATTCTGTAGGTCTGTAATTGCTACCTGATGTAATTTCCTTGACTGTAAGACAGTTGAGTCTGAACTTGTAGGAAAGAGTAGACACTGGTCTCTAGCTGGTCACATGGAAAGTACTCTTTCTCACCAGCCACACATCTATTACCCTTTTCACAGGTGAGTGCTGACAGTGTCTTTTATATCTTCTTATATAACCCCACGTCACACCGTAGCCATTTGTTTACTTTTCCCATCTCCCCTGCGTGACTGGAAGTTGGAAATCTGCTGTATTTACCTTTATATTTTTAGTGTCTGCCACAGTGTCTGACATTTAGAAGTTGTTCAGCAAATGCTTTTAGAATAAAGGGCTCTTGTATGTTAGGTTATTTATATAAATGGATAATATCCATTAAATTTTCATTAGTAGTATCTGAATTCAGAAAGGTAGGGTTTCTGTGGGTTTTTAATTTTGTTTTGTTTTGTTTTTCTTTTGTTTTTGCCTCTGACCATGTCCCCCATTTTGGGTAAATACCTTACTTAGAGTCTGTATTTGATCCCATGAACTGAAAATATGTAGGGGGAGTCTCAGGTTCCCTAGGCATTGGGACAATGGAAGAGACCAGACAAAATCCAAGAAGAAAAGAACCCAATAACACAGACATTACCAAATGGCTCAGAAGATCAGTGCTCACCTTTACCAGCATCCCAGGGAAGTTTTTAAAATTTATAGTAGAATAAGATGTAGCATGAGACAAATAATACCATACTATCCTGGAATCATGATCTGTCTAGCCCAAAGCTCTGATTCTGTCTCCAGCAAACTTCCTTGTATACTAGTGCTTCCTTCATTTGTTATTGGCTTAAGACATGCATGGAAACAGTTGGGTTTTATTTGAATCAGGTATATATTTCTTCTATATTATTAAAACTTAAAATATAGTCCTATATCTTTTACTCAAACTATTCTGTGCAAATTAATGCCTCACATACTTTGCTTTCATTTCAGGTGACAAGTATTGAATTCCACTAAAGGTATAGTAAGTATATTTCTCTATTTGAAATGAATGTTGGACTTACTTAAATTAAGGATCTGGTTTTCTGACAGATATCTTACTCTCTTGCAGGTTCAGATCTTTCTTCCTGCCTAGCATTCAGTATTTCCAATAATTTGAACCAACAGAGATGCTAGTAACATTTTTGTGGACGTCCTTGACTGATTTTCATTTGCCCCAGAAATGTAACATTCCATGTTAAAAAGGTGGAAATCCAAAGAATGCTTACCTTTATTCCCTAACATTGCCTAGCTACATCATACTACCAGTCAGTGCTGTGTGTTTCCTACCTAACATGCCCAAATCAAAACCAAATGAAATGTCTTCATGAGAATCTTCTTATAATTGTGGAAATAAAAAGTATATTTCTCTAATTCCAGCTTCTGTTAGTGATGGACTAGCTCGATCATTCACAGGTAATAATGATGAAATCTGGAGCATTTGGAAGTATTAGAGAATAAACAGAAGCAGGCGGAAACTGAATAAATCTAACCTTAAAAGACAATGTCTGACAGTTGTTCATGGATTTTTGCTGGAGGGCATTCTCCAGTCTTGGGTCAAGGACCCAAACAGAAGGTGTCAGAGGGTGGAGTTTAAGACCAACAGACCAACCAGAAAATTGGCGGGTGGGGGGGGGAAGCCAGTAAATAAAGCTACTATATGGGTGAAGAAGTAGGAAAATAGGATACTTAAGGAGGAAAATGTCAATAGAAAAAGACCCTGAGGTGACACAGATACCACAATTAGCAGGCAGTAACTGAAGGCAGCTGTTATAAATATGTTCAAGCACCTAAAGGAAGATAAACATACAATGAATTCACATATGAGGGATTGCAGCAGAGAAACAGAAACAATAAAAAGGACCAAATGGAAATTCCAAGCTGAAAGGTATAGTTAACTGGAATGAAGAATTTACTGAATGAGCTTAACAGCAGATTGGAGACAATAGAAGAAAGAATCAAAGAACTAGGAGATCAATAGAAATTATTCAGTCGGAAGAACAGAAAGAAGAAAAGAAAACACGTATCTTAGATGAGAGCAAGAAATAAAAGTAGAGCAAGATTGAAATGCTCAGTGCTAATAAATTCTAGCAACTAATTATGCAAAGAAAAATTTAAAAATAAAACTTGGATTTTGAATGTCTAATCTATGTAGTGTTTTTTCCAAGGGTGAGAGGGAACGTATTATCTGACTTCAAAGCAGTGTGTGTTTGTTGGCTTTCATAAGATTAGTCCTCTCATGTGGCCGTAGGTTTCTTAGCTTTCTGTTCTCTTCTTCCTCTTTTTCTCCCCTATTCCTTCCAGTGACCAATGGCCTTTTTCTTTTGTGTGCTATATTCAGGAACCAATTGTTGTAAAAAGGAAGACAACTTCAGACACAGACCAAGGCAAAGGAAGCCTGTGAGATAGGTCCTCACATATGGTTGTGTTTTTTTTTTTTTTTAAGATGTATTTATTTATTAGGGGAGGGGAGGGACAGAGGGAGAAGGAGAGAGAGTCTTAAACAGTCTCCATGCTCAGCGTGGAACCTGAGACAGGGCTTGGTCTCATGACCATGAGATCTTGACCCTGAGATCATGACCTGAGCTGAAACCAAGAGTCGGATGCTTAACCAGTTGCGCCACCCAGGCGCCCCCATATATGGTTTTATTCGTAAGTGGTGCATTCTCCTGCTGTATTCCATTTTAACTGTAATTTTTGAGTTCTTACTATATCAAATCATAGTCAATCATTTCATTATTTTTAAGCACTAATCTTTCTTAAGAACCTTGGAATACAAAATACGAAATGATATTTCAAAGTAAGTATCTTCTAATTATTAATCCCTCTAGACACAATCCTATTTCTTTTGGTTGTATTTTCTAGGTGTTTCACGAAAACTAACAGCACTTTCAGCAGCAGCCCCCTTCCTGTGGTCCCAGTGGTAACATCTTATCCTCAGGATGGTTTGGAAATGAAGCCCCTCAGTCGCATGAAGATGCCTGCATGCCTGGCTTCCACAGTCCCCGACTGTGGCCAGTCAGTTGAAGAGGACTTCAAAGATGACATGGTGCCAAGACCTGCCCAGCATACTTGCTGTCAGGACAGTAGGAGTGAAATCAACTCTGAGTGCACAGAAGATACAGCAGAGTTCAACAGAGGTACTAGGTGACATTTTAAATCTTGAGTTTCTAGCTGGTCTCTAGTTAGGTAAGACCTATATGAGGACAGTTGCTTTCAGGACGTTCTCTCTGTGATCAAGTCACATATTTCTTAAATAGTGGGTGGGGGGTATTGGGTACTGCAAAAAAGTTGACTGTATAAGGAATTCTGTGAAATTCTGTTATTCATATCCTTCATCTCAGGATATTAATCCCATTACAGTTTGGAGAATAAATCCAAGGGGGTTTGATTTGGTTTGTGCCTGGACAGTAGAGTTGCTGAAAGAATGTATTGTATCATCACGGGCCTCTTTTATCATTTGAATTGCTTCTGGAGTTGTAGCTTTTCCTTAGAATGCTTATTTGTGGGGTTTTAAGGGGTTTGCTTTAGCCCCGAGGTGAATTATACAGCTGTTCATGAGAGCTCAACCTTATTTTAAATCTCTAAGACCTACTTTCTTTCTCAAAGTCAAACGCAACATAACTGGGCTCTACATTTACTCATTACTCTTTTCTTTATTGCTCAAAGTAATGTTGCGAGACTGTTGTTTATAAATCCGCCTTTCTGATTTCATAATGCTCCCAAACCTCTGTGTTTTTCAGGAGACAGCTGTGTCCATTCAGAAACAGAGAACAAAATTTTAAGTTGGAATCCTCTTATTTTGCCTCATGTGTCCAAGGACTGTACTGAAAAGAACACCTGGTCTCCTCCTGGCATTCCTTTAGACAGCCCTGCAGGGGTCCTTCAGCAACCCCAAGAGACCTGAGGGTGTGCAAACGGCCAGTCATGTTCCCACTTCAAGCCAGTAACTGCACAAAACAGGCCAGGGGATGGACTGTGTGAAGGACATGAATTCAAATCAGAGAAAATCATTATTTATTTTTTTTGTAGTAGTAATGTCCTATGAATGTATCTTAAAATGTGTGCCCTTTTATATTATTTATGCCTTAAAATTTCCCTCCTCCTTCCTCCCCCTCGGTAGGAAGCAACCTAGTTTTGCGTAGTTCTCAATCATCTGAGAGTGGTGGCATCATTCCATGTTTCCGAGAAACTCAGTGACCATAAGAGCTCCTCCTGCAAGGATCCAGCCTATTGGCCAGTTCGGCTAAGAGGGAACTGAAGTTTTCAGATGGAAAGCTGTCTTTTGGTGTATTGTCTTATCAGACTTTCTGAGAACATTTGAAGTCACGCTTGGTTGTAACTTAGTGTTTGTAATAGCAGGTGTCTTATGAATTTGAGTACCTTCCACAGAAGTGATAGGTGAGCTGTTGGCTTTCTGTCTTCATAGGGGCACAAATGATGTTCAGTTTTCTAGGCACTAGTCACAGACGGTGTCATGATCATGGTTGAGGTTAAGGTCTGTGGAGTATGTAGACGGGATCAAAGCTAGAGAGAAAAAGATAGCCCTCTGGTCCCACTGCATCAAAATTGGGTTGGCTTATTAAATTGTCACTGTAGGGCTCATTTTGACTGTTTCTAAGAGTAGGAACAAAATGAGTTTAAAGTGGAAAGAAAGTAGACTTGGAAAGAAAGACCCCCATTGTGCTCCCGGTGTCACACCACCTGAAAATGACTATTTTTCAAGCTTCCAGCATGGGCAATACTTGGACGATGTGAGTGTCAGAAAAGATTTAATTTGGAGGGAAAGGGGTATGGTTTGAAATTTCCTGACTTTTTTCAGAATGTCGTCATCGTAAACATACACCTGAAGCTTTGGTTAGTGGAGCCCGTAAATCACAGTTACGGCTCCCTCTGAGTGACAAGGACATTTGCAGCTGCCTTGGGAAGGCCTTTCTTCTCCACATCAAAACACACACACACACACACACACACACACACACACACACAAAAACCACACACTACTCCTATTTAATAGCTATTTTAATAACTTGAGTCAAACTTCAATGGATGACTGCTTGTTTTCAGATTGTGCATCCCTTTTGGGGGAAAAAAATAGAAAATGATTCTCTTTATGTGGAGTCAAGCAGTTTCAGCAATAATTGAGAAAAGTTCACAGTTCCTCAGAATTGCAGTGAAATAGACTAGAATACTATGTTAAGCAACTGTTTCTGTAAATGCATCAGTATTCCCTTAATGTATGCCTACGTATCTTATAAATAGAGCTGTTAGCAAAGTACGCTGTTTGAGCTGGGTCACTCTGCAAGAATGACTTTGAGTAGAATGTAGCGAGTGTCATTTCAGGGTCAGGTATTAGGGACGCCGTTGAATCGAGTGCTGCATTCCATATCGCCATACTGAGAGTATACTGGATTTATTCTTCCCGTGGTGTAGATGCCATTAGCTTTGCGGGGGATAGCTGCATCCCTTACTTCTGTGACTAGCAAAGGACAGAATCCTCGTGCACAGGACATGAAAACATACCGTGTTTGGCCAACCGAGACACAGCCGTGCTGTCACACAGGGAGTTTTAGAAAACTGGGGAGCAGACGTTTGTGGGCAGTCATTTTGATTCAGGAAACACAGGTGTACTAGCATGAGCCTTGCCTCATAAACTGCTTTTAAAGATTGAGTTTGGATATGGGATTTGTGCACTAGGAAGAGAAGATGACTTTCCCTTTAGGGCAATCTTACTGTGGACTGCTTTTATTTATATTATTAGTAACGCTGTTTTAAGTGTTATCCCTCTTATTGTATTTTATTTATAAAAAATGCCTTTATATATTGAGACGTATAAATATAAATATATAAATATATATATAAAATTGCCTTACCGTTCAGGAGTTATGCATCCCTCCTAACCTTGAGTCGTTCTGAACTTGTATGACCTACCCAGTCGCCAACAACAGTCCTGCCTGATGTCGCTTCCCCAGGAAGTCAGAGGACATAGGAGCATATCGTGAACCCTCACAACAGATCTCCAGCACAGTCCCCCACCACAGAGCTGGCGCTTCAACCCGATTTACCCGGAGCCGTAATCCGAGCTCCTTTCAGTTTTCCAGACTGCTTTCCAAATACATGCGGTTCCTCTTGCCATGGAACCAGCCCGGTTCCGCGTGCTCTCTCCCGCCCTCCCTGCTGCATGCTTCCTCTGACTCGACCCCACAGCCCAGAAGCTGCCCTATGTTCATGCGGGCGGAGCTCCGTGCCTGTCACTTGGTCTTCCCAGAATCCCCATCTCTCCTAGTGACAGCCCTCACCACCACCACCCCCCGCCTGGGAATGGGATCTTCCCTGGGCCCAGTGAGCACGACATTGGTCAGGCCTCCTCTGTTCCTTCTGGTCTTAGAATTCTCTGTGGTTCTTTGTTTTAGTGTCAAACTCCGCCCCTGCTCCTGGTGTGTCATTTCACTGTGTCCTTTTCCCCCCATTACGTACCGATCGTCTGCTCATAGGTGCTGTACAGGTTGTGAGTGAACTTGCAATGTTTTAACACCTTGTGAAGTGGTCTTTTAGGAAAGCATTTCTTTCTGGGTTTTGTTTTTGTGGAGTGAGTCTGTGAAGGCCAGTATCCAGAGAGCTCATTACGGAGAGAGTACTGCCAAGAGCTTGACTTCATGGCTGGATTTCACCTGTGTTGCTCTGTTTTTTTTTTTTAAAGTAATGGCTTTGAGATGCATGTTTTTGTATCCTATTGAAAAGTATGTTTTATTTCCCTGAAAGTTGTAATGTTATGTTTGGAACTGTACATATTCTAAATGATGTAGCGTTGACAGGTTTTGTCTGGTTGATATGACTTTGTATTAAAAGAGAACGCTGCTTTCCTGGAGAGTAGCATGTGAAGATGGGGACCGTCAGATACTCCCCGTTTGTATGAAGCTGCTTGTAGCTTGTAGTCGGGGTGGGTGTACGTCTTCCTCAGACCTCCATCCCCGTCCTCTTCTGAAAATCCCCATCGCATGTCCCAGAGCCACGTGAGTTAATCCCTTCTGTTCTGACCACAGAGATCCGGGCCCTGAAGGAGCAGGATCTAGGACAGCCAGTGTTTCATGGGGAGCCTGGGAGTATCCCTGAGCCCCGGGGGGCTGTGTCCGAGCAGGCAGACCCCCCCACCCTTGAGGGGGGGTGCTCTGTGTCTCTGGAAGGAAGCAAGGAGGGACGGAGAGGAGCCTGAGGGGCATGGAGAGGAGTGAGCCCTCCTCGCTGTTGTCTGTGCTGACCATTGGACCATCTGTGGGAACCCCTGGGCAGACGTTTCGCCTCTACAAGAAAAGCAGCCCTATAAAAGAAAAAATGTCTGGGCTGCTTTGACCAGAAAGGGTCTTTGGCATGGGGTTTTACTCCCTGTGTTGAAATCAGTTTACTCTGTTTTACTCCCTGTGTTGAAATCAGCCTCCCTTAAACCTCAGCTCCAGTCCTGAGAGCCTGGAGAGAACTTGAAATCCCTTTTCTAATAAAGTCAAAATCTGTGAGAACCTAAGAAGCAACTGCAGTTTCTGTCCGTTTCCCGTCTCCTTTCAGGCGCCACTTATTCCTGGCAAGATCGTCCCCTGGCTTTCTTGCCATTGCTTCTCATCCGAGTCCCCTGCCGAGGCAGCTCGGCGTCCTGACGCTTCTAGTCAGTGGAACAAGCATTCATTTGTGTTCACCCTGATTTCAGACACACGCACACACACACACACACACACAGGAGCCCATGAGTCATGCTGGCAGCAGACTGAGTGCGACAGGAACGGCCCCCGTCCCCTGCCAGCCAGCTCCCCCGGGCCTGGTGGCAAGCAGCGGCACCTGGTCATGCTGACACAGACTCCTGGAGACTAGTGACCATGCCTCCCTCTGGCCACTTCGGGCTCCGGGATACTCCTCCACCAAGGGGAAGAGAGACACAGAGACCCAGGGATGGCCACCTGGCCCGCCGCCCCTCTGATGAAGTCGGTCCCATAATTGAAGCTTGTGCTCTTGGGGAAGGAATGTGAGATTTGGGGAATAACTTCTAGAAGGGCGCATTTCTTGCTACAGTTGAATGAGCAGAGCACATACCTTCAGATCCTGCTTCCCATCTCCTAGCCACCCCGTCAGTAGGAGAACCTGGGACCCAGCCGGGGTCAGCCTCTCCCTGTGGGAACTGCAGGGGAAATAGTCTTCTCCCAGTGATAGCATCTGGTAGGATTTATTTAGCAACTGCTCAGTTCACAGGCTTTGTGCGGAAGCGGCTAGCTTGCTCATAACGCACCAGGCACCGTGCCCAGAACCACCCTTCTCACACGGCCTTGGACACCCGGTCATCTTTTCTCCAGTTATGTGTCTTCCTCATCCTTCTGTCTCTCCCTTCCACAAGCTGGGCCAAGCTGTCTCTTGTAACCAGGTCACTGAGAGGTGCTGCGCTGAGCCTTGCCCTTGCTACGAAGGCGGGAAGGGGGAGCCGGTGTCTTAGCCATCTGGTAAAACCAAGTGTGACAGAGGGATCTTTCCAACTCCCACCTGTCTCCTCTATGCGTATTTGGGGCCCGTCTTGGGACCTCATGGTGTTGCAGTCACAGTGATGGTGACATTAACTGGCGCATCCGTGAGTTCTTGTGCAGGATCCGAACCTGGGTTGGTGGGTGGCGGTTCGATGCCTACAGGCACAAGCAAAGGAGACAGACGCCGTGGAGGCGTCCCTGATTGTTCTCAGGACCAGAGACAGCATTGTGCATGAAACTCAGGACTGCTGTCCTTACATATGAGTAATCATCTTTGGGATGAAATCATGCTTACCAGCCTCTGCCTCCAGGCCTTCCCTTGAATCCCCGTATTGGTGGCTTTGCTCCCTGAGGGCAGAGTGGGAGAGTGAAGTTAGTGACTGTTACACTTCCACGGCCTTCCCTTCCAGGTAAAGGACAATCCCAACCCTCAGAATGACTGGGGTTCTACACTCACATGGGAACCAGCAACTGACCAAGGCCTGTAGGAAGGAAAGAAAGTGCATATCTTGAGCAACCCAGCGTAGATTCTGGGGAAAAAACCCTCCCTTTCCAGAAAGACTCTGTCCTAGAGACCCCAGAACACAGAGGGGGTGGCCCCAGATGCCTAAGTTTGGGAGTTGGAGCCCGGATGGACAGCTAGCATTGGGGAGAAGACACAGTTAAGGAAAACCCGAGATACCTTGCCCAGCGCGGGGTGGGGGAGGGGTCTGCATCTCTCCTTGGATGGGTCTAGACCTGGCCCCCATGGAGTCAAGAAGCCCCGCCCTTGAGCTTCCCACTCACAGGGGAAAGTCTCCGGGTGCCGGGCAGCATATTGGAACACCAGCAAGGAGGCCACCGTCGCCACCACCACTCCTGTGCCCGCTGCACCCAGCACTGCTGGATAGGCGCTGAAGGGGGGGTCCGCTAAGGGTTGAAAGCGCTAGTTACATGGCTTTGGAGCCACTGCTGAACTTGACAACAAAGGCTGCAAGGGCAGCAAGCAGGCAATGCCCCATGGTGGACATTCAAAAGCAAGACTGGACCCCCAGAATCCAGAGGTCAAGTCGTTGCCAAGGAAAGAGGTGCTCTCTGCATGCCTCATGCTCTAGAGCTTTCACGTCCCCAGCCAAGTCCCCCATTTCTGCCATAGAAGGCAGAGGCCAGTTGTCTTGGCAGCTTGGGGGTGAAGGGAAGGACACCACGAAATGTGGAGTTCCCAGAATGGAGAGAGAGCCTCAGGAAGCTGAGAACCCACCTGTACCCTGGGAGGTGAGACTGAGGCACAGAGTTGGGCCCCTCCCCTTACTGAATCGCCAGCACTCTGAACCCCACCCCATCGCATTTCTTCTGATTCAAGCTGAACTGTGGCTCCTACCCCCAGGCCCAGGGCCTCCTGGGCCTCCCAGGGAGAGATGGGAAAGACAGCAGCAGACCTGACCTGAGGGGAGGGTGGAGAAGAGGAAAGACCGGGGAATGGAGGCATTGGGTGGAAAGGGGCCAAAGGAATGGAGTAGGGGATGCCCTGCGAGGAAGAAGAGGGACCTGGGTTTGGGGTTCGATCTTGGGGAGAAAGGGTGGGTGCCTCTGTGGCCGTGGCCTCAGCACCTGGTGTCTTCACCTCGGAGGGGTGTCCAGCCGTGTGGTGATTCAGAGCCAGGACACGGAAGGCATAGCGGACACCTGGGTCCAAGCCGCCCAGTTTCCGGCCCCGGCTCTCAGGCTCGATGTCCCTGGCCGCCGTCTCCCAGGCCCCAGCTCCCGGGCTTGGGACGCTGGCCCTCCGCTGCACCAGGAAGCCCGTCAGGTTCCCGGGGCCCTCGACGGCCCAGCGCAGCTGCACCTCTCTCCGGTGCCTCCCGTAGGTCAGGCGGCGGATGGTGACGTTGGGAGGAGCCGGGTATCCTAGGGGAGGGGGCGGGACACACGCAGGCACCTGAACCACTGCAACCACAAGGCGTGCGTGTACCTGGGGCCCCCAGCTTTGTTCTCCTTTGTGGAGAGACAGCCAGTAGCGTGGCACCACATTGGAGCGTGCCCTTCTGGTCTGTGTCACCTTGGTTTCCTCATCTACAAACTGAGCGAAAGGTGATTGCGACACCAAGGGGAACCGCGGGCCTGCATTCAGGAGCGCGTCGCAGTCGCGTTCACACAAGCCCATCTGGGTCCGCGCTGGGGAGGGCCTGTCGGTGCCCGCGGAGCGCACGTGTCCAAATTTGGAAGCAGAGGATTCCTGTGCCTTCCCCTCTAGGGCCCCCTGCCCCTCGCCACACACAAGCGCCAGCTACACCTGACTCACTCCGGACCTCCAGCAGGACGCTCCGACTGCTGCTGCCCAGGGCGTTGCGCGCCACGCACCGGTAGGAGCCCCTGTGGCCCGCGGGGTCGGCATCCCGGATGCGAAGGTGGAGCTGGGCGCCCTCCGGGTGCAGCGTGAATCCGGAGGTGCCGCCTTCCACCTGCCGTTGCTGGGGCCCCAGCCACAGGAGCCGGGCAGGCGGCATGCCCCCCAGGAGGGCGCAGCCCAGCCAGGCCTCTCCGCCTTCCAGCACAGACACTCGGGACTGAGCCACTGCCAGTTGGGGGGCTTCTGCGGGGACAGAGAGAGTCAGGCTGGGAGGGGTCTGCCGTACCCAGGCTAGTGGGAAGGCTGGGCAGTGAGGGGCTGGCTAGCCCTGGAGGGGATGAGGAGGGGAAGAGAGACAGGAGACAGGGCCAACGGAGTTGAGAGTGAAGCTTGTCTAGGGCTAGTCTGCCGCCTCTTCCAGGCTCCGATTCTATGCCAGCATCCTAGCACCATCTGCTCCAGGCTTTCCTGACAGTAACTGTGTGCCTCCATGCCCCTCAGCTACCCCGCTCCAGTCTCAGCTCCTACAGGCGGGGCCCCTGCCTTACTCACCTCTGTATTAACCGCCTCCCTCCCAGCACCTGCCAGTGGGGCCCCCTTCTCCCTAGTGGCCCACCAGTTCCTTGCCCCAGGCACAGGGCTGGGCCCAGAGCAGGTGCTTAGTTTTTATGTACTGAGTCCTAAACACCCAGCGTTTTGGGTGTCCGTGAATCTCCTGGGATGGAATTTCTAGCCCGGAGACTGAGTAATAAGGGAGGGAAATATTCCCAGGGAAGAGTCTCCTGAGAGCACCCAGGGACCAAGATATGAATTATTTTGTGAGAACTGTTATATGTGCCTGCTCCTCTGTGTGCTTTTCCCACATTTTTCACTTTAATACTTAACTCTTTTTTTTTTTTTCTTGATTTGGCAATAAATAGGACTGGCGGGGGCCAGATGAAGACAGAAAGAAAGCAGACCCAGAACCCATAGAGGCAGTGAGAGAAGTAGAGACCTCTGGTGCCTGAAACATGAATGCAAGGCAGGAATATAATCAGGCATCTCTCATGCAAATTAATGCAAATGAGGGAGACAGAGTCACTGGCCAGCCAGACGGGGGCTGTCCAACAGCCATAGCCCAGCCCCATGTGACTGTTGAACCCTCGCAATGTGGCTGGCCCACACCTGCATGTGCTGTAACTAATTACACCAGATTCTGAGGACAGTAGACTAGGATACCTCATTCATAATTTTTTAAATTACTATACATTGAGATAATCATATATTGGATATATTAAGTTCAATAAAACGTTTCTCTTGTTTCTTTTTGCTTTTTCACATGTGGCTACTAGAAAATTTAAAAATTCTATATATGGCTCACATTGTATTTTTATTGGACAACACAGACCAAGACCAAATGCCCTGATTTTATGGATCAAAAACACTTGAGTCCCTGAGAGATGAATTGGCCCAGACTCACGTTGCATTCCAGCACAGACAGCCCCCAGGGCCCCTCCTCCTGATTCCAAAGGGGCTGCTCTCACACCTCGGCCAGAACCAAGCCACAAGCCTCCACTCACCCAGCTGGAGCCGGCAATGGGGGTCAGGGACCCTGAGTGGGTGAGTGCCCCGGCAGGTGAACTCTCGGCCAGCCAGGTCTTCCTGGGCCTGCAAGAGGTGGACAGCCAGCGAGGGGCTGCTGCCATCCAGGGGCTGCTGTTGCCCATCCAGCCAGCGCAGCAGGGCAGGGGGCTGGCCTCCAGGCCACTCACAGCTCAGCATGATGAACTGGTCTTCGACTGTGGCTGTGGTCCAGCAAGTGGGGCTCTGGAGGGGATCCCCTGGACAGGGAATAATGGCTCAGCATGGCTGTACAGGAGGACAAAGGGCTTTGTAGCCCTACCTTTTCCTTCTTCCCTTCTTTCCTCCCTCCTTCCCTCCCTCTCTCCCTTCCTTCCTCTCTTTTTCTTTCCTTCCTTTAGATTTTATTTACTTGTTTCAGAAAAAGAGAGCACGCGCACAAGCAGGAGGGTCAGAGGGAGAGGGAGAGACTCTCAAGCAGACTCCCCATTGAGCGCAGAGCCCGATGCAGGGCTCAGATCTCATGACCCTGCCATCATGACCTGAGCTGAAACCAAGAGTCAGATGCTTAACTGAGCCACCCAGGTGCCCCTCCTTCCTTCACTTATTGCCTTATTCACTCGCTCATTCATTCATTCATTCATTCACAGTTACGGAGGGCTGACCATGTGCCAGAGTAATCATGGGAACAGACACCAAGCAATTACAATATACTTTGATGAATGCTCGAGTACAGGTACAAAGACAAACTCTCTGGGGCTTCAGGCAGAAGGACTTTAAAGACAGGATGGTATCTGAACTTCATCTTGGGTGGTGGGTAGAAGTTTTCAAGGCAGAGAGAAGGCTAAAGGCACATTTCAAGAGCAACATGCAAGAGGGTGGTAGTAATCTAAGGTCAATGACAGTCTGCCGCTGGAGGCTGGGAGACAGGCAGGTGCCGTAGGACTCCAAGCCCAAACTGCAGAGGACACGGCAGAGTGGTGGAGACCTGGCTGGCAGGGAGAGCAGTCGGGAGGGAGGTCTGAGCTGAGTGCTGCCCACCTCTTTGTTCACGGCAAGTCTTGGAGACTGTGATCTGGAGCCCCTCCTCAGATCCCAGGGCTCCTCGAGGGCGCTTCCCCAGCCCCTGCCCACACCTGGAACATCAGCGCCCTGCTGTGTCCTGAGTCCACTCACATAGCGTGATCCTGCAGAGGGCGGGCAGCGCCAGGGCTGGGTGCTGGCCAGCACAGATGAAAACGCTGCCGTTGGGGAGCTGGGTGGCGGGCTGACTCCAGGTGACGTTGCTGAGGGCAGTAGGGCCAGCTCCCTGGGGCCCTTCCCACTGCAGCTGGGCAGCTGGAAGCCCCCCAGGCCAGGTGCAGACCAAAGTCACAGCCCCGAGGGTGGGGAGCACAGCACAGGAGGGCTGCCCCTCAGGGGGATCTGGGTGGAGAAGTGGGTGAGGATGGGCTGGACAGATGTCCCCGCTGGGACACTGTGGTCCCCAGGCCCAGCTGGGGGCCTGGTGGCCACAAGGCGAGGGTAGGAGAAGTAGGGAGAATTGGGTGGGTGGGGAAAGATGGATTCTTCTGAGGGGCTGGTGAGCAAAGAGCTGAATTCTCAGGTCAAGGGGCTGAGGGGGTGAGCAAGAGTTCGGAGCCCCTGAGGAATCCCAGGGGCCCTTGGAAGCCCCCAGCTTCCCCTAGGTTCCCCATTGCCCAGTTTCTCCTTTTTGCTGCTGTGTCCTTTGCCTCATGGTCATTTCTCTACCCTTCTCTGTGCCTCAGTTCAGTCCCCAAAGCCATGGAAAGAATCACTTGGGGAACAAGGTCCAAATAGGGTCAGGGGTTTCCCTCTCCCTGCCCCTTCCCACAGATTTCACAGCCTCTCTCCCTGCTCAGCAGCCCCATCTGGCTCCCCAACCCCCATCCCCGACAATGTCCATGCTGATTCCCACAGGGCACGGGGCTACGGCAGCCCCCACCCACACACTCACAGTAGATGGTGAGCCTGGCGCTGGCCTGGGTGCGCGTGTCCAGGCGGCTGTTGCGGGCCAGGCAGGTGTACAGGCCTGTGTGGGCGCGTGTGGCACTGGCGATGGTGTAGACAGGCCCAGTGTGGACCTGAGTGTGGTCACGGAGCCACACGTAGTGACTTGGGGGGTTGGATCCGGCTAGGCAGCTCAAGGTCACCTCTTCCCTCTCCTTGGCCCAGAAACCCTCCTCGCTGAAGCCCAGTGGCTCCACGGAGATCACAGGATTGTCCGGACCATCTGGAGGGCAAGGAAGACTTGTCTCATCTCCCCGGTCTTCTTTCCTTCACTCACTTGTATAATCTTGGTTGCACTGACCATCCAACGAGCCTGTGTTATGTGCCTACCCTGACAACCAGTGGCGAGGGCCCCAAGGAACTCAGGGTCTGGGGGCCATAAGTCCAGTCAAATATAGGTGCTCAGGGTCCGTGGAGGCAAGCTCCCTAGGCTGTGGGAGGCTTCCCAGAGGGACTGAGGGAGGGGGATGGCAAGAGATGGCTAGGTAGGAGAAAGGTAGGGCGCCAACCTTCCCGGTTCAGCCAGGATCGAGGGGCTTCCTGGGATCGGGACGCTTGGCCCCTCTAGACTGGAGAGGGCAGAACACAGGGTGTGACGATGCCCCGACCATGATCCAGGGCCAGCCCTTCTCACTTCTTTGGGTCACTGCCTTTCCTTCTTTCCCGTCTTTCTGACTTCCTCTGCCTGCCATTCTTCTCCTCTGTCTTTCCCAAGAACTGCTCGCCTGTCTCCTCCGTGGTCCTGAGTTTGCAATCCTACAAACCACCACCCACAAGACAGAACAGCATGAGTCCTGGCTTTTTAAATCCTCTAGATCAGCATTGTCCAACAGATCCACAGATCTTTTTAAATTTTCCAATTTTAAATTTCCAAATCTTAAAAAAGGAAAAATGGCTAAACCCAACCAAGCAAAACAGCATCAATAGATTTTAATAATTTTAATAATATTTTGTATTTAACCCAATACACCCAGAATATTATTTCATGTATAATCAGTTATAAAAACTATTGACGAGCTATTTGGGGTTTTGGTTTTTTATTTTTGTCTTTGTTTGTTTGTTTGTTTTGACTCAGTCTTAAAAATCCAGTGTGCCTTTGGTAGGCTGAGCACACCTGTTTGGTTCAGGCAAATCTGCAGGGCTCGAGCCCCGTGAATGGCAGCCATGTTGGACAGTGTGGCTCTAGACCGTCCTAGTCTTCTTCCTTTCACACAAACTTCTAATTCCATTTTTAAGTTACTTTTTTTAATTGCAAAGTTTCATTAGTTTTATTTGTTCTCTTTACTGAAAGAAGTACTCTGGTCATTTGTTTACTTTTGTATTAGGTTGTATTGTATTGTCTGTATTAGGCTCTTCACTTTTGTATTAGGTTCTCCCTCATTGCTTGTTTTGGAGTTCCTTGTGGGTTCTGAAAAGTAATCCTTTGTTTGCTCTTCATGTGCTTTATTTTCTTTAATTTTTATTCATTTATTTGAGAGATAGAGCAGGAGAAGGGGAAGGGGCAGAGGGAGAAGCAGACTCCCCACTGAGCAGGGACCCTGACATGGGGCTCGATCCTGAGACCCTGGGATCATGACCTGAGCCTAAACCAGACACCCACCCGATTGAGCCCCCCAGGCACCCCTCTTCCTGTGCTTTAAAGACAGACTTCTGATTTCTACCTTGAGGCTCTCAACTGTTGACTTGGGACTAACTTGCTGCCCTCTCTGTCCACTGTGTCCCTCCTTCTGGTTTTCCCACGGTCCAGTTGATCCCTGCGAGGCCTTCAGGCTCAACCCAAAGGCTAGCTCCTCAGGCCACCCCTTTTACCATAATTACGGGTAAAATTGTGACGCCGAATGTATGTGCATTTTCCTGGGAAGAGAGGCTCATGACCTGGAAAAGGCTAGAACTCCTGTAGTAGATCCATGTCTGATACAGGGAGTGGGGGGGCCCACAGTGCCCTGAGGCTCTCGCTATTGGAGCTGCTCAGCGGGCTGGGTGCTGCTGGGGGGCCCTAAGGTGTGTCAGGAAGCAGGGTGCAGAAGGGAGGGGAGGTGCCAGCCCTGACCACGCACCCCCCATGTGACTCACAGATGACATCAAGGAAGGTGCCATCACTGCTCAGCTGGCTGATGGTGTTGTGGGCACGGCATATGTACCAGCCCAGGTGTGTCCTGTTGACCGGGTCTAGCCGAAGCCACCGTTCTGTCACCTCCACCAGCTCCTCCTCCCGGCCTTGAGGTGCCCGATGTTGCCAGGCAAATGTCACAGGCTCTGTGCCCTCCCGGACAGCACATGTGGCCAACACGGAGGTCCCCTCCACAGGGGACAGGTCACTCAGCCTCACCCGAGGCTTTGATACAGGCACTGGCCAGAGGAAGGAGAGGCCTGCATTTGTTATCGTGGACCCAGGCCCGGATGGGGGTTTGGCCTGCCCACGGGGCCCTGGCCCTCCCCTCCTTGCAAGCCCAGGTTTTCTCACTCCCCCAGGGCAAGGTCCTGTGGCACCTGGGCCTGGCCCAAGGCAATGGGAGGCACATGCAAGTAGAGGCCAAGCAGCACACAAGGCCACTCAGGTCAGACCCATCCCAGCTCGGCCCCTCACCCAGCACGGCCAGCGAGAGGTAGGAGTAGGTGGTGTGCAGCTGGCCCCCGGCCGCTTGCAGGGCCTGGCACAGGAAGTGGCCTCGGGCCCCCTCCCGCAGCTCCTGCAGCACCAGGCTGCTGTTCCGTAGACTAACGGCCCCCAGAGCCGAGGCCCCGGCCTCCACCTTGGACTCTGCTCCATTGGTGACAGCCACAGGCCGGGGCGTCAGCGAGCCCAGGGGAGTGAAGCTCCAGAAGACCACGAGAGGGGCCAGTCCGGAGCCACAGGCCAGCTCCACGGAGCCACCCCGCACTCCTTGGATGGACGTGGCCTCTTCGTCAGGGCCTCGGTGGGTCGGATGGGGTGGCCCTAGGGACAGAGCAGCAATGCAGGACGTCTGGGCTGGCCTGGGCTCTCCTGCTTCCCTTCCTTGGGCCCCTCGTCCTCCTTCCTGGAGTGGGTTTGAGCGAGCTCTGGAGTTTCTTCTCCAGCTGTGCTGTGGGAGCCGGCGGCCCAGGGATTCTTGACCAAGATCAGCGAAGAGACTGGAGCCGAGGCTCCCATCCCCACGTGCCATCAGACTACTGCAGAAGCTTGATAAAAATATATACTCTGGGGCCTCATCCCAGACCACAGAGTCAGCATCCCCAGGGCGTCAGGGCCCAGGAATCTGTATTTTCAACAAACATCCAGAAGTCGATTTGATGATCAGCCCAAGATTGGGAGATCTGCATGGCCACCGGCAATTCAGGCTCGGGGGTGGGGGGCTGTCTCTGCATAAAGATTCCAGGGGGAGTCCAGACCCACTGCAGCAAGGGGAAGATGTCAGCAGCGTGCTGGCAGCCCAGCCAGCATGCAGTTGTCAGCCGCTAATTATGGAGTGTCTGTCCCCATACCAGGCACCAGGGTTACAAGGACAAATGAGCCACTCCACCAAATGAGCCACTCGGGGAGCTTTCAGTCTATGCTGTTCTTTTCTGCTCAGGACCTAGCATGGAACCGCGGCATGTGCCTGAGCCCCATGTTCTCCTGTCCCCCGTGGCCTGGTAGCTCTAATGTGCTGAGTTTCAGCATACACGGATGATGCCTCAGATGAAAAGGCATGGGAGTGATTCACATTAGCTTCCGTTTGTTGAATGCGTTTGTGTGAAGTCCTGCACACACATTACTTGTTGACCTTAACTGTCACGGTAATCACATCCCCCAGAGACTCTGAGCATGAAGTCACTTCGTCTCGAACCACACGGTAAGTGGTCGAGCTGGGAGTGGGGCCTGGCTGCCCATCTCAGGCTCTCCCCCACTGCTCCCAGCTCCTCCAGAGAGAGAAGGGGAGACAGGCATGGGCAGCAAGGGCAAAGTTCTGCTGCTCCATTGATCAAGAAGCAGAACCCTTAACCCAGAAGCTGCTTCTTCCCAACTCTGTGGACACTGCTCTGGCCCAAGCTGCCAGCATCTCTCAGCTAGACTGTTGGTCTCCCAAGTGCTCTCGGCAACCTGAAGACCATCCACTTTGGAGGCAACGTTGGGAAGCCCAGATCTGACTATGTCACACCATGCTTACTATCCGATGGCCACCGACAGGATGACCCCAGCCTTGGGAGGGTAACTCAGCGTGCTTTCTGTGCCCTGGCCCCGCCTCCCCCGCCTGGCACAGAGCAGTGGCTCGGGGCATGCTGGCTAAGCCCTAGCGGATAAAGAAAGCTGAGGGACTTCATTGAATGGCTGTGCAACCATTTAAGGGAGATCCCAAAGAAGGCAGCGGGAGAGATAGCAGGATGTGAGTGGGGAATGGTCCACCGGGCGGGGTGGCCGGAGCATCACTCACCTGAGGCCCCTACATGCAGAAGGCAAAGGGGTGTCAGCAGCAGGAGGCTGAGTGGTCTGTGCAGAGCCCTCGGACCTCTCCATGGCCTCATCTCCCTGGGTGGTTGTCTACCTGGGGCTCCTGCCTGACACTCGGGTGCTCTCTCTCCAGAGCAAAAGCCTGGCCCCGGAAGGACTGGGGGTCTGGCTCGGGTTGCCAACCTCAGCCTTCTGCCACCCTTTCCCTGCTCTCCTGTTACCCTTGCTGGCCCGATGACAAGTGAATTATTTACCAGATGATTCACTCCATCCATAATGCAAAGTTGGGGAGGGCAAGACCTGGCTGGGACAGATCTAGGGGACATGCCCTGAGCTCCCTGCATTTTCATCTTAATGATAGTATAAAATTAGGCACCAAGCATAGAGTTGAAAAAGACCCTAGTCTCAGCAAGTCCAACCACCTGCCTGGCGTGCAGTCCTCCAGACCTCAGGGGCGAGGAGATTCAAACACATCTTCAAATGCCCTTCCTCCCCCTTTGTGTTTTGCTCATGTTTTATTGGGAGAAACTGGTAGAGGGTGGAAGGAGCTCGGGGTTCAAACACAAAGTCAGGGTTTGACTGACTGACTGTGAAATCAGGAAATTTCTGAACCTGAGTTTTCATTTCTTTGCAGATAAATGAGAATAATAATACCTTCTTTCCTGTAATGATTATTGTGGGTATTAAGTGAACACCTTTTATTAGCCTAGGGGAAACTTCTTGGGTGCTAGTAATGTCCTATTTCTTGCCTTAGGTAGAGGTTAAAGTTCATCAAGCTGTGTATTTTTGTTGTGTAAACTTTTATGTGTGTTTCATAAAATTCTTTATCTCTCTCTCTGGCACAGACACATGTACACTTGCACACATGCACGCACACACTCGGGCAAACAGTGCCCAGCATGTAGCTCGTGTGCTGTCCTTCGTGTCCCCAGTCAGAGCTGATCTACGAGGCACAGACCCTTGATACTGGAATGGAGACCAGCTGTCCCATGGCCCTGGCTGTCTCTGATAGACAACCTGACATGAGGTCAGTTTTCCATCCTCTGGTGTTGGGTGTAGGTGAGAGTCCCAGACCCCAGTGAGATGGGGGATCTGATGTCTGGTGTCAGGTTCATCAGGGCTCAGCTGGGACAGGAGCTGTCAGAGCTGAGTGCCCCATGGGCTCTTCCTGGGCCCAGAGCGGCCCACCGAGGCTCTCTCAGCTTCTCCCTTGTCCTAGGGTAGTGGATGACCCCTGTCCCATTCTCATTCAACCACGGCCAAGGCTCTTCCATGCCGAGCCCCTGTTCCCTCCTAACTTGGCTTTGAGTAGAACGGCAGCTGGTCCCTGGGATTTAGGCTCCCATGTAAGGGAGACTCTGGAAGGGAGAGTCAGGGAAGAAGGTGTTTTAGGATTCCCAGAGAAACAGAACTGGTAGGATGTGTGTGTAGAGAGAGATTTACTGTCAGATCTGCAGTTAGCAAGCTGGAGACCCAGCAGGGCTTATGATATAAGTTCTAGTCTGAAGACTGGCAGGCTTTAGACCAAGAAGAGCTGATGCTTCAGCCCAGGTCCAAGACTGATGTCTCAGCTCAAAGCAATCAAGCAGGAGGCGTTCTCTCTTATTTGGGGGAGGGTCAAATTTTTGTTCTATCCAGGCCTTCAACTGATTGGATGAGGCCCACCCACATGGTGTGGTTGGGTGTGGGTGGGGGGGGACAATCTGCTTTACTCAGTCCACCTATTCAAATGTTCATCTCATCTAGAAACACATTCACAGACACACTCGGAATAATGTTTGGCCAAATATCTGGTCACCCCGTGGCCCAGTGAAGTTGACACATAAAATTAACCATTTCCCCACCAACCCCACGAGGGCAGAGCTGCGGTCCTGTCTGGAAGGGAAGAGGAGGCATGACCAGAATGGGAGAGCAGGTCCAGGTCTCCTGTCTCTGATGCTGTGGGAGCTCAGGGGCCAGGAGATGCAAGGTCTTCCGTTTTTGTTTTTTTTTTAAGACTTTATTTATTTATTTATTTATTTATTTGACAGACAGAGATCACAAGTAGGCAGAGAGGCAGGCAGAGAGAGGAAGGAAAGCAGGCTCCTTGCTGAGCAGAGAGCCCAATGTGGGGCTCAATCTCAGTACCCTGGGATCATGACTTGAGCTGAAGGCAGCGGCTTAACCCACTGAGCCACCCAGGTGCCCCAGGTCTTCCATTTTTGAAAGACAAGAAAGTACAGTGGTCAGAACATAGCTTTGCCTCTCCATTATTATGTGATCTTAGCATGTATCTTATCCTCTCTAGGCCTCCGTTTCCTCCTTTCTATAATTGTTTTCTTGAGTAAATGAAGTGACACATACATAGCCTCTGCCTATTAAAATTATTTATGCACCTTGACCTGAAGAATGTCAACAATTAATTCAACAAACATTTCTTGAGCATCTGCTAAGTGCAATGCACCATGTTGTATACGGCAGGACATCTCTCTTTCTCCCTTTTCCTCCTTCCTGTAGAGCACTGGCCAAGCCAGGGTACCCTGGCTCTGTGCTTTGCTCTGGGCATGCTCAGTGTCTAGGCCCAGGGGCAGGTGAGGCTGTAGGCTCCCCAGGTTTGGGTGCCTACTTCCCATCTTCCCCTCCTGCTAAGGTGGATGCAGGCCCCCTCATAGTGGGGCTTCCATCGACAGCCTACCTGGGTCCTAAGGGCTCACATCAACTCCTGCCTCATTGCTTTGGGAGATCCTGGAGGGAAGAAGAGGGGATGGTGTGCAGTTAGGAACGATGAAAGACCAAACCTAGAGCGTTGTCTCAGCTCAGCTCAGCTCAGGAGAGAAGAGGTTACAAGGATGGACGTGGAGACCCAGCCTCTTGAGCTGTTTGAATGGAAATTGTGGAGAACCACGCTGAGGGCTCTGAATGGGTGAGGTCAGCAGCCTTCTGGAAAGATCGCCCTTCAGCCCTCCTGTTGACCAGCATTGGGTGGGCACTGCAGTAGCCGCGTGACCCTGGGCAAACAACGTGTCCAGACCTTCCTCGTCCTCATCTTTCAAGTGGGCATAACACTGACGACACCTTCAAGCTGTTGGACAGATCAGACGCGACCACATACATCCAGCGTTTTGTAAGCCCTGGCACCTTGTGTACACTCAGCAAACGTTCATTCTTGCCCTCTTTCTGTGTACGGGGAACTGGAATCTGCTTCCCTCATAATTCTAATCTCTGGGTTGAGTTCTTTCACTGAAACTTGGCAAAACAATTCATAACCTTCTTCCAAATGAAAGTCATTCGAAAATTGAAACAGCATGTCCAGTCCTTTCATTCTCTACCGGAATAATAATACAAGTTACCGTTTCTCTCCGGGCGTGTGCTGTGTTCTCCAACTCCCTGTGAAAGCACTGCATTGCGCATTTTGCCAACACGCTTGGACTCCCTCCGTTTCCCCTACACTCCTTGTAGCTCCATCCCTCTGGGCATTCTCCAGCTGGTCCCCACCTAAGACTGTCCCCTTAGGGCTGGCCAGGGGCCCGTGGAACTGCTAGGTCCCTTTCCTCTCTGACAAGGCCCCAAATCTTTCTCAGTTACACCGCGTTGAAGTTTTGTTCATCCGTCCAGTTAACATTTACTTCTGCGTCCCTGAGGCCTCACTCAGGCCCACGAGGAAGTCTGCACAGAAACTTCCCATTCTGAGAGGAAATGGCGGCTCCGTGGGGCTCCCCAGGTCTCTTGAGGAGGTAGTTGTCCAGCAACAATGAGTGCTCAGGTTTCCCGGCCGTTGCCTCCCTTTCGGGCAAACTTAAGCCTCACGGTGGGCAGCGGTGTGTCACGTTTCTCCAGCCTCTTGTGACCATTTTGCATCCTGGTTCTGAAACCTCCAGCTTTTGGGGGAGCAGAGGGTGGAAGGATAGGGACAGCTGGATGGAGCAGAGGAGGCAGAGGTTCCTGGAAATAAATGGCTTTTCCATATGTGTCCATGTGTGCCTCATCAGAGGCCAACCAGGGGCCCTCGGGACCCCCGGGCAGGAGATGAGCCGAGGGCTGGAGAGGAAATGGGCCAGAGGCTCCACAGCCAACATGGCTCCCGCTGTGTTCCTGGCTGAGAGGAGGAGGGGGAGGGCAAGAGGGACAGAGGGCCCGGCAGGGGTCACTGCTTAGTCACTTTGTTAACTGCTCTTTGGAGACCAGAGAGGAAATGAATGAGGCCCTAGATAGAGGGGTGAAGAAAGGGAGACCAACAGACCAGGGGGGGCAGACAGGGGAGGCAGGGAAGCAGGGGAGGCTGAAGCTGAGGTTACCAATGGTGGCTAGAGGCCTTGCTGGGGCATGGGAATGAGGCCCGGTTTCCGTGCCAGTTCTGCCTCCTAGCTAACCCTCCTTCCGTCTGCTTTGCCATGTGAAAGGAGACCTTCACAGCCAGCCCCCCTGCGCCACTGCAGGCAGGACACCCCATCGCTCCGGGCCTCTGTTTCCTGATCTGTTAAAAATGGGGTTGTCATGTTGGCCCAGGGGCTTCTCAGGGCTGTTGTAAGAGCTGGAGGAGTGGGTGCGCAGAGGGGAGGTGCAAAGCAGAAACCACTGTGCAAATATGGGGATGTGGAAAGAGCAAAGCTTGGAGGCAGGTCAGCGTTCAGATCCTGGCTCTGTGGCCCACCACCCGAGGGAACCCCAGGCACGTTCCTTCTCCACTCCAGGTCTCAGGTGTTCCCCGTAAATGAGGCTGATTCTTGATGGGACAACACTAGAAAAAGGTTATTCATTCCGTTTTGTGAGATAATGGTTTTGCCATGATGTAAGACAGTGTTTCTCGTTTTCTTAATACTGAAACACTTGGGGATGAGATGTCATGGTGTCTTGTGTTTGCCCTACAAGACTTCTGCAAAAATGGATGAAGTTTAAGCCAAGACTTAGGTTCTGCATTGCCTCGAGGATGTTTGTAGAGCAGACACCACGGGGGTTTCAAACCCAAGTTCACATTTTTTTTATTTTTTGAGAAGCATGAAGTCACTGAAAAGCTGTGTTAGGTGTTCCCCGTGGAAGTGGTAAGAAGGAGTAAGGAGCAAGCCTCTGGTGGCAGTTGAAGAGACTTCCCTGAGTCTGGGGACAAGTCAGAGGTCCCTGGGTCCCTGGAAGAGGATGAAACTCGAGAGGCCAGGCCCGTGACCCACAAGGACAGAGAAATGGAAAGTCCCCCCAAGCTCAGCCAGTGAAAAGGTCGGCAGTAACCACGATGGACCCCGGGTTAGAAGCGTCTCCCTGTTTTTGGTACTTTGTACAGAAGCCTCAAAGATTCTGGTGGGGATCTGGGGTGGGGGCAGGGTCCCAAGAATGGTGACAGCTTTATTTGAATTTAATAGAGTGAGATTCACACCCACTTCACTGCCATTATTATTGTTATTATTATTATGATGATGATGATGATGATGTTGCCGCTGTTACTGTTATGAAATAGACTGGAGCTGGGGCCGTGACATAAGGTGTCAGTGTGTGCTGTTCCCTGCTGCAGTGACAGGAACTTAGGAACGGCTACAGCTCCTCCCCAGCAAAGGTTCCAAGCTTTTCCCCACCCGCAGCTAGCAATGGGGCTCCCACCGTGCCTGGAGTCATGGGGGGAGGACAGCTTTCTGTGGCTCGGGGCCTGGTTGGAGAACTCGGCCTTGTCTGGACCCAGTAGGTATCTGTCTGGACAAGGCCAGGGGAGCTGGCCAGGCACCGGGGGTCCGTGGAGGAAGCCAGGGCCCAAGGAAACTGCTTGCCTCTCTCTCCATCTGCAGGCCTGGTCAGCTCCCTCTTCTGCTCCCAAGCCCTGCCCCCCAAACCTGGCGAGATTCTCCAAGTTCCCTGGCTGGGGAGCAGGAAGGAGTAGGGAGATTCCAGAATGTCCCTGTAGAGCTCCAGAGGGAGGCTTGCAAACTGGAAATTGTCAGCTGTCTCCTTGACAACCAGCAGCCAAATAATTCTGGGAAAGGAGGAGGGAGGGGAGTTCCCTGCGGGGCTGCCAAGAGAAGCAGCCCTCAGCCCCCAGAAAACTTCCATTCCCCGTTACCTAGCTCAGTTGGGGTCCAGTCAGGAGACAGAAATCACACCAGTCAGCTGGAAAAAGGATAAAGAATTGATATACGCTTGTTCATGAGGTAACAAGAGAATGCTCAAGTGTCCTGGGGAAACCAGACGAAGAGGTTGCAGCCACTAGCCCTTAGACCTTTGAGGAGGGACCCAGAGCTCTGCGGAGGAGGCTCTGCATGGGAAAGAAGGACCCCGGGGGCTTGTGCCCAGACCTCTGAGGAAGGGGCACCTGGAGCAGGAGTGTGGGGCACGTGGTGGATGGTGAAGCCGTGAGTGTTGGAGAGGCTGCAAGCATTCGGCTGCTACTTTGGGACGGGCCTGCTGCTGGGGCGAAGGTGGCCAGGCTTCTGCTTACAGGGAGCACTCAGGCACAAAGGGAACAAATGTGTTCACCCTTCCTCTTCTGGCCGGCAAGCCTCCCTCTAGTGGCTTGGTCGCAAGGATCCAATAGGGAACAGCAGTCAAAGCAGAAATGGGATTCTCAGGGCCTGAGGCCACCTTCACAAAGCAGTGTATGGAGGATAGGACTGGAGCTGAGAAGCCAGAACCTTAAATTATTATTAGTCACTGCAGCGTGGGAAATTCTGGTCTTCTAGCCCCAGCTTTACTGAAAAGAGCAGGACATGTAGTAAGTGCTCATCTAACATCCTCTGGCTTCTGCTGTGGTTGGTTCCTGAAAGCGTACGTGAGCAGGCTTTCCTGGACTTACTCTGGTTTGTGTTGAAAAGTTACTGATATTCACAAGCTGTGATGGCTGGAAAGGACTTGTGTAATGGTAACGATGAAAACAGTGAAATATTTAGGTAAGAGCGGCCTGAGGAACACTGACTCGAAATCACTGTGATCAAATCATACACTAAGGGTAAAGGACAAAGTAAATAGATCCAGGGGACAGAAATAGAACCAAGTCCAGAAATCTACCCCAGCACATATGGATAATATACAATAAAAGTGGGGAAAAGGATGATTTATTTAATAAATTATGTAGGCACCCCTGGCTCCCTAAAAAAAAAAGGAACAAGCTTCATCTCTGTACCTCACAAGCTACTGAAACTAAATTTTAAATAGATGAAAGGTTTAAATTTATTTAAATTTACACACGTAAAACAGTTTATGTATTGTTCTCCATATTTAAACAATTTCATGGGGAAATATTTAAAACAATTTTAAACACTGTTTGAAGCAATTTAACGAGGAAAACATTAGAAGAATATTTATACAATGTCTGATTTGAAGAGATTTTTCTAAACAAGACAGAAAATCCAGAAGCCAGAGAGGAAAAGACAGATGTGTATCTTTTTAAATTTTCAAAGGATTCAAAGATCACATGGAGTCCAAAGACAAATTACAGACTGGAGACATTTCAGGATCTACTAGCAATAGAGAGTTGGTATCGGTAACACACTAAGAGCTCCTCCACACGACGAAAAAGAGAAATAAGTCAGCAGGAAAATGGACAAAACATACAAATACGATGCATCCGTATTTCTGTTGTAAACAGCCAATGCATTTAGGGAAAAGCGCACAACCTCAGCAATAGTTAGAGAAATGTACACTTTAAAAACGTGGTGTCTGAGTGGCTCAGCTGGTTAAGCACCTGATTGCAGCTCAGGTCACGACCCCAGGGTCCTGGGATCGAGCCCTGCATCAGGCTCCCTCCTCAGCAGGGAGTCTGCTGCTCCCTCTCCCTCTGCCCCCTGCTCTTGATCTCTCACGTGTTCTCTCTCTCTCAAATAAATAAATAAAGTCTTTAAAAAAATAAAATAAAAGCATGATACCACTTTTCCTTCATCAGAATAGCAAAACTTATAAAGAGTGAGGAGGGTCAGGGCTGGTGGTATCTTTCTGACGCAGCCATTTCATTTCTGGTAATTTATTCTACAGAAAAATACATACATACATACATACATACATACAGGCAGCAAACTCCAGTATGCAAGGATATACAAAAAAATTTTTGATAACATTTTCCTTTTGCTGATGCAAAAATACTAGTAGTGTTGAACAATAGACATGTGTCCCTATACTGTAATGTTATGCAACTACCAAAGAGAGTAAATTACAAAGAGAAATACTGTACAATTCTACTTTAGAGACCTCCAAAGTAGTCAAACTCATAGAGACAGAAAGAAAAGTGGTTGGGATGCTCAAGTGGCTCAGTCGGTTAAGCGTCTGCCTTCAGCTCAGGTCATGATCCCGGGGTCCTGGGATCAAGTCCTGCATCGGGTTCCTGCCATCCCCCCTGCTTGTGTTCTCTCTCTCTGTCTCTGACAATTACATATATAAAATCTTGAGAAAGAGAGAAAGGAAGGGAGGAAAGGAGGAAGGAAGGAAGGAAGGAAGGAAGGAAGGAAAGAAGGAAGGAAGGAAGGAAGGAAGGAAGGAAGGAAGGAAGGAAGGAAGGAAGGAAGAAAGAAAGAAAGTGGCTACCAGGGGCTGGGTGGAAGGAGGAATGGGGAGTTGTTGAAAGAGTACAGAGTTTCCATTTTGCAAGGTAAACTCTGGAGTTCCATTGCATGGCAACGTGAATATCCTTAACATTATAAGTGTTATAACATTACATTATAACATTATAACACTTAAAAGTGGTTAAGATGGTAAATTTTGTATATATTTTACCACAATTTAAGAAAAAGAGTACATTAGAGAGATTTTCATGATGTTAGGTGAAAAAAGCAGCTTGCAGGGAAATCTAGGTGGGATCTGTGAAATGACATATTCACATAAATATGAATAATTGTCTGGTGGGCAACCCAGACCTGCCCGGTGTGACTCGGGTCCTCTGATTCCAGAGTGCTCTCCGTCCTCCCAAAAGCCTAGGATTCCAGCAGGAGCTGGCATCAAACGAGGCTCCCTAGCTTTCTCAGCCTTCTGGTTCCAAAGCACCCTTTGGACTCCCGCCCTGTTGTTTCCCGATTTCAACCCTCCTCCTACAAACACCAGGTCCCCACGGGCTCTGACACTGCCAGCCAAGGCCCACAGCTGTTTCCAATATTCTGCACAAACTTTATTGAAATGAGAAGCCCCGTTTATCATCCCTCAGGCCCCGGCTCCTCCTGATTAGGTACGTATGACCTGATCTGTCAGCAGGGCCTGAGCCGGCAATCAAAGAAGAGATTGTTCTGAGCCAGGAGGTAAGGGGGCAGATGCCTGGGGAGCTGAAAAGACCCCTGAGGGGTTTCTGACCAACCAGGGGTGGATGGGGTATATTCTCAAGCTGAGGGGAGGAGGGGAGGACAGGGCTGGGTACATTCTTTAAGGGCCACTGCTCTGCTTGTCTTTTGTGGCCTTGTCTTCTCTCTCTAGCCTCCACGCCTCTTCCAAAAGATATATCTTAGAGCAAGACGATCTCCCCATTACCAAGCTTCGAACTCAGCCCCAATTTCTCTTTCCTTTAACCTCTGAGCTATACCAGGAAACCCCTCCAGGCACAATAAAAAACTCTACTCCTCCTAGAGCTGCAGAATCATCAACACTCAAATACTGAAAGTAGAGAATGCTTTAAGTCTCAGCTCCCTCTCAATGTCGAAAATCACTCCACCGGGTCAGGCTGGTTGAGACCTGAAACTTCTAAGCCATGTGGTCCAATAGGATAGTCCCTAGCTGCGTGTGGCTATTTAAAAATAAATCTTGGGGTGCCTGGGTGGCTCAGTGGGTTAAAGCCTCTGCCTTCAGCTCGGGTCATGATCCCAGGGTCCTGGGATCGAGCCCCACATCGGGCTCTCTGCTCTGTGGGGACCCTGCTTCCTCCTCTCCTCTCTGACTGCCTCTCTGCCTACTTGTGATCTCTATCAAATAAATAAATAAAATCTTTAAAAAAAAAAAATCTCACATCCGGGTATACATCCAAAGAAAGTGAAATCAGTATCTCGAAGTTCTATCTGTACCTTCATGTTTACTGCAGACTGAGTCACAATAGCCAAGATATGGGAATAACTACGGGTCCACCGAGGGATGAATGGATAAAGGAGAGACAGTCTAAATATATAATAGAATATTTCTCAGCCATAAAAAAGTAAATCTGGTCATTTATGACAACACGGATGAATCCAGAGGGCATTATGCTAAATGAAATAAGCCAGAGAAAGACGAATACTGTATGACTTTTATGGAATCTTATATGTGGAATCTATAAAAAGGAGGCCGGGGGAATCCAACTCAGAAACAGTGTAGAATAGTGGTTGCCTGGGGCTGGACGGTGAGATAAATAGAGAGATATTGACCAAAGCGTTCAATCTTTCAGTTATAAGGTGAATGTGTTCTGAGGAGCTTGCATACAGCATGGCGACTATAGTTAATAATGCTGTATTATAGGGACGCCTGGATGGCTCAGTTGGTTAAGCGGCTCTTCGGCTCAGGTCATGATCCCAGCGTCCTGGGATCGAGTCCCACATCGGGCTCCTTGCTCGGCAGGGAGCCTGCTTCTCCCTCTGCCTCTGTCTTCCTGTGCTCGCTCACTCTCTCTCCCTCTGTCTCTGACAAATAAATAAATAAAATATTTTAAAAAAAATAATGCTGTATTATATACTTGAAATGTGCTGAGAGTAGTTCTTGAGTCCTCACCAAAAAAAAAACAAAACACAAAAACAACCCCCCCAAAAGCCAAAAGATACCTATGTGAGATGATGAATATGTTAATTAACTCGATCATATCACAGTGATCATTTCACAATGTATACTTAGATCAGATCATCACATTCACTTTAAATATATACAACTTTTTTGGTCAATTACACCTCAATAAAACTAGGGGGGAAATGAGCTCAAACTAAAAATTCAGTTTCTTGGTCACACTAGCCACATTTCAAGTGCTCAGTCATGTGTTGGACAATGTGTTGAGGAAGGTGCAGAATCTCAGATCTTCCCCTAGGTGTGAGCTAACAAGTTAATCTGCCGGTTTCACCAATGCTGGCAGAAGACAAAGGGCTTTCTTCTTTACAGCAACATCGGAAGCCAGAGTATCAGCATTTTCTTGCTCCGGTTTCCTGAGTTCTGGTTCTCACGAAGAGGGCCACCTCTTCTTGTACACACAGTGGGTAGCAATACGAGAGAGGAAACCCCAGTTTCGGGAACCCGAATATTTTATAATGTGCAGGAACCAGACTGGTTGTTTTTTGTTTTGTTTGTCTGTTTGTTTTTCTCTGGAGAAAGACATTATCTCTACTGTTCACGACTGTCGGCTACACAAATGTTCTTGAAAATTGTCCAGAAAAAGGTAGTCATTCTGAAAAATGTGCAGAAATGCAAAAGACCCGTGGAGAACCATCTCTCAGCGCCATGCCAATATTGAACATCTCCATCCCCGTAGAGAGTTCTGCCAGATGGAACTGCTCTAAACCATGGGGAGCCAGCTGCTTTCCTAGGTCCTACTTGTCAGTTCTGAATATGGACCTGAGGAGTCAGAGAGAAATGAGACGGCATTGTAACTTTCACGTTGTCTTCCTTGATGTGGGTGTTGGTTGGTATCATACTGCTTGTCTTTCTTAACTAAGCTGTGAAAGGGTCGGAATTAACATCTATGCATTATGTTAACATCCCAGGGCTGTCGTGTGCTCTACGGTCATGAGGACACTGTGAGAGCAAAGGAGAACCAACCAGAATGTTCCCGAGTGGTCTAACACTCCAGGGTAGTGGTTCCCAGACTTCAGCGAGCTCGGGAATCACCTGGAAGGTTTGAGAAGAGAGCTAGCTGAGCCCCATTCCTAGAGCTTCAGATTCAGGATGTCTGTGGTAAGGTCTGAGAATCTGCATTTCTGAAACATTTTCAGGGGATGCTGATGCTGCCGGCCTCACACCGCACCATGAGAGCCACTGCCCTCGTGGGATGAGGGCACTCTGGACAGCATCCAAGGTGATGCTTGCGTGACGATTTTTGTCTCATGCCTATTTGCACTTTAATGCATGTTGGAAAAATATAACCAGCACGCATCAAACTAGTTCCATTTTTAAGGAAAAACAAATCGATTTAAGGATATATTTACTCATACAAATCACAACCTGTCAGCTTCCACATTTATAAAATGGCATTATGATGTTCCCATGGGAGTTTCCCAGGACTTGTGAAGATCTCCTTCCTTCCTTCCTCCCTCACCTCCCTTCCTCTGGAGGAAGGCACAACCCCCACACCCTTATGGTCTCCTTACAGTCTAGAGGACACATGCTGCCACCTTTAAACACCAAGAAATTGTTAGGGGTTATTATAATCCCAGGTTCCCAGCCTAAGACAGAAACCACCCTTCCCTCTGGCTGAAGCCCGCGGACTCTAGAAGGAAGAACAAGTCCTAGCATTGGGGAGAGTGGAGGGTCACTGCAGTGGTTTCCCAGAAGGCCCATCCTGGGCCCTCCACCTAGCCAGCTGCCCTCTGCCTGGGGCTAAGCAGCACCACACTTCCTTTGGGGGCAGCTGCCTGGAGTTAATAACAAAGCATCCTGAGCCCCAACCTGTGTAAAGGGATGGACCTGAGCCTAGTCTGGACAATGCATCCAAGGCAGAATCCATGTTCTTTTTCTACAGTAAGGCCTTGTCTCAACGGGCCCAGTCTTAACCGTCATAGGGCCGCAGGAATGACAAAATAGGACTTAAGGGAAACAAATACTCTTGTGACCATTAGCACCAATAAACCCCTCTCTGGGAGCCCCTTCAAGGAGCTCTGGTTAAACCAATGGGTCTTGCTCCTGTCTGAAGGGCTGCTAATGGGGGAGACAAGACGGGCAGAGAGGCAGCCTTGTAAGTGAACCCCTAAATTCAGGCTTTTGGCTTAGCCCTGTGGGCTTCCAGTGGTGTTTCCATCACACCATTCATTCCACAGGTCTTTCTGCTCCCTGCCCTCCTCGTTTTAATGATCTCAGACAGACATAAAAACGGCTGAGCTCAGCACAAGTGACTGAGACATGAACGTTGCCTCAGGGTCCCCGTGGACCCCAGCTGGGTACCATGCCGCCCTCAGTTCCATTTTGACAGGATAAAGTGAACTCATTTATTCAGTTGTTTTAAGTGAGCTCACACCAGGCAGTGCCAGAGAACGGAGACATAAATCTTTCCTAGCACATGGAGTCATTGCCAAACACCTTGGATAAAACTTTCTGCTTGTTCAAGACAGTTTTTCCTCCCCTCTAGAAATGAGGAGGGGAAAAGCACTAAAAATTGAAGGGAATGGAGGGAGGGTGTTAGCAGATTCTGGGAATGACAAACTTGTCAACGCTTTGACCTAATAAAAATTCTTCCAGTAAGAAAGGCAAACTTTTAACGCAGAGATTTTCCTTCGTGCTTTCAGTGGGTGTGGAGGGCGTCTCTGGTCGTTGGGTCTGGCCGCCGGTTAACCCTAGATGAGGAACGAGGGATTTTCTGATATCTCTAAAGGCTGCGTCTTCACCCTTCAGGCAGGGGGTACAGCCTCAGATGCTTCCAGACGAGAGCAAACCCAAGCAGGCTGTTTGAAAACCGCCCCAACCAGAAAGAAAACGTACCTGGGGAGGACAGTCACCCAGAGAAAGAACAGTGAGTGGTGCGGCCTAGCTAATCCTTTGCGGGTGCAGGATGACCCACTTTTGTTTTTCCTGTTCACTAAAATATTTCTTTTACAGTTTTTATTCTTTGCAAACACTCTAAAGCTACACACATGTAGAAGAAAGTCCTGGGGCATCTGGGTGGCTTAGTGGGTTAAGCCTCTGTCTTCGGCTCAGGTCATGATCCCAGAGTCCAGGAATTGAGCCCCGCATCGGGCTCTCTGCTCCGCGGGGAGCCTGCTTCCCGCCGCCTCTCTGCCTGCCTCTCTGCCTACTTGCGACCTCACTCTCTCTGTGTCAAATAAATAAAATCTTAAAAAAAAGAAGAAGAAGAAGAAGAAGAAGAAGAAGAAGAAGAAGAAGAAAGTCCCATAACCTTACCATCCCCATAATGTATCCAATGGCTTTGTGTTTCTTGTCTATACACATTGAAAGCACAATGGTCACCAGGAGTCTAGCCACCCCCACCCCCAACTCACTTTTTTTTTTTTTTCCAGCCAAGAATTCCCACATAGATCTAAAACTTTCCCATGTAGTTCTAAAACTTTGCTACTCAAGGTGAAGTCTGCAAACAGCACAGGCACCGTCCAGACCTGCTCTTCAGAGAGCTGCAGATTCTCTGGGGGATTTCTGTTTGCCCCGCAGGCGGAGACCGGGTGCACACAAACGCATCAGCTAGGACAGAACTCTTCTCTACACTGGGGCTGCACGGTTCCGCCCTGCACCCCTTCTTTCCGTCGGCACGGAACACCTGTGAGGGCTTGGCCCTTGGTCGGGTGCTCGGATCCACAGGACCCACGAGAAGGGTCTCCACCTTCCCGCCCCGGGGTCTAGCTGAGGTGAAGCAGGAATGGCACTGTGGGGTCTTCCGCCAACACGGGCCAGAGGTGAAGAGGGTTTTACAACTGGATGAATCCTCGGGGGCCGAGGCCATGGCAGGGGAAGTGGCTTTGCCCTGGCACAGAATGGGCTAACAATATTCCAGGTATCAGATGGAGTGTGCAGGTATCCTGACCTCCGCAGGGTACACCGGTCTCCCTCACCTGGACTCCTCTCTGACAGACACATCAGCACGTGGACCTGCATGGCCCAGCCCAGGTACAGCCCAGAGAGTCCTCCCAACACCTGTGCCCTCCAGAAATCCCAGCCTCCCGGCCCAGGCCAGGCCCGCTCCCTCTGTGACTGCACTCCTAGCATGCTTCTGCACATTGAGACAGAAAAGACCTACCATGTCATTAAATACGGCAAAGAAGTCGATTCTCCACAAGTTAATGTGTGGACTGAATAATTATTACTGCTAAATGGGTGCAGTCAAACCAAAATCCAGAGGGTGTTTTGGAAGTTGATAAAATGGATCTAAAATTACTATCGAAAAATGAAACTGGTAGTGATATTTTTTTTTAAATGAGGAGGGGGTGCCCGGGTGGCTCAGTCAGTTGAGTGTCTGACTCTAGATTTTAGCTCAGGTCGTGATCTCAGGGCTGTGAGATGAAACCCTGTGTTGGGCTCGGCGCAGAGTCTGCTTGGGGTTCTCTCTCTCTCCGCTCCTCCCACCCCCGCTCGTGAGTACACGCTTGCTCTCTCTCTCTAAATAAATAAGTAATCTTCTAAAAAATGAGAGGAGGGGCGCCTGGGTGGCTCAGTGGGTTAAGCCTTTGCCTTTGGCTCAGGTCATGATCTCAGGGTCCTGGGATCAAGTCCCGCATTGGGCTCTGCTCAGCGGGGAGCCTGCTTCCTCCCCCCTCTCTCTCTCTGCCTGCCTCTCTGCCTACTTGTGATCTCTGTCAAATAAATACATAAAAATCTTTAAGAAAAAAAAAGAAAAAAAATTAAAAATGAGAGGAACAAGTAACCAAGAGGAGGAACAACTCCTTAAAAACACATCATGCAACAATACTTAAAACTGTGGAACCAGCACAAGAAAAAACTGGAATTAAGAAGATGGCCAGAATCCTACTAAATGTGCATAGATGTGGGATGCCTGGATGGCTACGCTGGTTAAGCCGTTGCCTTCGGCTCAGGTCATGATCCCAGGATTGAGGGATCGAGTCCCGCATTGGGCTCCTTGCTTGGCGGGGAGCCTGCTTCTCTCACTGCCTCTGCCTGCCTGCCTTCCTGCTTGTGTGTACTCTCGCTCGCTCTCTGACAAATAAATAAAATCTTAAAAAAAAATTTTAAAAATCTGCATAGATGTGTAGAAATTTAATACAATAAGGGAACTATCAGAAGAAAATGGAAAAAGGAAAGGATCTCTCAATAAATGGTGTTGGAATTATTAACATTTTTTAAAAAGGGAAGATGTGATCGATTTGATATGCCTCACACCAGAATAAATTTCAGATGGATTAAAGTCAAATATCTTTTTTAAAGATAAAAATCACAATAATAACAGAGAATAAGACCAAATATTTTCTAGAGCAGTGCTAACATTCTAGAACCAGCAATCAGAACTCACAAAATTATTGATGTATTCCACTATAAAAATTAGATAATTTTGTGGGTAAGCCATAATATAAACAAAAGAGGCAAACTGAGAAGATGTGGTTTAGGAAAAATGGTTAATATCTTTATTTGGAAAAATCAGTTTGTGAATGTATTTCACACAACTTGATAGGGACATTAAGCTCACATAAGGTAAGTGGGCAAAGGACACATTTTCCAGACAATGAACCAAATTTTAAAAAATCCCATCTTGTAAAGCAGAAAAAGTCACCTAGCAATTTGAAAATGAAAATACTGCTTGCTGGTAAGGTGAGGCGAAATCAGAGGGACGGTATAAACTGCTGTCGTTTTGGCCCTTTGGAAGCAATTTGCCATCATCTACTAAAAGCCATAAAAATGCGCCTGTTTTTTACCTAATACTCAAACTGAACATCTCCTGTCCCAAGAAATAATGCAAAATAACGGGCAAGAAGTTTTACTGCATTATTTATAATTACAATATGTTGAAAAACTGGACACCACATAAATGTTCAACAAAGCTAGGAATATGCACTGTGATATATTCACTGGACAGAATAGTCTGGTCAATTATCATTTTTAATAATTCCAAAGACTATGCAGCGATAGGAAAAAACACTTGAATGTTTCAAGTAAAGAGACCTAACATACATACACTATGATTAACTACAAGTAGTCATACTAAGATGGAAAGGACTACATCAAGATAATTGTTCTGATGAATTAATGGTATTTTTGGTATTTTTCCCCTACTACTTTTATTTGCTGTTTTATCGCTTTTATAATATAAATATTAAGTGAAAAGTAATCCACATTCTGCGTGAGTTGATGAAGATAGGCATAGAGAGATTGTCACATGGGGAAGAGGCCAGTGGATCTGCAAGTTAAGACAGGGTGCAGTTAGAACTTAATCACTCCATTTTCTTTTCCTTTCTTCCTCTGGAAAACAGTCTTCCTCTGTGCAAGGCTTCTATGGCTCCTGGTCTTCCATGTGTGTAGCTCTGCTGTGTGCAGTCATGGAAACATGGTATTTTAGAATGGACAGAGCCTCTGAGATCATCATATTCCAAACTCCCAGCTAATTCAAGCACAAGAAGTACAGTCTCCATTGCAAGTGACCGTAATGGAGGCTTCTGATCGATTGAACAGTTGTCCCATGAATGGGGAGCTCACTACTTCACAAAGTAGCCTGCTCAGGCTCTGCCTTCTAAATCATGCCTGAGGCTGTTATACTTGACCATGCCTCTAAACCTCACAAAAAGTGGGGCGTCCTGGTCAGTCATTTCCTTCCAACTGGGATTCCAAGCCACAAATCACAAACTACGGGACTCGAGTGAAACCACATCGTTCTTCCTAACATGATATCAAGCTCAAAATGAGACGTTAGGGGCGCCTCGGTGGCTCAGTTGGTTAAGCATCTGACTTCGGCTCAGGTCATCATCTTGGGGTCCTGGGATTGAGCCCTAAGTTGGGCTTCCTACTCAGCAGGGAGTCTGCTTGTCCCTCTCAACTAGTGTTTTTTCTCTCAAATCTTCACACACAAAAAAATAAGACATTATCCCCATTCATGAAAAAATATATTCTAGAAATTCTGTAGAAACCCATAGCCATTCTACTGAATAGAAAAAAATCATGGGCAAAGGTGAATTTCCAAAGAAGGGTGTGAGATAGTTGCCCACCCTTCCCTTTAAGGACTAAAGACTTTAGATCTGCAAAGATTCTCACTTAGAAAATTCCTTCATTTCTTCTGGAATACAAGCGTGGAATACAGACCTTTTCAGTGCTCATCTTTTTTTTTTAATACATTAGAGCTTCTGGTTGTCGCTAACCCAAGTAGAAGTTGAAGCTAACTGTGGGAGGAGGGCTGACAGCTCCACATGGGCAGTGGGGACTCTGAAAGTTTTCAGAACACACCCACCGTTCCTTCTCTTCAAGAATCATCCCATCTCCGGTGTGTTCCCTGTCTTACACTGGAAGGGTCTACGAGCTGGCTATTGAGTGGTGGGGTGGGAAACCACATTATAAAAGGATAATGGTGCTTCAACCTCTCCCCAGATTTTTTAAAAAGATTTTATTTATTTATTTGACAGAGAGAGAGATCACAAGTAGGCAGAGAGGCAGGCAGAGAGAGAGACAGAGAGAGGGAAGCAGGCTCCCTGCTGAGCCGAGAGACTGATGCAGGGATTGATTCCAGGACCCTGGGATCATGACCTGAGCTGAAGGCAGAGGCTTAACCCACTGAGCCCCCCAGGCGCCCCCTCACCCAAATTTTTAAATGACAGTGATTGGAATGTTATGGATATCAATATGGATAATTTAAAAATGATAAAATTGCAAAGTGTGATTTGGCAGGTAGGACACAATGTTTGTTCCTCACCCCTACCTCAAATTCTTATGTTGAAGCCCTACCGCCAGTGTGACATATTTGGAGTCAGGTCAGGAGGGAGGGGCTCTGGTGGTGGGATTATGGGATTAGGGACACCGGAGAGTACACTGGCCAGCTCGCTCTCTCCCTGCCACGTGAGGACATCGTGTGAAGGCAGACAAGCATCCTTGCCGGAAACTGAATGCTGCTGGAACTTGATCTTGGGCATTCTAGCCTCCAGAACTGTGAGCAAAGAAACTTCTGTGAAGCCATCCAGTCTGTGGTATTTTGTTATGGTGCCCAAACTGACTGAGACATAAAGCAATAGGGAAAATTAGGGGAAGAGGGCAGGGTCTCAAGACCGTGACTCTGACAGCCTGCCTCTGAGGGGCACCAGGCAGCACAGCCGGGGTGGGAGAGAGGGACGTGGAAGGCTAGAGCCTGGCTGACCCATCCCTCCTTTGACAACAGGGAGCACAGGACAGCTAAGAGCCCAGGAGAATGTAGAGCCCAGAACTGAAAACATTAGGGGGCCATGGGGTCAGGAGACAGAAATAAGAAGGGCAAGGTCTAACTCTCCTCTCAGCCATGGATTAAAAGAAGTATACAAAATTCTGGGGCGAGTCATTTTTGGATTCTTCCAAGAATAGAAAGTTGGTATTCCTTGAAGCATAGCCTGAGATATTTCAAGCAAGACCAAGATATTTCATAGTTCCATGGGTTACAATGTTATGAGTACCTTTAAAACACATGGTTCCCTGCCATTATGGCGGGGTGGTGTTGGCGTGAGGGAGGATTTAAGAGGACCCAACTCTTCCGTTAGTCCTGTGGTAAAACTAACACAGGCCCACCTGCTGGACCCCACATGCCTTTTGGATCAGCATGCATGGACTCTCCATACCACAGCAGGAAAGAGCAAAGGAAGGCCCTCGAGCTCAGAGGGCAAAGAAGTGCAGGCCCACAGAGGGGTCCTTGATCTGAACTCCCATTTCACCTTCCAGTGCAACAGCTCTGTCGTCTCTGCTCAGGTCCTCTTTCCAGTGGAGTCCCTCCTTGAATCAAAGGAAAGGAGACCAAGCCTCTCAGAGGACCCAGAGCAGAAGCAAGCCTGGACCCAACCAGCTTTCTCTCAGAGCTGGGAAGGTCCTGCTCATCTCCCCTTCCGCCAGCAATTCTCTAAGACTTTCCACTGCAGATCACATGTGCAGAGACGGCCAGCGGCTTTCATTGGGACCAAGCTTTGCTGAGGGAGATCAACAGTTTCTCATGACCAAAAGCAGTAACGTCTCTTGAGAAGGGCTGTCAGACACCCTACCAGACTATGACCATCGCGTTTGCCTTTCCCATTATTCATAGTTGCCTTCCATCCAGCACCTAACATCATAGGAGCTGTGCCCCAGGCGAGGTGTTCACTCACAACTCCCACTGGGAGTCACAGCCCTGCTCTACGTAATTGTGAATTTCAATATGCTAACAGTATCATGCCGGCCAAGATCAACTTAATGGATTTGGTTTAGTATTTGGTGCCAAGTAATACACAGCTGATTAACCCAGCGCACAGATGCACTGAAATCATCTGGTTATTCCTTGCCTCTCTATGGACTCCTGCCTCAGGCAGGCATCAACTGAGAGATGACCTTGGCCAGGCTGTGCGCAGAGATGTGAAAATTGCTTGCAGTTCCCAGCAAGGAGCTGCACCCCGAAGAAAGGCCTTCAGATTGTTGACTCACCACACTGGACAGCTAGTGTTAAGACAGCTGTGATGTGCACAGAACGCAGGACGGCTCTGCGGCCTCCTAGGTGGCGAGACAAAGGAATGTGAGGAGGGGGCAAAGGGGAAGGCTGAAGAATGCCCATTATTTGCAGACCCGGTGGGAACAGTTGTCAAATGGAAATCACTGGAGACATTTGTGAGGATAACCGGTACAGCGTCTATGGGAGATGTGGACTGGGGAGGGCAATGGCAAAGTTTCCTTTAGAACTCCCCAGTACGGAGCTGTGTATGTGCACGGCCCCGCTGCCTCTTCAGATAGAGAGAACAGGGCATCCTGATATACTTCCTATGCTCAGTCATATTGTGCCGTGTAACTGCGGTTCAAACCTTGGATGGAAAACATCGGGGAAGAATGTCAGGGAATGAAGAAATGGCAAAGAATTATTTACTCGACAAATATTTATGGAGCACCTCCTGAGACTGTGATCTTTCTTATCTACTGCTTTCCCTATGCCCTCAGCTCCCCGGGGCTGCACCTCTGGGCCCTATCTTTGGAGGCTCTGGCTTCTTCCACACAGGGGATGGAGTCTATGTTTTTTTCAAGTTCTCCAGGTAATTGTGGTGGTGAGCTGGACTTGGAAGCCCCTCATGGGGCTCATGTCAGATAAGTGTAAAGCGATGTTGAGTACGTCGCCAAAGGCATCATTCAATACAGATTTCTCTCTCATAAAAGGACACAGGGTGTCTTCTCTGGGAAGCCAGCCCGGCTGGTGTTCAGGGCCCCTCCTCCGAGCTGCACCAGTGACCCACACACCCCTCCCTCTGTCGGCACAGTCTGTTACCCTGCTGGCTTTTTCTGAGGCTGCTGTTACTCTGAGGTCTGAGAACGGCTGTAACATCTTTTTCCTCTCCCATTTGCTGGTGTCTGGTCTGCCGGGGAGTGAGGCAGCTGGATGGTTTTCATGTGTTTCTGAGCCCTGCTCACGGGGATAAAACCTGGGCAGGGAGCTCTGCACGTGGAATACCAGAACAGATAGGCCGGAAACACCCTCCCTGGCCCGGACGACGGGGGCACTCCCCATAGCTGCAGGTGGGGCTCCGCGGCCAGACAGAGCCAGGGCCGGGGCTCTCTAGCTGCAGGCCGCGGACCTGCTCCAGCTTTCAGGGAGAGTATCGATTTCCCCGGTTTCCTCAAGCCCACTGTTTCACTTGTTAGCAGCAAATGTGAGAAATGAAAAACATCACAATGGGACTTATAGGAAAACGTCTGGGATTCTCAGATATACCCTGAATGAAATGTTACTTTTTTAATAAGGCAAATGGGTTCCCCCCACTCCCACTGCCTGTTTTGAAAAAATGCCTATAACAAAGCCACATTTTCAGAGACTATTACATGGCTGGTGATGGATTAAATCTGCTCTGTTTTGAAGACATTAAGAAGCCAAGCAGAAGAAATATTTCCACATTCTGTAGGTCAGCTGAAACATTAAAAAAGCAAAATGTTTTCTTTTAAATTGACTTTTTGAAGCTTTCACCCTGCACTCCCACCTAAGAGGTGTGCGTGTGCACGCGTGTGTGCGGTGCGCCCGCATTCCTGAGCACGCCTGCCTGGGGGAAGTGAGTGACGGCTGGGGCCAGTGGCTTCTCCGCCCGCTAGCTCACACTCCCAAACCAGTAAGACTCTACTGCCATCTCGTGGCACCCCAACGTGTTCCCAGCAGGCAGTGTGCTCAGGTCTAGAAATGAGGTCCCGTGACATCCCAGGAGCCCACACAAAGATGTTTACCTGTAAATGAGATTAGAATAAGAAATAATCTCGCTTTTTTATTCAAAAAGATCATGTGCTTCACACCAATCTGGTTCCTGAAAGACCTCAGGTCTTAAGACTAAGATACCATGACATTTATTTTGCCGTATTTAACAGTTTCACTTTGAAAAAGCCCCAACAGAAAAAATTACCTTCAAAACCCACTGGGACATTCTCACATAAACTAGGATATTTCACAAGCAACAAAGTTCTGTCTTCAATATTCAATCTTTTCAATTTCATCCATGTCTTCAGGGTCGAGTTGCTTAATGCTGCTGTCTAGAAGGAGAGAGAATGGAATCAGTCTGAGCCCAGGGCCTGAATGAAGGTTCAGTGAAATCTCACTCGACTCTGAATTTCTTAAGACAGTGACACTTTTGCAGATATGTGTTCCTGTGACCCCTTGCACGGAAAGCCTTGAGAGAAGAACGTTCTCAAGATCAGTTAAGGAAGAGATAGTATCAAAATAACCAATCAATACTGACTAAAATAGCATCAGATGCACCAAACAATAGAACATGCGTGTCTAGACAGGTGGGTAGGAGAAAGGCCAGAGCACAAGTGAGGGGAGCCTGGGAAGGGGCCTGCTCGTGCTAGAAGGGATGAAGAGAACTTGTGCGGGGGTGGGGGGGGCAGTGAGTGTGAGGGGGCGTGGGGTGCACGGTCGCAACAGGGAGAGGGGCTGAGGCTCCTCCACTGAGGTCGCCTCCCAAGACTAGGTCATATGGCGCTTACCACAGCAAGAGCAGAAGGGCTGTAAGTTTCTTTCTTCACCTTCCCTGCTTCTCCTACCATAGGGTGCTTTATCAGCTTCCCTGAGGGGCCCTGGACATGCTGCAGTCTGATTGTAGACGGCATACACGTGCCTCTGTGCATTCCCCCAGGACAGTGTCCACTGCTTCCCACCAAAGTTAAGTATGATTTTTCCCAAAAGGTGAAGATATATTTGGGGTCATTTGGGTACTCCTCTTCCCCTGCTCCCCAGCCATATCCACGGGCTTTGGGGCGTCATTTGAGAGGTGGACACCTCAGTTTAGGTCACCCTTCTAGTTTCCATCAGTTTCCGTCAGAGGGCAAGCCACCAGTCCAGGAGCCCCAGCAGGTTATCGGAGAGATAACCGATGGATGGGGGGCTGGAGGAAGGACAGCAGATCTCAGAATTCAGGACCATCTTAGTTGTTAGGGAGAGGCCAGAGGAAGGGAAAAATGTAAGTAAGAGAGGAAGCTGGGGACAGAATATAATCCTAAAGGACTTTATTACTTTGTTTCGGATGGTGCTTTATGGGCCGTGAAAAACTGCCCCAGGTCCTACAATGGGCAGTAACATAAACCTGAACTCACACTCATTCCACTGGACTTTTGGATTGTTCTTCAGCTACTATATATGGATGATTTCACCAACTGTCTCACTGTGGAGACTCTGGCACTATGAGTTACAAGTCTCCCACTCCTTGGCTCCTGACCGAGCTACCCTAAGCCTCTGGGCATAAGGTGTGTGACACACGTCATCACCGTCAACATCAGCAGGATCCATGGGTCCCACGGCAACAGGTGCTACTTACTGAAGTGATCCTGGATTTTCATGAGCAATGGCAGCTTATCCACTTCAATCATGTTGAAGGCGAGGCCCTTTTTCCCAAAGCGTCCTGTCCGCCCTATGCGGTGAAGGTAAGTCTCATAATCTGGCTCCTCAGCTTGGTTTATAGGGAGATCAAAGTTCACGACAATTGTGACCTGCTTCACATCGATCCCTAGAAGAGAAGAGACACTGTAAGGTCCTGCAACTGTTTCCTTAGGAGAAAGCTATTCACAAACCACATCTGCTATGGGAATGAATTCTCATGTAACAGTCACAATTTACAAATAAAATCTGGTCTTCCATCATGGAAGTGGATACTGGTCAGGCAGTGTGCTTGCACAGTAGGTCTAGGATGCTCAATTTAAGAGTGTCAGTAGAAGCTAGTTCCACAGAAGGTTGTGTGTGTGTTGTGGACAGGGGCTCTCACCACCCACAGAGCCACAGCCTCCTCTCCGTTCCTGCTGTGTAAGTCCCCAGCAGCCCCCCATCTAGTGTCCCCTACCCTTCCTGGAACCCCACTCTGCACCACGTCCTGGCCATCCTCCCATCCAGGTCTTTTTTTATCCCTTGTCTCACCGTTACAACAACTTCCAGCTGGGTTCCCCCTTTACTCTCCCCTAATCTCTCTGACCACAGTCACCATGACAACGTCCAGAATACCTGTGTTCAGGACCCAACTGCCCCAACTGCACAGGACGAAGTACAAACGATTCCAGATTCCCAGCACCGGAAGTCTCACCTCTTCCTCTCCTGACTCAGATCCAATGCCACAGCCACACGGTCTTGCCATTTTCCAAGCAAACTGTCAATTCTTACCCAACAGGATTCTCTACCCTTCCTTCAAAACCTTTCACATCTAATGTTCCCTAGGAAGACTTCTGTGATCCCCCAGTGCCTCTGTCCTCTGGCACAGTAAGCTGTCTGGGTCACCATCCTTGTCCTCTTTGGAGCTCCTGGTACCCTCTTTCCTCCTAGGTCTAGAGTCGTGCCATCCAGTATGGCTATCCAACTTTAAATTAATTTAAACGAATTCATTTCCTTGGTCACACTAGCCATATATGGCCAGTGGCTACCAAATGAACAGCACAGAACAGATTATTTCCAACAATGTGTAAAGTTCTATTGAGCCGCACTGGTCTAGACGTCAAGCATCTAAACACTGAGCTCCCAAGGGGCTGGGACCTCATCCTTTTTTCAGGCTACTCTTCCACAGTTCTGAGCTCCATAGCTTGGCAGTTCCCCATTTCTATCTGGTGAACTAAGAATGAATTAGGAAACACCGTCTGAGTACGGGGTCTAGGCAAGAGTACGGGAAGGATGAAGTCTGTAGGAAGGACTGTCTCTTGAAAAAAAGAACTTTTTTCCCTCAGTAGTCAATAGTTTTGAAGTTAAAAACACCTCCGAGATGATCAACATCATTAGGCAACGTGAGTTAAACACACAATGAGATGCCACGTACATCTACTAGAATGATTAAAAAGAGTGACGACACCAACTGCTGGCAGGGAAGCGGAGGAACTGGAACTCTCCAACACAGCTAGTGGGGATAAAGAGGTAGTCGCTCTGGAAGACAGTTTCTGAGGAAGCTAAATATGCATTTACCGTATGACCCAGACATCCTACTCCTAGATACTTATCCAAGAGAAATGAAAACAGGTCTTTGAAAAACCTATACATGCATACTTATAGCTGTATTCAAAATAGCCCCAAACTGTTAATAATCTTAATGTCCCTCAACTGGTGAATGGATGAACTGTGATACACCCGTTCAATGTCTACTTCTCGGCATCAAAAGGGACTGGACTACTGATGTAAGTCACAACACGGATGAATTCAAAAGCATCATGTTGAGTGGAATAAGTCAGACACGAGGGCTGACTACTATGTGATTTAATTTATACAGCATTCTGAAAGAGACAAAAATAAAGAGACAGAAACCTGATCAGTAGTTGCCAGGGGTCAGATGATAAAAGGAAGAGGCTGGCTACAAAGGAGCACAAGCAAGTTCTGGAGGGAGAGGGGAGTGTTCTGTACTTTGATTATGGTGATGGTCACATGACTCTATATGTTTGTCAAAACACTGTAAAATTAAAATCAGTGAGATTTATCATATGTAAATCACATTTCGATAAACCTGATGTTGAACATGAACACACACACACACGCACACACCTCGAGCACAGACATTGGTTGTTATAAGAACTTTCTCTTTCCCATCCCGAAACCTCTGAATGATGGAGGCTCGCTGATCCACGGTCAGCTCTCCGCTTAACAGAGACACTTGGTGGCCGTCCTGCATCATCTCCACAGTCAACCACTTGGCATTTCGACGAGTCTATGTGAAAACACAAAACACAGCATAGCACCCCACGTCCAAGCAGACTGGCTGTGTCTGCCATGCTCACATAGGCACGGCGGGGAAGCCAGAAAGGGCTGCTTGGGAGCTGTGCTTTACCTCTCCCCTAAGCCCTAAGAGGAACCTTCGAATGGGGCACCTCCCGTGCTGCTCAGGGTCATATCCTCTCAACCTGCGGGAGCTTTGGCTTCTCAGCCATGAAGCAGAGATAAAATGCTCACTTACTTCATGTGGTAGGATGATGACAAAATGGAATAACAGTAGAGACAACCTCAGGCACTGTAAGAGTGCTTCCTATCTCCTGGTGTCTCGCTCAGATCGTTACATGTGTTACGGTCACTGTTTTCACCACAATATGATAGAAACGCATTCCTTATTTCATTTAAAAAATTTAAAAAAAAAACCAAGAGCTTAAAAACATGAAGTCACTTGCCCAAGGTTTTCATGGCTAGTCCATTGGCTGAAGCAAGCTTGCTTTTATTCTACAAGCATGTTCTCAGTGCTGTCCCTGTGCCAGGCGGGTGCCAATTCTAGTGGGACTAGGAAAGTAAGACAAAGGAGGTCCTGCGCTCATGGAGCTTACAGAGTTCATGGGGTAGAGAGAAAATAAAACCAAGATGTGAATGTGAAACATGTCGGAGAGCAAAAAATAAATACGAAAATAAAAATAGGAAAATATTAATAGTGAGTGACTGAGCGGCTATTTTACTCATAGTAAGTCAGGAACTAGAAAAGAATATTCTTAATCTGATGGAGGGGACCTGTAAAAACCCCACAATGAACATCAACCTACACGGGGAAGTGTCAGAAGCAATCCTTCTAAAATAGGGAGGCCTCTATTTAACGTCATCTTGAAGTCCCTATTCCGTTACTTAATCTTTCTAAGTTCCTCCCATAACATACGGATTCGTTTCTGTCCCAAGTGGTTCTGAAGATTAAATATGCTCCTGTACCCAAAGTGCTGATGGGGGTGCCTGGGTCTCTGGCCCCTATTAGCGTTACTGTTCCCTCCACTCCTGCGGGCGAGTCCAGGCACGGCAAGGACAGATCTCAGGACCGTTACCTGGCAGAAGATGATGGCCTGCCCGATGGTGATGCCACCGTAGATGTTGCACAGGGCTTGGTACTTGTCTTTCCTACTCTCGCACAACACGTAATACTGTCGGATATTGTTCAGGGTCAGCTCCTCTTTTCGTAACTTGATAACATTAGGGTCTGGAATGATTCGCTCTGCAAACTGCCACACAGAGTCCTCAAAGGTCGCTGAAAAGAGGAGCATCTGGCACTCAGAAGGTAAAGCTCTGTAAGAGAAGGGAAGACATCTTCAGCCGCGGCCATCCCTATCGCTCCCCTGGGGGGTGGGAGGGCTTCAAACATGTCCTGCCTACTGCCACCAGGGGTCAGCGGAGTAGTGGCTGCCTGCCACAAGTTCCACCCCTGTGCAAAGGGCCACGTGTTCTGCCCCTCTATGCCACCAAGAATTTGGAAAGACACACACAAGCTGAATGTGGAGCTCAAGAGCAAAGTTTAGATATGTATTTTGGAGGGCCTGGGGTCTCTCATCCCCATTTTCTTCCTAAGCGAGACAGAGTCAGGAGCCCCGAGTGTCCGTCTAGGTATTCTTCATGGTGTTCATCTCACACAAAGTGAAATGGGAGCAAGGAAACAGGCCAGTCGTTCAATGGCAGGTGTTAGAGTTCTTGGGAGAAAAAGAACAGCCACACTCACTTTCTTTGGGATGGGAAGGACCTGGATAGAAACAAAAGGGGAACACAGAGGAAACGCTACTGCGCACAAACCGTGAGCTGAACCTGCAGCAAACACAGGGCTGATTCACACCGAGTTTAAAAATGGGCAAAATGAATCTATGAAGCCAGCAGTCAGAACAGAGGTTAACCCTGGGGAGGAGCGGCAGGAACGGGGGCAGGCGGAGGCTGGGGATATAGGAAAGGAGCCGTAGGGGACCTCTGGAGTGCTGGTAAACTTTTAGTTCTTGGTCTGGGCTATTATCTCATGAACCCAACCTCTGAATTTTCACTCAGCTATATACTTGTGATTCATGTATTTCTCTGATCATATTGTATATATCAGTAAATTTTAACTTAATCTGATTTCACCAGAGAGAAATCACCACTTCTGAGAAGACAGAGCATCTAGAAGATAGGGTGTTAGTGTTAAAGGAGAGTGGGGAGATCATGAAGTCCAGTGACTCCCAGGCACTACATCAAGCCTGGGCGTGGGTTGTCTGGGAGGCTTTTCCAAGTAACGATTTTACAGACTTCTGGGCAACTACGGTAGACTGTCTACAGCCGTACCTTCCCAGCTTCCCACGTACCATAAGTATGATTATAAGGAGACAGAAAGACATGAACCCACAACATGAACAGAAGAAGAGAAATTGGTGGATGTGATAACTCAATGTATTTCTGGAAGACGGGAAAGCGTGGTAAACAAGAAAGCAGATGACGCCGTCACGTGAGCGGTACAGATGGAAACGGTGATGCAGACGGTGGCTGAGATGCAAAGGTAGTGGCTCCCTCAGAACCTCTGAAGAGTTCTTGGAGCTACAAGCACCAGGTGCCAGAGAAAGCTGGTGTGCTAGAAGATATGAGGAAAATTCTGCATTAGCTTGCTGTGTTTGGGGGGTGCGAAGAGGGTGGGGGAGGGAAGGGGGGACCTCTTGGCCATCTACTGTATCACGGTTCTCCATCTGGAAAAAGCTGGCACCACAACTGGCATCCCAAGGCTTGAGACATTTCATGCCAAAAAGACAATGTACACAGATTACACCAGGAAAGGAAACATGGGCTATTCTACAGAACACTCTGGATTTCAAAGACTTAGGATGAGACAAATCATGTAAACTATTTCATTAATGATTTTTATATTGATTAAATTAATAACTTATTAAATGCTATTTTTTGATATATTTAAATAAAATATAACATGAATTTCACCTTTTAAAAATGTGGCTATTAGAAAATTTAAAATTACCCAAGTAGCTTGCATTATATTTCTATGGGACAATACTATGATTTAATCTTGTTTAAGCAAAAGAAAAAAATCAACAATGGAGGAATGAACAAGCAACATAAATCCCTAATTTATTTTTAAAGATTTTTTTTTATTTATTTGACAGACAGAGATCACAAGTAGGCAGAGAGGCAGGCAGAGAGAGAGAGGAAGGGAAGCAGACTCCCTGCTGAGCAGAGAACCTGATGCGGGGCTCGATTCCAGGACCCTGGGATCATGACCTGAGCATGACCTAAAGCAGAGGCTTTAACCCACTGAGCCACCCAGGCGCCCCCATAAATCCCTAATTATTACTTAATATTCTCTTGAAGTGAAAGCAATTTTTGACTATTGGGTCTTTCCTGGAATTCAGAATCTTTGATTCTCAGTTATACATAAATATACCAACTTACTGGTAAGGGATGGCAAGAAGGGAGTCTCACTCGATCTTTGGCCAAAATTAACATTTTTTAAAGATTTTATTTGACAGAGAAAGAAAGAGTAAACACAGCAGAAGGAGTGACAGGCAGAGGGAGAGGGAGAAGCAGGATTCCACTGAGCAAGAAGCCTGATGGCGGGCTCGATCCCAGGACCCTGGGATCATGACCTGAGCCGAAGGCAGATGCTTAACTGACTGAGCCACCAGGGCGCCCCTGGCCAAAACTATATTAAATAAGAAGTCTGGCTGAAAACGTGTATAAGGAGTAGCTGGATCCCACTTTATCTCAGGCAGTTGGGCATGTACAAGTAGGAGACGAGAGGTTTATTCTGTGCAAAAATCCCAGACTTGGGGATGCCAGCCTCAGCAGAAGGTGAGAGTAAAGCAGAGAGCTGAAAACAGGGAGTGAAAATATGCATATGAATATGTAGCCCATTCCCTGGCCCTGCTCCCAGGAAGCCAGCAACCAAGTGTATGTCTCCTAGGGAGGAGATGAGAGACATTCCATAGTTCTAATAACCTGCAAGTAACGAGCATCCTAGGGGGAGCTGCCCAAGTTACAAGCCCCAACCATGCACCCAGAGCTGCCAGTAAGCTTCTTGGTTCTCAACCATAAGTTATGGTATCACCAGATACGAAGGGGGAAGGTCCACCACGAGAGAGACAGAGCAAAGAGACAAAAAGGAGAAACTTAAGATAATTCAGAGCCAATGTTGAGAACAGGAAAAAAATTATAAATACTCGATTAATATCCTCAGAGAGACAACAGCAGCATATCGCACCTTGAACAAGAAAAGGAAGTTACAGGAGAGGAACAGAGAAAGCCAGGGCAATCCAGACAAGACAGGATAAGAAGGTCACGTTCAACTGGGTGAAATAGGTAAATACCAGAAACAGAGCCACTGCCCCACATGAAGGAAGAACAGAGGGCAAGGCTTGGTGGGAAGGAGACATGAAAAGTATATATGGACACTGAACCTCCCAAGTTCATGAGGAGACAGGCAACACTTCGAAATTCAAAGTTGTTTTGTCTTTGGAAAGCACATAGTGCTCAGCTGGAAGCAGGGGATGCTTGAACCCGTCTGGCCATCCTGCACAGAGGGACATGCATTAGTGCATTCCTCCCTTGGTATCTCTAGGAAACAGTGAAGTTACATCGCGTGTTTCCGTGCTTGCAAGTGAAATGTCCTGCAGGTGAACAAATGGAGACATTCTGACCACGGATGCCTTACCACGTTCAGTGGAGAGCTAATTCTGGAAGATCTTACCAGTGGTCATACTATGCACACTATACCAGCTGCTATGTCAAATCACAGCAACAAAAAACATCTTCCCCCATTTCTTAGGATTTGAAAAGTGGGAGTTCGAAATATCTTCTTGACTTCTATGAAGTTTTAATGAGACACAGAAAATCTAAAACAGAAGATTGTGGATATCACATCCAAATACAAACTAGCTTCTGCTCGACTGTCTGCATGTGCGGCACACAGTGCAAATGGAAACTCTGGCAGCTTCCACTCAGTCTATAAACTTCTCAGAGAAAACGAAAAGATCTCGCCACCTAAATATCCCACATGCTTTGTGCACAGCACTTCTAAAAGGCAAATCATTTGCTTAATTGTGATACCGAGCTTTCGTTATCAACGTTTTGGCTTACTTTCGGCTTCCTCAGAACTTGCAGAGGTACTTAGTAAGATTTTTACCTGTATGGAAATGGAAGGAGAGAGTCACCTGGAGAGTCACCTGGACATCTGCCTGTACGATACCATCACTGTTGAGGCCATAGAAAGGAGTTAAAAAGTTGCCCAGTCATAAAGTCATATTTTCAAAGTGTGAGACAAAAAGAAAGCCCTTCTCTAATCTGAAAATACGCTGAAGGTGGGAATGGAGGAGATGATCATAGTAAATGATTGTAGTAAAATGCTGTTTCTCCAAAACTGTGTGATGACCTGTGAAGTTGCTTTCAGGAGACTGGTTGCCCCTGAGTTGTCTAGTGTTACCTACAAATACTCGTAGCGAAAAAATTACTCATTTTTTAGGAAATAAGGCTGCTGCAGGACCAAAAAATGTCACCAGAAAAGGGCAGCCCAGTTGAACAAGACTTTCTTGTTCCTTTGCTATAAACTGTAACTTACTTAGAATCCATCTTTGATTTCACAAGCCTTAATCACCTCCCTGCTTCAGCACCATTTTCCTTGAGAACCGCAGTGGTAGCTGATGTACTTCAGAGCGTTTGAAAACGATGGACATTTTAGATGTGGAGAACCTAAATGGTGGATTTACAGACGCAAGGGATCTGAATGACCAAACAGCTGATCTACCAAACAAGCCTGCAGACAGAGCGGATGTGGAAAGCTAGAAAGCTAGACACGAATGCTTGCATGTTTGAAAACCTGGTGTTGGTAATAAGTAAACTCTTAACTAGTCCACGCTTGAACACTTTTGTGAAGAGCACAGCACACTGGACGAACAGCAGGCGTCAGCAAAATGAATTTTATGGTCCAAGGTAAAATTTGCCACCATATTCAAAAAAGGCGGCTTCAGGTAGTTCAGAGAATTATTACTGGAAGAGGAAAGGGAAAGAGTAGAAACAGCTTACTGTGCTGGTTGGGTCTTTACACACAGGTAAGAGCTATTTAATTGGTTCTATTGTATTGACATTATCCTCATAAAAAGTCTTTTATTTGAGTATCTTAAAAATATAGAATGGCACACAGCACAAAATTTAAGCAGCCAATAACAAATTTAAGGAGATTAAAATAAACTGCTGTCAAAGATGACATTAAAAAATACTGTTATAGGTTTTTCATACATATTATTCATTTAACTAATTGTATTAATAATTATGACTAATTGCCACTGTTAACCAGTTCTGTTGTTTTGCTTAAATAGTAGCATTTATTTATTTTCTAAAGATTTTATTCGACAGAAAGAGACACAGCAAGAGAGGGGAACACAAGCAGGAGGAGTGGGAGAGGGAGAAGCAGGCTTCCCACCGGGCAGGGATTCCAATGTGGGGCTCAATCCCTGGACCCTGGGATATTGACCTGAGCCGAAGGCAGACACTTAACGACTGAGCCACCCAGGTGCCCCAAATAGTAGCATTTATGTAACAGAAAATACAGGGTGATATATAATTGAAAAGAAACATACTTCCCATATTTTTATATTAATAACACATGTGTATGACTATTTTTTCTATATTATTACATAGATATATTTTTTTGTTTGCAATGACTGTGTCCTGCTCTTTAAAAACTCTTCACTGTAGGGAAAGAAATAACCTAAGCAATTTTCCCAGATCTGGGAGGCACAAATTTTGCAAATGAAGAGGATGAGTGCACTATGTGTCTAGAACAATGGATGAGGAAAAAAGGACCCAAACCAATGCACATTACTGAGAAATATTAGAATACAGTGGAGAGAGAAGATTCTGAAAGCTTCTAGAGACAAAAAACAGATTACCTACAAAAGGTTGGGGATCAGGATGACATTAAACTTGTCAGCAACAACACGGGAACTGACAGTATTAATTATGGTATCTTAAAAAAATTTTGTTTTCAACACTGCCTCAGAATTTACTGGAAGAATTAACTTGGATTCCACATGCAAGTCCATCAAAAGATCAGATTTACAGCTACAATGAAGACACTTTCAGACATGTGGGAGATGGAAAATGAAATTCCTAACAGTCTTTTCAGGAAATGACTAGAGAATATACTCCCGAACACTGAGAAAACTGACAGTAACCAAGAAAAACACCCAGAAAATGGGAGATTCCAAGACCTATGGTGATAGCTGTACAACCAGTCCAGACTGAAACTGGACAGAGCTTGGGACAGTTTCATGAAAAAAGACATTGATGGAGTTGTTGTTTTTTTTTTTTAAGGTTTTTTTTTTTTTAATTTATTTGACACAGAGAGAGAGAGGTCACAAGCAGGCAGAGAAGCAGGCTGAGAGAGAGGAGGAAGCAGGCTCCCTGCAGGGAGCCAGATGTGGGGCTTGATCCCAGGACCCTGGGACCATGACCTGAGCCGAAGGCAGAGGCTTAACCCACTGAGCCACCCAGGTGCCCCATTGATGGAGTTTTTAAATGTATTTGCCTATTTGGGAATACCACTGAAATTAAAACACATATGATGAAATAGGCAGAGAAAAATTAAGTATCCCTAGCCAGTGATACTAACCAAACTAAGGAAAACAGGCAATTATTAATTCTAGGGGAAATAGCTGTATAAGGAAAAAACATAATTATAGTAATACACTGCATGACAGTGAACAATATTTATAATGCCCTAATGAGAACAACACTATTAAGGTAGCCAACTCTTACAACGTAAGCACAGAGAGGTGGCAGAGGGGACAGGAAGTGGGGGGAGGGTGGTGGCACCAAAGAGCTGGATTCCCACTTCCTATACTAGCAGGCAGAGGACACTGACACACTAAGAAACAGCCACTTAAGCATACTATTTAAACATATGAAGGTTAATACCAAAATAGAGATTCTCCAGAAGCAGCACTGTTTTTCATTACAGGTCTTTCAAAACTGCTTGTTTCTTGTTTTTTTCCTTGAAAGATTTACTTATTTATTTTGGGCAGGGCAGAAGTGGGCGGGGCAGAGAGAGAGACTCCCAAGCAGACTCTGCACTCAGTGTAGAACCCAACTCGAGGCTCCATCTCAAGACGCTGAGATCATGGTCTGAGCCAAGACCAAGAGCCGTATGCTTTATCCACTGTGCCACCCAGGTGCCCCTCGGTACTACTTGAATTTAATAAGTGACACAGATCCTTAGAGCCCCCTCCCAGAAATTCTGAACCAGTAAGGCTCAGGTTAGGCCCAGTAATGCGTAATTTTAAGGCCTTTGGGTGATCCTGAGAGAGAGGCCTAGGAAAACAACAGGATTTACTTGACAAATGAAAGGCAAAATCAGGACTAGACCATGCGGCTCCTGATTCGAAGTTACCGTGTTGTCTACTCTCCACAGCAGCCTGTGCAGGCTTTAATAAATTCTCTTTAGACTTTTGCTCTTAACAGCAAAATTAGTGGCACAATTTGGTGGGTTCCATGTGTAGGCCTGCAGTGAAAACAAAACCAATCAGGCAAGATGACAAACTAAAGAAGTGGGGAAATGATAGCAGTCTAAGAGCCCGCTGAGCTGGTGAAAATACTGAACTCCCAAGTTTGTTTTAAAAGCAAAGGAAGTAGGGAATCAAGCTGTGAAGACAACTGGGAGCAACAGATGAATCAAGCTCCCCCTCCAGACTGAAGATCCAGGAAGGAAAAAGGTGAATGTGAAACTTACCTCTGAATCCGAATGCTCTGATCTGAGAATCCTTGCGTGTCAATCATCACGTCTGCTTCATCCAGGACAAACACACGAATCTTAGTCAAGTCAATTAATTTTCGCTTGAAACACCAATCTAGAACAGTCCCAGGAGTGCCAATTATAATCTGTTTGGTGACGTCCGTGCCTCTGGGAACTGGGGAGAAAAGGGTTGAAAGACTCCTTCAGATGCAAAGGACCCTCACAGTCCACAACTCTGGACCACACAACAGGACTGTGAAGTGAAAGTATATTTCGTGATGATTTTCTAACTGCAAACCCTGAGGGTCATTGAGGATTTGTATTTGCAGAGCTTTAGGATAAGTCCCGTGTTTCTAGGTTTAGAGTAATAACAGTCCTGCCATTGGATTCTGCTCCACGGTCAGTCAAAAAGCCACCCTCCAGCGATCCCATCGCCTTACAGAAACAGCGGCACAGCTGTGAGAACCCTACCAACTGTTCCCAAATGGAAAATAAGCACAGTACTATCAATGGGTTACATTAAATAAATTATGGAATACTATGAAGCTAGTCAAAACAATGAGGTGGGATTATATTCATGAATGTAGAAAGATGTCCAAAACATGTACTTTTTTAGACACTATGAAAAAAAACGCTCCCATCTTCATAAACACTCTACAAAAACAAATACCTACATTACATCCTCATGTGTATGAACTGAAAAAAGAAAGCAAACCATGGGGGCGCCTGGGTGGCTCAGTGGGTTAAAGCCTCTGCCTTCGGCTCAGGTCACGATCCCAGGATCCTGGGAGCCTCTGCCTTCGGCTCAGGTCATGATCCCAGGATCCTGGGTTCGAGCCCCGCATCGGGCTTCTCTGCTCAGCAGGGAGCCTGCTTCATCCCTCTTTCTCTCTGCCTGCCTCTCTGCCTACTTGTGATCTCTGTCTGTCAAAAGAAAATAAAATAAAATCTTTAAAAAAAAAAAAAAAGAAAGCAAACCACCGAGGTCTTGTGAATAAAACTATTATCCTTGGAAACAGGTTTTTGAATGACAAGGAAGAACATCTTCCACCTTTATCTTCTGACCTTCTCTGTTTCAAAGGGTTTTTTTCCTGCTATGCACATGTAATACTTTAATGAAAATGTTTAACATACAAGCTGTTCTGCAAAAAAAACAACTGAGCCTCAAAAAAACAAAGTGATCATCTTGCAGGATGTGGAATGGCGCAGCTAACATGTTCGGGGTCCTTATTATGTGACAAGCGTGTACACAGCGCTGCCTCTACGTCGGTTCATTTAATTCCAGTCACAGCTCCTTGGGACAGGTGCTATGATGGTTCCCATTTTAGAGATGAGAAACCCGAGAAGGTACAGAATGTGGTTGCTGGTGGTGGAGTCCGGAATTACAAAATCCGCCAGGCCTGGCTTACTGGTACATACTGTGATTCCCTCGAATGGCGTACATCACTTGAACATCCACACAGAATTTTCCCATCCGTTCCACCACGCGACCAGTCTGCAAAGCCAGTTCATAAGTAGGAGCTAGGCAGAGGCACTGAGAGAGAAAGGAGGGGGAAATCGCAAGGCTCACACAAGCCATCACGCAAATCTGAGGTACAGTTAAAATTCATACAGGGAGACGCGAGTTTTGTGCGAAACTGGGAGATTTTGGATGAATAAAGTATTTTCAGTTGAACACAATTTAGCAATGATAGATCTGAGGTGAATGTTGAGTATGGAAGGAGAAAAGGGGCTGAAGGATAGAGAAACACCTTTATATATTCCTCTCTAAAGAGTTATGCAGAACCACAGATCCCGCTTTTTTGTGTGTGGGGGAGGTTTAGGGAGGCTGGGAATCAAGAAGAAAGGAAATGCAAGGCAAACCACTGCTTGAGTGTCACCCTGTCACTTCTTCCCTGCTATTAAAAGTCTGCCTGTTTCCAGAACACTCCCTGATTGATCCAATCCACTATACACACCTCTGGCAGAACATTCCCTAAAATTCTTCCCTTAGTTACCTCCAGCAACCTGGTGGTTGCTGAGGAATGAAGATGTTGACGGAAGAAACTGGTGATATTTAATGTATTTATGGGCTTCAATTAAGTATCTGTGATACAGAGGACAGGAAAACATAGCTAAAGTGCTAATAACTGTTTCCACACATTTCTCAACATGGGTTTAAGCACAGCTTTTCCTGAAAAATTTTTATTCATAATACCAAACCCTAAATATGTGTTTCAGTGAACCTGTCTAAAAAAGCCAGGCACCAGTCTTCCACATCCCCAGCTTATCTTGCTGACAAACTGTAAGCTTCCTGAAGGAATCCTTTGCGTGGGGTGCGATCGATACTCAGGTAGTCAGCTTGTCAAATGAGCTGATGAGAGCAGCTTGGAGATACATGGGAAAAGCACCAGACACTTGCCCAAAGTGGAAGTTAGGCTAAGAGAAGGGCAAGCACACTTCCAGTCCCTGCTCAGTCACTCTTGGCTACCTGTGACCTCATGCAAGACACTTCCCTGCCCAAGCCTCAGTCTCCCCTCTGCTACAGGAGGCGGCGGACCGGGTGCTGCTTTGGTCCTACAGCTCTAAGGCCACCACTCGTGAATTGCTCACTTCAGGCCAAGTGCAGTGTGAAAAGAGTACATTATTTCATCTACATGACAATTCTATGAGGCATTCATTCACTCAACAAGCCAGACACTGCGCTCAGAGTCAGGAAAGATCCACACCTTTAGAGATGTTATCCTTCCAGACAGGGAAACAGACGTGGGAAGATCTACTAACTCACCTAAGACATTCTAGTAGTAAGCAGAGAGACTGGGACTGGAATAGGTCAAACTATAAAGCCTGTGCTCCCACCACCATTCCATCCTGCTGCCCAATGCTCTGTGATTTTGACAAGGAATGCCTATTCTACATGCTATCATAGCATGGCAGTAGTACCTCCCACTACTAAAATATCACGAGCACTGCAAGCATTCCCCTCTCTCCATCAACCTTTCCTTACCTGTGGGAACAACTCCAAGGTATTGACTCTGCTTAGCATTGCCAAGACAAAAGCAGCTGTTTTTCCTGTTCCAGACTGGCTCTGGGCTATGAGGTTCTGGGGTCTGTAGAAAAGAAGAGACACCTGGGCATAAACTGCATACAGGAGACTAAAAACCAAGTTGGAACAGCACTGCCCTGGAAACTCACGGGTGGGCCAGCATCATAGGGAGAGCCATCTCTTGGATTTTGGATGGTCTGTTAAATCCCATTGCATAGATCCCTTTTAATAGCTCTTCCTTCCTGTAAGAAAAAAGAAAAAGCACACACTTAAAGCCTACAATTGGTCAGCAGCCTCAGAAATACAGACTCAAAAGGTGTATTTCTAAATTAAGCCACTCTACAATGGGGCTTCAGTATTTAGAAATATACAATTTACACCTTGACTCCCAAAAATACACAATTGTGCCTGTATAGTTGGACCACTCAAATAATAAGCTATGCTATAAGCTTAGGCTGAGGACAGTATTAATAGCCTAACATTGAACTTTCGGTTGAACCAAGCAAAAAAGGAAAAACTCATCTGATAGAAGTATATAAATTTGTCAGAAGAGTCTTATTTTCTACACAAGCAGAAAACAGATTTACTGTTTCTTTCTATTTTTTTTAAGATTTTATTTTTAAGTAATCTCTACACCCAAGATGGGCTTGAACTCATGACCCCCAGATCAAGAGTCCCATGCTCTTCTAACTGAACCAGCCAGAGCCCCATACTGTTTAATTCTTTTTAATGAATGACAATCTTTGATTCTTTAATAGCAATTTTCAGAGAAGACAAAGTTTTATTGAGGTAATTCTTAACATCAATTCTGTCTAGGAGCAGAGGACACAATACTACCTCATCCTTCTAAGCCAACATTTTTTTTTTTTTTTTTTTGAGAGAGCGAACGAGAAGACACACAAGTCGGGTGGGGTTAGGGGGCAGGGGCAAAGGCAGAGAGAGACTATCTTAAGCAGGCTCCAGGCCCAGCGGAGACCCCAATGGACGGCTCATTGATCTCATGATGCTGAGATCATGACCTGAGCTGAAATCAAGTGTTGGATGCTTAACTGACTAAGCAACTCACACACCCCTGAGCCAGCATTTTTAAATACATCTTTCCTGAGATCTCATGATAGTTGACAGAAAGAAGAGAAAATGACATAGGTTGGAAAACTTCCACTTTCAATGACATGTACGTTTTGCATTTGGTTACTTGGCAGATTACTGGCTGCCAACTGTTAATCACAGGTAGGCTGCTTCTTTCATTTAGAAATTGTTGGGGCATTGGGGTTTTGGATTTTTCCCCTCTACATAAGTCCCTATTAGTAACTCTTCCTGTTAAAATGCAGTTCCTTAATGCTAGTTGATAGATCCCTCGAAAATGCAAACCCATTTGGGAAAGTTATTCATTTTAATACCGTCTGAAACAAAATAATAATTAGGAAGGTAACAGCTTCTAACTCATCTAAAGGGGCTGAGGGAAGTTATTTGGGCCATCAGTGTCCCCGTATCTGTATTACGGTATGGAGAATAGCAATATGGTTATGTTGAGCTTAGCTATCCCCATTAGCATAAGGTTAGAATATTTTACCATCAAGATGTTCTCAATTTGCTGAACACTCAGGTATCCTACTGCTCCTTTCTGAATTGTATTTCAAATGCATGCAAAATGTACACATCTCATTTTAATATTAAATATTAGAACATTAAGAGGATTCTGAGAGTCTTTATTTTTAGCAGATTATTTTGTTTGGTACCATTCTTTCCGGCATTTTCCCACAATAAATGAGTAAAAGTACTCACAGCCGCAGCTCTTCAAACGTTTTCACTGAGTAGAGTGGAGAGCTGGGATCCTTTTGTAAGACTTCAACTCGGTGACTGGATTCTACTAAGGACTGTCGGATTAACTTGTTTAAGAGTGAATTAGCTGCCAAATCCACTAGAAAAGCAAAAATTAAAAAGGATGATATTGCAGGAGAAAATCCAGCCTCCCAAATGAATCTAATAAATTGGTCCTTCCCATTCAGAGATTGTATATCAAGCAACTGCTCCTACTCTCATCTTTCCTCTAAAAGGAGGTTCTAGAAAGAATGACATAACACTGCGAATTCTTTTTTACACGAGAATCCAGTTTCTTATGCTCTGCTGTTATACCAACCTCCGACCTTAAGCAAGCCTACTTCTATCATCACCAGAATTAATTTTTCCTTGCCAGCTGAAAACTCTTAGTCCATTCCTGCATATTCCATTTCAACTTCCCCTAAAGAAATATGGCTAATCCTAATTTAGTATTTCTCCTGATAGTCACTACTTATAAAGAAAACAAAAGACCGCTCTTTTCCAATTGAGATTATATTATTTGCTCACATTATGAAAATCATGAGTGCTAGTTTCCATGCGAATAAATTTATCTCCTACCTACATCTTCATCATCTTCTTCCGTGTTATTAATAGACCCATCTAAAAGAATGGAAGAGAAATAATAAATACCAACAGAAATGTAAAGTGTATGATCTCTCACCACCTCCACAGTATGCACTGACAGCAAGGGTCATCCAGTGAAGGAGTGGGTTAAAAGACTGGGAAGGTAGCGGAGCACCGTGACAGTTAATAGGAGCCAGAGGCATTTCAGTTGCCAGAGACCTGAGGAAAGCAATGTTTTGTTTTTTGTTTTTTATTTTAAATTAATTGAGGCCAGTCTGCTTTATCTAACAGCACTCACCTATGTTTGGGACTGTAGTACTCTTAATACCCCGAAGGTTCTTCCGGGGATGGATGAGGTTTGAAAACTATTGAAAGACACAAATTTCAACCAACATTAGGAAGCAAGTCACCAAGCAGCCCAGGGCTCCCCCTTAGCAGGGAGGGACCCACCCGAATACTGTTTCCTTTGCCGTGTCAGGTATTAATTCTGACACTGGATTCTTTTCAGGAAGAGGTCACCTCTATGAATTACGCTAAAAATCAAAGGAGACTTTTCTGCTGCCCCTGTACCTTAAGCTCCTCTTTATAGTCCTCTAACCTAAGTGTGGCAGTCCTTGGGGGTCACAGCACGAGGAAGGGATGGTGGATAGCAAAGCGCGGTGGTCGGTAAGATGGAAGCTAGCCGAGGCTCAATGGTCAAATTGGGAGAGCAGAAAACTCCAAGGTCTAGTTGGGACTGTCAGCTCCTTTCTATCTCGGGACTTCTAGGGGTCTTCATTTCGCCCTTTCAAACCAAAGGTCTTGCGTCCCTCTCGGGGTCTCCTGCCCCTGGCCCTCCCCCACATCCTTTCCACATCCCCCCCCAACACCATTTGACACCCCACTCCACACGCTAGCGGGGCTCTCTCCTCCCGCCCTTCCCGGCAGATTTCCCTCTCGGAGTGCGGTTCTGACCCCCGCCCACTTTCCCTCCCCGGTTCAGCGGCAGTTACATGACTATTCAGCCGCTCGCTCTCCGCCGCCCCGGCGTCGCCTCCCCAAAGTAACGACGCCATAGCAGCGATCGCAGCTCCCGCCCCCAGCACGTGCGCCCTCCCCCGGCACGAGGCAGTGCCGGGCTCCATCCAGCGGCCAATGGGCTTCCTCCGGGGGCGGGCTGACGCGCCCTCGACCACCCGCGACGCGGCGCGCAGGCGCGCGAGCTCCAGGGAGGTGGGCGGAGCCAGGAGAGGAGGTAGGGGCTGCGGGAGAAGAATTCAGAGGCAGGTCCGCCATCTGGCAGCGGCGCGTGGGCGCCGGGGGTCAGGAACCCGCCACGCAGCGCCAGTGTCGTGAACACACGCCTGCTCCTGGCCTTTGCTAAGCCAGCAACAGCTTGACACTGTAAGCCGCACTGATTCGGAAGTCCTACCTCCCTTACCCAACACTTACTACTCGATTCTCCGGGCGATGAGGCCGGACCCTCCCCTCTCCCGGCTCCCGCCCCGTGGCTTCCAGCACTCCTGCCCATGTTTCCCCGAAATATCCGCTTATACACTACATGATGTCAGAAAGACCAGAGAATTTCATAGGAAAGTAGAGGGTCAGAATTGGTGAGTTTCAGCTGACAAATTAATTCAAATGCGAAAGATGCTGAAAGGAAGTAAAGTCGTTCAGGTTCTAACTGTTGTCCCTGTTCTAATACCTGTGATGTTTCCACACACCGGCTTGCTTTAATTTTAATTCTGGTATGTGCCCTTTGCTAATGCAGTCCTGAGATAACTGTTTTCCTTGCGGTACAACCTCCACCTCCTACCCGTATCTGCATAATCCGACACAGATTCCTTGTACTACTGACTGCTAAATTTGGACAAAAGAACTAGATTTCTTCAGTTTTCTGCTTGGAATCCTGAGATTTGGATCAGCATCTCTTCAAAAACCCACAAACCAAAAACTTAGTTATGATCTCTCCGTGGTGCTGAAAGCAAGACTTCCCAGCTCCGTTGGGTCACTCTCAGGCACCTCAATCGTTTATTTTGAGGTTAATCAAATTCCTTTTCAGATTTCCCATGTGGATTCCAGTAGCAAATGTTTTTGTCTCACAATGATAACTTTCTACTAAGTTAAGAAGGTATAAAATCGGGCCGGGTTCTTTAATGTTAATTTTCATATAAGGATAACAGACATTTGAAAAACTGCTTTTCCGTTATTTTATAGCACTGGAATTTATCCTTTTATTCTTGTATTACCATAGACCCCAGATTCTATTTTGTTGGAGGTGGAGAAGTAGTGGCCAGACTAGAAAATATTAGGCAGATTTCAGCGTCAAGCCTGCACCTCCCTCTCTTGGAACTACATTTCCCACAGGGTGGACTACATTTCCCACAGGGTGGACTACATTTCCCATGAGACCCTGGGAGCGCGCGCTGAAGACGCTGAGAGACAGCTTCCGGTCTCGCTAAAAGCTGCGTGGTCGACAACCGGAAGGTAAGTAAGGGGACTTGGGGGTGAATTATTTTCTGGGTTATACAAAGAGGAACGGATAAACGGACAAAAAGCTGGACCTTTTTCCCCCTTTTCCATACCTTGATCTTCAAAGCACTGATAGGTGGAAGTGGGATCTTGCTTAGGACCCTGTTTTTGTATCTGGTGCTTTTGGAAACTCTGGCAGAAACTCACAACAGTAGGAACTTAGTTCGACTCTTAGAGGGCCCTTGGATTTGAAGTCTCTGCTGTCTCTTGTTTGCTCATAAAACTAAATACTAGTAGAGGTCTGGATTCCAGTAGTATGTGGGGAGGGAGGCGTGGCCAGTTTTTTCAAATTGGGAGATTGCCTTCCACGCGATTGTTTTTTCACTGTTACTGGTCATAAGTGCGTGTCTCCTGGTCCTTTGGCTATTGCTCCTCCTTCCCTCTTTGGTTTAAAATAAGGTTTATCGTTGAAAATGCGTTCTTACTCCGTTACTAATATTTTGAGATTTAAATCTTTTTTCATTAAAAAAAACGTATTGAAACTCCAGCGATAGTTGATGTTTACAGTCGATGCTCAGCGCACGCACCAGTTCCTTGTAATTCGGCAGCCCCTTTGCAAGCGTTAGATCGGCTTAGGGCATGCGGTGTTGTGTTGGAGGAAGCTCTGTAGGCTCAGGTCCTCTTTTTGCCACAGATCTTAACCACCTGCTTAAGCCCTTTGGACTAATTCTTTGGTTAAATAATGGTTAAAGTGATCGCAGAAAACTTTTTGTGTTGGTACTTACTGGGCTTTGAGATAATATAAAGGAGGTAGGTCTTAGGTGTAATTTGCATATAAAAATGCAGTGTGGCTTTTAAGTTTTTTAAAAGTATAAAAATTACCTTTAATCCCACTACGTTTTGATTTTTCCTTGTGCTTTATATGTGCACGTCTGCGACCGTATAGTTTACAGCCTTTTTCATTTAACTTGCACTTTATTAGCTTCCCCTTATTTTCAATGGCTAATATTCTATCTAATCATTTCACTATTGTTGGAGAGTTTGCGGTTTTTACTTATTTGCAGTGAGCATATCCTACATCTATCTTTGAGTCACAATTTCTTTCCCAATAAATGTCTTGCAGTGGAACTGAATGATGTAGCTTAAATATTACAGAGAGGATACATTTTAGCGGATAGTAATGGTCATGGGCAGTTACTCATTTCTACTTTACACAGCTGTTTTCCCTTGAACAAGCTAACTACTTTTGCTCTCACTCTAATTGCTTCAAGTGCTAAAACACAACCTCCAGATTTTAGATGTTCCTCACTGCATCAGAAGCATCAAGAATAGGTCCAATTTAAGGTGAACAGAATTAGTGTTTTGGTCCATACCCAAATATGCCAGGTTCATTTTGGTATTTGTGTCTACATCTAGTTCCAGATGTTAGTAAATTCTTTTTCAGAGTGACAGGCATAATTTGCAAGAAAATCTCAGTGGCAAATTGTAAAAATCACTGTATTCTAGAAGTGACAGTTGGAGGGCAATAAATTATTGAAGTAATTCTGAAATAAAACTTTGGTTAGAATCCTGTATGGCATATAATATGGTTATTGAGTATCAATTAAAAAGCATTTAAATTTTCTGAATTTACTATGTTTCTTTAGTAATGGAGATATGTTGTTACTTTTCTTCATTCCTTTAGGATTGTGTACATAAAGGAGAGTTTTTTGTTCCTTTCCTTTGGCTTGATATTCACATGGTGAGAGTATGATGGGGAGAATGATTAGAGGCAGAGTCATGACCAGTTTTGAGATTATCTTACTTTGGGAAGTATTAATAAGTAAAAATAAGATCAAGCTCACAAAATCTCAATTCTTTAATGAATAAGCTTAATGCCCAGCAACTTTAAAAACAGCAACTCACATTGGCCAAAGATTAAAAACAGTGTAAAACAGAAACAGTGCTATCTTGACAAAGGGAAAGAGTAGGTCTGTGGCTTTCTCTTACAATTAATGGATTTGAGTGGTAATTTGGAAGCGGAAGTGGTATTTGATACCAATGTGATAAAGACCTAGGAAAGACCAGTGATGGGTGAGGTCCTTATTGTGTAATGTTCCATGGGCTTTCAAGTTAGTTGTTTCTATTTAAAAAGAAGGACAGAGATAAAGAACGAGGTTATCCCCAAACAATCCCATAAAAGAGGTTAAAAACATTTTTTTAAGAAGGAAAAAGAGGGAAGGGAAGCTTCCTGGGCATGACACCATTTGCAAGGTCACAACGAACACCCCAACGAAGGGCAGATCTTTTCTTCTCAGTTGGCACCAAGTAATTGTTTGGAACATAGATGTGCTGAGGTTTGGACTGGGGTTCTGCTCGAGAAAGCATCTGCTCTCTGACACCCCAGCGTAACTCCTTTCTATGATCTTCACCAGGTAACCTCATTGAGTCCCAGTCTCGTTTGTACTCAAAATATCGGGCTACCCGGTCTATCTTGCCTCGGTTTCTGTTCAGCTGGTCCAGCCTTGGGAGGATAAAGGACTTGGGTCGGCTGGCAACAATCAGGTCTTGTTCATAAGCTGGAGGGCCCATTTCTTCTCTTCGTAGATAGCAAATGAGCTGATCTTGAGAAATTCCTTGGTACTCTTGTGGTAGATTAAGTTTTTGTGAAATGTCAGCTGGGGATTCCCTGTCTTCATGGAACTGTAGACTCATCAGCCTTTGTCTTAAGTCCCAGAGATCCATATCACTCTCTGTACCAGACTCTGATTCGCTGATAACCGACTCATCGGTCACTAATACTTCCCCATCTGGTTTCTTTCGCAACACCTTTCTCTTCATCACTGGCTTTCGGAGTCTTTGGGAGGCCTCGGAGACTGTTTCTGAAGTGGCATTACTTTCTATGTGTGGGTACTGCAGGTGCATAGGAAAAGCAGGTCGCTTTCCTGGGGTTACTGAAGCTTTACTGTAGGGATCATACTGGATAGGCTGGCCATCTCTCCTGATATCTCCCTCACCCCGCCCTGCACAGATATGGGTAAAAGCTGTAGCAGCGGCCAACATTCGTTCTTCTGGATCCATATTGGCCCATTTTTGTCCATCGGGTCCCGTGAGTTCCTCCATTGGTTCCCCTTCACTGTAGGACCTTCTGCAAGAAAAAAATACCGACCAGATTTCTGTAATTCCCAGTTCTTAAACTGTTCATTCCCTTTTTGTGTACTATTTTATTGTAGTCAGATGGAGAAAGAATGGCTAAGGCAATCATAAATGTAAGAGTTATAAAATATAGATTATAGTACAGGGTAACATGATAACAGTTTGGAGGAAGATTAACTCAGCTGCAGGGAATCCATCATCTGCTTTCATTTCCACTTTCTTCTTATTTGCTCCCACTTTTTTTTTTTTTAAGATTTTACTTATTTATTTGACAGACAGAGATCACAAGTAGGCAGAGAGAGAGAGAGGGAGAAGCAGGCTTCCTGCTGAGCAGAGAGCCCGATGCGGGGCTCGATCCCAGGATCCTGGGATCATGACCTGAGCTGAAGGCAGAGGCTTTAACCCACTGAGCCACCCAGGCGCCCCTTGCTCCCACTTTCTAATGCCTGGTAGTTCCTGCTACCTTTAGTAGCTCCTAGGACAGGACAAGTGAGTTCTGGCATTAAAAAAGCTTGTGACTTGGGGCACCTGGGTGGCCCAGCTGGTTAAGCGTCTGACTTGGTTTTAGCTCATGAGATCAGGGCCTTCATCTACCCAGGGTCAGATTGAGATTCTCTATCTCTGTACCTGCTCACACTTTCTTTCTCTCCATAAAATCTTAAAAAAACAAACAAAAAAGTTGTGATTACATGACATGGGGCATAATGCTTAATAGACATACACTTAGAGGGGCACATATATCCAGCATTCTTCTGTGTGCTTAACATTTATTAATTCATGTAATCCCTCACCTGTGAGGAACTGGTACTCTTATTATCTACTTTCAACAGATGTGTAACATGGAACACAGAAAGGTTAAATAACTAGCCCAAGGTTACACAGCTAGTAAGTGGTGGAGTTGGAAGTCTAACTCAGGCAGTTTGCTTTTAACTATGAGTGACTTAATCCAAAACCATCAGAAAAGCAGTGATATGCATATAAATAGTTCTGTATTAAGCAAATTAGCCCTTTGCCATGATTATTTTTCTTCCAAGTTTATTGTTTACCTTCTGATTTTATTTTTTGCTTGTCCAACTTTCAATTTTAGGTAGTCATATTTTTTTGGTTTTCTACAGTTTCTGTGCTTCTGTAGGATCTTACTTAGAAATGCTCTTCCCATTACAAAACTATAAAAAGGTTTTCTTCTAGTACTTTTATAGTTCCTTTTTTTTTTTTGTATTTAAACTTTTAATCATCATAGATACATAGATACAGGCCTCTTCAAGGCCAAAAATTAAATGAGCTGCCACGAATTAGATAACATGGCCTTAGCAGAGATTTGGAGACAGTCCATAACTAAAGTGACTGTCAGTCATAGATTGTCTAGCACTGTCCTACATTTAAGGATATAGTATATTTGTCCCCATATTTTTGAAATACAGCAGAAATTTCAACATCTTAATTACATTTTCCTGACTCTACTAACTGCTAGAGTTACAAAATATAAATTCAGTTTGACTTAAAAAAAAAAAAAAAAAAAAGCTTAGTGGGGCGCCTGGGTGGCTCAGTGGGTTAAGCCGCTGCCTTCGGCTCAGGTCTCGATCTCAGGGTCCTGGGATCGAGCCCCGCATCAGGCTCTCTGCTCAGCGGGGAGCCTGCTTCTTACTCTCTCTGCCTGCCTCTCTGCCTGCTTGTGATCTCTGTCAAATAAATAAATAAAATCTTAAAAAAAAGCCTAGTGATGCTTATTACCTTTTTTCTGCCATCAAAATTGCTTAGAGTGGGAAAATCTTGACTTCAGGCTTTATTTCTAATATGAAGTACAATCATTGATAAGTTTCATCAATCAGGCTAGTCTACTGTAGCACCTTTAAAGACAGAACTGAGTATTAGATGTTAGAACATACAAGCTACTAATTTTATCTGAAATATTGGAAAGTTAGTAGAAAAAGAGTAGACATATATTCTTTATAAACAGTTTTATGATTAGAAAGATTGGACAAGTATAATGAAAAATAAGAAGGAAATGTTTTAAGGAAGAAATATCAGTAACATCAGTCCTTAAATCACCTCAGCTAATGAAGGAGAGAGAGAAATGGGATCTATAGACATTTTCCCTAAATTCTGACTAAACTTTAACACCAGCTATTTCTTAATCCCCCCCTTCCTTTTCGCCTGTGAACTGGCCAGACAGGATGGAAATGAAGAATGTGGATGATCAACCCACAATAATTAAGTCAATGCTTATCTCCCTGGACAGAAGCAAAATATATCCTTTAGGCATTAAATTCAATCTTAGGTACTATTTGCACATAATGCAATGATACTGACATCACCAAAGTAATTCACATTGAAACTGTTGTGTCCTTTTACTCTCTTTTCAGGCAGAGTGGACCTATATGATTCCTTTATTCCTGGGGCTGATTGTCTTATCATGGCTGAAAATGACATAGATAGAACCCAGACTGAGAAACTCCTAAAACGAGTACAAGAACTGGAGCAGGAGGTACAAAGGCTTAAAAAAGAGCAGGCTAACAACAAAGATTCAAATGTGAGAGAAAATTCTTTAGCAGCTGGAAAAGCTAAGCGTGCATTTGATTTCAGTGCTCATGGTCGAAGACATGTAGCCCTAAAGATAGCCTATCTGGGCTGGGGATACCAGGGCTTTGCCAGTCAGGAGAACACGAACAATACAATTGAAGAGAAACTGTTTGAGGCTCTAACAAAGACTCGACTAGTAGAAAGCAGACAGACGTCCAACTATCACCGGTGCGGGCGAACAGACAAAGGAGTTAGTGCCTTCGGACAGGTAAGGGCCACTATGTTCTTTCTCAAAGCCAACAACACCAAGATATTCTAGGTGTTACATATTAAGAATTCAGATTGTGTCTCCAAAACAAACATCTTTCTTTAATTCCACAGGTGATTTCTCTTGATCTTCGTTCCCACTTTCTGAAGGGCAGGGCTTCAGAGGATTGTAATGGAAAAGATGACATCTACGATGCTGCTAAAGAGATTCGCTATACCCACATTCTCAATCGGGTACTCCCTCCAGACATCCGTGTGCTGGCCTGGGCCCCTGTGGAACCTAGCTTCAGTGCTAGGTTCAGCTGTCTGGAGCGGACTTACCGCTATTTTTTCCCTCGTGCTGATTTAGACATTGTAACCATGAACTATGCAGCTCAGAAGTACGTTGGCACACATGATTTTAGGAACTTATGTAAAATGGATGTAGCCAATGGAGTTATAAATTTTCAGAGGACTATTTTGTCTGTTCAAGTACAGCTAGTGGGCCAGACCCTGGATGAGGAGACATGGCAAGAACCTTTCCAGTTATGTCAGTTTGAAGTGATTGGCCAGGCATTCCTTTATCATCAAGTCCGCTGTATGATGGCTATCCTTTTTCTGATTGGCCAAGGAATGGAGAAGCCAGAGATTATTGATGAGCTCCTGAATGTAGAGAAAAACCCCCAGAAACCTCAGTACAGGTAAGTTAAAAACAAAACAAAAAAACCAAAACAACTGTTGCCTTTAGAATATTTTTAAATATATTAAACATTTTATATAACTAAAGGTTAATATATCTTCCTCTCCCAACAACTGTCTGATTAACTAGGTCACTTATTTTGTCTTCATGAAGAATTTAATCTATCTTGTAGAATGTTATAAACATACAGGAGGGCTATCTTTATCTTCTCTCGTTGTTCTGTACCATTAGTAAGAAATAGGTGTTGGTACCAGGCCCCTTAAATAAAGTAACATTCATTTCTAAATTTTTTTCCCCCTGAATTTATGCTGAGAGGTATTATTTTTAGATTCTGGTGAAGTTTGAAGATAAGGATTCCAACTATTCATATTAAATCTTCCTTGCTCTACATTATTGTACTTCTGAATTTTTCCTAATGTTCAGTGTTGGAAATGGTAGGAAAGATGGAAAGAATAGTCAGACTTTTCTTTTAAGAGCAGGCTGAAGTCAGATCAACCAACAATTCATTCCTAAGCAGTGAAATCTACTTTTTACTTCATACCATAGAAAATTAACAAGTTTGGAAAAATATTAAAAAATAATTTCATAGCATTATGGTTGAGACGAGTCAGCTTACTTGTAGGTGACCTGTTACCACTGAAATTTACCCTAATATAGATCAAGCCTAACTAGTTGATCTATGGTTTGTTGTTTTTTCTTTCTCTTAATTATAAAGTTGTTCAAGATGAGGGATCATTTTTTTAATTTATCTTTTACTCGATACTGATGAAGTTTCCCCCCCTCCTTTTAACCCAATTACCTACCCCCCCAACCTTGTTCTTAAAATACAAGGCTGTTAGATGGCTGCTCTGTATTTTCACACTCTCGTTTCTTATCTCTTTTCTTCTCTAGTATGGCCATAGAATTTCCTCTAGTCTTGTATGATTGTAAGTTTGAAAATATCAAGTGGATTTATGACCGGGAGGTTCAGGAGTTCAATGTTACCCATCTACAACAACTATGGGCTAATCATGCTGTTAAAACACACATGTTGTATAGCATGCTACAAGGACTGGACTCTGTTGCAGTACCCTGTGGGACAGGTATGACAGGAAAATCCTAGGATACAATTACTTACTAGAACCAAAGTTATATGGGCTGTGGGGGGAGGAAGGTTATATAACATTTGGAGGGGATTCTATTGTGGTATGCATCCGTGTAATATCTGATTGTATATATTATAGGACCAAAGATGGATGGAGTGATAGAATGGAGAAATGTTAAGCCCTCTGTCATAAAGCAGACCAGTGCCTTTGTAGAAGGAGTGAAAATGCGCACATATAAACCCCTAATGGATCGTCCTAAATGCCAAGGATTAGAATCCCGGATCCAGCATTTTGTACGTAGGGGACGCATCGAGCACCCACCTTTACTCCACGAGGAAGAAACAAAAGCCAAAAGGGACTGTGATGATACAATGGAAGAAGAAAATACTCTTTTGGAGAAACCAACAAAGAGAGTCTGTGTTGATACAGAAATTAAAAGCATCAGTTAACCCTAACAGGATCTAGGAGGCAAGAACTAGCTAGTGGTAGGTGAACAGAAAAATACAACACAGCATGTACTGCAAGTCCTAAAATTCAGATGATTAGTTCTTTGAAAAAACTAAACAAAACAAAAAAAAAAACCATCCCCCTGCAAACCCAAAGACTATTAAGCCCTATAAAGGAAGTTTTAGCCTGAATAAGAGTTCAAACATTCTCATTCCTCCCCAAAAGGATTAAGAGATAGATGCAAAAAGCAATTGTGAAATGGAGACTTTAAATACACATGGGAACCTGTGCCTTGTGTTCAAATTTATTAAAGCCTGATTCTGTAAGCATCTAATTTGTTATGCTGTCTTTTTAAAAAAACAATGAGATATTCACTACTCATCTGAATTCTCATAAAGAGCTTTGCCTGAGTGTCTTATTTTTTAAGAGAGAAAGTAAAAGTAAGAAATTTAGTTAAATATTTGGTACATTTGTTTACGAAAGGCACACTACAACATGAAAGTGACCTAAGTGAATAAAGCTTACAAGGCTTATCAGTCTAGTGCTGTGAGCCACAAACAGTCCTGGTGAGTCTTTTTTTTTTTTATTTTTAAATAGATTTTATTTATTTGAGAGAGCACAAACAGCAGGAAGGGGGAGAGGGAGCTCGATGTGGGACTCAATCCTAGGACCCTGGATCAGGACAGAAACCAGATGCTTAACTAACTGAGCCTTCCAGGTGCCCCCAACTTTTTCTTCTTTAAAACCTTGTACATATGTAAAAAAAAATCTTAGCTTAGTTCATGGGCCATATAAAAATAGGCCATAGAGTTTACCACCCCGTGGCACAGTGGTTTAAGGAAAACTCTTAAAAAGAGATTTCCAGGGGCGCCTGGGTGGCTCAGTGGGTTAGGCCTCTGCCTTCAGCTCAGGTCATGATCCCAGGTTCCTGGGATCGAGCCCTGCATCGGGCTCTCTGCTCACCGGGGAGCCTGCTTCCTCCTCTCTCTCTGCCTGCCTCTCTGCCTACTTGTGATCTCTCTCTCTGTCGAATAAATAAATAAAATATTTTAAAAAAAGAAAAGAAAAGAGATTTCCAGGGGTGCCTGGGTGGCTCTGTGGGTTAAGGCCTCTGCCTTCGGCTTGGGTCATGATCCCAGGGTCCTGGGATCGAGTCCCGCATCAGGCTCTCTGCTTGGCAGGGAGCCTGTTTCCTCCTCTCTCTGCCTGCCTCTCTGCCTACTTGTGATCTCTGTCTGTCAAATAAATAAATAAAATCTTTAAAAAAAAAAAAAGATTTCCAAGCTAAATCTTGCAGAACAAGGGAGAGCCAGTTAAAGTTGGGATAAAGAAGCAGAACTTTAAGTGTGTCCAAGGCAGAAGATGCAGTTTGTATAAAGCATGAGAGAGAGCAGCATTTTGCCTGCAAGTAACTATAAATATGGCTTGACACTGACAAGAGCATAGTTTAGGAAAGGAGCAAGGGTCATGTTTGTAGAGTCCTGTAGGCCTCCTGAAAAAAGCTTAATTTTCATCTTGAGAGGCCACTGGAAAAAAATACAAGCAGGGATGCAGAAATACTGCTCTGGTTATGGTGTGGATTAGAAGAGGGCAAGACCGTGGTACTAGGTAGGAGCCTGTTAGAATAATCAAGGAATTAGATGATGATGGCCTAGACCAGATTGATAGTAAGGGGGATGGAAAGAATTAGATGAATTTTGAAATTAAGAAAGGAGAAACAGGGTTTCATGGTTGACTAAATGTGAGGTTCAAAAGTAGGGTGGCTTTCAGGGTAACACCTAGGTTTCAGACTTAAGCACATCTAAGACACAAGGGACAGGAAAATAAGGTGGGGTTTTGTTCTCAAAGATGATAAGTAACCCTCAAAATATTAACACCAGTATTTACTCAAGAGTTCAAAGTTCTTTTAAAATGATACACTAGAACTTATAGCCATTAAAATAATAAACATCAAATGAACTCATAGACCTTTTGCCTCAATTTTCATCACTGCAGAGTGTAACACTTCTGTACATCTATGAATTATATTGTATATTTGAGATTCAAAGTCTTACCAATCAACAAATTGTTCCTACTTAGGTTCAAAACTCTAGGGATACAAATATGGTTTATACCCTCAAGCTGCTAGCTAAGACAACATATGGGACAATTACAAAGAATATTAACATGTACAGAGTTAACTGATGCTGTGTAAGTGCCACAGAAGCTTAGTAGTGGGTGGGCCAAAGACACAAGACTTCACTGAAAAACTTTCAGGTTTAGAATGTAAAACAGTAGAAAAGTCAAGTGACCTTGTCATACTGAAGAAGACACATCATAGCTTTTACATTCTAGCAGAGTAGGAACTGGAAAAGATCCTCATGGATCTTAGAGATGGGAAAATAGTGGTACAAAATAACTAAGCTTTATTCTTACTAGCCAGTTGCACAACCCAGGTCATCTAGATTTTGAATCAGGTCATTGGTTTTTGGAACCTGATTTACCAACATTTCATAATGCCCTGAATGTTCTTAAAGTATTGCTTTCTCCTTTAATTCTGATGTAAGGACAAACCAAAACATTTCATTTTTTTAATTTCCTACCTTATTTCAGTGTACCTCCACTGCCATTAGTTTTCAAGTTAAAGAAAAACCTGGAAAGAGAACAGAGTTTATGAAATCACTATTTAAAAAAACATCAATTCAGGGCACCTGGGTGGCTCAGTGGGTTAAAGCCTCTGCCTTCGGCTCGGGTCATGGTCTCAGGGTCCTGGGATCGAGCCCCGCATGGGGCTCTCTGCTCTGCGGGGAGCCTGCTTCCTCCTCTCTCTCTGCCTGCCTCTCTGCCTACTTGTGATCTCTGTCAAATAAATAAATCTTAAAAAGGAAAAAAAAAAAACAAAACAAAACATCAACTCTAGGGGCACCTGGGTGGCTCAGTCATTTGGACAGCTGGTCATGATCTGGGGTCCTGGAATCAAGCCCTGAGTTGGGCTCCCTGCTGGACAGAAAGCCTGCCACTCCCCTTGCTTGTGCTCTGTCAAATGAATAAATAAAATCTAAAAACAAAAAAACAACAAAAAAACTCTACAGAAATGACACATGGGACAAAAAACACTAAAAGCCATGCTTGGGAGATTCTATAGAGGCAAAGGAGTTAGAGGATCAAGGTCTTAATAATATATTAAGTAAAATCTAGTAGAATAAGCATTTAATGATATTTTTTGGTAGTTATCATAGATAAACTTTGGACAATCATCATAGATGTAGCAATGGTGAATCCCAAAATGTAACTTTGCAAAAGTACCTAAGTTATCTGAAGTATTATTTGTAATTTTAATTTCATATTTTAATTTGTAATTGTAATTTCAGCTTCTGACTCAAGATAGGGACTAATAACTGACCGAAGAGTCCTTCGATCTTCCTTTCTTCACTGGAAAAATGGAATTATTCCAATAGGTGGTGAGGTTTAAATGAGATTATACACATTATATATGAATATATAACATGCAATATATTTTATATGTAAGATACATATATAAATAAAATGGTACTCTGTGAGAAGAATTACACCATTTATTTCAATGTTCATGCAATACAAAACTACCTACTGAAGAGCTAAATAAAGCAGGGACAGAAATGAAATAGGACTCTGCCCGGGCTATGAAGATCTCCAACACGGAAGCCCTGACAGCGTTGTTTTGTTTTGTTTTGTCTTGTTTTTTAATGGCATGTGTACTATATATTCAGTGATTAAACTGTTATCTTCTTTGCATTTAAATTACGCACTCTCATTCCTTTTCTTGAATGTATGAAGATGGGTATTCGTAAATAAGAAGTATAAACTTTAGTAAAGCCCACAGGTAACTGTAAATTCTTACTTTTTAATACAAAGACCTGATAATCCTTTCCCTTTACTTAGGGGGAAACTTTCACATAGAATATAGAGCAGCTTATATTTTGCAGATTATCTAGTATTTTTTTTTTTAAGTACGTTCGTACTTCTTAAATTTATTTCTAAAAACAATGGGGCTGTATAACTATAATCCGAAAAAAGGTGTATTTTCATCTGGAGGACTATAGGGTTCTTCGCTTTTCCACGCTATCCTAACTCATTAGGGAGAGAGGTGCACGAACCGTGACACCTAGAAGTTCACAAAGGGCGTAACCAGGGGTTGGGAAGACTCTGGTTCCCGCAAGACAACAAAGACGATCGTGTGCCCACCTGGCCCCGGGCGTGGTTGTCGCCTCGGATGCTCGCGGCCTCCGGGGAGCCTGGCTCCCTCCGCGGCACCGCCCCCCGCCGCCCTCTGGGCCGTGCAGCCGCTGCAGCCACCGGGCAGGCAGTGGGCGCCCACGGTGACCTCGAGGGGCTCAGACATGCCAAGGGCACAGCACGACAGAGCTTACACCTGCCTTGGGGAGCAGAAAACCTGGGTTCAGCAGGGATCTCAGGCGTTTCCCAGCCCCGCCAGGGGGTAAACTCCCATTCAGCGCTTTTCAAAACCCGACCTCTCCACAGCAGCGGGCAGCCAGCCCCCCCGGGCCCGTGCGCCCCCTATTCCAGCCCCTGCCGACTTACCTGCCCCGCCAAGGTCCGCTCGCCGCACCGAGTCCGGGATAGCCAAGCACCGCAGGCTTCCGTTAGCGTCCCGTAGCTCGCGCAGGCGCACAGCCTGCCCACGCGCCGAGGCCTCAGTTAACCGCCCCGAAGCCGCGGTTTAAACCAGAAGAGCGAACCCGAGGCCTCGGCACCGCCCTCTAGCCTTCCTATTGGCTCTAAGGGTTGTCGTCTTCCATATCTACATTCTGATTGGTGCTCATTTTCTCTTGTCCTTCTCCGACTGGCGGGAGGAAGCCCGGGATCTGAGGCGTGGATTCGGGAATGCTCCCCCTTCGTTGTACCGGTGCGTTACCCGGAACCGTGTCTGCGTCGCCTTCAGGCGCACGGGTAGGGAAGGAGGGACTCTGTAACCTTCGTTAACGGCTAGTTAGCTGGGGTTTGGCAGGGGCGGCCTAAGCGTTCAATCCACCAGAGTGGACGGCGTGTCCCCTCTTCTCAACTCCGGATGGCTGCCGGGGTGGGTGGCGTCGGCAGGGAAGGCACTCGGAGCTCAGCTGGAGCCATCTCCAGCGATCCGCCTCTTCAGACGGTCCACCTGGGTTCTGGCTAAAAACACAGACCGCACTGAGTGCTTTCGGGGACTCCCAGGGCTGGCGGACCCATTGTCGTGGGTCCTGTCCCTACCGACGTTCGTCTGCACCCGTGCTCCAGCCACACTGACTTCTTGCTAGAACAGCGCTCGCGGTTTTCCTCCCGAATGCCCCCGTCTACTCCCTTCCCATATCTTATTCTTTAAAATAAGAATTTGGTATATGTACCCGCTTTGGGAATCGCTGAGGATGAGATCTAGAAAAGAAAATCCCTAGATGTCCCTACGACTCGATGTTCTAGTCATTGCCCTGAAACGTAGCTGAACAGTTTGTCCTCCCAAGGCTGAACGTTCTGTGTCCCACTTCACACAAGCGGGCAGGTGCCGGTCGACAAATTTATATTATTTCTTAAACCCAGGATTCAGTGAGAGGGAGCGGGTAATATTTCATCCTTTTTCTCCAATCACTTTCCCCCCTTAGAGGTGGCCTTTGCACGATCTCTAAGTCACTTTAGATTTGTTGGGGGGTAAGAAAAAGGAATAAACAAGATGGCAGAAAGTGGGTTGTAAAGATTTGAATGACCCTACCCCCTAGATCTCCAATATCAACACTACTTTAGTACCACACATTTTTTTTCTTTCCTCATGAGTAAATATCCCTTGTTCTAGTTTGGTCATCTTATACCTGTATGATTTTTGACATCAAATCTCCCTAATCTGTCTTGAAAACAAGAGCACAGTCATTTTTCTTACCTGCTGCTTTGATCATTCAACATGCTCCTTACCTCCACCATCAGTTATCTTCTTATCCTTTATGATAAAGTTTGATCTTTGAAAACCTTTAATCAATAACAACCCGAAGAACAATTTCCTGTCATATTTCAAGTGGTATCTTTTTTGTTCAACTCAACCCTTGTGTTTTGGTGGACCACTTCATGCTCCAATTTTGCCTAGATCTGATTTAATAATCTTCATGATTCTCTGAAATCCATTGAACCCAGGTCAAGAAACCTTAACCAAGGCCATCTAAAATTGAGTATATGGAAGAAAATCCTATTCTTAAAAACCATATTGTGTCCTTAAAAACATAAAGGAAACTTCCAAACACATAAAAAAAAAACACAAAAACTCGTATATAAGGAAGCCCCATGAACTTAGTGCCTAGTTCTAATAATTATTAACTCATGATCAGTCTTGTTGCTTCTATATCACTATCCATGTACCTCCTCTTGTATCATTTTGAAGCAAGTATCAGGCATCTAAAATCTATAAATATTACAATATGATTACTTAAAAAAAGGACTTTTTAAAAGCATAACCACAGTACTATTATCACACCTAAAATAGCTAAGGTATTTCCTTAATATCATCAAATAGCCAGTGTTCAATTTTCTACTTGTCTCATTTATTTTTTTCTTTGCTTTGCTTGTTTGAACCAGGATCCAACCAAGTATATACGTTGTGATTGGTTGATCTTTTAAGTTTCTTTTATAAGTTCCTCCTCCCTTCTTGTGCAGTTTGTTGAGAGAACCATGTTGTTGGTCCTGTGGAGTTTCCCATAATCTGGATTTTGCTGATTAACACAGTTTAAGTTTCCTTACCTTTTGGTTATAACAGCTCTCGTTCAGATGCTTTTCCTGTTTAGGATTAGCTGTTTATTAACCCAGCAGCAGTTTTATCTTTGCCTTGAAATAATATTTTTAGCTGCTTATATTGTCATGCTTAAGTTAATCCCTCCTTTGTGATATGTTTGCTTACCTCACCTGTTTGTTGACATTTTCAAACTCCTTCAACTGTAGCTGGTTTCTGTAGACTCATTATCTCTTGTCTCTGACATCTGCAATTGGTCCTTATTTTAGTCTTAGAAATAGAACACTGGCCTAAAGAAAAGCAAAATGAAAACAGCTCTTTGGATGCTGCTCCCCCACTGCCTTCTGCCAGCCTCCTTGTCCAGCTTGTCCCTATTCTCATTGCTAGCATTCCACCCTCATCACTATATTCAAACTGTGCTCTCAGATACTGCTAATGTACTTCTTAGTGGTCATCCCCAGGTGTTTTGCTCATTTCCCATTCTCTTATTTTTTTGAGAGTGTTTGATAATTTATTCAGTAAGTATTGAACACTGTTAACCTTAAAAGTAAAACTGTCAGGTTTTTTTGCCACCAAAAATGTTTATTTAGGAATAGCAGGGGATTGCAACTCAGGACATGCAAGATATAGCAAAATGATGGGCAAGTACACAGAACAAAGGAGAAGAATGTTCTTTTATAAAGAAAAGGAGGAAGTTGGGAAGGGCTGTTTTAAGCAAAAAGTTTATTGGAGTAAACTGGAAACTTGAAGTATTCTGGATTTTCATTGGCTGAGTGGTGGCAGTCTCTCATTGGCTAGGCTGTTGCCAGCCATGTAGGAAAAACCTCCTTCCTTTTTCTGGGATAGTCAAGTATAGGCTGCTTCTTTTTGGGAATGCAAGGCACACCTCTTCTTATTGGGGATCTACAATTGACAGTGAGTAGTGGTAAGACATGAGACCGTCCCTTTTTGGCCTCTCAGCTCCATCCTAAATGACATATCCTTTATTTGGTTTCACGATACCTATGTTAGGTACTGTACTATGTGTCTTAGTGATTTGATGATGAATAAAAAGACATGATCCCCCTCCCTTATGAAGCTTCCAGTTAGATTGAAGAAAATTACATTTATCAAACAATCACAGGTTATTATAAAATTACAGCTGTGTTCAGTGCTAAGGAGAGGCAAATGGTCTAACAAAGACATCTAATAAAGGGGAGATTTAACATAGTGCCACTGAACAAAGAGCTAAAGGGTGAGTAGGGGAGACGTTGTGGAGGGGGTGAAAGGAGATTTCTAAGCAGAGGGAAAGCATTTGCAAAGTCCTGTTGGAGGTAGAAGCTTGGAAGATTAAAGAAATTGAAAAAAGACCAGCGAAGAAACAGGATAGAGATGAGACTGGAGAGGTAGGCAAGGGCCAGATTATGTAGATCATGTAGGCCAAGACAAAGAATTCGATCTTTATTGTAAGAACTATGGAAACTCTCTAAAGTGCAGATTGGGATGGGTTATATGACATACTCAGGTGTGGATTTGAAATTTCATCTTAGGTGCATTGAAAATGTGTTTGAGGAGGGCAAGATTATGTGAAGTCCAAATTGGAGGCAGTTGCTGTATTCTAGGCAGTAGATGGTTGTGGCTTAGGTTAGGACGTTAATAGCCAAAGATAGCAAGAAGAGGACAGATGGAGAGATTTACTGGATAAAACCCTAAATGATGTGGCCATGAAATGGCTGGGGTTGATGTATGAAAGAGGTCATCGATTATTTGTAGGTTTCTAGGTTTTGCAACTGGATGCCATTTTCTGAGATAGGGAATATTGGAAGAAGACCATATTTCGAGAGACAGTTAGATTTTGGGCATGGTGAATTTGAGATGCCCTTGAGACATCCAAGTGGAGGTAAGATTAGGCAGTTAGAAATCTGAGTGTAGAGGTTAGATGCAAGTTATGGCCTTGTAATATTTATGTGTGGGTGGATAGTTATTAAAGTAATGGGTGAGAATGAGATCTTCCAGGACAGAATATAGAGTGAAAAGAGAAGAAAGACTACTCTCTTCTTGAAACTCGTGAACTCTTTGAGACTTCCCTGTCCTGGTTCTCCTCTCATCTCCCTTCACCTCTTAATTGTTGCAGGTTTCCAAAGCACGGTCCTTTGTCTCCCCCTTGGAGAGCTTAATAGTTGTTTTGTTTTGTTTTGTTTTGTTTTGTTTTTAAGATTTGATTTATTTGAGAGAGAGAGCAGGGGGTGGGGCAGAGGAAAAGGAATCTCAACAGACTCCCTGCTGAGTGCAGAGCCCATTATGAGGCTCAGTCTCTCACCCATGAGATCATAACCTAAGCTGAAATCAAGAGTCGGATGCTTAACTGACTGAGCCACCCAGGTGCCCTGAGAGCTTAATAGTGTTATTGCTTCCATCAGTTTTATATGAGATAATTTCAAAATCTTTATTTCCAACTCTTACCTCTTTACTGGTTTCTAAAATTGATCTTAGCTGTGTACTAAGATTTCTAGTTGAGTATCTTCATCATCCCAAATACAACATATCTAAAATACTATTCTTTGTTTCCCTCTGGATTCACCCTTATGATACCATATTCCTTTCAGTGGTATCATCATTTCCCCAGGCTTCCAACACTTAAGAAATGATCATTTTTTTACTCTTTCTCTTCCTCATATATCTTACAGTTACCGAATTCTGCCATTTATTTCCTTTTAAAGCCTCATCTCTCTCACTTCCATTTCCTTTTTACTACTCATCACTAGTTCAGCCCTAATTATTTCATTTTCAGATTCCTTCTGTAACACATTTAATGATATGGAAGGGTATAGCATAGTAGATAAGAGTGTAGGCTCTGAGGTCATATTATCTGGGCTCAAATTCTGACTCTTCCACTCCCTAGTTCTGTGACTTGGGCAAGTTATATAGTCTCTCTTTGATTCAATTTTCTCACTTTTAAAATGGAGATGATAATCTGATTTCCTTCATAAGGTTGTTATGAAAATTAAATGGGGAAATGCATGTTAGCACAGTGTCTACCAAATAAAAACTGACTATATTATTAGATAGTATGTAGTACAGTTCACCCTTTAACAACACAGATTTAGACCATTCAGGTCAACTGATGATGTAGGGTTGTTTTATATATATATATATTATATATATATAATATATATATTACTGTAAGTATATTTTCCTTATGATTTTCTTTTCTCTAGCTTACTTTATATATAATGTTCTACAGTATATAATGCATATAATGTTCAAAATATGTGTTAATCAGTGGTTTATGTTATCAGTAAGGCTTCTGGCCAATAGTAGGCTATTACTAGTTAAGGTTTTGGGGAATCAGAGGTTACAGGCTGATTTTCGACTGTGTGGGAAGTTGGTGCCCCTAACCACTCTGTTGTTGAAGGGTCAGTTGTTTGTGGTTTGCAGATAAGTTCTTCTGCTCTGTAGCTTGTCTTTCACCCTCTTAATAGGGTCTTTCACCAAGCAAAAGTTTTACCTTTTGATTAAGTCCATTTTATCAACTTTCCCTTTTATGGATCATACATTTAGTGTACAGTCTTTAACATTTCTTGCAAGGGTGGTCTAGTGGTGATAAACTCCTTCAGCATTGGCTTGTCTGGAAGATTCTATCTCTCCTTCAATATTAAAGGATAATTTGCTGGGTAAAGTGTTCTTGGCTGACAGGTTTTTTCTCTCAGCATTTTAAATAGATTGTGCCACTTTCTTTTGGTCTGTGAAGTTTCTGTTAAGAAATCTGCTGATAGTCTTCTCTTTTACACCACAAGTTGTTTTTTCTCACTGCTTTTAACATTCTCTCCTTGTCTTTAATTCTGACACTTTGGTTACGTGTCTTGGTGGGGTCTCTTGGTTCATCTTATTTGGAACACTCTGGCTTCCTGGATCTGGATGTCTGTTTCCTTCCTGAGGTTAGGAAAGTTTTCAGCCATTATTTCTTTAAATAAGTTTTCTGCCCCTTTCTCACTCTCTTCTTTGGGGAATCCTGTGATATGAATGTTGGCCTGCTCAGTGTTTTCCCATAAGTCTCTTAAGCTATCTTCACTTGCTTTAATTTGCTTTGTTTGTTTTGCTGCTCTCATTGAGTGTGTTCCACTGATACTTTCTAATGCTTTATCTAGTGTGCTCTTGGACCCCCTGATGTATTTTTCAGTGCATTATTGTATTCTTCAGCTCTGTGACTTATAGTTTATAACTCTTTGTTAAAATTCTCACTTTGTTCATTTATTCTTCTGTCAAACCTAGTGAGGATCTTTATGACCATTATTTTGAACTCTTTTTCAGGTTAATCGCTTATCTCTGTTTCCTTAGAATCTTTTTCTGATGTTTTTATCTTTGGTCACTGTCTCTGTGCTGTGCCCTGAGATTGGTAGCTCCCAAGAATTATCTCTCCATTTGTTACAGTCTCATGGGACCGTGAACACAAGTTCCACTGGCCACCAGGGCCAGGCAACCAGGTGTAATCCCAGAGTGGGGATACCAGTCAAGTAGACTAACTCCCCTGCAGGAGATACCAAAGATCTGGAATAGTACATCAGAGGGAGAATAGGAAGAAAGTACCTTCCCTCTAAGGTCTCTGGAAAGGATTAGAGTCAGCCCTTAGATGTGTATTTAATTAGAAGCCTGCTCCTTAGGCCACAGCTATGAACATAAGTTAATAGGTCTCTTTCACAGAAAGACTGAGCACCTCACTCTGTTGCCTCTTTGCTGTGCCCTGGGAAGGTAGTAGCCAGTTAAGAAATCTTTCTACAATCCTGTGGGACCCGCAAGTGTAAGTCACTGGCTACCAGGCAATCTAGAGACGTCCCCTTGGCTGCAGGTACAAATATCAGGGCACCAGAAGACAGTATAAGTTCCTATGCAGGAGATACCAGTGTCCTGGAGCAAGGCAGAGGGTTGGCACAATGAGAGTATCTATAGGCGTCTGTCTTGGTGTGTGTTTCAGTAGGTCCATAGCTGAATGCTAAATCAGAAGCTTTCCCATCAGGCAGATGCTTTAAGATAAGCAAGTAAGTCTCTTGCTCCAGATGTCTTGATACTTTGCCATTGGCTGCCTTTGTACTGGGCTCTAGAGTGGGTGATTCTGCACGAGCTCTTTAAGAAGTGTTTCTCAGTTTCAAATAGCCTTGTGGGTCTCATGGACGCCAGCCTCGCTGGCTTTCCAAATCAGATATTTTGGGGACTGTCTTTCAGCGCAGGTCTTTAAAGTCAGGGTATCAGGTGTATGGTTCAAACCCTTCATTCCTCAAGGAGAAACTTGGGTTCGTGAGTGCCCTCTTGAATATAGGTCACTGTGTGGGGGGTGAGGAGGGGAGCATTTGTGACATGTCTCAGCTTCTCCTACCACTTCATGTCTGTCTGTCTGTCTGTTTGTTGGTTTGTTTTTCTCATTCACCCAATGTGTGGGAGCTGCTCAGCTAGTTTTGGGGTTTCTTTCAGAGGATCTTTTCCCATATGTAGTTATAGATTTGGTGTGTCTGTGGGAACAGGTTGAGTACAGGATCCTACTACATCACCAGCTTGAACTGAAACCTCCATTTGGATTTATCTGTAATGTTTTTGAGTGACTCTCTGTAGCTCCTTTGGCAGTTGCTCTAGGTATTATAGATGCATAACTGATCACTGTCTACAGGTGTTGTCATTTTACCAGTCAGAATGAAGTATAGAATACCTACCTCCTTTTATGCCCCTTTATAATGCAATCCATCATTTATAATGTAATTGTCTTAAATATTTCCTTTTTCATACATTAAGAACCACGTCAGACAATATCATAATTTTTGCTTTCTCTGTCAAATGGAATTTTGTGAAAACTCAAATGGGAAGGAAAGTCTGTTATATTGATCCATTTATTCTCTTACTGTGTTTTTATTTCCTCTTGACTTTCCAAGAACAGCATTTCCTATGAGCTTTCTTTAGCCATTCTTCTAGGGTAAGTCCTCTGGCAACATGTTCTCCCCAGTTTTCTTGATCTGAGAATGTCTCATTTCTCACTTTCATTCCTAACGTGTATTTTTGCTGAATACAGGATGGCTCTTCTCTTTCAGTACTTGGAAAATGTTCTTCTTTCCAGCCTCCATAGTTTCTGATGAGGAATCTCTTACTTGAATTGAAAATGTCATTTCTTTCTTACCGCTCTCAAAATTTTTTTCCTTTGTCTTTAGTTTTCCGAAGGTCGGCTCTGTTGTGTCTTGGTGTGGATTTCTTTTCTCTCTGGCTTGTGGGAACAAGCAGGGTGCTTTTGTGTGGTGTTTTCGCCTGCTTCGTGTAGCTTCCTCATGTGTGTCCGTCAGTACCCAGTTGGCTCCTTGAGAGGGATCGTCTCCAGATCTCAGAGTTCTCTCTGTACTCTCTTCTAGTTCCTGCGTCTGTGAGCTCTAGCCACCTTGGTCTTCCCAAACTGTCAGTTTTGTCTCTTCAACTCAGGCATACTTCTGTATCCTGCGAACTCTTCAGGTAGAAGCTGGAGCCGTCTTAGAGCTGACCTCATTTATTTTCCATGCCTCGGGAATCACTGACCTACACTGCCTCCTATCCAATGCTTGGAGATCCATGTATTGTAATCTATTCCTTTATTAACATGCTTTGGGCAGGAGGGTAAATCTGGCCCCTGTTAAACCATTTTGATCAAAATCAGAAGAACTGTGTAAATGCAATTTGAAAGGATTAAAAGTCAACGGGTGGGTCAGATACCACCCAGTTTGTGCTGGGCAGCTCAGACCTCACGGAATCTTGGTGGCCCATGGTCAGGTGTTTAGTTTTACTAAGGTCCAGCAGCAGGGCAAGGGCTGTTCTCGAAAGGAGGGCAGTTATCTGTAGAGGATGGCCGAGCCTTGCTCCAAAGTTCTAGGAGGGCTGTGCTCCACTTGACCTGTAGGTGCCTGCCGGGGGCTCCATCCCCGTCTGCCACTGCCACCTTGTGTACCGCTGGATGGGCTGATCGGACGGCCCCGGGGCAGAGCAGCTGGCCCAGAAGCCTGGAACTGCGGCAGGGCCTTCTGTTCTCTGGGCCTTGCTCAGAGCTGGCAGCGTTTTGGTCACTTGGCAAATGGGCGTGATGAGCATAGCCAAATGAGGAATATGTTGCCTCCAAAATCCAAGACACCCACAAGCCAATAGACCTAGTTTTGTGTTGTAGGAGGGCCCTGATAAAACAATGAACTTATTCTTCACCTTGCAAGGGATCTCTCAACATGTCTCATGTCACTGAACCCCTAGAAATTACACTGAGTTAGAAGGCTCCTGAATTTTTATTGGACTTACTCCTTCTGACATGCAAATGTGTTACCAATGTGTCTGGAGTACTTGCTGCTTCTTGCTGTCTAGGTCCAATTAGCATTATATCATGACTATAATAGGACCAGTGTGATACCTTCTGGAAGGGAAGGGTAATGAAGATCCCCCTATGAACGAAATTGACATAGGGTTGGAGAGTTGTTTTACGCATGAGGCAGGATAGTAAAGATGTATTTCTGGCCTTGCCAGTTGAAAGCAGAATGCTCCTGGTGGGCGTGTGGACAGAGATGGAGAAAAAAACATTTGCCAGATCAGTAGCTGCACCTCAGCTACCAGGGGATGTGTTCAGTTGCTCAGACAATGAAACTGCATCTGGTACAGCAGCTGCAGTTGAGTCACCACCTGGCTAAGCTTATAATCAACCACTGCCGTTATCCACGTCCATCTGTCATCTGCACAGGCCAGTTGGGAGAGTTGAATGGGGATGTGGTGGGAATCACTTCTCTGTATCCTTCACATCCTTGATGTTGGCACTAATCTCTGCAGTCCCTCCCGAGATTTAACTTCAGTTTACTATTTTCCTAGGTGGAGGAATTTTTTTTTAAAAGATTTTATTTATTTATTTGACAGAGATCACAAGTAGGCAGAGAGGGAAGCAGGCTTTCTGCTGAGCGGAGAGCCCAATGCGGGGCTTGATCCCAGGACCCTGGGATCATGACCTGAGCCAAAGGCAGAGGCCTTAACCCACTGAGCCACCCAGGTGCCCCTAGGTGGAGGAATTTTTAATGGCTTCTGTTTGACCTTTCCTGGAGTAGCTTGCACTCCATAGTCAGGGAACCGATGAAGGGATTCTGACACCTAAGTATCTCTATTCCAAGTATGCATTTTGAAATTGGAAAAATAAACACAGGAAGGGTTCAGGGACCCACTGGAGCTAAAACTCCATTGATCACCTGACCTTCCTAAGCTCCTGCTCTGACTGGCAGGCCACAGTGATATTTTGGGTCTCTTGGAATTTGTGTCATTTCAGAGTCGGTTTCTAGTAGTCTCTGAAAGGTTTGAATATTTCCTTTTCCCCAGTGTGCAGTTCCCTTGGTAAATAGCCATAGGTCTCTTTGGGCATGGCTGGGATGAATATTTAAGCAAAATAAGTTAGAGAAAGACAAGTACCATATGATTTCACTCATATGTGGAATTTAAGAAACAAAACAAATGCGCAAAGGAGAAAAAGAGAAACAAACTAAGAAACAGACTCTTAACTAGAAAATCAACTGATGGTTAGCAGAGGGGAGCTGGGGGATGGGGAAAATGGGTGATGGGGATTATAGAGTATACTTACTATGATGAAAAAATACAACGCAATGCTGTGTAAAAGAAAATAAAAAATTAAATTTAAACAAGAAAGCTAAGCTTAAGCCTAGAATGTCAGTTCTAAGCCTCATATATTCCCAGATTAATGGTGAGAAATTATCTGTGCTCTTCAGAAATCTAAATTTCCATAATGATATTTTACTGTGAAAACCATTAGCCATCACTTCCCTCAGTGCTGTGTGCATTGCCTTCTCTCATCTGCCTAGCTAGCACCATTTCTCAAACCTTAATAACTACACAGGGAATTTTTTTCTCTCTCAGATAAGTGGTCAGAAATATACCTACTGCTGTTGGTCAGGCCAGATACTGATCCCAGGGCGGTTAAGGGCTTGTCTTCAGCTGCTTTGGAACATAGGCAGTGTCTAATCCAGGTCTCAGAGGCTTCCTGTCACTCTGGCTGCCCCTCTGCCCCAGGGCTGACCACCTCAGTGGCTTGATCTGGGAACGATTCTCCTCCCTGGGCTTTGCATCTGTGTTCCTTGTAAACTCTCCTTTAGAGGGCTTCTCTTACAAGTTTATTTGAGAGCAAAGGGGATTTGTATTAACATCTTCACTTCTATGCCAGTTAAATGTTGATGTCCCATTGTTGCTTCAGCTCCACTGGAACTCTCTTATTCAACTAGATCTTAGCCAGTTCCCGGAATTCTTTGGCTGTATAGTTGACTCTTGAACAACATGGGTTTGAACTGCACTTACATACAGATTTTTTTCTCAACAAGTATACCTATAGTACTATAAATGTATTTTGTCATCTTAATGTTTTTCTTAATAACATTTTTCTTCTCCACCTTTATTGTAAGAATACAGTATATAATGCATATAGTATACAACACGTATTAATCAACCATTTAAGTTATCCATAGGCTTTCAGTCAACAGTAGGCTAATTAGTAAAGTTCTGGGGTAGTCCAAGGTAAATGCATATTTCTGACTGTGTGGGGGGTTGGTGCCACTGACCTCCACGTTGTTCAAGGGTCAGCTGTACTAATCATAATCATAAGCATCTAATGAACATATTCTTGTAGTAGACACTATTCTAAACCGTTCACATGAATCATCAAATTTCATTGTCACAAAATCCCTATGAGGTTAGCATAATTATTTTTAAAATTAACTTAATTACCAGCATGAGTTTATACTATAATTAGTGTAATTATTTTTCTCTTTTAAAAAGATTTATTTAGGGTTGCCTGGGTGGCTCAGTGGGTTAAAGCCTCTGCCTTCAGCTCAGGTCATGATCCCAGGGACCTGCTCTGCTCAGCAGGGAGCCTGCTTCCCCCACCCCCATGCCCTCACCCCCATGCCCCCATCCCCACCTGCCTCTGCCTACTTGTGATCTCTGTCAAATAAATAAATAAAATCTTAAAAAATATGTATTTATTTATTTCAGAGAGTGAGAGCACAAGTGAGCTGGAAGGGCAGAGGGAGAAGTAGGCTCCCTGCTCAGTGGATCCTATCTTTTTCAAGCAACAGAGTCCCTGGTGGTCGATTGCCAACCCATGGCTGCAAAAAAGACCTGGCTGAAATTCTGAAACTGATATTTTTTTAACCACATTTTAAGATTGGATGTTCTTAATATTCTCTTTCAAAGAAGGGAGACAGCAAGCTGGATTTGTTATGCTCACCTCACAAATCTGAAAAATAGAAGTGGGAGCAACTCTTGCAGTTACATAAACATTTGTGACTTGGCGGTTATCAGACCATCCAGACTTTTTTATGCAACCAAAAGCTTCCAAAGCAGCTGCTTTAGATTTATAGAACTTGGCTGTCCAGAGTGAGTGAACAGTTTTGATTCTTAAATGGTCTCTGTGCCCTAGGGCAGAACATGTTGTTTGTAATAACAGGGACAATTTTTGGTCCGCAGTCCTGGAAATCTGTTGAGAACGGCTGTTCGGGGGTGGCTGACTGGAGCCTCCTATCCTGTACTCATCAGTCCGAAGTGTGCTGGGCACCGACCAGAGCAACGGGCTGGAAGGCGGTAGGAGGCTGGGGCAGTGGAACAGGGCTTCAGGGAATGGGCTCAGGGCAAAGCCCTCCCTGCCTTGGTGACTGAGATCCTGCTGATTCCATCTAGGAAGAGCCTCAGGAAAGGGAGTCACGCAGAAAGCTTTAGGGGGTGTCCTGGTGAAAAAGCCCATCGTTACTCATGGCCTCTCCATAATCGATCCCCTGTCAACTATGTTAGGTGAATTAAGGTCCTAAGCGGTGCACATGGTAAGAGCTGAACCAACGAGAAGGGGTGACTCAGAGTTCATGTCTGACCCCTAATTCTTGTTCCTTGCTTCTGTCGTCGGTCACACATGATCTGACAGCTGAGGGGACACAGATCAGGATCTCTCTCTGCCTTGACATTGTGACAGAATTTCAGTTCAGTCCCATCTCTTAAGCATAAAAAGGAAGACATGGGGCTCTGTGGCTTCTATGCCCAACTCATTGACCCGTTTCAGAAAATAGTACCTTCCAGGCTGCTATAGCTAGAAAGTCTGGATGACAGTTAAAGCAGAGAAGAGAGGCTAGGTCAGGAGGCTGATTTGAGTTGAGTATGGGGGAGAGGGCCAGAGGATTCTGGGGTGAGACCCAGGCCTGCAGGACAGTGCTGTGGGCTGGGTCCAGAGGCTAGAGGGAGCGTGGGTCTGAGGCAGGCCTAGGGGGACTGGAGGCCAGGAGAGCTAGTCAGCCAGACCCCATGTCCCCAGCAGACATGCAAGTGAGGCAGGTTTGCTGTCACATGCAGAAGAAATGGTCACAGAGAAGAAATGGGACTGGATATCCATCTCACACTTCCTTCTTCCTGCCAGTGTGGGAGCTCTACGGGAGCCCTGTAATACAGCAAGTCTCCCTCTTCTCCCGGACTCCCCTGGGACCAGATGATCCCACTCTCGGGTGAGCTCCCTACTGAGCAGGGCTAGGAGAAGTGCTTGTTGGAGGTTGGCAGAACTAGTGAAGAGGTTACTGTGGAATGCAGGGAACATTCTTTGGGTTTGGGTGGGGCAGAGGTGGTTTCTGTTCCTATTTTCTTTTTCCCTGTATCCCCTGCCCTTTCACGGTCCTCCTACAGGGACAAGGGGAACCCACCCTGGGACTGACTACAAAGGAGCCGAATGTGGCCTCCAGTCCATTACCTTCTCCTCCATCTGCAGACATAGGGCATGAGTCCAGGGTGAGCCTCTGAGCAGGGCAGGAGCAGGACAGCATGTCCTACAACCTCCCATGGAGGAAGGGGCAGCAGAGTGGAAAGGCTTTGAATAGGAGCCAGGAGAGGAGGGGAGAAGGGGAGAAGGTGCAGACTGTCAGCCCCAAGACGGGGGAGGGTTGGGAACCTGCTTCCAGGGGTTCAGATAAGGAGCGGGGAGGAAAAGATGGCTACTGGGCACATCATCTCTATCTGTGGGAGGGACAGGTGGCCACAGGTGTCCAAGGTCAGTCTGGGGCCCACGCTGAGATCCTCAGGTGAGGGGTTGAGGGGCTAAGCAGTAGCCAAAGCTTCTGGCGCAGTCTGGAAGTCAGACTCGGGTGTTCACCTTTTAAAAGGGATTGACCAGGAGACCAGCTCCCGAATCTCCCGCCATATCTGGGCCTCGCATTCTAGGAGGGGAAGACAGGTTCGATGACAAAGGTGCCCTTCCCACAATAACAAATCACAGCCTCACACATACCGCGTCAAGCATGACAGTTGTTATGAACGCGAACCTGTGGTACATGCACAGAAGAATTCTTGCATGGAGCTATGGCACCTGTCCACAGTTTTCCTCAGATTTGGAAGCACAAAGGGAGTTTTAGGTACTTCTTAGGAGTTTGGCATATTTCCACAATTTCTGTTCCTTTTCTTCCATGTAGAATGTTGTCCAAAGTTGCCTGATGAACACAGGAGAGAGATACATTGCACAAACTTTGGGATTCAGTGCCGATTTTAATCCCTGGTTGCCCAGATCCTGGTGCAGGAGCATCCTTCCAGCCAGAACACGGGGTCCTTTGCTTCCAAGCAGAAGCTTGGTCTCCCAACTCAGACCCTCTGAACTTCTGTCCATGGATTGGTGCCTGTGTCTCACACGGTCCAAATGCAAGACTCACGAATGTGGTCCCTGTGGGAATTACTTGGACAGTGGCTCATAACTCTTAGATCCCAACCAGGCTTGTGGGACACCCTATTTTTAATGGGAGTTCATTTGTGAATGTTTTCTCTGCCAGGCAGAGAGAGATTCTTTTTTTTTTTTTTAAATTTTAATTTTATTATTTTATTTTTTTAATGGAGAAAGACTTTTTCTTACCTGTTCTCCCTTCGTCTCTCCCCACAGTCATCCCCAGCCCTGGGAACCCTTCTCCAGATTGTGAAAAGAAGGAAACAGCATGGTAAAATGGAAAGATAATGGCCCACCCAGTCCAACAGGTAGGCACCTTGTTCCCAGGGGAAAAATACTTCCCCTCCATGTGGCCTTGGGCTTCAACTGGAAGATGAGGTCCATTCTTTCTAACCTACGTGCTTGTTCAGAAAATCCAAAGAAATCAAGTGCATAACATGCCCGAAGAAGGTTTGACACCAAGTAGGGTCTTCCTGACCATTATCCACACATGAATTTTTATTTCTTTTTTAGATTTTATTTCTTTATGAGAAAGAGAGCATGTGTTGGTGAGGAGGGCCAGAGGGAGAGGGACAAGCAGACTCCCTTGGCAAGCAAGAGCCCTACTCAGGGCTCAGTCCCAGGACCAGGAGACCTTGACCTGAGCCGAAGGCAGACACCTAACCGACTGAGCCCCCAGGCGCCGCTCCATATGTGAATTTCTTAAGTTCCAACACCTCCATCTGATGTAGCTCTGGCAGTCGTTGTTTCCACCTGTGAGGTCCCAGAGGCACAGAGAAGAGAGAAACTTGTTGAAGATCCCATGGCCGGTAGGTAGCACACTTCGCCTTCCATCCCAGATGCAGAGGGAAGATTATGCGGGGGATCGCACTTAGGGTAGCCTGCGTTTGGTTCTGGGAAGGAGCCCAGTCAAGATAAATGGGCCCCACACTCACTCTTCCCCGAAGACGGGAAGCTGCCATTACCCATGCCTGTCTTCTGTGTGGTGACCACCAACCGCAAAGTAGACAAGGACTGTCATCCTGCGATCTGGGAATTAGGGGCTGTCCGTATGGCGGGACCGTTCCCTTGTGCCTCTCAGGTTAACTCTGACAACAGTGCACTCATGTTTTTTCAGATAGTTTGATTTTCTGAGAGGTGCAAAGCATCCTTCTAGGTGCTGAGGAGAGAGCAGTGGACATGACACAGGAAAATCTTGCATTCATGGCACTTTCGTCCTTGAGAGGGCAAGAGACAAAAAACATAAATAAGGAAAAGCCATCAAATGACAAACCGGGCCAAACACTTGGGAGAAAACAGGAATGGGACGGGGCGAGTGTGGTCAGGGAGCTTTGCACATACATACAGATAGTTCGTGTTTGCCGGGAGTGCGCTGGCGAGCCTCACTAATCAACTGACACTTCGTGGATGAAAGAGGGAGGGACACCTGCGGGCGCGATCTGCAGGAAGGGAGGCAAAGACAGAGAACTGATGGGAAAACCCCTTTCCAGGCCTCCCTGCTCCTTTCCTTCCCTCACAATCCATTTCTAGTGACTCATCCAAATATGTCTTCCTCTCTCCCCGTCAACGCTCCGTGTAAGTCTCTCCCACTGTAATCATTTCTGGTCTTTGTCTCCTTTGGACAAATTAATGAATAAAGCTCAAGGGACACAGATCTAAACCTCTTCACCGCTTCTTGAACTGCCCCATCCGTCTCTCAGAGGCGTGCTACACTGGGCAGGTGGACCACATCTATAGTCCCAGGCTCTGGTCCTGATGACCCACTTTGGCTGGGTGGGGGGATAGTACCGCTGGAGGTCGCCCTGAGGCCAGTGTCCAAGATGCTTCTACCTGAAGGGGCCTGAGCAGCTCCATCACAGATGCTCAGTGATCCCAGCTCTGTCATGTGGAAAAGGCTGTCTTGCGGACATGGGGTTAGTCACGCTCTTTGTAGGCCAACATCCAGAACTACAGGGGAAGTGAAGAGGTACTAGCGAGAGAGATTCTCCACCAGCGTTAACGAGTACCTCATGCTGGATCTAATAAAATGAAAGAGGGTTTCTGGATGGCTGAGTTCTGAGTATCTAGAGGCATGCAAACGCAGACAGGATGTACCCTCTCCTGGGAACATTGTAGAGAGGATTCAGGCGGCTTGATCTGAAATTTATGATTCTGTGATCTAGTGGGATGCCTGAGGGCAGGTGATGGGAATAAATAGAGCTGGAGCCTCCCACTGGGATCATCCCTGGAATGGGTCCCAGGATGTTCCAGTTGCTTCTGCTGGGCACATTCACAGTGCTCTTCATGGATGAAGGTAAAGCCTGGTGAGGGAGGCAGAGATGGGTGGCGAGAGCCTATGTGGGGAGAAGAGGAAGGTGGTTTCTAACCTTGACTTTTTGGGCTGCTCTACAATGGCTTAAGGAGATTTCTTCTTCTCTTCATAGGAAACCGAGTCCTGACATCGAGATGTATGGCGCAGTTGGTTTGCAGTTTTTGGATAAATAATGCCGCAATGAGAGGGGATACTCCTGATTTTTTCAAACATTGTCTCTCTACCCTCCCTGAAATATTCCACTCCCCTCACTCACTGCTCTCGTGTCTTTTTTCTGTCCCCGGCCTTGGGCAAAGGAGGGAGGAGGCTTGAATCCTGGGGTCATAGCTGTCACCCACTCAAGGGAGTGAGGACCCCAGGCAGGAGCTGGGGAGGTTGTCAGCTTCCTTCTTGTGAGGTCTACACCTTGCCAGTGTAACTTGATAGTGGGATAGCCTTCTGAAGCTGAATTACTTAACCTAGAGCTCTGCTTTAAAATTTCCTCTCTTTATTTAGTGGTTCGATTTTGCTATCAATGTGCCCGCTTTGATGGATACAAATGCCTCACTGGCTTGAAAAAGTGCTGGAAAGTCAATCTAACATTTTACAAAAGGAGTTGTACCATAGATCACTACTACTATGTTGATCGAATTACTGGTAAGTGTAGGTTATAGAGAGACACAAAACTGTACCAGTGGTCCCCACCTTCCCTGATGTCAAGGTGTGGAGGCTTAACTGAGACCATGGGAGAGGCTGGGGAAAGTGGAATTCTCATAAACTACTTGGTGTGGAGCCTGAGTGGGAGGCAGATGTCTTTTGTCTGGTCCTGTCTAGAGAGATGATGAAATGTAGGCACAGCTTTGGGGGGTCATTCCTGTCCACAGAAAACCAGTGAGGTTCTGAGATGTCATTGCTAGGAAGATGGTGTGATTAAACAAGGTGATCACATTTGCTTTTTTTCTCTCCTTAGGGAGAGCTCTGTATCGTTATTCGGAACTGTCGTGTAAACCTTGTGAAGAGGGAATGGTTCAAGTATACCATGACTTACTGAAAGAAACAATTTGCTGCAATCATAAGGACATGTGTAATAACGGCAACATAAATTTAGATACTACAGTGGTATTTGGAAGAGGGATAGATAACATGACTGATGTGATAAAAGATAGAAGATAAACACGTGCTTAAGATTTTAAGCCATATAGGAATGCACATCTTAAATAATACTTTCCCCTTCCCCTAAAATAGACCAAGAGTATAGGGGCACCGGAGTGGCTCAGTCTGAAGAGCATGGGATTCTTGATCCTCAGGATTGTGAGTTCAAACACCATGTTGGGTGTAGAGATTACTTAAATAAATAAACTTAAGGGGAAAAAAAGAAAAGCAAAAGAGATAGTATAAAAGGAAATAGAACATAAAGTAGAAAATATACACACAAATTTACAAACACCATAAAACAATATAACAGCATTGACTTAACATATCAGCCAAATTAAAAAGATTTTAGTTTAGTAAACAGAGCAAAATCCAACTCTTATGATGATTTAGAAATATGACCGAGTCAAAACAATTCGGAATGTGTAAATATAAATGAATAGGAAAATACATATTAAAAACCCATATTGAGTATGAGCCTATTTATGGACTCAAAATCATCAAAAGAGATAATATACTTTATATTATTAAAGTCACTAATGTACCATAAAGATATAAATTATTAAAACAGGCAGCCAATACCAGCCAATACCAATACAGAGCAGCCAATACCAATGACTTCTTAACAACTCTCCTATAGAAATTGTAGGAGGTACGATGAAAAAAATAAATGCATGCTAATCATCAGTCATGTGCGTAAATAATTAGCAAGGGGATTGAAGACATATACAACATGAATATTAAGGTAAATCTTATAAAACTATATCTAATCCTGAACCCAGATAATAGAGAACTTGGCTTTTCAAATGCACGCGGAACATTCACAAAAATTGGTCACATATATTTGCCCTGTGGAGGATAGAGTTGATTTACATCTGAACTGTAGAAGGTTCATATTTTTTGCAGTACATGTTTGGAATTTTGGCCAGGGTAAAAACCTTTATGATGTGCTCTTTAAAGTCTGAAACTCCCCTAGTGACTCCCAGCAGCATTTTATTTACTGATCTAAATAAACTGTTTTCCAGCCTGGCTTGATCACATGGTTACAGATATAACGCCATCCTCCCCACCAACCACATGCACCCTCATTAAGAACTTCTGTTTAAAATAGCCCTGATGCTGAGATTCCTGACACAGATTGTGGTTGTGTAATCCCGTGACAGAGAGCAGTCTGTATGTAAATGAGGACTCCTGGGAGCTTGTGCATGGAATGTCTCTTGGATTTCCTAATTTTTGTCTGTACTCTTCTTCTTTTGCTGCACTATATCCTTAGTCTTTAAATAAAAGCTATATTCAGTATGCACTATAAGTATGTTCCTAGAGAATAAGTGTGTTCTGTGAAGTCTGATGAGGTTTTCCAGATACCTAAATTTGGGAAATCTTTGCAAGCCCTCAAAGAAATACTCGATAAATTCCAGGAAATAGAAATAATATAAGCAATATTCACTTAGCACATGCAATAAAGTAGAAGTTAAAAATAAGACCAAAAAGGGACGCCTGGGTGGCTCAGTTGGTTGGACGACTGCCTTCAGCTCAGGTCATGATCCCGGGGTCCCGGGATCGAGTCCCACATCAGGCTCCCAGCTCCATGGGGAGTCTGCTTCTCCCTCTGACCTTCTCCTCGCTCATGCTCTCTCTCACTGTCTCGCTCTCAAATAAATAAATAAAATCTTTAAAAAAAAAAAAGACCAAAAAGATGCCACCATCTGGAAATATAGAAAGATGTTATCAAGTAGCTCTTAATAGGAAAATCCAGGACCCAAAAAAAAAAAAAAATGCAGAATTTCTTAACAGAAAACATTACATATCAAAACCTATGAAATACAGCTATAGCATTTATCAGTGGAAAAGTCATAGAATTAAATACACAAAAATTTAAAAAAATAATAAGTTAATTAAACACTCAATTCAAAATAGCAGACCACAAAGAAAGTAACCAGAAAAAAGGTAAGAGCTAGCAAAAAGTAAAAGCAGAAACTCAGAGGTAGTGTATTCATTCCATATGGCCGTGTTGCTTTTCATGGCTGCTACATATTATCTCACAGTTTCTATAGGATGGAAGTCTAGACAGAGCTTAGATGGGTCCTCCGCTCAGAATCTCACAAAGGCTGCAGTCAAGGGGTATACCAAGAGCCATGTTCTCATTTGAAAACTTAATTTAGGAAGAATTCACTTCTAAACTCTCTTGGCCTGTTGGTGGATTTCATCTCCATAATGGTATAACTGAGTTTCCTATTTTCTTTCAGGCTGTTGGCTAAGGCCTCTTTCAGCTCCAAAGGGCCATAATTCCCCACCACGTGGCTATCCCCATAGTCAGTTTACATCACTGCTTCTTCAAGGCCAGTGGGAGAGTCTCTCTCCTGTTTGCTAACATCCAGTCTTATATAATGTAACATAATAATATGCTTGATATTCCATCACCTTTGCTACATTCTATTGGTTAGAAACAAGTCATAAGTTCTGCCCACATTCAAGGGGTGACTCATTGGGTATAACCCATACCTTAGGATATTTCCGTCACATGTAGAAAACAGAAAATAAATACAACAAATGAATTAAAAAGTTTATCTAAATAAGCAAATCACAAAGTTAACCTCTTATTTAAGAAGGAGACTGTACAAATACAGAATATTAGATATTGCAAAGGAGAAATAAACATCCAAATGGGAAATTTTTTAAAATATTTGCTTTAAATTTCAAAATTAATTTGTATAACCCTATGCAAATGAATATAAACATCTAGTTTACAGATGTATAAACATCTAGTTGAAATAACTAATTTTCTAGGAAAATAGAATTTTTACCCAAACTGTCCCAAGCAGAATTAGGGGTCCCTGGGTGGTGGTGTTGGTTAAGTGAACGACTCTTGATTTCTACTGGGGTCATGATCTCAGGATCTTTGAGATCAGGCCCTGCTGCAGGCTCTGCGCTCAGGACAAAATCAGCTTGAGATTCTCTCTCCCTTTCCCTCTGCCCCTTCCACTCATGTGCTTGATCTCTCTCTCTCAAATTAAAAAAATGAATTTAAAAAAAAAAAAAAGAAAGGGCCTGGGTGGCTCAATTGTTGGGGGTCTGCCTTCCGCTCAGGTCATGATCCCGGGGTCCTGGGGTGGAGCCCTACATTGGGCTCCCTGCTCTGTGGAGGGCCTGCTTCTCCCTTTCCCACTCCCCCTGCTTGTGTTCTTTCTTTCACTGTGTGTCTCTCTCTGTCAAATAAATAAATAAAATCTTTTTTAAAAAATAGAAAAAATTATAAAAGTGCTCCTGTCACCTCCCAAGAAAAGCACTATATCTGTATGTTTTCACAGAAGAATCCCCAAAAAACTTTTTTTTTTTTTAAGGGGGATTAGGGGAGAGGGAGAGATGTTATGTTACATGGGGATCCATCCCACACCTGAGATCATGACCTGAGCCAAAGTCAAGAGTTGGATGCTTAACCGACCGAACCACCCAGATGCCCCTCCCAATAAAAACCTTTAATAAGTTGATGATTCCAATGCTACTTAAACATTTTCAAAGTATAGATAAGAAATATTCTTTTTATTAAATGATATCCAAATCCAAATGAGTTTATGTAATATAGACCTTTATAAAAAATCTCACTTTTTTCTGGCTAACAACATAATAATAATAAAAAAGAATTGGAAGAGATTGTCATTAAAAAGACTTGATGATGGAAAAAATAGTCTAGTCTGACATAAAAAAAACTCACTTATAAACATCAATTTAAAAATCTTTGACAAGGTAGTAGCTGACAGATTTCAAAAAGAGATAAAAGAATAACAAAATGAATTATTTCAATTCTGTTGAGTAACAAGCCATTCTAAAACTCAGTGGCTTAAAATTATAAATTATTTTTCTGTGTGTGAGGAATTTAGGTGATCCTGATTTGCTCAGCTGGGCAGTTCTGCTAATCTCAGTGAGACCAGACTCATTCATTATGTCTAGTGGGTAGCTGGAGACTGGTTGATTTAGCCTGGCCTTGGTTAGGGTGACAGCTCTGCTCTGTATGCTCATCTTCTCCTGGGACCAATAGACTAGCTTAGACATGTCTTACTCATGGCAATGGAAGAAGCATAAGAGAGCATTGTGTAAATTTAAGGTGTACGATGTGTCAGTTTGATACATTTATATATTACAATATAATTGCCACTGAAACATTAGCTAACACATTTATTATGTCACATTTTACAATTCTTTTTTTTTGTGGTAGGAACAATTAAGATCTAGTCTCTCAGCAATATTAAAGTTTATAATACAGTATTGTCTAATCAGTGAAATCACTAATTTCACATTAGATGTCCTGGATTTATTTATTTACCGATTTTATGTTTGTATCTTTAAACAACATCTCCTCAACTCATCCACCCCCTAGACCCTCATAACCACTTTCTTACTCTCTCTATTCTCACTAGTTTGGCATTTTTAGATTCCACATATAAGTGAGATCATACAGCATATGTCTTTCTCTGCCTAATTGATTTCACAAAATGCCACCAAGTTTCCTGTCGGGGCGCCTGTGTGGCTCAGTCAGTTAAACATCTGCCTTTGGCTCAGGTCATGATCGCCGGGTTCCTAAGTCAAGCCCTAGTTGGGCTCCCTGCTCAGTGGGGAGTCTGCTTCTCCCTTTGCCTCTCCCCGTGGCTCATGCTCTCTCCCTCTGTGTTAGATGAATAAATAAATAAAATCTTTTAAAAAATGTTTAAAAATGAAAATGAAAAATAGTTTCATCCTTTTGTTACAAGTGGCAGAACTTCCTTCTTTATCATGGCTAACAATATTCCTGTATGTGTTGAGGGGGGTGAATATCACATCTCTTATTTTTCCATTAACCTGTTGAGGAGCACAAATTGTTTACATAGCTTGGCTGTTATAAATGATACTGCAGTAAACATGGGAGTGCATATATTTCTTTGATATCCTGTTTTCATTTCTTTTGGATATATACCCAAGAGTGGAGTTGCTGGACCATATGGTAGTTCTATTTTTAAATTTTTTAAAGACCTCCATGCTGTTTTCCATAGTAGCTCTACCAATTTACATTCCCACTAATGCTGCGTAAGAGTGCCCTTTTTTCTCCACATCCTCAACACTTGTTACCTGTATTTTTCTTAATGATAGCCATTTTAACAGGTGTGAGGTGATAACTCATTGTGGTTTAGATTTCTTTCTTTTTTTTTTTTAAAGATTTTATTTATTTATTTGACAGAGAGAGATAGATCACAAGTAGGCAGAGAGGCAGGCAGAGAGAGAGGAGGAAGCAGGCTCCCCACTGAGCAGAGAGGCCAATGTGGGGCTTGATCCCAGGACCCCGAGATCATGACCTGAGCCGAAGGCAGAGGCTTAACCCGCTGAGCCACCCAGGTGCCCCGTGGTTTAGATTTCTTTGATGATTAGTGATGTTCAACATCTTCTCCATGTACCTGTTTACCATTGGAAGTCTTCTTTGGAAAAACGTCTGTTTAGTTCTGCCTATTTTTTAGTGGGATTTTCTCTTTTCTTTCTTCTTTCTTTTCTTTTCTTAGGACTGCATGGAGACATTGATGTGTTTTGAGCCAAAGATCCCAATATGAATCACCTCAGTTCTGTTCCCATCTCATCAAATGGCCCTGGACTATTCTCTTAACATCTCAGAACTCCAGTTTTCTTACTTATGAAATAAAAAATGCTAACTTCTTCTTTACTGAGTTGTCCCAAGAAAGAAATAAGATTATAATATCAGCTGCCTGGCATGTATTAGGTTCTCAGTAGATGCCAAAGTTGTTTTATTGTTACTGAGTTGTATGAGTCCTTTATAGATTTTGGATATTGACCCCTTATCTGCTACATGGCTTAAAATGTTTTCTCCTATTTTGTAAGTTATTTATTCATTTTAGTTTCCTTTTTTTCTTTTTATTTTTTAGAAAAATGTCATTTTTATTTTTCTAACACTTAGAAGTTATTTTATCCATTTATAGAAATTCTCCTGTTTCCCTTTGTTAAAATTAAATTATTTTAAAACTAATTAAAATAGGTAAATGAAGCATTATATGGGTAAGTAAACCTGTAGAATCTTATTTAATATTCTTAATTCCAGTTACATCATTTGAAGTTTTTCTCATATTATTTTTTTTTCCAGTGGGTCAGTTTTATTTTTTTGTCTTGCTTTTTAAAAACTTAAATTCAGTTAACATACACTATATTTTTAGTTTCAGAGGTAGAGGTCAGTATTCATCAGTTTTATATAATACCCCCTGCTAATTACATCATATGCCCTCCTTAATGTCTATCACCCAGTTTCCCCATGTCCCTACCCCTCTCCCCTCCAGCAACACTCAGTTTGTTTTCTGTGATTAAGAGTCTCTTATGGTTTGTCTCTCCCTCTGATTTCATCTTGTTTTATTTTTTCCTTTCTACCCTGATGATCCTGTTTTGCTTCTTAAATTCCACATGAGAGTGAGATCATATGATAATTGTCTTTCTCTGATTGATTTATTTCACTTAGCATAATATCATCTAGTTCCATCTACTTTGTTGAAAATGGCAAGATTTCAATTTCTTTGATAGCTGAGTAGGATTCCATTGTATATATACCCCATCTAATTTGTCCATTCATCTGTTGATGGACATAATTTGGCTATTGTGGACATTGCTGCTATAAACATTGGGGTGCAGGTGCCCCTTCGGATCACTACATTTGTATCTTTGGGGTAAATACCCAGTAGTGTAACTGCTGGGTCATAGGGTAGCTCTATTTTCAACTTTTTGAGGAACCTCCATAATATTTTCCAGAGTGGCTGCAGCAGCTTGCATTCCCACCAGCAATGTAAAAGGGTTCCCCTTTCTCTGCATCATCCCCAACATTTGTCATTTCCTGACTTGTTAATTTTAGCCATTGTGACTGGTGTGAGGTGGTATTCCATTATGGTTTTGATTTGCATTTCCATGATGCTGAGTGATATGGAGTATTTTTTCATGTGTCTGTTGGCCATTTGGATGTCTGCTTTGGAGAAATTCTGTTCACGTCATCTGCCCATTTCTTGATTGGAATTTTTGTTCTTTGGGTATTGAGTTTGATAAATTCTTTATATAGATTGTGGATACTAGCCCTTTATCTGATGAGACATTTGCAAATATCTTCTCCCATTCTGTTGGTTGTCTTTTGGTTTTGACAACTGTTTCCTTTGTTGTGCAATGCTTTTTATCTTGATGAAGTCCCAATATTTCATTTTGCCTTTGTTTCTCTTGCCTTTGGAGACGTGTCTTGCAAGTTCTTGTGGCCAAGGTCACAGAGGTGGCTGCCTGTGTTGTCCTCTAGGATTTTGATGGATTCCTGTCTCACATTGAGGTCTTTCAACCATTTTGAGTCTATTTTTGTGCATGGTGTAGGGAAATGGTCCAGTTTTATGCTTCTGCATGTGGCTGTCCAATTTTCCCAAAACCATTTGTTGAAGAGACTGTCTTTTTTCCATTGGATACTCTTTCCTACTTTGTCGAAAACTAGTTGACCATAGAGTTGAGGGTCCATTTCTGGGTTCCCTATTCTGTTCTATTGGTCTATGTGTCTGTCTTTGTGCCAGTACCATACTGTCTTGATGATTACAGCTTTCTAATAGAGCTTGAAGTCTGGGATTGTGATGCCACCAGCTTTTCTTTTTCAGCATTCCTGTGGCATTCAAGGTCTTTTCTGATTCCATACAAATTTTAGGATTTTTTAAAAAATTTAATTAATTAATTAATTAATTTTTAAAGATTTTATTTATTCATTTGACAGACAGAGATCACAAGTAAGCAGAGAAGCAGGCAGAGAGAAAGAGAGGAGGAAGCAGGCTCCCCGCTGAGCAGAGAGCCCGATGCGGGGCTCGATCCCAGGACCCTGGGATCATGACCCAAGCCGAAGGCAGAGGCTTTAACCCACTGAGCCACCCAGGCTCCCCGAATTTTAGAATTATTTATTCCAGCACTGTGAAAAAAGTTGATTGTATTGTGATAGGTATTGCTTTGAATGCTGTAGGTAGCACAAACATTTTAACAATATTTATTCTTCTAATCCATGAGCATGGAACATTTTTCCATTTGTGTTTTCCTCAATTTCTTTCATGGGTGTTCTATAGTTTTCTTAGTACAGATCCATTGCCTCTTTGGTTAGGTTTATTCCTAGTTATCTTATGGTTTTAGGTGCAGTTGTAAATGGGATCGGCTCCTTAATTTCTCTTATTTCTGTCTCATTGTTAGTGTATATAAAAGCAACGGATTTCTATATATTGATTTTTTACCCTGCCACTTTGCTGAATTCCTGGATCAGTTCTGTCAATTTGGGGGTGGAGTCTTTTGGGTTTTCCACATAGACTGTCATGTCAGCTCTCCAGATTGAGAGTTTGACTTCTTCTTTGCTGATTCAGATGCCTTTTATTTCTTTTTGCTGTCTGATTGCTGAGGCTAGGACTTCTAGTACTATGTTGAACAGCAATGGTGAAAGTAGTCATCCCTGTCATGTTCCTGACCTTAGGAGAAAAGCTCTCAGTTTTTACCCAACGGGAATGATATTTGCTTTTATGATAGATGGCTTTTATGATAATGAGGTATGTTTCCTCTATCCCTATACTGTGAAGAGTTTTAATCAAGAAAGCATGCTGTACTTTGTCAGATGCTTTTTCTGCATCTATTGAGAGGATCATATGGTTCTTGCCCTTTCTTTTATTAATGTAGTGTATCACATTGATTGATTTGTGGATGTTGAACCACCCTTGCAGCCCAGGAATAATCCCACTTGGTCATGGTGAATTATTCTTTTAATGTACCTTTGGGTCCTTTTGGCTAGTATCTTGGTGAGAATTTTTGCATCCATATTCATCAGGGATATTGGTCTATAATTCCCCTTTTTGGTGGTTTTTTTTTTTTTTTCCTGGTTTGGGGTCAAAGTAATGCTGGCTTCATAGAAAGAGTTTGGAAGTTTTCCTTCCATTCCTATTTTTTGAAACAGCTTCAGAAGAATAGGGATTAATTATTCTTTAAGTGTTTGGTGGCATTCCCCTGGGAACCCATCTGGGCCTGGAATCTTGTTTATTGGGAGATTTTTTAGTACTGCTTCAATTCCCTTACTGGTTATGGGTCTGTTCAGGTTTCCTATTTCTTCCTGTTTCAGTTTTGGTAGTTCATGTGTCTCTAGGAATGCATCCATTTCTTCCAGACTGCCTGATTTGTTGGCGTATAGTTGCTCATAATATGTTCTTATAATTGTATTTCTTCAGTGATGTTTTAATGTCTTCTCTTTCATTCATGATTTTATTAATTTGGGTCCTTTCTCTTTTCTTTTTGACAAGTCTGGCCAGAGGTTTATCAATCTTACTAATTCTTTCAAAGAACAAGCTCCTAGTTTCATTGATCTGTTCTACTGTTCTTTTGGTTTCTATTTCATTGATTTCTGCTCTGATCTCTACTATTTCTCTTCTCCTGCTGGGTTTAGGCTTTCTTTGCTGTTCTTTCTTCAACTCCTTTAGGTGTAGGGTTAGGTTCTATATTTGAGAACTTTCTTGCTTCTTGAGAAAGGCTTGTATTGCTATATACAAGAGCAATACAAGGACCACCTTTGTTGCATCTCAAAGGTTATGAAGCGTTGTATTTTCATTTTTATTTGTTTCCATGAATTTTTAAAATTCTTTAATTTCCTAGTTGACCCATTCGTTCTTTAATAGGACTCTCTTTAGCCTCCATGTATTTGAGTTCTTTCCAACTTTCTTCTTGTGACTGAGTTCCAGTTTCAAAGCACTGTGGTCTGAAAATATGCAGGGAATGATCCCAAGTTTTTGGTACCAGTTGAGACCTGATTTGTGACGCAGGATGTGACCTATTCTGGTGAATGTTCCATGTGCAGTTGAGAAGAATGTGTATTCTGTTGCTTTAGGAAGGAATGCCCTGAATATGTCTGTGAAGTCCATCTGGCCCAGTGTGTCATTCTAAGCCTTTATTTCCTTGTTGATCTTTTTAGATGATCTATCCATTGCAGTGAGTGGGGTGTTAAAGTCCCCTGTTGTTATTGTATTATTATTGGTGTATTTCTTTAATTTTGTTATTAATTGGCTTAGTTAATTGCCTACTCCCATGTTAGAGGCATAAATATTTACAATATTTAGATCTTCTTGTTGGATAGACCCTTTAAGTATAACATAGTGTCCTTCCTCATCTCTTATTAGTCTTTGGTTTAAAATCTAATTTGATATAAGGATTGACACCCCAGCTTTCTTTTGATGTCTGTTAGCATGATAAATGGTTTTCCACCTCCTCACTTTAAATCTGGAGGTGTCTTTTTGTCTAAAATGAGTCTCTTGCAGACATCATATTGATGGGTCTTGCTTTTTTTTAATCCATCTGATACCCTGTGTCTTTTGATTGGGGCATTTAATCCATTTAATTCAGAATAACTATTGAAAGATATGAATTTAATGCCTTTGTATTATCTGTTAAGTTAATATTTCTCTGTGTTGTCTATGTTCCTTTCTTGTCTGTGTTACTTTTGGGCTCTCTCTTTGCTTAAGTGACCCCTTTTCATATTTCTTGGCGGGGGGGCCTGGTTTAGTGGTCACAAATTCTTTTAGTTTCTGTTTGTTGTGGAAGATTTTTATCTCTCTGTTTTGAATGATATCCTAGGTGGATAAAGTATTCTTGGCTGCATATTTTTCTCAAACAACACCCTGAATATATTATGCCAATCCTTTCTGGCCTGCCAAGTGTCTGTGGATCGGTGTGCTGCAAGTCTAAAGTTTCTGTTCCTTTAGGTTATGGACCTCTTGTCCTGAGCTGCTTTCAGGATTTTTCTTTGTCTCTGAGATTTGCCAAGTTTCACTATTACATGTTGGGGTGTTGACCTATTTTTATTTTATATGTCAAAACAATAAAAAATAAAAATAAAAAAGTATTGACCTATATTTTAATGGGATATTTTTAGTTATTTATTTGATTATTGATTTTTAGGTGGTTTCTCTGTGCCTCCTGTACTTGTACCCAGGTTAGGGAAGTTCTCTGCTATAATTTGCTTCTGTCTCTCTGTCTCTCTCTTTCTCTCTTTCCCCTTCTTCTGGGATCCCAATTATTCTAATATTTTTTCACTTTATGGTTTCACTTATCTCTCAAATTCTCCCCTCATGATCCAGTACTTGTTTATCTCTCTTTTTCTCAACTTCTTTATTCTCGATCATTTTGTCTTCCATATCACTAGTTCTCTTTTCTGCCTTATTTATCCTAGTGGTTAGAGCTTCCATTTTTATTGCATCTCATTAAAAGCTTTTATAAATTTTAACTTGATTAGATTTTAGTTCTTTTATTTCTCCAGAAAGGAATTCTTTCTGGAGAAAAAAAAAGTATTTTGTACTTTTTTCAAACCCAGCCAATATCTTTATAATCATTATTCTGAACTCTAGTCCAACATCTCATTTATATCCATACCGATTAGGTCCCTGGTAGTCAGTACTGCCTCTTGTTCCCTTTTTTGAGGTGAGTTTTTCCACCTTGTCCAGAAGAGAATAGAAAAGTGAGAGAACAAAATACTAAAATGGCACCAACAACCCCAGAGACATATACATGAAACAAAGCAGAAGAGACCTGAAACAAACAAACAAACAAAAAGAAAAAAAAATTTCCAAAAAGAGAGACTATAATCAGGTGAACAGAACAGAGCAATACACTATATCCTGTGTGTATTTTGGTTGGTTTGTTAGAATAAACTACATCTCAAAATTGTAAAGAAAGAAAAACATATATATACAGAAATAAAATTAAATACTTTGAAAGGATAGAATTTAACTGTGAAGATGAAAATTAAAAAGAGTTTAACAAAACAAAACAAAAAAGAAAACAGAGAATATGATTGTACAGGTGAAGAGAACAGAGCTATACTCTAAATTCTGGGTGTATATTTGTCTGTCTGTTAGAAGAAACTGCATCCCAAAATTGTAAAGAAGGAAAAACCTATACCTATACAAAAATAAATATGATGAAAGGATAGAATGTAGGGGCGCCTGGGTGGCTCAGTGGGTTAAGCCGCTGCCTTCAGCTCAGGTCGTGATCTCAGGGTCCTGGGATCGAGTCCCGCATCGGGCTCTCTGCTCAGCAGGGAGCCTGCTTCTCTCTCTCTCTCTGCCTGCCTCTCTGTCTACTTGTGATCTCTCTCTGTCAAATAAATAAATAAAATCTTTAAAAAAAAAAAAAGGATAGAATGTAACTGTAAAAATGAAAATTAAAAAAGATTTTTAAAAAAGAGTTGATAAAATAAGAAATTGGTTGGAAAAGGAAAGAGAAAAAACCATTAAATTGAAAGAGTAAAGAATTGTGGGGGGAAACCATGAATTCTATATGCTATATTCCCCAGCACTGGAGTTTTGATGTTCTCATTGAGTGGCAAACTTGGTCTTGGCCACATGTTCTTGCTGATCTTCTGGGGGACTGGCATTTTGATTTGATTCTCAGGTGTCTTTACCCCGAGTGGAATTGTACTGCTTTTGCCAAGGGCCAGGCTAACTAATCTGCTCTGGATTGCTCTGTGTAGCTTCTGTTCCCTGAAGGCTTTTTGCACAGCTTTAGAGGATGAGAATGAAAATGGTGACTTCCCAATCTCCAGCCCCATAGCCAAGAACTTGGGGCCCCACTCCCCAGCCTGCATTCAGGGAAATGCAATAATTTCTGCCTCCCTGGTCTCCATCTGCACTCTGTTGCTCACCCAGCTTGTGACTGAGCATATGTATCTCAGGTGTGGGACCCCATTTCAAGTCTCCAAATCCTGCAGACTCTTGCAGGGCATACTTATCCTGCTCCTCCTGGGGAAGTAATAGGGGTCTCACTGGTTTTGCCACTTCCTGGGCCCCTTCTTGGAGAGCAGTCACTTGACCATGCCCTGCTTCATAGTATATGGCAAATTTGAGCTGAGGGCCCACTCCTGGGCTCACTGTTTGCAACCAGCTTCCCCAGTCCAATGCCTGGGAACTCTGCCATCTCAAACACCCATAGTCTTCATGTGACCCTGAGTATCCTGAGACCACACTATCCCACTTAGGATTCCACCCCACTTGGCCACCTGAGCACCTTTCAGGTATTCTGAAGTATTGGGTCTTATGTTTAAGTCTTTAATACATGTTGAACTAATTTTTGTGAATGGTGTTAGATAGGGGTCCAGTTTTATTTCTCTGCATGTGGTTATCTACTTTTCCCAACATCATTTGTGGAAGAGACTACACTTTTTCCTTTGAGTGTTCTTGAGTCCCTTGTCAAATATCAATTGGTCATAAACATAGGAGTTAAGTTCTGGTCTCTCTAGTCTGTTCTATTAGTCTATTCTTCTGTTTTTATGCCAGTACCATACTGTTCTTATTTTTTAGCTTTATGGTATAATATGATACCAATAATTGTGATGCCTCTAGCTTTGTTCTTTCTCATGATTGGTTTGGCTGCTCAGGGTCTTTTGTGGTTCTATACAAATCTTAGTATTGATTTTCTATTTCTTTAAAAAAATGCCACTGGCATTTGATAGAAATTGTGTTGAATCTATAGATGGCTTTGGATATAACAATATTATAATTCATGAACATGGGATATCTTTCCATTTGTTTATGTCTTCAATTTCTTTCATCAATGTCTTGTAGTTTTCATTGAACAGATTTTTCACTTCCTTCCTTAAATTATCCCAAAGTATTTTTTGTTTGTTTTGATGCTATTTAAATGTTTTTTGTTGTTAGTATGGTAGTGCAACTAATATTTGTGTGTTGATTCTATATCCTCAACTCTACTGAATTTGTTGCTTATTCCCAATAGCTTTTTGGTTATGCTTTTAGAGTTTTCTATATATATGTTTACATCATCTGCAAATAATGATAATTTTACGTCTTCCTTTCTGATGTTTTACTTCTTTTTCTTTTTCTTTTTTTTTTTAATTTTAATTTATTTTTTAAATTTCTTTAAAGGGTGCCTGGGTAGCTCAGTTGGTTAAGCGACTGTCTTTGGCTCAGGTCATGATCCTGGAGTCCTGGGGTCGAGTCCCACATCGGGCTCCCTGCTCAGCGGGAAGTCTGCTTCTCCCAATGACCTCTCTCTTCTCATGCTCTCTCTCTTTCATTGTCTCTCTCTCCCTCTAAAATAAATAAATAAAATATTTTAAATTTCCTTTCAGTGTTCCAGAATTCATTGTTTATGTACCACAACCAGTGCTCCATGCAATACGTGCCCTCCATAATACCCACCACCAGGCTCACCCAACCTCCCACCTTCACCACTCCAAAACCCTCAGATTGTTTTTCAGAGTCCGCAGTCTCTCATGGTTCATCTCCCCCTCCAGTTTCCCCCAACTCCCTTCTCCTCTCCATCTCCCAATGTCCTCCGTTTTATTCCTTATGTTCCACAAATAAGTGAAACCATATGATAATTGACTCTCTCTGCTTGACTTATTTCACTCAGCATAATCTCTTCCAGTCCTGTCCATGTTGATACAAAAGTTGGGTATTCATCCTTTCTGATGGAGGCATAATACTCCATAGTATATACAGACCACATCTTCCTTATCCATTCATCCATTAAAGGGCATCTTGGTTCTTTCCACAGTTTGGTGACTGTGGCCATTGCTGCTATGAACATTGAGTACAGATGGTCGTTCTTTTTACTACATCTGTATCTTTGGGGTAAATACCCACTAGTGCAATTTCTTTTTCTTGCCTAATTTCTCTGATTAGGACTTTCAGTTTATCTTGAGTAAGAGTGATGAGAGTGGGCACAAAACTTTTAATTTTTCACTGTATGTATAATGTTAGCTGGGGGCTTGTCATGTATAGTTTTTATTATGTTGAGGTATGCTCCTTCTCTAACCACTTTGTTGATGGTATTTTTCTCATGAAATTCTGTTATCACATGCTTTTTCTGTATCTATTGAGATGATCATATGATTTTAATCTTTAATTTTAATAATGTGGTATATAAGATTTATTGAAGTACAAGTGTTGAGCCATCCTTGTATCTAAGACATAAATTACATTTAGTTATATGATTAGTCCTTTCAACGTGCTGTTGAATTAGTTTGCTAATATTTTGTTGAGAATTTTTATATTCACCAGGGATATTGGTTTTCCTTTCTATTAGTGTTTTTATCTGGTTTTAGTATTAGGGTAATGTTGCTCTTGTAAAATGAATTTGGAAATGTTCCTTCCTTTTTAATTTTTTGAAAGAGTTTGAGGATTGACATTAATTCTTTTTTAAATGTTTGATAGAGAGGCGCCTGTGTGGTTCAGTGGGTTAAAGCCTCTGCCTAGGGCTTAGGTCATGATCCCAAGGTCCTGGGATCGAGCCCCACATCAGGCTCTCTGCTCGGCTGGGGGCCTGCTTCCCCCTCTCTCTTTGCCTGCCTCTCTGCCTACTTGCGATCTCTGTCTGTCAAATAAATAAATAAAATCTTTTAAAAAAATAAATGTTTGATAGAATTTGCTGGTGATGCCATCTGATCCTGGGGTTTCTGTGTTTCAAGGATTTTGATTACTGATTCATTATTTATTATTATTTACTCATTATTAATCTACTCAGATTTTATATTTCTTCCTGATTCAGACTTGGTAGGTTGTACGTTTCTAGAAATTGATCCATTTCTCCTAGGTTCACCAATTAGTTGACATATGATTGTTCTTAGTAGTCTTTTTTATAATTCTTGTTATTTTTGTGTTATCAGTGTAGTGTCTCCTTTTTCATTTCTGATTTTATTATTTGAATCTTCTTTTTTTTAGTCCAGCTAATGGTTTGTCAATTAGTTTATGTTTTTGAAAAACCAGCTCTTAGTTCTGGTGAGTTTAAAATTGTTTTTCTTGTCTGTTTCATTTCTTTCTATTCTGATCTTGCTATTTCCTTGTTTCTGCTGGTTGTCAGCTTATTAATTTTTCTTTTGATTTCTTCTTTGAGCTATTTGTTGTTCTGGAGTGTGTTAATTTCCATCTGTTTGTAGATTTTTCAATTTCATCTTGTTACTGACTTCTGGTTTCATACCATTGTGGTCAGAACATACTTAGTATGATTTCAATCTCCTTAAATTTGCTAAGACTTGTTTTATGTCCTGTCATATGGTCTATCCTGGGGAATGTTACATGTGCATTTGAGAAGAATCTATTCTCTTTCTGTTGGATAGAATGGTCTATAAATGTCTATTAGGTCAATTTCATCTAGGTATGGTTTAAGTTTTATTGTTTACATGTTGATTTTCTGTCTGGATGATCTATTCAGTGCAGAAAGTGGAGTATTAAAATCCCATGCTACTATCATATCATTGTCTATTTCTCCTTTGTTAGTATTGGCTTAATACATTTAGGTGCTCCAGTGTTAGGATTGTATGTATTTACAATTATTATATCTTCTTGATGAACTGACTCCTTTATCATTATGTATTGACCTTCTTTGAATTTTATTACTGTTTTTGGCTTAAAGTCTGTTTTGTATAATCTAAGTATTAGCTACCCTGCTTTCTTTTGGTTTCCACTTCAAATGAATATCTTTTTCCATGCCTTTGCTTTTAACCTATGTGTGTCCTTAAAACTGAAATGAGTCTCGGGGCGCCTGGGTGGCTGAGTGGGTTAAAGCCTCTGCCTTCAGCTCAGGTCATGATCTCTGGGTCCTGGAATCGAGCTCCGAGCTCCGCATTGGTCTCTCTGCTTAGCAGGGAGCCTGCTTCCATACCCCCCCCCACCTCTTGCCTCTCTGCCTACTTGTGATCTCTGCCTGTCAAATAAATAAATAAAATCTTCAAAAACAAAACAAACTGGCGGCATCACGTTACCTGATTTCAAGCTTTACTACAAAGCTGTGATCACCAAGACAGCATGGTACTGGCATAAAAACAGACACATAGACCAGTGGAACAGAGTAGAGAGCCCAGATATGGACCCTCAACTCTATGGTCAAATAATCTTTGACAAAACAGGAAAAAATATACAGTGGAAAAAAGACAGTCTCTTCAATAAATGGTGCTGGGAAAACTGGACAGCTATATGTAGAAGAATGAAACTCGACCATTCTTTTACACCATACACAAAGATAAACTCAAAATAGATAAAAGACCTCAACGTGAGACAGGAAACCATCAGAATCCTAGAAGAGAACATAGGCAGTAACCTCTTCGATATCAGCCACAGGAACTTCTTTCAAGATATGTCTCCAAAGGCTAAGGAAACAAAAGCGAAAATGAACTTTTGGGATCAAAAGCTTCTGCACAGCAAAGGAAACAGTCAACAAAACAAAGAGGCAACCCACGGAATGGGAGAAGATATTTGCAAATGACAGTACAGACAAAAGGTTGATATCCAGGATCTATAAAGAACTCCTCAAACTCAACACACACAAAACAGATAATCATATCAAAAAATGGGCAGAAGATATGAACAGACACTTCTCCAATGAAGACATACAAATGGCTATCAGACACATGAAAAAATGTTCATCATCACTAGCCATCAGGGAGATTCAAATTAAAACCACATTGAGATACCATCTTACACCAGTTAGAATGGCCAAAATTAGCAAGACAGGAAACAACATGTGTTGGAGGGGATGTGGAGAAAGGGGAACCCTCTTACACTGTTGGTGGGAATGCAAGTTGGTGCGGCCACTTTGGAGAACAGTGTGGAGATTCCTCAAGAAATTAAAAATAGAACTTCCCTATGACCCTGCAATTGCACTACTGGATATTTACCCCAAAGATACAGATGTAGTGAAATGAAGGGCCATCTGTACCCCAATGTTTATAGCAGCAATGGCCACGGTCGCCAAACTGTGGAAAGAACCAAGATGCCCTTCAACGGAGAATGGATAAGGAAGATGTGGTCCATATACACTATGGAGTATTATGCCTCCATCAGAAAGGATGAATACCCAACTTTTGTAGCAACATGGACGGGACTGGAAGAGATTATGCTGAGTGAAATAAGTCAAGCAGAGTCAATTATCATATGGTTTCACTTATTTGTGTAGCATAACAAATAACATGGAGGACATGGGGAGATGGAGAGGAGAATGGAGCTGAGGGAAATTGGAAGGGGAGGTGAACCATGAAAGACTATGGACTCTGAAAAACAACCTGAGGGTTTTGAAGGGCCGGGGGGTGGGAGGTTGGGGGAACCAGGTGGTCGGTATTGGGGAGGGCACATATTGCATGGAGCACTGGGTGTGGTGCAAAAACAATGAATACTGTTACGCTGAAAAGAAATTTTTAAAAAATTTTTAAAAAAACCTGCAATGAGTCTCTTATAGACAGCATATAATTGGATCTTGTTTTATCCATCCAGCTAGTCTGTGTCTTTTGACTGGGGAATTCAATTCATTTTCATTTAGGGTTGTTATTGATATGTAAAAACTTACTGATGCTACTATTACTAGTATTATTTTTTTAAAAGATTTGATTTATTTATTTGACAGACAGAGATCACAAGTAGGCAGAGAGGCAGGCAGAGAGAGAGAGGAAGGGAAGCAGGCTCCCTGCTAAGCAGAGAGCCCGATGCGGGGCTTGATCCCAGGACCTTGAGACCATGACCTGAGCCGAAGGCAGAGGCTTAACCCACTGAGCCACCCAGGCTCCCCTATTACTAGTATTAGTTATAGTAAAACAATTACTACTCATTGTTTTCTGGTTGTTTTTTGTTTATATTATTTCTTTTTCCCTCTGTCTTTGCCTATATTTGTAAATTGGTAATTTTCTTTGGTCGTTTGCTTTGTCTCCCCTTTCTTTATCTTTGTGTTTCTACTATAGGTTTTTGCTTTGTGCTTGAGTCTTACTGGTTACAGTAATTGTAGTTGCATTATTTTTGCACATAAGTCTGATTGCTGAGATCAAGTGTCAAGTAGATTAAACAGTCCAGTTTAAGATCATAGCAGGTTACCTTTGATTTCTCTACGAAAGTCCCACCCTTTTACTCCCCCTTTTTTATTTAGATGTTATTATTTACCTTTTTTTATATTGTGTATTTATTAAATTATAGTAGCTACAGTTATATGAATTCTTTTCCCTTTGCCCTTTGTACTACAGTTAAGTGATTAAAATACCATCCTATGAGAGTTTTCTAAGTGTGATTGTATATCAACCTATAGCAGCATGTTGTGTGCTTTTGTATGTTTTCATGCCATTGATACATTAGCCAAAGATGCCATTAGCATCTTTTCATTTCCACTCTAATAGCTTCCTTCAGCATTTCTTACAAGGCAGGTCTAGTGGTGATAAAGTCCCTCAGCTTTTTGTAAGAATTATTTTTATGTTCTGGATACAAGTTCTATGGAAGATGAATATCTTCTCTAAGTCTTTATCTTGACTTTTTATTCTCTTAGAGATGCATTTTGATGAACAGGCGTCCTTAATTTTTTTTTATTTTTTAAAGATTTTGTTTATTTATTTGACAGAGACACAGTGAGAGAGGGAACACAACCAAGGGGAGTGGGAGTGGGAGAAGCAAGCTTTCTGCTGAGAAGGGAGACCAATGTAGGGCTCAATCCCAGGGTCCTGGGATCATGACCTGAGCAGAAGGCAGATGCTTAATGGCTGAGCCTCCCAGGCACCCCGGACATCATTAATTTTAATGTGGTCTAATTTATCATTTTTAAAAAATGGTTTTGCTTTTTAGGTTATGTTTAAGTAAGTAAACTTTGCCTCTTCCAAAGTTATAAATGCATACTATGCTTTCTTCTAGTTTTATTGTGTAAATTTCATATTCAATTTATAATCCAGTTTGAATTTGTTCTTTGTGCATGTTATAAGATAGAGGTAATGAATAGAAAAATTTAACTTTGTAGAGGACCCAGAATTCGTATTAGTGCTAATAGAAATGCAATGTACTATGAAATGAGCATCTCAAATTAGTTGAAAAAAATGAACTTTTTTTTTATGTTTTAAGATTTTATTTATTTATTTGACAGAGAGATTGAGAGCACAGGTAGGCAGAGGAGCAGGCAGAGAGAGAGGGAGAAGCAGGCTCTCCACTGTGCAGGGAGCCTGATGTGGGGCTCAATCCCAAGACCCTGGGATCATGACCTGAGCCAAAGGCAACTGCTTAACTGACTAAGCCACCCAGGTGCCCCCCAAATAAGAACTTTTAAATAAACATTGTTGAGTTAATTGAATAGCTATATGGAAATACATTAAATTGGATCTATTTCTTACAAGGATAAATTCCAAACGGAGAATTTGACTGTTAATTTAAATGTTTTAAGTATTAGGAGGAAACATGCATGAATTATTTTCTAACTGGGGCATATAAAACAGCTGAATTCCATTAATTATCAGGAATGTGCAAGGCATCCTTTACAACCACTAGAATAGCTAAAATTTAAATGACTGATAATAATTGGTGATGGGAGGTATGTGGAACTCTCATATAGTGCTGGTAGAATTATATATTTGTATCACTACATATTTGTATCACTACTTTCACAAGCTATTTGGCAATTTCTTTCAAAATTATGTATATGCCTATATGGCTACCCTATGACTTATACATTTTACTTTATTTATGTACTTAAGAGAAATGAGTGTATGTCCACCAAAATTCTTATCACAAGGATGTCTGTAGTAGCTTTATTTACAATAGTCCAAACCTCAAAACAACTTCATGTCCATCAACACAAGAATTGATTTAATAAATTATTATGTATGTATAGAAATTATTATGTATGTATAAAATTATGTGTGTACACATATATATATGTATGCATATTATATATGTATACAAATTATTATGTATGTATATGCATTATGTATGTCTGTGTATGTATACATAATACAAATATTATGTATGTATACAAAAAAAGAAGAAACTCTTGATGTAAACAAAAACATGCATTAATCTTAAAAAATATCTGGCGAGTGATAGAAACCTGTGTATGCTTTCATTTGTTCAAGTTCATAAATTCAAGAACAGGTAAAATTATACTATGGTGATAGAAGAACAGTAACTTTGAGAGTGGGTGGTTACCTGAAGAAACTTGCTAAGTTAATGGAAATGTCCTGTGTTTTATCTGGGATGGTGGTTATATAGGTTTATATAGTTCTCAAATCACAGCAAACTGTATACTTAGCATATGTTTATTTTATTATATATGAATTATACTTCAATTAAGAAGGTAAAGTAATTAGGGGTACTGGGTGGTTGGTTTGGTTAAGCATCCAACTCTTGTTTTCAGTTCAGGTCATGATCTTAGAGTTTCGAGATGGAGTCCCACATTGGACTCTGTGCTGGGTGTGGAGCCTGCTTAAGATTCTCTCTCCCTCTGCCCCTCCCCCCTCTCTAAAAAAAAAGAAGATAAAGTAATTATATTTCAACTCATAATGAATATTGGATCTAGTTAATAATAATCAATGGAGGCTAAAACTGTCAGATAAAAGATTGAAGGGGAACTTTATATTGTATAAAATAAATCTGAGAACAAAAATATTTATGTGATCAATCTTCACATCATGAAAACTAGGAAAACCCATGCCTTCAGATATTTCCGATAGAATTGGGTCAGATTACCCCTTCTAAACTTACACTTCTATTTTATTACGGTAATATTGATTATGAATTTTGAAATAAAATTAGCTAATGAATTTTGGAAGAATCTCATAAAAAACAATTGTTGGTGGGGCACCTGTGGCTCAGTCATTAAGTGTCTCCTTCGACTCAGGTCATGATCTCAGAGTCCTAGGATCAAACCACATGTCAGGCTCCCTGCTCAGCGGGGAACCTGCTTCTCCCTCTCCCTCTGCCACTTCTCCTGCTTGTGCTCACTTGTTCTCTCTCTCTCTCTTTCCCTCTCTGTCAGATAGATTTTTAAAAAAATCTTTAGAGGTATTTGAATACTGAAGGGTCCCATAAAAAGAAATGTCTTTGCATAATACCTTAAAGGAAAACACATGGTATAGTGAACTTTTTTTATTTGGCAGGGAGTAGAAATTACCTTTCCTAGTACACTCAAGAAAATAAATATGCAGCCAGAAAAAGCATAAAAGCATCATAAGTCCTGTAAACTAAACAGATGCACAAGGAAAATTTCATCAACCTTACTGGCCATTCAGTTAAACACAGAAAACTTTTCCTGGCCAGTTACAGGCAGTAGAAATGAGACACAAAATCTGTTCTTGCTGTGATCTCTAACATATGGGGCAAATAAGACAAACAGAGAAGTGATTCATTGAGAGAGTCACAAAAAGTGTTCATAAAGTGACTTGAGTATTCAGAGAGGGAGAATTTGTACAGCAATTTTGTGGGTAACTGGGGAGGTGATAGTGGAAGTGGATAGCAAAAGAGGAAAGGAACAGGGAAAGATTAGGAGAAGAAGGAGAAGAAGGAAGAGTTGTGATGTATCTTGAGTGTACATCTTGACAGACCTACAAGTGGCCATGTGTGAGCTGTGACTATCACAGAGGCAGGAATTTCCTTATTTTCTGATTTGTACTGACATTGTAAATGGATGCACTCTGCAAAGGCCAAGAAAATAATAAGTGAGTTTGAAGTGAACACTGTCCACTTGGGAAAATAATGTGTCCATAGAGGAAAATCTCAGCTGTCCACCATCCATTTTGCCGCTATTTCTGCTTAATTATAGTAAGCAACAAATGGGAATTTTAGATCCAAATATTTGTGAACTTTCAGCTGAAGTGTTTCTAGTCTGCTTCAACTAGTTTAAGCTAATCATAAGGTTTGGGAATAGTCACGTTTTAAATTCTGCTGTATGGAGACTCTTGGGACAGGCTTCTTGGAGTATGGTAATGCCATTCCTTGTCATGGGAAAAATCTGTTGTTCGGGATCATTATCCTCTGACTAAGGTAGAAACCAAGCTGGAAGCATCAGGAAAGATGACACTGAAGGGAAGAGAGCTGCAGTACATCGAGGATGGATAAGGCAGGAAAGCAAGGGCGCACGGAGCATGAAAGGGGAGAAATATTGACATCATTCTAAAGGGAGACCTCTGGAGGGCGAATATTTTAGATTTTGAGGTTACAAAAATTTTGCTTGCAACACTTATGAATGTAAGTCCGATTGTTGAAATCAAAGGTCAAGTCTCTGCAGAATTTCTGACACACCATATATGATAACTGCAGAATGTTATCTGTAATAAGAAAGAACATAGAAAATAATGCAGTGATCTAAGTTCTGTAAAAACAGGCCAAACCTGGCACTAGTCCTGTCTGAAAATTTGATTAGGCATCAGGGTAGGTTAAGGGATGGCTTCACAGCTTCTACATACCGAAAGAACAGAGGCAGGAAGACATAGAAATGACTGGCCCCCTTCCTGGTTATTTGCCTGAGGTCCCTAACAACCAACAATTCTCTGTAGCTGCTTCATTCCTATTCCTGGTAGAAGATTAGCAACTAGTGCTTTAGTATCTTCAGAGTTCAGATCTGTTAGGTTAGTTTTACTGGGAACAAAGAACCCCCCTCTTCTTCCTCCTATCTCATCTTCCCCCATCCACTTCTGTCTGCATGCACAGGGACCTGAGCTCAGGGGCATTCTTCTCTTCGGTTCCTCTCCTAGATTAGCCTGAGTTGAGATAGGAAATTGCTGGCTCTCCTAAGAATGTCCAAGAATCTCACAGTACCTCCCCGACCCCCTAACTCACCCTGGAAGATCGTTAAAGTCATGCATGACTCATGCTTCTGAGCAACACAGAAACCAAAGCCTCTTCTACAGCGATCTGTCCGTGTGCGAAGGTGGCACGTCATGCACTTCAGTGCTGTCGCTGCTGGAGGGGGGAGAGCCGCTGTGAGTGAGACCAGGGGAACTTGGGAAGGACCTGGAATTATCTAGACCGGATTGTGGGAGCTGGGGGTGGGGCACAGGGGGTGGATGAAGAGCTGGTGGTGGGGAAAAGAGCTTGTAGTAAAGAGCTGGGAGCTCTTACCAACTTCATATCCAAGAGAAATGCCATTGTGAGAAGAAAAGGATTCTTCTGGTCCCTGTTTCAGCCCTTCTAACTGAGGTAACTTAGAGCAATGATTTTGCCTCCATGGCGTTGTTTTTTTCCAACTTTAAAATGGTTCTATTAATGATGGCATAGCTTACCTGACAGCACTGTAGGCAGGCAGGAGTATAATAATGAGGGTGAGTGCTTTAAAATATTTTACCCAAATTAAGGAAGGCACAGATTGCATGGAGCACTGGGTGTTATACGCAAACAATGAATCTTGGAACACTACATCAAAAACTAATGATGACTAACATAACACAATAAGAATAAAGAAATAAAATAGAAAATAAAATATTTTACCCAAGCTAGCATTGCTAACATTTGCTGCTTAGATATTGTTAGGGAATATACTCCGTAATCTTCGAGCTGAATCTATGTAAAGTCCTCATGAATTAGGACTAGTTAGTGACGTGGTATGGTGGGGTAAGCTAATTGAAATACAGGTTAATAAAAGAAACAAGCAAAAAGCCCAAATGCAAAAGGAAAGTAGCCTTTATTGAGCATCTCATTTGGGCCATGTTCTCTCACTTTGTATCTGATTTAATCATTACAAAAGCTTTGTAAGTATTTCCCCATTTCTCAGATAAGCAATCAAAGGTACAGAGAATTTAAGACAGCAGCCGAAGCATTTAAAAAAAAAATCTGATTCTAGAGCATCCAGTATTTCCTTTCCTATAATCATTTGCTTTCATATAAAGTCCCTGATAAGGGTATCAAAAGCCACTGGCACTAAAACAAACTACAAAATTATCCATTATACACCGACCAGTTCTGTCAGCAAATGGGATACAGATTTATGAATGAAAGGATATCCTCAGGAAAATCTTGCTAGGATTTTGAATTATGGGGAGTGGTAGAGACAGAATGGAGAAAGGGGCAGACACAGAGGCTGGTGAGGAAGGTGCGCACAGAGCCCCTGGTGAGGAAGGACAGAATGTTGAGAAGGTCAGAAAAGGTGGCCTGTAAGACAGAAGGAGCATTCTGAAGAATGGCTTTTCCTCCCTTATAAATGCGGTCAAAGATCAGCCCTCCGTGGGTACCTACAGTACATGGAGATTTTCCAGGGCCTCCCTGTAGCCTGTCTCTGGAGTTTACTTCTCATGTCTGTGACTCACCTACAAGGAAGCAGAAAAGGAAGAAAACCATCAAGAAGTGTTTGTCCATCCTGAGCCAGAAGTCCCTTGTACAGGAAGAAGCCAGGAACCGCAAGAACGGCTCTTCAGGCTAGAGGGACAAAACCTACACGATAGGGCAAGGATTATTCATGCCTAAAGGCAACCAATCACCCAAGGCTTCCTCTGGAATTTCAAGTTTATTTTCTCTGTACCCCATAGCAAGTATAATGATAATTAGTAAATGTGGGGGTTTACAGCAAGCTAACTTTTTTTTCTGGCTTATAAGTTGACTTTTTTTTTAAGATTTTATTTATTTGACACAGAGAGAGAGAGAGAGAGAGAGAGAGATCACAAGTAGGTAGAGAGAGAGAGGGAAGCAGGCTCTCTGTTGAGCAGGCAGCCTGATGCGGGGCTTGATCCCAGGACCCTAAGATCATGATCTGAGCCAAAGGCAGAGGCTTAACCCACTGAGCCACCCAGGCGCCCCTAAGTTAACTGTTTTTTTTTTTTAAATAAAATCTTTCTCCTAGTAATTATTGTTATAGTTATGATGTTATCATTCTTATCCTAATTTTACAGAGGAGAAAACAGGCTTGGTGAGATCTAACATCTTACCCATGATTACATAGTGAGTGGAGGCCACACTTGACACCACCTTGATTCAATACCTCTTGGAGATTTTTCTTTTAAGATTTTATTTATTTATTGAGAGAGAGAGACCACAGAGGGAAAGGAAGAAGGAGAAGAAGACTTACTGCTGAGCAGGGAGCCTGATGTGGGGCTCGATTCCAGGAACCCAGCATCATGACACTTGAGCCCAAGGCAGATGCTTAACTAACTAAGCCCCCCAGGTGCCCTGCCTCTTGGAGATTTATTTATACATTCAGCAAACATTTACTGGGAACTGTTGTGTGCCAGGCACAGTCCCATGTGTGAAAGTAGAACAATGTATAAGTCAGGAAAGTTCATGTAGCTCCTTACCCTTTGGGGGAGAAACAGCAGAGTGAAAGGGATAAAAAGGTGTATAATCTATGATCAAGCTGGGCCTTCAACCTAGAACTTCTGATTCTCAGCCCAGGACCCCTTCACCTTAGCAGAAATCTGTTCTCCGCAGCCAGAAACTGTTTATTCTGTAGGACTATGAAGTCCCCCTTAGGATTATCACACAACACGATCTTTACCAAGTTGTGAACCAGCTGGTTTTTCTATGATTTAGTTATGACTCTAAGAAAGTTAACTCAGTAAAGGTTCACCACAGGTAAAGTGGCGGGAAACCATAGCCAGTCTTGGCATTCTCGGGTTCCTAAACCTGCCTGTGAGCTGGTAGCACCTTGGCTAGAAATATTAGGAATCTTCCATACAGAGCTAATTTAATGACATGTTCTTTCTTGTAGGAACAATATGTTCATTAAAACATATCAAGGGGCACCTGGGTGGCTCAGTCATTAAGCATCTGCCTTCGGCTCAGGTCATGATCCCAGGGTCCTGGGATCAAGCCCTGCATCGGGCTCCCTGCTCAGCAGGAAGCCTGCTTCTCCATCTCCCTCTCCCATTGCTTCTGTTGACTCTCCCACTGTGCCTCTCTCTGTCAAATAAATCTTTAAAAAAAATCAAGTCTGACATTTTTAGACATCAGGTGAAGACTGGATGACATAGGTCTTAGTACAAATGGCACAGAATTTACAGTGTTCTTTTTCTATGACCACTCAATATGATGGAGCCCATCTTTGCCTAAGAAGAGGGCCAAACGCCTTAGACAGGGAATTGGTTCCATAGAGAGCATCTTAGAAACCGGATGGTATTTTTCAGGACTTTCCAAAGGCTTATCAAGAAGGCAAAACCCTGAGCCTTTGGTGCTTGGGTTTACAAGGCTATCAGAGCATTTTATTTGCCACCCATTTCCTCTGCTTTATCTATTTAAAGAGAATGACTCTAACATCATAGCCAAGGAAGCAAGGAAGTACATTCTAGGTTAAGCTGCAGTTGGTTTTCAGTGTCTACTCTTCCTTGGCAGATGCTTTCTGAAAGGCCCCCTGAGTTTTTGAATCTCTTTTCTACTAGATTCTTTCCAGTGAGGATTGTGAAATTTTGCAATTCTGCCCAAAGACTGGGATCCTCTGACTTTCTCCTCATCTTCTCCCAGTACCTCATCTGTCAGATTTTCTCTTGAAAACAATTCCTTTCTTCATGACATAGGAAAGAATAACTATTAGAACCCACTAGGAGCAGTGTGGTACAATGGACAGAGGATTTCCCTAGGAGTCTGGAGACCTTTGGTGGATTACTGTGTAATTCATGGCATCTTTAGCGAGCCATTTATCTGTGATGTTAGACGTCAACCATTCTTATGGTCCCACAACTTCAACATTCCAAGGTTTCATAATGTGAATAATGAGGATGGGTACTAAGTTCTGTTCTCCTGACCTAGCAGTTTGCTTGGCACATCATGATGTGCTGAACCATGACGGCTCAACGAAGGAGGGAATGGATGAAGGATAAACCTCACATGATACCACTCTCCACTCTCCCACTGATACAGAGTCCCAAATTAAGGCACTCCGTGACAAGACAGCCACCTGCTCAGCATAGATGCCATTTGCCCTGCTTTGAGGAGGAGAAAGCAGAACATTGTGTCCTCATATTCACGGTCTCTCTTGGCTTCAGGGTGGGTAACTGAGATCTTGATGATACCACAGATGAGCAACCTCTTAACTTGTGCTTCTAAATTCTGCCCATTTTTTTTTTTTTGGGGGGGACATGGACCTTGGCACAGAGTCAGAAGCTGGCTACTTTGTTCCTGGGCTCCCAAGCAGTGGCTTTCCAGAGTGTGTATGGGGACTAGAGTGTGAGATAATGATTGTTTCAAAAATCTGGTGGAGAGGAGCCTGTTTGCGGGTCCCAGGGAAATCACCCTCACATATCCAATTGGTGGGAAAAGAGGTAAAGGAAAGAAGAACAAAACCAACATTTATCGAGTGCTTGCTATGTGCTATACACGAGGCCAGCCCCTTCTACTTAGATCATTTCACAGAGCCCTCACAACACCCTGGTGGTGCAGGGTCTATCAAGAAGCCCAGATGTGGTTCGAGTATAGATCAATGTCACTAAAATTCTGACTTCATTCACAATATTGCTGATAATCTAATGCTTTAGATGAAAAGTCCCAGTGCTTAATGAAAAGTTTAAAAAAAAAGAACCCTTTCAGAACAGTTTATGGACTGATCTTATACACGTGAGTAAGAGATTTTTGTTAGTACCTTACCTTCATTCCTGAACAAAATTTATTAATATGGGGTCTAGTGTCCTCTTAGTTTCATGGGTTCTATGAACCTTGATAGAAAATTTTAATATTTTTCATTAACCTCTTGTCAGGGAGCAAGAATTTCTGTCCCTTTCAAGGTCCTTTTGGCCCAACTAAGAATCAAATTGACATGAAACATATAAACAGGAGAAAAATCAAATTTAATAGCATACATATGGGGAATACACTCAGACATGGAAATCCCAAAGACAGGCAGGCAAAATGAGGTACATATGTCCACCCAAACTAAGGAGAAGAGTGTAGGGGTCTGGGACTTCAGAGGAAAGGAATGCAATTTACTGGAACCTAAAAAATGAAGAGTAAATATTTGGTAAACAGAGGTTTGCTGGGCTACTCAGAAACCGTGGAATATAGAGGGCTAGGTTCCTCCCCATCTACCATACCTAGTTCTTATCATACTGTAATTTTTTTTAAAGATTTTATTTATTTGACAGACAGAGATCACAAGTAGGCAGAGGCAGGCAGAGAGAGGGGGAAGCAGGCTCCCCGCTGAGCAGAGAGCCCGATGCGGGGCTCGATCCCATGACCCTGGGATCCTGACCTGAGCCGAAAGCAGAGGCTTTAACCCACTGAGCCACCCAGGCGCCCCCATACTGTAATTTTATCTACACTGATAGCTCTCTTCCTAGAGCAGGTCCTGCATCTAAATTTTTTTAGGCAGTTGAGGGGTAGGTAAAGAACTTTTCCTGAATCTGCTGGCTTGTAATTTATTGCTTTTCTAAATTTAGGTTTTATTTATTTTTTTGAGAGAGAGTAGAATTGGGGGGAGGAGCAGAAGGAGAGGGAGAAGCAGACTCCCCACCGAGCAGGGAGCCTGAGACAGAGCTCGAAGGTCCCAGAACCCTGAGATCATAACCTGAGCCAAAGGCAGAAGTTAACTGAGCCACCCAGGAGCCACTGATGGATTGCTTTTTGACTCAAAATAATCTTCATGCCAAAGTAGCCCATCTTGGGGTGGCCTGCTCTTGGATCCTACAGTCTAAAGGAGATTTATCATTTCCTTCCATATTTAATGTTGGCAAAAAACTGCAAAATGTTAGCAGTACCCAAGGCTATTACTAATAGAAGTGAAAGAACAGCAATTAGTTGTTTTCATTTGCATCTTTGAACTTACTAGAACACAAAGGCCACAGTGGGGTGTGTGTGTGTGTGTGTGTGTGTGTGTGTAAATATTCTCATGAATGCAAGTGTGAAGCCAGATAAAATGAAAGTGCATCTTACTTCTGTCTGTCCAGAAAATTAGGATTTTCTCCCAATAAGAAAGCTCAGTTTGAAAAACTTAGCACGGGGGCACCTGGGTAGCTCAGTGGGTTAAGCCTCTGCCTTTGACTCAGGCCATGATCTCAGGGTCCTGGGATCGAGACCCACATTGGGCTCCCTGCTCAGCAGGGAGCCTGCTTCCCCCGTCTCTTTCTGCCTGCCTCTCTCCCTACTTGTAATCTCTCTGTCAAATAAATAAAATCTTTTAAAAAAGAAAAGAAAAGAAAAAGTTAGCATGTTTCTGGGGCACATGGGTGGCTCAGTAGGTTGGGCATCTGCCTTTGGCTGGGGTCATTATCTCGGGGTCCTGGGTTCAAACCCTGCATCAGGCTCCCTGACCAGTAGAGAGTCTGCTTTTCCCTCTCCCTCTGCCCCCCACCCCCATGCCTACTCTCTCTTTTCCCAATGAGTAAATAAAAAAATCTTAAAAAAAAAAAAGAATTGGCACATTTCTAAATGGAGCTATGCCATTTTACAAAACCGTTTTCTTGGGGCTTCCATACATTTTCTTACCAGCTTGTTGGATGAAAAAAAGCTCCACTTATATTGGATAAACTTTAGTGAACCATGTTGGCACTGATTTGTGGACTGCAACAAAGGAAAAAAAATCCATACTACATTTTCCTTCTCAAATAGGATACTTGATATTTCTTTAAAAATTTGAAGCAGTCATGTGAGGAATTGGCACATTTGCCATACTCCTTCATTTTACAATGGATGAAACTAAAGGAACCTTTTTCAGTGTTGCCAGTTTGCCTTTTCCTTTTGGTTTTGCTTGCCCTGTGCATGCTGAAGCTGTCAAAGAATTCTTACATCATGAGTCACTTTGGGAAATTGCAAAAATCAGTGACTTTTTGGCAATGGTAAAAAGGTGGTTTTATCATGCAAGACTTTTTTTTTTTTAAGATCTTATTTATTTATTTATTTGACAGACAAAGATCACAAGTAGGCAGAGAGGCAGGCAGAGAGAGAGGGGGAAGCAGGCTCCCTGCTGAGCAGAGAGCCCAATGTGGGACTTGATCCAAGGACCCCGAGATCATGACCTGACCCGAAGTCAGAGGCTTAACCCACTGAGCCACCCAGGCACCCCATCATGCAGAACTTTGAAACAAAAGCTTCTCTTCCCTTTTCACAGATGGAACTCCTACAATGCTTGGTGACCATTTGGTTTTCCTACTTCTTTGAGAAATGAATCTCCTCACTCGATTTTTAGGACAGACATGCACAACAGACAACAGACTATTCAAACAACTCTGAAAGAAATTCTGTCATCAGCCGAAAGAGTCATCAACTTTATCCAAAGTAAGTTTCTAAATCATCACATTTAAAAAATATTTTTGTGGAGGGGCGTCTGGGTGGCTCAGTGGGTTAGGCCTCTGCCTTTGGCTCAGATCATGATCTCGGGGTCCTGGGATTGAGCCCAGCATCGGGCTGTCTGTCTGCCAAATAAACAAATAAAATCTTTTAAAAAATAAAAAATACTTTTTTGGAAAATAAAAAAATCTCCTCTATCATACAGAAGTTCTCTGGCTTTTGACAAGGCAAACTTTAGTACCGATTTTGATAAATAACTTTTATTTATTTGTTTATTTTTTTCAAGAAAAAGCAAACCTACCCTGGAACATTTTGAAAAAGAGGACTTTATTCATGGCGTGGCTCATTCCAAAGATACTTAACCATCTGAATGTGATATATGTTTGCATGTAAGGTCCTGAACTTATTGCTAAGGAGCTACTGAAAAAATCAAAGCTTTCTTGGCTAAACTGCCAATATAAATGAAGAAGGTAGAGGCCAGTATCCTTGCAAATGTATGTTTTTCCCTCAACTTTATTCAGATATAATTAACATTAGCTTGGGGTAACTTTAAGGTCTATACTATGTTGATTTGATACACTTAGATATTGCAATAGGATACAACCCAATGGTGGTAGTTAGCTAACTAGTATGGTGGCCTTAGCTAATGACTCTATTGTGTCACACATCATCGCCATCTCTTTTTAGTGGTGAGGACATTTAACATCTACTCCCTTAGCCACTTTCAAGTAATGTAATCACAATGCTGTGCATTACATTGCTAGAACTTGTTCATCTTCTAACTGTAAGGTTGTGCTCTTTGACCAATATCTCCCCCTTTTTCCCCTTGAAAATGTTCAAGTGCTATGGGAAAAGCTCTGCCAGAATGGAATTGAAATACAAAATTCTGTGTCAATTTACTTGAAAGGAGAAATCCATGATCATCTGGAAATACCCCAGAAATCTTTTGAAAGTCATTTCTATCTTCATGACACTAATGTTGAGTCCAGAAATCACACTATTTCATATTTAAAATTTTTTTTTAATTTTATGTTTTGTAGGCTCTACACCCAATGTGGGACTCGAACTCACAACCCCAAGATTAAGAGTCGCATGCTCCACCAGTTGAGCCAGCCAGGTGCCCCCACGATGTTTTATGCTTTCTATATTTCTGGTATAAATCATATCTAAAGTGTCACAGAAGTGCTAAAGATGGGTTCATTTGTCTGAGGACAAAACACTTCCCCTTCAATTAAAAAAAAAATTTTTTTTAGTTCAATTTTTTAAAAAAAAATTTTAATTTGTAACATACCTGGAGTATAAAATGTCCATGTGACCCTCGATGATTTTAAAATACATTACGTTTTATTTTAAAATATTTTTCTTCGTAATAGCTTTACTATGGTATCATTGATATCCAAAAAACTGCTCTTATTTAAAGTGTGCAGTTTGATAATATTTGGCAGCCTTGGAGATGCTCAAAGCACAGCAGAAGGTAGCTGTACAAAGGGTATCCCAGAACTCGGCTCTCATGGTGACCACCATGATCATCACAGAGATAAAGGGGGCATTATAGACTTCTAAATGGATCAATTTTCCAGGAAGACGTAACAATCCTTAATGTGCATGTGCCTTGCCACAGAGCATCACACAGCAAAAACTGATAGAACTGCAAGGGGAAATAGATGAATCCTCCATTATTGTTGTAGATTTCAGTACCCCTTATCATTAATGGGCAATCCAGTAGGCAGAAATTCAGGACACAGCTTAGTGAATAGCACCAATCCACACTTAATGGATCTAACTGACATTTATAGAATATCTTATCCAACAGACAGAATGCACATTCTTCTCAAGCTTGCATGAACCATTCACCAAATAGACATATTCTGGGCCACAGTACCTCAATACACATATTTAAAAGAATACAAGTCTATACAGTGTATGCTCTCAGATCTCAATGAAATTAAACTAGAAATCAGTAACAGAAAGATAGCTAGAAAAAACAATCCTCAAACACTTGGCGATTCAATAACATACTTCTAACTTCCTTATGGGTCAAAGAAGAAGTCTCAAGAGAAATTTAAAATATTTTGAACTAAATGAATTCAATTCAAATGCCTGTCAACAAATGGATAAACAAGTTGTGGTATGTCCATAGAATAAATATGTCCAGGCAATATAAAGAGATAAACCATTGACTCAATAATGTGGATAAATCACTCAAACAATATGCTGACCGAAAGAAGCCAAACCAAAAAAAAATCACTTGCTGTATGATTTCAATTTATAAAATTCTAGGACATGCAAACTGATCCAAAAGTACCAGAAAGCAGCTTAGTGGTTACCTGCAGATGCTAGGAGGAGAGATGGAGATGGGAGAGAGGAATTACAAAAGAAATTATGAAGGGTCACTTGGAAATCTCTAGACCTGATGAATATGTTCACGGACTTGATTTGGGTGATGGTTTCACAGGCATGTGAAAAGGATTGGGTCCCGCATCAGGATCCCAGCTCCACGGGGAGTCTGCTTCTCTCTCTGACCTTCTCCTCGTTCATGCTCTCTCTCATATAAATAAATAAAATCTTAAAAAAAAAAGTCATACCATGAAAATCCTGACTCAGAAAAAGAAACCTGGCGTAGTTACACAAATATCCAAAAAATTTACTTTCAGGTGAGAAACCTTACTGGAGATGAAAAGAGACTTTTCATAATGAGAAGGAAGTTAACCTACCAGGAAGATATCATAATTCAAAGTATTTGTACACCTAACAACATGGCATCAGAATGTAGAAAGCCGAAGAATGGCAGGAATAATAAGGGAGTTAGATATTATTTCTCATCTCATTATGAGGTATCTCATTAGGAGAGATTTTATTACATGTTTCTCACTAGCCAATAGAACAATCATATAAAAATCAGTAAGCATATAGGTTATCTTGGTGGTAAAACTTGAACCAGTTGATATATACAGAATAGCGCATCTAACAAAGGCAGAATACATATTCTTTTTAAGTGCACGTTGAATGTTTACCAAAATTGGATGATAAATCAACATGTAAAAATTCAGAAAAGATTAAAATAATTCAGGATGTGTTCTTTGACCATTGTGGAATTAAGAAATGCATCAATTACAAAAATAAAACTAGAAAATTTCCCTCCTGTTTGGAACAAAAAGAACCTTTAAATTACTGGTGGATTAAAGAAGAAATTATAATGGAAACTAGAAATAATTTGAAGTGAGTGCTCATGAACGTGTGGCATTCATACTGTGGGAAGCAGCTAAAACAGGACCAAAAGGAAAGTTTATAGTCTTAAAATGGATATAGTAGTAAAGAAATAATATAGAACACTAACGATCTAAATATTTACCTCAAGGAGCTAGACAAAGGAGAACATATCAAACCTGGCAAAAATGTAAGAAAAGAAAGAGAAGAGCGGAGGTAGATATTCAAAAGACAAAATTAACAAATTCTAAATGTGTTTCCTTGAAAATTGCATTCTTAATGAATAAAAATGGAGAGAAAACAAAATGTAAGCATATCACGAATAGAGGTGGGCAAAATGGATGAAGGGAAGTGGGAGGTGCATTCTTCCAGTCACAGAATGAATATAAGTCACAGGATCTAGTGCACAGCACAGGCTGGTCAATGGAATGGTAATAGCTATATGGTGACAGGTGGTTGCTGCTACACCCGTGGTCAACCTGTCTTTATGTATCAAAACCTGTCAAATCACTACCCTGTGCACCAGAAACTAATGCAACATTTGCATGTCAACTCTATTTCAACTAAAATAAATGAATAATCAATTTTAAAAGCAAGATTTGTAAAATGGCAAATGCAAAAAACTAAAAAAAGAGTAACGGAACAAAGAAGGTATATATCACTACCTTTCCAGCAGACATTGGAAAGAAAATAAAAAGGATAGTATAACAATCTATCTATAATGACAAGTTTAGCAATTTCACAAAACGCAACATTTTTTTAAAAAATTGTGAAAACTGTCAAAAGAAGAAATATTATTACTGATGAAATTGGATCCATAATTATAACTCTGTTGCTAAGGAAATCGTAGTCCCCGATGTCTTTACCAGTGACTCCTCTCAAACATCAAGGGAAAAAACCTAACAGTGTTATGGGTCCAAGATAACCTTGACATGATAAGAATGTTAGAAAATTTTTTCAGACCGATCTCTCAAACCCTGATGCAAAATTCCAAAACAAACATTACCAAACTTAATTCAATAATATGCAAAAAGGATAATCTACTTTGATCAGGTACTTCAGGAATACAAGAGTTGTTTAACATTAGAGGAAGAAATCAATTTAATTGTCCACATTCATAGAAGAAGAAAAACAAAACTATGATGATAAAATGGAATATCAATTTATAATAAAATTATCATCAGATAACAGTAGAAGAGAACTTTTAAATTAGATAAAGAGTATCTATAAAAATCCTCTTAATGGTGAATTATTAAAGTAGTAGTCTTTCCAGCAAACTGTGCTGGAACAACTAGATATCCAAATGGCCAAAGATGTAACTTTTCCTTTACACTGTACAGAAATTAAACTAAATATAACTTCAGATGGATCTTAGACTGATGTACAAATTAAGATGATAAATCTACTAAAAGAAAACATTGGAGAAAATATTCGCAACATGCAGCTAGGCAAAGATTTCTATAACAGAACCTGGAAGCACAAATTACAGAAGAAAAAGATTATAAATTTAACTTCATCAAAATGTAAGCCTTCTGATTCTTAAAAATCACTACGAAGAAAATACAAAGGTCAGCCACAGTTGAGGAGAAAATATCTCCCATGTCTCCGGAATGTACCATTTCGTTTGATGAGTGAGGCCTTTGGGGCCCTGCCCACCTACCGAGTTATTGAGTCTGAGTTGACTCACTCCCCCATGTGATTATCAGGCCAGCAAATACATCACGAGGCTCCCTTGGATCGGGCTTCAGTTTTCATGAGCCCTCTGGAGCAGGTGAGGAGCTGCTTTTCAGAAGGGCTAGATCCGTGTCAAGGAGGTGACAAATCCAAATCTTAAAGGAGTATCTCCCCGTGGCTGCTGCTTCTTTGTTGCCAGAAGCTCCAACTGACAGTCATCACTCCCAGTGCCGGGAGCTCAAAGAGGCCATTAGTATGGTGGGCTCAGAGGTGGAGAGTGGACCACCGCTAGCTGCAACAACTTCCAGCACAGCTGCCTTGTTTGGGCCCCACTGCAAGTTTTTCCCAAATCCTGCCATTTGAATCCAGTGCTTTTTTTCCCCTATGGGAAAAAGACCATGTTGTTTAACACACACACACACACGCGCCCTTGCAAGGAGATTTTGCTCTCTTTTCTCTGGTCAGGAGTGTGGTGCACGCAGGGAGGAAGAGAAGCTAGTCTGCAGGGGATGCTAGAGCAGTAGGAGTCTTTTCCTTCTTTGGCACCTTGTCTCGCTATTAGACTTGCCTCTCTCACTCCTACATAATTCCGTCTCTGGAGTCCTCTCCCTTTGTCCCCGTACATGCTAATATATTCATTACCTATTGCCCCATAGCCAAATTCCCAAACCTTAGGGGCTTAGAACAACAAAATGTATTATTTGAAGGTTTTTGGTTAGGAATTGGTGTGGCTTGGCGGGGTCCTTGGCTTCAGAGTCTTTCGCAGACATAATGAAGTGTTGGCCAGGCTGTAGTCAGGTCCTGGCTTGACTTGGGGAGGACCCCCTTCCAAGCTTGCTCATGTGGTGGCTGACAGATTGAGCTCTTCACTGGCTGTTGGCTTCAGATGAGAACCACATACCTTGATTTTAGCCTGGTGAGACCCTGAGCAGAGAATCCCTCTGCACGTGCCCACACTTGTGACCTACAGAAACTGAGATCATAAATCTGTGCTTGTTTTAGCTGCTGTGAGTGGTAGTTTGTTATGCAGCAATAGAAAAGTAATACAAACGGCTGGGAGAAGTGGGTTCCCTTACCTCCCCTTACTTGTGGTGAGAGCACCTGCTGCTGGACTCCAAGACGTCTTCTCTTTCTCTTAACCCAATCCTGTGAGTGCCCTTGTCCTTCATCTTCCAGAAAGTCATGTCCCTGTCACAATCTCATCCTCATCTCCCAGGTTGTCAAGAACAGTGAAGGGTCTGGGATTTTACCCTACTTGCAAGCTAACAAGCTGGTTTGTTCTTGTTTTAGAGAAGCTGGGAGGAGAAACAAAACTCTTGGGTCAGAGACAAAGGACTTTTCCAGTTTTAGTCTGTGTGCCGATTCAAAAGCTTATAGTTTTATACTGTGATCATAAAAATGGGATTTTTGTAGGCTACATGTTTACTTTTTTTTTTTTCCTGCAGCTTTTTCCCCCTATTCTCCTGGAAGCAAGATGTTGAGACAAAGGACTTTATTCTCATGGTGAGAGCAGAAGCCAGAGCGCCATGTTGCTTGGGTCCCTGAGGCCCACAGGGCAGTCAGTATAGCAGAGGCCCAGGTAGATGCCCAGGTAGAAGCTATGGGTTTTTGTCACAGCTGGGGAACACTGAGCTTGAGGAATCAACCGCTTATATGCTAAGTGGAAGCAAGCCTGCTCTTTGTCCTGGGGAAGATGTTACCTCAATCTTAAACATTTTTCTCTGTGAACACAACCTTGAGCAATGGCCTGAGAAAAGTATGGCCAAGGCCTTGTATCTTGGCATACCCAAAAGGAAGACACTGTGATGCTCAGGGCCCATGGTGCACCATCTCTACTAACCAAAGTTGAAGAATAGAAGCATAAATAATGAAATATTGACCTAAGAGAAGTAAAAAGTGAAAAAGGTAGATATTTTTAAATCTAAAAGAAATGAAGAGATTTATAGATTTGAAAGGTTATAATTTGGGGGGTGCATGATGGCTCAGTGGTTAAGCATCTGCTTCCAGCTCAGGTCATGATCCCGGGATCCTGGGATCAAGCCCTGCATTGGGCTCCCTGCTCAGCGGGAAGCCTGCTTCTCGCTCTCCCACTCCCCCTGCTTGTGTTCCCTCTCTTGCTGTGTCTGTCTCTGTCAAACAAATAGATAAAATCTTAAAAGAAAAAGAAAGAAAGAAAGAAAGAAAGAAAGAAAGAAAGAAAGAAAGAAAGAAAGAAAGAAAGAAGGAAGGAAGGAAGGAAGGAAGGAAGGAAAGAAAGAAAGAGAAAAAGAGCCTTGTTTTCATCTCCTTACTATAAAGAAATCAGTCTGATTTAACCTGGCTGCTCTGTGAGAATGGCCTGAAGGATGCAAGAGTGGATGTTCCACAAATATTTTGGGGGTGTTTCCTACTTTCCAAGCCTCCAGATGCTGGGGTACAGTGGTAAAAGTCCTTGCTTTATTCTAGTCAAGGAATCAAACAAGTGACCAAAGAGGTGTGAAAGGTCAGGTAGTGAGAATCATTATTAAAAAGTAAAGCAAGAAAAAGGATGGAGAGGGATGTTGACATTTTCTAAAGATGTATCAGGACTAAGGGGCACCTGGGTGGCTTGGTCGGTTAAGCATCTGCCTTTGGATCAGGTTATGATCTCAGAGTCCTGGGATCAAGCCCAGTGTGGCCAGTGGGCTCCCTGCTCAGTGGGGAGACTGCTTCTCCCTTTCCCTCTACTTCTCCCCTGGCTTGTGCACGTGCACGCTCTCTCTCTTTCTCTCTCTAAAGTAAATAAATAAAATCTCAAAAAAAAAAAAAAAAGGATTTACCAGGACTGAGGCGGTGACATTTGAGTGAGCAAGGGGAATGTGGTAGGAAATAAGAGGGAGAGTGGGCTTTGCTCAGAATGGGGAAGACTTTCCAGGCGGTGGGAGGAGCTTTGGATTTTCTTCAAAGAGTGATGAAAAGTCACTGGAGGGTCTTGAGAAGGCGTGTGGCATCCAGGACCTGTAAAAGTGCTGTCTGACCCCCTTATACAGAATTGACTATAATTGGGCAAGAATAGAAGCAGACAGGCAAAGAAAAGAAAATTTCCTTGGACCAGGTGAGAGATGAAGACAGATTGGATTAGAGTAGTGGCAGTGGGACAGAGAAAAATAAACCCATGTGAGAAGTTAGTAAGTAGAACGGATAAGACTTCCTGTTAGATTCTCTTTGAGGCTGAGGCACAGGGATCTATAAGAAATTCTTCCCAGGTTTATTGAACCCCTAAACACTGAAGTAGGAGCAGATGTAGTGAACCAGAAGGATTATGATTTCATTTTGAGGCAGCCTGAAATTATGGTACTTGAGCCTTCCGAAGTGGAAGGAGATTTGTAGACGGGAGTCTGGAAGTCAGAATAGGGGTCTGAGACAGACTTGTAAAACTGCATGTCATCAGCATACGGAGCATACCCTAAGCTGTAAGAATGGACCCAATTCTCACCCAGTCCAGTGAGTCAGTACTCAGCTTGTTCCTAGCTGCTCATTTGTGCAAGGCAAATTAGAGCTAGTTCTGAATCTGACTTTCTATCTTCAAGGTCCATTCTAGAAGAGGTGGTTACTAACTTCCCATCTTTTTGAATACCCAAAGCCAAATGTCCATCTTATTGAAAGTTAACCCTTGACTGGATGCGCCTGGTACCCCCCCCCCACCGTCACAGCCAGGCTCTTGCCCCTCAAATGCCAGAACCACAGCTAGCCACTACCCTGTGCCTTGCTTAACCAGATGTCCTTCTTCTATATGACTCCTGATGATGGAAGTTTCTGATGCCCACCCTAGTGAAACGGCCCATGGAACTGTAAGCACTGCACAGACAGTTAGTGCTTGATAGTTTCCAGGGCCTTAACAAATATGAGCTTCTTTTTTTTCACAAACTTGAATATAACCCTAATACTAATCCTATAAGAGACGACGGTTAGTCTCAACATCAGGAACTCACCCAAAGTCACAAAGTCGGCAAACAGCAGAGTCAGGATTCAAGTCCATATGTGTCACAAACTTAAGTTTGGGATTGAGGGAAGCGTCCTTTCCAGAATTCAGTATTGGTGCAGAAGAGCGCATACTTTCATAGGTTTCCCAACTCTGGGAAAAGAGCTCTTTTCACTGACATCTTGAACTTACACTGTAGTGAGCAAGAAACTTCATCCTACAAATGAGGAGTCTCAGCAGCAAGACCAGTGCAGTGTCCCCTTGAGCCCTTCTCTTCACCCACGTGCCATCATGTCCACCAAGCTGTGTCTCTGTGCCGGAGTCTCTGGCTCACTTGTGTTTCTGCAGCCACATGACCCACTCTCCTCACAGTGTGACAGCTGTTTGACATCTCTGTACTCTTGACATATCTGTTCCTTTGGGTGCCTGTCCCTACTTACTTTTTCCACCTAACACATTGCTAGCCCTCAAAGTCCTGCTCAACACCCCTTCTTCTTGGAAAGCTTCATCACATTTGAATGTCCTTCACCCTGATGTTCCTAGCCAACTGGGCTTGGTGTCCTTTTGATGTCTTTGACTAGACTTTAGCCTCTGTGAGGCCACTGAGTCGTGTCCTGGCTGCTTGACCTCTTCTCTTCCTGGGATACTGGCATTTGGTATATCCCTAGAAATTATTTATGAGAGTATCAGTCAATTAATTGGTAATACCTGAGGGCAAACCTGACAAACTTCACCTTTTCCTCACCCTTTCCCTGAAGTTTCCCTTTCTTCCACCACAAAAGGGATACTCCAGTGTTCCCACCTCCACATCCAGACTACACCTGGAGTCTGAGCTTTGTTCTGGTGTCTCAATCTCCATTGGAGAGAGACAAATCTGAAATTGTTCTGAGGAAAGTGACCAGGTTAGTGAAGAGAGATAAAAAGAACTAGATGTCCAAATCCTGTCTTGAAATACCTGAAAGGTTAAAATGTAGGAGAGAAATTTGATTCTACTTGCAAAGCACAAGGCTTAGAAATTATATACATGTATATTATAATATATATTAGAGTATGTATATTATATATATAATATATATTAGAGTATATATTATATATTAGAGTAATATATATTAGAGTATTAATATATATATTAGAGTATGGTACATATTATTTCTAGATTATAATATAGATTATTATGTTATATGTAATAATATGTAAAGTAACACAAATATAACATAACATTATATGTTATATATATAACATATAACAATATTATGTGTTATGTATCATAATATATTCTATATAATTCTATATTATATTTTAAATTATATAAATTGTACCATTGATCTTATCATTCAGGGGAATTTTTAAATAGATGCCTTGTGGGGACAGGGTGGCCTCCTGGGTAGCTCAGTCGGTTAAGCATCTGCCTTCGGCTCTGGTCATGATCTTGGGGTCCTCAAACCCAGACCTCATCAGGCTCTCTGCTCAGTGGGGAATCTGTTTCTCCCTCTCCCTCCACTCCTTCCCCTTGCTCATGCCCTCTCTCTCTCAAGTAAATGAATAAGTAATCTTAAAAAAAAATAGATCCCTTTGGGGTAGTGAGACTTAAGTTGGTGGCTTAGTTCTGGGAACATTGAGTTACTGTCTGTTCCTGAAATTTTATGATTACGTGATTTGGATGAATAGTCCAAAGACAGATCACTGGTGGAGATCAACCAGTGCTTTCCACAGGAAATTGTACATGACAAAAGTTCCAGGATGTTTGTTGTGTTTCTGCTGGGCATAGTCTTTCTGGTCTGCTCAAGTAAGGGTAAGTCCTGGAGGTAGAGGGAGAGCTGTTGTTGATTAAGAGATGGGCTGGGGAAGGGGAAATTTCCACAGCTGGCTCTTCGGGCTTTGGCAGATGTGTATGAGGTTATGACAAAGAAGGCTTTTCTTTTTTTTCCCCAGGTGAATTGGAGGAACATCTGAGAGGTACAACTATGACTAGTCTACAATCCTTTGTAAACAGGTCGTTTGTGACAGGTTGAAGAGAAAAACCTCTCAAACTTCAGAGAGGGCTGTAATCCATTCTTACTCAATAATCTTAGGAGTTATATCTCGTCTTAGACTAATTTAGTCCATTTTTTAGAGTAAGGAAGCTGAAGTCTCTTTGTTCATTTCCCCTATGACTGTATGAGATCATCAGGTTAAATAATGGGCCCATAGAGCCTGGGTGGTTCAGTGGGTTAAGCCTCTGCCTTCAGCTCAGGTCATGATCCCAGGGTCCTGGAATCGAGCCCCAAATCGGGCTCTCTGCTCAGCGGGGAGCCTGCTTCCCCCCAACCCCCCGCCTGCCTCTCTGCCTACTTGTGATCTCTTTCTCACTGTCAAATAAATAAATAAAACCTTAAAAAAAATAAAGGGCCCATAGATAAATTTCCTGGGAACTCTGATCTTTTGAGATCATATACAACAATTGATTCATGTCTGTATAAGTTATTGTTCACAAGATTATCATAGGAGTCAATGGCCAAAGAAAGATTCTGAACCACCAGGCAATAGTAAGTTCCTATAGAGAAACCCACAGGCCTGGAGAATCTTCAGACTCCATCCTTTAAAGAGCTCTTTCTGTGTCTGGCAGAGATTACCAACACATGCTATAAATGTGGAAAATACCATCTTGGGTTGTGCTATGACACCATGAAGACCTGCACCCTAAAGGACCAACAGTCCTGTGCTGTTGAGAACCTTTACTTCCTTACAAGAAAAGGTAACTTGGGGTAGAGAGTGGCCGAGAGATAACCACCTGTGCATGGGGGAGTGGGTGGCTGAAGACGGGGCGGTCCTGTAGAGGGGATGGCAAAAATGCATTATTCCCCAAGACAATATTGAGTAAAGGAAAGGTTGACATCTCTTATCAGTTGGGGAAATACAGTCCATTCTCTGGTCAATAATGAGTAGACTCAGCCTTGTAGCTCATTTGGGCTTAGCAAATGGCTCTTGGAGCTCTGAGGAGAGGTTATTCCTCTGAACAGGATAGGAGGAAGTGGAGTCATTACAATTGTGTTCTCTCTCTTTCATGTCCTCAGGGCGGAGTATGTACTATTATTCTAAACTGTCATGTATGACCAACTGCGAGGACATCAACTTCCTGAGTTTTGAAAAAAGGACACAGCTCATCTGTTGCAATCATAGTAACTATTGCAACCTCCCTGAGGGGGTCTAGCTCAGCAGCTTTCCTGGACTGGCTCATTCTTCAACTCACCATTCCCTTTATCTCTTCCCCCAAACCTGTACTTGGATCTCCTCTTTCAACCAAGGGTAGAGAGTGAGAAAGCCAGTTGGTGAAAGTCATAAGGACAGAGAGGGGAGAGTAGTGAGTCTCATTAATGATGGAGGACTAGACTAGACTGACCTTTGCAAATCCCTGTTGCTCACATCTGGCAGTTTTGATTTCCTTATGATGGAAATAGAGTTGCCGCAAATAGGATTGGGTTTGGAACTGGTTATTATCTCCTGTATGGTAATGCAAAGAATTGGAAATCCTGAACTTGTGCTGAGAACTCTGTGACCATTCTTTATGCTCATCTATATCCACTCTTCTGGTTGCAGTTGAGATTCTCTTTGGATTAGCCCTGATATCTCCTGGTGCTCTCCTTTTACCCATGGGTTATGGAGATAAAAGAAGAAAACTCTGGCTTCCCAATTTGTTGGCAACATGAGCCATATCTTTCTTTAGTAGAGCTCTTGGAGGAGGGGAATCTCAGGCAGAAAGAAAATTGGACAGGCATAGGGATGAGGCATTAAGGGAAATTGTAGGGACCTTTCTGTTTGTGGAAACTAAGATTTTTTTATTAAATTTTTTTATTTTTTATTAACATATAATGTATTATTAGCCCCAGGGGTACAGGTCTGTGAATCGCCAGGTTTATACACTTCACAGCACTCACCATAGCACATACCCTCCCCAGTGTCCATAACCCAACCACCCTCTCCTTACCTCTCTCTCCCAGTAACCCTCAGTTTGTTTTGTGAGATTAAGAGTCTCTTATGGGGGGCACCTGGGTGGCTCAGTGGGTTAAAGCCCCTGCCTTCGGCTCAGGTCATGATCCCAGGGTCCTGGGATTGAGCCCCACATCTCTTCTCAGCAGGGAGCCTGCTTCCCTTCCCCTCTCTCTGCCTGCCTCTCCACCTACTTGTAATCTTCGTCTATCAAATAAATAAATAAAATCTTTAAAAAAAAAAGTCTCTTATGGTTTGTCTCCCTCCCAATCCCATCTTGTTTCATTTTTTCCTTCCCTACCCCCCAAACTTCCCACATTGCCTCTCAAATTCTTCGTATCAGGGAGATCATATAATAATTGTCTTTCTCTGATTGACTTATTTCACTCAGCATAATACTGTGGAAACTAGGATTTGAGAGACAATTTGGTGTGGGTGAAATTGGCTTGAATTATCAGGGTCCTGGCTGGCCACATGACCAACCAGCACCAGATTGAACTCAGTGATTTAATTGGGAATGGAGACCTTGTGCAAGGATGGCCAGCGCTCCTTATAAGAATGAAGGGGTGAAAAAGAATGAAGGGGGAAATGTGAATAATAAAGCAGATGGCATGGTAGTCGAAGATAATAAAACGAACAGAGATGCCATGGGTAGGGTTGTAGTTAGAAAGTTCCCAGATAAGATGAAATTATGAGTAAACAAAGGGTATAAGAGAGCAGAAGTTAGTAGTGGTGGGAAGAGAAGCCCCCAGACACTGAGTGGAATAAACAGGCAGAGAGGAATGGAGTAGCACTGATGGTGGAGTGTGGCCAAGGTGGTGAAGCTTCCTTGGGTACAGAATAACTCTGGCATTTCTCTCCTTAGGAGGCACACTGAAGTTCCTGGTCCCCGATTTCCATGAGCTTTTTCCTCCCTCATTAGGCCACATGAAATGTTTAATGATAAACCAACCACCCCTCTACTCAAGTCATTTGGTATGCTCTCTGTGTCTGAGAATATGTTCCTTTCTGAGGAATTCTCAGTTGGGATTTTATGGAGCCAGAATGAAGAAAGACATGACAACCTTTTAAAAATGGACAAGCAGATTGGAAAAGCCAATGTAACATGGGTATTTTGAGTTAGGGAAAAAACATATTTTTATTCCTATTTGTATTATGGGCTTACTCACCCGTTGAATCATTGGGGATAGGAGATACCTGTCTAGGGGGAAAGATAGAGAGAGAGATCATTGTTTTTCATTGGGTCTCAAAAGAGACTTTAAAAATATTTGTGCATCATTGTTTGGACAAAGCTTGGCTTTGTTGAACAAGAAGAGGGTTCTAATTATAAAATCTTTCCTAGATGGCTCAAGAGCAAATGTTGGCATTCTCAGGATCAGAGCATCAAAAAAATTTTTTTAATGTAGTAAATGGCCTTCATTTGGTTTTGGTGCCCTGCCCCAATCCTCCTAGCTGACCAGTGCTTCTGCCATCCAGCTGCATTGAGTGTTGGCTCAGGGCAACTCAGAGCTGTTTACTACTCTGCAGATTTGCCCTCTGCTAAATGGGAGCTGCCTTGCCCAGATGCTAAGCTCCCATCATGAGCACAGACCTCACCCAATAAAAGGGTGACTCCTTACATCACGATGGGACTAAGTCTGGGGCGCATTATGTGCTCCAGAGCTCTTCCACAAGATTTGACTAAATCCCATCTCCAGCTGAGACCATGTTCTTGTTAACACTTTTTGCCTGACATCTTTTGCTTCTGTTTCCACCCCCTCCCTGCCACCAATATTGTGAGCTGAGAAGACCAAATGTTTTCCACCATCACTAGGAATGGAACTCTAAAACAAGATGAAGTTAGGTTAGAAAATGAAATTACGTTTTGACACCTAGGAGTGACCTGTGAGTGTAGGGTTTAAATGCACTCCTCCTCGTGAATAAAGAGACTCTTGCTGGCTTCCTTACTACCTAGATAAAAATGCTCTAAACTTGGAGATTATCTTTTGGCTCATCCCATTTTGGGATTTTCTTCTTAGTTCCATTTTCCAACTTGCCCAAATGAACACAGTAAGACCTAGGTGAAAATTTCTTTATCCACATGATACCACCCCCAAGTATCACTCCTCTGATACACACACGTTCTTCTCTCATATCTGCACATATAATGATGCAGGAGAATTTTCTTCACATATATCTTAAAAGGTAATTTGGGGCACCTGGGTGGCTCAGTGGGTTAAGCCTCTGCCTTTGGCTTAGGTCATGATCTCAGGGTCCTGGGATCGAGCCCCGCATTGGGCTCTCTGCTCAGCGGGGAGCCTGCCCCCGCCCCGCCTTCCTCTCTGCCTACTTGTGATCTCTCTCTGTCAAATAAATAAACAAAATCTTTAAAAAAATAAAAATAAATAAGAGGTGGTAATTTGACTACTAATCTAAGTGTTAACTTGGAGTTGACTGGTAAATAATCCATACAACCTTACACATTAGACCAAAACAAATTTCACATGTATGAAAGATTTAAGCATAATAAACAAAAGACCTTACTTTTAAATACTGTCATGACTATTATTGTTTGACCTTTTAGAGTTTGCTAGACATATGTTAAGTACATTTCATGTGTGATCTCATTTAATCTTCACAACTCCCTAGAAAGTAGCTATTATTGTAAGACAATTTAATAGATGAGAAACCTGAAGAACAGATGGGTTTCCCAGATGCCAACTGGATAACTTGACAAGTATGGATGAATATAATAATTTGACAAGTGTCCTGTGGTTTTCCAGTTATCACTCCTGAATAAAAATACTATTGTATTGACTGGTACTATGGTCACAGTTGAGAAAGTAGAGTGGGAATAGCTTGTCTCTGCTCCCTGATGTCTGGGACTTCAACTGGGAAGACTCAGAGTCAGTAGGTGATTCAAGAACTGGAGACTGGAATGATATTGAGGTGTCTTCACTCACATGTCTTTACAGTTGACCCTGGTATAAGTTGTGATGTCACCGGGAGCTGGTGGTCGGAATACCTCCATATGGACCCTTCATGTTTCTTGGGCCCCTTCACAGCATGGAGACTCCAGACTTCCTAAACAGAAGCTTAGGGCTCTAAAGAAAAGTGTGTATTCTAACAACGTGGAAATTGTATCACATTTTATGGGCTATCTTTGGAAGTCATGCATCATTACTTCTGGTACATTCTGTTAGTTATAGGTGAGTTATAAGCCTGTGAAAGTTTCACTTTTTGATTGAAGAGTAGCAAAGTTGTAGGAGAGTTTGTGGTATGGGAGAAATTGCTGCAGCCATCTTTGGAAAATAGTTTGTTACAACTAGTTAATGACACAGCTGGAATTGGATACATTTACACAATCCCCAAGTGCTCTCCTATTCTAAACTCACTATCATACTAAAAACAATTATAAATATTTATATAATCTAGCAATAGAGCTTTTCTAATCCTAACATCAATCACAAAACGGGACAAGTTTGACAGATTTGACCACATACAAAATGGGTGTGTGTGTGTGTGTGTGTGTGTGTGTGTGCGTGTACATGCACATACATCAAAGGGCCAATCAGGAACAACTGGCAACACCAAGAGCCCATAATTCCTTAAGTGGGTATTGTGAAACTTTATTAGTCACACACATACATCTATATCTATAGTTATAACTGTGATATATATATATATAAATGAAATATTTAGCCATAAAAAAGAATGAAACCTTGCTATTTACAATAACATGGATGGAAATTGAGGGCATTATGCTAAGTGAAAGAAGTCAGATAGAGAAAGACAAATATCGCATGATCTCACATAAATGTGGAATCTAAAATCATAACAAAGAAAAACCATAAAAACAACAAAACAAGCTCATAGATGCAGAGAGTAAGAAAACAGATTGGTGGGTAGGCGATAGATGAAATGGGTAAAGGGAATCAAAAGCTACAGACTTCCAGTTACAGAAGAAGTAATTATGGAGCTCTAACGTAGAGCATGAGGAGTGTAGTTAATGATACACTTTTGCATATTTGAAAGTTGCTAAGAGAGTAAATCTTAAAGTTTCTCATTACAAGAAAAAAAAATTGTGTACTTGGTGATGGATATTGGACTTATTGTGGTGATAATTTCACAATATATACAAGAATCGAATCATGATGTTTTATACCTGAAACTAATGTAATTTTGTATATCAATTATACCCCAATTAAAAACAAATCATGAGAAAGTAATTTTAATGTTGGGGAAAGAATGAAGCAAGATAAAGAAAATACACATGGAGGAAACAAACTTCACAGCAGTGTTGGTAATAAAAGTGAAAAAGTAAAAACAATCAGGATTGCCCAAATCAAATATGATACCTCCATATACTGTAATACCATGCATCCTTAGAAGTGATAGAATATCAATACAAACTTATTAATTTGAAAACATGTTACAGTATGTTCAGTAAAAATCAAAATAATATATTTTAGCTTGATCCCATTTTCATTTAAAATCTATTATCTACTTCTTTATCAATCAGCTCTTTTACTTATCAAATTTTAATAGTAGAAAATTGTACATTTTTAATGTATTATGTAGTTTTAAACATGGAGTGATAAATCTTTCTGGCATAAGTTTATTTTCTTTTCCTATGGAAGTGAAGTCATGGAAAAAGTTTAAGAAAATCAATATAAAAAAACCTTGCAACAACCCAAGTTGGAATTCACAGACAAGGAATTTAAAAGCCCTATTATAAATAATCTCAAAAACTTACAGCAAAAGACACACATGAATGAAGAGTAGGGACTCTCAACAGAGAGGTGAAAAATATAATAAGGAATCATTTGACCAAAAAGCTCCTATAACAGTAATATGATAGGTACTTTACATTTTTTTTTTTAAATTTTATTTATTTATTTGACAGAGAGAGATCACAAGTAGGCAGAGAGGCAGGCAGAGAGAGAGAGAGAGAGGAGGAAGCAGGCTGCCTGATGAGCAGAGAGCCCGATGCGGGGATCGATCCCAGGACTCCCGGATCATGACCCGAGCTGAAGGCAGAGGCTTTAACCCACTGAGCCACCCAGGCACCCTGGTAC